>NC_141693.1:1748840292-1750062530 GCF_964263255.1 Lissotriton vulgaris | reverse complement strand
TGTCCTTTGCGCTTTCCCCGGCACAATCCTTTAATGGTGCATTTCTTTATCGCCCACCCACCTCTCGAACCATTTTTTTAACAGCCCTTAATCTCTTGTTAGAGCCAGTAGCAACAAACTCGAATTATACCATCTTAGGTGATTTTAATTTTCACTTAGAAAATACCACCGATAGGGATACCTCTGTTCTAATTACTGACTTGTCATCGGCTGGCCTGAATCTATTGAGCAAAGTTCCCACCCACCAAGCAGGCCACACCCTT
The DNA here is from genome assembly GCF_964263255.1 of Lissotriton vulgaris. Taxonomy (NCBI): domain Eukaryota; kingdom Metazoa; phylum Chordata; class Amphibia; order Caudata; family Salamandridae; genus Lissotriton; species Lissotriton vulgaris. The sequence continues at coordinate 1,750,062,267 of NC_141693.1, read as the reverse complement.
GACGGCATTTTCTCTAACGATCCGAATATTCTGCCACCACAAGTAGAACCATTAACGTGGACCGATCATGCTGTCGTACTATTTACCATTAAAACTATAAAGGATAAAAATCTACATACTGTACACCGCTCGCAGGTCCACTTTTGAGATTGGAAGAACTTGAACGTGACCAACCTACAAACAATTTTAAGTACCACCCAATCAGATAATACAACACACCCTTACATGACTGCTGAAAACTACAACACATGGCTTAACAATGCCTTTACTCAACTAGTTCCCCCAAAAAGGATGATGTCAAATCGAAATAAACCGTCCGCCCCTTGGTTCTCGGAATTGTTAAGACTCGAAAGGCAGCGTTGAAGAAACCTAGAAAGGAGGTGGCGCATGGACTACGATAACAATTCTAAAGAAACATTAACAAGCACTGGCTGCTTACAGAAAATTGCTAGCTGTAGAAAAACAGAGATTCTATCTTGAGCAAATAGAGTCAGCCAAAAATTCAACCAAACAACTTTATCAGGTAGTTTCAAAATTATCCACCCCACCAGTCTGTTCTACTGCTGAACCATCTCAAAATTTTTTGTAATAATTTAGCGGCATTTTTTGAGCACAAGGTTAATGACATCTTTTTAAACTTCTCAGCCCAAATCAACCGGGATTCTGTTAGCTCCAATGAGGATGTCACCCCTATTTCTACCACCTTTGAAAATTTCTGTTCAACATCTCTTAATCAAATAACAAACCTTATTACAATAACTAAATCAGGATCACCATTAGACCCATGTCCTCCCCAGATACTTAAGTCAGTTTCTAATCTAATAGCACCTGTGCTTACAGAAATTTGCAACAATATGTTTTCTTCGGGACACTACCCCTCAATCTGGAAGAAGGCCATAATTAAACCCTTTATAAAAAAAAAACAACCTGGACCCGGCTGAGCCGAAAAGTTACCGACCAATTGCAGCGCTCCCTTTCCCTACTAAAATAATCAAAAAGATCATGAATAGCCAATTAACTAATTACATCGACCAGAACAATCTTCTCGATGATACACAATTTGGCTTTAGAAAGGGCCATGGGACGGAGACAGCATTAATAAAAGCGGCAGATGAAGTCAGAGAGATTATGGACCAGAGAGGTGCAGCAGTGCTCATCCTGCTGGACTTATCTGCTGCCTTCGACACGGTTGATCATAACATCTTGATCAACCGTGTAGGCAAACTGGGCATCATAGATAAAGCCAAATCTCTTCTGGCTTCTTTTCCGTCAGACCGCTCCCAAATTGTTAATTTGGGTGACTTCTACTCTCCTGTCTTCTCACTACCGTGCGGTGTTCCCCAGGGCTCCTCGCTGAGTCTGACACTATTTAACATCTATGTGTCGGACTTGGCGAGGGTAATTAAGTCTTATGGAATGGGGTTAACATCGTACGCCGATGACACGCAGTTGATATTAGCCATCCAAAACAATGGAGAAGCAGTAGCAGCAAATTTTCAAGATGGAATGATGGCAATCAGTACTTGGATGCACCATAATTGTTTAAAGTTGAATTCGGAAAAGACAGAGGTCCTGATCTTCGGCCGGTTGACTCCATCTTGGTCTCCCACTTGGTGGCCGGCAGATCAGGGCTCTCCCCCAACCCCAGTAAAAAAGGTCAGAAATCTAGGGGTTTTATTTGATGAGAAGCTGTCGTTTATGAGTCACGCATACGCAGTGGTCTCGTCATCCTTCTATACCCTCCGAATAATTAGGAAACTCCTGCAGTTTCTCACGCTGTATGCAGGCAAGACCCTTATGTGCACGTTAGTACTATCTAAAATGGATTACTGCAACGGACTTTTGCTAAACGCTCAGGAGCGAGTCATGAGTAAGATGCAGTTAATCCAAAACGCTGCTGCTAGAATCCTGACACGGACACCTAAATTTGTATCAATTTCCCCTATTGTTCGACAACTACACTGGCTTCCATTTCGAAGCCGTACAAAATTTAAGGCGTTGTGCATCACCTATAAGGCTATGAATAATATAGGGCCGCATTACCTGAAAAAAGCCTTATGCACATACATGCCAACTAGAACTCTACGTTCTTCTTCAGCTCATCTACTACCAGTCCCCCGTACGAAAAAGGCAAACTGGGGAGACAGACGCTTCATTGTCGCTGTCTCTAGACTGTGGAACACACTTCCTTTCCACATAAAAAAGGGCCCTTCACTGTTGACATTTCGTAAGCATCTAAAGACTTGGCTTTTTGATCAAGCTTAGGCTTCCTTTCTCTCAGCACGGATCTCTCCTCAATAGCGCCGAGACACCTAAGGGTATTTGTGCGCTCAATAAATTGCAAAAATAAATAAATAAATAAATAGTGTGAGTCGTTACTGGAGAGACGAAGTCAAGCTGGACAGCCTAAAAGAACAAGCAAACGAAAGAGCAAGCTAGGAAGATGCACTATGTAGAGTAGCTAAACAAAAAGAAAAAAAAGGTCCCAAATGTGTGAGCAGTGTAAGGACACAAGTAATTGGGCCAGTCTCTAGGGAAGGGTCACATGCAACAAGAGGGAAGTGCATACCGCAGAACTGACCAGCAAGAAGCAAGCAATTGAGATTGTCTACTCAACCTAATAACCTCTCCAGCCTGCCACATCCCCCCATTGCTTACAGCTTAACTCACTTTCCCCCACTAGACCTCTCCACTTTAGAATCACTAGCCCTCAGTGTCAAATCAGGTTCCCCGTCCGACCCTGCCCCTCCTGACATCCTAATGGCAGCATCCCATACCATCCTGCCCATCATCAGAGAGGTATTAAACTCTTCCATCTCCTCTGGCACCGTCCCACCCGTATGGAAGCAGGCCATGGTTAGGTCACTGATCAAGAAACCCAATCTGGACCCGTCTGATCTGGCTAACTACCGTCCTATTTCTCTGCTCCCTTGGCTGAGCAAGGTTTTGGAGAAATATGTGAACCAACAGTTAGTGAACTATCTAGAGGACCACCACATACTGGATCCCACTCAGACGGGTTTCAGACCCAAGCACGGGACAGAGACCGCCCTCCTCATGGTCGTAGAGGAAGCAAGAAAAATCCTGGATCAGGGAGGATCAGTGGCAGTGATCCTCCTTGATCTAAGCGCGGCCTTCGACACAGTGTGTCATGACACCCTACTAAGCCGCCTGTCATGTGTGGGGATCAAGGATAAAGCTTGGGCATGGTTTGAATCCTTTCTGGGGAACAGATCTTTCAGGGTTTTTGATGGCGACTCAGTTTCCTCCAGTAGACCTCTAAATTGTGGAGTTCCTCAGGGCTCCTCCTTGAGCCCTGCTCTATTCAACCTATATATGAGACCACTGGCCAGTGTCGTCCGCCCATTTGGAGTTAAAATCATCTCATATGCGGACGACACGCAGCTGGTGGTCTCACTGGCGCAGGAGGCATCTCGAACTGCGCCAGGCGGGCTCAGAGAATGCCTGGAGGAAGTGAGGAGCTGGATGTCGTCATCATCCCTGAAATTGAACGGAGAAAAAACTGAGCTAAAGCTCCTAGGACCTTCAGAGCCGGCACTTCTCCCTTCCCTATGGCCCTCATGCCTAGGACCGCCGCCAACCCCAAAAAACACCATCAAAAGTCTTGGGGTATGGCTGGACAGCTCACTATCTTTCAATGCCCAAGCCACAAAACTCTCAGCCACATGTTTTGGCATTCTGAGAGTACTAAATAAAATCTTCCCCCTCCTCCCCCTGGAAGCCAAACAGGCGGCCATTCAAGGACTCATTCACTCCTGTCTTGATTTTAACAACGCACTTTATCTGGGTGCACCAGAATACACCCTTCGGAGGCTGCAAACTGTACAGAACAGCGCAGCTCGCCTTCTACTTAAAATCCCGCGCAGACACTCAGTGAGGACCGAACTGACTAGCCTCCATTGGTTACCGGTCCGGCAGAGGGTTTTGTTCAAGGCGCTATGTATAGCCCATCAAGCCTTCTGGGAGATGGGACCTATCATTACCCGTGATCTGATCACTCATTACATCCCAAATCGGAGTCTTCGTTCCAGCCAGACCCTTTTAGCAGCAGTCCCAAGAATAAAAAGATCTAGAACCGGCGGAAGGACGTTTATGTACAACGCAGCTAAGGCCTGGAATGCTCTACCACTTCACCTTAGAGCCACCCAGAACCTTACTATGTTTCGCAAGCAACTGAAGACCCACCTTTTCACATCTGCCTGCTAAACCGTTGTCTTTTCTCCCCTTCCCTGCTCTCTGTAGGTCACGATTTTCCTAGCGCTTGGACGCCCTCGGGCAACAACTGCACTTTATAAATCCCCAAGTTTACAAGTTTCTTTGAAGCCCACCCATGGTAAGTAATGGGAGGGCTTCAAGCCCACCTACAGTAAACGTAATGTCTTGAAGATACAGCGCATGCGCTGTCTACGCAAAACCTAAAAAGGGGACTGTCTACTCTTGTTGTTTCGGAAAGTAGATTAAGCAGTGCTGAAAACAGCTTTGTTTTAAACAGGATAAGAAGAAAGTGGAATCATTTTTTCTTATGTAGACGAATGTCATGAAACTCGTATTAGCGCCTTGAGACCCTCACGTGTGAGTAGTCACACTTTATAAAAACACTGATTGATTGACTGATTCGATTGATAACCATGAAAGGTATTTGAATGAGAGTGGAGGAAATACAGAATCATAGCAGATGTGAAGAAATCATGAAGTTTGAACACTACTTTTTTATATAAGTATTTTAGAAATCTAGGGAAGCATGGTACCGGATTGACACATATATACAAAATATATACAAGGAATTGGGGTGGCCAGAGTGTTATTTTATCTCCAAGGTGACATAGGGTTCATGTATTTGCTCCTGGAGTATATGGACCGGTGTTGAGCGTTGACGTTTTGACCCTGGTGAGCCCCAGTTGGTGGTCGCGGCGGGTCTTTATCAAGACAGGGGAGGGGACAGTATGTGGAACAGGATGGAGGAATCTCAGCCTGGTGGGTTTGCCAGAAGGTCAAATCCCTTGTTCGTGGAAACGATCATTACGCAGATGACGGAAATAGCGATCCGCCCGCAATGTATCCCAATGCGGGCGGATCGCTACACCAGTCATCTCCGTCGACGTCGACGCTCAACACCGGTCCAGATACTCCAGGAGCATGTACATGAACCCTATGTCTCCTTGGAGATAAAATAACAATCTGGCCACCCCAATTCCTTGTATATAATTTGTATATGTGTTATTGTATTTGATGCACTGAGCACTTTATTCACCAACTGTCACATTCCTCACATTTGTTTTTTAAGGGTCTAATTATCATTTTTTGAAACCATTGGCATCATTGAATGAATTAATTCAGATGCAATTTGCTTTTTTATAAATTTAAAGCATTACTGGAAATCAATCTCCTTATATGTCCTTGTTTCAGGGAGTTTGTTTCAATGTGTATTGAGCGCACTAAGCCTTTGTCAAAGTGATTGTTGTTACCCAACAGAACCACTTTTGTATTTAAACAAGCCAATGCAAGGCGCCAACCCCCTTGGGGAATGGCGTCGTTAGTGGCAGCCAAAGGGCCGACCCGGAGTAGGTTCACTTCCGAGTCAGGCGACCCGGAAGTGGACATGGTGCCAGGACCAATAGGAACAAGGGACGGCGGAGCGCCCCGGAAGTAGACGTAGGGCGCGAGGCATAAAAGCCCGCGGCCAGCTTAGAGGCCCCCTCTTTGTCCGCTGACCGCCCAGGAGTCGGACGTCGCCTAGAGAAGACATCGCGGGACCATCGCGTAGGAGTACAGCGAGGGTTAATCCGACTCGTGATCTAGGTTAGCGGGCCGTGCAGTGTGTTATAGATTACGTTAAACGTTTGCATGTTTATTTCTTGATTTACAACTTCTTTGTTGGAGGGCTCGGGATCTAGCCGAGCGGGTTTGGGGCAGTCGCGGTGATTGGGACCCCTAAGAGACTGAATTAATTCTGAGAGTGAACAGGGTGGGGGCTCGGGATCGGGTCCACATGTTCAGAGGGGGGGAGAGCGCTGGCGCATTCAGCTCAATCTGATTCCCTGGGTCCAGGCTCAATCGCGGCGCGGTGGGCCTAAAGGCGTGTAATATCTGTGAAAAGTTTTAACGTTGTTTTCTTTAAGTGCAGGATGCCGCCGAAGAGGGCACCGAAGGGCAAAGAACCCGCAGCCAAAAATGATGAATACCTCGCCTTTACGGAGCTGCTGGAGTTTACAAGAGAAAAAGGCATGGATTGGGTGCTAAAGAATATGAGAGACGGGGCTAGAGCAGATGCGAATTCTCAGGAAGAAAGGGGGAGAGGCAAAAGAGCGAAGCGTACCCCAAAAAAGCTTAAAAGTACGACTAAAGGCAAGCGGCCTAGGCCGGCGGAGTCACGACCAGCATCACCAGGTGAGGAGGAGGTGCTAGAGACAATTGACCCGAATTCAGGCCCAGATAAAGACGCAGACGATACTGAAGGGCAGCACGAGGTGGCTAGGCCCACGCAAACAGGAGGGTTCCCCGTCACTTCTGTGGGGGGGTCCTGTTCGCAGGGTATGTTACCGCCAGTGGTGGCTCAACCGGGTAGCGGAGTGTCTCAAGTTTGGGTCCAACCCGGGGGGGTCGCGCAGTTACCAGGGATGCAGTTATATGGGTCACATGGTCAAGCGATAAGTAACGGCCCCATAAGCTCGATGCTTCCTGCCATGGCCTACCCGACAAATGGTTCCCCCTTAATGATGAATGCTTACTCTAGTTTAGGGGGCCCAACACAGGGCCCAATGGCTAACACCGTGGTTGATGTGGCTGGTCCCTCTAATGGCCAGATGCAAGGGGTGGCAGGGGGGCAACCAACAGGTCACCCATTGCTAGCATTCAGCCCGTTAATGTTTGGTTCGTCCTCAATGACCTTATCGCCATCCACGGGGATCACTTGGCACGTGCCAGTAGATATGAAGGAAAGAATACTCAGAGGTGAATATGTAGAGGTGTTTGACCTTCTTAACGCAGGGGTAGGGGCGGGAAAGCCCAAGAGTGGGAAAGAAGGAGAATATAACCAAAAGAAATCGTGGGTGGAGTGGTCCATGAAAAACTGGATCACGGGATTTGCGATCTACGCCGCAGTTATGTTGGAAAAGTATCCGGTGCTAGGCCCACAAATGATGAGCTATATATCCCTGATACATGGGGCGGCAGCAGAGTTTCCGGGCCAAGGGTGGCTAAAATATGATAAAATGTTTAGACAGATGAAAGCAGTACACCCGGGTATATCATGGGACCAGCGGGAGATCAATTTGTGGCACACAGTGTTTTATTCCGCCCCCTCAACGCCTAACACTGCTCCCTCTACTCAGAGTCAGTCCTTTCGGAGTGAAAAAGGGGTCGGTGAGAAAAAACAGGCCTGCTGGCAGTTTAACAGAAAAGAGTGTACCAGGGGGGTCTCGTGTAGATTCAAACACTGCTGTTCGTATTGCGGTGGAACCTCTCATCCCGAGGTCAGATGTTTTAAGAAAACTGGAAACCCCAAAGAACAGTCCAGCCACGTCACCCCAAAGGGAAAACCACCTAAAACTTCCGACAAAGCTACCAACTCCCATTAAACGGCATGTCCTGACACACCTCCTCAGTAAGTATGATAACCTCGAGGTGGCTCAATTCCTACTCCATGGTTTTACACTTGGCTTCCGTATCCCGTCTTCAGCCCCCCCTTCTAATGTACCGCCCTGTAATCAAAGCTCAGTGTTACGAAATATGGAGGCAGCGCGAGACAAAATCATGAAGGAGGTGTCCTTGGGACGGGTCGGGGGTCCTTTCAAAGATCCACCTACCCATAATCTGGTTTGCTCCCCGTTGGGTTTAGTTCCGAAAAAAGAGGAAGGTAAATTCCGTCTGATCCATAATCTATCAAGTCCTCCAGGGTTATCTGTCAATGATAAGTTAGACCCAGACCTGTGCACGGTGAGGTATACCAAGTTTGACACAGCCATTGAAAAATTGCAGGCATTTGGGGAAGGAGCATTAATGGCTAAAGCGGATATTGAGTCGGCCTTTAGGGTACTGCCTGTTCATCCTGAAGATACCAGGTTCTTGGGCTTCACATTTGATGGTAGCTACTTCATCGATTTATGCATGCCTATGGGGTGCTCTATTGCCTGTGCAGTTTGAGACATTTGCGAGGTTCCTGGAATGGGCGGTGGAGCAGTTTCTGACCTCGGACAAGTCACATTCAGTAGTGCACTACCTGGATGATTTTCTATTCATGGGTCCCGAGGGTTCCCAGTCGTGCAGGAAGGCCCTTCTGGGCTTCCAGCGCTTGGCTGGGGCGCTGGGGGTGCTATTGGCGGCAGAGAAAACCGAAGGCCCGACCACATGTTTGACCTTTTTGGGCATTGAAATCGATACAACGGCAGGGGTGTGCAGGTTGCCAGAGGCTAAGGTAGATGCCTTTAAGGCCGCTATTGATAGCTGCCTGGGAGCGAGGAAGATAACCTTACATCAGCTACAAGTTCTTTTGGGTCACCTGAACTTTGCTCTGCGGGTCATACCAATGGGCAGGGCCTTCTCCAGGAGTATAGCGAGGGCAATGTCCGGGTTGCGGGCCAAACACCACAGGGTGAGGCTTTCAGCCGAGGTAAGAGAGAATCTTCTGATTTAGAAAAGTTTTTTGCAAGATTTCAATGGCACGGTGTTGTGGCGAGCAGCCAGCTCCTCTAATACTGACCTGGAGCTTTTCACTGATGCTGCAGGGAGTATCGGCTTCGGAGCTATATTCAGTCAAAAATGGTGCATGCAGCTCTGGCCAGACGAATGGTTAGAGCGAGGTCTGACTAACAACATTTCCTTTCTTGAGTTGTTCCCCATAGTGGTAGCCTTGCACTTGTGGGGGGATTTGCTCGCAAACAGGCGTATAGTGTTCTGGTCGGACAACATGTCTGTAGTCATGGTGATTAATAACCAGAGGGCAACCTGCGCTTGGGTACTCAGGCTGTTGAAAGAATTAGTTTTGCAGTGCCTGAGCCATAATGTCCAATTCACTGCTAAACATGTTCCAGGTGTTGAAAACAAAGCGGCTGATGCATTGTCTCGTTTTAAGTTAACAGAATTCCGGGAGCTTTGGCCCCAAGCGGAGACGTCAATGTCAGCCTTCCCAGCGGAGCTATGGAAGTTTGGTGCTCCACAGCTGCCGAGTTGATATCTGCATCCTTGGCCCCCAAGACTAGGAGTATGTATCAAAAGTCCTGGGATTGTTATATGGCATACCTGAAGGGTGTGGGCGTAGTGGACATCTTTGCACCTCAGAGCGTTTTAGGCTTCATAGTACAGCAAAAGGAGAAGGAGAAGTCGGTAGCATTCATGAAAAGACAGTTGTCGGCGTTAGCATTTTATGCAGGTCTCCAAGGGGTGTCTGACCCGACAAAGGATCAGAGGGTTAGAAGAGCAATGAGAGGTTGGGAGCGCTTGACACCGGGGGAAAAAGATTCCAGAAGACCGATAGACGTAGGGAAATTGATAAAAATCTTGGAGGCCCTACCGTTCGTTTGTTACTCCCCGTATGAAACGCAATTATTCCGGGTGGCCTATGCCTTAGCTTTTTGCGGGGCATTACGAATCTCAGAATTACTCCCGGCGTCCAGGACAGATAGGGAAGGGGGTCTAAGGTGCTCGGATATAATTGAGTCCAAAGGGGTCCTGAGGCTTAGAGTTCGTAGATCGAAGACGGACCCCTTGGGTAAAGGGACCTGGTTACAACTAGGTAGAGTAGAGGGGGAGCCTTTCTGTCCAGTCAACTTGCTGAGGGTATTCCTCCAAGTCAGGCCTCAGGGAGCGGATGATAGATTGTTAATTCACGAGAGTGGTCTACCCCTTACCAGGTTCCAGTTCACACGAGTAGTTAAAATGACTCTGGCTAGGATCGGAGTTGACCTGGCCGATTTTACATCCCATTCGTTCCGAATTGGAGCAGCGACAACAGCTGCTGGCTTAGGCCTACCCGAACAGGTAATCAAGAGATTGGGTCGCTGGAAATCAGCATGTTATGAACGTTATGTCCGCCCGCACTTAGTTTAACAAATCTGTATCATTAACTTTCCGTCCCCTTTGTTTAGACTAGTTCTCATCGTATCTCTTCATGTTTACTTTAGGTACCTCCCCTAGGAGAACCCAAATATGTTGGTGTGGCCACTCCTTCATTCGCAGGGCCGGGGCGCACTTTGAAAAGACACTCAAAGACAGGGTGACCATGATGCGAGGTTGTGATCATCATTGGGTGAGAATAGGCGGGCAGCGCCTTGCGGACGTCCCGAGGGATGTTAAAACAGCGTTGGCCAGAGGCATGCCTTTCCCGGACGTATTGGTGTTGCACTGCGGAGGCAACGATATGATTCCGGGTGGAAGAAGAGGAGTGAAGGAGTCCCTGTTCTCCACTCTAGCAGCAGTCAAAAGCATTTTTCCGGAAGCCATAGTAATGTGGTCGGAAGTCATTCCGAGGCTCGTGTGGTCACGGGGCGCACTGATGAAAGCAGTGAACAGATCTATTAAAAGGTTGAACCAGTCGGTGGCGGAAATCCTCCAAAAATCTAGTATTAAAACGATTCGTCACAAGTTGATACGGACGGACAGGCCGGAGTTATATGCGGAGGACGGGGTGCACCTGTCGGAGGCGGGCACTGAGAGATTTATAGAAACAGTCCTAGGGGCCATCTCCGAAGCCCTTGAGCGCAGGGGGGGGAGGTTGAGTCCGCCAGTAAGCGCCTCGCCCTGTGGCGGGGTTCCGGACAAGAATACCACGGGAACTTCTTGTCTAGTGACAGTTTTTACCTCTGAACAGGTTTGATAAATCATTCTGGACTCGGGGCTGGCGGAAGAGTTGGGGCTGACCTGCTGGTGGCCTTGGCTCTTCAGCCCTACCCCGGAGGCCGCTGGTTGCCCAAGTGGGCGCATTACTCACCTGCGGCTCTGTTGACCGGAAGGGGGTTAACGTTAAGGGAGCAGGTGATCTGGATTGTGGCCTGCTGGCGCAACCCTGAAGTCAAATGAAAGGGCCATTGGAGAATGGGCGGTAAATGTGTGTATATTGTATATAAGTGCAAGTTTACTTTCAAATACTGTGATGGAATACTTTACGAATAAATAAAGAGAATGGTGGGTCAATGAAGTAATTGACCTGTGAACTTAATTTTAATAAACAAGCACACTGCAGAAAATCAAGCACGACTCCAGAGTTTGATGTTAAATTGGGACCATGTAAAGTATGCAGTGTGGAGGGGGGAGAATGCACTTTGTCTGTCATCTATGCAAGGCGCCAACCCCCTTGGGGAATGGCGTCGTTAGTGGCAGCCAAAGGGCCGACCCGGAGTAGGTTCACTTCCGAGTCAGGCGACCCGGAAGTGGACATGGTGCCAGGACCAATAGGAACAAGGGACGGCGGAGCGCCCCGGAAGTAGACGTAGGGCGCGGGGCATAAAAGCCCGCGGCCAGCTTAGAGGCCCCCTCTTTGTCCGCTGACCGCCCAGGAGTCGGACGTCGCCTAGAGAAGACACCCACCCACCCATCCCTATTAATAAGGAGTTCAGTTAGGGCAGTAGCGGGGTTCCGGACAAGAATACCACGGGAACTTCTTGTCTAGTGACAGTTTTTACCTCTGAACAGGTTTGATAAATCATTCTGGACTCTGGGCTGGCGGGAGAGTTGGGGCTGACCTGCTGGTGGCCTTGGCTCTTCAGCCCTGCCCCGGAGGCCGCTGGTTGCCCAAGTGGGCGCATTACTCACCTGCGGCTCTGTTGACCGGAAGGGGGTTAACGTTAAGGGAGCAGGTGATCTGGATTGTGGCCTGCTGGCGCAACCCTGAAGTCAAATGAAAGGCCCATTGGAGAATGGGCGGTAAATGTGTGTATATTGTATATAAGTGCAAGTTTACTTTCAAATACTGTGATGGAATACTTTACGAATAAATAAAGAGAATGGTGGGTCAATGAAGTAATTGACCTGTGAACTTAATTTTAATAAACAAGCACACTGCAGAAAATCAAGCACGACTCCAGAGTTTGATGTTAAATTGGGACCATGTAAAGTATGCAGTGTGGAGGGGGGAGAATGCACTTTGTCTGCCATCTATAAGAGTCCATACAGGTAGGGGGTGACCTCCTCTCCTACCACCACTTCAAACACGTTTTCCTTTTCCAGTGCAAATTCAACAACACCCACACGGTGCCCAGACGCCTCACGTGCTGCTCGTTGGCAAGAACAGCCTTTCCTATGACCTTCACTCACTGCCCACGCTTACCACGGATTATACTTCATCTCCATTAAAGTGCTCAAGTCTTTTAATCACTTTAAATTATTTTTAAATTAGCTGGATATTGGTTCATGCTCGTGCTGCCAGATTAGCAGCTCAATTAAATAACACATGAGCTTCTGGGGAGGGAAAACATACTTTAATAAAAGCAGCTTCATCCGTCCCACGCCGCTCCAGTCAGTGCTGTGGTAGGTTTAACCATGAATCCCCGCAGTCGTCGTGTTTTTTTATTTATTTTCTTATGTTGTCAGCAATTGGTTGTGCTGTTACCCTCAGTATAACAACCGCAGTTACAAACATCTTTGTGAATTATATTATGAATGTGCTCCATTTCGACATATTTTGCAAATGAATTGAAATTGTTAATCCCTGTCAAAATGTACATTTAGTTCAGATAATTTGTTTGAAATTTACTTTTCTTTCGAATGTTTTTTCTTTCATTTACCTCCATTGCTCATTGAACCTTAACTCTAACAATAACCTTTACCCTAATCTTAACTGTGTCCTGCAGTTTAACTTAACTCAAGCTCTCTCCCTTGCCCTAAATCAGTTCGGTAACACAGACCTTATATCTCACACTGCTCCTACGCCTCATCTAACCCTAGCTTGCTCCCTTAACCCAAACCTAACACTCCCTTAGCCCTAACAATCACCAGCTTTCAATCAACTCACCCTGTATAGAAGTGTTGGGTAAATATCTCTTGATCTTGCATGTAATGTGTGTGGATCCTCAGAATTGGTTAACCGCATCGATGCTGCGGCGATTTTTGCGCTGTGCGGCTGTTTTCCCTTTTCCGCGATACATGACGAGCTCAGCTCGTCATCAGCACACGCCACCCGTGGGTGATGACTAGCTGAGCTCGTCATCAGCATCGAAAGGGTTAATAAACAAAGGGCTAGATGTAGGAAATTTAAATTTACAGATTCGAAAATACCGAATTTTACCGATTCGTATTTTCGAATCGGTAAATGCTATGTGGGTAAAAAAAATCAGTAAAAAATACCGAATCGTTAAGATTCGGTATTTACCGAATCAGCATTTACCAATTCGGTAATTGCCATTCATTCCTATGAGCCTGGAGGCCCATAGGAATGAATGTCAATAACTGCATCGGTAAATACCGCTTCAGTAAAATAGGGAAAGAGTCAAGGGTGTCACTTTGACACCCTGTTGCACCCCTGAATATGACTGGTGTGCACATGTGGCATACATACATGCACCTGAGGGCATGTGTGTCTGCCACATTGCACTGGTGCAAATGCACACATTTGCATTTAAAGAGGTATTCCTTATTTACCACCAACTAATAGTTGGTGGCAAATAACGAATCCTTAAGGCACAGAAGCACTCTTCAAAGTGCTTCCTACATGTCATTTACCGATTCGGTAAATACCGAATAGGTAAATGATGATTCGGTAAATACCGAATCGGTAAATGCCGATTTGGTATTTACCGAATCGGTAAATTTGCCACCGTTAAGCCTATTAACGGTCAGTAACGGCCGATTTCGGCCGTTACTGGCCGGTAATAGCCTTCCTACATCTGGCCCAAAGTTCTTAGAGTTCCTGATAAAATCTGCGCATCTTGTGAAGCAGATGAAACATGGTGACCTGGAATAGACACACTGGCTATTTAATTGCCTCTTTGTTTCATGGTTTTAACCAAATCACAGGGCCCTTGTTATTAAAAGTTATTGGGTTAGGGTTCCCTGGAGATATGTTTAACATTTTCTGTCCTAAGAGCACAATGAGATCATGGAGAGTATCAAAGTGCTCTCTCCCACCGAGAGGTTGATCCCACCTGGTGATGAGTACCGCCCCAGGTGAGGACCAGAGGATGAAGCATACAGCGTGATTGGCATGTGGAAGAGGGTCTATAGGAGCACACTGGTAAGAACTCAGGAGCTGGGCATAGGGACTGCATGTTTTGGGAGACACCCTCCACTTTTCGTTTTTGCAAATTGAAGATGACCACAAATGGAATCTTTTTCCAAATTCCGATATATTTTAGAAAGAAAACCTATTGAGCATAGTAACTCACACACTGGTTTTTGAATCATTGGAACCATTTTGCAGATGAGAATAAATAGAATACAGCAAGAGGTGGATTCAAAACCAAAGACTGTTTGGAACCTGGAGTGCGGATAAGTTCTGACTCAGCCGATCTATCACTAAAGCCAAAGAAGGAAAGGAAGAAGGAAAAGCAAAATATAACACCTGCATCAATAAATGCTAAACTTCCCTTTGATGAATCAGAGAAGCTAATGAGTGCCAAAGAGAAAGCAGGAAGGCCAGACGTAGTAAGAATATTTTTAGATTTATGAGTGGGACATTAAACAGCAGTGCAGCTGTAAAATACGAAAGTGATCCAAATAAAAACAGCCAGGTGAGGAGGAGAAAAGTTAGGTGACGCAAATATGGAAAAAAACAGAAAGTTCGTAATTGTTAGAACTGGGGGTCTCTAGTTGGCAGAGGTAAGTACCTTAGACCAAGTAGGGACCCTTGCTTCTAGTCAGGGTGAAGGAATAACCCTCTGAGATAACCCCCGCTCACCGTCTAGGTAGCATGGCGCGAGCAGTCTAGGCTAACCAGAGGCAATGTGGATAACATTTGCACTTAACACAACAGTAATTCCCAATCCACCACAAACTGAGACCACACAGGTAAGTATATTTTATAAAAATATATAACTTTATCTAGTTTCAGCAAGGTAAACCAAACAGTTGCACGATAATTACTTCATTAGAAAAAGGTTGCACTTAATTCTTAATGGTTGCACTCATCAGGAAGTTCTTATGAAAAGAAAATAGTCTCTAGTCTCTCTAACCAGTAGTTAAAAAAATAATACCACTGATTTGCCCTCACTCGGCTCTCAAAACGAGCAAATTGCGCAATGCCAGAATTATCCTCAGCCCGCAAAGCAATGGGCCACAGGCGCTGTAAACAATGTCAGCTCTTAACTGCCACAAGAATCAGCCCCTAGCGTCAGGGGCCCTATGCGGTACACACGCGCCTCACCGGAATGCTGGGGGGACTCCCTTCCCCTCGTCCGGTACGTTGTCAGGCCTCAGACGCTCGCCGCCCTCCAGCGCTCACTCGCGCTCTGGACCGGCCGGTCTCAGGCAGCTCTCCGCCCGCTCTCTGTCCTTCAGTGAGCAGCGGGGAGCAGAGACGGCAGGCCGGGGCTGGGAGCACTCGCTGGATTCCCTCGGCGAGGTCGGGTCAGTCTTCCCCCGGGCCCGGCGATGATCAGGCGGCACTCGAAGGAGTCCCGTTGGCAGGGACCAATCCCGTCGCGGCAAATGGGGCGAGCCTCCAACAGCACCCGGGAGTCAGCCAATGGCAGTGCGGCTCCCGGGCAGGTAAACAATGACGCTCCGCTCTTTTGGCCAATCACGGCCCACCACGCTGATGACGCTGCGCCGCACGGGCCTATCCCGTCGCGGCGTTGGTGAGGGGGCTCGGCTCCTTCACCCAATGGGAGCGCGGCGGCTTCGTTCTTCGGCCCCGCAGCTCCGATCAGGACAGCACTTCAGGGAGAGGTTTTCTGGCCCCGGGCAGCGGCGGTGATCAGGCGGCAGATGATTTTAGAGGGCGCGGGGCACGGACAGACTGCCCTCGTAGCCTCACAACCGCTCTTGAGTGGATTCTGCGAGGGGAGGCACCACAGACCTCCGACCCTCGCCGGGAATGTGCCGATGAGCACCACAATCCCTTCTCACGCTCAACACTCGAGCACCACACGCTCCAGGTCCACAACAGCACGATCTTGCAGTAATTCTGGGCAAAGCTTTAGGAACCTTTAACCCTGGGTTCCCATCAGGAGGCCAGCTCTTCTCAGGCCCTTGGAGATTCAGTGGAGACACAGCTCACAGCAAAGTCCCTTTCTCCTCCTCAGCTTTCAGTTGCAACAGCAGAACAGGTCAGCCCTTAGAGCACACAGCAAGGCAATCTTCCTTTAGTTCTCCAGCGTCCTTCTTTCAGCAGAGGTTCCTTCTTGATTGTAGAATTTTAGAATCTAATCTTCTGTAGTCAGGGGTCCTTCCCTTATACCCCTGAACGACCTTTGAAGTTCTTTGTGCAAGGGGCCATTAGCTCTGGAATGTTTCTGGTGTTCTTCTTCCTGTCAGCTTCTGGGCCAGAGGTGACAGTGGGCCAGCAGGGGAGTTAGCCAGCACGGTGGTCAGGCAGACACAGCCCAGCACTATCAGGCGCTTCTTCCTCCCCTTCCCCGGGCAACAGATGTCGCCTTTCACCCCTGGGCTGACTCCAACCCCCTCCGGGGCCCTGCAGCTCCTGTCACGCAGGCATTCCACACACAGGCCCAGGCACACAGAAAGGTTTATACAAAAGAACAGCCACTTTCTAAAAGTGCTATTCTCAACCCCAGGATCAAAAAACAACCTTCACTAAAAGATGTGTCATTTAATTCTGAGTTCAGGGATATCTTTCATGAATGTTCCATCGTGTTCCTATAGGAAGATAGGCTGGGATCCAATGGGACCAGCCTCCCCATGTTACCCTAGGGAGCCATACAGCCCTACAGCAGTGAGCACACAAAGTGGCTGCTGCTCTCTACCAGAGCATGTTACCTGCACTAGTACATGCTCTACCCTATCCATACACTGCACCCTGCCCAGGGGGGTACCTGGAGCCTTCCATAGGGGTGGCTGATGTGCACAGACAGGGGAGGGTTAAGCCCAGCCAGTGGGGACACTGGCCAGGCGGACATGGCAGTCCACTGACTGCACACAGGCCCTGCGCTGGCAGGCCTGAGACACCATTTTAGAGCTACTCATGTGGGTGGCGCAATCTGCGCTGCCGGTCCACTAGTAGCATCTGTCATCACCAGCCCTGGCACACCCAGTCCACTTTACTAGGGACTTCATGGTGATACAAATATGCCAATCAGGTATACCCAATCAATATGACAATTTACAAAGGGAGCACTTACCCTCTGACACTGATCAGCAGTGGCAGAGGGTCCAAAGCATCTAAATCAGCAAAAACGAAATCCAGCACAGCATCAAAAATACATGAGTCAGAGGCAGAAAAGATGGGGAAAAACCACGCCAAGGATGTCAGGTCTAACAGTAATGAACAAAGAAAGTTGAATTTGAAACAGGAACACCAGCCATGCAATTATAAACAGGCGTTATTTGAACCTGTAAGAGAGGAAACTGCAAGACTTCTAAGAGAACTGAACTGACCACAAAGTTCTACTAACACAGGAAAGAAAGTCAGGCAATAACTAAGCTACACAGCACATACTGAGCTACCCAAATTGGGATCCAACACAATCCTTGCTGGATCCACAGAAGACATAGGGCCATATGTAGGACCAACAGAATTGCGTCGCCCAAATTGCAACACTTGCGAGCCGCAATTTCCCATATTCACAGTATGTTTAACACTGTTTGTGATTCCCAATGGGGTCGCAAATTGCGAGGCTTATCAAGATTAATGAGCCTCTCGCAATTTGTAAGCCCATTGGGAATGACAGGCCCTCCCAGGTATGGTGACCTGCTGGGCTCAGCAGACCACCATGTCTGGGACTGCTTTTAAATAAAGCAGTTTAAGAAAAAAATGCGGCCCATTTTCCTTAAAGGAAAACGTGATGCATTGAAAAAACATTAAAATGAAACATTTTCCTTTCATTTTTTAAGGGCAGGTAGTGGTCCATGGGACCACTGCCTGCCCTTAAAAAATATTTTTGGAGACAGTCACAAAGTGGAAGGGGTCCCCTGGTGACCCCTTCCAAATTGAGACTGCATTACCACCCTCTTGAAGAGGGTGGTAATGTGCGAGTGTTTTGCGACCACAATTGTGGTCGCAAAACATTCATACATAGGTTAGATAGTCACTGTTGGACCTGCGATGGGCAAGCCCAGCACAAAGGGGGTAGCTTGGCTCAAGTGTCAAGGCAAGTGAAGGCTATCGTGTTAAGCCGGCTTTGACCCAATAATATCTCCATGTACAACCACCAAAAAGAAGGACACCACACCACTGTTGTAGAAAAATACGATTCCTTTATGTAAAAATTCTCTGTTGTGAATGGGGATCAATTAGGAAAGCACATACACATTTCTTTTGGCCACAAATTGCTGGGTTTCGATTTTGGAATAAATACATTAAATAAGCTCAGGATTACATATCATCAATAAATAGAATAAATATCAGGAATAAATATCTCCAATAAATAGAATAAATATCACTTTCTGTTTAGTAGAATAAATACTGGTTCAGTTAAATAAACATTCACAGGTTCATTCTGGTATCGCTGCCACCAATTAAATACTTCAGGAACATTACATTTGCAATTACATTTCAGGTTGGAAAGATAACTCTTACAGTTTATGACGATTTCACCAATATTGTACACAGGCTTCTCTGGGCACAAAAGGAGTGTTGGGACTCTTTAAGAACCACACGGGGGTTATGCGCGTGTAACTAAAAGGCAAGGAAAGACAGTGAACATTTCATTTACACTCGGCTGCCACCGGGTTGAGATCTCTGTTTGCCGGTGGGGTCTAAGCGCGCCTAGGGGCTTTACCACTACTAGCACCCAGGCGGCACCAGTTCAAAGTCTTTAGACTGACGAACGGGGCTTCCGAAGAGATCACACAATCTTCGCGCTCAGTCAAATAAATGCCGGTTCATAGTTCCTTTATATCACCGCTTCCCACCTGAAGAAACGGGCCCACCTAACATCGGCTGCAATCGGAAAGCGATTCAGTCGGGGTCAGCACTTCTCTCGCCAGCGACGGGTTCTCAGGGGCTCCACGGACCTCCCTCCGACTTCCTCAAACAGGGATGGCTCCTGCCCACAGCTAGAGCCGCCGATTCACTGGGGAGGGGCAGAGACAGTAGTCCCGCCCAACGAAGGCCGGCCTTTCCCCGCCCCGGCACACCACCTCACTTCAGTCTGCGCAGGAAGCCCTCTTCGCCGGTGGGGCTCGGAGACGTCCGAGCTCCTCGCTGGAGGCGCCTGTCACAAAGGGGGCACCGAAGACACTCGCGGTCGCGGTGAATTTGCTCTCGCCTCGCGACCCGAGTGAAATGAAATGAAATGAAATTAGATTTGTAAAGCGCATGGCTGCCCGAAAGCGTCCCAGTCTGTCGTACTTCACCACCGGGGGGGGGGGGCGGGGAGGCACACAAGCACAGCCACAGTCTCTTGGGGACAACGAGGCACTCGCTGGGCAGGCGCTGTAGGCGTGAGGTCACCGCACACACAGCTGACTGGAACGCCAGTCAGGATCCACGCCAGTGACACTTGCTTGCTCTACTGCCCGCACTACCAGCTGACTCAGGGGTCAACAGGGCAGGTGTCAATCTGGTGTCAAGTCTGGAATCTCCTTCTTCACCTAGATCTGGAACATCATTATCCTATCTAGTCTTCTGGTCATCTAAAATGGCCGCCAGGGACTGGACCTTATATAGCCAGTGCCTTGAGGTGCTGGCTCGTGCCAGTAGGTTCTAGAACCTTCTTTGGGCTAGGCCAATGACATGGCACTTCTGAGAGGTATTTGGGACCCTAACAGCCACCATACTGGGGTTCTAGAGCAGCCATTTTGTGTACCTGAGGAAAATAAAGAAATTCTTGCCAGGAATGCGCGCCAAGTAAAAGGGCGCCAAAAAATTGAAAGGTCAAGGTTCATGGAGGCTCCAAGGGGAGTCACTCACATGAGGAAAAGGGATGGCCACCATTTTGAGGCCATTCATACAGGTTGCCAATCCCAGTCTATAATGTCACAGGTTTCGCCAGGTGCCTTGTAAATAGGTGCCAAAAACTTTGTGAACAACTGGGTGTCAAGGAACATCCAGCCCCATGAAACAGCACACAAAAGGTCCTGGTAGACAAAGAAAAGCGACACATTTCGGGAGGTACAGGGGAACAAAAGAAATCATAGTGGTGAGGGGACTCTCAGAAGCAGACGGGTCTAACAGTCACTATTTGGAAGGAAATGCCACTTTCAAATAGCATGTCTCTAAACACTTTTTTGCGAGTCGCAATTCACTTGCAACTCGCAAAAATGTGTTGTTACATGGCCATACCAATTTTAGCATGTGCAAACGGGTCGCTAACCCGGGCAGGCGCTGTAGGCGTGAGGTCACCGCACACACAGCTGACTGGAACGCCAGTCAGGATCCACGCCAGTGACACTTGCTTGCTCTACTGCCCGCACTACCAGCTGACTCAGGGGTCAACAGGGCAGGTGTCAATCTGGTGTCAAGTCTGGAATCTCCTTCTTCACCTAGATCTGGAACATCATTATCCTATCTAGTCTTCTGGTCATCTAAAATGGCCGCCAGGGACTGGACCTTATATAGCCAGTGCCTTGAGGTGCTGGCTCGTGCCAGTAGGTTCTAGAACCTTCTTTGGGCTAGGCCAATGACATGGCACTTCTGAGAGGTATTTGGGACCCTAACAGCCACCATACTGGGGTTCTAGAGCAGCCATTTTGTGTACCTGAGGAAAATAAAGAAATTCTTGTCAGGAATGCGCGCCAAGTAAAAGGGCGCCAAAACCTTGAAAGGTCAAGGTTCATGGAGGCTCCAAGGGGAGTCACTCACATGAGGAAAAGGGATGGCCACCATTTTGAGGCCATTCATACAGGTTGCCAATCCCAGTCTATAATGTCACAGGTTTCGCCAGGTGCCTTGTAAATAGGTGCCAAAAACTTTGTGAACAACTGGGTGTCAAGGAACATCCAGCCCCATGAAACAGCACACAAAAGGTCCTGGTAGACAAAGAAAAGCGACAAATTTCGGGAGGTACAGGGGAACAAAAGAAAGCATAGTGGTGAGGGGACTCTCAGAAGCAGACGGTTCTAACAGTCACTATTTGGAAGGAAATGCCACTTTCAAATAGCATGTCTCTAAACACTTTTTTGCGAGTCGCAATTCACTTGCAACTCGCAAAAATGTGTTGTTACATGGCCATACCAATTTTAGCATGTGCAAACGGGTCGCTAACCCGTTTGCACATGCTAAAATTGGCACTGGCCCCAAGTTTCTAAACAGCAAATCAGGTATACAATCAAGCAGTTTTGTCTGGATCTAACAATAAAAGGAAAAAAGAAAAAGAAAAGAATTTCGTAATTTCAAGATTTTTTATTGATGTGGACTCTACTTTTTAAGTTGAACCTACCTCATCGCCAATTTGTATTAAGGAAATGAGTACATGGAATATTGATTTCATAAATCTAAGACCACCAAATTGGCCGCTTTTGTAAACATAAGGGTGTGCTGAAAATCTCCTAATTGCTATAAATCCAGGTACACAATCTAGTTCTAGTTCTTAAACTTTATTCGATTATTCATAAAAAACAATCATAAAAGCGTACAATTTTTAAAAAAAAGGACACATTTAAAAAATGTTACAGAACAAGAGATTTCAGTACAAAGAGATTGATACAACTCGGAGGGGCAATATCAAGAGCTTAGCAGTAACTAGATTGGACTAGTACAGTATTAAAAGACCAGGCTTTTTCTAACAGATATAGATTTTAAAATAAAGGTTGCGATAAAAAAGCAAATATCTGGGGTAGCAAGAGCAAAAAGAAATCTCATGGCATTGACAGTACTGAACACATAGTTGATCTTAAACAGTGGTTTGAGGTAACAGATGCCCAGATGCTTAAACAGTGGGCATAGTAGCATAAAGTGCAGCGTGCTTTGTTTAGTAATTCCATCACACGGACAGGGAGTAGAGGTGTAAATTCCCATTCTCTGGAATGCCACCAGGTTATGTACAATGCCTAGTCTCAACCTTGTAAGTAAGTATTGATGAGACTGTCTGGTGATAACTTTTAAATACATGGGCATGCCATACTCTTCCTGTTTGTTCGAATAGTAAACATGAGTTGGGTAGTGGCTACATAGTTCTTTACGTCTGTTATATTTATGCCCCAGAAAAACTTTTAACCTCTTGCTTCGATAAGTGAATGGCACATAAGGGATCACCATGGACATCCAGGTCAAAAAGATCCTTAAAAGATGTCAAGACATAGTTCAACCACGGGATCTGACGGGAATTGTCCAGGCGTAAACAGTCTTGAATTATTCGCCTGGTAAAGCCAGTTTCATCTTTAGACCAGATAGACCTCCAGACCATAAGGGGTCTCAATCCTGTTAGGTCGGTTAAATAGTCCAGCCCTACCTCATTGTGTATCAGTTCGGTAGATGCCGAAGGTGGAAGGCAAAGGAGTCTCTTTAAGAATATATTTTCAGCAACTTGCAGATCACCCTGATTCCAGTGTCCCCAAACTCCTGAGCCGTAAAGGGCAATTGAAATACACCTGTGTCGATAGACATTCAACATGTCGGGGATGCGACGGCTACCTAGTTTAGCAGCGAATCGGAATACCCCCGAAGCGCTCTTGCCCATCTTAGCCTTGACGTTAAGTAATTACGGGGCCCAAGACCCGCTTTTGTTAAAGGTTATACCCAGTTAACAGAAATTGTTCACAACCTCAATTTGATTTTCCTTAAAGTAAAAAGTTTTAAGTTGATTCACCTTTTTTCTGCAGGCCATGATGAAGGTTTTAGAGTTGTTGATTTTTAGTTTCTTCCCCTGTATAAAATTGTAGAAATGATTCATAAGTTTCTGGAGACCTATGGGTGTTCTAGATAGTAAAACCGTGTCATCTGCATAAAGCAGTACCAGGATTGGTTGTCCCTCGACTTGGGGAGCATCGGCTAGGACATTCTTCAAAACTGACTCCATGGAATTTATAAAAAGGGAGAAGAGTAGTGGGGCCAAGACACAACCTTGTCTAATGCCAGATTTTACCCTGATCTTCCTTGTACATTCCTCCTCATGTCCGTAACGAATTTGGGCAGATAGCTTGCTATAGAGTCTAGCCAGGAAGTAAATTATAGCGGCCGGTGCTCCCATATCTAATAGGGTTGACCACAGCAAATTATGGTCGACCAGATCGAAGGCACTAGAGAGATCTGCAAAACAAAGGAACAAAGAGCCCTGTTTAGCTTTAGTGTATTTTCCTATAAGAAGATCTAAATTAATACACTGCTCAATAGTGCCAAGGCCCTTCCTAAAGCCGTATTGGGATAACGCAAGGATATTGTTGGTTTCAGCCCATTCCTCTAGACGTAGCAATAAAATCCTGCTCATAATTTTTTGTGAGGAATCCAGGAGGGAGATAGGGCGGTAGTTCTTAGCCTCTCCTCTATCTCCCTTCTTATAAATTGGCAGGATTACAGATTCACTCCAGGTGGAGGGAGTAGTGTCGGTGACAGCAGCATTAAACATCTGGGTCAGAAGGGGGCTCCAGAGGGCCAGATCAGTTTTATATAGATCTACCGGTATGCCGTCCGGTCCTGGGGCCTTCCCCCCTTTGCTGTTTCGGATGGCATTGTCGACTTCTAGGAGTGTAATCCCCAGGGATTGAATAGGTCTGATAGTGTCAGTAGTGTGGCTCACTGGTTAGAGGCGGCAGACCCGAGAGCAGAGGACGGCCCGGGACCAGGGTTCGATTCCCGGCGCGGCAGGTTTCCGGACCAGGGTCAGCGGACTCAATAATTCTCTCGCCTCGGTGCCCACTCTGATCAGCGATCACACTCGGCAACTCTAGGCATTAGCTTGCCTCATCTTCACTAACGGCCCCACCAGACCGCCGGGGATGCCTGGTCTCACCCTGGAGATACCCATTAAGGGACCATCTCTCAGGGAAGCCAGGAAGGGTTTCGCAGCGGTCGAAGCGCCTTGGGACCCTCCGGGTAAGTAGTGCGCTATATAAATGCCTATACATTACATTACATTACACCAGGACTATCCTGTACCTCACTATATGGGTCGAAAATTCCTGTAAAGTATTGGACCCAACTGTCCTTACTAACCTGGGCAGTTAAGACTGGGAATTCCTCTTTTTGGAGGAATGGGCTGTTGACAGTGCACCAGAATAACTTGCTGTCCCGCAGTTCAGCCGCCTTTGTCAGATCCTCCCAGGCTAGTTCCCCGAGTTCCTGTTTCCTACGGTTCAGCTGGGATTTATAAGCAGCCCCGAGGAGGGCTATAGCATCCCTGTCTCTGGGGTGGCTGGACAGTGCCCTCTTAAGATCTTGTAGTGAGGACGTACAAGCACTATCAAACCAACCTAGCGATGCCCGCTTAGATTTACCCTTGGCGATGGTAAGGGACGATTTAATTATATCGCCAAGTTCCTCAAAATCGGCAATAATGCAACTTGGGGTGGCATCAACTACAAGACAACGTAGTAGCACCTCAGAGCCTGCTCCCACAATTTTCCGTAACAGTTTATCAGAGTTATCCCCACACCATTTAATTTGAATACCATTTTGCCCGCAGGGAGTAATCTCATCAACAATCCTGCCATTAAAGCGGGTCACAGGGCCCCAGATGAGTATTGACAGAGTGATGGCATTATGATCGCTAGTTCCCAAATCCACGATGATGGGGATCGTACAAAGGGAGGCAACGTGTGCCGATATCAGCAGATGATCAATGACTGAGGCTGAATTTCTCCCAGTGAACGTCGGAACGATGTTACCCTCATTATCCAAAGCAGGTTGGTGGATGACCAGGTCACAATTTAACAGGAGGGTGTTAAGGGAGTCACCATAAGCACTGTGGGTGAAATGAGCCCGGTTCTCACCATTATCCCCATCAAACCCGCATACATTACTATATGAATGTGGACAGGTTTGAATGTTAAAATCGCCCCCCAAGTGATGTCACATGGCTTGTGAAAGTCTCTACAAATGTTGTTTACAGCTGACTCGAGTTCATCCACAACAAGGGTACTCGTAGGGTCGAACAAGTTATTGTAGTGATTGATTAACAAAATGTCCCAACCCCCTCTATGTTCCAACCTAAGTATTTGGGAGTGTGAACCTACAATAGAATGGAATCTCACGCGAGCTGGGAAGTGCACAGATAGAAGAATTACCAACCCTCCTTTTGCCCTACCCATGGTGGATTCTTGTGCTAAGCAATTGTATGACACAAAACCATCAAAATGGATATCTGTCGTAGACCAGGTCTCCTGTAAGCAGAGGATGTCAAACCCGGAGATGGATTCCCTCCAGCCCAGGGATGACATCCTCTGTCGCCAACCGGCAATATTCCAGCTCGCGATTTTAAAACCTGGGGGGCTAGGTTCAGGTACAGGCTCTACCAACGCATGGTTAATAGGAGTGGGTAGCAGCTCCCCTGACATATCCAAAGCAGAAGATAGATGGTCGGTGTCAGCTGAGCCATCATGCAAGGAAGGCTCCATTGGCAACCTTTTAGATGTTGAGGTGATTAGCAGGCACTTGTCTGGGCACACTACATTAGTCACAGCTTCACTATCGAATAGGCCATTAACCATCTCAGTTAGGGAGGACCTTGAATCAAGTATAGGGGTTAGTCAGTCAACTCCCTCTAAACCATCTAGGCAGCTGTACCAGTTAGTATCATGGAAGGGAGTGTATTGCGGCAGCATAGCCGGTCTAGCATCATATCTCATATGTCTCTCCCTCCGTTCAACCCTTGTCCAGTCGTCCCTACCTCTGCCATGGGTTATAAAATTAGGTGGAAAAAAGAAGGACACTGGAAGGATTTGGATGGTGGAGTCAAAGGACCTATTAAAACCCGCACAGATATGTGACACAGTTCTAGGATCTCTGAAACTGACCGTTATACAGTCCCCATTTATGGTCTTAACCGCTTTGCCAAGCCAGGGCACCCTTCTTACCATAATAATTTCGTTGTGGAGGTGGGCCGGGAGTGGTCTATTCCATTTAAGCCACTTAACAACTTTACCTTTCAGGGAACTAAAGGTTTCAGTCTCTCCTGTCTCCAGTGTGGGTACTCCCGCTAAAACTACCATATACCGATTTGTTTCGGGTGGAAGGTCGGGCAAACATAGTCTAGGGGGTCCGAGTGCTTTAGATGGTGAGCTTTGTGTACCATCGACCGTGAGCCCGTTTGTATTAGTATTAAGTATCTGCGGCCCAGATGTATGTTGTGGGTGTGCATTACTAGACTGGTTGGAATCTTGGTGGGCTACAGGGGGGCCTATGGGGACGGTGGAGGGATTTAGGGCCTCATTAACTTGTAGGGGGCCAGAAATGGTAGGGGTGATTTGCTGGATACTCGGGCTATTAGTTTTGTTAGAATTGGCTAAAATAGTAGCTGTGGCTTTCTCTATAATAGACAGTCTCAGTTAAATCCTTTCCAGTTTGGCCTCTAGGGGGAATACGATCGATTTAAGAAGGGCACCCAAACTTTCAATGGAAGCCTCGCTACTAGGCGGGATTGGGATTGGTTTATTGGAGGGGGTGCAAGATCGTGTTGCAACTTAGCAGTTTTCGATTTTCTACCAGCTTTCTTGTTATACGACCTTTTGCGTTTAGAAGCAGCCCCTTCTCTAACCCCCTGTGACATTATATTATTAGCAGTATCCTCGAGTTCAGAGACAGTGGATGCATTATTAATATCAAGAACTGAGTTAATTTCAGGGAGTATTTCGTTGACCAAAACTTCCAGATCCACTGAAGCCGGATGATCAGTTTCAGTAAGGGGTGCTTGGTTAGCCATAACCGAGGTAGCAATATCAACAGTTCTTTCGGGGGTTTTGGCATTAGCTATAGTCCCCAGGGAGGATCTCTTAATGGCCAACAGTTCTTTGGACAAGCGTTTCTCCAGAATATTGATTTCAGTGTCAATAATGGTGTTTGCTCTGATAAGAAATTTTTCCATACCTCCGGCTGCAGATCCTCCAGCAAGCGAGGTCTTACTCCTCGTTTCGCGGCCAGCCATTATCCCGGTGGAGCGTGCAGATGGTTGGAAAAAAGATAAGAGGGAGGGCCTGGTCTGGTCACAACCGGTCACGAACGGGCACAAACGGGCCCGCCCTTGGCCCGGGCTTCGCACCGCGCGTGGGTGGGTGGGTGAGGCTAAATAGGAGATGGTAATGTGGAGAGAGGCGGAGTGGGAAGAGGAGCCAGGTGTGGCCGGTCACTCGCCGCAAAGCAGCCTGGACCTCGCAGTCCCGTATGCAGCAGCAGCAGTCCTCCTCTGCCCCTTGTGGCGTTTCTGAAGGAGAGCCCCAGAGTCAGGTAACAAGCAGCTCCTCACGATCAAAAGCCTCGAGCGGCTCCCGCGGAGTGGGGGCCGCGAGGGGCTAATAAGTGGAGAGAGGCGGGGCGGGAAGAGGAGCCAGGTGCGGCCGGTCACTCGCCGCAAAGCAGCCTGGCCCTCGCAGTCCCGTATGCAGCAGCAGTCCTCCTCTGCCCTTCGTGGCGTTTCTGAAGGAGAGCCCCAGAGTCAGGTAACAAGCAGGTCCTCACGATCAAAAGCCTCGAGCGGCACAATCAATTACCCAGATAGATGTAACCATTGTTTCCCTAGACCCATCAATCAGTTGACACAAGCACTCGAGATTTGGGGAAATTCACATAGAACAAAATGAATTGGCTCTAAATGTGAAGGCCCCGCTTTTGGCCCAACGTTTGCCTACTTACCAAGAAGCATGAAAAGTAATGCCAGCATACGAGATAAATTATTTTTAGGACCTGATAAATAGTGAAATAACTTTTGAAATAGTACTGAAAAAGTGAAGCCCGAAAAAGTCCTTGTGAAATAAAGGTTTAGCTTGGCTAAGAAAAAACACTGGAGTAGGAGTAGCCCAAAAGACATGAAACAAGCATTTGCAATGCAATGGTCTCGGCATCATTAAAGGTAGAGCTATTGGCATTGCTCATGACATTTCTTTTTTTTTCTTTAAATCATAAATAAATGGCATTGTCATTTACATTGCCAATACACAGCACTCTGCACTCAACAGCACACACCACTCTGCACCTGCACTCACTGCTCTGCACACTCTCTCTGCACTCACTACTCTGCACTCACTACTCTGCACTCACTACTCTGCACTCACTACTCTGCACTCACTACTCTGCACTCACTACTCTGCACTCACTACTCTGCACTCACTACTCTGCACTCACTACTCTGCACTCACTACTCTGCACTCACTATTCTGCATTCTGCGCACTCACTCTGCACTCACTACTCTGCACTTTGTACTCACTACTCTGCACTCACTACTCTGCACTCACTACTCTGCACTCACTACTCTGCACTCACTACTCTGCACTCACTACTCTGCACTCACTACTCTGCACTCACTACTCTGCACTCACTACTCTGCACTCACTACTCTGCACTCTGCACTCACTACTCTGCACTTTGCACACTCTGCACTCACTACTCTGCACTCTGCACTCACTATTCTGCACTTTGCACACTCTGCACTCACTACTCTGCACTGTAAGTTTACGTTTTAGGAGAGAATTATTCTGTCCTGCAATTTCTTGGAAAACAGCAGTGTTTACAAAAGCCGCAGCGTCAACTATCCCTGCCCGTGCGGAGGGCGGAGTCCCCCAGATTGCCACAGTAAGTTAAAGGGGAGGGGGAAGAGGGGGGGGGGGGGGGGCGGTGCACGTGTGTGTGTGTGTGTGTGTGCTTGTGTGTGTATATGAGTGGGGGGGTTCTGTATGTATGTATGTGCGTGCGTGTGCGCTTCTGTGTGTGTTTCTATGTTTGCGCATGCGTGTGTTGTGTGGGAGCTTCGCGCAGCGCTCGTACTTATGCGCGTGCCAGTGTAGAAACGCCAACCACACACGTCACGGGTGCAGTGCCAACCACACACGTCACAGATGCAGTGCCAACCACACACGTCACAGGTGCAGTGCCAACCACACACGTCACAGGTGCAGTGCCAACCACACACGTCACAGGTGCAGTGCCAACCACAAACGTCACAGGTGCAGTGCCAACCACACACGTCACAAATGCACAGCCAATCATACACGTCACAGGTGCCTTGCTGGACTCACTCACAGCAGATGCAGTGCCAACCGCACACAGGATGGTTGCCTTACTTGGCGCACACACACCGCAGGTGCAGTGCCAACCACACACGTCACAGGTGCCTTGCTGGACTCACTCACAGCAGGTGCGGTGTCAACCACACACGTCACAGATGTAGTGCCAACCACACACATCACAGATGCCTTGCTGGCCTCACACACAACAGGTGCAGTGACAACCACACACGTCACAAATACAGAGCCAATCACACACGTCACAGATGCCTTGCTGGGCTCACACACAGCAGGTGCAGTGACAACCACACACGTCACAGATGTTGTGCTAGCCACACACATACACGTACCACAAGTGCAGTGCCGCAACACGCACAAAAAATAGGCATTTCTGCCTACAAACATACCACATGGCTGTTCCTAACAACACATAAAACAGTATCGCGCATACGCTGCTTAGCACCCACATGCTACAGGCGTGTTGCTAACCTTACTTATACCACAGGAGCACTGCTGCTCACACAGATACCCAGGTGCACTTCTAACAGGACACACGCGGGGGGCACTACTAAACAAACACCTATCACAGGTTCAACACAAACTACACACATGATTCTAAATAGTGGTGCTAACTGCGCACCTTTCACAGGTGAAATACAAACTACACGAAGGGTGCACTGCTAACCACCCCGCCACCACGAGGGCCCTGCCAGCTGCACGGCACCGGTGACCTGTTCACCACCCCGGCATGACAAGAGCGCCAAGACACACACGTGCCACATACACTGTTCTTACCACACTGTTATCACAAAAACCACAGGTGCACTGCAAACCACACACACATTCCACAGGTGCACTGCTAATCACATACACGCCACAGGTGCACTGCTACTCACACACATGCCACAGATGCAGTGCGGGGCACACCGTTACCACAGCTACACTGCAAACAGTGCCAAATGCATACCGCAGTCCCAAGACTAACCACATCCATGCCGCATGTCTAGGGCTAACTACATAGAAAGCACAGACGTGTTGCTAACAACGCACACACAGCACGTGCAGGGCCAACCACACTGGGAGGACAGGTGCAGCTACCCAAACACACCCTCCCGGGGCACTGTCCCTGGGCGGGCACCCCCTCTGCGTGCCCTGCGCGCGCCACGGCGGCCGCGCTGCCCTTACCTCAGGGGGTGTGCCAGGGTGAACCGCCGCTGCACCCGGCTGCTCCGATTCAACAGCAGCTTCCGAAACAGCAGAGGCGAGTTGCGGGGCGAGTTCAGCGGCGAGTTGCGGGGCGAGTGGCGGGGGGAGTTGAGGGGAGAGTGGCGGGGGGAGTTGAGGGGAGAGTGGCGGAGAGAGCTGAGCGGGGAGGTCCGCAGAGAGATCCGCGGTGACATGACCAGCGCCACCGGGGTCGGAACCTTCTTGGAATTCAGCATCTTTGGCGTCCGGGGGCCACAAATCCTCTCGAGAGTCAAAAGCCACCAATTGGGGGGGTATCTTCTATTGGGCTAGCAAAGAATCATCGTGGCTAGCTGCCCGGGCTGCTCCTTGGCACAGAGCGGGCTGGCAGAGGATGACACAGAGCATCAGTTCCAAAGTCTAACAGAGTCCTGGAGAGAAGCAACAGGCAAAAGTCCGCCTGCAACTCAGAGTCCCATCAGCCTCTTCTCTCTGTTTCTATTAGTTTTATTGTTGTTGTAATTATTAATGATCCAACAAGGCGCCCGCTCCACAGCCAGGTGGAGTAACTCCCACTGCCCCCAGAATTCTGCCGCGGCCGCACCGGAAGTCAGGCAAGGTCGCCCGTGACGGGGGCGGAGCCGCGTCCGGACCGGAAGAGGAGGCAGGCGAAGGAAATGCGTCGAGCGGCCCGGGGCTCCTGCGAGCGTGGAGAGCCCCGGGGACGACAACAGGACGTTGCACACGTGTTGCGGGGCTCCCTTGACCAAGAGGGAGTCCTGGTAAAGGAGCTACCAAGAGCCGCAGCGTCAACTATCCCTGCCCGTGAGGAGAGCGGAGTCCCCCAGATTGCCACAGTAAGTTTAAGGGGAGGGGAGGGGGGGAGGGGAGGGGTTGGGGGAGGGGGAGGGGGGGGCGGTGTACGCGTGTGTGTGTGTGTGCGCGCGCGTGTGTGTATATGAGGGGGGGGGGTTGGGTTATGTATGTGCGTGCGTGCGTGTGCGCTTCTGTGTGTGTTTCTATGTATGCGCATGCGTGTGTTGTGTGGGAGCTTCGCGCAGCGCTCGTACTTATGCGCGTGCCAGTGTAGAATCGCCTGCGCGCGGCCAGGAGTGTCTCCTGGGGAGCACACTCGCCGACAAAAGATCTCGGCGGAGACGCGCTTCCGCGCGTCTTTAGCCGAGACCTAAAAACGATAAAGAGTCCCCATTCCGGCGTTGGAAACCCGGATAGGCTGCATAATTGCGGATTATGATGATGCCAAACACCATACACAGGGAGGCAGCTCAATATATTGCGAATTACATCTTCGGACGAAAAAATAATTCTAGAACATTCCACAAACCCACAAACTGTCAATAAACGTTCGGCCCTATGCATTATCTTCTCCATACCATCCCCCTCCAATTCCCATCCCTCACAAATGGGAGTTTCTGAAGCCACCTCAACTTTACCTCCTCGTTATTTATTACTGAATGACAAATGTTGTCCCCTAGTGCAGGAGTTCCTTCACCTTCAACATACGAGACCATGCCACTCTTCTGTTAAGAGGCGATATTACCCTATGTGCACAGTGAATGTAATGCAGGATATGTGTGTTTTATAACCTGTTGCAGCAATTGCAATGATGTGTGTTCATTAAAATACTGAAACTAGAACAGATGAAATAACTGGCAGCTCATGACACCCAGGTGTTTGCACTGCACTCAGTGGTACAATATTTGGTGAATGATGGCACCACAATTGTCTTTTTGCCTGTTTGTGGCTGTGTTCTCACCTTCAGAGAAATAAGGGAAAGGAGTACTTTCAGAAAGTAAGTAACAATAATAGCACACTCACCCTGCTGCAAGTAAACCTATGCGGGCGCTCACAACTAGGAAAGCAACAAGAGAGCGGGCCCCTTTGCATCAAATACTGTTAGGAGCAGATAAACAATACCAGCCCAGCGAAGGTATGGGAAACAACAATAAAGTCCTTTAGATTTTTAACCTTACTGAGTACTCATGGGACCAGGGTTACCTTATCTTGCAAGGTAGTCAGGCTACACATCAAGGCACAATGAGGATGCCCTCAAGGACAGGTCCATCAGAAAACTGCTCCACACTTGGAAACATGAAGGAGCGTGGCTAGCCGGAGAATACCCCAGCTGCGCCAGGGGCTCTTGAGAGGTGAACCACCTTCCTCACATCCGACTTTTAGGGCGGGAACCCTCTTGGAGTTTCACTCAAAACATGACCACATTTCTAACACTAAAGCATCAATAGGAAACCATGAACAACAAAGAGCAGCAGCAGTTACTACAGAATCCATTGCACTCTGCACATACTGACAGCAGACTTCGCTTTAACTTCGAGAAAAACACAGCACATAGTGTCAACCCATTCAGGTGCTCTCAGATCTATCAGCCGAGCCAGGGCAATACTCGCCTCCAGCCAATCTCTAGCTGTTCTACAGTCATGTGACAGGTAACATCACTCCAACTCTTGATGTGATATTCATCATCTGTGTAACAAGGAGCAACAGGGTAGTAGTGCCCAGCTACCCTAAGGAAGCCGTAGATCTCCAGCATAACCCATGGGTCAGTGCTCTAAATGAGGAAAAATAAGAGCAGGTACTCCCTAAATCGAGCTGTGCACGAGCGGTGGATATGGGGTGGAGCGAAGAGGTGGGGCAAGTGTGAACAATTACTGGGCTTGAGATTTTAAAGAGGTATTTCTGGTATCTGGAGTTTCCTTTGTAGCGTTCTAATCTAGGACCCTGATCAATACTGTGACCTTATGCCCCTATTCGGCTATAAATCCATTTATTCCCTATATTGGCATTACCGTTCAAGTGCAATATTCAGAAACTCGTCTCTGGCCTCACACGAACAGAGCCACATTTCAGAATCGCTTTCTCTGCCACTTCCTTTGCAACCAATTAGTGCAATGACATAGCAGAAGTTACTATCTAAGATTCCTAGATTAACACTCCAAGTTCTTCAACAAGATAAAACTCAGCAACCTGGGAAATCCCCGCTTGCTATGTTTTGATTTTTTTGTTTTGTTAATGAGCACTGATAGACGAATACTTCCTAGTGACATCTTTATTGACGTCTTATGTCCAAAAACTTACGTCAAACAAGGCACCTTTCAGGTATAAATATTACCAATGTTGCCTTAAGCAAACGCTGTCTCGCTGCTGCTGAAGTTGCTGTTATGCTGATGATACCATAGCTGCTATCGCTACTGTTATCGCTGCTAACTAGCGAACAATGGTGTGGTGAACCTAGGAGCTGAACAGCCGTCCCCTACAAGAGCCCAGCAGATGCAAGCTGCCCGCGGACACTGCCCCTCCTCTTCCTCGACGCGCTGAGAGAGACGCTGTCTTCTCTCCTGCAGAGAAATCCAGCTCCGGCGTTTCTAGTCTACCCTTGCGGATGACTGGGATATCAAGTTCCCTGAAGGAGATACCAGACCTCCATCATTCTATTCCAGAGGTATGGTGTTGACTAAACCCTTAGAGAGAATTCTTGAAGCAAACCTTGGCAAAACCAACTTAACTTAAAGCTACTTACTTACTCCCCTCCCAAGTATTAGGCCAGGTACACTGGGGTAGGCGTAGTTAGAAGCACCAGTTGAGTATTTTAGCCTAATGTATATATGAATGTATATATGTTTTATTCATTTTAAACCATTGTATGGCTAAGAAACCATATGAATGCTTTTACAGTATTATTTCGCAATACTCATCTTACTGTACGTACTTTTTATAATAACAAGTCTTGCAATTGTGGCAATTCATTTCTCTTGTACGAAAAGAAAGACTGTTCAATAAATGTTACCTTTTATTGAAAACGCCCGTCTCTCTATTCTCTACATATTGTGAAAGTAAACTGCACAACCACTGACTGAGTAAAATAACTGTCTATTGTTTCACATGACCCTAGAGATTGACTCTTATCTGAGGAGCAAAGTTGTCATGTTGCACGGTTGTTGGAAAACTGAATCCCTTCTTGGCTGTGCCAGGGAAGCTGATCACTTCCTATTCAGTCAAGAAAGTTTACAGTAACCTCTGAGCTAGTTGGTAACAAACCCAATTAAGTTTAGCATAGTCAGTAGAGGCCTGGAAGATCCGCACTTCAACGTCGATACTACTGTTTATGTTATTCCAATGCGCAGGGCCTATTGGGAAAATAGGAACTACACTACATGGCGCCCAACCGTTTGGTAAGGCGATAAACTAACGCAAGACGTTAGAGTAACTCAGTCGTGCATTTTTCACACAGACCCCTTTCTCCCGTAAATACTCCAATAGACGTCTGGAGTGGGTGAAAGGTTAAAATCCGCCCGAACTCAGTAGGAAGAGATTTCTATGTAAAGCTCTGGTTTATTCAATGTTGAAGGATACAGTGTTCCAAAATATTGTGCACATAATCTTTGTCTCCTTGGAGACCTGCTCTGCAAAACCTGCATTTATAAAATGTCAGTAGAAAACAACGGAACTGATGCCGCAGTAGATGCAACTCAGCAGGGGCCCGACGGGACTACTGAACCGGGTGCGATAATCATCCCGGCACATTTAAGAAAATCTATAACTTTAAAACTTATAGAAAACGGACTGACACCACAAGGTGGTACAGTAATTTTCGTGATAGAGGCACACGAATATCGGCAGACAGAGGTATTCTATTCATGGATAATTTTTCCAGCGGCAAACGCTAGAACAAAAAAGTTTCACTATTACAAAATAGAGAAACCACCGGATGAGTACGCTCCTTTCGAGGAGACTGAAATCCCACTAAAATTCCAAGAGCACCTGCTCTGGATTAATGGCGCCCTAAAACATAATGATCATATTACCAGGCTCGGTCCACTAGGTAGACCAGAAGCAACGTGGCCGGTTCTAGCCAGCTACACACCACATCCGGACATTGCAAAAATGTCTAGAGAAGAGCTGTTAGTACAGCTAAAAACATTAATTAAAATACATAGGCAATTAGTCCAATATGTAATGCGGACTGCAACAGTCCAACCAGCTGTTAATGTACCACAGCTGACCCCTCATCAGGGGAACACTAATAAAATTACACCACAGAACATACAGTCATGTCTTGGTAAAACACCCGTAAAACGGGAACAAATTCCTTTCTGGTTAGCACAAAAAATCACTCAAATAGAGGCAGTATTTCCGGATACTACCTCTATTGAGAAACACAGAATCTTGACAATCTGCCTTCCTATGGGAACCGCACCACACGTGGAGGACTGTGACACTTGGGGTACAGTCTTTGCTTCCATTTACACAAAAACACATGGTGTTCCATCTATGGCGATAATACCAGATGTACTAAGACAGATTCAAAATGAATACAGTCCTGAACCTGCTTTAACTCTTGGTATGAAATTACTGAAAGACTTCAAACAGGTCTCGGCTATATTATTAGCCAATATAAAAGGAGAAGCAGCATCTGTGGCGATCCGCCAGAAGTTGAAGGAAACAGATATAACAGATCAGCCAGTTGAGCTTGCCAGAATCATAGAGAAATGCTATGAAGAATTAGGTAGAGACAGCTTGGGTGGGAAACCAGTAAAGCCCCAACTGCTCGAAAATCCTGAAAAATTATTTATTAAAAATAATTCAAACACTCCTAAAAAGAGCTAGGGTGGAAATAAACAATCCACTCCCAAGGAAAAAGTTTTCCAGTCCAGAGGAAGGTCTCCTCGACGGAGGGAAAGAACTCCGACTCGAGAACACCAGTCTCCCCAGAGGGAGTCCTCTGAGAAAAGATATAACCTTAGAAATAGGGATAATTTGAAAAACCTGATAGATATCAAAGTATTGATACACGCCCCTCTCGATCTTTTTCGCAGAAATCGGAAAGAAGAGGACGATCAGACCCAGGAGAGCACACCAAGTCCAAAGACAAGGAACCTGCTCAGAGTAAAAAATCTCAATTTCCAAAAAAGAAGGTAGCCAGTATTAGAGTAATCGAACATGCAGAGAATACTGAGGACACAGTTGAAAAACGGGGAGTGGGCACAGACAATGTTAGACAGTGCAGCAGAAATCACTATAGCCCGCAAGATCTTGATGAGTCATCTGGAGACAGTGGACACGAATGAATACATTCAGGTTGAAACTGCCGACATCAGTGTTAGCGAGCCCCATAACATATACGAAATAACACTGCGTATAGAGGGTGATAAGACTAGGAAAATAAAGGGTCTATTTTGGGATAAACTCTCAAAAGGCTATGATATTCTGTTAGCTGAAAAAGATTGGCCCCCAGAGTTTGTCAGGGAGTGCCCTCGTGGCGAAGAAATGATTATGCCTGCCTTCTCGAATCACATTCCGATTCACAAAAAATATACTTAAGCAAGGAAATGGGCAGTAGCCCAGGCACCGGCATTATATAAAAATCATGTAGGATGGGATGAGGACTCACCTCCTCACAAAATCCAGTTAAAACCAACTGCCCAAAGTCAGTATCCCATTAAGCAAGAAGCTAAAAAACAAGTCAGGGAGATCTTAGATCAACTTGAATACCAGGGGGTGATTGAAACATGCACCTCTCAAATGAACAATCCTTTGTTTCCTGTCTCCAAGCCAGACAATTCATATCGTCTAGTTTTGGATTACAGACACCTTAATGCATGTTGCAAAACATTTGCAGTACAAAACTCGCATAGTGCAGCCCTAATGAACAACATAGTTAGGAAAAAATATAAAACGACATTAGACATATCTAATGGTTTCTTTTGTCAAAACATTGCACCAGAAAGCAGGTATTTGACCGCTTTCTCCGTAATGGGGTCCCAGAAAAATTTCTGTAGGCTCCCACAGGGGTTCAAGAACAGCCCAGGACTATTCTCAGCTAGAGTAACAGAGTTACTACAAATATATGATGATGAGGCATTATCTTACGTAGATGATATCTATCTCACAGATGACGACTTGGATACTCACTTGAAAAGAGTGAACACCATTATACTTGGGTTCGCAGCAGAGGGTTACAAATTCAACTTTAAAAAGTCTCGAATTGCCCATCTGACACTATTATTTTTAGGATACGAATTATCAAGTGAAGGAAAAAGCCTAGCGGACAACTTCTTAGAAGAGTGCGCTGTACTCCAAGCTCCAAAAACGCTGAAGAATTTACAATCCATACTAGGTTTTCTGAATTTCGGAAGAACATACATTCTAAATTACCCAGAGAGGGTTAAACCTCTCTACGAACTAATGAAACCTGATTTTAAACAAATCAATTGGACTCAAAAACACACAGAAATTTTGAGGTCACTGCAAACAGACATGTTAGCAAAAACAAAATTAGATACACGTGACAACACACGCGATCTTGTAATCCGAGTCATCCCAGGAGGATGCGGATTCACGTACCTGACCTCTAATGAGGGAGAAAAGGTACCAATTTCAATTAAATCTCACTTGTACACACAAGTAGAAAAAACATTCAGTCCCACAGAAAGAACTGTGAAAGCAGTACAAATTGCATTAGCAAATGAACGAGAATTAGCACATGGTAAATGGATTAATATCCTCACAGCGGAATCCGCCTTCGAGGCGCTATTCAGCCCAGTAAACCTGCCTACAGTGTCACTGGATCCGAAATGGATACAGTGTGTAGATTCTCTAGGAGCGGAAGATGTGAAATACTATTTCGCCCCGCAGTTCGAAGAACTGAATGATTTAGAATATGAAGAAGAATATCCTCTGCCAATCGAACTTCTGCCTCTCCCACAGTACGCCTGTATAATCTATACAGATAGATTTGTACAGCATTTTAACGTACAGAGCAAATCCTACGATGCAGCCTGTGCGATTGTTAAAGGTCGTTGGCTGTGCGGTAAATTCAGACCGAAAGTAACAAAAACTGAATCAGTAAGAAACTGTTCGGCTCAGAGAGCTGAAATCAGATCTTTAAAGATGGCGCTTGAAAATACAGAACGTGAATTCCCGACACTTATCGTGTGCGATTCTCATTTTTGCGTCAACTCTTACAATAATAAACTGCAGAGCTGGATTGAAAACGATTACAAAGATGACACAGGTGCCACAATAAAGCATATATTGCTCTGGAAACAGGTAGCTCTTTTACAGAAAGAACTACAAAAGACTCACGTGATACACGCACAGAGTCTTCAACGTGATGGCGTTCACGTTGCAGGGAATTCATTGGCTAATACAGCCATAGCGGAAGCAACTAAACCGGCTTCCGTAGCCACAAAAAAGCGTGCAGAAAAATACATAGACGGGGAAACCATGCTGGCAGTGAAAACGACCGTAAAAGGCGACTGTGCAGCACTACCCGTGAACTATCCACTCAATTATGCATACGTAATCGATGCAAACTCCGTTCCTTTTGCTCGAATCCCTGGAGTGGGGGATAGGGTAATTCCAAACAGGGACCGGAGGGGCTTCCTATTACAGGAAGCACATATGGGGTTGGGTCTGAGACACCAAACAATCAGGGACTCTCTGAGAGAATTAGAATCAGAGTACTGGTGGCCGGAAATGAGTGAAGGCATTCATGAGTTTGCAAAACACTGTGAAGACTGCAACAGAGATCGCAGTGAAGAACCGGCCAGTGTAGTGTCAGAAGCCCTAATAGAAAGCATCAGGCAATCTATCCGCGCTATCATAAAAGAGAAACGCGTCCCATTGTACGTCATTAAGGCTAAACACACTTAAAAAATGTGGCCTCCAGCGCTCGGCTGACGCCAGAACGGTTATAAAAGATCTGCGAGTCTTTATCGGCACATACGCAATTGCCATGTTCCATTCTGACCAAGGTCCTGCTTTTAGCTCTCGAGCTTATAAGGAGGCCATGGCCAGCATGGGAGTTGGGTTGCGGTATTCTTGTCCGTCACACCCCGAAGGGAATAGTGTGGTAGAAAGAAAAAAACGGGATATAAAGTGATCTATAACAGCGAAGGTATTAGGTTCAGGCGCTGGGTGGGTCATACATTTAATAAGTGTCCAAACGAGTCTTAATAACTTGCCAAGAAATTCTCTAAAAGGTTTCAGCCCATAAGAACTATTGTTTGGAATTAGAATGAGAGTTCAGGACTTAGTCAAGTATCAGTGGTACAAGATAAGAAAACAACAGACTTTGACATCAAAGATCGTTTGGCTGTTTTACAGGACTTGAATGAAACAAGAAAATCCTTAAGCAACATAAAGTTAAAGCAACAGCCAGATACCACTGACGAGGCACCACAAGCAACAGCCCCAGCAAGGCCTGTCTGGATTCCAAAGATTGGGGATCTAGTCAGAGAAAAAATAGCGGTGAAGAAGGAATTTGGGCCTTCTTACAGAAAAGCAGTACCTGTCTTGGCAGTCACCGGAACAAGATCAGTTGTACTACCGCCCCTTGCTGGTAAAAAGGAGAACAGAGTTGTATCAATCGACCTGGTAAAACCACAAGCATGTGGCCTATAATCAACAGTAGGCCCAGTGGACTCCCGAGAAACAACAGAATACCCAAACTTGCAACAATCCAAGAGGTTCAAACTGAAAGATTAATCACATTCGATCAGCCTGCAGTGCACAGAGAAGGACTATGCAATAATGCCATGGAACTTGGGCCTCTTGAGACACAGATTGAAACAGTTCGTCAAGAAACACCAGTCTACAATAATGTGGCATCAGAAAGTGCTACCGAAAGACAAATTGAAAGAACAATCCAACCAATTGACAGAACTGCCTCTGGTTATTTCATCGACTTCGACAACTTTTCCGAGGATCAAAGTAACCCCGAAGTGATGCCAGAAACAAAAATGACTTTTAAAGAAAATACAACGGGACTCCTTCAACAAATCAAAGAATTATATCTGGGTACACCGTTGATTGAGCATTGGATTATTTCAGGGGTACTCATACTCCTACTATGCCTAATTCTAGTTTTAATTTTAGGAAAGTTTATTACAATTGAATGGACACAGCAAGTGAGAACATCAACCTAGTCCTCAAACCTCACAGATCATCCGACGTGAAGAAAAGATAACTGTCAACAGTAAATGTCACAGCAATTCCAATACCCGGTGGGGTAGTATGGGAGAAAACTGACTATGAGATCTATGGTCCGGTCGAGATCCTGAAGTATCCTCATCAACTGAAGGTTTCCTTAAGTGACTTTGTAAAACCTAGTACATTCTCTGATGATTGGGACTTTGATAGTATTAATGACATGATGTCTGATTTAGTAATGTCAGCTAGATTCACAGAACATGATTATTTACAAGGTTCGTCTAGTTATGAACAGTTGTTCTGTTATACA
Source organism: Lissotriton vulgaris (assembly GCF_964263255.1). NCBI lineage: Eukaryota > Metazoa > Chordata > Amphibia > Caudata > Salamandridae > Lissotriton > Lissotriton vulgaris. The sequence goes on along the minus strand of NC_141693.1, from coordinate 1,750,021,648 downwards.
CATTATGGCGATCATTATTTGCATAAATCTGCACAGCCTAGAAATGTTTTTAAGTATAATCAATGGGAACATTGTGCTACACCACCTAAAAGCAGTTCTAAAACATTCTTTGAGAAATTCAAGTACTTCTCAGGGTTTAACACCAGTGATGCAGAAACGTTTTATTACAAACTGTTAGATAAAACAGGAATGAAAACAATGCTGACAAACACTAAATTAATATATTCAGAAGCATTTTAGGAAAAAATGATGACATTTGGTTTTGATTATTGGAAAAATAACATTGAAACAAAAACCATTTGGGGTACAAAAGATTGGCAGGTACAAGACCTAGAAGCACTATTCAGAACCTGCATGATACCAGAACAAATGATGTTTTTAAATGACACAATTCACCAAACATCCTGTCTTGGCCTAGCTAAGATCAAAGACCTAAACAAACCGTCTATTCCAAAACCAATACCTGAAAATGCAACAACAGATATTGAGATAGACGTATCTAAAATTTTACATTTTAACAGTACACATCCTGATTGGAAAAAGTGGTTAATCTGGCCTACAGACACGAACAACTGTCAAGATAGATTCCTGAACAAAACACAGGGGTTAAAAATGACCAGACAAGACCCTAGATACTCCCAGAGACAACATCCAGGGATAGTAACAACATACAGTGTAGGGAAACTCTGCCTCGAATGGCTAGGATCATCCACACTGGCTGAAATTAAGCAGCACTTATCTTTACTTAAAGATGGTGCTGATTTGCGCGATTTTATTATGGGACCACGCAAACAGCGTCAAAAGCGTTTCATAGCGGCCAGCATCTATGCTGCGTACAACGAGGCTTAGAAAGTCACACAAATTGAAACAGCAGAAAAAATACGAGAAATTGATCGTATTAATTTGGAAAAATCACTTTCTGTAGTGGACAATGGGTTAATGACTCTGTCCTCCAGAATATATTTGTTGGACAATATTGTATCCTCTGCCTTTGATATATTAGACAGAGACTTGCTAATGTTACAGCATGGCCAGTCGCAATCACGTTCTATTGTACAATTAGGCTGGACGCTGCAAAATCTTCGTTCAGGCTATGTGCCTTGGTGTTTAATCAACACAACGTCATTATTTTCCATTTTTAACCTTACTGATAAACAAATCAGCTTGGCACAGAAAGGAGCAGACTATACAATCCTGAGCATCGAAAAACTTGAGAGATTACCATTGACAATGTCAGAAAGTCCTGTCATTGAATGGATAATACACAGAATTATCACTATTCCGATAACAACTTTCCGATTTAAAAAGTGCCTTCAATACATACCTACTGGCCAGTATGAAAGATTGGGTAAAGGATATGTTAAGTCAGCATGGAAATTACCATACACACATTCATGCTATAGTGACAGCGACAAAAATGTATTTCTTAGTGGTGAAAACTGTAAACGTTCACTAAGCGGTATACTTTTGTGCCAGGGTATTAATTTACACGGAGCCTGTGAAGGTAATTCTAACAACCTTTCACGCCACCAGCTTGTCACACCTGCAACGCAGATAGAGCCCTTCTTTATGCAACTCGCGAATGGGAGTTACATTCTAAGAACCGATCACAGATGTTGTGGCCTTGTGCCAGGAAAAGTCTATCTCGTAAGCGTAACTTCCATGGTCAAATGCTGTATGCAAGCATTGTTCCCGGGCGGGCCTGGAGACATAGAGACTCCCATCTGGCCTCGTCTGCATTTCTCTTCTATACAAATTGATACTTTAAGCAAAATGAAGTCTGTGCTTTTGCAGACAACAGTGCCCATCACGTCATCAAAAGAGACGTATGATCTCCTAGTTGCAAGGACAGCTACGGAGGTCATTGACCTTTTATCAACAAATTGCCCAGGGCATTTCGTAGAAATGTTGAGCCAACTCCTTAACATGTCTAGTGCCACAGGCATCCCAGGCATATTTAAGACGATTTTTACGGGACTGCTTACACCATTTCAAGCAATTCTGGGAATCGTTCCAAATTTTGTCCACTCTGTTTTTGGCGGCATACCCCTATTTTTGGGACTTGTAGCAGGGATTTTATTTTTGACCCTCCTGCTTCGTTATGGCAAGCCACAGCTCAGACATGACTCCTATGGGAATGGAAGAAACAATCCTAGCAGTGCGCTACCAGGACAGAATAACTAGAGTCCTTGGATTGGCCAGGCTGAGGGATCTAAACATGACCTGGTTCCTTTCATTCAGACCGATATGGCAAAATTGCATCTTACCTGTACTACGATGTATGCTATGCGGAGATGAGTGCGTGTTGGACACCTGTCTTTCACTTCCATCAGCAGTACCAATGGATATCGATACTTTGCTAAGTCCGATAACGGCTCACGCATTGTGTTGTCCCCAGCGGCTACCAATCCTGATGACGGCATTCGTTGAGACTCCTGTGCTACGACTAGGTGGTAACAGTGGAGCGAGTGACAAAAGCAACATCACCCAGGTACGACCTTCTGTGAACATTGCTGATCCAGCCTTTGATGACAGCAATCATTCTCACACCTGCCAAGTTACAGCACTATCAAATTTGGTCAAACTGTCACCTGATTTTGTAGACCAATTCTTTGAGAGCCTGTCTGATATGATGTTCTCACCCGAACAGAAACAATAACTTTAGAGAAGCATTCCGACACACAGCGTTCCCATGAACTCTGAATTCGGCCTTCAGTTTTGAACAACAAAAACTGCTAAAAGCGTTGGAACTCTATTTTCCCCGTTCAGCAAATTCTTTTGAATTGAACACTTTTAAATATTCACCTTTTTTTGGCACGAAAAAATTCTTTGCTTAAAGTAGACCTATTCATAAAGAACAGAAGCTTCTACTTCTATTTCTATATACATCTAGAGACATAAAAATTTTACACCAGCCTCTAGCACATTTTACTGCAATGCTTTTATATGTGATGAAATTATCTAGCCCTTCTTCTGTATTCAGAGATATTTCATGTGTAATTCTTTTTGCATAATCGTTCATTGATTTCATATGCTATAATTTTTGAATGATTTCTATGCTTCAAAAACGTACAGTACCTAAATTTTCACGTATTACAAATACGCCTATTTCAAATGCATATATGTATTTTGGGGTGGGCGATGTTACACATGCATCTTATTGCTCTAGTTTTAGTAATTTGATGGACATGAATTCATGGAGTGGGTGTAGCGTTCTAATCTAGGACCCTCATCGATACTGTGACCTTATGCCCCTATTCGGCTATAAATCCATTTATTCCCTATATTGGCATAACCGTTCAAGTGCAATATTCAGAAACTCGTCTCTGGCCTCACACGAACAGAGCCACATTTCAGAATCGCTTTCTCTGCCACTTCCTTTGCAACCAATTAGTGCAATGACATAGCAGAAGTTACTATCTAAGATTCCTAGATTAACACTCCAAGTTCTTCAACAAGATAAAACTCAGCAACCTGGGAAATCCCGCTTGCTATGTTTTGATTAGTAATAGAACTCTAATGAGCACTGATAGACGATCACTTCCTAGTGACATCTTTATTGACGTCTTATGTCCAAAAACTTACGTCAAACAAGGCACCTTTCAGGTATAAATATTACCAACGTTGCCTTAAGCAAATGCTGTCTCGCTGCTGCTGAAGTTGCTGTTATGCTGATGATAACATAGCTGCTATCGCTACTGCTATCGCTGCTAACTAGCGAACAATGGTGTGCTAAACCTAGGAGCTGAACAGCCGTCCCCTGCAAGAGCCCAGCAGATGCAAGCTGCCCGCGGACGCTGCCCCTCTTCTTCCTCGACGCGCTGAGAGAGACGCTGTCTTCTCTCCTACAGAGAAATCCAGCTCCGGCGTTTCTAGTCTACCCTTGCGGGTGACTGGGATATCAAGTTCCCTGAAGGAGATACCAGACCTCCATCATTCTATTCCAGAGGTATGGTGTTGACTAAACCCTTAGAGAGAATTCTTGAAGCAAACCTTGGCAAAACCAACTTAACTTAAAGCTACTTACTTACTCCCCTCCCAAGTATTAGGCTTAGGTCAGGTACACTGGGGTAGGCGTAGTTAGAAGCACCAGTTGAGTATTTTAGCCTAATGTATATATGAATGTATATATATATGTTTTATTCATTTTAAACCATTGTATGGCTAAGAAACCATATCAAGGCTTTTACAGTATTATTTCGCAATACTCATCTTACTGTACGTACTTTTTATAATAACAAGTCTTGCAATTGTGGCAATTCATTTCTCTTGTACGAGAAGAAAGACTGTTCAATAAATGTTACCTTTTATTGAAAACGCCTGTCTCTCTATTCTCTACATATTGTGAAAGTAAACTGCACAACCACTGACTGAGTAAAATAACGGTCTATTGTTTCACACGACCCTAGAGATTGACTCTTGATCTGAGGAGCAAAGTTGTCATGTTGCACGGTTGTTGGAAAACTGAATCCCTTCTTGGCTGTGTCAGGGAAGCTGATCACTTCCTATTCAGTCAAGAAAGTTTCCAGTGACCTCTGAGCTAGTTGGTAACAAACCCAATTAAGTTTAGCATAGTCAGTAGAGGCCTGGAAGATCCGCACTTCTACGTCGATACTACTGTTTATGTTATTCCAATGGGCAGGGCCTATTGGGAAAATAGGAACTACACTACACCTTTTTGTCCTAATGTGTAGAAAAGTGTGCATTTACTATGATCTTCAGATTTTACATGTGTACAGATTATCTCAGCGCATGGCACATAAAAGACATTTTGCAATTGTATACTATTCACACTAACGAATTGTGTGGGCAATTTAAGAAACAAAACATGAAATGATATGATCTCAGTTTTACATCTGTGGTTTTCTAATGTTTAATGTATTATCACTCTGGTGCCGGAAAACTTCAAACCACCTCTACTACGCTGTCTGTACGCAGTTTACTCTATGTACCTTGCGAATTATAGACCATCTTAAAATGTAGGGTAATACCACAGGCCTCGTCTCCATTATTAACAATGCTCCTTGCAATCCATGGTTTACCCCAATCCATTACTATACCCCACTTGCATCTCCAAGAATCGCATGGGCCGCTTTTTGCATTAAGATGAAATGTAAATACATTAACAAAACCAGCAGTATCCCAGCCTGGAAGAAGTATGCCAAAAGATGTATTTTAATCTAAACAGTAGATTCCGGTGAACGGAAGAGTGGGTTACACAGAGTGAGCTGCTTTAAATGCCTGCAGAGCAATCTTACGTGAATATCCCACTGTATGGCACTTTAAACGTACATGGCTTGTACAAATCTTAACATGTTTTACAAATGTTTAAAAAGCAAGCGGTGGAGAAAAGTCCGCTATAACCTTTGCAATGGAATGGCCTCTTCGAGCCAAGGGGCATTCATTCCGAGACAGTGCAGCCTCCCCACAGAGAAGGCAGATCCCCGTTGGTGTGATCGGCGGCCATGATCTGCTACAAGCCACCCCTGTGAGTGCGCGTCAGAGACAGGACAGGCTGTCTTGATGAAGGGCTCGACAGGGATGGCTCCTCCATTGGAGGAGAGGAGCGGCGCCCCACTTAAACGCCCCAGAAAAACCCGAGAGACGAAAAATAAAATGGTAATCAAGTTAATTCATTAGAATTTTATTTTTCGTTAACCCCTTCTGGGTCAGGAAGGGGCGGGGCCTGTTGAGTGCCATGAGTGGTGGGCTGCCTGTGGACTAGTTTATAGTGCGCATGTACCTTTGGCTGGCCTTGGCAAGGCTAAACTAACTATAAACCTCTCAACCCAGCTGTCTTGAGACCCTGCACAGGCCTCTACTATCCTCGGGAGCACCGCAAGACGCGTTCCCTCCAATACTGCCACTTCTCTCATGCTTGTTAACAGCATGAAAGCAGCACCAGGACTGGTTAAGTATGTTAGCTGGGGCAGTTGGAAAAGAAGAGGATTGGAGCGAGGAGGGCATGTCTGCGCAAGAAGGTAAGTGACTTTATTTATTTCATTTATGTATTTATTTTATTTATGGTGTATATTTATTTTATGCCTCTACCCATTTGCCCACCCCTCTAATCGCCGTACTTGCCAGCTACCATTGGCTTGTGGGCTGGTAGCTATGGAGTCAGATGTATCCCCCATTTAGTGTCTATGGCAAAATGCTTTAGTACATATGGCCTATGGTGACCGGAAACAACAGCACATAAGCAGGGCCGGACTGGAAACGCAAACCTGCCCTGGTGTCCGGCTAGCCGCGGGACAAGGGGGGCTTTTTGGATTGGAGGGGGAAAGTGCGCATGGAAAACACTGCCAACACCGTTTTGTTATAGGGGGCCGATATTGCAGATATTGCAAATTGGTTGCCAGTAACAAAAACAGGCCCCAAGGGGTCCAAAACCTTCTGCCACCTTGGCGGACCACCAAGGAAACGCCTGGTGCCCGCTACGGCCAGTCAGGCCCTGCACTTACGCATGCACACAAACGCATTGGCACTCACGCATGCCTACATAGCAGTCAAAACATTTGTTTTTATAATTTCTGATCTTCGCTGATGTCTACTCTGTTGTGCCTCAATTCCCACCCACTTTGCCTCACTGTCACTATTTTACCCTCTTACACCTCAGCCTGGCTACAGAGATGCGTGGGAGCACCCTGCTGTAACATCATGTTGTCATCTCTTACGTTTACCTCAAATCCTGGTAGGCTGCAGATTCTGCCTTCGAGATTGACTTTATATTCCACTGAGCTTGCTGTGCTACTCGTATGAGTTCTGGTACTCTCCTTGGCCACGGGGAAGTGCCAGTACTCAAGGGGTGAAAACTGAGAAGTGCCTCTACTCAGTGTTGGTGAGTACCGGCCCAATTAAATACTACCATGGATGCCCCAATTCTGCAAATACAAATGTGCACATGCTGAGCCATTCATCATGCCTGTTGTATGGCCCTCGGAATAAGGTCACATCTATTGGTGTACAACAGTGGGATAAACCTGTGTTAAGTCTTAAAGAAGTTTTTCAAAGATCAACTAGGAGCCAGTGAGGTGAAGGGCTGCTTCGTATGTTTCATGTTAAACCCTTAGAAACAATGTTAGGTACATGACCCTAGAAAGAACTTCCTTCTCCCATCAATCAAAAGTATGTACAGGCTTCCACGCCAACATTCTATTCTATCCTTATTCACGCTCAGCATTCCAGACCCCAGGTCCAATATATGAAATGAGTGGATACTATTACCAGTTCCTGAAATTGCTTCGTCGAATTGTGGAGACAGTGTAAAATAGAGCATTAAAGGAGGAGTTTGTAACAGAAGGTTGTAGGGTGAAAGAGATGAATAAGGGGGCACCTTCCCAGGCAGGCAAGGAGATAACATTGAGCATCCGAGGGTTGGGCACGAATATCTCTTTAGGGATGGGAAGATGATGACAATATATGGGAGCTTCCTCTATGCTCACTGCTCCCTCTGTTCTTCCTGCTCAGCTGCACAGGTAAGAGTGGTTCTTGAATTTCCCTGCGCTTTGGGTGTGGGAGCTCTCACTCATCAGACTTCTTATTCTGCAGGCTAGATCAGATTCATACTATTTATTTCCTGTTTCTTCGCCCAAAGTTTCTATCTCAGCAGCTACAGGCATGGGGCACTCAGCGGCAGTTTGGTTCTCCAACCATCAAAGGGCATATGTGAGTTTACTTGCACATTCTGTGGAAACCCTGGGAGCTGCACGGCTGGCTTGGGAGGAGACCTGTTCACTGGACGGCGAGACAAGGACCCAAGCAGCAACATGGGCCTGGATGCCTCCAAGGAAGAGCTTGGACTGAGTTGTACCTGTGGAGAAGTGTGGCTCACTGGTTAGGGGAGGCAGACCTGGAAGCAGAGGTCAGCCCGGGACCAGGGTTCAATTCCCGGCTCGGCGGGGACTTGAGTCCTAAAATGTCCATGGACTCGACAATTCTCGCTACGGTGCCCACTCGATTCACGGGTTCACACTCTGCGACTCTGGGCAATAGCTTGCTTAATCTCCACAACGGCCCCTCGCGGAGGGATGCCTGGCTTTCACCTTGCGGATACCCTGCCGGGGTTATCTCACAGGGGAATACCAGGACGTGTTCCCTAAGCAAGCACTTAGAAACCGCTCGTTGATTTGCGCTATATAAATTCCTGTACATTTACATTTACATTTACCTGCATCCATCAGCAGGAATCAATGGCCCTCATGGGGTGAACCCAGTAACAGGACCATGACGTGGCACGGATAAGCTACAAACAGAAGATCTGTATCACCACTGTCCTCCAACTTAACTACCCCTGACATGGTGGTTAAGTACATGGTGAGTAGAATCAGAAAACCCGTAGACAAGGAAGTTACAGGCCGACTGGGGGTTGAACGCCTACACCCCTTGCTGGAGGGCAAGGTTGCCCAAATCCCTGAAATCTATGGAAAGAGGGTGACTTTTCAATCAAACCTTTTGAAAGACACTAAGAAGTCCTAGAGGGCTAGGTATGGGCGGAAAATCCGTTTCGCTCGCGGATTTTGCGGATTTTCGGGAAATTCGCAATCCGCGAGATTCGCGAATCTCCCGCAAAATCCGCAAATCCGCGAGCAGCGGATTTTGCTCGCACTGCTCGCACTGTTCGCGTGAGTTCGCGGCTTCCCAGTACAACTTCGCGCCCCGCGAATAAGTGCTAAATTGCAGAAATACGATCTTAGCAAAACAAACTACTTACCAGGTTCAAAAGTTCAGGCTCATCATTAGTAGCCATTTCCTGTAGTGTTTCCTGAGGGGCCCCTCCAGAGTTCAGTTGCCAGTTGCAACTATTATGTGACCCTGCTCTGAACCTCAGAATAGTTACACATATGCCACAAAGGTCCTGAATTACAGCTAAGGGAGACAAGCAGGAGCCAGGCTGGAAGTTAAAATCCATTAATCAGCCCCTAATTCATTATTGTCAGTTGGGGCAGGGCAGGTGTTGTAACTAATTTTGCAACAATGAAAGCACTTAGCAAGTGCAAAAGATCACTAATCAGGGCGCACTAAGGAAGCAGGTGCCAGCTAAAAAAATATTCTGTGACACATTAATCAGCCCCAAATTAATTCAGGTCACTTGAGGCAGGGAAGGTGTGCTTTGCTTTGCCGAAAATAATGTACACTGGACAACCAGAGGGTGTGGTGATGAAACTGAGGGTGGCATGGGTGGGCCAGAGGGTGGCATGAGTAGTCAGAGAGTGGCAGTGGTGACAGAGAGTGGCAGTGATGAAGAAGAGTGTCCCAAACAGGCTGGACACGTAGAAACAACAAGTTCGCAAAACTTGCGACCCGACAGGTAAGTTCGCAAATTGCGAAATTGTAAAAACCCTCGCGAACTGGCAGAAACACGGGCGAACACAAAAAAAAAAAATCCGCAAATTCGCGGGAATTCGCGGATTTTGCGGATTGCGAGTTCGCAAATCCGCAAAATTCGCGAACGCGAGATCCGCAAAATTCGCCTATGCTTATAGAGGGCCTATCAACACAATTTATGGACATTATTTGATGCCTGATGAAAATAGTAGGTATTGTCGAAGAGACAGAGGATGCTGGTTTTCTCTAAGAAACAATACAAAGTGATGGACACAAAGGTGCCAGACAATGAGTCCAAGGAAGCCAAATCCCAGTTGCTCTTACATCTGGAGTTTTCCTTAGCAAACTTTTTCTGGTGGAGAAAAAGGATAAAGGATTTTGGGCAGTGATTAGTTTCCCTGAAATTAGGTTTAAAGCATTTTATTAAGACAAAAAACATAGGGAGAGGGAACAGGAGGTTAGGGTTACATACATGCAAGCGAAAGAAATGAGTATGATGCTATGGATGCGACGGTGGACCAGTCCGCTGTGGAAGAGGAAACAACAGCAAATGAAAACAGCTAAGTATAAGCAATACCTCCAATCTGAGCATGGTCAACACCATCAGTCTGAGCAGAGAGTAGTAAGCAATAACACTAAGAAACCCAACCCACCATCCCCTAGAACCCCCCCCAAACTCCCCAACTCACCCCAACTCCCCCTACCCCCCCGTCCAACGTACCGCTAATAACACACCCTGCCCCCCTACCGCACCCCCCCCCCCCCCGAACCCAGCCTCGCTACCCCTCCTAGTCTGCTGGAATCACCGGTGGCGTCAACCTTAGGAGCCTGAGGTACCTCGGACAGGTGAGTTCCCTAAATTCCGTAGTTAAAAGCGCACTAAAGGGTTGCCACAGCTCATCAAATTGGTCTATCTCCCCCGCTACCGTGAGTGACAATATTTCCATACCCAGCACATGCCAGAGCCTGTGCAACCAGCCAGTGATGGAGGGGACCGTGGTGGTGTGCCAGTGGATTAGAATATTCTGAACCGCTGAGCCCAGCGCTATCGCGATTTGCCTGCCCCTGCGGGACTTCAGCGGATACATCAGGCCATTAGGAAGGCCCAGCAACACATACGCCGGAAAGCACGGCAATTCAATTTCAAAATGCTTATCAACCTCATCAAGAACCTCCTTCCAATAAGCGGCCAACAAGGGACAATCCCAAAGAATATGTGAAAGGGTCACCACCTGACCACAACCTCTCCAGCACTCCTTCTCGATATGCCTGTTCATCTCGTGCAGTCTCTCTGGGGTGTAATACCAGTATGTGGACACCTTGGTGAATGTCTCAGTGAGGCCAGTGTGATATGCTGAGTGTCTCGCACGGTGCACAATCTGGTCCCACTCCTTGTGGCTAAGTGTCCTACCCAATTCTCTGTGCCATCGTTCCCTGCCTGGATTATAGTAGTGAAACGGAGGGGGCTGTAAGAACTTGTAGAGATCAGTGATCAATTTAGCATCGGAGGCGCGGGTCACCAACCACCGCTCATATGGTGTTCTTTGACGATCAGCGGTGTCCCGCACCTGGGGTTGAAGCGCCCAGTGCCGAACCTGCATATACCGCAGTCTATCCGACTCCGGCAGGTGGAACTCCTGCTGAAGGTGCTGAAAGGGGACCACTCCCTCCGACCCATACATCTGAAAGAGCGCTCGGCAGCCCGCCGCCCTCCAATGGGAGAAAGCGCCCGGCTCCGTCCCTGGGGAGAAATCCGGATTACCCACTATGGGCGTAAATGGCGAGGGGAACGTGGTAAGTTCCCGAACCTCGCAAACTGCGTCCCACACCCTAAGAGGAACCCGCGTGACAAAGGAGGCATAGAGGTTGGGGGGGCGGTGAACTCGGCGCAAGAAGGGAACTTCCTGGTGGGTACGCCCTGCCACCGCCTGGTCCTGAAAAAGCCAGTGCTTATCGGATTCCCACCTGCTCCACTCCACAAGGTAGCGCAGCTGCGCCGCCTGAAAATATTTCCGGAGGTCCGGAATACCAAGGCCCCCGCCTCCGGGGCCAGCGTGGAGAGAACCCTCTTCATCCGCGGCTTGCGGCCTTGCCAGACAAAGCGTGCGATGTCAGCTTGCGTCTGCCTGATCCAACCCACTGGAGGCTGGAGCGGCAAGGCTCGGAAAAGGTATAGGATCTGGGGCAGAACCGTCATCTTGACCGCAGCAATCCTGCCAAGCCAAGACAACAGGCTCTTGCCCCAGCGGCAAGCTCCTCCTTGATCTTCTTACCGAGAGAGGTGTAATTAGCCGTTACCATCTCTGGTAACGTCGGCGCCAGCAGAATCCCCAGGTATGGCACCAGGGACGAGGACCACTGCATGGGAAAGAGCCGCTGAAGGTCCCTTCTAGTATCCGCAGCCAGAGACACATCTAGAGCCACCGACTTGCCCATGTTCATTTTGAAACCGGCCACTCGTGAGAAAGCGTCCAACTCGCGAATACAGGCGGGAAGGGACCTTCTGGGATCGTCCAGGGTCAGCAGGACATCATCCGCATAAAGGCTGACCGTATGAACATACTGCCCCATCTTGATCCCGATTGCATCCGGGTTTTGGCGGATCCTCTGGGCAAACGGCTCCATGTAAAGGGCAAAGAGGAGTGGGGAAAGCGGGCATCCCTGCCTAGTGCCGCGCTCGATTGCAAAGCTACGGGAGCTGCACCCATTAACCCTCACCGTCGCCGAAGGGTACCTGTAACAATTGAAAACCATTGAGCAGAATTTATCACCGATGCCCAGTTTCTTGAGCACCTGCTCGAGGTAAGGCCAGTGAACCCTGTCGAAGGCTTTCTCGGCATCCACCGCCAGCAGCATCCGCTCGCCCGGGATCCGCGAAGCCTTCTCCAGAATGTGCGTCACTCGCTTAGTATTGTCGACAGTTTGTCTGCCGGGCACAAAGCCAGCCTGGTCGGCCTCAACCAGACCCGGGAGGTGCAGGGCCAGCCTGGATGCCAGAATGCCCGTGTACAACTTGAGGTCGACATTCAGGAGTGAGATGGGCCTATATGAGCCACATAAGGCCCGATCCTTCCCAGGCTTCGGGATCACTGAGACCGTCGCTCTCAGGAGATCCGGTGGGATGGCTCCTGATTCGGAGAAAGAGTTAAACAGCCGGGCGAGGATAGGGGCCACAACCGGGCAAAAGGTTTTGTAAAACAGGGACGTGTAACCGTCCGGGCACGGGGCTTTTCCGTGCTTAAGTCTAGCTATCGCGGAAATCACCTCCTCAACGTGGATATCGTGCTCAAGATATTCCGCCTGAGCGGGGTCCAGTGCCGGAAGGGTCACAGATTCCAGATATTCCACGGCTTCCCGCGACGAGGGGGGCTCCCCGGTGTACAGCGCCTCATAGAAACTACAAAAGGTTTCCGCCACCGCCGCATCACCAGAATCAGCCACCCCGTCCGTACCCAGGAGCTCCTTCACCACGTTGCGCTGTTGCGCGACACGGAGCCTGTGTGCCAAGAGTTTGCCACATCTGTCCCCCCCTGTATAGAATGCATGTTTTCAGACGTAACGCTGTGTATTCCGCCCTGTCCATGTCCAGCGCCGAAAGGAGCTTCCTGGCAGCCTTCAACTGCCTCCAAACCCTTGGAGCACCCGTACGGCGGTGGACCTGTTCTAGCTCCCGGACCTGGGAAGTCATGCAGATCCATGTCGGTGATTCGGGCCTTCCCGGCATGGGAAAGCTCCCCAGTCTGCGGGAATCGCTGCGCTGACCTATCTAATGCAGAATCGAAGACTATATTTAAGTCACCCCCCAGGATAACATGACGATCGGGGGAAGCAGTTACATCCACCAGCACCGAATCTAAAAAGCGTTCTTGATGGTCATTCGGGCTATAAAAGGAGCCAATAGTAAACGACGTGCCCCCCAGGCGGAGGCGGTATGCTAAAAGCCTCCCTTTCTGTTCAGCAAATTTATACAACACCTCCCCCTTGAAAGAGCTCGCCAGCAGAATAGCAACCCCGCAGTCTTGGACGCAGCAGAGGAGAAAAACTGGGTGGGAAACCTGGCAGCGCGCGTTCTGTGACAGTCATGGGACAACAAGTGGGTTTCTTGCAGGAGGCATATATCAGCTTGCGTTCCCTCCAGCAGAGACAAAATCGCCCGACGCTTTACAGGGTTGTTCAGACCCTTAACATTAAGGGCCACCACCTTCAGGGACGACATATCTCCCAGAGTCCGGAGACGCTATGTCGCGGGCAGGCAGCCGGCGGGGGAGGGGCGCAGGGCAGCAGCGCAGGACAGGCAAGATAGGACCAAGCATTAACACAGGAAATATCGGACGGTTTCTTCCCAACCCCTGAACAACTCCCGACCCCACCCCAAACGAACCTATGGCAACTAGCCAAATTCCCACTCAAACACAAACAACCCATTGTCCCAGTCAAGTCCCAAAACAGACAAGTCTGCAGAAAGTACCAAAAGTGGATGTCCGGCCACTCGCTTCCCCCGCTCCCCCCCGGCCCTCCCCCCGATCCCCAAGCCTGGCACCGAAGAAGCTATGTCCATCTCCCCCCGGAGTGAGTCTAGGCCGTCAAGGCCACACCGTTCGAGGCGGCCGAGTCCCTGGCCGCTTCTCTCAGGGCGCTGGCCATGTCCGCTCTGATGGTGGGCGAGTCAGGCCGCCCAGCGCTCGCCGACGATCTCCTTCTCGCCGACCGCCGCCGTCCCCCTCTATCCGAGCGCCTCCAGGTCGGTGTTGCTCCATCCTCTTCAGTAGCCGTGAGCTCCAAGACTCCGCAAACATCCTGCAAGGAGCGCAGTTGGCGCAGCACCCCGTTCCAACGGAATATCAGACGGAAGGGATGCCCCCAGGAGTACGGTGTCTCGTGCTCGCGCAGGAAATCGGTTGCAATCTTGAAGGACCTGTGCTTCTGCAGCGTGATGGCAGACAGGTCCTGATACAGCGCCACAGGTCGCTCTCGGAACGTCAATGGTTGTTTCCTGCGGGCCTCGGACATGATGCGCTCCTTCACCGGAAAGTCAGGGAGGTAGGCCAAGATGTCTGGCGGGGGTGCCGCCGACTGACGCTGTCGGCCGACTCTGTGGGCCCTGTCGATGCGGATCGGGAAGTCAGCGGCCTCTCCCAGAATCTCCCGGAACAAGTCCTGCAAGTAGCCCACCAGGTCTGTCCCCTCATCTGCAGACGGCACACCCCGTACCCGTATATTATTCCTCCTCGACCTGTTCTCCAGGTCCTCGTTATGGGCTTGGAGTTCAACATGTTGCTCCCTGAGACGGAGAACGTCCTGTTGCAAATGGACAATCTCGTCGTCCCGGCGCTGGGCCGCAGCCTCCACCGTCTCCATTCGCTCACCAAGGCCCTCCACCTCCCTGCGGACCTCGCGTACTTCACTGGCCACCTTCTGCTTCAGCGTCTGGAAGTCTGCTTTAAGCGAGCTGAACAGTTCTTCCATGAAGGACCTTGTGACGGGGGGCTCACCCCCGGTCGGGTCCGCAGCGGCCCGGGAAGAGCCCGGAGACGGTTGTGCCCTGTCTCGCTGTTGTTGGGCCCTGCTAAGCATGTCCGGCAGGGTGCGATCCCCCTTCCTCGAACCTCCCTTTCCAGACATTCGTGTCCTGTACGCTGTCGCACTCAGCTGGAACAGGGACACTGGCTTCGGCCCCCTGCAGTAAGCTCGGCCCTCGATGAGTTTCCAACGTTCGGTAGAGTCCCTCAAGAAGGAACTCCCGGCCAGATAGGGGACCTGCGCCACAGATGACAAAATGGCGGGTCAGTCTAGTCACAGAGAGCCGTTCGGCGCCCAGCCAAGATTTCATCAGGGACCCCCGCTAGGGGAACCCCGGCCAGCGCGTCCCGCAGGAAGGGAGAGCTGTGCAGAAGCAGAGGTGTAAGAGACGACCTAAAGCGACACTGAAGGAGAGCTGCGTCACCGTCGCCGTAAAGACAAGATGGCGGTTGGGCGGGGCCGGGTAGATCGTCCAGGCCCGGCGATGCCACCAGGGCCACCAGGGCCACTCTAAGAGCCGGGTATACAGAGGAAAGGTCTATCCAGGGCCATCCAGCTAGAGAGGAGAGACAGTAGACCTGGCTCCGATTCTGAGCTTTGTCGCCAACTGGCCACGGGGCCGGGGTCCGCACCACCTGAGAGGCCACCACCGCAAGTCCAAGCACCACCACGATCACGCGGCGGGGTCCTCGCACAGCGAAGTCACACAGCCGTTGTCCCTCTGACGATCCCCGTCGAGCCTCCAAGGCGCTCCTCCGTCCGGCAATCGGTCTTTTAGCGTGCTTCCACCGGAGCGATCGGGGCCAAAGTAGCATCAACGTGCGCCCCAAGGTCTCCGCCGCCCGTCTCTCAGCCGTTGAGCTTCAACGGGGGTAGAGAACTAACGAAAAAGGGCTCGGGCCTAGTCGGGCCGGAGGAGCTGCGGGAAGAAGCGTCCGCTCACCCCGCCATCTTGGCCACGCCCCCCTTTCCCTGAATTTAATGGTTGGTTGAGTTACAGGCATTTCAAGATGAAGGGGATTCACCTACAAGATATCCTTCTCCAGAATGACTGGATGGTCAGACTGGATTTCAAGAGTGGCTAAGCGACTGTCCCAATCTTTGGTTGCTACCGACACTTCCTGGATTTCAGGTGGTGTCGGCCGGTCTCGGAGTTCCTGGTTCTCTCCTTCATCCTCTGGTAAGCACCTGGTGCTTCACCAAGCTCCTCAGACCACTAGTGGAATTCCTCAGAGCCAGGGGTCTCAGGTTAGTAATATCCCAGTCAACATCCTACTGGTGGGCCAGACTCCACACCACCTTCAGCCTTTGTGGGTGAGGGTGGAGATGCTATGAATTCTGGGCTTCATCATCAATGAGTGGAAGTCAGACCTAGTTTCCCACCAGTCCATAACGTTCTTGGGTTTTGTGATCCAATCAGGTTCAGTGATGCTTCATCTCCCAAGGAAGAAAGTGGGTAATATCAGAAAAGAGCTACAGCAGACACTCCCCATAGACATTTCAATGCTTGAGGTCACCTGATGGGACCCGTGGCATCATCAATTCAGTGAATTTTTCCAAGAACCCTCCAAAACAGCACCCCGTAGGAACTGAAGGCTCTCGATCTTTGATAAGGTCTAGACTACTCAGAGTTCATAGTTCTCACAGGGGAGACCAAGCCACAGATCCAGTTGTGGATGGATGACATAGGGGCATATGGTCAGCAGACAAACTGAAGATGCATAACAGTTGCCTGGAT
This sequence comes from Lissotriton vulgaris, assembly GCF_964263255.1. Taxonomy (NCBI): domain Eukaryota; kingdom Metazoa; phylum Chordata; class Amphibia; order Caudata; family Salamandridae; genus Lissotriton; species Lissotriton vulgaris. The sequence goes on along the minus strand of NC_141693.1, from coordinate 1,750,005,063 downwards.
ACATATCAGTTGCCTAGAACTAGTGGATGCGTGCTTTGAGATGGCATGCCTAACAAAGGGCTGGGAGTCCGAACCTGTGTCATTCTGCGGAAGAACAATGTCTCAGCGATGAAATACATTATCCGCCAAGAGTTATGATGATGGCATAAATAGGCAAGAACCTTTGGCATTTCTGCCTGGACAACCAAATCTCAGTGGTAGCACAGTACCTCCAGGAGCATCAAAAGTGGTTGTGGATTGGCACTTAGGACACCTGGCCGACACCATCATCTGGATGGAGAGATGGGGTCCTTGCAAGATTTACCTCTTTGCCTCGTGTTTCAACTACCCGCTGGAGTAGTACCTCAGCTAGTGCCTAGATACAGAAGCCACTGCAGCAGATGATTTCCAGACTTGGGCGTAGTTCGAAGTTACAAAAAACTCAGCGAAGTTCCGCGAGTAGCGGAGTGCAGTGAGAACTGCAGTTTATGCTGGTATTCCTGCCGCTCAGGTAGAAATTGTACCAGAGCGGCACCTCGCGCTCGGATCTTACCTTTCGCGATCGCGCGCGGGGAAAATTCTCCACTGCACATCGCAAGGCAAAGTTTTCTGCACTCCGCGAACTCCACGGATAGGAAGTGCAGAAAGCTCTGCAAACTCTGCGAACGGAGCGAAGTTCACTGCCCAGGCCTAGTGATTTCCTCCAAGAATTGTGGAAATAGTACACGTATGCCTTTTCGTTCTTGTGATGAGAACAGCAGCAAAAATGAGGAGGAAGGAAGCAGAGCTGGTCTTGGTGACACCGTTGTTGAGAGCCCAAGTTTCTTTTCCAATTCTTCTAGAACTTTCTTGGTGTTCTCTGATCCTTCTTCAAACTTTAAACATTCTGAATTCCAATATTCTGAGGCATTGTTAGGGACAGACACACTGGCTAATAAGGAGCTATCTACAGCTGATTGCATGGCAGATTTTATGGGCCAGTGGTCGAACCTGGGCCTTTGAAACAAAGCTGAAATCTTTAAAAGGGGAGCGTGGGTGGACAATAGCAATAAATGTATAGATTGTCTTGGAGACCATGACCCAGTTGATGTGGTTGGATATTGTGGTATCTGGCTATGTCCACATTATAAACTTTCACACCGAAATGTCAGTAGGCCATAGGTCAGTGAATATTTCAGCCCGACACCTGCCCTTGGACGGGGCTCATCTGGGGCAGCATCCTTTAGTGTGTAAATTGCTGAGGGGAATTCTGTTTACCAAACCTCTGGAAACGAGATATTCTTCCCTACGAGTAGTCTTCTTTCTGAATGTGAATTCAGCTCTCCACCTCTTTTTGTATTGACCAGCCAATAAACACCTATCCAGGAAAGATCGGTTCACCAAACTGACAATGACTCTTTGATCTTCTTGCAACAGAGTCTTGCACATTACAGCATTTAAACTTTCTCAGATGTTCGTTCACAAAGAAGTGATTTTTAAGTTGGCAAGAAGGACCAAGTCCAATACACGCTTCTCCTACCCAGAGTTTCTGGATGCTCCCAAACGTTGTGTGTTTCACTGCCGTAAGGCACACAAGAATATGACAGAGGAGTTCCATTCAGCTGTTGATCTCTTTCAGAAACCCCTTTGGAATGGTTTCCTCTCCAGCAATCGCCAGATGGGTAAATTATATTAGGTCAGAATTGACACGTCATCCTTTGGGGTTCATTAAACCAGTGGAGCACAGGATTTTAAAGCCTGTTCCTTGTGACTGGCGGACATTATGCAAGGCAAGGATTGGTCCATGAAGTCTACCTTCAAGAAATATTATTTAAAGCTGATGGCAGGGGTGGCATCTCTAGAGGTGAGCAAACTTTCACCATGCATTATAATGGTATCCTATCCTGACTTGAAATGAAACAATTTCTAATTATCATAACTGAAAAGTTCAATTCTGTTAAGGATATGTTGGCAAAGACTGTCCCACCAGCTACTATGTTCACAGTGTTCCCACCTAGTGGTGTAATTTACTAACAGTGTAGGTATTAACAGTTTACTCATAAGGATCTCTGTATCTTTTGGGTTTATGAAGATTACGATTTGCTGCTATGATGGCTCTACCCGCGGCATTAACAGGCTATGCTCAAAATGATATTCTCACTTGTTTCTTTCCCATTTCGGGATCCTATCGAGAGGATCAGGTACAGTAATAATTTGATCTTTAGAACCGTATTCTGCCGCATTATCCATGAAAAAAAGGGGTAGCACTTATAACAGAGAACCTCTTATGTCAGAAGGGTTTCAGTGTCTGTTTCGGCTGCCTTGCCACCCAGCAGCTGATAGAGGAGACTACAGCCCCCAAGAGACCATGCGAGCCCAGAAGGGGACCTCGACTTAGCGGAGAGTACTAATAAGCGCATTGTGTTTCTCACAGCGCTAGGACCGGTTTCTGCTGCCTTGCTGCCCAGAAGCTGATAGAGAAGACTACAGCCCCCAAGAGACCTTGCGAGCCCGGGAGCGCTAATGACACATTATGCTTCCCGCGGCGTTGGGACCGGTTTCTGCCGCCTTGCCATCCCGCAGCTGACAGAGGGGACTACAGCCCTCAAGAGATCATCCAATCCAGAGAGGAGGTCCCAGTTTAGCGGATAGCGTTAATAAGTACATTGTGCTTCCCACAGTGCTGGAACATGTTTTTCTGCTGCCTTGCTACCCAGCAGCTGACGGTGAGGTCTACAGCCCCCAAGATACCACGTGAGCCCTAGAGGAGACCTCAATTTAGTAGAGTGCGCTGATAAGCTCATTGTGCTGAATGGACCACTGCAGAGGAATCAGAGGGCTGGGGGCTCGAGTATCTCTTCTAATCTTGACATGAAGACCTGCCTGGCCTAAAGTGGGTGATCAGTCACGTCTTAATCTCCCTCCTGATTGTTGTCCACACGCTACGGTATTGTCAGGGCTACCGCCCTTGCACTCCATGCAGAGAAATCATTTATCCAACTTAAGAACAAGATGTGTCATTGGTTGCCCCAAAACTTGAATTTTAATATCAAGGAGTACAATAATAGGGTGGAAAGGCCCTATGCCCTATGCCCAAGAATCTGGAAGGCGATTGTGTAGTCATCAACTGTAAGCATCACAGGCTGGCTCAACACTTAATTTCAAGCAATAAAATAGACAATCCTTTGATCAGCTGTATCGTTAGGGTTTTTCTACAAACATCTGCAATCCCAGGATGCAACCTGACCTCTTGGGTCTTCCTTCTACAGTGGGTGGGTTTCCTAAACCTGTGATTCCAACCTCAAACCGATTTTCCCCTTTGTCCGACTTGGAATCTAATGACTGATTTGAATATGTTCCTACTAGATTTAAGACTGTAACAAAGATATTAAAGGCCCATGCTGTCCTTGCTGACCCTCTTCAACAGACTTGGTTTCCCCCTATGGCCCTGCCATAAAACGTATTAGTTGGATTATTGCTGGGATTCAATCAAAGCAGAAGGACTTCACATGGAAGGACTTTATCACTAATGTTGACATTAGAATGTTACAAGAGGCCTGCGGATAAGATGTGAAAAGGTCTTATGGTGTGATTTAACAGATCCTGAATGGTGTAGGATATTGGCCTCTCCCCAAATAAATCTCTAGGAACACAAGGTTGAAATACCTCCAATTTAACTATGTGCACATGACCTATATGACATTGCACAAAATCCAGGTGGTCTATGGGGGTGAACCTTGCCTCTGTCCAAGATGCAGACACCCGGATGCTGATTTTGTTCATATGCTTTGGTATTGCGCCCCATCTGCATCCCTTCTGGGTTGAGGGGCTTGCCGCCCTGGACTTTGTTCCTTAGAGGCCTGTATTCTGGGATTGTTCCAGAGGCCAAACGAAAGGCCCACAAAAATGGTGGGTGTTAGACTGGTCAGCCCTTTGGGTGGTCCCTCCCTTTTATTATTTATTTTTGTCCCCTTTTTGCCCCTCAAAACCTTATCTTTTTACGTCCACTGGATTTTTGAGGTATTGACCTAGGGGTTAGATGCTCTTTGCCCTTATAGTCCTTTTTCCTGAGGCCTAGGTGCCTTTTCTTACTAAAAAGTATGGGACACGCAAAATGGTGGTCAGCAACTGCCATAACTGACACTTCAGGAGAAGGGGACCATAGGATTACACTAAGAAGGTACTAGAACCTTCTGGAGGGTTCTGGTAGCCAGAGCCAACCTATATAAGGCCAGAACCAGGGCGGCCATTTTAGCTGTTGGTGAGGAGTGACCAGAGAGCGAGGGAGAGCCTAGCGAGGAGTGAAGCGTTAGAGTGGGGAGGCAAGCGCACTGTTAGGAGATAGCCTGTCCTTTTGTTCAGCTGCCCTACCTTGTCGACGTAGCCCCCTGCCTACTGACTGAGCCCTGGCAGCTCTACTTTATTTATAGACTTCTGAAGCCATTAACCTTCCTTTATGAGAACGTAGTAAATTGGCTGGGGAAGTCAGTTGGAACAGGTCCAGATTAAATAGGGGATTGTTCCACCTTAGCTCTCCCTTCTCTTGGGGTGACCCCGCCTGAACTGTCGGCTTAAAGGCTGTGGGGTTAAACCCTTCCTCGCCCCTTCCATGAGAGACGTCTTGGCCGAATGAAATTAAAAACCTACCCGGTAGTGATTGGCGTGTGACGACGCCGTCATCAAACTACTGCTGCTGATTTCCTGGGCCCCCTGTGGTGAGAAGTTAGCTGGGCGGACTTATCTGGGGTCAGCGGGGCAGTGAGCTGAGAGGCCAGCATTGCGGAGGACAGTGGGCGCAGGCTAGCGAGTTCCCAGAAGGAGGGTGACGAGAACCTGAAGGAGGCCGGCCTGCGTACTTCCCTCCCCCTCTGACGGACGAGAGGAGGGCGGGACACAGAGCTGAGAGGAACGCAGAGGAAGTCGTGGCGGAGCTCCGGCCCCGCAAGCTGCTTTGCATCTTGCAGCGCAGGGGTCGGAACCATACCGGAGTCGGGATCTCAGTGTATCGAGGCTCCAGCAGTAGCGTGAGTGGAGAAAGGACGAGTCCCTCATTAGCGCGGTAAGACCGTGAGAGGGGAAGCGGAGCCCCTGAGCCTGAGAGGGCTTCGGTATTGAAAGGGGGGAGGGGAGAGCCCACCGAACCGTCTTCAAAGACTGCCGGGCACAGGTTAACAATAGACGGAAAAGGGGCCAGTCAGACAGCAACAGGGTTTGGGGCAACTCCTCTTCGAACTGTGTTGGCAATAGATACTCCCAACGCCACGAGTTTGTGACATCTTAAATGACTTATCGTACCTACTAGTGGAGTTTACCTGGAGGAGAGTATTCTACTGTGGGAAGGGTAGATGGCAGCGTAAAGGAGACGGGGGTTTTCACTGAAAGGCCGAACCACTGGTGTAACAGATTGGGACTGTGAAAGTTCGCGCTTTCACGCTGGACCATATGATCTAAAAGGGCTGGAGGTAAACAAGAGAATAATCTGCTTGTTGGATTTCAGAGCTCCAATCCCATAAACCTTGATATTACTGTGCTACTAGGAGAGTTGATGTCTGTAACTTCAGGTTCATTATCGTAGTAAGATCACATGGTAAATGAACAGGCTGACCTGATTGTAAGGAATGTTTATGCTTGCTGAAATCTAAATCTAGGAGGCATATTTTGTTTGACTAAGGTGCAGGAGTTGATAAGGAATTCTCTTTCCAGAGTGAAGGGGGAAAAAATGTCAGAAATGTTTTTGATGAAACTATCCTGCTGCTAATTACATGTGAAGTTATTTTATGTACTGAAACTAAAGCCTATAGTAACAAAGAGGAAACAGAGAATTTTTATAAAGCAAACCGTATTTTTCTAACATTGGTGTAGTGTCCTTATTTTTGAGTGGATGGACGTTATGTTACTGAAGGGTGTGACGCAAACTTAACACATGTACCTTTGAGTTAGGCCTTCCTTCTTAGTGCCAAGCTACCCTATGTGACTTGGAGATCCCAGGTCCAACAGTGGGCATACAGTTTGTGGATCTGGCCCATGCACTGGCATAAAGGCGTATAGCTATGACCTGGAAATCTTTGATCGGACCAAGGGTTGGGGCCTGGAGTTTGGGTATGACCCAGTGGGCAAGAGCAGAAGAGCAAGCGTTGATCAGAGAGGAGGCTAGAGGAATGAGAAAACGCCCTATAGCGTACTTATGGACCGAGCTGTTGGTGGCTTGGGAGCGCCCAGAGTATGACTTAGGGGGAGATCCAGAAGCGAGTGATGGTTCACTTGAGGGAAGGAGAGTGGATAGACCGGGAGACCAAATGGGTGAGAAGGAAGAGCATTGATCTGGTGGGAACTAAGGTGGCCCTTTCACTGGTTTCCTTTCCCAGCGCTGCGAACTGGGGAGTGCAGATCCTCTTGACTACTGTACAGAATTGGAGCAGAGGTCCTGACTGATATGGTTAACTGTTGCACCACCCGAAGAGAGTTACCTAGATACAGACTCCTGACTTACCCCCCCCAAACCTCCCCCACCAGCCAGTTTGATAACCAGTATTCATCGCTCACCTATGTTAATGACCAGCAGAGTGGACCTAGTTGGGTTCTTCACTGTGCTTATATAGTTTGTATATTTATTTCCCTGTACCCCCTCCCACCCCCTTACCCCCCCCCCCCCTTTATTGGTTCTTCCTTTCCTCATTTATTAAATCGTTGGCTATTTCTTTGATGGCGATATATTATCCTGCATTGTACTACCCAATGACCCCCTTCGTAGAAGCAAAGGGATATATCAAGTAAACAGCAATTATGTACATTAATTTGGTGCATTAAATAAGATTAGAATATATTGCTTATCATTGACGGCAAGGGTATATTGCACCCTGAATGGTTTACTGCTGTATGACACAATGGTGTAGTTTGTAATTGTTTAAAATGCCAATAAAAAGAAGTTAAAAAAAATAATGCTACAAGAGACTGGGTCCTCAGAGGAAGTTGTGTGGGACGGCTTTGAAAGTTTTTGAATTCGTGCCGTTGTTACACTTAGTCAGAGAGGGCGGGGAGGCTTAGCTCCCTTGATTAGAATCTCAAAGTTGTATAAAATTGTCCCAATTCTTTGTAACCACGAAGGTCTTCATAAATTCTGTATACAAGTTCTTAAATCGCGATCACTAAGCCTTTCCAATAACATCTATGTGGTTGTAGGGGGTGACTTTAATGCTAAACTAGGTTTTAATTCCACATTACATGATCCATTTTTGAAAGCTGATAACCTTTTATGAACTCAAGGCTCTGGCGGTAGCGGTCTGAAGCTGATCAACGCCCTATGCCACTCTGGCCTAATTAACACTGTTGAAATTTTAGGAGACCTCCATTAACAGCTCACCACCTTGGTTGGTTGGAGCAAAGGTTCAGTCATAGACTACATCGTTATCTCTATGAACTTGGTACCGTTTGCTATTTTGGGAGGGGTGACTGAGGGGCTTCTGTGACAATATTCCTTTTGAACTCGCCCTTAATCTTCAAGACTGTCATTAACCCCCTACCTCCCCTGGCCTGATCCTGGAGGATAGGGAGCTAAGGCTAAATTGGAGAGCTTTCCATATTCCCACTTTGCTGGCCTTACTGGCTGGGTCCAATTGTGATTTGTCAGTTGTTTGTTAGTCTATTACCCCTTGCCTTCTGACCTTCTAGACGCATTCAGGGATTTGAACTTAGCCACTAGAAACTTCATCGCAGGTCATCCAAGGACTAAAGGGGTCTCCCTCATCAGAGTGGTCTGACAAGGATTGCAGAACTGCTAACCGAAGATTATGTGAATCCCTTATTGCTAATCCCAGGAATCCTCAGCGTATCACAGAGGTAAGGTTAGTTTATAAACAATCAATTAAAAAAAGGAAATCCGCAATTAAAGAGGAAAGATGGGGATGTTTAGTTCACACATGCAACGTTAAGAACACAAAGGGATTCTAGGCCATTGTAAATGAAGGAAGCTTTAATCTACCAAGTCATGAGGGCTAGGATCCACCATCAACCCTGATAGACGGGCAGAGCATTTTACAATGATTTGTTCATATGGGGGTATCTTCTTGGCAGGTGATGTGGATAGTGCACCACAGTTTCCACTAGAGGTTAGGTTTGGATGAAGTTTCTGCTGCAAAATTGGCTAGCCCCTCAAACAACGCACTGGGCCCAGACCGGGTGCCTATGGACCTCTATTAGGAGAACATCCAACTGTGGGCCAGTGTAATTATTAATGTGTTAAATGCTGCAGCTTCTTCTGGTATCCCTAACTCCAGGATGCCTGCTACAAATATGCCTGTATTCAAGAAAGAACAGCCGACAAGACTTGTGGTTAAGACTGTGGGGCGTGTCAACTTGCACAGAACTGAGGACTGGGTGGACCAAACGGTTCCTTATGCGCCATTCAACCCTGGAACAGTGTCTACATTTGCATCTTATTATAGGGAAATATGTGGTAGCTAAGGGTCTGGTTTATTTAGCGTTCATGGACCTCAGTAGCGCTTTTGATCGTGTCAATTGCTCCAAGCTTTGCAGCATTTTATTTGATATTGGTCTACATTTACCTATAGTGGATTAACTCAACACCTAGCACTTCGGCATTAGCACTTCAGTTAGAGATGGAATAGAGAGGGAATGTATAGAACCATTTGGCCTGTCCTGGGGAGTCCACCAGGGTTGTGTCCGTTTTATTCCTTTTATACATTTAATGGTTTAAACTCATTTTTACTATCAAAGGGGCAGGACATGACCAAGGTGAATTCAGCTTTTATCTCAGGAAACATGGGACTGATGACGCTGTCCTTCTTTCCCAAACACTCCTATTGATGTTTTTGCTGTTTTTACGACAACCTAGATTTAAAAGCGAACATTTGGAAGACCCACTATATGGTTTTAGGGAAGCAAAATAGTAAAATCAATTAATTAAGTGTTACCTTCGATTCAAGGAATAATCGGTTACCTTTTCTGGCAAACCGTTTTTTGTGTTTTAATCAAATCAGTTGAGGATTTGTTTGCGTTGGCAGCTAGAGTAAGAAGCAAACCTAAATTGCCTCTGCTGGAGGTTTATAGACTCAACTGCCTACCAGTTCTTACCTATGGGGCAGCTTTATGGACCTTTGGACTCAGCCGGAAAGAAGGAATGCCCAGCTGTGAAGTCTGCCCTGCTGACCTGCTTGCTGATCAAGGACCACTTTGCTGCCCAAAGACTGCTGTTGGTGCCATCAGGCCTATTCTGCTGCTGTGAGTTGACCTGCTGAATCCAGCCTGCAAGTGTGGACCCAGAACTCGAGGAAATCACTATGGGTCACTTAGTTAGCCCCCTGCTCAAGCCACATGGAAATAACAGGCTTCTTTGACATCAACGCAGTCTGCCATCAACCCCGGACCAGTGCAACAAAGGTAATCCTAGATGCAGACGCATCTCAGGGCAAGCTCTGGCACCTTCTACGGTGCTGACACAGGCCCAGTGCAATGCATTTAATCCGGCGCATCTTAGTGCAAGATCTCACAGGCCCTGGCGCCTACTTCGATGCTGACACAGCCCCAGCATGGTGCATCTTGTCCCTCTGTGCAGCCGCATCGCAGCGCAAGTCTCCGCAAACCCCACTGGCTTACTAAACAAGGACACAAGACTGCACATCACAGCTCCTTGTCGATAGTTGCTCGTTACAGCCCGTGCAACTCAACGCAACCACTTCACATCTCAACTCCCAGGCCTACAATGTCCTTTCCAGCGGACTGAACTCAGTTTTGTACCTGGCCCGTGCTCCATTGCGGTCACCTTGTGAACTTGAGACTTAGACCCGGTTTACCAAGACAAGATAACCACAGTTGGTGATTTTTGTCTCTTGGTGTTTGATTTTCACAAAACCTTTAAAATTGCATAGCTCCAGATCTACTATTTATGTCATTTTGGTGTCAAAAGATGTATTAAATTCACTTTATTTTTCAAAATTGGTGTGGGGTTTTTCTTATGTTGTGCTTTCATTTTTTACTGTTTGCGTGCTGCAAAAATACATCACATATTTCCTCTAAACTAAGCCTGACTGCTTTTGTGCCAAGCTAGGAGAGAATTAAGCACAGGTTAATTTGGGGTTTTCTTGTGTTTCATACGAGCAAAAATTGGTGGGTTGCTAATGGAGTACGGTTTCATCCCCCTTCATTAGCAACCCGATTTCCTAAAATAGTTCTTCTAATTTTTCTGTTATCTGCTGTTTTAGGAAAGTGGCAAGCCAGTGTTGCACGTCTTAAGGATGCTGAGTTGCTAATAAAGGATATGATAAGCATAATCCTCACTTCTGTGTCCTTAATATAACTGAAGGTTTCTGTTACGAAAGTTAGGTTATTTCTTATCCTGCATCTTGTTTTTGAGATTGACTTCAAGAACTCTTGTTGATGGGACTGTTGTGAAAAAGGTAGAATTGCAGGTGCTTGTGATATTGAAGGACAGTTCCAAAATAGGCAGCTTGAATGGACATCAATGTTTATTCTCAGTATAGCATTCTAATTTGACTATGGCCTCTGGGGTACAGTACTTTTTGAGGACAGAGAAATGTTACCTATTATTTATAAAACATGACACTTTCTGAACAAAAGTAATGATAGAGCCAATACGCCTGGCCATGACAAGTGTGTGATGGTATGCAGTTTATTTGAAAAAAAATTCAATGTGCAAAAACGTGAAATGACACTTGGATCGATTGACGAAGAGACCTACTCAAAGCCTGTTTATGTGTATATCATTTTATTATGATTTTTTTGAAGAACATAAGGATGGCAAACAAATTAAAGTGGTTTCGAGATCAGACGTAAAATAAAAGCACGAATGCTGGGAACTCTACTGCAGAGTGGGATTGCAGGGGCGGCTCTAGGCTCATGGCGGCCCTGGGCAGGGAGCGTAGGTAGGGGGCCCCAGAAGAGGGGGTCCGGATGGAGGACAGTGAAGAGGGGGGGTCAGGGTGTTTGGAAGTGGAACAGAGCCGGAGGCCACCAAATCCCTGCCAGGTGCCGCCACGCACATATGTATCCATCCTCAGAGGATTGTTATATTAAGGCTATATATTGGCGTGGTGGCCCCTGGGGTTTGGTGGCCCTGTGCAGGTGCACAGCTTGCACATGCCTAAGGCCGCCCCTGAGGATTGTCACAAATTTACATTACACCAGAAACTAAACTTTGCTAAACAAATATTGGAGTACACAATGTACATACATGTTGGGTCTTTTGCCCACTACCACATACAGCGTTAAGTCAAGGTAGTGCCCTGCTCGACATGTATGGGAAATGGTACTATCGGACAAACGAATAACTACAGGATTTGTAACTATGGGCCTTATTTAGATGTCGGCGGACGGGTACCTCCGTCACAACGGCGACGGATATCCTGTGCGCCGAAATATATATTGCAACGGATTTAATGGGATATGTATTTCAGCGGACGGGATGTTCATCAGCGTTGTGATGGAGTAACCCTTGTGTCGACATTTAGAGCAGGACCTATGTTTTAACACTGCACGAAGGACACGCAGATTGATTCATTCTGACGGCGAACAAAGAAAAATCTTTACACAAGAATTAAGGAGAGTAAAACAGACAATTATAATCATTAAAGAACATTTAGTGAGCTCTGTAGGGGTCGGACTCAGTTCTGTACTGTACATCTTGCTAAATCAATTCCATTAATCTCCTTAACGTGGTCAGTCAGAGAGGGGATGCTGCCTACCATGAGTCTTGATTTATTGGATGTTGGCCACAGTCTGATGATCTCACGACTAGTATTGACAAAAGCTCTGGTGCCAATGTCAATAAATGGATTAGTCCCTGGATATCCGACACGCGATACAGAAAAGTATAATGTACAGGAAAGAGGCAAGCTAAAGAGTGCAGAATCAATGCGGCACCACAACTGCTGGAGCATCAATGAGTTTTGTGCAGAAGCCTTTTTCTGAATTAAGTGTATATGGATATGGTCTACTGAATGCTGAAATACTCAGAACATTCCTGTAATATAATGTGTTGAGATTAGATTTTGGAGTGAATATGACATGGTAAATATAATGAAATCTCTTTCTGCGCTGCTAGACGTACATTGAAAATAAATGAGTATGTACAAGATGTACTCACTTAAATGTATTGCATTGATATGGTACCTTTTCAGACTGCATTGAAAAGACTCTTATGATCACTAGACATGAGAAGGAACAAGTTTTACGCATGTATATGACGGATCTTTTAATGAATATATATATGTTGCTAATAAACACTTTTGTTTACACGGATCACTGGAGTGAGAGTCTGCTTGTTCCTCGTATGAATCTATCGAGAAACTCTTCGCCGATTATATATATATATATATATATATATATAACGACAAAGTTGTCACGCAATATCCAAAAAGACAACAAGCTGAAGCCCAAATGCATTTGGGGTCAATACTAAAACGTACAAAGACGGTTTTAGTGATATAGATTATCCAATATCACAAGTATTGACTTGTAAAACCGACCATGCGATATACATCCTGCAATGCCCTTGTTCACTGATGTACGTTGGTAGTACCAAGCTCCCGGTACACCAACGAATCCTACAACATCTCAGAGCTATTTCTAATGGGGACAACACCTACCCAGTAGCTCGCCACTATCGCGAAGTACATCAAAGTAACAACAAATCATTAACTTACTTTGTGATTGACAGCGTTCATACCAACAGACGGGGTGGTGATAGAGAGTCTAAGTTGAGAAAACTTGAAACGAAATACATTCTCTTACTTAACACCAAGGCCCCTACAGGATTAAATATCACTGAGGATATGTACACGTGTCTACTTTAAATATAATTGGAATACAAATATTTCTAACTTAATCATGAGTTGTGTTTAACAGGGACCTGAAGCATAACTATAACATCCTAAAAAAATAGAGAAATATCCGAACTGAAATATAAGTTGGCCTTATCTGTTTTCATGTGATGTTGGTTCATTTGATTTTGAATTTATGTTGATTCTGTGGAACCGAGTAGCTGCTGTTATTTGATTGAAAAAATGCAAAAAAGCGAAAAAGTAAAAAAGTAACAGGATATATATGTGTTTGTTCACAAGTCAATACTATCTAGCTTAAAGGTCCTTAATCCTGGATAGCTGATTTGATCAATACTGACTTGTTTTATTATGCTTAGCACCTTTTCACTTTATTATGGACATGGTTGATAATGAAGGCTGAACCGTTTACGTTAAGTAACTGAATGAAAAATGTTGGAATATGTTCATTCGATCATCGATCATTACATCAACGTCCATCATTGGAACTTTGCCTTCGGGTAACGGTTTCTTTACATTGAACAGTGTTTCTGTGATAGTTTGCACATTTATTTGCTATGATAGAAGTTAATATATTGTTATCATAGTGACAATCTTTTTGCACAATTGCAAGACTTTGCACAAATTATTCATGCACTTTAGCAGAAGCACTTTACATTTTCTGATATAATACGGAATGGCAATGTAAATATGTAAATATATTAAATATACCGAATAATCTATATTTTTTATAAGGACGTTTTTAACAACAGATGGATATATTCTTGTATTTGACCATGATCAAGAAACTCATGATTGTTTACTTACTGTAAATAATATGGTATTTTACCTGTGATTTATACAACTTAAGGTAATAAAACGACATTAACTGTATGCCTTCTATGACATTACCTAGGTATGTTTTAAAAAAACCCTTGAAAAACTTTAAGTATTTTTTCCATGTCTATTTTTAACTCTAGCATGTGATCTACTTTTTTCAACAGAAGCTGTCTCTTTAAAAGAACAGCTCATTATGTTTGACACTGTCATGTGAACAAGGCTCCTCGGAGCCGAAACGTCATGCGATGTGCTTGCACTAATTAAAAGAATTGCACAAACTTGGACCGTGTCTGCGTCATTCTGTGGAGTGTGGGGAACGCCACCCGATGGAGTTTGAGCGCTGTTCCTTGGATATATATATATATATGTATATATATATATATATATATATATATATATATATATATATATATATATATATATAAAAAAACGACAAAGTTGTCACACAATATCCAAAAAAACAACAAGCTGAGGCCCAAATGCATTTACGGTGAATTTTAATCGCTATTAAAACTTCACCGTAAATGCATTTGGGCCTCAGCTTGTTGTCTTTTCGGATATTGCGTGACAACTTAGTCGTTGGATGTATTGGGGTAAGGCGAACCCCGCTGAGACCCGCCATTCAAAAGTGGCGCGGGCTCATTTCGCTATTATCTGTGGTATATATGTATATATATACACACACACATACACATATAATATATATATATATATATATATATATATATATATATATTGTATTGCAACGGTTTTATTTAACTATGCAAATAAAATGTACTTACTAGACATGCGAAGGAGCTGCAATCTTCGGATACAGGCTTCATTTCAACTACCAAGCATGTGTGCTATTGACATCTAAATCATTCCTTAACATAACAAATGCAATAACATGCAGCGAAAACCAAATAACCCTGTACCTCAAAACAGGATTCCTTTCCGTTAATTGTTCATATAATTTGTATCGGATATTTCTACCACTCATACCTACACCGACGCATATGCCAATCACCACACCTAATCTCTAACTAAACTCACTGCTACCACCAAACGGGAGGCAATCCTACTATTTCAAAGGCAGTGTTTTCAACCAAAACTCTGTTCATACTTTTATGTGTAATGCACAGTATTTTATTTTATTCCTTTAGTGGTTGTGTACTGCAAAATAAATTGTTTTTAGGCACCTATTGCTGCTTAAAACAATTATACTTAAACATTACTGTGCGTCATTAGAGATGTATCAATATAATCCAAAGACTTAAACATGACCCAAAAACATATTACCCCTTTCCTGACGTTTAACAGAGTGGACTTGTATTTAATCTTCTCTGGAAGAGAAGTCTAGATCTGTGGATCCATGACAGGTTGGGAATAGTATATTCTTAGTGTAAGGAAAACATGCGGCTAAAAGCAATAGTTTTGAAAAATTCAGAGGCTTCTTTGAAGTACAGATGTTCACAGTCAAGATAGCTCAGAAGGTCACTGTACATGGTGCATAGAATGATTTGTTATCTAGTCCATACAGGTTCAAAGCCTCCTGCTAATCGTACAAGGTACCCAAGAAGGCTGAAGAGTGTTGGAAACTTGATAATATCATAAATGTTTAAATCAGCAAACTGAATGCTACAATAAAACAAGCATGCAGGACTAAGGTAGAAAATGATAGGACTTTGGTAATCAAATTTAACTAGTGGTAAACAGATGTTCCATAATCAAATAGTTTCCGGCCGTGAATATAAAGGCAACTATACAATTCTTCTAGGATTCAGTTTGCACTACACATAGTCATCAATCCGGATATAATACATGTTAGACCGGTCATCGTTGGGTTAGTCTTCCCCCAAACTTTTTACCTGCTCACCTCTGCTTTTTGCTGTATTCTTGTGCTGGCCTTAGGACTTTACTACTGCTAGCCTGTGCTAAAGTGCATGTGCTGCTCCTCTTAACATGGTAACATTGGTATGTACACAATTGACATATTTAGTTTACTTGTAAGTTCCTTGAAAAGTGGTATAGCATATTCCCAGGGGCTGTAATCTAAATGCTACTAGTGGGCCTGTGGTAATGGTGGTGCCACCTGCACAAGTAGCCTTTCAAACCTGTCTTCGGCCTCCCATTGCAAGGCCTGTGTGTGCAGTCTACTGTCACTTAGGCCTGGCATTTAAAACCACTTGCTAAGCCTTAAACTCCCGTTTTCAATACACATAAGTCACCCCTAAGGTTGGCCCTAGGTAGCCCTCAGGGCAGGGTGCTGTGCCATTAAAAGGTAGCACATGTACTTTTCAGTTTTACATGTCCTGGTAGGAAGAAACCGTTAAATTTGTTTTTCACTACTGTAAGGCCTACTCTCATGGACTACCTTTGGGAATTTATTAAAACATTTTTGAGCTGTAATTTCCGATCAGAAAGGAGCATTTGCATCATGTTTCATATATTTGGAATGGGAATGATGAATCTAATGGTAAAGTTGGATTTAACCTTTCTAGTTTAGAAATGCCGCTATTAAAAAGTGCCAAAAAAACAGTTAGACAGAATGCTGCACAATGTCAAACATTCACCTCCGTACAAAGATCTGAGCCTAAATCCATAGTTTTTTTGCTTCCCATGCATTTCCAGTTCAGAGCCAGCCATGTGCAAATCAGTCTTGACCCTGTTCCCCATGGGTTTGCATATAGCTGGGTCTGACTGGGGTGGCAAAGTGAGTTAAAGAACAATGATGGATTCAACCCGGGTCTATGACTGGGGGTGAGCGTCTGAAAGATTTCAGCACTCCGTCCATCATCTCCTTGTGTTTGCTTTGTTCACCCTAAGATGGCAGGGTATGCCGAGTCTTGGGTCCCTTGCTCGCTTTGCCAATTAATTCAAGCTAGCCTGGCTGATGAGGGGTTTTACCCCAAAACCGGTCCCAGGATGCTTGTTTCCGGTCCAGGGAAGACCTGGATTGGTGGTTCGGGCTGGACAGTTCTCATGAGGAACAGGATCAAGACTGATTTGCATATGGCTGGGTCTGAACTGGGGTGGCAAAGTTAGCTAAAGAACAATTATGGATTCAACCCAGATCTGTGACTGGGGTGAGTGTCTAAAAAGTTTCTGCGCTCCGTCCATCATCTCCTTGTGTGCAATATTAAAAAGTGGGCATTTCTCAGCTCTTACTGCTCTGTGCGTCTTGCAGCCTGTCTCCAATACATGTCTGGGATGGGTGATAGCTACACTTTCTGCATTCCCTTTGACAGCCACAAAAATAGAAAGCATGAGTGTGACAGAGAACTCATCTGCATCCATCTGCATTCTGATAGCTCTTCTTGGGCAAGAAGAGAAAGGGGGGGCCAACACTTACATCTGAACAGGCAGGGTCCTGTTTCCCACACAACGGGCAGCTTACCCTCCACTGATAGTCTGGAGCCAGGGCTGGAATTAAAGGGAGACCTGTGCACTTCCAGGGCCTGCTTTGAAGTCACCCCCACTTCAAAGGAACAACTAGGTATAATTATTGGGTGTCTGACCCTACCAAGACAGTACACTACTGGGCATGTGTAGACAAACTCTGCCAGCAGTAAAGACTGCTGTGCTACAAGGATTGCCACTCTGGTTGACTGCTGCTCTAGAAGAACTGCTTTTCTGCTTTGCTGTGTTGCTCTGCTGATCTCAGCCCTGCTGAGGACAATGACTGGGCCCATCTCACTTGAACCCAGAGTGACTCCAAGAGCTTCGACGGACTGTGTGGCTTGGCGACGATGGACTGAGCTGCTTGACAGCAATAGATTGCCTGCATCATAAAGGGTTTAGTCGACGAAGCCTTCATCGCCTGTGTGGATTGGAACAAACCCATCTAGTCTTCGACGTTGACGCTTGCTCTATCCAAGGTACTTTTTTAGCGGGACCTGCATGAGTCCTGTAACCGGCCTGCTCTTCATCGCGGTTGGCCTGACCTTTAGATTTACCGAAGTCCAGCACGAACTCAAGTAACCCCTAAGCGCTTTTTAACTCTAAGCACTAAATTTTGAAAAAAACTCATAATTCCTATTCTACTTATTGGATTTTTGTTGTTTTGATCTTGTTTTACTCATAAAAATATTACCTGTTTTTTTAACCACATGTGAAGTATTTTTGTGGTAACTTCATTGTGTTACTGTGTGTGTATGTTGCACAAATACTTTACACATTGCCTCTTCAGATAAGCCTGACTGCTCTGAGCCAAGCTATCAGAGGGTAAACACAGGTTATATTTTAGTGTGTATCCAGCTTACCCTGACTAGAGGTGTGGTTCCTGCTTGGCCAGGGTGCATACCTATGCCAACCAGAAACCCCCGTTCTAACAATACATATATAGATCGAATACATAACGGGCAACTATGCAATCTAGGCCTTTATTGCCATCAAAGGGCTGTGGTGACATTTACAAAGCACAAGGTTTTATGCAGGATTATGTATTATTAAATATTACGTTTTTAATACAAATCACACTGTAAGGAATGCAATCTAAATTTTGCTTTTCTTTCGAAGCATATTGACACTACAGAGTAGTCTTAAGAAAACATATATAAAGAAATAAAGAAAATAAATTGCAGCATGGGGCAGTGTAACATTTTTTACTATGCTTATCATGCACTGGAAAAGACTCACTGGTAGATAGGTTTTACCTTATATTAAGAAATAAACAAATTCACAGGAAAAAAAAAACAGTTAAAGTGACATTATAATTTGGTGATGAAATGAGACAAAACCTAGCTTTTAAAAACCAAAAGACACTGAAATTCACTACTGAGCTAACTATAACTTTATGTCTTCTCATATTACATCACTCATGAAATGTTATATCACATCATTGACAACATCCCGACTTTCATCACTGATAACATTTTAGGCATATACAGCATAGTGTTAGGAGTGTGCATATGTGGGTGCAAAGCAAGGAAATAGCCTAAGGCCAAGAGAAAAGTATGGCTCTGGATGTTATATAGTGCACTGTTTACAAATCAGTAAAGTTGTAGGTGAAAGCAGTACTCCATGTTAAACAAGGTAAAGGCTGAGCATACTAGATGTGGGTTCCAGAAGTATACTGTGGCTTAAAGCTAAAGCATGTTGCAAATAAATTGTGAGAAATGGCAAAGCTTTTGTTGACAATAGATTCTCCACCAGTGGATATCTTGGTGCCTGCCAGTCTCAAGTAGTTTCAATATGGTGTTATAGACAAATTCTTTGTAACATGAACATTTATACGGTGTGAATATTTATTTCCAGAGTGGCCAACCATACTGTTATCCACGGCGCTTGGCCATGCGGAGAGGGGTTTGGCACTGGACCTGCCCTAAGGCCTGGTGCTGCGCCCAACACCCCTCTTGCATCTTAGGGCCATGTACAATGGATGTTTGATTACAGGGCCTGGCCTCCAGCCAGGACCTGAACTGTATCCGAATGCAGACAACCAACACCAGGCCGCGCAGGGCCTGATTTCCACCTAGGCCCTGCACCAAACCCCACCCAAGGTGGAAAACCCCTGCTGCACATGGCCAAAGACCTTGCACAGCATGGGGGTTGACCCCAGGGCCTGGGCTCTCGCCAAGCTCTGCCCCCAACCCTACTGCGGGCAGCCAACTCCCAGCTGTGCACAGCTTTCGGCCATGCACAGCAAGTGGTTGACCATAGATCCTGGCCGGACTGGCCAATCATGCTGCAGGTGTCCAACTCTCACTGTGTGCAAACTTTGTCCATGCACAGGGAGGTTGGCTGCAGGACCTGGCCTTAGGCCGGCCTTGCTTTCAATACCCCCATGGGGAGCCAATAGTTGTGTGCCATGTGGGTTTGATTATAGAGACTGGACAGGTACTGCACCCAACTCAACCACTGGCTGCAATGTTTTTGTCCATCAGCAGGGTATTGACTGCAGGGTCTGGTCCCCCCCCCCCCCCCCCGCCCCCCTCCCCACCCCCAGAGCCTGCACCCAACCACAACATGGTTAGCTAATATCCCCCTCTACATACCCCACAACACCCTTTAGCTGTGCATAGTGGAGGGTTCGCCACAGCCCTGGTCTCAGGCAAGGCCCATTCACTCAACATCCCTGCAGGCGGCCAACCCTGCCCAGTGCTGGGCCTCAGGCACCTTTGCACCCAAACCTCCATGGGCACCCATTCTGCATTTTCTTTTTTTAAAAGCTTTTGGGGGTACAGCACAACTCCCACAGTATAATCCATGCAAGCGTCCACCCCATGGTGCCGTAGTACCACACAAGCTTCCTCGAGGAAGCTTGCACAGTACCATGTTTCCCTGGAGTGGAAGGTTGGACAGATGCTCCCAAGGGAGTACCAAAGTGACTAATGGGGAGGCCACACTGGGTCATGCAGTTGTACTGCAGTACCAGCAGATCACAAGGTTTTTTTATTTTAATCTCTGGGGTCTCCCCTCAACAAGTGTATGGAGATAAGGGTGTTTATATCCTGCTCCCTAATGGCCTTTCAAAAAAACATTTTCACAACATAGAGACCAAATCTCCGAGTCAGGTAATGGTGGTCGCAACTTTTTGCTCTGGCTCAGAGTTGCAGTCAGCTAATAATATTGCTCAATACTGTGATACCAAAATGACAGATGGGGAAAAAATCTCCCTTGGCTGAGCCAAATTCCCTCATCTTTAAATTTCTGGTAAAATGTGACCCCTGTGGGACCAGCCATCCAGAAATGCTTAACTTTTTTATCCTTTTATGCTGACACTGAGCACCTATTTAACAGTTAATTTCTCAAAAACTACTGAACAAACTTACACCAAATCACAAAAAGCTAATTTTCTTAGTACAGGTCTAACTTTTTGCCAAATTTGGTGGAATTCCATTTAGCTGTTTTTTTGTATCTGAGAGCAAAATGTCATGCTGGGATCAACAAGGGAATTCAACAATTAGACACTTCCACCCCTTTTTTCTTGGTCCCTGCTCGACAGATCGGCCCAAAACTTTACATGAAGGAGCCAACATGCATGAACTTTTTTATTTATTTCATGAAAATTTATCAAACTGCACCAAATTTAATAATGAAACAAACAACACTCTTCCTATGGAAACTCGGACCTAACTATAACTACATAGTATGTAAAAGTTACTTCGAGAACAGACACTGGGATAGATTTGCTGATTTATGCAAAAATGAAAAGTCGAATATTTGTCAATGAGACAACCTCTTTTTCCAGTACGTCGCCATTCGGGGTCGATTTTGTGCACCTGATGTCCCATGAATAACCTACATTCTGTAAATGCATGGACCGGATGTTGATAAGGACAGAGCTTGAGGAAAGGTCTTAGAGAACATGACATCATACACACTCCAAATGAGATGTAACATTTTTGTAAGGAAATTTAGTGCAATAAGTCTTATTTCCACCATGTGCCCGCAGCAACGAGTGGGTGCAAGTATGGATACCATGTTGCAATGAAACTGTATCTTAGGGAGGAAGACCTAAATGGGACTTCGGAATTTAGTTTCCTTTCTCCAGCTGACCTGCATCCAAACCTACGCATCTCAAAATGTACTCATTACATAATAAGTACATTCCAACCCGAGTAGCCACACTGAATTGCTTGGAGCACAACATCTTACTCATCTTCTTCTTAACGGATCAGTAAGGAGGTTAGGACAGAATATATCACTGCAAAAAAAG
Organism: Lissotriton vulgaris; assembly: GCF_964263255.1. Lineage (NCBI taxonomy): Eukaryota > Metazoa > Chordata > Amphibia > Caudata > Salamandridae > Lissotriton > Lissotriton vulgaris. The sequence continues at coordinate 1,749,983,832 of NC_141693.1, read as the reverse complement.
GGGTCAAGCTACACTCAAAAATCAAGTAAACGCAACAAGAACTGAGAACCTTAAACTCTTTCACCTCTCATGGTGGACATGCAAAATTCTAGGGATGAAGTAGTCCAGGTTGCAAACCAGAATATGTAAATTGCATTCCAATTGGTCTGCGACTTGGGCTTCGCTGTGTGATATCACTCATGCACAGCTCAGTCGCACCACAAAGAGTGTACTCGCAGGAGGTCATTACACCTCCTGCCTAATGAATACAGCATGTCAGCAGACCTCCACAGGTCGGTTCTCATTCATTCCAAAGAATAGTGTTTCTAAAAGGAGCTGTATTTCTTAAAAGGAGCATGGGCTGCTTAAAAAAAAAGTCCACTTGCAATAAATAACAGAGGAAGCATGCAACAGTCCCTTAAAACATGTCAGTTCCTCATGTGGACAATGGATTTAGGCCAAATCTCTGTACCGGGGTGAACATTTGACATTGTTCAGCATTCTGTCCATCAACTGTTCTTTGTGCATTTGCCACCCTGAGTGGGACAGGTATGCCCAGACGTGGGTCCCATGCTCTCCATGCCACTGGAGTCAAGCTATCCTGGCTGATATTGGTGTGATACCCCGAAACCAGTCCCAGGATGCTTGTTTCCAGTCCAGGGAGGACCTGGCCTGGCAGATCGGGCTGGACTGTTCCCATAGGAAGCAGGGTCAAAACTGATTTGCATATGATTGGGTTTAAACTGGAATGGCTTGGGGAGCAAAAAAACTATGGATTTAGGCCCAGATGTCTGTACTGGGGTGAATGTTTGACATTTGTTCAACATTCTGTCCATCAATTGTTAATTTTGGATTCCTCATGTGGCAGCTCAACATGGAACGGCTTCCCCTTTACGAATCAGTTAGCAGTCTAACTCAGGGTTGGTCAAAGATCAATGGTTTGCAACCCAAACTGCGGTCACAAACCACTCATGGACAACCTTGTGGCTTGCAAAGATTAAGGAATGCCTCTTTCATGCCCCCTATTATTTATGACTCAGAATGAGTCACAAAACCACCTTTGCAAGTTGGAATTTCTTTTGCAGTCACAAACCATGTATTTTGCCATTTGCAGGCTTGGCGACCACTAGACTGTTTTTTTGTAGGTCAGGCCCACAGCCACTAACAAACAACTTCAGCCAAATCCTGAAAGTCCTACAGGTAACAGAAGCAACAATGCTTCACATAACTGCATAACTGAGCACAGTCTACCAAAGCTCAAGCTTCAGTACCAAGAATCAGGAATGGTACAAATGAGAACCCAAATCATAAAAATGCACGTCCATACAAGCACACACTCATCCATCTACAAAAGATGCACTGACTAGCAAATATCATTGCAACTGTATGAGTTGTATTGACATGTCACATACTATGTGACACAGCAAAATGATCATATGAATACTCTTCACACCAAAATGTAAAATAAGAGCGCAGAGTAACATAAAATTACATTCTTCCACCCAAACAGGAACTAACCAAAAAAGAATTGGCAAAGCCAATAGGTCTCGTTATTTTTAAGGATGCAATGGCATTCACATTATTATGCTTTTCAAAAGCTGAAATAGATTCTTTCCTGTGGCACGCTGTAGCACCTTACACCATTGCTACTGGTCTCTTCAGTTAGCTACAATTGCTTTCTATAGCAGGCATCAGTACCTTAAGCCATTACTTGCCATACCATAGGTGCAACTTGAACTTTTTTCACAAAACCACCTCCTGACAGCTGGTACAAGATGTACACACTGCACAGATGGAAGCAGATTTAGGGCCTGATTGAGAGTTTGATAGACGGGTTACTCCGTCACAAATGGGACAGATATCCCTTTGCCGTATTGCAAGTGCAATACAATATAATGGACTTGTAATTTGGTGCGCAGGATATCCATCAGGTTGTGACAGAGTAACCTGGTCCACCAAACTCTAAATCAGACCCTAGGGGAGTCTTTATGATGTCAGTCAGACTAGGGTCTGACTGACAGTTGCGGGAACGGGACCACTGATAAAGGAGTTGCTAGTCCCGCTGCCATTATAACAATATGACCGCCTTCACGGCGGTCACAAAGAGTATATGTTCTATAGCGGCGCAATAGAAAGTTTTAAAACATCCCTGCACCATGTGGCAGGCATCCTATGGTGCCTGACACATGGTGGGAGGATGTTTAGGGGGGCACCATAGGGGTCCTCCAGGCCCCATAGCAGAGGGCTAGAAGGGAAGGGGGCCCTGCTAGGGGCACCCAAAATCACTTTCCACCTAACTTTTCATGACTGGCAACCCGCAATGAAAGGGCAGGCAGAAAGGGACATTGTAATCCCTACGGCGGTGCCTGAGAGGGCACCACCTCGATTGTAGGGATTACTCTCCTTTCGACGGGCTTCTTAAGCCCATCGGAAAGGGTTGGATGGTCCCTACGCCTGCTGCCTCCGACCACACGCATTGTAATGTGGCGATCGGACAGCAGCCGCAAATGTCGGTTGGACCAATGGCTTATCAATTGCGGTCCGACCGACATCAGAATGAGGGCCTAAGTATGGTATCTAGGGTAACTCGGTGCACTAGGTAGATTTGGTTGGCACTGAAAATAGATATGATAGCTTAGGTATGTTGGGTTAGTTATTGTGAGTACGTTTGGTATTACAGCTTTAATATGGTAGGCTGGTAACGTCCTATATGGTAGATTAGGCAGAGTGGGTTATTTTGGTATGTAGGTATGGCAGGTTAGTATAGTAAGTAGGTTTGAGCAGTGGCGGCTCCTCCAAATGGGTGTTTGGGTGTCGCCCACTGCTTTATCACAGTACTGGAAGCAGAAACATAAAATGGTAAAAACGACCATTTTATGTTTCTGCTTCTCCAAGCTGCGAGAAAGCAGAAGTGCCTGGTTGGGTGCAGGCGGTCGTGATTGAGGGCAGTGGGGAGTGGCTTACCCACTGTTGTGGGTACTGACTATTTGGTCGGCCCCTGGAGCTGACCAACCAGTCAGTACCCACAACAGTGGGTAAGCCACTCCCCCCTGCCCTCCAGCGCAACCGCCCACTCTCCCTTGTTCTCAATGCAGGATAAAATGGTGCGGCTGGGGCACTCTCCCCTGCGCTCGCCAAGTGATTGGTGGAGGCGGAGGGAGGCTGCCTTTCCTGATGACGAGGTCACGAGGAGAGCTGCAAGAAGTGGAGCAGGACGGCGGGAGTCGAACCTATCCATAAGCTGAGTAAGTGCTTTTATTTATTTGATATTTTTATTTGATATTAAAATTTAATTAAACACCTCCCGCCTCTCACCATCCCCCCCCCCCCCCCCGTGACAACCCATTTTCACCCCACCCCCGCGCGTAACGCTGGCCACGATTGGCTCTTATGTGTGCACAAATTAATTAGCTGCGAGGATCTGGATGTAGGGAAAAAGTCGTATCAAATAACAAGCTAGAAAGAGCGGAAATGTGACTGCATGCCTTTTCCTGCATTGTGACTCAGAGATTTATGCCTGTGAAACCAAACCAGTGCTTAGTCCCTTCCCTGACTGAGAGTTTTGGGAGTATCTCTAATTCCACAAAAGGCAAGAAAACTGGAGAGATTACATGTTCGGCATACCTATACGAAGGACGTGAAAATATAGAATGGGAGCGACCCCTCATCCAAGAGAAGGGGTACAACAGGTAAGTAAGAAAAAGGTTTCTCCTGGGAAACTCTATTCTTAATCAACAATGTTTGTAGGTTTCAACCCGGTCATCTACCTTTCATTCCTTCACAGCACCATGCCATTCGTCGTACATCAGGTCCCCAAAAGTCAATTATGTCAAACAATACAATAACACAACGAATTTAAAAAAGTACACAATCTCTTTTTAATAAAAATTGTAGCATACAATATAAATCAAACAATGGTTAAAAAAATTTTTTCTCTATAAAGGAGAATTATACTGTGCATATAGTTAAAAACACATATGTATCCAAAATAGCAATTCTAAACTCTAGAGAGCAAACAAACAGGAAAAGTGCAAACTTATAAAAGCATCCTAATTTTGGTTACTCCACATGGAACTCAGTATCAATTCATACGAGTGTCCATTAATCATTTCATCAATATGGCACCCGTGGGGATCCTTGGATGTAACACTTCGTGGTGCGCGACGCATTTCGGTGGCCTATGAATTATTGTATGCCACCTTCTTCGGGACAACGTATATAAATAGCTCACTTCCCACAACAGAAAATATGTCCTTTTAGACTCTTAAAAGAGTTCCAAAAGACATCCAAACGACAAAGACCATATGTTTCAAGCAGAATTCTTTGGTCCTCCAAAAGGTGATTTGCTTCTCCGTAGAATCCAATGACGATCCTATGATAGTCAAGGAATACATGAATACAGGCCAAGCGGGGCTCTTAAAGCACCAGGAGCTTCTTGAGGATAGTGTTTCCTTTATTGTATAGGTAACAGGAACAGGCGGAAATATAAGTGTTCCAAGAGGTTCAAAAATTCAGGTGTCAGAAGCTCCGAATATCGCTAACTGTGGCCAGCCTTACTGGGTGAATCTTTTTCTTGGCGTTCTGCTGTTGTTTCCCCCCGCTGCCGCCGCCACTTGAGACCAGGCGCGGCCGCCGAGAGGGGGAACCAAACTACACTACCCAGGAGCCTCCAGCACACCCACACCAATAACGCGCCCGGAGGCGCTTAAAAACAGGCTTCATCTTCGGCGGAGCGGGTTGCTCCTAATATCGCTAACTGTGGTCAGCCTTACCGGGTGAATCTTTTTCTTGGCGTACCTGCTGTTGTTTCCCCCCGCTGCCGCCGCCACTTTAGACTAGGCGCGGCGCCAGAGAGGGGGAACCAAACTACACTACCCAGGAGCCTCCAGCACGCCCACGCCTATAACGTGCCCGGAGGCGCTTAAAAACAGGCTTCATCTACTGCATCGCGGGACGCGCGTGGGACTAGCCGGACTAACCCCGGGCAAAGGGCGGGCCGTATGTGGCCGTCCGGGGCCGTTAGAGGCTGGGCTGGGCCATTACTCTTGGTCTGCATCATTAGGGTCTGTTGACTGTATGGTATCTAACTTGTAATATCACTGAAGCTATGTCTTTGCTCTCGTAGTACGATTTTAGCAGAAGAGTCATATAGCCCAAGGAGCTTGTTTGTTCTTGTTATTGAGTCATCTTTAACAAACAGTGTGGTTAAATTGGGGTTGATTAGGGAAATGTTTCTTACTGTTGGTATACTGACCGGATAAATATCTGGGTGCTCCTGAGTTTGTATTTGGGGATTGTTACTTGTTACTCGTGCATATCAGCTTTCTTTGTCAGAAAGGCTATAAAGGCAACTTTTAAGCAATCAAAAAGTTAACTGGGCTGTCTTCATAGCATAGTTTGATGGCCAGCCAATTAACTAAGGACTGACCAACTCCAGTATCCCAGGTTACTAAGATTGTTAAACAGAAATGCCTGAATGGAACTTTGGATGGGTTCCTTTTACGTGCAGAATCGCTCATTAGTCATGAGATTGCTCTAGTGGAGAAAAGACTGTCCCTAGATCCCTCTTCGGCAGTGATACATCATGCACACAGTTTTCCTGTTTCTTTAGACACATCCCAACAGCCGTGTGAACCCTTGCTAGCACGTGTGCATACTCCTCTGGCAACAGCCATCTCTACCTGACCATTGATAGAACTCGGTCAGATTCAGAGGCGTCGCCATCCCCGCCGATGGTAACAAGGTAGAGGGGGGCTCGTAGGGGGTTACAGGAAAAAACTAAAACTAAAGCTAAACCTTTAATGCAAAGGAAAAGGATATATAAAAATAAGGGTGCAGTGGGGACAAATTTAAATTTAAATCCAGTAATTGCACAGGCGGTGAAACAGATAATATAAGTCCTAAAAATAGATTGTTCGGTACTCAAACCGAGGCGGTCTAATTCTCTCCTAACATTGGAGCTGATGATGCGGTAGAATCATTGGAATCTGTAATCACCAACATTTTCAAATCTACCCCTACACTCCATACAAGAGCAAGTAAATGACCTTATGGTTTCTCGAGCAAAGGATTTAGATGATAAAATAAAAGGTCTAAACCAGGGGCTATTGGAAATGGAAGTTATGATTAAAAAGGGAAATTATATTTTTGATGAATGTACCAAGGCCCACATGGAGAAAATTATGTGTGAAGTGAGAAATAAAGAAGTGGTCACTAGGTCGAACATTATACCTCACCCAGCCTTAGTCGCTCCCATTGAAGTGGCAGTTCCAAGCGCAAGCCTTCAATCGCTAGATGTGACTGACCTGAGGCCTAATATAATGGGCCCAGTTGTTTAAAGGTTGGATAAAGCACCAGGGAATCTGGTGCATCCTAGTAACAGTAAATTGCCAATAGCCAATATAAAGATAATTGAAGCTAACATTACCCCCAATTGTGACAACTTGAGATTACCTCCTGCAGCGTGTCCCTAAGTCTTAGTCCTATCTGGAGTACCAGCGCTCAGGAGTGACCAAAATGAAACCTGGTATACACTTAGGAATAAGGTTGTGGACTGGCAGAAAAGATTTAAAGGTTTTAGCCCCTTGAAAACGAATGAGATTATTATGGTCCGTAGGGTGGGTTGGGTTCGTGAGCAAAGGAAAGATATTGAGGGAGACTGTATAGTCATTAATTTTAAACGCCCTAATACTGTAATTACCTCTTGAGAGTTCGCGATGAAACCCAGAAGGCCCACACTAATATTCATGCCCTCCCCTTGGGCTACTTCTATCGCTCATCTACCCAGGCTTTAGGTATAAGGGCGGACTTACCTGTGCCCCTCCACATTTCTAACAGATACTGGGACCTCCCATCTTTGGAGATGGTTGACTGACTAACTGATCCTATGCCCTTGGCTTCCGATATAGAGAAAATCGGGGCAAGAAGTGGGGGAAATGAGGACAGCGATTATCAAGAGGAAATAGCCACGCACACGTTGATTAAGGAGGTTCCAGGTGTGGGTATTGAGGCGAGATTGTCTATTGCTCCTTTTTTGGGTGCTGTAAGAGAAACAACAGGTCCATCTTCTGTTTTGAAGAAGGGTATTCAAGAACCGACTCCGGAGGGGATAGGTCTGGGAAAGTTGGATACTCAAGTTGGATGTGAAAGGTTTTTTAGTCTTGAGGATGTACGAGAACAACCTCCAGGACCAATTACTATCCCAAGAGTAGACACCCAAGGGGTTTCGTTGGCAGGAACACATGCAGAAAGAATGGGGTATTGTCCATTAAAACTCACACTGATATCATTGAATATTGCAGGGCTGATGAAAAATCTTTGTGACCCGGATTGGTCTAATTTTATAGACTCTGGTGATATTTGTTTCTAACAAGAAACATGGGCCCTAGAAATACCGCATAGAGTCGGATATAGGACTTTTAATATAGAAGCGGTACCATCAGTTAGAGGCAGGCCATCTGGAGGACTTACTGTATGGGTAAAAGTATCCTTGGAAATTAGCATTACGCCATTAAATATTGACTCAGTTGATATACTTGGGCTGAAAGTTAAGATGAAATATGGGAGGTGTCTCCTTTTATTTAATGTATATAACCGACCCGGTAGTTCATCAAAAGAGTCCCCGATCCTGGAAAAATTGGAAAACTTTATAGCCATCCAAAATGAATTACCAAGTATGATAATAGGTGGGGATATGAACTGCAATTTTGAGCCAATCTCAGGGTTTGGTGATGTTTTTGGAGACGAGGACAGGGCTAACAACATTCCACCCCTATCTTATAGTGAAACAGTGCGTTGTACTGCCCTAGCAGTTCAAATAATGAGGTTGATAACCACGTATGGGCTGAGAGCCTGTAATGGCCGTCTGCCATCTGATTCTCCCAAGGCTGCAACCTTTGTTAAAAACAACTCGAAAAGTCAAATCGACTATATTTTAGTATCCTTTGTTGTCTGGCCTTACCTGATAGATCTTGAGATCAAGCCTCGATTCGAAAGTGATCATCGTCCACTCCAACTAATAACAGATCATCGATTATTCTTTAGCGATGATCTGGAGAAGGAATATTATCCTTTAGAGTCTAGACATTAGCAATAATGATCCACCACTAGTAAGTAACAACAGACATTCACTTAAATGGGCCCTTTTACTAGATAATGGAGAAGCGTTAGCAGGTATTTATTTGCTGTTTGCTGACACATTTGGCAGTGTCATAAATCAACCGGTAGGGGATAATGATTTCATTGACCTGCACAATGGGTTTTTTACATCATTATTACCCTATGTGTCTAAAATGTCTAAAAAAAAGTGCCAAAAGCAAATTAGTGCAGTAGGTACTCACCCTTGGTACAATAAAGATTGTTGCTCAGGTAAAGCCTTACTTATAGAGGCAATTAAAAATAAAGCACCTGAAGCGATCAGGGCATCGAGGAAGGAATATAAGAGGATCCAGGCGATAGCAAGATCTAACTGGGATGAGGATTGTTGGGAGAATATGTTACTGGCAGTGAAGTCCAAGGATAATGTGAGATTTTGGAGGCTAGTAGCAAATGGGAATCACGCAGGTAGATTGGCCCATGACGTGTTCATTGATGAACAGACCTGGGTCAACCATTTTAGCCATCTATATGAAGTTCCTGAACATATTGAGGCAAATGCAATGGAGCACCCCCGGTACACATGTTGCACCGGTACTCTAGTGTTCACTCTAGAGGAAACCGAGTTATCTATTAACTCGGTTAAAAATGATAAAGCACCAGGTCTAGATAAAATACCAGGCAATTTGCATAAACATGAGATTAAAGTCTGGGCACCTTATATTAATCGCTTTTTAACATTCTAGTTAATGGTGCAGATTTACCTACTAGCTGGAGGGGCGCAGAGATGGTTTTAATTTTTAAAAGGGGCGATAGAAATGATCCGTCAAACTATCGCCCTATCTGTTTAATGGATATTTTACAAAAGTTATTTGCTAGGCATATTTTAACACGTATGAATTTTTGGATAGATGAGAATGCTATCCTCACAAAGTTCCAAGCTGGCTTCAGGAGCAATATTAGTACGATTGACCAAGTGTTCAGATTTTGTTGTCTTTGTTGGAAGTATGTTTTTTTACGCAAGGGGCACATTTATGTTGCATTTGTTGACCTTAGGGCAGCTTTTGATTTAGTCTTACGTGATCGTTTATGGGATTGTTTGTTTATGTTGGGGTTGCCTGTCTGTTTGCTTCCACAGATCATAAGACTCCATGACAATAATTATGCTAGAGTGCGTTGGGGACAAAATGGGGAACAGTCTAAACCTGTCCCAATAAAGCGGGGAGTCCGCCAAGGGTGTGTGCTGGCTCCCACGCTTTTTTCATTGTTTGTCAATGACATCCCAGCTTACCTAGAAGAATGTAACAACAACTCACCTAAGTTGAATGGAGTAAGGGTCCCCGCACTCTTATTCGTGGACGATACTAACCTGATCTCTCAGACGTCTAATGGACTACAAACCCTTTTAAACACATTCCAACTTTATTGTAACAAGAAAGGCCTAGAGATAAACACGAAAAAACTTAATGTATGGCCTAAATCCTCACAAATCATTTGAGGGGAACTTTTTTTTTTAAACAATCAAAAACTGGAACTTGTGCCTTATTTTACTTATCTGGGTGTTTCCTTAGACTCAAAGAATACATGGAAAACCCAATTTGAAAAAAGTAAAATTATCTTGACCCAGAACTCCCTACCAATTTTAAAGAAACACGGGCGAGTCTTAGCAAATTAATATCACCAGCACTAGAAGTGTTTAAATTCAAGGCCCAGTCTGCAGCACTATATGGCGCAGACATTTGGGGCCCAAATAAGCTGGAAATCTTTTTATACAAAGTGAAAATAACTTCTATAGAAGTATTTTAAGACTACCTAAGAGTACCCCACTTTTACCTTTACTATTAGATCTAAGCACGAAACGCACAGACCACTTTGCAATCCTACGACCACTTTCCTACTGGGTGAGACTCTAGTGTACACCCGAACCCGGAGATTATAGAGATGGTCTCCTAGAATTGAAGAGTCTGGATCTATACAATTCGAACCCTTGGCTGAAACACGTTCAAACTTGGCTCTGTAGAATTGGGTTGCCTCCCCTTTTGGGAGGATCCTCTATGTCTGACACACAGCTGTAAGAAACTCGTGAAAACAAAATTTTGGGCCTATATAGCATGTAATCTCCCAAATAGTCACACAGGTGGTTCCATTACAAGTAGCTTTCTGGCATTTAAGGATTTCCCATATTTTGAGGACTTTTTAGATGAGGTCCGTCCACCTCTGGCAAAAAGCCTATACTTGAAATTCAGATATGGAATACTCAAAACTAATGTAATGTTAGGAAAGTTGGTCCACGACGGTGGGGCCTCCAAAAAGTGAGAAGTGTTTGTGTTGTCAGTCCAGTCCTAAAGAGGATGATAATCATATCCTGATCTTTTGTGCTGCATATCTATCAGCAAGAAAAAGATGGATTAAGCCACTGTGCAATGCCATGGGTATACGCTCCTATGTCGAAGCATATAGGAATATTAAAACAGACTCTAGACAAGTGGTTGTTCTGCGTGTTAGCATATTTTTATTGTCAGCATGCTCGGTCTGTGCGCATTGATTTTGTACTTGATAAGGTTGTTCTGATCATCTATTGGCTGTATATTAATGAATTGTCTTGGGAATTTAAATTACTGGATATATACAAATTGTTTTTAAGCAAATGTTTTATATATGCCTTCTTAATTAAATTATGGATTTTATTGTATCTCCGCAAACCCCATCCGACATCATGTAAATTATTCATTCCTCTATTGTGACGTGTATTTTTCTTTTTATGCATCTTTTACGGCCATAATGTGCCAAAATAAAGATTATTGAATTGAAGAGGAAAGACATAAATCAGCAGGGGATCCCACCTGGAATGCACTTATGTCCACCGTAACAATAAGTCAAAAGTAACAGTACATGCACAACCAGACCCAAGTCAGACCGGGTGCTTAAAAGCCAATAGACGGACCGCACATCCGCTCCAAACATCCATTCACACCAGACTGATGGGCAGTAAAACTGGGCATACTCTCGCTAATGCCCACCATGCATGCCCTTCTATGCGAGGCTAGAAAAAAATACTGACACTTCTCAACCAATAGCCACCGGCACCACCCTTGATGTAAAAGGTACTTATTTATGGCTTTTTCCGGGCCACGAAAGAAATCTACACATGAGAGGCTACATCCCTGCATGGGCGCAGATTCACCGATTATGGAACTCCACCGGGGTTCCAAGAGACAACAGTCATACCTTTCTAGTGGTACTCACAGTAACCGTTTGTGAATTTCTCCTAGAGACTATGAAAGCGCTTTCCGTCCGTGCAGTCCTGCGAAGTATACAACTGCACGGGAAAAGTTCATTTCTTATTTTGTTTTCTCCATGGGAGATCCTTTTCACCGTTACCCAACACCCCTCTTTCCTCGACACCTGCAACAATTTCCGGGGATTTCCAAGCCCACTCCCGCCTAGGAAACAGTGCTCTGCCCCCAGGTTGTAAGGGGTCTTGCACGGGTGCGAGAACCCTCGTGCTACTGAGGTTGTGGATGCTCCCAAACCTAGCAGTCCATCTCCACCTGGAAGGCCCACTTGCAGCCTGCTAATAGGATGTACCCATAGGCACTATTACACCATCGCCATTGGATAAAACGGAGCATGAGTAAATTCATTTGTAAGTGTAAATTCACCTTTGGTAAATCCTTGCACTTGTAAAAAGTAAAAATGAATAAAAGCTATCTGTAGGTGTAAAGATGAATTTACCACGCGAATGGCTTAGTGCTTCTAACCACAGAATGCAATCCAGTTACAGTGTGAGAAAGGGATACAAACAATAAATGGAACGTAATTACAACAACCAGGGCCGGCAGTAGTACTACTGGTGGAAACATCTCGATATGAAGCATCGTCCTGTGTTGATTATCCCTTCACCTCTCTAGCGAGTAAAACTCAAGACAAGAAAAACAGGTGTAAAAATCAGGAAAACTCCACACCCATTCCTGAGAGGTGCTATAAACCTCTAGTGAAGATGAGTTTTGAAGGCCAAACTATTATTCTGTCGGTCATCAATGTTGGGGTAATCAAGGACTCTTCCAACTTGTCCATGCTGAGCAGGATCCTCACCTGAGGGCTGGAGGAACGCCAAAGCACAATGACTCAAGGAAATGTCTGTAGAGCAGTGGTGAGACCAGAACTGAGAATATTAAGCAAAGGTGCGTATGTAGGCCTGGGAGGAGTTTGTGGAGTTCCGCTACGTGGAACTTCGTGAAGCGACCAAAAAACTCTGCCACACTACGCGGAGTTCTGCAAGCGGCTTGCTGCATTCAGTCATGCCACTCGCGTTGATTTTCAGCAGGGTGCTGTCCCAAGCTGAAAATCAGCACATACTGCACCATGAGCAGCGCTAGAGGGCACTGCTTTTTTTCTTGCCACTCTAGTAGATTTTCTACCAGAGCAGCAGCTTTCTCAACGCGAACGGAAGGTTTCACAACGCGAGCAGTTGAGAGCATCCGCGCTCAGAAATCTAACCAACCACGTTGAGATATATCACCACAAACGGAGCCCGAGTTCTCCGCCCAGGCCTCCAAACTCATGCAGGATGGTGGGATAATAAAAGTGAAGATGGATCATGAGGTGAATCAGGGGCTTGAGCAAACTAAGATTGGGTTATCATTCTCGCTTCTGCCCAATGCTGGCTACCAGTGGAAGAATTACCCATGCTTGCCAGCCTCTCCATGCTCACTACTGGAGGTGGCTACAGACTCTGGATCCCCCTCGACACCGAGAGCCCACAACAGGTACTACATATTAGATTATTATGTGAAATCAACTGCCCATTATCATTCTCATTATACTATACAATATAGCAGATTTCCAGACCAAGACATTAAGTAACTTCTAGCCTACAGATTAACATTTAACTCAGAACAACAATATATATATTGGAGGTTGCCAGTAGGTAGTTATAGTTAGGACCTAGTTTCCATAGGAAAAGCGTGTTTCATTTGACAATAACCTTGGCATTGTTTGATGAATCCTCTGGCAATTTTCAACACTAGTTTGCCACTCACTTCAGTTGCTGTCTTGAAAGTTTTGGGGTGATCCGAAAAGCGGGTCCGAGAAAAAGGGGGTTCCCAAAACGCGTTTTCCCCATCTTAGCTTTCATAGGAACTTTAGACACGGCTACAGCCCGAACTACGGAACGGAATTACACCAAATTGAGCAGAAATGTAGATCAGGGAGGTGCCTTTTGCGATTTAGTGTATATCGGTTCAGTAGTTTTTGAAATAATAAAGAAAATCCAAATTTGTATATATGGGGACTCAGAGGATCCTCGGCTCCTCCCGATCTCTTGCTGAGATCTGATTGGCTGCCAACACTTCAAACCAGGAAGCGATGGCCGCCATCTTGGAACTAGGCTTGAGCCAAGTCCCAGAATTTTTTTTTTTTTTTAAAAGGGAGCAGGGTAAAAATACATTGACCCCACCTAGGCCTCTTGGGGGGTGGGGGTGTCTCACAGGGACCACACAGGGCAAATAAAGCATTAAAAAAATCCTTCAGGTGTCTCGCTGGATCTGCGGATCCCGCTGACATTTGTTTGAAAAAAAGCAAAGCGCGGCCACCTGTGCTTCGTTAATAAATGGCCCCCAGGTGGGCCAGGTCTTGGGGGCATATACATAGTGAAGGAAGGGGGCCACAATGACAAAGGGCTTATTAATGCCAGGGGACCACCAATTTCCTGGGGCCACATGTGAAAAACAAAATTGGGGGCCTCTTGGACCGACCCCTGTGCCCTGGACACTACCACTTCCCCAGGGCTAATTCTTTGTTATGGGGGCCTCTCGGACCCTCCCCCCCCCCCTTGGCCCCAGGAACCACTACCTCCCCAGGGCCATGATCAATTTGTAGGGGGCCTCAGGGACCCCCCTAGGCCCTGGGGAACACCACCTCCCCAAGGCCAACTTCTTTTTGTAAAAATGGGAGGTGCCGTTCTCGACCATGGGTGCCGCCACCTTCCCGGGGCAGGTGCAACAATAAGAATGGGGAAGGAGCCATAGGTGATCCTGCAGACCGCCACCTCCCAGGGCCGGCTACTGCTATGTCCTGGGGTGCCCACCCCCGGGATATAGCTGTTTGCTGTGGCTTGGCAGGAGCTTTACCTCTCCCGCCAAGCCACAGCAAATGCTTTGATTCCAGCAAGTGAGAGCATTGAATGCTCTCGCTTGCTGGAAGAGGAGCAGAATTGCTTTTAGACACAGGGAGCTGCCTTTCCATCAACTCCCCAAGTCTAAAAGCAATGCCCGCTGCAGATGTGAGTGGGTGCCCTGGGCAAGACCAGGGCACCCACAATAGAGGCTGGGCCCTGGGGGATTGGGTCCCTGGGGCCGAAATCAGCCCATGGAGGAGTGGGGAGGTCACACGGCCTCCCCTCCACCAATTCAGAACGGCCAGGCCACAGGGAAATGGGGTCCCCTTGGCCCAACATCATTCCAGGGAGGTGGGCCACGTGGCTCCCCTCCCCAAAAAAAGTATAAAAAAGTAAATTAAAGCAGGCCGGCTCCCGGGGATGTGGTCCACAGGGCCAAAATCGGCCTATAGACGAGGGAGAGTTTGCACAGCCTCCCTTTCACCAATTCAGAATGGCTGGGCCCCAGTGAAATGGGGTCCCCCCGGCCGACATCAGCCTAGGGAGAGTGGGCCATGTGGTTCCCCGCCCTGAAAATTATAAAAAAGTAAATTAATAAATGCCGGCCCCAGGGATGGGGTCACTGAAGCCGTAAGAAGGGGGGCCATGCGGTTCACTCCCCTAATAAAATACATTTTCTAAAAAGCAGCTGGCAAGTCACCAGAGGCCATGCCCCCTTTCAACACCACTCTGAAAAAGCTCCTCCTGGTGCACTACTAGTTGAGGGATGAAGTCCCTTTGACTCATTAGGGTCCTTGGGGGCCAACTACCCCTCCTGTTACCGCCAGTAAGTTCCATATAGCGGGATTTCTGGAAGGTCTTCGGAGGCCCCACACCCTTTCTCCACACTCTGCAAATGCACCTCCTGTCGCACTACTGGTTGGGGGATGAAGCCCCCTTGCATGAGGAGGGTTCTGGGGGGCCAAGAAACCCTCCTGTTTCTTCCATTAAGTCCCATACAGCGAGCCACCCCTGACGCTCCTGGTAGGTCGCTCCACCTCCACGCAGCTCCGCCTCTGTGCCCCTGCTGACGCTGCCGAGTACCCGCTTGTAAGTGTGCTCTATTCCGCTTCTGTGCCCGGTTTGTACCCTCTGTGCCACTGTTTTTCCCTCCCTGTGTGCCCCGTTTTCACTTTCTGTGCCACTGTTTCTCCCCCTCTATGTGACCTGTTTTTGCTTCTTTGCCACTCATTTTTCCCCTCTGTTGTGCCCCTTTTTCGACCTCTGTGCCACTGTTTCCCCCCTCCTTGTGCCCCATTCTGCTTTCTGTCCCACTGTTTCCCAGCCCCCTGCCCACTTGCTGCTCCCACCTCTCGCCTCCCAGCTGCTCCTCCCTCCCACCTCCCCATATATGCCGGACGCTGCGCTGTGAGGTGAGCGACCTCTGACCCTCTCTGTAGGTCACTCCCCCTCCACGCAGCTCCGCCTGTGTGCCCCTGCTGCCGCTGCAGAGCACCTGCTGGTAAATGTGCTCTACCCCCGTTTCTGTGCCCCGTTTGTGCCCTCTGTGCCACTGTTTTTTGCCCCTCTGTGTGCCCCATTTTTGCTTCTGTGCCACTCGTTTTTCCCCTCTGTTGTGTCCCGTTTTTGACCTCTGTGCCACTGTTTTCCCCCTCTGTGTGCCCCGTTTTCACTTTCTGTGCCACTGTTTCTCCCTCTCTGTGTGCCCCATTTTTTCTTCTGTGCCACTCGTTTTTCCCCTCTGTTGTGCCCCGTTTTTAGGTTTTGCCTGGCGAAAGATGCGCTCTGCGCATCTTTTTCGCGCAGGCGAAAAACCTAATGATTATAGTAGGGGAGACAGGAACGGCCCCCGTCTTCTATTGGCTAGCTCCATAAATGGAGGCTAGCCATTGGAAGACTGGCCTGTCCGTCAATGCCGGACCAGATTCGGGGGCGTTCCCGAGAATTTTTGGCTTTTGGCTACGTCAGCCGAAAGCCTGTTCTCGGGAACGCCCCCGAATCTGGTCCAGCATCGACGGCACCACACATCCATCAGCTTGCTGCTCGGAGGTAGCCAGTACTGCACTCTCAGTTCTGGCGTTGGTTAGTCAGCTAGTGTTGATGCTAAGTTACAGGAAACATAGGTAACCTCTCATGGCATGCTGACGAGCTGGAAGTTTATCAAAAGCCGCATCTTATGTAACTGAAATTCACTATACTCATTCCCCGCTCCAGGATGCAACGAATGCAGCAGTAAAAAATGCACGCATTTTCGGAGTGGTCACCCTGAACTATTCTGCCCCGTTTGTTTGAAGACTATTCTACAACGAATCTCATCTCTGGCCCCCTCCCCCCTTCCAGCCCCCCACCAAAGAAAAAGCTTCCACCGGCTGCTTCTAGCAGTGGAAATCTCTGCATATAATGACAGCGATCCGAAAAACCCAATGGACCCGAGACCTGCTGTTACTGGCCCCATCTGAATTAAGAGAGCACTCATAACGGGGCATGCGTCACAATATTGAGACTGATTTTTTTTATGACTTGGACGAAAAGAACACGTGGAATGCACGCAGCGTCTCCCGTGCGTAGGGCCGTGGGGAGTGGGCAGTGGGCCATGGGGAGTGCTGGGTGCAGCGTTCACTCGGAGGGTTTCTGGTGCTCTGCTCGGGTTGCTGTTTGTGTTAGATTTAGAAATGGCACCAGTGCTGATCAGGGGGAGAGCTTGCCTTTCTTTTCTCTGGAAGCTGAGGCAGAGTCTCACACTTCTGCTCCCAGAGCTACAGGAGAAACAAAGCGCCGTACACAGGAGCCAGACCGACAAGAGGGAGAGGGGGGTGGGGGGTCTTCCAGGCATCCCTGGGCTCCGGGCTTCCTTCGGGTCGGACCAGGCTAGAAGAGCTGGGGCAGAGTCTCACACGTGTCCTCCCAGACCTACAGGAGAAGCAAAGCGCCTTACACAGGAGCCAGACCGACGGGGGGTAATCAAAGAATTACAACTCGAGTGTTCAACCCCTTGACGTCCTAGGGGCCCACAGCTGGGCTTCTCTGAGAACAGCTGGACAGAAGGACACACAGAGTGGGGGCGAGCCAAACACGAACAATCCGTGGGTGGAGTGGGAGGAACAAGGGGGCGAGAGAGCGAGTGAAGGAGATTCAGCTTAGTAGACCGAGGAGAGCGCATGAGTCAGTGCTTAATTTGAGCCAGGGTTGCACGTGGGCCCAGCACTTCTAGAACGACCCGTGCTGTGTCTATGAAAGTAAAGTTAGTAACAGTTGAAAATCTCAAAGTATTTTGCGTGTTCCTGGAAGTAGAAAGCAGTCTACTGACAATGATTTTGTACAAATCGTAGTGATAATGTTACAGTTCATAATAGTAAGGTAACACCTGATTCTGGATTAAATTCTGCATCACGTGTCAAACACAGTGGAAAGGCTTGAATGCATTCAATTGGATTGAAAGATTTTGTAAGTTGCTCAAGTTTGGGTTCTTCCCAGGTCGGTTTAGTAAATGTAGGCAATGATTCTAAATGGAATTTTCTGTTATTATTCACGCCCCCTTTACCATAGAATTTCCCTATTTTTCCTATTGATACCAAAGAAGCGCAGAGTCATGGGGTGACGCGCAGGGTCACGGGGTGACGCGCAGGGTCACGGGGTGGAGCGCAGTGTCAGGAGGTAAAGATGTCCGTCTCTTGAGTCGAAGTTGGAGTCCCGAGGAGGAATTGTGACGGGCGTTAAAGATGGGCCGGTTCTGGGGGTGATGGGCGGGCTGGGCACGGACCGGGTAGAGTGGCCGCAGTGGGCCAAGATAACGTGTCTCCACGGGGTGAGTGGGGTGGTGGTCCCAGTGCAGACACAATTGTGAATCAGGTGTGAGCCGTCTCAGCATTTCATCCTTACTTGGTTGCTTTTCTGACCGAATACTTTGCCCGGCAATCAGAATGATGCTACATAGTCAGAGCCTGTGGTAACTACTCCGTCCGTATGCTGGCGAGACACACGTCAGTCTTGACATAACCTCTCCTGAGAAGTTATGAAGACCTTCTTCATAAACCTGCAGCAATTGCAAGACTGTCCGACCTGCCACCCCTTGAAACACAATCCTTCAAAATGAGTTTCTCCTCATCGAGCCCTCTAGCCTCGACCTCACCTGTACAATATTGGCCTGAATCCAATGGCGAACTGGATTGCTAACAGGCAGTCATTGGCAGGGTTTCATCCCGGACAAAAGACCTCATGTGCAGTTTCTACTGAATGATTTCTAAAAAATCTGCACTTTTAGGTAAGATTTCTTTGGAGGTTTGTTGATATATTCCCTTACAGGCCCTCCAAATCCTTGTCCAATCTCTTGCTTTCAAGATGATTACAATGTGAATTATCCGCTGACTGCTCTTCCCAAAAAATATCTAGCCCCCATAAGGCATTTTTAACTTGTAGTGGTTTTCTTCCGCAAATGGACCAAACCAATGTGCATTAATTGCAAGTCCGAAATTACCCCCACAACTCCCCCTCCATCTTCTTTCCCCAAACAATGTCCATACTCTTAACTAAATGTAGCTTATGAGCTCAGTCGGTTCGCAGCACGGGGACTGTGGCACAGTCCTTTTCTGGAGTGGAGACAGAATTTGGAAATCTCTCTCTCTCTATCATTTGCACCTCTTCCCCGATAGGCACCTTTGAGAAGGAGCGGAAACTACCCTTCCAAAGAGACCCCCAATCTGGACCGGATATATCTTTTTCTCTGGCTTTACCTCCCCCTGCATTCCATTCCACCCTTTTCCTCCCCATTCCTTCCTCAGTTCCTTCATCCATCAGCTACCTTCATGTGACATCTATGAAACTATCTTTTCCCCTTGATTTTACCTTCTCTGATTCTTTCCACACTCGTGATGAATGTAGTCCGTCTAATTAGCAGTTTGACGAACAAGCGATATTGGTCGTCGTAATTTATATCCGTAACTGCCTGTGTCGTTGTGTAACTTTTGCATTCGTCATTATGCAGTACTCCGATTTCTACCCACCATGTTAGCAAATAGGTCTTACATTTCAGGTTGGGCGGGCTCAATGGAGGCACCAGCTTCTTGGACCACCATATTCTAACGTATAATAGAAGTATGCTACCATGCTTACCCATCACTCATTGAGACCATATAAACTCAGTTCCTCCTGCATCGTCCTGTATATGAGGTCATGTTGAGTGCTCCTTAATTGTGTTTGCTGACAGCAGAGATGTTACTCCCTGAAGCCTTTTCATGCTGATTAAGACTGTTCCTTAATCTCATTTATGAGTTTGAAACGCGTCGATGCACTCATAATTGGCACACCTACGGATTTGTCTCAAGTTTATGTAAAGAATGTGCACGGAAATATTAAAATGCACGGTTTCTGTCTTGCCACTATCCTCACACAGTATTAGTCAGACTTCCTTAATCTGCTTGTGTCATAAGTAAATACTTTCTTGATGCATATGCAATCATATTTGTGTGACAACTGCATCAATCCTGTTTTGCCTTAGTGCTAAATAATGGAAGGACAGTAAAACAACTGTACACATTTCTTTTTACGACTAGGTGGTATTTGGTGAAGTGCTAATGTAAAGGTATCGCTTCCACTTTTTCGTGATTTGTGCCATTCTGCCCTCCGTTACAATCACCCCCCCCTCGTTTTTGTGTCCTTCTTCCCTCTGTCTGCCTACTTTTTTGTGCCAATCTGCCCTCAGTTATAATTGTTTCCCTCGTTTTTGTGTCCTTCTTCCGTCTGTCTGCCTAGTTTTTTGTGCCAATCTGCCCTCAGTTATAATTGTTTCCCCTCGTTTTTGTGTCCTTCTGCCCTCTGTCTGCCTGGTGTTTTGTGCCGTTCCTCCACCTGAACCGAGCCCTTTAAAATAAGGCCATGCTCCAAAAAGTACCGCAGCCCCCTGCCCTGAACCATAAAAAACTGTCCCCTACCGCCGTGAAGTACTCTGACTCTGCTCCCTACCCTCCCTTGGCGCATAAAACTGTCCCCTGCCATGCACCCTACAAAGCCTCGACTTAGTAAACTGTCCCTTCTCTGTGTGCTTCGAGGCCGTAAAATGTAAGCCTAGGCACAAATGGATGGTTGGATTTGTGGGGTAAAGTTTTATTTAATGTGATTTTATGTAGCGCGAACTTTACCCGAAGGTGTCAGAGCGCTTACATAAGAACCAGTTGCCAAACCTAAGGACTTTGATTTACATGCGTTAAGTAAAAGATACAAACAGGAAAACAATTGAAATGTACTAGATGTAGTCACACAAAGAAGAGACTGTTGATTCTCGTTATATTTCTATATACATATGGAAGGGATATGAATAGATGTACTGCAAGAGTCACATAGGAATGTTAGAGTAGAAAGGTCTACTGCATATACTATATACAGACATCTCTATATACAGAAAAAATTAGTTATATTTAGAGGGGTCGGAGTGGGACACAGTGGGTGGATGGATGCATGATGTATGGTGGATGCATGGATGGGTTGTTGGTTGGATGGGTTGGTGGATTGCATAAATTGTTGAGGGATTGGCTGTATATATGCATCTATCCATCCACCCATCCATGCATCTATCCATACACCCATCCATGCATGCACCCATCCATGCATCCACCAACTCATCCATGCAAGCATTACAACAACAGCCCGCAGCTCTCCTTCGTCTCTCCTCGCCCCCCTTCCCTGAGCCAGCAGCTCTCCTTCGTCTCTCCTCGTCCCCCCTTGCCTGAGCCCGCAGCTCTCCTTAGTCTCTCCTCGCCCCCCCTTCCCTGTGCCCTGCTATTGTAAATGACAATGCCATTTATTTATGTTAAAAAAAAACATAAATAAAAATAATGTCAAGAGCAATGCCAATAGCTCTAACTTTAACAAAGGCAAAACCATTGCATTGTAAATGCTTGTTGATCTCTGTGCCACTGTTTTCCCCCTCTTTGCGCCCCATTCTGCTTTCTGTCCCCCTGTTTCCCCGCCCCCTGCCCACTCGCTGTTCCCGCCTCCCGCCCGCTCCTCCCTCCCACCTCCCCATGTGTGCCGGATGCTGCGCGGCCGCGCCGCTGGCATTTCAAAGGCGTGCCCAAGGCAAGTCCGTGCCTGGACCGCGCCAGAACCCCTGGACCCCCCGAATACCGCAACACCAGACTCCGCTATGACGCCAGCACCCTCCACGCACTCAACGCCGGCCGAAACCACACCTGCTTCCAGGCCGCCCTGAAACGGACCCACGGACCCTTCTCCTGCCGCACCTTGAGCTTCACCAGCGACAGAGCCACCAAACCTCCAAGGACTGGACCCAACCACCTCCGCTGCATACTCCTCAACACCCGCTCCGCACACAAACATGCCGTCGGGCTCTGGGATCTGCTCGACACCTCCGGCCCAGAGGTGGCCTTCCTAACCGAGACCTGGTGGAACGACTCCTCAGCGCCGACATCACCATAGCCATCCCAGACAGCTACAAGATCACTCGCAGGGATCGCGCCAACGGAATCGGAGGAGAAATAGCCATCGCCCAAAAGTCCACCCTCAAGGTCGCCACCCAAGCAGACGACACCCTCAACACAGCCGAACACCTGCACTTCCGGATCCACACCGAACCCAACACCACCCTCAGAGGAACACTCGTCTACAGACCTCCCGGACCCCGGGCTCAGTTCAGTGACTCCATCGCCGACCTAGCCAGCACCCACGCACTCGCCTCCACCCTCCCCAGGGACCTGAACTTCCACTTCGAGAACAACGATGACGCCAACTCCGCCATGCTGACCGACAACCTCACCAACCTTGGCCTCAGACAACTCGTCACTGCACCCACGCCGCCGGCCACACGCTGGACCCCATCTTCTCCACAAGCACCCACGTCGCCTTCGACCACACCACCGAACTCCACTGGACCGACCACCTCTGCATCCATTTCACCTTCAAGAAACCAACTACGCACCAGCGCACCCAACAGCTGCCTCGCCGCTGCTGGAGCAAAGTTACCGAAGACCAGCTGATCACCACCCTCGTCCAGAACCCACCCACCGACCCCACCAACCCAGACGCCGCAGCCCGCAACCTCAGACAGTGGATCAACGACTGCACCAACACCCTCGCCCCACTCAAGAAACCCTCCAACAGCCACGCCAGCAAGAGAGCCACCCGGTTCACTGACCAGCTCCAAACGCGCATGCCGGAAACTGGAGAAGAAATGGCTCCACGAACGCACACCGGACAACCACGCAGCCCACAAGGACGTCACCTGCAGACATCACCACCTCATCAGATTAGCCAACAGATCCTCGTTCAAAGACCACCTGGATAACAACGCACACAACAGCACAGAACTCTTCAGCATCGTAAAAGTACTCTCCAACCCCAGCGCCCATGACATCCCACCCTCACAAGAACTGTGCGACTCACTGCCCATCTTCTTCCACCGCAAGATCACTGACATCCAAGACAGCTTCAACACCACGACTGCCCGACTACACCAGACTCCACCTCCCCTGTGAACACCACCAGCGCCAACCGCCTGACCTTCTGGTCCAACGTCACCGACGACGAGACACGCAAGGTCATGAACTCCATCCACTCAGGATCTCCGTCAGACCAGTGCCCACACCACGTATTTAACAAAGCAGACGCAGCCATCGCACCCCAACTACGGAAGGTCATCAACATCTCCTTCGAAACAGTGACATTTCCGGAAAGCTGGAAGCACACCGAAATCAATGCCCTCCTCGTGAAGCCCCAGGCAACCCCCAAGGACCTCAAGAACTTCAGGCCCATCTCCCTGCTCCCGTTCCCGGCGAAGGTCATTGAGAAAATCGTCAACATACAATTGGCCCGCCACCTCGAAGACAACAACATCTTGGACCCATCCCAGTCCAGATTCAGACAAAATCACAGCCCTCATCACCACCACAGACAACATCAGGCGCCAACTAGACAATGGCGAAACATCATTCCTCATCCTCCTGGACCTGTCAGCCGCCTTCCACACGGTCTGCCATCGCACTCTAAAGACACGCCTCCAAGAAGCTGGATGAGGAGCAGCCGCCTGAAACTGCACTCTGACAAGACGGAGGTCCTCATCCTTGGACCCACCCATTTCCTCAGCCTGCGACGACTCCTGGTGGCCGACCACACTGGGAGCACCACCGACACCCACAGACCATGCACACAACCTAGGATTCATCCTCAACTCTTCCCTCTCCATGTCTAAGCAGGTCAACGCCGTCTCCTCCTCCTGCCACAACACCCACAGCACGCTCTGCAGAATCTACAATTGAATCTCGATCGAAACAAGAAGAACGGTGACACAGGCCCTCGTCAGCAGCAGACTGGACTATGGCAACGCACTCTAGGCAGGAATCCCAGCCAAACAACTACGACGACTACAACGCATCAAAAACGCCTCCACCCTACTGTTTGTCAACGTCCCCCGCCGCAGCCACATCGCCCCCTACCTGAGAGACCTACACTGGCTCCCCGTCGACAAGAGATCACCTTCAAGCTCGTCACCCACGCACACAAAGCACTCCACAACGCCGCACCAGCCTACCTGACCAGCAGACTCAGATTCTACACCCCCACCCGCCAGCTCCGCTCCGCCAGCCTCGCCCTAGCCACTGTCGCCCGCATCCAATGAGCGACCTCCGGCGGCAGATCCTTCTCCTACCTCGCCGCCAAGACCTGGAACGCCCTCCCTACCCACCAACGGCAGACCCAAGACCTACTCGCCTTCAGAAGACTCCTCAAGACCTGGCTCTTCGAGCAGTAGCGGCACCTCCCTCCCCTCAGCGCCTTGAGACCCTCACGGGGGAGTAGCGCGCTTTACAAGTACTCTGATTGATTGATTGATACAGCGGGATTCCTGAGAGCTGGTCAGAGGACCCGCCCCCTGTCTCTACCCCTCTGCAAACACGACTACTAGTTAAAAAAAAAGATCGAAATTCACTTTAAAAAATGAAGGCCACAGTGAGGTTATAGTTGTGAAATTGAATTTTAAAAACCTTAGAAATTCACTGAAACAACCAAAGGTACAGAGGCGTTATGGATTAGATTTCACTCTCACAAAACCAGTGAAATTCAGCAATTATAATTACCTGAGCTAACTATAATGCACATCCCCGCAATGCACTGCTTATGACCTCACATATTACATCACTCACGACATGGTCAGTACATCAAGGATGACATCACTGATGACATCTCAAAAGACATTACTGATGAAATGTGTTTATTTAAAGTTAAGCACTGGGCTTGAAGCCTCCAGCACTCTCTTGACTGTGTACACCTGTTCTCTGTCACCAACAAAGACTCAAGATTGTAAGGCAATATGTGCTCTGATTCGTGCCATCCTGTCACAAAGGGAGACAATAGAACCGGAGTGTGCCCACAAGTATATGACAAACACAAAGTGGGTCTCCTCGGACAGGAATTTGGATGCTGTGCAGGTTTCAGTAGATTCAGAGTGGCTGAATAGTCCAGCATTTCTGAGCGTGCAAAGCATCAGGTAAACCCCAATCCCAATAACATTATTTTGCTCACCAAAGTAAACCCGCAAAGAGAAGTGAACAGTTTGCACACCAAATGAACTCCAAGAACAGGGTCCACTTTCTTTTCTACTGCACTGTAAAAAGACCAAACAAACACCTGACCCAAAGAACATTTCCCCTCCAGGTGAGCAGGAAAGAAACAATCAACATTCGTGGACTATACAAGATAGAACAAACCAATTGTTGAGGCTGCCTGAAGGAGTGAACACTGTTTCAGATGGCTGACAGCATGCATAAAATATCTTATTTTGGCTTGGATGGAGATCCTCGAAAATTCTGCTTGGTTTATCTCTTCTACCAAGAACACTTATGAATACATGCTCCTAGTGAACAATGTCTGAGGGCAAACTTTCACAAAAAGAGGCCTTACTCTGGTGTAATTGTATTTGTATTCGTATAACACTTACTACCCCTGACGAGGCATTAAAACACAACGCCTGGCAGCGTGGTGTCCCAGGTACCCAATGTTTGTGGTTAGTCACGTGTTTGTTGATTATAATTGATTATTGGCAGTAATTTTGTGCTCCTAAGGAAACTATTCCATGCATTTATCCAAGTTTATTTGTGGAAGATGACATTAATAGACCTTAGGAGTGGTCGTTAGTGGAATTATTAAATGAGCTTGAGGGGACGCGGGGGTATTGCTTACAAAGGAGGAATGCAGGGATGTGACTTAGGATAATGTCACTGATTGTAAAAGGAGGAGTGACAATCAGAAGTTTTAAGTCAATATCGGTTTTCATGCAGGGTTTTAGGAATATAGATTAGGCGTTTTCATACTCCATGCATGCAATCCTGTAGAAAGAAACAATATCATTTGCATGTGACATAGTGGTCTATGAGATATTTGAGGCCAGCACTAGATTCAGGTGAACAGTGTGTCCACTTCTCAAATGCCACTAACCTACCACATCAGTAGGAACAACTGATCAATGCAGGGGTTGGAAGAGTAATGTAACCACTAGATGAATATATAGGGACATTTCGAGAGATTTGGGCAGCACTTGAAAGACGAAGTGACCTTCATATCATAACCAAGGTAAGATATATTAAAAATGATCCATTTGGAGGCCCCTGGTTTAGCATGAAATAAGGCGAGGGAGAGGTGTGACTTCCCAAACAATGGAAATGTAATGCCTACAATCCTGTGGGTGGAAGGTGGCGACCCAGGCGCAAGTGAGAGGGGTGGAAACAGGGCTACATTTTGAAATTCCTTGTGATCTTTGTCAGCAAGGGGCTGCAGATTAGGTCTTCCTGAGCACTGTCCATTGGTAGATGGTAGGGATTAGGGTGGAGCTGTAGTCTATTGTTCAAGGTGAGGAAGTTTCTTGGCCAGGCATGTTCTTTTCTTTGCACCTAATGGCTCGGTCAGGAAGGTTGAGGTGAAGATATTTTGTATCTCTTTGTGCTTCTGTTTTGGGTACTCCTGTTTAGAGACCGCCCTAGTGCTCCCTTCTGTGAAAAGCATGCTTTATGCAAAGGCTGAGTCTGTGAGGTGGGGTGCCCCTATGGACACCCAAAAGAGAGCAACTCTACACTAGTACTACAGCATAAGATAATGGATGTACTCTCTATAGTGCCCTTTGTAGGATTCTGCAAGTGCAAACAAAATACCAAAAAGAAAAGGCCGAGAAGGTGTGTTCACCAATATAATCAAATACAGCTGTGAACCTATTGTTAATTATTCCAACATTTACTACTCTGTAATTTACTTTTCTGTTAATAGTCTTATTTTTAGCAGTATAAAACGAAATTTGAATAATAAAAACAATCTTTTAATCACTTCTTTTTGATCAATGAGCAATGTACTTGTTTGCCTGTCATCCCGGTACCATCTCATCTTCAGGATGTCAGTGCATCCCTAAAGTCCTGTTGAGATCCCTTTATCCTTACAAAGGGTTGAAACGTCGCTGATCGATTATTGTAATAAGATACTTGTCTGGAGTTGTCTGCAACTATGACAAAAGCATTGCATTTCTTCTGATTGTAGTTACCCCAATAATGTTGCGGCTTTGAAACTGCGGACATAATGCACTTAAATGATACATGATTAATGTGATTGGGTTATAGTTTCTCCGTCGGTCCTTGAGACCCATTTCATATTTGCACAAATATAGATAACATTTTCGTTTCATGGTGGTTGTTTTGTCTTTGTCTCATTTTGCTGTGTCATAACCATTTGATTTGTCATTTTGTGTTGATATACACAAGACTATTTTAGTCCATTGATGAATATTATTTTTCTGCATACAATATCAATCAATCAATCATAGGCATTTATAGAGCGCTCTACTTACCCGGAGGGTCTCAAGGCGCTAGGGGGGGAGGGGGGGGGGTGCTGCTGCTACCCGAACAGCCAGGTCTTGAGCTTCTTCCTAAAGGCGAGGTGGTCTTGGGTCAGGCGCAGGTCGGTCGGGAGGGAGTTCCAGGTCTTGGCGGCCAGGTAGGAGAAGGACCTTCCTCCTGTTGTCGTTCTTCGGATGCGGGGGACGGCGGCGAGGGCGTGACTGGCTGATCGGAGGTGTCGTTTGGGAGCGTAGAAGTTGATGCGGTTGTTGAGGTAGCTCGGGCCTTGGTCGTGAAGAGCTTTGTGTGCGTGGGTAAGGAGACGGAAGGTGATTCTCTTGTTGACCGGGAGCCAGTGCAGGTCTTTTAGGTGTCCGGAGATGTGGCTGTGTCGTGGGATGTCGAGGATGAGTCTGGCTGAGGCGTTCTGGATCCGTTGGAGTCTCTTCTGGAGCTTGGCGGTGGTTCCGGCGTAGAGGGCGTTGCCGTAGTCCAGTCGGCTGGTGACGAGTGCCTGGGTGACAGTCTTCCTGGTCTCGGTGGGGATCCACCGGAAGATCTTCCGTAGCATGCGCAGGGTGTTGAAGCATGACGAGGAGACGGCGTTGACTTGCTTGGTCATGGAGAGGGAGGAGTCCAGGATGAAGCCCAGGTTGCGTGCGTGGTCTGTTGGTTTGGGTGCGGTGCCCAGGGCGGGGGGCCACCAGGAGTCGTCCCAGGCGGAGGGCGAGGATCCCAGGATGAGGACTTCCGTCTTGTCCGAGTTCAGCTTCAGGCGGCTGGTCGACATCCACTCGGCTACCTCTTTCATTCCTTCGTGAAGGTTGGCTCTGGCGGTGGCGGGGTTGTTGGTCAGGGAGAGGATCAGCTGGGTATCGTCGGCGTAGGAGATGATGTTGAGGTTGTGTTGGCGTGCGATGGCCGCGAGGGGGCTCATGTAGACGTTGAAAAGGGTTGGGCTCAGCGAGGATCCTTGAGGGACGCCGCAGATGACTTTGGTGGCCTCTGACTTGTACGGTGGTAGACGGACTCTCTGTGTTCTTCCGTCGAGGAAGGAGATGATCCATTCCAGCGCCTTCTCCTGGATTCCGACGTTGCTGAGGCGCTGCACTAGGGTGCGGTGGCAGACGGTGTTGAAGGCCGCGGAGAGGTCTAGTAGGATGAGGGCAGCTGTTTCTCCGTTGTCCATCAGGGTTCGGATGTCATCGGTGGCAGCGATGAGGGCGGTCTCGGTGCTGTGGTTGGCTCAGAAGCCAGACTGTGAGGGGTCGAGAGATCCGTTCGTCTCGAGGAAGGCGGCCAGCTGCTTGTTGACGGTCTTCTCGATGACTTTGGCTGGGAACGGGAGCAGCGAGATGGGGCGGTAATTCTTGAGTTCGGTGGGGTCCGCTGTTGGTTTCTTGAGTAGAGCGCTGAGTTCGGCATGCTTCCAGCCCTCAGGGAAGGTGGCGGTGGTGAAGGAGGTGTTGATGATGTCCCGCAGGTGGGGTGCGATGACGGCGTCGGCCTTGTTGAAGACGTGGTGAGGGCAGGGGTCGGTCGGAGATCCGGAGTGGATGGAGTTCATCATGCGGACGGTTTCTTCGGTGCAGATCGGAGTCCAGGCGCGGAGGGTGGTGGTGGGGGGCGGTGGTTCGGTCGAGTTGGACGTGGCGTTCGTCGGTTGGGTGTTGAAGCTGTTGTGTATGTCCGCGATCTTGTTGTGGAAGTAGGAGGCGAGGGAGTTGCAGAGTTCTTGCGATGGGGTGATGTCGTTGTTTCCGGCGTTGGGGTTGGAGAGCTCTTTCACGATGTTGAAGAGTTCCTTGCTGTTGTGTGTGTTGTTATCCAACCGGTCCTTGAATGCAGTTTTCTTGGTGTCGCGGATCAGTTGGTGATGCTTCCGGGTGGCAAGCTTGAGGGTGGTCATGTTGTCCGGTGTTGGCTCCCTTCTCCAGGCTTTCTCGAGGGCTCGGCAGTTCTTCTTGGAGCTCTTGAGTTCGTCGGTGAACCACGGGGCCTTCTTGCTGCCGGGTCTGCTGGGCGGGGTCCTCAGTGGGGCGAGTTCGTCCGCGCAGTTGCTGATCCACTTCGTGAGGTTGTCGGCGGCCTGGCTGGGGTTCGCTGAGCTGGCGGGAGGGTGCTGGCTCAGGTAAGCGGCGAGCTGGTCGGCTGTGAACTTGCTCCAGCTTCTGTGGGCGACCTGTTGCTGGTGGTGGTGGGTCGTCGTTCTTCTGAAGGTGAAGTGGACGCAGCTGTGGTCCGTCCAGTGGAGTCCTGTGGCGTGGCTGAAGGCGATGTCTTTGCTGGATGAGAAGACGGCGTCGAGTGTGTGTCCGGCGAGGTGGGTGGGGGTGGTCACCAGTTGCTTGAGTCCGAGGTTGGCGAGGTTGTCGAGCAGGGTGGTGGTGTTGCGGTCGTTGTTGTTTTCCAGGTGGAAGTTGAGGTCCCCCAGGAGGATGTAGTCAGCGGAGGGGAGGGCATGCGGGCTGACGAAGTCGGCGATGTCCTCGCTGAATTGGGTGCGTGGTCCCGGGGGTCGGTAGATCAGGGTGCCTCTGAGGGTGGTCTTCGGGTCGGTGTGGATCTGGAAGTGTAGGTGTTCGGCGATAGTCAGGATGTCGTCGGTGTAGGTCGTGATGCGGATGGTGTCCCTGTGGATGATGGCGATGCCTCCTCCTATCTGGTTGGCGGTGCGGTCCCTCCGGGTGATCTTGTAGCCCTCTGGGATGGCGATGGCGATGTCGGGTGCTGAGGAGGCGTTCATTCAGGTCTCCGTGAGGAAGGCAACGTCAGGAGCAGTGGTGTCGAGGAGGTTCCAGAGTTCGATGGCGTGTCTGTGGACTGAGCGGGTGTTGAGCAGGATGCACTTGAGGTGGTTGCTGCTGGTGTTCGTCTTGGCGGGTGCTGGTGCGAGGCAGGTCCGGATGCAGGTGAACTTGCAGGCGGTACAGCAGAAGGGTCCGTGGGAGCGTCTCGGGGTTGCACGGTAGCATCCCGGGACTCGGCCGTCGTTGAGTGCGATGAGGGTGGCGGCGTCGTACGTCCGGCGGGTGGGCTGGGAACTGCGGGGGCCAGGGGTCCTGGCACTGGGCGCGGTCCAGGCACGGACAGGCGCAGACGGGCTTACCTTTGGCGCACCTTCGGCACTCAGTCGGCGCTCCCGCTGCTCGCGTCCGCTGCGCGGTCGCTGAGGGGGCGTCATAAGAGGGGAGCAGGGAGGGCGGGTCCGCTGGGAGGCGGGAAGGTGTTAACCAATCGTGTGGCGGGGGCGGGGCCGCAGGCAGGAGGCACGGGAACGGGACCGGCAGAGCGGGCGGCCCAGCGGCGGCTGGGGCGCTGCTGGCGGCGTCGGCGAAGGGTCAGCAGGTAGTCAGGGCTGCAGTGGCAGCCACGGAGAGGAGCAGGGGGGCGACCAGGCCAGAGGCGCAGTGGTCGCTCCCTAGAAGCAGGCGAGGTCCCTTTAAGAGGGGAGCAGGGAGGGCGGGTCCGCTGGGAGGCGGGAAGGGGTTAACCAATCGTGTGGCGGGGGCGGGGCCGCAGGCAGGAGGCGCGGGAACGGGACCGGCAGAGCGGGCGGCCCAGCGGCGGCTGGGGCGCTGCTGGCGGCGTCGGCGAAGGGTCAGCAGGTAGTCAGGGCTGCAGTGGCAGGCACGGAGAGGAGCAGGGGGGCGACCAGGCCAGAGGCGCAGTGGTCGCTCCCTAGAAGCAGGCGAGGTCCCCTTAAGAGGGGAGCAGGGAGGGCGGGTCCGCTGGGAGGCGGGAAGGGGTTAACCAATCTTGTGGCGGGGGGGCGGGGCCGCAGGCAGGAGGCGCGGGAACGGGACCGGCAGAGCGGGCGGCCCAGCGGCGGCTGGGGCGCTGCTGGCGGCGTCGGCGAAGGGTCAGCAGGTAGTCAGGGCTGCAGTGGCAGGCACGGAGAGGAGCAGGGGGGCGACCAGGCCAGAGGCGCAGTGGTCGCTCCCTAGAAGCAGGCGAGGTCCCCTTAAGAGGGGAGCAGGGAGGGCGGGTCCGCTGGGAGGCGGGAAGGGGTTAACCAATCGTGTGGCGGGGGGGCGGGCCGCAGGCAGGAGGCGCGGGAACGGGACCGGCAGAGCGGGCGGCCCAGCGGCGTCTGGGGCGCTGCTGGCGGCGTCGGCGAAGGGTCAGCAGGTAGTCAGGGCTGCAGTGGCAGGCACGGAGAGGAGCAGGGGGGCGACCAGGCCAGAGGCGCAGTGGTCAATACTTTTGTGAACCACTGTTGCTTGACCTTATTGTATACTCAGGTTCTCATGGGTATGAGGGTTACTCTTGTAGACTGATGTTATTACTTTTAGGAGGTTCGCATTCTCCTGCCTCAGCAATTTGGTGCCTGCAGCCACTCTCAGGGTCACATGACTGGGTGTAGCCGACAGTCGGGCTTTGTGGATTCCTGCTAGACTGCCAGGAATCTGGCATAATTACACTTCAATAGGCTATGTCCTGCCCCAAAAGGGTTGCATACCCCCTGTAATTAGTCTGAAGCCACTGCAGGGATGGCAGGAAGCTTGTTGACTTCAAAAGGAAACCTCTAGAAGCGTCTCACACTTTAAAGAAAGAAGCAGGTATAAATATTGTACCTCAGAAACCTACTCTTCAGTACCTGTGGAAACTCTGCCAGAAAGAAGTGCTGCTGTGCTTCTGAAAGGACTGCCACTCTGCTGGACTGCTACCTTGCTGACTGCTACCTTGCTGGACTGCTGGCTTCCTGCCTCAGTCAGAGGATTTGGACCTGAACCCGATACTTCCAGAGTGACTCTACGGTCTAGTCTGCTGGCCTCCTGTTCAGTCACAGGGAAATAGCAGGCTCTCAAACACCAGAACCAGCACCCAGACCCAGCTGGAGCAAGCCCCTGACCCTTCAAGTGGTGCTCCTCAGGTCCTGGTGTGGCCTCAGAGAGGCGGAGTTGAAGTTTTTGGGCTTTGGAAACCGCAAACACGAAATTCATCAGCCCGACACTTTGAGCTACATCATCGACTGCTCACGGAGAGCATCGTCGCGAAGCACCAGCCAGACCGTTCATGACCACGACAGGATCTTCGTGTCCCAGAAATCCCAGACCGCAAAGTCCGGCCTGCTCGTCATGCTACACTGATGACCATATCGGACGCTCCGCTGCTCCTCGCAGCCCCCTCGTCCACTAACAGGATTCTTCATGCTGGACTGAGAATGTACCTTTTCAACTGGACTAACCTGGTCCCTGTGTCCAACCCGTGCTCCATTCCAGTAGGCCTGAACTTGTGACTTTTTACTGGTCTCACACGGCCAGATAGGTGCGAGTGGAGCTTTGGGCTTTTTGGAGCTATTTTCGCTTAAATCTGTAAAACTGCATATCTCTGGAACCAACTGAACATATTTTGTTCTTTTGGTCTTGTTTTATTTAGAAAAATCTACTCTATTTTTCTAATTTGCTGTTGGATCCTATTTGTGTGTTGTTTTCATTTTATTACAGTTTGAAGTGTTGCACAAATACTTTACACTTTGCCTCTACGTTAAGTCTTTCAGCTTCAAGCTACCAGAGGGTTAAGCACAGGTTAATTTGGGGTTTGCTTGTGACTTCACCCTGACAAGAACTGTGGTTGCTGCTTGAGTTGGGTTTCACCTCTCCCCCAACCAGTAACCCAATTTCTTACTTAAATGTAGGGCAGTCCTCTGCCAAGGAGCCAGAGGACATGACCTCAGTCACCCTTGCACGCCCACAATGCATCCACCAGAGTGTAAATTAACAGTATAGCCTGTTAATTGGGACAAAGATGGAAACTTGTTATATTCAAACACCTTTGGGTTCAAATCTTACATATGCATCAACAATAGCGGCAGTATTCTGAAAATATAGAATTGTGGCAAATATTGTGCATTGAACTTATTAAAAAGACTAGTGTGTGACTCCCTGAGGTACTCGGGTGCAGTCCCAAGGTACACAGATTTATGTTAAGTTATGACAGATATATCACCAGCTACATCTAATTTGGGCATTCCCCTCCCTATTGCTGCAGCAACACTGATGGCTGCACTGAAACGATTACTAGGGGTCCCTTGAGTCAGACACAAATCTTTACTGTAGCAGGCCTCAGTTTTGAAGAATCCTTAGAATTTGACGGAAGAAAGATCTTTATTAAAATTTATGTTGCGGTTGATGGCAAGAATATTGTAGGGTGGTTTGATTTGTGAAGATTGGGTGTCAACTTATGTCCTGGTTCAGATCGTCCTTTACAATTAAGGGAGTTTGACATCAACAATGTTTAATTGGAAAAATGTAGTTTAGAATTGATTCTTAAAAAACACAGTGATGTTTTTAAAAATGAAGTTGGAAAGGTCAAGGGTTATATGCATAAGATAAAACTTAAAAAGAATGCAGTACCAATCCAACATAAAGTACGTATGGTCCCACTTGGTATTCGACAAAAACTAAAGAATCATCTTGATATGTTATGCTCGGAAGGTATCATTGAGCCTACAGATAGTTCGGAGTGGGTTTCCGCTATCGTCATAGCATTTAAATAAAATCAAGATTTAAGGTTATGTGTTGCCCTCAGGTCACTGGAAAAAAACATTGTAGTTGACACATTTCCTTTGCCTCGAATTCAGGATATGTTGTCAGCCATTAATGGAGCGAATTTTTTCTTGGAAATTGACCTTAAATCTGCTTACCATCAGGTACTATTGGAAGATTCTTCTAAAGATTTTACCACTTTCACTACACCTTTTGGCCTGTACAGATTTTCGAGGATGCCGTTTGGCCTGGCATCAGCGGCCAGTGTTTTCCAAAACTTGATTGAGAATCTATTTCAGTGCATAAAGGGTGTTCATTCATTTCAGGATGATATTTTGATTTTTGCAGAAAATTGTGAACACCACAATATCATTCTCAACAGGGTTCTAGGTATTCTTGGTTCTAAAGGCATGACTGTAAGTAAAGAGAAGTGTAAATATTTGGTGAGTGAGATCAATTATTTGGGTCACAGGATTACTGCTGATGGCATTTTTCCTAAAGAGGACTTAGTCAATACGTTAGAAAAGTTTGAACACCCAAAGATAAGGATTCTTTGCGTTCTTGTCTGGGTTTAGTAGAGTATTATTCGAGATTTGTAAAAGGCTATGCATTGGTTGTAGAACCTCTCAGACTATTGTTGAAAAAAGGGTCTCAATTTATTTGAACCAGTGTTCACGATGAGGCATTTTGTAGTGTTAAAAAACTCATTGCAAAGGCTCCAGGTCAAAAGACTTTTGATCCACAGGGTAAACCATATGTTACGGTGGATGCGAGTGCCATTGGGCTTGGTGCGGTTTTTTCTCAGATTATTGATGGCAGAGAAAGAGTGATTTCATTTATTTCTAGAGGTATTCGTTGGGCTGAGAGGCACTATAGTACTATTAAAAAGGAGGCCCTAGCTTGTGTTTGGGCAGTAGAGAAACTTAAATGTTTTTTTGTGGGGAAGGCCTTTTATTATTTTTACTGATCACAAACCTCTTGTTTTTATGATGAATGGGGTCAGAAGTGGTAAGGCTTCGTCGAGACTAGTGAGGTTGATTGCGAGGTTACAAGAATATAACTTTGAAATGCAACATATTCCTGGGGGTAAGAATTTCACTGCTGATTGTTTATCAAGACTTCCTCCCATGAATGAGAGTGATAATGAGGTAATTGATCAACATGAATGTGTTATAGCTTTGGTTGATGATATTGATTATGTTAAATCAGTCATTGATGAAAAAGAATGGATTGAGGCAATGGTTGAGGATTTGGTTTTGAACAAAGTCAAACAGTATTTGGTGAAAGGATGGCCACCCATTAAAAGTAAGGAAGAACATTTAAAAAGTTTTGCTCAACTGGCTGATGAGCTTAGTATTGAAAATGGTTTTCTTTTGCGTCAAGATTTGTTTGTACCACCAGAGGGTGTTAGAAGTAAACTGATCAAATTGGCTCATTTTGGTCATCCAGGAATTTTTAGTACAAAAAAAATTCGGAAAACTCATTATTGGTTTCCAGGCATGGATGCTAGTATTGAGAGAGTCATAGACAATTGCTCTGTTTGTGTGAATGCTAACAAACATTGGAAGGTTTCTACTCAACCTTCATCTATTCAGGAAGGTCCCACTAGACCTTGGGAAGAAATCTCCATTGATTTTTCAGGACCATACGAGTGTTTAGGAAGGGAAAAGAGATTTTCGATTGTTATCATTGACAATTTTTCTAAATGGATTTATTATACCTTTGTTGAACATCCTGTTACTGATGTGGTCATTGAATTTCTGGATAAAATTTTTAGGGTAGAATCTGCACCTAATGTTATTTTATCAGATAACGGAGTGCAATTTGTTTCTCACAAAATAAAGTTATTTTGGGGAGAATTTGGAGTTCGCTCAGAAACTACTCCTTTGTATTATCCAAGGGCTAATGGTCAAGTTGAGAGGGCAAATAGATTTATAAAGAGGGGATTCAAGCGGCATTGGAAAGTAATTTAGATGGGTTTGAATTTTTGAAGGAAAAACTATGGAGTTATCTCATAACTCCCAATACTTCTACAGGTTTTTCTCCATACTTATTGATGAGAGGCAGACAGGCGAAGTCTTTGTAGACACTTGAGTTCAAAAAAGTGCTGTGGATATAAATATGGAAAATGTTATTGATATAGCCAGGAAAAACATTATTGAATCACGCAGTTCTGGTAAAATATATCATGATTTATCTCATAAAACAAAAAGTATAGTCATTGAGGTGGGTGATAGGGTACATTATCATTAAACCCAATATGAGTCGTAAAGGATTAACAAAATGTACTATTCCTTACAGAGTGGAAAAAGTTACTGAATCTGCTGTGTTTATTTGTGAGAAGGGTTGGTGGAGTAAAAGTTCTGTGGTGGTTCTCAAACCAGGCCAGGAACAATTTTTTACTAAAGATGAGGATGGTTGTTATGTTTGGAATGATCATAAAGATGTTCATAATGACCATAATCAAGGAAAAGAATGTAACACTGGTAATCTGGTTACGCATGATGTTTGCCAAGAGGAATCCAATGTTTCGGTCTCCAACGAAGAAGAGTTCATTAACTCTTCTATTCAAACAAATTCCATGTTACAAAAAAGGGTTTCTAAAGTTCCTAAGAAATTTGATTACATTTTAGATACTTAGTTTTCTTTTATTTTGGTTTTAGTTTTTGTTTTTATTTTGTTAAAAAGATACATGTGGTAATGTTTGTCTTTCTTTTATTTTTAGCGTAGTATTTAGATCTTCCTTATGTCATCTAGAATTAGTATATGTCATTTCTAGAATGCTTTTATGCAATCGTAGAATGGAATGTGTAGAGACGCTTAGGAGAAAACGGTTTGTTTTTGATTCAGCTGGAAGCTTTCTTCTTGGCTCCAGTGGGTCGTTTGTATAGTACTTAAATAAAGTACCTATTTTAAGAATTTAGGCCTGCAGCCTCTCTTTACACACTCCACTGATACCAGTGTGGTTAGACAATGTGGATCCCCTGAGGTGAGCCAGGAGGATCCACTGCCAATATAACTGATTCTCATTTAGAATTCCATTAAGTAAATGAATCCAATTTTGAATGCCTGGAAAAGCCTGCATGGATAAGGCCCTCGTAGACCAGAGCTGGACATCTATGATGATATAGGGAGAGATGAAATATCAGGTGATTCAAGGGTATCTTTGGAGGATAGCCTACTGCCTACGGACATACCACCCTGAAAGCACCTGATCTCGTCTGATAGCCAACTGATACCTCTGAGACGCGATTGATTCTAAGCACCATTGTGATCCCACACACGACAGGTTCTAGTGCCTTCATGTGACAGTGCAGCCTGGTACTACAGCGGCGACTACAGCGCCTCCCCACACGCAGAGAGCTGGGCTTATCAGCTTCCACTAATCTCGCAGAGCTGGACCATGAATGTTTGTTTAGACCGATTTATTAATGATCTGTTAATTTGAGTCACCCATGGGATTTTCCTTGGCAGTGGAATACACTAATGGCGTGATCCGCAGCATCATCTGTGCAACTAAGAATTCCCCAGTGAATGAGTCGCTTGGGTTGTTCTACAACGAGGTCATATAAAATACCTAGCTTTGTTAAGCAGTTATGCCTGGTGGGGGAATAAAATACTAACAAATTCAACGGATTTTCATTAGTAGAGAGTATAAACAGAACAAAAGGAGAGTCTAGTCTGTGTCTGCCAAATAGCATCAATGAAGTTAAAACCCATGAGAAACATCTGCAGTTTTATTGCAGACTGCACTGTGCTCACAGAAGGTCAGGGACCTCTGCAGCGCTTTGTGGCTATTAACTGTGCTATTGTATCACATTCTTTACAGAATATTCAGTCCATTCTTTGATGGATGATTCCGTACCTGCGGAACCCCTGTTTCTACACGGATAGGAGTTAGTATTTTGCACCCTGTAATTACCAGATGCGGTAAAGTCCTCACCCCGATCATTTTTCCCACACAGCGCTCTCCTCCCATATACCCTCTGTTATCAGCTGATATTTCTTCCACGAGAGAAACCTTATTTGCCTCTTACCTTTTCACTGTCACCAAGAACTAATAGGGCAGCAAACTCCTGTGTGCACTCCAGGCCTGACTGATTTACCAGCCAAAGCTCTCACCAGACTTCGAGGGTCCTTTTTTGGCCATAGGATATGTGAGACTGCTTCAAGCAAACTCAGATGTCTCCACTTGTGTTCCATTTCCAAAAGATGTCTGTTTTAGTTCTCAGATTTTCTTTCCATAGGAAAGTTTCCTAACTTCTTCGCGCGTCACTTTTGAGACTCTTCCTTAGGTTCTAAAACGCCTTTCACCGTTCCATCCTGTAAGTAAACTAGCTGAGCTGGGCAGGGTTTATTGATGCAGGGTTCAAACTTGTGGGACATCCTCTCTCTATCCCTTATGGAGAAATCCAACTTCTGTAAGGAGGTTATTAGCTAGCTTTTGGTTTGGCACTCCCCTGGGTTGATGACTGTACTGATTCTTATAGCGGCCAAAGTCACACCTGCCCTTTAAAAATGGTCGGAGTAAAGAGACAGCTAGAGGCAATATTTCAGGTTTCACAACATTTAACTTTTTAAGCCACATTGACTATAATTCATTGTTAATAAAATCACACACTTAATGGTTAGACTAGTGACTAGAATGCGGAAGGAATTATTATTCCAAAACGCTATCACCGCTATCAAATTCTCACCCAACAGTAAACAGTATTATAATATTGTCATAAGGAAAACAAACATTTCCACACTGACCCGATAAATGAGGACTCATGGTACAGCAGGAATGATAAATAAAAATGTTTACTAGCAATACTCTGGCTGCCAAGTGTCCCAGACAGCTTTGTTTTGTGAGACAGCATTAGCCAGCCAAAATGATTCTGAAAAATGCCAACTTTTAGTTTCATTAAAAATTGTTTCGTACATGAGCTAAGTGGCTAAATGACATTCTAGGATTGGGGCTATGTAAACCAGTTACGCTTGAGGAATAAGCAGTCAGGGTGGATGGAAGAAATTCAACAATGGTCGAGAAATATGGGCCAGATGTATATAGACTTCCGTTTGCGATTTCCTAATAGCAGATTTTTGAGATTCGCTTTTATGAAATTGCAAACAGCTATGTACAACAGTGTGTTTTACACTGTTTGCAATTTGGAATCGGTCGCAAGGGACCTGCCTCATTAATATTTATGAGGCAATTTGTTATGTGCAACCCATTGGGAATGGCCAGCACAGGGACGGTGGCCTGCTGGGGTCAGCCTATCACCATGTCTGTGACTGCTTTTTAAATAAAGCAGTTTTTTATTTTGAAATGCAGCCCATGTCCCTTAAAGAAAAATGGGATTAATTCCTTTTCATGTTTTAAGTGTAGGTAGTGGTCCATGGGACCACTGCCTGCTCTTAAAAAATGTTGGCGCCCACATTCACAAAGAGAAAGGGGTCCCTTGGGGAACCCTTCTCGTTTGCAAATGGGTTTCCACCTCCTTCACGGAGTCGGACAAATATTAATGTTTTGCTTCCGCATTCTGGTCACAAAACATTCATACATGCCCCTGCGACTCGTTGTTAGGAAGGGATGCCCTTGGCATGTCCCTTCTTAATATTGGCTCGCAAACCCACTTTGTGATTCGGTAATAGCTTACCAAATTATAAATATTACTTTGTACATTTAAAGATGCTTTTTTAAGGTTGCAAACGGCCCAATTCTGTGAATCTGGCCGTTTGAGAGCTGAAAAAATCTTTGTACATGTGGCCCTTTGTTTTTACTGAACTGGTGATAAGGGAATGAAGATAACAAGCATTTCAAGGCTAAAAGATTTGGCAAGCTGGTGCATGTTGTTACTTCAAGCATATGCCACAAAAGAAAAATAAGAAAGCATGCTGCTGCTTAAAAATGGTGGCCACAAACTTAAAACAATATTTTTAAAATGAAACTAGGATTGTAGGCGACAGAGCTGTTTGTTGTCATTTAGTTTCCTTTCTTCAAGTAACTAATAAAACAGATGTGATCCATAAAAATGAAACAACCACATATAGTTTTTAATAGAAAAGTATGGATGCTTCCTAGTGAGCAGATGCACGTCGAACAGGTACGCAAACCATACTATAGCCTTATTGCCCACCGAGCAGGCTATACCAGCTATTAAAGGCCCGCTCCAGCGTTAAAGGTCCGAGCCGAAGGAGAGAACCTTTAACAAGGGAGCGGGACTTTAATACCCGGTATAGCCCAGCTACGAAGGGCTATAAGGCTATTAGAACATTCTGCCACTGAAGGGTAGTATGTTCTAACAAATTAAACAAAGGCCTCTCTGAGCCCAAAGGGATTGAAATCCCCTCGGGCTCAGAGAGGCCTATATTTAAACAACATAGGAATGCTGCTTTGCGGGCCTATACTGGACCTTAAAAGCACGGAGAACTCCATTGTCTGCAATTGAGTGCTCCAGATTCCAATATTCTAATAAGTTTTAATGTACCTCACAGGAAATTATAATACTTAATGGCACAAAGTAAAGGTACTGTTGGCTTTGAATTAGTTTAACCTGAAGACAAAAAAAGCAAAAAATAATAACAAACGGATGAAAAATTATTTGCCCACCAGCCTCGCCTGTATGAGCACTTCTGTTACATCAAATATGCAAATATGGTCAGTTGAAATGCCATCTTGACAATTGCTATACACTGTAGGGGGTGGAACAAAATGAGGAGTTGTGATCAATTATTGTAGTGGACTGACTCACACTCCACCAAAGTGAGTTTCATTTTGGTTTAGATAAGTCTGGTTGTCTCTAAGCCAGACCTAAAAGCCTTCCAGCGGGTAGGAGGACCAAAGAGGGCTATGGTGAATACGTTAAAAAACAATTGATGGATACAGAAAGGGAGCAAAAACATAGGGAAAGACAAAGAGAGGCTTGCGTCCAGCACAGACAGGACACTTCTGCTTGTTTGCGGAAAGTAGTTGCGCAGTTATGTGCCACTCTTACTATCAGATGAATGTTGCCGTTGGTTGTGTAAATATTTGTTCAAATTGTTCAACAACAATTGGGGTCTTGGATTATGGTGTTGATGGGTTCAACAAACACATTTGAATTTCTAATGCAGTTCTTTTCCTTTCATGAAAGGCAGCCAAGCTACCAGTGCTACCAAGCGGTCATATGTTACCTGTAACGGATCCGGGCTGTCTGTGCTTCTCAGACACCACGGTTTGTAGAATGGGACCTGTGACTTCAGTTAAGGAGAAGGGAGGGTGGGACCCGGAGCCGTTATTTAAACAGGTCCTGCACACAGGGCTCCTAGAGCACTGTGCTGCAAAGGGTATGTAGTTCCTAAAGTGGACGGTGGAAAGACCGGTCTTTCTTCATGATGTCCTCACACACCCGAGGGATGTCATGCTTTATCATTGGGCTTTGCTCCTCGTCGGGCCGGCGCTGCAATGCCCGATGGGCTCACCGTAAACAGGGTTCTTTGGCGGAGATCATTTTGAAGAAGACGTGGGGTGCGTGCGGGTAAGAGGGCAAGGTAAGTGTAGTGCAAGGGAAGTGGGTATTAAATAGGATCAGTCCTATTCAGAAGCAATTTTAATGGTTTAAGTAGATCCAGCTAAGTTCCTAATGGGCTGTCGCAGTGTAGTGGGTCGACATGTTTCGTGCCTTAGTCGCTCCTAAAGAGTCGTGCGGCACTTCTTCAGGACCTAAGTGGTTGTATAGTGCACAACTGGTAATCAGGCTCCTACATTATAGGTGGGTAACCTGACGTAGTAGAGTTGGGCCCAAGCAGATCTGTACTGGGCAGCTGAAGACCTGTGGGGGCGAAAGAAGGGGGGTGGGAAAGAACAAGGGAGGGGGAACAAACGTACAACAAGGAGGTTAAAAACTGGCCTGCACTGAAAAACTTACATTAGGAAGCGCATTGCTGTAGGTATCGCCTGTGGTGGCATGCACCTGTTGTGGTATTTAGTGAACATGCCCCTGGGGTTATAGTGAAGGGGTTTAAAATAAATAAACCGGCGGAGTAGGAAGTGAAGAGGCAAGGTTATTAGCCTCTACAACTGTGTAGAAGTGGGCAACGTGTTGGCTGGTTAGGTTGGGTTCCACAGTGGTGGAACCCTCTGTAACCGAAGTTCTAATGTCCAAGTTAGTGCCCGGAACAGGATGAGCAATTGGCCTTGCCATTATGGGCCATCATAGTGAATGCATTAGTAGACACGGACCAGTTTGAGCGCCCGGGGTTTCCAGGATAAGGTATGGCAGAAAGGGAGGGGGCATATTCATTGTAGAGGCAGTACTGTGGTGGGAATGCATCTCTCGCCTGGTTCATCAACGGGTGTGTCAGCGTGAGTGCCCAAGTCTATGATGCCCAGAAGTTAGCAAGATGCGGCATGGCAGTGAGGAGGCATATTAAACGTATAAGGTGCAGCATGCACTCAAGTCAATATAGATTCTAGCATTGGTTTTAGAAAGTATGTGACAGCAAGGGTGCCCGAATCTGAGGTTCCCTGAAGGAAGCAAGATGCAGGATGTCACTATGGAGGCATAAAATCGTAAAGGCGCAATGTGCGCTCAAGTGGATTTGTGAGTCTAGACTTTGCCAGAAAACAGGCGTGACGGCATCCGAGCCTGAATCTGGTTCGCCCAAAAAGTCGCAAGATGCCGATTATCAATGAGGAGGCAATTTAATCATTAGAGCGAAGCAGGCCCTCTTATAGCAAACGATCCAGTCCAGATGGGACAACCCAAAAGGCAAAAGGGAGGTAACAAAGAAACCCTCATTTTCAATGGAAAGCCACCGTTTACCTTAAACGATGACGCCATCCATTGAAAATGAGGGGTGCGGCTTCAAGTCCCCTTCTGAAAACTCCTCATCTACCAATACATCTCGCCAAAGCGACCAGCGCATGCGCGCTGCAACGCTAGGCGAGACCTAAAAAGGTCCTGCCTTATAATAGGACTGGCTGGCAGAGTGGCAAAAGTAGAAACTGAAAGTTAAATCACCCATACACTGAGTGAACAGTCACTTTCTTACTGTAAATATTCTCTGCTCAAAGGAAATGAAGGCAACAAGTTCCAAACGATTCACAGAATCTTTGCCAAAAATAAAACTACTCTCTCCTTGGTACTTGGATTACCACCCACAATGAAGAATACTTGGTATCACGAAAATGACCTCCAAATCAAGAGTAGGACTTCAAAACACTCATGGACTCCACATTCCGACCGCATCAATAATTTTCCTTGTACAGAGCTAACCTCATCACAAAAGAGAGGTCAAAGTGGGCCAGAAGAACCCTCAGCCAAACTTCTGTCTGCAGAAAAAAATCAGAACTTAGATAATGCTACACAAGAGAAGTGACATATTGCATTAGAACTGCCAACTCATATGTTCACCAATTTTATTTTGGGTCCTGCGCCCTCTCCTGAACACACTTCAGACTTGACACGGAAGCAGAAACACACACAGGAAACACACCTCAGTCACGTCTAGACCAATCCAGGCAAGCCTAGCCTGCGCACAATCTGATGGTAAGACTTAGGAGTCCTCTTGGTAGTCCTCTACAGGAATGTGGGTCCGCAATGACTTGTAGTCACATGAAAAACATATTGACAGAGGCTAACACTAATGGTTGATAGAGGTACATAAGAAAGGGGTTATTTTGAGGTCTTCTACACCATAGTGGACTACAACAGCGATAAAGAATAGAATGTAAAGGGACCACCAAACTCCAGTGGGGCATTCAACAATGGTCTTCTATGTTCCTGTCACCTCAAGGTGCCAGGGAAAAAGAGCACATTGATGAAGGCATGTGAGTAAATGTACTTTAAGAGGAAGTGACCACTTCCCTTCTTACGCCAATGATAAAAGGAATATGTGTACACGTGGTCAACACTTTGTTACCAATGTGATATGAATAAAGTGTTTTTGGTGAAAGGAGACGATTTACAATATCTGAGCCAAACACGAATCCTGTACCAAAAAAAGATTTGAGGAAAACGACTTCACCAGGAGGGGGAGGCTGGTGCAAAGTGAAACACAACAAGGAATTATAAAACAAGCTGACGCAAAAGAAAAAGTAGCGCACTTACCAAAACATATAGCTCATATTGAAAGGATCCATGTAACAGGGGCGGTCGCGGGGCACAAACAAAACAGCCACAAGGTGGGACAACAGTACTTTTTTTCCCCAACGTAAACTATAGAATTTATGAAGGCGGACCAAGCCACCAACGAAAAGTGGTGGACGTGTGGTGGATGTCTTCAAACTTTCCAGAGGAATTACAGCATTCCTCACAGAGCAGTACATGCACGATGCCTCAAAGCTTGACCTAAAAATGAAAGTAGGGCCTTACTACAAAAGAGTAGTCTGTGAATAGCGTAAAGTGACAAACTTACGCAAAAGTGTAAGTTACTACAAAAGTGCTGTTTGTGAGTAGCAGCATATTGCAGTAAGTTATGTTGTACTATTATAGCACAACAAAAAGTTTCACAAAGTGCAGTTTGTGGATCAGGCCCTCTGTGCCCACACTTGCATTAGAACCTGGTTTCAACTGTATAAACTGGAGTAAAATTAATAATTGCATCGCTATTTGTGACTATTAACTAACAGTGGATACCCAAGAGTACTACACTACTCATTGGAAAAGCAATCAGAAAGCCATTAGGCTTAGTAAGTCCTATAGAAATGCCAATACAATCCCAAGCACGGTACACAGATAGGACAAAAGATAGAACCAAGGGACAACTTCAATGTGATTAGGCGTGACTAAAATTGCACACAAAAAAAATTGCTTGTTATAATCAGTTCATTAAGCACAAAGTATAAAACAGGCTCTGAAATCCAATTTTATAGTTTCAGCTACAGATTTTCTGTCTACAGAATGTGCTGCATTATTGTAAAGACAAGTTGAATGTAGAAAAAAACCCATTATAAAATGACCTTGCTACAGTTCCTCTTGGCAATAAGACATCTATGAGGGATGAGGTTGTCGGGAGGGACCTACGTGCTAAGAGGACCCTAGTCATGTGTGACACTTTCCTCACATTTAGGCCTGTTGCAGCACTTG
The DNA here is from genome assembly GCF_964263255.1 of Lissotriton vulgaris. Lineage (NCBI taxonomy): Eukaryota > Metazoa > Chordata > Amphibia > Caudata > Salamandridae > Lissotriton > Lissotriton vulgaris. The sequence goes on along the minus strand of NC_141693.1, from coordinate 1,749,939,275 downwards.
GCATGTTAGGATCTGTAATCCCATTCTTACAGTGCAAACATCAGAATTATGTATGAGTCCTAGAATGTGACATGCTGTTGACTAAAATGCCAGGACTGGCAGATGTCACACATTACCTGGAGCCACTTGGCAAGCTATGAAACAAAAGTAGACAGATGCAAAAGTAGGGCATGAAAGGATGGGTGCGCAGGGAAGTACAGCCCAGCCAGTGAAGACTGAATATGTTTGTTGGGAGCAGGGACTTGGAACGGGGGGAATGGGGGTGTTGCAAGGTAAACACACCGCTCCCGCTTTTGTTACAGGAGGTCCAATATTGCAGCACTGATGCAAAACCGATCACTACGGGCACAAAACCGGCTTGCACTCCTCCGGCCCACTGGGGAAATGCCCAGTAAGCATGGGTGAATTTTGCGAATCTGGCGTTCGCGAATTTGCGTATTTGCAAACTCGCAATCCGCAAATTTTTTTTTTGTGTTCGCAAGGGTTTCTGCCAGTTCGCGAGGGTTTTGTACCAGTTCGCAATTGCGAACTTACTTGTCGGCTCGCAACGGTCGCGACTATGTTGTTTCTACGTCTGGTTCATCATCACAGGTTCCCAGCACCCTCTGTTTCACCACTGCCACCCTCTGTTTCACCCATGCCAACCTCTGGTACATCAATGCCACCCTTTTGTTCATCATCATTGTAGATTATGGGGGGGGGAAGCAAGCACACCTGCCCTGCTTCAACTGACATGAATTAATATGGGGTTGATTTATTAATGTGTCACTGTTTTAAAATTCCAGTCTGGCGCCTGCTTCCTTATCTGTAATTTGCTTTCTGTTGCAGTGCAACTTTTTTTTTCCAGGACCTTTGTGGCCTACTTGTAGCTATTCTATGAGCCTGCTGTGAGGGTCAGAGCAGGGTCATACAATAGTTGCAACTAGCAACTGAACTCTGGAGGGGCCCCAGTCAGGAAGCACTACAGGGAATGGTTACTATTACTAATGATGAGTTTGAACTTTTGCACCTGCTGAGTGCTTTCAGTTTTGCAAAATTCGTTTTTCTGTAGAACAGCAACTGTAATGCCCCAAACAAACATAGGCAACTGAACTCTGGAGTGGCCCCTCAGGAAGCACTACAGGGAATGGTTACTAATGATGAGTGAACTTTTGCACCTGCTGAGTGCTTTCAGTTTTGCAAAACTCGTTTTTCTGCAGAACAGCAACTGTAATGCCCCAAACAAACTTACTTGTGAAAGTTGATTTCTAATCCAAAAGTGATCCAAAGAAAGTCAAAAGGCCTCAAATCCAAAAAAGTGCAGGCAAATGTCAACCTGAGGAGTTATTCTGATAAAAATCATCATTTTCAGAAGGTCTATGCTGCTTGCTAGTGGATTTCTTGTGCAGAATTGCAAATTTTGTAATTTCGCGAGTGCGAGATTGTTGCTGCCCGCCGCACCTTCATGTTCGCAATTGCGAACTCTCGCGATGCGTCGCCAAACTCCCGCGGGATCCCGCAGCAAGATCCAAAATGGCGCAGCACTCGCAAAATATCGAGAAAAACAACTCGGCAAACGCTGAATGACGGTAAGTGAACGCCGCATGCCGCAAAATTGTATCACCAAGAAAAAAAATCCGCTGCGTGCGAATTTGCGGATTTTTGGTAGATTCGCGAGCGTTCGTGGATTGCGAATTTACCGAAAATCCGCAAAATCCGCGAGCGGAACGGATTTTCCGCCCATGCTTAATGCCCAGTGCCCACTATGGCCAGTTCGGCCCTGGGAGGCCGACAGGCTACATAGGCATAATAGCTGTAAAGATGGGGGGAACACAAAAGGGAGTTCATGAGAGCAATGAAGTAAGTACTGCTTGAGATGGGGAATAAAAACTACCCTAGCTGAATAAAAGAGAGAGCAACTGATGTGACACTAGACTCTGAAGGCAAGGGTGGCCAGTAACAGATATAAAGGACTTTGGCACTAACGTAAACCGGAAGAAACAGTGAGAAAGAAGGGATGACAGAGGAGACAGCGCACGTGTCTGTTACATAAAAGAGAGTGTATCTGATGTATGAGAGAGTGGGTGAAAGGGATACAAAACAATTAGTTCCTGGGTAGGAGAGGACTCAATCAATCAAGTTGTAAAGCACACTACTTACTCGTGAGGGTCTCAAGGCGCTGAGGAGCGGGGGGGTGCTGCTACTGCTCTTCTGAAGGTGAGCAGGTCTTGGGTCTGCCGTAGATGGGTGGGGAGGGTGTTCAAGGTCTTGGCGGCGAGGAAGGAGAAGGATCTGCCGCCGAAGGTTGTACGTTGCATGTGCGGGACGGCGGCAAGGGTGAGGCTGGCGGAGCAGAGTTGGCAGGCGGGGGTGTAGAAGTTGAGTCTATTGTTCAGGTAGGCTGGTCCGGTGTTGTGGAGTGCTTTGTGTGCGTGGGTGAGGAGCTTGAAGGTGATCCTCTTGTTGACGGGGAGCCAGTGCAGGTCTTTTAGGTGGGAGGTGATGTGTCTGCGGCGGGGAACATTGAGGATCAGTCGGGCGGGGTGTTTTGGATGCCTTATAGTCGTTGCAGGTGTTTGGCCGGGATTCCTGCATAGAGTGCGTTGCCGTAGTCCAGTCTGCTGCTGACGAGGGCTTGGGCCACCGTTCTTCTGGTTTCGGGCGGGATCCACTTGTAGATCCTGTGAAGCATGCGGAGGGTGTTGTAGCAGGAGGAGGAGGAGATGGCGTTGACCTGCTTGGACATGGAGAGGGACGAGTCAAGGAAAAATCCTAGGTTGCGTGCGTGGTCTGTGGGTGTTGGAGGTGCTCCCAGTGTGGTCGGCCACCAGGAGTCATCCCACGCAGAGGGGGTGGGGCTGAGGATGAGGACTTCCGTCTTGTCCGAGTTCAGCTTCAGGCGGCTGTTCCCCATCCACACGGCGACGGCCTTCATTCCCTCGTGGAGGTTTGTTTTGGCGGTGTGTGGGTCCTTGGTGGGAGAGAGGATGAGCTGGGTGTCGTCGGCGTAGGAGATGATGTTCAGGGTGTGCTGGTGGGCCACTTGTGCAAGGGGAACATGTAGACATTGAACAGGGTCGTGCTGAGGGATAAGCCCTGGGGTACCCCGCAGATGATGTCGGTGGCTTCGGATCGGAAGGGTGGGAGGCGGACTCGCTGGGTTCTGCCGGAGAGGAAGGATGTGGTCCAGTCTAGGGTCTTCTCCTGGATTCCGGCTTCTTGGAGGCGTGTTCTTAGTGTGCGGTGGCAGACTGCGTCGAAGGCGGCTGATAGGTCCAGGAGGATGAGGGCTGAAGTTTCGCCGTTGTCAGGTTGGCGTCTGATGTCATCTGTCGCAGCGATGAGGGCTGTCTCTGTGCTGTGGTTACGTCTGAATCCAGACTGGGATGGGTCCAGGATGTTGTTGTGCTCGAGGTGGCGGCTCAGCTGTATGTTGGTGATTTTCTCGATGACCTTCGCCGGGAATGAAAGCAGGGAAATGGGCCTGAAGTTCTTGAGGTCCTTGCAGTCCGCCTTGAGCTTCTTGAGGAGGGCGTTGATTTCGGTGTGCTTCCAGCTTTCCAGGAATGTTGCTGTGTCGAAGGAGATGTTGATGACCTTCCGTAGTTGGGGTGCGATGGTTGCGTCAGCTTTATCGAAAACGTGGTGTGGGCATGGATCTGACGGAGATCCTGAGTCGATGGAGTTCATGACTTTGCGTGTCGCGTCGTCGTGGGACGTGGGACCAGGAGGTCAGCTGGTGGGTACAGGTGGCGTTAGGGGTGGGGTCTGTTGTGGTCGGGCGGATAAGGTGTTGAAGCTGTTGTGGATGTCGGCGACCTTGCGATGGAAGAAGGTTGTCAGTGAGTCGCACAGGTCTTGAGAGGGCGTGACGTCGTTGGTGTTGGCGCTGGGGTTGGAGAGTTCCTTCACTATGTTGAAAAGCTCTTTGCTGTTGTGTGTGTTGTTATCCAGGCGGGTTTTGAAGGACGATCTCTTGGCTGTTCTGATGAGGTGGTGATGTCTGCAGATGGCGTCCTTGTGGGCTGCGTGGCTGTCTGGTGTGTGGTTGTGGAGCAATTTTTTCTCCAGCTTCCGGCATGTACGTTTGGAAGTCTGGAGGTCTTCGATGAACCAGGCGGCTTTCACGCTGGTGTGGTTGTTGGATGGTTTCTTGAGCGGGGCGAGGGTGTTGGTGCAGTTGTTGATCCACTGTCTGAAGTTACGGGTGGCGGCGTCTGTGTCGGTGGGGTCGGTGGGCTGGTTCTGGGCGAGGGTGGAGGTCAGCTGGTCCTCGGTGACTTTGCTCCAGCAGCGGCGAGGCAGCGGTTGGGTGCGGTGGTGCGTGGTTGGTTTCTTGAAGGTGAAGTGGATGCAGTGGTGGTCGGTCCAGTGGAGTTCGGTGTTGTGGTTGAAGACGATGTGGGTGCTTGAGGAGAAGACAGGGTCGAGCGTATGGCCAGTGGCGTGGGTGGGTTCAGTGACGAGTTGTCGGAGGCTGAGGTTGGCGAGATTGTCGATCAGGGTGGCGGAGTTGGCGTTGTTGTTATTCTCGAGGTGGAAGTTCAGGTCCCCGAGGAGAATGTAGTCTGTGGAGGCGAGTGCGTGGGAGCTGGCGAGGTCGGCGATGGAGTCGCTGAAGAGGGCCAGGAGTCCGGGGGGTCTGTAGATGAGTGTTCCTCTGAGGGTGGTGTTGGGGTCGGTGTGGATCTGGAAGCAAAGGTGTTCGACGGCGTTGAGGGAGTCGTCTGCGAGGGTGTGGACCTGGAGGGTGGATTTGTGGACGATGGCAATTCCTCCTCCAATTCCTTTTATGCGGTCTCTGCAGGAGATCTTGCAGCCATCTGGGATGGCTATGGCGAGGTCAGGTGCCGAGGAGTCGTCCCACCAGGCCTCGGTCAGGAAGGCAACGTCTGGGGCTGAGGTGTCGAGCAGGTCCCAGAGCTCAATGGCGTGTTTGCGTGCGGAGCGAGTGTTGAAGAGTATGCAGCGGAGGTGGTTGGGTCCGGTTCTTGGAGGTTTGGTGGTCCGGTCACATGTGAAGTTGCAGGTGTGGCAGGTGAAGGGTCCGTGGGTGCGTTTTGGGGCGGCCTGGAAGCAGCGGTGGTCTCGGCCGGTGTTGAGAGCATGGAGGTTGTTGGCGTTGTATCAAAGTCTGGTGCCATGGCGTGCGCGGGGTTCAGGGGTTCTGGCGCGGTCCAGGCGCAGACGGACTTGCCTATGGCGCACCTTCGGCTGCCATTTAAGGCGGGGAGGGAGGGAGGAGCAACTGGGAGGCGGGAGCGGGGCGGCGAGGGGGCGGGGCCGCAGGTGGCAGTGGCAGAAAAGAGCGGGATACAAAAGGCAAAAAGTGGGGAGGGAGAGGGGGGGGACGAGCCGGTCAGTAGTATGTCAGAAAACGGTACAAAAGTTACAATGGACACACAATTCAAGAGACAAAACACCAGAGTACAGTGTGCAAACCCAAGTGGTCACAGCGGTGAGCAGCGGTAGTCGGGAAAACAGCAGCGCGAACTCGCGTTTAAGGGAGGAGCAGGTAATCAGCAGGTGGAGCTGTTCGGCAGGGGGGGGGGTGAACTGGCCTGCAAGCAGGGTCAGGGGTCACTTAGGGTAGGATGGGTGATAGAGTGCACCTACTAGAGGCGAAAGAGCGAGGGTATGAAAGCAGAGGATTCACAATAGCAGGGAATGGTAATGGATAGAACATCATAGTAGGTCTTAGAACCTTAAAAAGAGATTGATTTAGGGAATGTTTAAGATTGTAAAAGAGTGGTCATTTCGGATCCCTGTCCTACATTTTGAGATCAGGTCGAAGGAATTCCGGTTCCTCAGCGAATTCAGCTTAAGACTTCAGCCCATATTTACTCACACTGTGCGGCGAGTTTGCGTTATGCTAGTAATACAAAACTAGCGCAAAGCGTAGAAGTGCTATGAGTTTTCCTAGTATATGCTTCTTTGTGTCAAGGACACGTTCTACAGATGGTATATGGACGTTCCCATGCAAAACCCCATCGGTTTTATGACAAATCCGTGTCTACTATCATTGGGAGACAAGGATTTGTGGCAAAAACGTATTCATCCTCGAAGCAGGCGTTGCAAGTTGAAAAACATAAGTGTGGGCCCCCCTACGAGTATAAAACATATGCTGGATAGAACACATACTCTTATGCAAGGGTGTGTGGCCTGGTGCATTGCACCCTAGAGTGCCCAGCCCAGGGAGAGGGGAAGTAGGCCTAATCGTCATCTCTGCTCTTCCTCCTCACTCCTCTTCCACACTTTCGAATCGCATAAAGTGGCGTTTGCTCTTCTCAATAAGCGCATCTTTGTTCCACAACAATCTTTCACTCCATCTAAGACAATTTCATAATCATAATGCTTTCAAGAAAGCACTTAAGAGAGCTGTTTTGCTGATATCATAACCACATTCGACTTTTTATAGTTCCCAGCACCAAGGTGCCACGTGGTTACATTGCGGTTTATAAATGCAATGCTTAGTGGATTCCGTTACAGGACAGGCAGTTTGCTGTACAACTTAACTCACTGGACAGGTAGATTGAAGAAGCAAAAAAAAAAAAAACCTTTCCAGGCGCTTGGACACCATTTCTACAGTAAACTAAGTACTGGGTCTTACTGGCAACACTTTCAGAATATCTTAAAGCCTCCAGTGCTCAGGCTAGAAGCTTTCCTGAGATATTGTTACTGACAATTAGACAGTGGTGCCAATAAAGAGGATACTTTAGTAATCTTAAAATACTTCCATCTCCAATGTCAATAGTGTTTCTACTTCCGTTACTCAACTGCTCTACATTTACTCCTGGGGACCGGGTACTTAACTACTGGATGTTGGTAAGCTCTTGAAAACCTGGCTGCCTCTTCAAATGTGATTTCATTGACATGACCCTACAGATGAATGTCTGACACCCCTTCTTTAACTACACCGCCCTATTCTCACTGGTATGAATAGCTCCGGCATAGATAAAGTAGATTTCCTATACATAAACCATGAACCCTGTTCCCATGAGGGATCATTAGATTATAATATGGGCACATGGCTAATGTAGTAAGCACTGCAGCGATCAGTTTCAAAATATCTACCAGAAAGTGAATTCATGGTCACACCGACAGTCACACACAATAGTCACAGAAGACGGAATACACCTAACTGTGGAATTCACTAACACCATCGACGAAAGACGGTGAACAACTACCCTCTTTAGTCATGCATTCCTCTCACAATCCTACATTTCAACACACAAGACTCCATGTGAGAATGTAATAATCCATGCCTGTGAGAGAACGGTGATCAATCTACTTCATAGACTGCCCATTACAAGAACTGAATTTCGTAGCCATTACTGGACAGTTTGTAGTAGGCTTGCACTATAGCTAATTGGCACTAAAAGGTAACCCACAAGAGCGATTTAACATGTATTATTTTGGCTAGGATGCTACAGGAGGAAATTGGATGCATGGTGATCGGAGGTCATGCTGGCAAAGCTTACAATATAGTTCATGGTTCTCCAGAGGTCCTTCCAGACTCGTTTCAGGATGGCAGTATCTGCCCACTGACTTTAAGGCTCACATCCATCACTCACTCAACTTACTGAAGCCAATGACACTGCTGAAAACCTACATCACTTTCCACCAATGGGCCGGGCCCCAAAAGTAGGCACCATTAGTATGAGAAAAAGGCTAAGAAATAAGAGGGAAACACAAGCCAAAAGCTGCATGAAGAGAAGATATAGTATTCGTCAACTCTTAATGTGTTCTGACACCTCTCCTTTCTCTTATATACCAGTTCTTATCACTGTGTTGCACATTTATTACCCTCAGCCCTGTCTTTACCCTAGTAACAGGGACGTGTGCCCCTACATACTTCATACCAGGCTTTCACCAAGTGGACACACTTATTTATTGTAGAAGCGAGGGTCAAAGACCATGCACAAAAGGGCAGAAGACAAATCTAGTCACAAAGGTAACTCAGTATAAAGTATTATGTCCATGAGCCTGCGCCATGAATACCCAGTTTGCAATCCTTTGAATTTGCTGAACAGGCTGACGTATAGGTTCAGTTCAAACAGGCTAAAGGGTTCAACCTGTAGTGGTTTGTAAAAGGAAATTAAAGGACTGAAATCAATGTGTTCTGGTAACATGAAGCCCGTTTGTCACCTCAGACCTATACTCTACTTCACCTGGAGTAGGGAGAAAGGAGGCTGGGAAGCTTGCCAACAGTTTAATCTGCCTACAAGTTAAAGACGAAAGTTGCTACTAACATGCCAAAACACTCCGGCGGCGAATGTAAGTTTGCTTACATCTATTTCCGTTCTCTGTTCCATTTCTAAAGTGCTAAAAGCCCAATATGGGCATTCAAGCGCTTGCGGAATGCAAGAGACAAAAGAATTCCGAGAGGCCACAACAGGAACGTCTACTCTTGTTCTTGCAGTCCAAGGCACTGTTTTTGAAGCCTTTCAAGCAGGCTACAACTGAGAAGTTTTCACTTGTTTCCTGAAATCCACTGCTCTGTCTTTTTTTTAATCTTTCAAGCAGACTTCTTCAGTATTATGAACACCCGATTAGAAATTGGGAATTTCTGGGGAACCTGACCGACTTTGTATAGTACCTTCACAACCTAACTATTACGTTTAATCCTGTTGTGTTTGGCACTCATTTGGCATAACTTTAATGTGACACTGATTTAAAAGTGGCCAATATATGCTCATCTTTTGTCTGTTTAACTCTTCTGAATTTCCGTTTGAACCCTTGTTTGTTCTTTTCCTTTGTGGTACAGGATTGTGCCTGTTTATTATTTTTGAAACTGCATTTTTTACATTGTTGAAAAATAAATATCCTGTCCGGCTGGGCACTGATTGAATATAGTTTCCTATTATGGCCTATATTTTATTCTTTCGTTTAATTCTGGAAAGCTAAGGACCTTTGTCTTCAATAGCAGTACTCACCCACGGTCCTCAGCAAACTGTTTGGGTTCCCTTGTGGTATAAAAAAAACAGAATTACTCATGACATGAGGTTAATTCAGTCTTTCTACCCATCACTTTTTGGATTCGGTCACTGAGATGCTCGAAGTGTGAGGCATTCTTAAGTGTGAGACCATTAGTGCCCCTCACTGCTGAGGCTCAACAAGGCTAAAACAGGACTGTAGCTGTTTCTTTTCCAATGGGGAAGAGTTCTGCAGTCTCATCTGAACTGTGCATTTAGGGTAAATGTATGGGCTGATATTAAATCAAGAATTGGGCCCATTATTTTCTTGTTTTTAATCAGTAACCGGCAGTACGTGTGCAACATTTTCAAGGCTTGGGTCCCATAGCTTGCTGCTACAGCCAAAACACCGTCTGGGGTTGCTTATTTTCCCATACGAAGTGAGTGTGGGTTAGCAGTTTGAACTGGATGTTTTGGGGTGGGCAGAGATCGACTTGTCTGGGGGTAGCTCCTGTCTGTAGCAACACAGTGAGCAAATAAATGGTTGACTGAAGCGCAGTCCGAGTAATTACCAGTGGTTTAGAATGAATCAAGAATTCCACCCATCACTTTTTGTTTTCATGCTTGCAAATACATTCCTCAGAAAAATCCAGCACATTATCATTGCTATGCGTGACAGTGAATGTGGCCATCTCGTATTATTCTGTTAACAGTAACAGTACTTATCTGAACAATCATAAATTGCCCTCAGCCTGCTCTGGTGCTCCATAAGTTTTAAAGGGACAGCGTAAGACATGAGAGCTTTCCTAGTTTCTGTCGAATTGCTCACTTGTTCCATGTATTTATCTAGTTCTTCTAGCAAAGATCTAGTGTTCTCTTTTGCCTGACAACCCTAACTCCTATATTTTACCTGGAGTGTCCAGGAAGCATAGACGTACCTCAACACAATGTCTCTAGCCAAGGTCCATTTCATGGATACAACGCAAATTGGCTGCAATTCTCCATCCAACGGCTTGGACGAACCACGTCTTAATTAACCTTGCCATTCTTAGGATCTAGTTCACAATCCTTCATACATGCTTCCAAATGATCAGTTTCACAAATGACCATGCCTCATTCCACATGGGAAATGTTGCATACTTGTCATGTATGTCTTACCCTACATTGACCTTGACATATAAGGAATGTTTGATAAATAATTCATCATAATTCTGCTAACGTTTACACAATTCTTGTTACTGTGTTAGGCTACAGCTCTGGACATACACCATTTAGTAATAAGCTAATTTCCAGGACAAACTTAACATTAAAAACTCAAGACTGAAAGCGACTCACAATCCAGGCATGTGCCAATCCATACAGAATTTTTTCCCCTATGTCTGTAACATATAACCTTCATTCTGCATTTACTAGCATCCACTGCAAACACATCTCTTGCTGTTGTTAAAGATAGTAATGTAGGGCAAGCTGAAATGTCGGAAACCAAATCCCATGCCTACTTACCCATTAAATCATTGCACCCCAATCGTTAATTCTTTCACACCTCCTCCGTCTTGTAAGCAACATTTATGACAAATTTTGCATAGTACTCACATAACCATAGAGAGTGACTGTAGTCAGTTTTTGACTCTTAATCCCATCACCTAAAAGAATATAACCTATACCTTTAAAATTCTTAGAATCTGCCTGTCTCACAGAAGTAGAGAACTGGTCAGATGGCATGGTCAGGAATCCAATAGCTGTCTCTCAGCACTAGAACTATGCATCAAACCTTGTAGTTCATATACATGGCTCCTCATCTGAGAGATGTTGTACACTCCATAAAGCATTTCAAATCCCTTAACTCATTTCCAACAACTTATAGACACTCTCAAGAGACTCTCTTCACCTGCACCTGGGATCCAGTTTCATGCATAGTACTCTTTAACAGTCTCATATCATAATTACAGTGCCTTTAAGGACCCTCAGATTGTAAGTAATTCTTTCCCCCAGTAAAGAAGCAGTCCATATTGAGCTAAAGTGGTCCTTACAACTTCTAGCATCCATTAGAAATGGATCTCATATAATTTTACATCATCAACCAATGATATGGCCTCCATCTCATTCTCCTCAATATTTCTTCCATTGTCGCCCTTCTCTTGGAACGGTCCCACTAACTGTAGCAAACTGCACTTCCTTTAACTGACTATACAGTCCTTGTTTACTGCAGGACAACTAATTCTGCAAATTATTTGCTTCTACAGAAAAAATGGAGTTGTTCAACCTTTTCTTACTTCCTTTGTCCTGTAATGCTTGTGTCTTCTTGTAGCCCTTTGTCATCAAGTTCAGTTGTGCCTGTAACCTTGTCGGTGGCAGGCCGCTGTAAAAATAGAACTGAAGCTGTGCGTGCCGCATAATACTTTCCTGGGCCTAGGTTCTTTTTAATGGGTAGACCCTTTAGGTTTTTACAACAGGTGGTATAAATGGAGATTAATCTCCAATCATCTAGTTAAAAAATTGACATTGTGATTCAAACATTTGCAGAGGCGACATCTGCATCTACCAGTTCCACTCGTTCAAATGTATTACGATTACAATTTTACAGAAGTGGACAAATGCTGCATCTGTCTCTACAAATACATCTAAATCAACCATATGCTCAATAAGCATTATTTTGGTAGATGCTTAGAAACTCTTGTACCTCCAGAGTTTAAAAATGCAGCCATCTAAAACCGTGTTCTTCTGGGTTTAGAACTAATTCTCAAACACTCTGTACCACTGTTCCCGTGGCATGATGGATTTCCAGAATGTAAGTAGACATTACATATGTAGAGACAAGATATGCTTTGAATTGTGGAAAACTTTTATAGGCTTCTGCAAAGAATAAAAATGCCATCTGTTAAGGGCAGCTGCGTCAATAGACTCGGACCTTTCCAATCCTCTCACCTTCAAGAACATTTCATCTAGACCCGAGACGTGTAAGTCCACTGCACCACCAACGCTCTCCTGCAGCTCTTAGGAAGAACGAGGTCATATATACCTCTTCTCTACCCTATCCGAAAAAGGCTAGTGCTTCACTGCAGCACCATGGTACTGCTGTGACCCTGCAAAGTCGAGGTTTAGCTGTCTATACTACATCAGTGACGTCACTTCCTGATCGTAATTACCTGTCCTTTGAGTGGACATTATAACTCCTCTTATGTATATGCAACAACATGTCCCTGGGCGTGTCCCGAGTGTGTTAATAGCACAGTCCCCTGGTTACCAGGCCAAACCACTTTGCACTTTGGCTAACTTCATGATGGAGTCAGATGAGCACAGTGCCCTTCAGGCACACATGTCAGCAAGCACAACAGGGCCAGTGTGTGTCCTCCTGGTCATCACGCAGCACATGATGTGTTGAATGTCCTCATCAATGAATGTCCTCGTGGGGTAAAGAAAGCCCTGCAAGCAGCTGAGACACTATGTCTCGCACCAGCATAGCGTTTTTTGAGAACTGATTACTGCCCCCGACTATATAGTTACTCAGGTACCCATTCCCCGTCTAGTGCCATAATGCACCTTCCCACACAGCAAGTCTGCAAAACCCGTGCCCTAGAGCCAGTCACAGAGTACAATCTGCCTGACCACTTTTGACTACTCGCGCCTTCCTAACCATAGAGTCAAGACCGCCTGTTTTGGGGTCTCCTCGGTCGATTCCCTCCAAATAACACGTTTCTCCCAATCGCACACGGTCTGACGTGTTGAAACCACAAAGTGCCTTAGGCAATCCACACAGGGAAATGAAGCTACGTTACAAGGGACAGGATGGGCAGACTTCAAATGTGTGCTTTGCTAATCGCTAGAGTGAGTTATATATTCCCTGAACAAGAGTATGGTACTAATATCTGAATTATAAGGAGTTTCACAAAGCTGCCCCTAAGGGCCCTTCATTTCAGGGAGTTACATCTTATTCTAAGCACATCCAAAATATGTCTGCCCAGAGACCCTGGTTATCGTCTGGACTACAATGGGCCACGCTCCCTTTCAGGTAACTTGTACCCTATCAATAGGGTGAAGAGTTTGCAGGCCGCTGCTCTGTGGACATTGTGTCAATGTATGGAGGGTTCCCTGTGTCTTGAACGGAATTCGCCAGGTCATTACCTCTGTTCAAACTACCGTTATTATATTGAAATTCCTTACACAATACTGCTAGGCATGGATGTCACAAATCACCCCTGGGAGCAGGAAGGACCACCAGCGTCCCTCCAAGTGTCTGAATATTATCTTTCCACACTAAAATCTATCCACAAAATAGTTCTAATTCTTCTATCGGTGGGGTGAAGCTACCAACAATGCATCTTACTTGGTAGCAAGAGTGAAGCTTCCAATAGTACAGCAGGTGCAGTGGCACCGTGACCCAGAGGACTAAGAGGGCACATTGACGCATGATAACGCCTGTTTTTAATGCAGACAACAGTAGGGGGCATTTACACTGCTTGCACTGGGGACCTTGGCACCCTTGCAAAGCTGCTGCTGGTTAGCAGTGTGATACGGATCACCCTGCGCTCTGAAAGGCTGGACCGAGTGCAGAGGCAATTAAGTTCAGCTGTGCCAGCGAGATGCCCAGTCTGCGTAAGCTAATAAAAGGGCACGCCCTTACAGGATTGCTGCACTTGGAGGCCAATGTGAGCACCTAGTTAGCCATTTAACCAAAAATAAATCTCAAATGCTCCAGTCGGTTTGGACTTCAGGAAGTCTTTCGAGTTCACCAACGCAGGCCTTACCTGGTGGTTTACTGAAAAGCTTACAGGAAAGGTATACCTATCACTCCAACTGTCCCTGAAATGTGGGTTGGATACTGCCCATATGTCTGACCATCTGATAGACCCACTTTCCACTTTTCCCCAACCAAACAGTGACAACGAGTGACATTCACTGCCATGAATACATTGAGCAGACGAGGCACGCTCGAAATACATTTTCAAAAAATGGTGTAATTTCATTTTGCTGACTGAGCTAGAAAGTCTAGCGCCGTTCACACTTACTGCTCCCTGTGCTATTTTTATACATTTGCAGGCAGTGTTCACGTTGCCTCCTGACTGATTTCCGATCCTCCGCGTTTCCCCTCCCCCAAGGCGACTGAAATAGCGGCTGGCCATCCTCTACCTGTCCGCCGTGGGCAAACCTAGGTGGGACCCACGGCATGGAATGCACAAGAGCCTGCTGCGTTCGGCGGTGAAGCATGCGAGAAGGGAAGGTTATCACTGGGGAGAACCCGCGATACCAGCGTCACAGGTGTGCGTCATGCCAGACGTGCTGTGCTTGGGGTGTGGGAGTGCTTGGCTAGCAAATCAGCGTGTCAATAAATCTATGCAGGTGACCTAGAAGTGGCATGAATGAGGCTGTGTGTCTAGGGAGAAATCAAATGTCAGGCTGAAAGTATGGTGAGGAGACAGAAGGAAGGTCACACCAAAATGTGCACGTGACTGATGAGCACCTCGAGACGTCATCTAAAGGAAGTTCTTGAGTGTATATCCAGGAGGACCTGCTTTTCCCTTGCCTAAAAAGGCGTGATCCTGGTTAAATTAGTTAATTCTCATTATCGTAATTCTAAATGCAAATTCCGAAGGGGCGTAGGGGACCAGACTTAAGCGGCATTATTTCAAATGAATCTGATCGCTACATGCATAGAGGCGGGTAAATAAGATAGATGAGGGAATAAGATGGGTAAGGGAGTGGACTGGGTGTTTATATAATCGTGTGGTTAATTGGCAACTCTATAGTTTGGAGATGTATGTCATATTTGTTTCCCCGATACAGCAAAATTGTGTGACCTTGGTCAGAGCACGTGCATGCCTTGCTAACAAAATTGGAAACGCTTAAAATGTGACACCAATAACAAGTCTCCTTTAATAAAACCGCGATGATTCGTTGTGAGTCCTGAGAGGTGTCTTCGTGCTTTTGCATGCAGGTGAGTCATTTTAATCCTGGTTCAAAGGGGCGCTGGCATTTTTGCCAAAGGTGTGTAACTAATGCATGCCATTGACAGGTGTATGTATGTATGCACGTCCCCAGAGCAGAGGCAGACTTGTCATTCATGGAGAAGGAGGGGGCGGGTGACTGAGTGAGTGAGTGCAGCTCCCCGTAGGGCAGTAACAGGTGCATGCCATTACTCACGCATTGCCCACGTAGATCCGCGGGTAGACCTCGTTGAAGTGTTGGCTGGGCAGACTGTAGCAGCCACTGTCGTTAGACAGCAGGTCGTTGAGTTGCTGCACGGAGACTTGGTAGTCTGACATGGCTGGTGCATGCAGCAGGTTGATGGAGGTGGTGGGCTGCTTACAGTTGCTCCTGTGTATTTGGGTTGGTGCTGTCGGCGCTCAGGGAGGGGCAGGAATCCTCTGGCACCCAGAAGGACTCTGGACAGCTCCCTTTGCCCTCCCAGCACACCGGGGGCCCTGTGCCCTTTCAATCCTCCCAGCCCGGGCACTCCCCCCGAGCCAGTCAGCCTGCAGCCCGCCTCTCCCCTCAGCATGCAAAGCAATCAGCTGCAGTGTTGCCAGGTCTGGCTGGGAAAACAAGCACAGTAGACTGTGAAGAAAAAGCTCAACCTACATAATGACAATGAGGGGCTACAAACTTTACACTGTAGGTGGATAAAAAACTTCAACAGTAGGCTGGACTAAACATGGTACTTTAAATGGGAAAAAGTGCACTTCTCCGAATTGAGCCGTGAGCAAGAGGTGGAGTTTAGGGTGGGATTAAGGTGGAGCTAATGGCGTTCATTTAATGGGAATACGATTTTCTCAATGTGCAACTATGGTTGCCACTTCACTGTTTTCTACCACCGGTACTTCAATGGCACAAAAATAAAGTAACATAAAGGCGAGATTTTTAGCCCTTATTTATACATACTTTAAACAGCAAATATAAAAAGATAGTGCATTTAAACGTGCGCCAGAGCTGCGTTAATTGTCCCTGACTAAAGCTAAAGGAAACAAAGACAGAATAGTCATGCTATAAATAAATATATTAGATTTTGTTTAAAGTCCTATCATAGCTGCCAAGGTTTCAGATTGCTTATGTGTGACAGT
The DNA here is from genome assembly GCF_964263255.1 of Lissotriton vulgaris. Classification (NCBI taxonomy): domain Eukaryota; kingdom Metazoa; phylum Chordata; class Amphibia; order Caudata; family Salamandridae; genus Lissotriton; species Lissotriton vulgaris. The sequence continues at coordinate 1,749,923,326 of NC_141693.1, read as the reverse complement.
TTCATAATTTCAGTGTAATTATGAGTGACATTCAAAGACTATGAGTGACACTTTCTCGCACACAAAATCAAGCAAGGAAGACGATGGAAACATAAAATTATATAAAAAATTACACCCATTTGATCAACAAGAAACTCTAAGTACTTTATTTAATTTACTTTTATTTATTTATTTAGTGTTTTATATAGGGCAAATGTGGCTTGTTAGGGTGTCAGAGCGCTTAACAGAGATATAGCGGTCCTGATTGGGACAGTAGCAACCATCATAAACTTACGAACGAAGAACAATCTAAAACAGTGGACAGTAAAAGTTCTCTGTACTTACAAAAATATCTGAGACTGACAGAATACGTCAACATTACAAATTTCCTTTTTACCATCCCTGGAAGAGATTGTATAGGTCCTAATGCACTTGATTCAGGAAGTCTTGAGGGGCCCTCTGATTATTAATCCGTAAGGAACATTTGTTGAATCAATAGACCGACGATTAGGTGATTCCTTGTAGTAAGTTATAGAAGGAATTTACCAATTAGGAAGATCTTAGTTTCCTTCTTGAATTTTGAAGGGAACGGTATTCTTCTAATGTTTGACGGTAGTGAGTTCCCGAATCTGAGTGCGGCGCCTGAGAAAGCTCTGTTGTATGTTTTCCTCTTCTGGAAGAACTGAGGTTTCAGCACAAGATCTTTTGTACCCCGGGTATACCTGCCTCCTCCGGATATCAGCTAGATACGCCAGTGTTTTTGAGTGTAGCGCCTTATGTGTGATACAGGCCAGTTTGAGTTGTATTCTGGCTTCGTATGGTAGCCAGTTCAGAGCTTTTAACCCCTTCAGTGCTAAGGCACCATTAATATTTACATTAATTTTCCATTGAAATGAATGGAAAGTTCATGACGAGTTACCCTTGTCATTAGCAGCCAGTGCAGAGGGATGTGTTCACATTTTCTAGTAGATCTTAAAACTGCTGCATTGCACCAGAAATGGTAGGGCCCCAACATAGTACCCTTAAATAGGGGTGCTGCCTGGAGGCCGAGAGTCGCTGCAATTAGGCCCCAAGTTCTGGGGTTTTGAGGGAAGGGTAAGGTGTGAGAAGGCTACATACATGGGGGTGCTGCTTGGAGGCTGTGTGTAGCTGCAGCCAGGCCCCAGATGCAGGGTTTTGAGGAAAGCAGAGGGGTGTGTTAAAGCTTCATACACATAGCTGCCTCGTTTTCTGACTGTGCGACATTTCCATGATTTCAGTGCACTTATGAGTAACACTCGACTGCCAAATGTGTGAAACTTAGGGGCATATTTACTAGTAAAGTGGCAAAGCATGTCGTTAAGCCAAGAAGGCTAACAACACACTCTGTCACTTTAGAAACACAGGGTTGCACCATAATTACAAGAATAAGGTGCAGCCCCGTGTTTCCCCCTGCGCTGGCACTAAATTTAGCTGCCGAGTGCCAACGCAGGCACCCTTGCACCCATGTATTGTTTATGTGCAGGAAGGTGTCCCTTCCTGCACATAAACAATCTTTAAATTGTGTTTTGTAACTTCTATGTGTGCTGCCCAATGCAACACAGATAGAAGTTGTAAACCGTATTTTTTTTTAATGGGGTCCCTTACTGCACATAAATAATCATTGGCATTTTGCAGTTTCCATGTGCTCAATGCAGCACACATGTAACAGCAAAAACTAGGAGGAATTAAACATTGCTCCTTGTTTCGCCAGGGAAAGACAAGATTTTCCCTGGTCTTAATTTTGGCGCTGCCCCATATTTATACCACCCTTGCAAATATGGGGCAGCGTCAAAATCAATGGGTATTGCGATGGAACGCTCACAGCAACACCCACTGCCCTCTCCTTTCATGCTAAGTATTGCGTGAAAGGGTGCCTTACTTTAGTGGCTTAACGCTACCTTGTAAAGAAAGTGAAGACCCTGTCGCCACAACAACTTCCTGAAAAGTGACATTGTGGTGGTGATAGGGGCTTGTAAATAGGCCCCTTAGTGTGACATTTTCTCGCAAGTAAAACCAAGCAGTCGTGTCCATGAAAAGAGATAAATACTAGAAATTACACCCTTTTGATCAATGAGAAGCCCTAAAATATCTTGAAACTGCTTAAAAACCATTGAACTAGAAGGTTAAAACATTTTTACAAAACGATTCTGTGCCCAGAAGATAAAAAGTAAATAAAGCATCATAAAAAGTCTCACATCCCCATGCGTTGCACTTTATTACGCCCTAACAGATAAGCACATGCTACAGAGATCAAATGAAGACTGGGCAGATGTTGTTCCAGTTCGTAAAAAAAATGTGCAAAATCACTTAAAGCAGGAACATATTTTTATCCTTTATCTGTACATACTTAAAAGAACAAATACAAATAGAAAGCTATTCTACAGCTGATTCATGACTAATACGTTATGTTATATGTGAATAAATACTATTTTGTTTTCAGTTCAGTTCGATATCACATCCAGGCATTTGCAGATACTTGAAAGAACAAGTAAATATTCTCTTGGAAAGGTGTCAAGACTAGGCAGAGTGTCTGATGCACCTGCCATTCCAGCGCCTGGGAGTGTGTCTCAAAGCGAAGTGCTTTGCCAGCTAGCTGTATTTACACAGAGTGGCGACATGTCTTGGGGTGTCAGCTAGGGGAGGAGGGGGAAGGGCTAGAGCTGGTCTTATAAAGCTGTTCCAGAGCACACAAATAGTCACATGCAGCTCTCTTAAGGAGTGTCATTATCAATGGTTAGAGGACACCCTGAATGTTGTTTTGTGGCAGGCTGCTTTGAGCAGCAGCAATGTCTTCCTGGGGGCGGTGAAGCAGGCAGTAGCGGTTCCTCGAGGGAGTTCTGCGGGCGGTGGGGCAGGGGAGAGGCTGGGTGGGAGGTAGTAAACTCCGTAATACGGCCAAAGGGAGTTAAGTAAAGAAAGAAAGAAATAAAAAGAATTACATTGCGCGCGGTGCATCGCAAATGGCAATGCAGTGCGCGCAATATAATTCATTTTATTTATTTATTTATTTATTTAACTCCCTTCAGCCGTGTGCAGTATTTAAAATTTTTACCTTTCCTGTAATAACCACAGACTCGGGGAAAGTTTTAAATGCTTTATCTATGCAAGTTTAAGTGAGTCTTCATCCAAATTACAGAGACCATAAATTTCATAAGTAAAAATATGATTAATAAGATATAAAGTTTGCAAGAAATCACAGTAACACCTTTAAACATTGGTACCTGGGAAGGGTGAGAAAAGGAAATAGCACAAGGACATACCACATCGATTTATATTTACCTAGAATGGTGCAAGGCCCAATCCTGGTCACGGGCTAGGGCAAAAGACAAGGCTCCCGACTAATCAGGTGCCCACGGGACAAGCCAGGTGTAGTTCAGGACCAGTGACTTCCGCTAAGTGCAACACCAGCATCACACCCCTCTCTCTAGGCCAAATTAGTACCCCAACTGGGTAATCGATAATTTCCCCAAACACCCCAAATTTTCTGACAGAGTGCTCCGCCAGCACCTCTGCTCTCGATCTCCTATAGCGTGCGTTGGGTCAGTGACAGGTCAGCTATTCGGAAAAGTCAGACAATTTCTCTAACTAAACCTACCTTAGTTATACCATTTCCAGTGCAATGTACCACCCCTAAATGATGCAAATCTATGTGTTCCCTTCAGTGATTGGTCAGAAAGACGAGGAGAGGTCATCACACCATACTAAGATGAGATCATTGTTCATTAGGCTGTATTGATCAAGTTCCCGCCCATAATTTATTTTCTCATGTTTTTTTTCCGTCCACCAATAGTATTTCATTTTGTTATACAAATTATATACAGTTGCAAGACTTCTTTTCCCCGGTCAGGGGGTGAGGTTCTCAGGCGCTTCGGCGGAAAGACAACTTCTGGCATTCGTTCAATGCCATGGCTTGAGGTCTCTCAAAGTTCCCGGCGCATGCGTAATGCTTGTTTCAATATGGAGATGCATGTCATTTTCGGGCCCAAATACGAGCTAATAGGAAAATCAAAGAGAAGCACATTAGAATACAAAGATAAATGAATGCACTGTATACCACTTATCTCTACTCTAACCCCATTACTTTATTTATACTATAACACAAATAGTTAAGCAGAACGAACAATGTTTAGCACAAGTAGCAGCATGTGCATTAGTATGAGTAAGCAAGAAGCGGCCATCTTGGCACTAGTGCGCAGAAGCAAGAAATTCCCATCAAGCGAAAGATACGTCACACCATGTGAGCGTGGCAGTCGCATGCGTAGTACAGTTTCCACGTTTTCGGCGGCCATTTTAATGAATTCGGGTTACTGTTAGTAAAAGCACATAGACAAGCTTGCCCAGCTTGCTAAATATGTTGTGTAATACAAATATTAATGGACAAAACATGTTGATTATTTATATCACATATTATTTCGAGAGGGCTGAGTACGAGCAAGTTTCGATATATGTGAAACCTTGCTCCATCAATCCCCTCTTTGATGATATTTTATGTCATCACAATTTAAGGAACCAGATGCCAACTTTAGCATTCTCCCAGTTCAATTTCTTCAATTACTTTGGGAGTTCTTTTTCCACTTTCATTCTGAAAAACTTTCATTCTTTTATATATATCCCCTTTTAATTCTTCCATTTGAATTTCATCTATCTTTCGTTTTTTCTTTTTCTCATTCACTGTATATCTTTTTCTGTTTCTGCAGCATTTGCACCAAATCATTATCACCAATATTATTAGTGATATTCCCATTATTGGCATCAGTACTTTACCTATAATACTTCTACCTACATTAGAAATCCAGTTACCAACAGAGTAGTAACCACCAGTTAGTCTCTTCCATGCACTATCAACCTCCAGTGGTTTCAATTCTTCTTCCAAATGAGTAATATTTCTTACATACCTCCCAATATCAACACTTTTATCAGGTATGTAAGTGCAACAATGTTGCGCCTTCAACATTCTACAGACTCCGCCCTCTTTTGCCAATAATATGTCAAGAGCAAGTCAATTTTGTAAAACCATTGATCTGATCACAACCAATTCAGTATTGATCAATAAAAATCCTCCAGCAGTGTCAGTTGATAAGCGATCCAGATTCTTTGAGTGTTTAGGACTACTCCAGCTGAAGGTATCAATGCACTGAATATATCACCTACAATTTCTGCAAAACTAGCTCTTTTATATTGTGTTAGTTAATTTTCGTGTTCATTGCTTCCAGTGATTCTTTTTACGTGGTATACCTTTAGGAATACTATTCCGAAATAGCAACTCCCATACCAATGATCAGGCAGCTTAAAGTAAGCTTTGTTCCCACAAATATAATAGACTCCAGGAAATACTGGATCCGTTCCCCCTTTTAGTCCCCAAGCCCCAATTATGAGGAAATTGTGTTCACATTCACTGGAACCGATTAATACATTGTTATACTCAGTTTTCTTTCTATGGAGACAGATTTTCCCCTTCTTTTCAAAGTCCAAAGACATAGCAGCATGAGTTTTGCCAGTTGTCATAAATTCCTCCCTTTCAGCCCATTTGGGTATCTGGGGTTTCGTTTCAGTGGCCTTTCTATGGAAATCCTGTCTCCTCTTCCCTACTAAATTAAAAAATATCTTTTCTTCTTCGTGTAATTTACATGTTAAATTGTCTTTGTTTGCATCAGCTATATCTATTTCCGTCATCGTTAGAAAATATTCACACATGAATTGTGAGTCTTTACTACTAAGGACAGGATTAATTCTACTACGTATAGGAATTTCAGAAAAAATGACATCTATGTTAGAATAGAAATACTGTAACCTTCCTGTTCTATAAAATAAACTAGTTAATATACTACAGGAAATGCCATAGGTCCGGGGTAAATGGTGGTAAGTAACACTGTATACTACTGAAGTTGGTAATTTCATACAGACATAACAATCACTAATTTGTATTGTTTCTACATAGTGGTTAGCAAATACATTCATATCAGTTGTGTTTCTATTTCTAAAGTGATATAATTCTATCTCATCTTGTGCTTCTAAGTCTACTCTATTTTGTTTGTGGTGCGCTATATTTCCTTGTATACTAGTGTCATTTTGCTTAGCGGCCATCAAGTACGGAATTGCTATTGTCAGTCCTAGCCACACTATAAGTACTATTAACACACTACATATGCATATTCTACAGCATGTCTTTATGCAACTTTTTTTCGAGTTTCCAGTAACTCTTTTATCAGCCATTTTGACTAAGGAGGCTTAACCCCTCTTTGAGAATTTTGCACAGAATAAACCTGTGATTTATCTCAAGTTATGTTATGTTATGTTATGTTATTTTATTTCTTTTATAGCGCATGGCTACTCCGGGGAGCATCCCGGCGCTTTAGCAAAGAATAACAGCATAAAAACGGCAATCACACAACAGAAAAAAGCAGAGAATGAAAAGGGTCTATTTCATAAAAAGCCATGTTTTCAGGTCCTTTCTAAAGGCAAGAAGACAGGGAGCCTGTCTCAAGGACAGTGGTAGGTTGTTCCAAACTTTAGGTGTTAAATAGCGGAAAGACCGACCTCCCAATCGTGCGCGACGAATTACAGGAACAGTCATCATAGACAGACCAGATGACCTGAGAGTCCTGCTCGGTGCATACCGGGAAAGACGTTTCCCAATATACTTGGGGCCAATACCATGAAGGGCCTTAAAGGCCACAGTCAGGCATTTGAAAGTAATTCGCTTGGAGATGGGTAGCCAATGTAGAGTGTTCAATAAGGCAGTGGCACCAGCTCTCCTCGGGAGTCCAAAGATGGTACGGGCTGCCGAATTCTGGACAACTTGCAAACGGGTCATAAGATATTTCGGAAGACCCAAAAAGAGCGTTTGCGTAGTCCAGTCGTGAACCGATCAATGCCTGAACAACTGTTTTCCTGTGGTTAAGTGAAAGTAGAGGAAGAAATTTCCTCAACATCCATAAAATGCCGAAGCATTTCCCAACAAGAGACAGGATGTGAGGTCTAAAGGATAGTTCACAATCTACTATCACTCCCAAATTCTTGGCCTTAAAAGAGACCTTATCAGGAGGAAACATATCTTGTGGCCACCAAGATTTCCAATCGGGTTCAGGGGCGCAACCAAAAAAGAGAAGCTCTGACTTGTCTGAGTTGCCTTTTAAGCCATGACATCTAAACCACTCAAACACCGCACCAAGGCAGTCCCTGATCTGTCTGCCATTGAAAAACCCACCCCTATCACATGTGAACAGGAGTTGGGTGTCGTCAGCATATGACACGATCTGGGCGCCAAATGATTCCGCGACTTCCGCCAGAGGGGCCATAAAGATGTTAAACAGCATAGGGCTGAGAATGGAGCCCTGCGGGACTCCCACCTCTAGCGGAGCCATATCAGCGGAAAAGGGAGGCGCCCAGATCGTTTGTCGGCGGTCGGCCAGAAAAGATTTTAGCCAATTCCACACCGTTCCGCGAAGGCCACACTCCCAGAGTCTTGCAAGGAGGACCTCATGAGGAACGGTGTCGAAAGCCGCCGACAAGTCAAGCATGACTAACACGGCCTTTTCCCCAGATTCGAGTTGGCCTCACTTCTTCAATAGATCGATCAGTAATCAATTCTTCATCACTTTCCTCACTGATTTCCAGATTTTCAAAATCTTCAAGGATGACATACTTCCATTCAGGGCCTTTGAATTTACGGTTCAGCTATTTCAGGTGTGGAATTCTCCTTTTTAGATTGCTTGTAGATGGTTCAGTTTGACTTGTCACTTCGTCTACTTGTTCAGGCTCTTCATCTATTGTGGCTAGGCGATATTTCAATCTTTTAACAAAACCAGGCCCTTTATCACCTTTTCTGAGTCTTTTAGCTGGCACTGTCCTTTCTAATTCTTCGAATGTTCTTTTGTTTTCTTTAAGTTGTGGCACAACTTGATTTTAGTCAACCTCAGGTATCCTCTCTATCTGACCTTGCCCAGGGCTTATTGCTGTTGACGTTTCTGCCTGAATGGGTTCTTCTACACTAGTCTGACCAGGTTCAGGATATGACTTTGTTGGGCCTGGAATTTTATCTTCGTCCTGAACCCGATTGACTAATCCTGTCTGGTCCTGCACAAGTCTTGCAGTTTCTTAATTGTCCCCTTCCTGTGAGATTTGTCTAGTACCTATCTATCCCTAATCAGACAGAGGTGTTCAGTTGGGGGTTTCGTTGGTCTGAGTATGTTGCTCTTTCCTTATCTGGTGCTCCTCATGATTACCATTAGCTTTGATTTTTGTAATCTGAGTACTTTCTTCTATTCCTGTCTCATCCTCACTATCAGTCTGACTATCTTAATATGTTTGGCTTCTTATTCTTATTCTTACTTCTGGTATATCAACCACTGGGATCCATTCATCCTTACTGGTGCTCGGTTGTTCTTCGTCAATTACTTCAGGATCAACTTCTTGAGACCCTTCAGCTGCACAACCTTCAGCCTCAACTTCGTCAGGTTCTGTTCCCCTTTTGGTGTGACATGCGTGGATCCAAGTGGGGATTCCCTTGCACTTTACAGCTGTGGTGGTGACCAGTATCACTTGATGTGGCTCTCCCCACCTTGGTGCTAGGCAAGACTACTGGGTGTGATTTGTTATCACTACCCAATCTCCAAGGTTCAAATCATGTGCTGGAGTTGAATGTCTGGCTTCATGTCTTCCCCAACCTGGTAAGAGATAGAACACACTTGGTCAGCCAACTCTTTACAGTTCTACAACACAAAATCATCAAATATAGTTAACAGCTGATATCCTGGCGCACATGCTTGCCTCATTGCCTTTCCCATGAGTATTTCATGGGGACTCAAGCCTGTTTTCTTGTCTGGTATGCTTCTGAGTCCCATCAGGACAAGATGTGTAAAGCATCGGACCATTCTAATTGGGTAGATTCACACATCTTCCCCAATCTTGCTTTAATGGTGCCATTCAATTGTTCTACCACTCCAGAAGCCTATGGGCGGTATTCACAGTGTAGCTTTTGCTCAATTTTGAATGCTTCACAGATTAGGTCAATAATTATTAAAATGTTTCCCTCGGTCTGACTCAATCGTTACTAGAAAACCGAACCGAGGAATGAGTTCTCTTAAAAAGAGTTTGGCTACAGTTAAGCTGTCATTCCTGCGGATAGGGTATGCTTCCACCCATTTTGAAAATAGGCAGACAATGACCAAGACATACTTTAATCCTCGACAAGCAGGTAACCAAATGATGTCAATCTGGTGTCTAATAAATGGTCCTTCTACCTTCCCAATTTTCCCGGGACAAACCAAGTATTCTTACCAGGGTTCATTCATTGACATGTTAGGCATCTCTGGCAAAGACTCTCCGCTATGTTCCTGAACTTTACATTGAACCAATCTTGTCTGAACAATTGGATCATTGCATCTCTACCCATGGTACATCCTAGCCATTGGTGCAAGCATACAGTCAGGTAATACTGGTCTCCCATCTAGGTAAACTATCACACCATCTTCAGGTCTTGCCTGACACCCTATTTTCTGCCAGTCTTCCCTTTGTTTGGGCTCTGCTTCACCTTGTAAATATTTCACTTCATCCCATGTATTCACACCTCTCAATAGCATAAGTTGGCAGCTGTTTCCACATGCTTCGATTTTCTTATTTACTGCCATTTTATACCTGGCACAATGTTGAGCCACTTGGTCAGCATATCGGGTACCAGCTGTCACTTTGTCATTTTCAGATTGGTGAGCAGCACACTTGACCACCACCAATTCTTTAGGCAATTGAATTGCTTTAAGTCATTCTTTTACAAATTATCCATTTTTAATAGGGGTTCCTGAAGAAATCATGAACTTCCTTTGCATCCAGAGTTAGCCAAAGTCATGCACAACCCCGTAACCATACTGGCTATCAGTGTAAATGGTTACTCTCCAATTTTTCACATTTTTGCTAGCTTTTATTAAAGCAATCAATTTGGCTACGTGTGCAGACTTGACTCCTGGTAAATAGGATTCTTCAACTATACTAGATAATGTGCACACAGCATAAGCAGCACTTAGTCCTCCTTCCTCATGGCGCATACACGAGCCATCTACAAACAGCTCATGTTCTGGGTCTTTTAAAGGTTCTTCCTGTATGTCTGCGCGAGGTTTAGTACTGAATTCAGTTAAGTAGATAAAATCATGTTCGACTTCCTCTCTTACGTCCTCAAAATGAGAATCTTCCAACAAGGTTTCTGGATTTAAAATAGTGCACCTCACTATTGTCACGTTTTCTGACCCAATGGTAATTCTTTCATATTTAGTCATCCGACTGAGTTTGTGTTCTGGTTAACAGAATCACGACTGAATGTGGGACATACACTGTTACAGGGTGTCCCATGATAATGGATTCACTTTGCTCAAGACTCATACAAGTTGCAGCTACTGCTTTCAGACAACATGGCAGTCCTGATGCCACTGGGTTCAATGTGGCAGAAAAATATGCCACAGGTCGATGCATTAATCCATGGGTCTGAGTTAGAACTGAGAGAGCACAATTGTCTCTTGTGTCACAAAATAGTGCAAACTCTTTTGAGTAATCAAGCATTCCTAATGCTGGAGCTTCACACAGATGTTACGTAATTTTAAGAAAGCAGTCATGCTATCATCAACCCATTCGACTGGATCTTTTGCTTGTTTCTTTGTCATTTGAACCAATGCTTTTGCTAGCACCGCAAATCCCACAATCCACTGCCTGCAGTAACCTACAACCCAGAGAAACATTCTGATCTCTTTCTGAGTCTGTGGTAATTTCATGTTTTGAATTATTTTGATTCATTCAGATGTCACTCTTCTGACCCCTCTTTCTATCTGGTGTCCCAGATACTTGACTGAGGTTGTACAATATTGCAATGTCTCTGGTGACACTTTAAGTCCACCTTTTGCTAAATGGTTCAATAATGCAATGGAATCAATCACGCATTCATTTTGAGTTCTCGATGCCAGTAGTAGGTCATCAATATACTGCACCAGGACTGATTGTCCGGGCAGCACCAGTGATCCAAGACACTTTTTCAGAATTTAATTAAAGATGGATGGACTTTCCATGCTCGTCAAATTTGAACGAAAATAAAAACTTGCTATCTGGATGCAGTGGAATGGAAAATAAGGCAGGGCATAAATCAATTACAGTGAACCATCCTGCTCCCCATGTTATTTGATACAGAATCACTGCTGGATTTGGTACTATTGGTCAACAAGGGACGACAATTTTATTAATTTTTTGGAGGTCTTGGACCACCCTGTATTTTCCATTTGGTTTCTTTATGCCAATTATAGTGAATTGCAAGGACTGCTCATTATTTCTTCTAGAATGCCTTGTTCAGCCAAACGCTCTATTTGTTTTGCAACTCCTGCTTTTATTTCGGGACTCATCTTGTACTGTTGAATATTTGGGTAAACTGCACCTTCTTTTACTGTCACTTTTATGGGATCAATATCTGCCATTAGACCTATTTCTTTTCCTGAAAAATCCCACACATCAGGATTCACTAAGGTTTTTAATTCTCCTGGTAAATCTTCTAAGGATATTTTTTTAACTTCTGTTTCTTGTCTGGCTAGCATAATTCTATACACTCCATCCTCATCTGGAGTCTGAATTTCAACACCATGTGGTGTGCAAAAGATTGTGCAGTTCATTTTGCACAATAGATCCCTTCCTAACATGTTTACAGGGCTAGAATCGCACACTACGAATTTATGCATTTCTGTAAAATTACTGATACAGACTTCCATTGGTTCTGTGACAGGGGTCCTAATTTGTTTATTAGAAATGCCCACTACTCGGATCGCTTCTCCCGTGAGGGGTAGGTTTGGGACGTCTGCTGTTCTCACAGTACGTGTAGCACCAGTGTCCAACAAAAAGGTAACATCTTTTCCCTCCACTTTCCATTCAATGTAAGGACCTGACTGATCTTCCGGTAAGGATGCGCCAAGTACGCAATTCTCTTCCCCCCTCTCAGGCACCGTCAGTAGGACTCGTCCTCGAAAAATATGTCCTGTAAAAGAAACTGTGGTGTTACCGTATTTTTCCTACCACTTCCCTCCCGAAATCCGGTGTCCATACTGTATTTGGGATGACTCACAAAATCTGGCATAGGGGCTTGAGGTAACTGATTCTGCATTACCTGTTGCGGCTGTCTCAAGTGACTGCGTCTGTGGATTTGAATCTTGATTTTGGACATTATTATTCTGTATTAACTTACACTTGTTTCTCCAATGCCCCAATTTTACGCACCCATGACTGGGAAACTTTTTCTTTGCCTCTTCTTTTCTCATTTTCCCCCTTGGTTTTCCCCCACTACTTTCACCTTGGCCTTCCCCTCTTTTCTGATTATATGTTTGCTGACTTAACTGAATTTCTTGTTGTTCTGCCATTTTTACTTGAGCCAACATTACCTTTTCTTCTAATTTCCTTAGCTTATTATCAATTTAATCTTCACAGTATTTTGCTTACTTGAGAATTTCGTCAACAGGCTTTGCTTGCCAACACAGTTTATACTCTTTAATTGTTTGGGAAATTTCTGGTTTTAGTCCGGACACAAAAGGATAAATAAAATGTGTCATGTCCTTATTGTCAATAATTTCTAAACCACTGTACTGTTTAAATACCTGCAATAGGCGTTCATAATATGCATGTACAGATTCATCTTTATTTTGAGTGGTTCTGTCTATTCTAGTCCAATCAGTTACTTTAGGAGGAATATTTTGCTTTAATTGATTATATTTCTTCATTACATCTTCTGACGGGGCTCCTGTTTTAGTATCTCTAGGGCATTCATCATTTGGCCAATCTACTGTAATTTTACACTCGGTCCACAAATCAGCTGGAACAACAATGTCAAACAACCCATCTAAATCCTTTAACAGTACTTTCAACACTTTCACAAACATTTCAACTTGCCGGTACCATTCTACAGGTTTTTCTCTAAGTTTTGGGAAGTCATTTGTAAATGATAAAATATCCTGTCGGCACCATGGGACATGTACATAACCTCCTCCTGGCACTTTTCTCATCGGACACAATCTTTCAACCTTTTCTGCTTCTTTTAGTAAATACTCAGATGTGGTTTTATTTGCCTGTGCCGCTTCCTTTTTCTTTGTCCATCTAGCTTTCCATTTGTCTAAATCTCTCCATTTTTACAACAACGACAACAATTCCTGTATCTGCAATTTTCGTCCTGACACATTCATATTTTCCAAATCCTTATCAGAAAATTCAGCTCTATATGGTTTCTGTAATACCTTTGATTTACCAATGTCAATTCCCATTTCCATTTCAGAAGCCAAATTCATTAACTTTTCATGGTATATTTTAGTATTTCGAATTATACATCTGCATATAAACAATAATTTATTTTCATTAAAAAAATGTAACCTTTCCAACCCCACATTTCCAGCTACCATTTCTACCAATTCTACCCTTTAATTTGAATATGTCCAATATTTTAGGCTGTGATTTTGGCTTCCCTATGTCTCGGGTCCATCGATCTAATTCTTCTGGGCTTACTACAGTTGCATTTCTCGTTCCTGAGGCTGTCTCAATCTGAACTTCCTTTGAACATCAGGGAGTAATTTTCCTGATCGAGTCACTCACTGGTTCTCATATAGGTAAATTCATCAAGCAAATTACTGACTCACACTCACTTGCTTGGTCATCGACTATTAGATTTTCCTTCCAGGGCTGTACTATGGGTGTAGCTAGAACAGGAGTTTTAGGACTATTTTGCCTGTCTCCATATAAAGGAACTACCAGACCTATTGTTACTGGTATTGTCAGGGCTTCAGGACTCGTATTTAATTGAGTAATTTTCTGCACTGTTTGTTTAATGCTTTTCTCTCTCTTTCTTGGAGTACTTTTTCCAATGAGGTTTCATGTATAATCTGCGGAGCTAAAGGTGGTTGTAAAAATGGAGCACTGGGAGTTACTCTATGAGTTTTTTCTTGGTAAGGTGGTGGATTTTTCAATAACAAATCATCTAAATAATCATCATCCTAATCACCACTAGTCATTACATTTTTCGTTTTCTCTGTCCTTTTACTTCCTGGTGGTTCTTCTAGGGTCATTACATGATACAATCCTTTCACTAGCATGGACTGTCTCCATCTTTTCATTTGCTTATCCCTAGTATCTTTTGGGAATCTGGGATAAAATCTACTAACACTTCTATCGCTTTGAGATCTATCTCGCTCAAAAGCTTCTGTCGCCCACTCCTCTAGGGCTTCATATTGGTTTAATCTTTGTCTGGGGTCTAGCTCATTCATGCGAGTTTGCAAGTTGTGCAATATTCTACCATTAAATGTACCGTGTTCTAGAAAAGCTTATATGCCATCATTTATGGTATATTCCATCCAATTTTCTAACCACACAGAAGTGTGATAGCCCCTTTCTACCATCATGTATAATGCGGGCGTATCGGGTGGTGGAATAATAATCCCTTCTCTTTTTTTAATAGCTTTATCCTTTTTGAAATAATTCTTTATTTTCTTGAAAAATTACATTTTTCTCTTTCCTCCCTACATGATATAAGCTCTTCCTCTAATTTGTTGTTCTTTAGCAAATCCTAAATATTTTCTATCAGGACGATTTCCTATAAATGCTGGATCTAGATGCCACATATACCGCTATTAAATTTTCTATGTAATCTCAGTATATTAATTTAGTTTGTTTACTTTTGCAGAAATATTTTCTCCAATACCAGCGTGTCTCTTATTTTTAGTGACCAATGAGGTTTTGATTTACAAGCAGTGTTAACCAATGACTGTGAGGCTTTTCTGTGACGGGAATCTCACTCTATGCACTCACCCCTCCTTTGCAATTTCCTCACGGTTACACACCCACTGTTTCTACCAATCCCAGCGCGGCTCTCTATGACGTCAGTGTAGCACCCGCGACTGACTCCCTCCTTTGCATGGTAATTTGATAATTCAATTTCTTTCAATTTTCAATTACACATTTAATTAATTAACAACATGAAAACATTCGCTACTGTGCCTGATTGACTAAATTCAAATAAGAGATAATTTTTTTCACAATGAGTAAACCTAATTCCGCCTACTCTTCATGCACTGCGAGTAAAACAACCTTCCGTTTACTCTTCACTTAAGCAAAAAAAAAAAGAACCTGCTACTCCTTCAGAATGACCCTTTCTAGGTGATATAAGACCAAAGTTTCACCAGAGAACTCCTTTGCTACCAATTATTCTCACTTTTATACTAGAAAGATAATCCCTAACTAGTGCTTCAAGTTTTACCTATCTTTCTGCACTTATTTCATCAAGGCAAGTAATCTCACAGCAGTATGGCTTCTATTTACCAACTGCTTTCCTTATCCCAGGATATTCCAAAACAACACTTAACAATACAAGAGGTTTTTTGTTAGTACATAAAAATCAATAAAATCAATAATCACTAATCAATACACAACTAACTACCTATTTTTAACTAATCCCTAACCATACTACTGCTACCAGAAAAGTATACTGATAGCGCGCGGGACCACTAGCTCAATATACCATACTCACCTGGGCCCATAAACATTCACACTTTGAACTAGCAGTCCTGCCTTTACCTCTATTAATCGCCTATCAGTACGTTGAGTGCTTTTAGGACTTATATCTGTAAACCATGACTTACCAATCCTTGTCACCTTTGCTATAAATCCTACGGATCGAAAGGGTGTTAGAATAAATAAGCAGTATTTAAACAATTTTACCTTTCATTTAATAATCACAGACCCGGGAAATTTTTAAATGCTTTATTTATGCAAGTTTAAGTGAGGCTTCATCCAAATTACAGACCCATAAATTTCATAAGTACAAATCTGATTAATAAGATATAAAGTTTGCAAGAAATCACAGTAACACCTTTAAACATTGGTACCTGGGAAGGGTGAGAAAGGGAAATAGCACAAGGACATACCACATCGATTTATATTTACCTAGAATGGTGCGAGGACCAATCCTGGTCACGAGGTAGAGCAACAGACAAGGCTCCCGACTAATCAGGTGCCCACGGGACAAGCCAGGTGTAGTTCAGGACCAGTGACCTCCTCAAAGTGCAACACCAGCGTCACACCCCTCTCTCTAGGCCAAATTAGTAACCCAACTGGGTAATCAATAATTTCCCCAAACACCCTGAAATTTCTGGCAGAGTGCTTCCCCAGCACCTCTGCTCTCGATCTCCTATAGAGCGCATTGGGTCAGTGACAGGTCAGCTATTCGGACAAGTCTGACAATTTCTCTAACTAAACCTACCTTAGTTATACCATTTGCAGGGCAATGTACCACCCCTAAATGTTGCGAATCTATGTGTTCCCCTTCAGTGATTGGCCAGAAAGACGAGGAGAGGTCATCACACCATACTAAGATGAGATCATTGTTCATTAGGCAGTTTTGATCAAGTTTCCGTCCATAATTTATTTTCTCACGTTTTTATTGCGCCCACCAATATTATTTCATTTTGTTATACAAATTATACACAGTTGCAAGTCTTCTTCTTTTCCAGGGTCAGGGGATGAGGTTCTCAGGCGCTTGAGCGGAAAGACAACTTCTGGCATTCGTTCAATGCCATGGCTTGAGGGCTCTCAAAGTTCCCGGCACATGCGTAAAGCTTGTTTCAATATGGAGATGCAAGTCATTTTCGGGCTCAAATACGAGCTAATAGCAAAATCAAAGAGAAGCACATTAGAATACAAAAATAAATGAATGCACTGTATACCACTTATCTCTCCTCTAACCCCATTACTTTATTTATACTATAGCACAAATAGTTAAGCAGAACGAACAATGTTTAGTACAAGTAGCAGCATGTGCATTAGTATGAGTAAGCAAGAAGCGGCAATCTTGGCACTAGTGCGCAGAAACAAGAAATTCCCACGAAGCGTAAGATACCTCACACCACGTGAGTGTGGCAGACGTATGCGTAGTACAGTTCCCACGTTTTCGGGAACCATTTTAATGCATTCTGGTTACTGTTAGTAAAAGCACATAGACAAGCTTCTCCAGCTTAAAAGTATGTTGTGTAATGCAAATATTAATGGACAAAACATGTTGATTATTATATTACATATTATTTCGAGAGGGCTGAGTACGACCAAGTTTCGGTATATGTGAAACCTTGCTCCATCAATGACTATACCCCACCCTGCCCCTCCCCCATCCCACAGCACTCCCTCTGGGAGCCGCTACTGGATGCAAGCAGGAGTAAAATCAAATTCATCCTGCCTGGCGCCAATCATACGCGCTGACGACCCTGTCAAGGCTTGTTTAGCGCACAGAGAGTTCACTCCCAATTAGGTGCCATGAGGATCAGAGGACACCAGCCTCACAATCTCCAGGACAAAAAGGAAAGTTACATTTTTGTGCCACATATTAATTGGGCATAATCCTATCCCAACAGAAACTGGCGAGAGTGCAGCAGGGGTAGCGCCAGTTGCCAGAAAACCAACAAGGCAAAGGTGCCACCCCCGGATCATTCAGTGCGGGCGGAGTGCTAGGTGATTAGATCACTGCATGCTATAGACTTGTTGTTGTCCTCTGTGACTGTCGCGTCACATGAGGCTGCGCCACGGCTTGGGCTGAGAGTGTGCCACGCTGATTGAATTTAACCAACTCCCGGGACACGCTGCGGTGCCAACTCTAATTTAGTAGATGGTTGCAATGCTTCCAAATCTGTATGCAGCAGACTGTGGGCAGGCAGTATACAGTGTGTGCACCGCACTAACCAGGCTCGCACTACTTTACTTAATGGAACGCAGCTGCCACGAAGCACCAATGGTATCAGGAGGTGCTATATATGCGTGACTTATGCATTAGGCCCGGGCAGAGATGTCTGCTCTGCCCGTGGAATGTGCGGAGATTTGCCTCCTCCACGTTCCATGGAGAAGGCAAATCTCCACTCACTCCGCGGTGGAGTGGAGTTGGCCAGCCTCCGCCTCCACCCCCCTAGTAACAATTAATTATAAATGACATAAAAGTAAAGAAAAACCACTTACCTGGACTGCAGCGCCCCAGGCTGCCCTCCTCCTCTTCCTTGCCGCCTCTGCCAAAACGCATCTCGTTGTTGCAAGCAATGAGCGGGCCCGCGTGCAGTTTTTGCAGAGAGGGCGAGGAAGAGGAGGAGGCAGCCCGGGGATGCCGCATTCCAGGTAAGTGTTTTTTCTTTACTTTTATGTCATTTATAATTAATTGTTAATGGGGGGGGTTGGAGGTGGGTTACAGAGCGGAGTGGAGTTCCACAGAGTTTATTCTTAACTCTGTGGTCCTCAACGTAGCCCCGATATACACACTACGCCCGGGGTTCTCATGCATTTTAGTGCAGTGATGCGGATCACAAAACTAAAATTATGCGTTAATCTAATGTCTGATGCATGGTACTTACCAGGGCTGTTCTATATAGTAGCGTAGCCTTTGCAAAATCCTAAAACAACATCAAATCTTCGCTATTATTCTTTTTCAAAGGTAGAAATCCTATGTGTAACTGTGTGCTATGAAAGATCAACAACATCACATGATCATTGCTGTAGTTATTTCTCGGCTAAAAAAGAATTGCAGTCTTCCTACTAAAATATGTTGAGTGTTACCAGGAGCCTCTCACCGTGTTGTACCCAATCCAACTCGGATAAGACCATAGTCCTCATCCTGGGACCCACCCCCTCCACGGGTGAGCAGCCGTGCTGTATAAACCTTGATTGATTGATTGTTTGAACCAAGGACATCCCAAATGTCCCAGCTATGGTTTATACAATGTGTAAACTCACATGTTTGAGTAAACTGTTAGAGCGACTGGATTCAATGTAGTGGTATTATGAGAAGATCCTCAAATGTATTGTGTATTAAAATGTTTCTTCTAGCTTGTTCCTTATTGGTGCACATCTTGAGAACCCTGTACATGCTTGGTAATGTATGAAATCCTTTGTTTAAAGTCCTATAAAAGGATGTATTTTTCCTCTGCAGCTATGACACCCTATTCCCCATTTAGTAAGGCCAATCTATACTGGACTTTGCATTGAACTTTATCGAGTTCTCTGTACTTATGATTTGTACTCTTTATTGCTAGCACCTTGTATGCTCATGAGGAGCTGAGCTCGTCATGGCATACAATGCTCAGGTGCTCATGACGAGCTCAGCTCATCATGATACCCACTCACAAGGGGAACGCTGGCGCTCCCCCCGTGGGTCCCCGATCCTAATCTTTTTTATGGGGAAGGCCTCCCCCTGCCCCCCTGTCCGCGTCATCAATGACGTCATTGAAAGTTCCCTTTCTCCTCTGACGCCCAGGGAAGCCATTTGCTTCCTGCGGGTCGGAGGAGAATCAGGTAAGTTTTGTGGCTGTGGAGGGGGAGATGAGAAAGAAAGAGGCATCGGAGGAAAGGAAAGGGTTTTCCTTTCCCTCAATGCCTCTTTTTAGCATTCCTGCTGCACGATCATGCAATTGTGCAGCAGGAATGCCCACTAGACGCCAGGGATTTTTTTTTCAACTTTTTGGCAAAGTTTGTTACTTTGGGAAGCGGCCCCTTGGGCAACGGTCGCTCCCCTTTAGGGGGCACAATTATTCGCGTTGTCTGCCACCCGGGTAGGGGCAGAAAAATATTTATTTATTTAAAAAATCGGTACAAAATCGGGCATTGTTTTAGGGAGTAGGCCCTTGGGCAAGGGCCACTCCCATGTGTGCCATATTAGGGATGCCTCATAAAAATATTTAGTCTTGGGGAGCTACCCCTTAGGCAAGGGTCGCTCCCCTTTTGGGGGCAATGTTGATTGCTTTGTCTGCCCCCCTGGGGGTGCAGAATTTTAATTGTATTTTAGAAATTGTGCCATTGTGTTGGGGAGTGGCCCCTTGGGCAAGGATCACTCCCCTGGGGGCCATTTTAAGTTGCCTATATTTTCAAATTTAGTCTTGGGGGCATATAAATCGCTTTGTCTGCCCCCCCTGAGGGAGGCAGAATAAAAAAAAAAATGAATTGGGCCAGTGTGCTGGGGAGTGGCCCCTTGGGCAAGGGTCACTTCCATGGGGGCCATTTTAGAGAGCCCAGTTCATAAAATGTAGTTTTGGGGAGTGACCCCTTGTGTAAGAGTTGCTCCCCTTTTGGGGTGCTTTAATTTTTCTTTGTTTGTCCCCCCGGGGGCTGATTTAAATGTATTGAACTCGGGTGGTGGAGTGAGCTAAAGAATGATGATGAAAAAAACCCAGATTAGTTGATGGGGTGAGGGTCAGATTTGCTGAAGCGCTCCGTCCTTCATCCCTTTTGATATCTCCCTGAGGGGCAGGTCGGCATATTATTTTTTGTTTTGTAGGGCCAGTAGCCCACCAAGCTTTTTTTTAATGGTGGGGGGCCGCCTTTGGACATGGGTTACTCCTCTTTATGGGAGGATGATTGTGACCATTTCTGCCCTCTTTGGGTGGCAGAGTAGCAGTATGTTTTTAGACCCATCTGCTCCCAAGGGGGGCAGAAACCATTAGACACCAGATGTTTGTAAAATTTTTGTTTTGGGGTGTGGCCTCAAGTGCAAGGGTTACTCCCCTTTTACGGGGGTGAATATTTAATTTATACTCTTAGGCCCACCTACCCCTTAGCTTGAATGGTGGTTTGGTGCATTGTTTGCATTTGTGATTGTAATGTTTTTCCTCCTTTTTATTCTAGTGTAAAGCTTTTGATTCCAGTTTGTGTTTTCGACAGTGGTTGTTGTGCAGTTTTGCGTACTTGCAGTTTTTTGGTAAGTAAAATATGTGTGTTGTATTTGCTCCAAATGAGTAATATTGTAATGTAGGATTGAATTTTTTTGTAAGTGGTCTCATAGTGGCAGCATATTTAGTTAGTGTTTTGAGCAAGAAAATCTTTGTGCTGTGTTTTGCATTGTCTAATGTGTAATTTGTTTTCTCTTTTTTTTAGTGGGTTATTGTTGATCCATACTGTGTCTGTGCAGAGTATGTGGTGTAACTGCTTCTGGCAAGTGAGTCGTATCGTTTTTCAGTGTATAGGTTTTTTGATAAAGGTGAATTTTGTTCATTGCTTATTTTGCATAGTGTTTGTTGTTGTTTACTTGTGTGACAAGTTACCTTTATCAGTAATTATGGCTAGCCGTAGAATGACTGCTCAGCAGGTGGTTGGTATTCTTCTTGAATCTTCCTCTGAGCCGGATTATGACACTGACAGTGCGTCTGAGGGAGAGGAGGGAGGGGAAGATTCTGCCAGTCAGTTTTCTCTCCACATGGAATCATCGGATGAGGAAGGTTCTCTCAGTGCAGATGAAGTGCCTGTTTTAGAGGAGGATACTGCTGTGCCGATGGTTCAAGAGGCATCTGGATTGCAGCCTAAGGCTGCTAGGCTTCCTACTGGAAGTGCTGGACTCTGGGTTGATCCAAACATGGTGCAGCCGGTGTTGCCTGCCTTTAGCGGTGATGCAAGGTGTAGAGTGGATTGTGAATTTTTTTTGCCTATACAGTATTTTCAGTTATTTATGGATGATGTATTTTTGGGTGAGATTGTTGAGCAGACTAATTTATATGCTGAATAGTTTTTGAGGGACAACAGTGACAAACTTAGGCCCTACTCTAGAGCTACCGGGTGGAGTCCCACAAATCTGGAAGAGCTAAAGAAGTTTTTGGGTTTGACTTTATTGATGGGTTTGGTAAGAAAGCCAAACCCAGCATCATATTGGTCTTCCAGTCCCTTGATGGCAACAGCCATATTTCCAGCAGTTATGACTCGTGATCGGTATTTACTTTTGCTATGCATGCTGCATTTTGTGGATAATTCTTTAGCGTTGCCACATAGTCACCCTAACTGTGACCGTCTTTTTAAGATTCGGCCTGTTCTTGATCACTTTGTTGATCGATTTTCAGAGATTTACATTCCAGGGAGAGAAATATCTATTGATGAGTCTTTGGTTTTGTTCAAGGGTCGTATGGTTTTTAGGCAGTACATCCCTAGCAAGAGGGCACGCTACGGAATTAAACTGTATATGTTGTCAAAGAGAGTAAGACAGGATATGTTTTTAATTTTCGTGTGTACACTGGTAGAGATTCCACTATTGACCCCCCCTGGTTGTCTGTCTACTTTTGGAGTTTCAGAGAAAATTGTTTGTGATCTTGCTAGAACACTGTTCAACAGAGGCCACCATTTGTTCCTTGCTAACTTCTACACTGCTGTGCAATTGTTTAAGGAATTGTTTAAAGTGGACACTTTTGCTTGTGGCACAATCCGCTCTAACCGTAAAGGTTTTCCGAAAGAGCTTGTTTGCAAAAAACTTCTGAGGTGTCAGTGCAGTTCCTTCCGTAGTGAAGAACTACAAGCTGTGAAATTTGTGGACAGGAGGGATGTGTACATGCTGACTACCATCCATGATGAGAGTACTTCACCTGTGCCTGTTTGCGGTCAGGTTGCTGAAGTGCACAAACCTGTGTGCATTCAGGACTACAATAAGCACATGGGTGGTGTTGACAGAGTAGATCAGAGGTTGGAACCTTACACTGCTATTCAGAAGGCTTATGTTTGGTATAAGAAGTTGGCCATCCATTTTTTCAACTTAGCAACTTTCAATGCTTTTATTGTGTTCAAGGAGTGTTCTCCTGCGTCAAAGTTGACATTTCTTCTGTTTCAGCACTCTGTGAAAGCTAGCCTTATTGTTGTGGAACAGGTAAGTGTTCCTAGATTTGGAGTGGTGGAGGATGTGGCTCGATGGAAAGATCGCCACTTTCCTGATTATATTCCTCCCACATCTACAAAAGACTTTCCCAATAGGAGATGTAGAGTCTGTTGGCGAACTGGTTTGCCGAAGGAGACTCGTCTTTTCTGCCCTGGGTGTCCTTCTAACCCTGAGCTGTGTGTGCCTGCTTGTTATAGAGCTTACCACACACAAAATAATTTTTGGGAGTATCCATGAGTGGTAAAATGAACTGCCTGGTCTGTATTGTTTAGAATTTGTATTCTGTTTTAAGGTTGACATTAGTGTAATGTATTTAGTTTCGGATATTGTGCTAGTAGATTTGTATCTATTTGCAATTTGTTTGTGTTTGTTTTGTAAAAAAAATTCAAAATGTGATGGCGGTGTGTGTAGGCTGGCGCTTGGCTGGCGGTGTGCGTAGATTGGCGTTTGACTGGCGGTGTGCGTGGATTGGTGCTTGGCTGGCGGTGTGCGTGGATTGGTGCTTGGTTGGTGGTGTGCATGGAGTGGAGCTTGGGTGCATACAAAAACTTGGGCTAGAGTACATATCGGAAATGGTCAATCGTTAACTAAGGAAATACCGACTCTAGGTGGAGTAAAGCAAAGGTGTGTATTGGCTCTGTTACTATTTAACTTGTTTTTAGCTGATTTGACCGAAGCCTTGAACAATATAAATGCCCACCCTCCTAAGCTTGCCGATAAACAGATATCGCATTTACTTTACGCAGATGACGTCATCCTTCTAAGCAATATAAAGTTGGACCTACAACGGTTAATAACACGCATACAGGAATATGAGATCAAAAACAAAAATGGTAATAAATGAATCTAAATCTAAAGTTATGGTTGTCACAAAAAACTCAAGAAGGAAGTACAACTCAAAATGGTTCTTGGGAAAGGAAAATTTGGAGCAAGTCAAAACCTATAGATATCTGGGAGTCATATTTAACGATAATGGTAACTTTAGCTCTCAGAAACTGGATATCACCAGGAAAGCAAATGCACTAACAGGTTCTTTTGGGATAATTAAAAAATCTACTAGCAACTTAACATATCAGCCACTTCCGATATCGGCGAAACTGTTACCCTCCCTATCCAATGGCAGCGAGGCGCTAAATGGAAAAGACGCAATACCTTTTAATAATGCTATCTCTAAAACCTTTCGATCCCTTTTTCTCTTACCTAAAAATGCCTCACAAGCCCAAGTCAGGTTGGAATTTGGTTTGAATAACCAACTGTATGCACGAAAGGTCATATAATTAAAGTATGGAACCGAGTGAAAAATGATAAGGAGAACTTAATTTTGCAGCTTCTATGGAAAGAGATTGAGGACAATAATAATTCATCCGCCTGGAAATATCTAGACAAGGCTCAGGATGAATTTGGGGTTAGGTGTATTTGGACTACTACTATAACCCAGGAATCTTTAAAAAAAAGTTGTGAATAAAACAACAGATTACCTATCATTGATAAGTGATAAAGAGAGTTTGTTAAAAGCAAACACGCTTGGTTCATAGTAAACGGCTACAAAAAAAAGAGGCCTCAGCAGTATCTGGACACAGCATGGTCGTGGAAAAGCAAACATATCTTTATTAAAGCACGATTCGGAATATGGCCAGGAGAATCCCATGCTTTACCTTGGAAAAAACTTGAAAATAACATATTGTGTCAGTTGTGCAGAGCTGGTGAGGAAAACTGTATACATCTACTGTGCTTTTGTCCAGAACTAAAAAATGAAAGATCAACTTCATTCAAAAGGCTATTCAATAAAAGAGCGATAAGAAAATGCAGACAAGCATTGATTAGATGTCTTTTCCCTGATGATGTATCCATTAACTCTGCTTTCACAAAATGTTTAACAATTGCATCTAAAAAATTAGAACAATACAACTCTTGATCATTATCTTAAACCAGTATTGATAATGTATGTATATCATTTTGAAAGGATTAACCTATTTTATTTTTTTAAATGCATTTTAATGAGGCATTGTAATTCAAATGTACATAATTGAGCACTTACGCTTTGTAAAGATTTTAATTAATCAATCAATAAAACTTATACAACTGTTATTACCTATTGGGTTTTAATGCATTTCTCCGTTCCAAATGAAAGACATTGTGTAAAAAAGAAGTCATTTTGAAAAATGACCAATAATTCTCATGCTAGTATGAGTATTCCCAATTTTGAAAATGTGCAAATATGTACTGTTTCTAAACTCTATAATTTATACCCATTTCAGAAATACATAGGTGTCTTTCATACAGATTTTTCCATGTATACATTTTCCCAGAATAATTGCCCTATACCCGGTACATAATAAAATACCATTGCAAGTTGCTGCTCAGTTTTTGGCTCTGGGTTCGTCGGGTTCTTGGTGAACCTACAAGTCCTATATATCCCCACAACCAGGAAGGTCCAGCGGATGTTACAGTATATTGCTTTCAAAAAGCTGTCACAATTATAAGAAGTTACAGGTGAAAACTTTGGTATAAAAGGCTGGTTTTTTCAACTAATTTTCAATTTTTCCAAAATTTAACTGTTCGTTTTTATAAAGAAACCATCATGGATTTAGACAAATGAATTGTGTCCACTTTTCTTAAATGTATAGCTTTACAGTATCCATTATTGCTTTCAAACTCATTTTTACCATTAACTGTAAGGAGGTTGAAAGCACTAAAAATAGCAAAAATAGGCTATGTCCCAGAAAAATACCAAAACAGTGTGAAAAATGTTGGTTTTCTGACAAAACACTGTCATTCCTTAAAAGCTGGGTAAATGGTAATTTCAACCCCACAAACCCTTTTTTGATAACATTTGCAGGGAAAAACCCAGAGGCTTTCATTTGCAGCCCATTATTTCAATTTTTCTGAAAAAAACAAAGATTTTACTGTATTTTGCTTAATTTCTGGGACCCCCCCAAGGAAATCCACAAACCGTGGGTACCTTTACAATCCCCATGATGTTGGAAGAAAAGGACGCAAAATTGGCGTGTATACCTTATGTGGTCAAAAAGTTACAGGGGCCTAAGCGCGAACTACCCCAAATAGCCCAAAAAAGGCTTCGCACAGGAGGGGAAAAGGCCTAGCAGCGAAGGGGCTCATCATGCTTGTGAGATACTTCATGTATTCTGCTTAACAATACTTTATATATAACTCCTTAAATCTTGACTCATGTCTGCCATTCTTACTGAAAATGCTCCAGTTCTGATTCTTAGTTTGGGGTCTATAGAAGTAGAGACAAGTCTAGTCAGGGAGCACCAAAGACCATAGAAGGGCTACACTATTCTCGGTCCAAGACGTTGACGTGTCCTTGGTAGAGTTATGAGGAGACTAGTTTGTGTGCTGATAGATCTGGTACCAGAGCTGATGGTTCCAATTGGATCCTATCAGTACTAGTTAAATCCAGTTGGCTATTGTAGTAAATAAGGAGGAAATCCAAGAGTATTCAGATAAATCCAGGATTTAATAAGCTGCAGCACAGTACTTCCAACCTCCAAGCCATCAGTCCAAGTTAAACATTTTAGA
Source organism: Lissotriton vulgaris (assembly GCF_964263255.1). Classification (NCBI taxonomy): domain Eukaryota; kingdom Metazoa; phylum Chordata; class Amphibia; order Caudata; family Salamandridae; genus Lissotriton; species Lissotriton vulgaris. Next base: position 1,749,897,135 of record NC_141693.1, on the reverse strand, counting down.
TCATAACAATTCCAAATGGAATTACATGGACAGTGTGCATGTGCAACAAGGAACAAAGATTCTATTAAAAGGGAAATATGTACAGGATAGGTTAAAAGGGAAATACCTTGTAAATCAGAATATAACACATTTTCCCCCTTAAAGAAATAAGAAGGGAAGCAGACATTTTCTTTTAACGGCTGTAAAAACATCCAGAATATATATAAAAAAACAACTACGATACACATTTTGAAACTCTTCTAACATTCCATCTTTTCCCATCTTGTGTAACCACACTATTATGATAAACTCTCATAACTTTCATTGGCTTACCGAATTTGTTTTCTCCTTTGGCAATATAACCTGGTTTGCGAATCCTAACAACATCACCAACCATGAATTCTGGTTGCTTAACATTCATCCTAGAATCATAATTGCATTTGTATTTGCCTTGTTTGATTTCCACTTTTTCAGCCACATCCTTAACATTAACATCAGTCATTTGATGACTACAACTCTTTTTAAACCACCAAGGACATAAACCAGAAACAGGATCTCTACCTTTTAGTAAACGAAAAGGAGAAACCTCAGTAGTGGCATGGGGTGTAATACGGTATAACCATAACTTTTCTCTCAATTTATCTTTCCACAAACCTCCAGATTTACGAGCCCAAACTATGTCTTGCTTGAGGACCCGATTATATCTCTCCACTAGTCCATTACCTTGTGGTTCATACAGAGCAGTGGTACAATGCTTAATGCCATACATACTCAAAAATTCTGACATCAGTGAGGATTTGAACTGTACCCCATTATCTGATACAATACATTCCGGAAAACCTTCCCTGGAAAAAATCTCTTTTAAAAATAGGATAACACTCTCAGTATTAGGATGAGGTACTAGTTTGACCTCAGGCCACTTGGAGTGATAGTCCACAGCAACAATGGCAAACCTACATTCCTGTGGTAAAAAATTGAACGGGCCCGCAATATCGATCCCTAACTTTTGCCACGGATGATCTGGCCACTTCACAGGAACTAAAGGTGCCGGATCACACTTGCACGATTTATCACTCTCAATGCACTCAGGACACTCTCTGACAAACTTATCCACTAATCTATCAACTCCTGGCCACCAGAAATTAGACCTAATCAGTCTTTTCATAGAAGACATTCCCATGTGACATTCATGACTCATTTGTAAAATAACACTTCTTACAGCCAAAGGTGGAATACATTTCCCAGCTCTGAATAAGAGATCTCCCTCAATGGCCAATTCATCAGCAATGTTGTAGAATGGTATAATCTCAGCAGGAATGCGTTCCTTGGAAGGCCACCCCAAATTCACATAGTCTCTGACCTTACACAACAAATCATCCTCATTCATACTTCTCATCCACATGTCCTCTGATATAACATTGTATTTTTCTGACAACATTTCAGAAATACTGGTTACCACCTCCGTATCTTCTTCAACCCCAGTACCTGGATATGGCAATCTAGACAAACAATCTGCAGTTACATTTAGTTTTCCAGGTACATATTCAATGTCAAAATTATATTCCTGCAAACGTGACATCAATCTAGCAATGCGAGCTGTAGCATTTAATCCTCCACCAGGTGAAAGAATGCCCACCAATGGTTTGTGATCAGTACGTATTAAAAACCTTGCACCCCAAATATAATTTCGGAAATGCTCAACGCCCCATACACATCCTAACAATTCCTTTTCTATGACAGCATACCGTCTTTCAGTTTGGTTCAAGGATCTAGATGCAAAGGCAACATTCCAATCCTCCTTGCCTGAACGTTGTGAAAGCACACAACCTAAACCATAAAGACTTGCGTCTACCGTCAAAATGCAAAGTTTATTCAAGCAAAACGGTCTTAGAGTAGGGGCTGACACCATATCAAGTTTAACACTTTCGAAAGCATCTTGCTGTTTAGGTCCCCACAAAAACTCTACATCCTTCCTTGTTAACTCTCTTAACGGCTCCATCATGGTCGCAAAATTTGCAATAAACTTACTATAATATTCACAAAGTCCTAGAAATGATAACAACTTGTCTTTACAATCTGGTGCAGGAGCTTTTAGGATAGCATCAACCAATGATCTTTTTGGAGCAACACCATTACCAGAAATGGTGTGTCCCAAATACTCTATAGTTTTCTGAAATAACTTACACTTCTTACTCTTAATAGTAAGTCCAAACTTATCTAACATCTTACACACATTCCTCAAATGCTCCATGTGTGTCTCATCACTTTTGGAGAAAATCAAGATATCGTCTTGAAAACACTTCACGTATTCACTCATGTCCTTAAAAATATGATACATAGATCTCTGAAAAACAGAGGCTGCCGACGCCAAACCGAACGGCATCCGTTTAAACTGAAACAAACCCTGTGGTGTGATAAAAGCTGTGAGATGACGTGATTCCTCTGCTAACACAACCTGATGATACGCCGATCTCAAGTCCAAAGTGGAAAATATAACACCTCCTCCTAGCATGCTCACGACTTCGTTGATATTGGGCAGGGGATGACAATCTACCACTATGTTTGCATTAAGTGCTCTCAAATCTATGCATAACCTCAAAGATTTGTCAGGTTTGCGTGCCAAAACCACTGGCGAAACCCATTCGGACGATTCTATCTCTTCTATGACATCATTTTTCAACATGTCATTTAGTGCATCACTTAACTCTTCTCTAACATTCAGTGGTACGGGTCTAAGTTTTTGTACAACTGGCATAGCTCGTTGTTTAAGCTTAATGACATGAGTGAAACCACTTAGTTTACCTAATTTATCTGAAAAAACACTAGGAAACTCGTCCGACAGTGTCTTCCAAACATTACTCTCTTCTACCGATCTGATGCCTTCTTCTAACATATCACAATCATGTGACACCATGACAGGATCTTTGTTGCGTGGATTCAATGTAATGTGAAGTCTGAATTGATCCCGCCACCCCAAAACATTCACTCCCTTTACAACAACATACAGTTTGATATATGCAGATTGGTCCTTAAAATAAATCATGGAAGCAATATACCCTATAAAATCAATACTAGAACCATTAAAACCTTTTGCCATGACATCGGGAGGACACAACTCACTCTTAGAAATTATATTCTTGTACATTTCATCAAAATACTTCTCAGTTATGATGGTCCAAGGAGACCCAGAATCAGCCATCAACTCTAATTCTACTCCCTTAAACCTAACAACACATTTAGGGGACTCCAAATAATCCTCCTCAAGCAAACTTAAACTTATTATAGACACAATCATCCCACTTACTCTATTAGATTCATCAGACACAACATGTTCATATCTAACTAAACTTGAATCGAAATCTGTCTCATCTCTCACACAAGAAATTTCTTTTTTCTTGAAATAGTTGCCTTTGTCCCCACTTTTCTTTTTGTCCTCTCTACAAGAGTTAGAAAAATGACCCACCTTTCCACATTTGTTGCACTCTTTGCCTAAAGCAGGACAAAATTTGAAAGAAGCTACATGATTGTAACTCCCACACCTAAAACACACAATGCGGTTACGTGATCCAAAGTTATGACTTTGGGGACCTCTTGCAACATTGTTCATCGCACATACTTCTTCAGTTAACTTATCATTCTTATTACTCTTATTGCTTGTTTCCTCTATTGTTTTCATCCATTTGTTAGACTGTTCAAAAGCTTTAGCAGTAGAAATACATTCCAACAAGGTTGGATTGCCTACAATCCACAACTGTTCTTGTGTTTTCTTGCATTTAACATTCACAATTATGTTATCTCTAAGCATCTCATCTGTCATATTACCAAAATTACATGGCATAACTAAAGCTCTCAAACCTGTTAAAAAATCATCAAATGATTCATTTTCCTTTTGTGCTCTGGTATAGAACTTGTAACGATTTAAAGCTAGACAAGTGGTGGGTTTAAAACGCGTTTCCACACGAAGCATAGCTTCATCAAAAACTCCACTATCACCAGGAACGGATGGTAAATTTCTGAAAATAGCTTGCCCTTCGGAGCCCAGACAATGTAGAAATATATTTTTCTTCCTTTCATTTCCCATCCTTTCCCCATCAATAGCTTTTAAATAAGTCATAAACTCCTCCTTCCATCTGTTCCACGGAATGGGAGGGTCACCTTTGCTTTGCAGAAATTTTGAAGGAGGATCGAACTGCACACTAACCAGTGAACACAATTGTCCCAGCAATGAACAAAATAAATGAACTGCAAATAAAATAAAATAAATAAAAATACAATAAGAATGAAATACCATACACCAAAACGCTATAAATAAATGAAAATTAAGTTAATGAGTACACCAGCTGTGTACATCAGCGAAATTCCAGTGAAATCGGCAGAGGATTCCAAGATTTCAACGTGTAGTAAATCTTCCCGATTAAAATGATGTCTTGATAAACCTTTTCCAATCTTTTAGTATGAAAGTACCTTCAATTTCAGGTCCGTTGTTTAAATGTCAACACACACGACACAAACAGCTTCAGGGAGACGCGCAGTGCTCGGCGGCAGCGCTAGTACGCTTCCAAAGGTAAACAAATATGGCCGCCGCTTACGCGTTACGCATTACGTCATGCGTTGCGTGTGGCTTCATTTGTTTCCATGGTTACAGCTCGCTCTAACACGGCGGCGCATGGAAGCATCAACTGAAGACTTCGTTCGCGTGTCGTTTTCGAAGGTAAACACTGATGAAAACGATGTATTTGTTAAAAAATTGCAGGATTTCGCAGCAAAGACTTACAGCGATCGTAATTTCCACAAAATGCAAAGACTCACAGCGGTTGTAGCGATTGTAGTTTCAGTGAAGTCCAGCAGTTCAGATTCAGTGAAAATCACGCAGTTCCAATAATATAGCTATTGAAGCATAAACGGAGGTAAAATGAGATTTTAACTTCCAATCCTTACAGGTCACACTCCACAATCCAATAGCTTCTGGAAGTAAATCCGTTATGAAACTTTGAAAATTTAAAACAATAAAATATTCCAAAAATTCTTCAAAATAGTTGTACCACGCCTGTGCTGCTGATGTAGAAGTAGTAGGTACTGGTCACCCTCGTCGCCAATTTTGTAGTAAATAAGGAGGAAATCCAAGAGTATTCAGATAAATCCAGGATTTAATAAGCTGCAGCACAGTACTTCCAACCTCCAAGCCATCAGTCCAAGTTAAACATTTGAGATCATAACAATTCCAAATGGAATTACATGGACAGTGTGCATGTGCAACAAGGAACAAAGATTCTATTAAAAGAGAAATATGTACAGGATAGGTTAAAAGGGAAATACCTTGTAAATCAGAATATAACAGCTATACCCCCTATTACTGTACCTTCACGGTCAGCTGGTTGTTCCCCAACATTCAAATTGACCCAGTCCCAACCCAATCCTGGTTCCGAAAGATGAGGTGGCAGAAGAGGAGTGATGTGAGCAATAATAGGGATTTGCACGCTTGCGAATGATGAATGAGAAGTGAGTTGTGAGGCAGAGTATAAAAGTGTACCATGGTGGAATACAGAGGACGTACATTGAGAACAATTATTATGTAGTTTTAGCTCTTGGATATGTGGGGATAGTAGTTATTGTGTTCTTGATTATATTCTTTGACTTTTGAATTTAATAACTGTGGATTATTATATGTAAGGTAGGTAACTGGAGAGAGGTTCTTCAAGTTGAATTACTGAATTTTTGAACTTTGAAAGTTGAGGTGTACTGTGAGGTGCTATCAGTCACACGACGATAGGTACCTAACTTTTCCTTGTATGAGTGTATTAATCAAGCTTAGTGGCAGTTCATTTCTTGGTGCACAGGAGTGAGCGCACTGGGTATGGCGACTCCCACAGATCGCAAGTCTACCGTTGTGTGAGAGTAGGTAGTCTTCTCGCCATTGTAGAGATTTCTGTTTAGATGAATGTAGAGTCTATTTAACGCACAGAAATAAGTTGCAGAAGAATGTTAGGATAATGATGAGTGAAAAGGAATTGAAGCTGCTAAAGCGGAGGAAAATGAGAACCCATGTAAGATAATTGCTTGAGACCATTAGGGATTAGAGCATGACTAAGAAGTTTAGGGAGTTGTGGTCCAAGAAAAGGTTAAGACAAAAAAGAAAGAATGAGTGCCAAGGAAGATGAGGGAGATGCTGCTGTAGAAGCAGTAAGGGAATACCGTTTAAGAGAAGTCAGACGATGTACATGTCCCGTGGTCCCAAAGAGATTTTTCCTCTTCACAAAATCTCTTCCTAAATTAAGGAAAAATCCTGATAAGTGGTAGTCACAGATGGGCCGGATAATGACCATTTCCAAAGTCTTGTGGGTGGATCTAGATGTGTTATTTGAGTTGGCGGTCCCAAAGGACTTGTGGGCGGAATGCCAGAGGGCATCTGAATGGCCTACTCAGTAGCCTCCTAAGGTACAGGGAGAAAATGCGTACTTGTCCCTGGTTAGAACCAAAAACGAGGACGTCATAATGCATTTAAAGACTAGGATCCCTTAAAGTGAAATATATTTGCCTAAGGTTTTTCAAACCTCTCACAAACCCAAAGAAACTGAGCACGCTTATCTTGAGTGGTTGATGGAAGGTGTACAGGGAGAATAGCAGACTAAACAACCCCCGAGGAAAACATCAGAGGATTCCTTGCCTCCTTTGTGCAAGAGCTAACACCTGTAATTATCAATCAGATAGTAGAAGGTGTTATTTGTTGGCAGAGTAAACCGCTGGACAAGATCCTGCAATATGCAAAATATTGTAGTGACTTGCTAAAAGCAAAGCGAAAGGGGATAAGGGAGAAGTACATGTTTGCACAGACTCAAATGGCACAATATGGAGCAATGAAGGGACTTAATGCCCCATCACTGGGACTCATAATTAACCTGAGCATTGGGACCAGCATGCAAAGATTTTCCATTGTGTTTAGAGGTAATACCTAGGAGTAGGCAGTGGTTGAGGTAATGCTGGAGGAACCAGCATAAGTGCCCTAAAGAAGGTTACCCCATGCCATATTTGTAACATGTCGGGCATTGGAAGCTGGAGTGTCGTTATAACCCTGATTTAGTTATGATCAATGCCCAAGCAGCGAATCTCGCAGTGCAAGGAGAGCTTCCTCTTCCAAAACTTGGACTCCCTATGTCAACCCCAAAGATTCCAAAATGTGGCATGGCTCAGAGTTCACCCGGCCCCATGCAGATGAAGGGAGGAAATCCCCACTTCCAACAGAGTAACAGAGTTCTCCAAAACCCATTTGTGCCTTAGAATGGCTTGTGCCCATGATGTCCGAGAGTTCCAAAGACTTTGATCAGGGCCAATGACTGTGCCTGAGGGGGGTAGGAGGAGTGTGTGCTTGACACAATCCTAGAAGTGGGCCAGAGTGGACTGTATGTGTAAGGAGAGGTTAATGGACATCTCATATCTTTCCTTATAGACACAGGTGCCTCCCAATCGATTATTAGAACAGTTGAGGTTCCAACCCTACCCCTCTCAGGCAGGAAAGCAAGTCCAACTTGTAGGTAGTGTACCAATTATTTTCTAGCCCCTGTCCCAGTAAAGGTAGGAGATATCAAAAATGACATCAGTTTATGGTTTGTGATTTGAGCCCTGTAAACTTGTTAGTAAGGGATCTCCTTGGCAATCCTAACGGTGTCATTTACTGCACACAGGATGGAGTCAGGATTGAGACCCAAGCAGCCGATTCAGTATTCAAGCTGCAAGTACCGGAGCCTGTCTTTAGATTGTATCTGGTTATTACCAAAGAGGACTTACGCATCTATTTAAGGGAGACAGTCACAGAGTATGTTTGGAATTTTACAGGGAGTGAGATTGTATTGATCAAAGGCGTAAAGCTTCTGAAGATAACCCTTTGACCTAACACAGTTTTTCCAAAAGTACACCCTTACAAAATGAACCCAGAAGACATTGCAGGAATCACTCCCATAATTGAGAGGATGATAAAACAAGGCATCCTGAATGAAGTCATCGGTAGTCCATGTAACTCTCTAATGATGGCCTTACAAAAGGCACAAAAAACTAATGGCTAGTTCAGGATCTTCGTAAAATTAACCAAATTGTCTTTCCATGCTATCCTGTAGTACCAAATTCTAACGTGATCTTGTTCTAAATTCCTCTAGAAACTGAATGGTTTACAGTCATTGACCTCTACCAGGCTTTCTTCTCAGTTCCCATTCACAAAAATAGCCTGTTTCTCTTCGTGTTTCGGTTCCAGGAGATATCGCGCCCCCCAAGGTTAAACTGAAATTCCATCCTTTTTCAATCAGATACTTAAGAAAAATCTAAAGTCTCTGCAGTTACCATGTAGCTCGACCCTAATTCAGTACATCGACGATCTCCTGATCGCATTGATGAAAATGGAAGCTTGCAGATAAGACACCATTGCCTAGCTCAACTGTTTAACTCTGAAATTAGAGTACTGTCAAAAAGAAGTCTTGTATCTAGGAAACCAGATAGAAAAGGGAGTCAAAAGAGTGTTCCACGAACGCATTGAACGGTCCTTAAAATGAAGTTCCCAACCAGGCATAAAGAAGAGTGAATGTTTTTGGGTATGGCTGGCTATTGCTGACAACAGATCCAACCTTTTCCTTTATGGGAAAGCCTTTACCGAGGATGACGCACACTAATGTCAATGACCCGGTATCAAAGGATTGTAAAAGGATAGGAGCTGTCCTAGAACTCAAAAATCTGAAGTGCAACGCACCCGTTCTCGAAATGCCACATTATACAAAATAATTTGTGCTTTTTTGGCCACAAGAAAGATGGGTGTGCTTTATCTGTGCTAACACAGGCCCATGGGGAGACCAAGCGCCCCATTGGGTATTTCCCAGCAACTCTTGATCCTGTAGTCAGAGAATTGCCTAGTTGGCTCAAAGCCTCCACATTCAGAAAACAGAAGGAATAGTAATGGGCTACCCACTAATTGTAATGGTCCCTCATTCAACTGAAATCTTCATAACTCGCACATGCACGCAGCTTTTGACAAGGAGCTGTTTAACCCACCATGAGAAAATCATTCTGGCTCCTGAAAATGTCTCTATCAGGAGATGCAATGTCCTAAATCCTGCTTCTCTGCTACTAACTCCAGAAGGAGATGAGGAGGGTGACTTCTACCATGACTGTGTCAGTTATTAAATTCTGCACAAAACCAAGGCCTGAGGTATTGGATGTACCCTACCCAAATCTGATCATACCCATTTTGTTGATGGGTCTTGTTTGAGAGACCAACGCAGAATTTTAATAGCTGATTATGCTGTGTCACATTAGGTTGGGTTGTGGAAGCATCCTCCCTGTGCCTTGAAACGTCTGCACAAGTAGCCAAATTGATTGGCCTTACTAGAGCCCGCTGTATATCAGAAGTCTCAAGTGTTACCATTTATACTGACAGCCAGCATGGAACCGCTGTAGTGCATGATTTTGGGCAGAATTGTTCACAGTGAGGTTTCACAACCTCTGCTGGGGCTTTGCAATTGCCAAAAGATATTACAGTGGTGAAGTATGCTGTGCACATGAGCAGCAATGATTTTGTAACCTGAAGTAACCACTATGCGGATGAAATTGCGCAATATTGTGCTCTCGAGTCTAGCGCCTTTCACGTGGAGGAGCCCTGTAAAGCAGAAGGAGAAACTGTGACAAATATGCTGTTGAACACTCTACACACTTTCAAAGAGCTGATGGAATTACAACACTGTGCTTCAGAAACAGAGAAAGCCAAACGAGAAAAGATGGAATGTGTGAGGAATGCCAGTGAGATCTGGGTGTCTAGTGATGGGAAGTCAGTACTCCCTGATTCCATGCTATCTGCTATGGCATGGGCCAGAAGCCATCTGGCTTCTTGGACAAAGGTGTGCACTACTTTGTTGATGTATGGAACATTTAACACAACTTTACAATAAAATTAATTTGCATTTCTCAGATGATTTTAATACAATTCTCCTTGATTTTAATCACATAATTGTTGCTTCACTTTGCTTTACATTATTACATAACACTATGCATGTATCAGCCTAACTATATATAACAAACAACTGAGTTTTCATGTCATGCAAAAATAACATCAGTCAAATGCTCCATATATCAACAAAGTAGTGCACACCTTTGTCCAGGAAGCCAGTTGGATTCTGGCCCCTATTTTTCTTGTATCACTGTGGAATAGGTAAACACAAAGAAAGGCGCGGCACATAGATCGAAAATCTGTATTGAACACTGGTTCCAGAATTATTTATCAGGTGTGCAGGGTCTACATAAATTTCTATCTGCCATGGTATGACACATGCATGGTCCAACACATGTAGGAAGAGAGAGGATGGTGTCCACCTTTTGCCTGTACTGGTACAATCCCCATTTTCGATCAATGTCAGAAAGCATGTGTCAACGTTGTGTAACCTGTCAAAAACAAAATGGGGGCAAAAAGGTTGTAGTGACCATGGGCCACATTGGAAAGTCTGATGGTTCCTTCAAATGACTCCAGATCGATTTTGTGGAGATGCCCCAATGTAACCAATTGATGTATATCCTAGTTATTGTGTGTTTGTTTTCCCGATGAGTCCAGGCATATCCACGCGGACGTGTGACAGCCTGACGGTTCCACCTTGTTATCGTGGGTGTTAATACCACAATTCATGGTGCCGGTTCATCGAAAATCCGATAAAGGAAGTCACTTCAAGAACGAGGTGATGCAGTTATTGTGCATCGCACTAAGGATTGACCAGAGATTTCATTGTAGCTACGGACCTGAGGCATCAGATGTGCTAGAGAGACTGAATGGGACCATCACAGCCAAATTGGCCAAAGCCTGTGCATCACTTCCCATAAATGGCCAAACGCCCTTCCTTTGGTATTAATGAGTGAAATGAAATGAAATGAAAATAAAATTTATAAAGCGCTACAGTTGCCCTCAGGCGTCCAGGCGCTGTGACTAAACAAAAATGCCCTCAGATGAACAGGAATTTTCTGGTTACTGAAACAAAAAGGTTTTAAGCTGTTTCCGGAAACTAGTTAAGTTGGAGTTGCCTCTCATATGCAGAGGGAGGGTGTTCCACAATCTCGAAACATTATAAGAGAAGGAACGTCCTCCTGCTCTGGCTCTAAAGATTCTAGGAATCTTGGCCAGTGATGCAGACGAGGATCAAAGCACCTTGTTGGGCAGGTAAGGGGAAATCAAGGAACAGTTGATTTCTGGACCCATTTTCCAGAGAGCCTGGTGAACAATGCACAGAGCTTTAAACTTAACTCTGTCCCTGACAGGCAACCAGTGCAGCGTTCCTAGGCCAGCTTTTATTGAAGTTCTTCGTGGAACTCCAAGTAGCGCACGAGCAGCACAGTTTTGAGTGCCCTGAAGTTTTTGCAAGATATAGTTTGGTGCTCCAAGATAAAGGGCATTATTGAAGTCCAGGCGGGATTGGACGAGGCCCTGTATAATTATCTGCCTGGCCTCAAATGGAAGAAGGGGAAGAATTTTTTTGATCACCCTAAGGAGGCCAAAGCAGGTGGCCGCCACCTTGGTGGCCTGTGTATTGAAGCTCAGCGACTTATCTAGCCATACCCCCAGACTTTTGATGTTATCTCTGGGGCCAGGGGCCGCCTCCATGCTCGCGGGCCATAGCAGCTCCAAAGTAGAGGGGGCCGCCGGGCCCAGGAGCATGAGCTCGGTCTTGTCGTCGTTGAGCTTCAGACATGAGCTCATCATCCAACTCCTCACCTCCTCCAGGCACGCCGCTAGATTGGGCGGCGATTGGAGGCCACTCTTCAGCACAAGGGAGACCACCAGCTGGGTGTCGTCCGCATAGGAAATGATGTTAATACCATGCGGACGAACAATCCCAGCCAGCGGCCTCATATATGCATTGAAGAGCGTAGGGCTCAAGGATGAACCCTGAGGGACTCCACACCCCAAAGGCCTGCTCGATGACACGGATGTGCCGACAAAGACCTGGAAGGTTCTATCCGATAGAAAAGACTCAAACCAGACCAGGGCCTCTCCGGACACTCCTAGGTCGGCGAGACGGTTCATCAGAATTTTATGAGGTACCGTGTCAAAAGCGGCACTCAGATCAAGGAGGATCACTGCCACTGACCCCCCCCCCCCCCCCCGATCCAAGATCCGTCTCGCCTCCTCAGTCAGAGCCAATAGAGCAGTCTCTGTCCCATGTTTTGGGCGAAAGCCCATCTGGGAAGCATCGAGGAGGTGGTTTTCCTCGAAGAACTTCATCAGAATAGTATTAACGTGCTTCTCCAGGATCTTAGATGCCCATGGGAGCAGAGAAATCGGGCGGTAATTGCTAGGGTTAGCTGGGTCAAGGGCAGGTTTTTTTAGCAAGGCCCGTACCATTGCATGCTTCCATGTCGCAGGTACCATCCCGCTCAAAATGGAGGAGTTCAACAATTCCATGAGAGTAGGGAGAATGGTTTTGCTAGCCAACCCCAGCGAGCCCGGGGGAGCAGGGTCACATGGTGAGCCAGATTTTATTTGTTGTGCTAGAGACTCCAATGTTTCCAGATCCAACAATGGAAAGGACTCTAGCTTGCTATAACAGGGAGTTACCATATCCAAATTTGAGTCAGAGCGTTGGGTGGGTGAATCAATGGCTGGATCAGGAAAGGAAAGGTAGATTTTATTAACTTTTTGATAAAAGAAATCAACCAACTCATTGCATTTAGAAGGGGAACTACTATTGTCTACGGCGGGCGGAGGGGGTTTTATCAGGGAACTCACTATCCGATATATTTCTTTCGGCTTAGATTTAGCCATTGTTATTTTGTCATTATAGTAGGCTGCTTGTGAAGTTTTTATTGCCAGTTTATAGTTCCTGATAGCGTCCCTGTAAGTGGCTTTATCAGTAGGATTATAGGTCATGCGCCATTTCCTCTCTAGTCTCTTGCAGGAGCGCTTTTTGTCCCTAAGGTCTTCTGTGTACCACGGTGCTGATTTACTCTGCCTCTTTGAACCAGATAGGTGAGAAGGGAGAACCAGATCAAGAGAGGCGGTGATCCAATCGTTGTATTTATTATTATTTGCCGTTGGGTCATGGGAGAGTAGAGGTCTAGTGGTGCTAAGGGCCTTCGTCCAATTTTCTATAGAGAGTTTGGACCAATTTCGGGTTTTCCGAGATGTAAAAAAGGATGGAGGGGGTTTGCTAGTGGTCCAGGTGAAGGCTATCAGGATAGGCTGCTAATAGTGCCCACTTTAAGTTGCTCACTATTACTAAAGATCGGGTCTAAGAGATGACCTTTTTCATGCGTGGAAGAGGGAACTAATTGCTCTAGTTGGATGGCAGCTAAACTTGACATCATCTCTAGTGCCGTGGGGTCTAACAGGTTGTCAAAATGAACATTAAAATCTCCAAGTAGAGTGAAATTAGAGGGAGAGACAACCAATTGGGATGCCACAAACAAAAGAGAGGTGTTAAATTGTCCGATAGATCCAGGAGGGCGATAGATAAGAATACCGGTGAAGCTGGTATTAGGGGAAAACTCGATCGCAAAAGGGAAACTTTCACAATCCTCAATCTCCTCCGTCAAACAGCGGCAGACACAGCTCTCTTTATAAATGATCGCAAGGCTGCCGCCTCTGCCCTGCGGTCGATCAACCCGTGCTATCTGGTAACCCGGGATAATGGCCTGTACCAGATCCGGCTGAGAGTCTTGATTTAACCAAGTCTCGGTCAGAAAGATCACATCCGGTGTATGTTCATCTAGGAGCAAGGAAATTTCTAAACGATGCTTCACTAGAGACCTGCAATTGAGCAGAAACATGGAGTAATCCTTTACCTCAGATCTGGCAATAGTGATTAGCTCTGATTTACAGTGCGTGCAGCAGCGAGGGATCTCCAGTGGATGTCTAGGATGGCCACATCTAGATGAAACCGGTGGGCGCAGCTGATGTAAAAGCCTCGAGCTGTATACACGCCTGTTTCCCACAAAACGACCAGGGGACGTGGCCCCTGGGCCCGGCCGGGCGCGGCCGGGCGCAGACGGGCTTGCCTTTGGTGCGCCCGCTGCGCCCGCCCGCTGCCTGGACGGACGTTCATGTTCCTATATCCGGTGTGAGGAGAGCGTGAAGCAGCCAGCAGCTGCAGCGCTACCCCTCCCTCACCCAAGATAGCCGAACCCCTTCTCCTCAAGCGCCAGGAAATGCAAATGCACGCTGGGAATCGGGTTCGAGAGGGCAGTGTGACATGCAGGTAGTTATTAAGTCAACTAGCAAGCAGCAAAATACAATTCATAACACAGATTAAAAAGTGTTTTAAAATAATGCTATCTGTTAAAAGCGATCAAGATCAAGAACAGAGCCCCCGGCTTCCGCCTCAGGGGAGAGACATCAGTGTAGTCAGCGCGCAGCGCTATTCACTGAGTTAAGTAGTCTGGGAGGGCGGGAAGTGGCCAGCAGCTGCAGCGCTACCCCTCCCTCACCCAAGATGGCCAAACCCCTTCTCCTCAAGCGCCAGGAAATGCAAATGCACGCTGGGAATCGGGTTAGAGGGGGCAGTGTGACATGCAGGTAGTTATTAAGTCAACTAGCAAGCAGCAAAATACAATTCATAACACAGATTAAAAAGTGTTTTAAAATAATGCTATCTGTTAAAAGCGATCAAGATCAAGAACAGAGCCCCCGGCTTCCGCCTCAGGGGAGAGACATCAGTGTATTCGAGGATTCCCCTGTAGACAACCAGGATTATCAGTTTCAGCACCTGCTCTTGTGAATATCACAGATGATCTAGTTCTCAAGTACTGCAATGGATTCGCTGATGTGATACTTTCTATCTTATATCAGGTTGATGCCTCTACTATAAATGTTCGAGAGTCTCCAGGACATGATTTGAACCCCGGTGATTTGGTTCACAAAAGAAGCATGTCTAAAAGTCCTACCTGGAGGGGCATTGGAAAGGCCTGTATCAGGTAATCCTGGTCACCTGCACTGCTGTGAAGAGTGCTGGTTGAACTAGATACACGCCTCCTATATCAAGAGGGTAATATGGGAAGAGGTAGAAACAGAGCCAACATCTACTAATTCTTCGAGTCGCCCTAGGTTGGAAATTTCTGAAGCTTCCCAAAAAGAGGTCGATCAGTCAGGGGGTACACAATCACCCACAGCAGAGCATTAACAAGAACAAGAGCATCATCATTCCAGAAACAACTGTGATACCAACCACTGGGTTGAGAAAACATATTCACAGATACAAGGAAATTGACCCTGTCATGAGCGCAGGACCCTGAAAGTGGCATGGCTCAAGGAAGTTCCCTGAGAGTGAATTTGCCTTATCAAAGCTAGAAATTACAAGCATCTCTAAGAATCGTGGCTCGACTGAGGAAAGCTGGCCAAAGACTACGACAAGCCAAATGAGACTATTAACAACTAAGAGAAGACCAGAGACAATAAGGAAATTTAGTAAGCTAGAACAACTAGCCCATGCTGAGCAACTTGACCTTGTAGACAAAAGCATTGAGCTGAGGTCTTCTAAATAGCCCAAGAGAGAAAGGTCAATCGCAAATATTCAGGTCTGAATTGGATCTATCTCACAAAGACTGATATTGAATCTGATGATGGCTTGACTGACATTGGCAGGGCCTCCCTGAAGGCAGGGCAACTGCACAAGGGAAGACATTCCCGCAAGTCACTGACAAACGTCTAAAGGACATATAGAGAGTTAGGGTAATCATCAGAGTTTGTTAGAGCCATAGGCCTACTGTATATACAGAATAAAAGCCACTGTAACCTCCAAGATAAGGTAAAGACAACAGGATAGAGATTATAGAACTAATTGCTTCATTTTGAGGCTTCAATCTGTTTCCTTGATTTCATTCAAGTTAAGATGGCGATCCCTCAACAATGAAACGAGAACCCTCGGTCTAACAGAAAGAACCTGTAGACGGCACCCCTCAGCCTCCCAACTAAAACTTCTCTGACAGACCAGAAATGCTTTCAACAGGAACATCCTCAAATCTAAAAAACGCTAAACACGGACCTTGCAAGCTCTTTGAAATGGTCAAAAACCAACTAAACAAACTTGCTAAAACTTCTAAAGAAATCTCAAAATCCCTAATAACCTGTGAGGAGTTCTCTTCTTTCTTTACAGCCAAAATTACCTCCAGAGAAAACAAACATAATTCCGCCACCAACATCCGACCTCTTCATGCTGGGTCCCATCTCTCCTCTCTTCGCCCCCCAGACAACACCCAAGAACCAAGCGCACTGGTCCAATTTCAAGTTATATGACAACAAATGTTGTTGTAAAGGCATGATTGATAAAGGCATGAGTGGTAAAGATTACACCCCACACCTGCTGCCCTGAGCCCTAGAAACCAGTCCCCAGGACTGCAATACCCCGACCCGGTGATAAACACTACCTAGACCCCCGCCCGAGCCCTAAAAACTGTCCACTAGCCTTGCAATGCACCCCACCCTCGTTAAAAAATCGACCCAGAGCCCTGCCCCACCCTGAGCCCCAAAACGGCCCCCAGGACAAAAAATGACCCCGATTCCAGCCCCCCGCCCTGAGACCTAAAACTGTTCCAGTCCAAAGTATTACAAGTATTACATGGAGCAACCCCTAGGCATGTCTGCATCTGCTTCAACTGCCTTCATCCTCTTTTCAGCTCTTCAGAACATTTTAAGATGGCATGGTAACCATCACTAGGTAACATCCACAACATGGATGCTGGGATACAACACAAAGAACGAACCCTACCCCAGCCCCCCACCCTGAATCCTAAAACGGCGCCCAGCCCTGAAAACTGTCTTCCCCTTGCCATGAGCTGTAAAACTACCCCCCTGAAAACGAGCCCCCCGAAAACTTCCCCCTCCCCCAAGGCCTACTTACCAAGCCGTATCCCAATCCTTCCTTTCTCTGTCCTTTTTGTTCCTCTCCCGCCCATACGGTCTCTGAAACTAGACGGCTGACTACCTTAACAATACATATATGTGGTCCAAGAATATGCGTGGTTAAGGCATATGTGTTCTTAAGGCAAGGGGTGTTCTGCTTGCGTGGCAATGGCACACGTGGCTTAGCCTGCATTGTTAATGCCATTTCCCCTCACCAAAAGTGTGAAATTCCATGAAGTGTAGCTGTCTTACCACGCACGTTTCAGTCGTCAACTTCATTGGAGAGTTGTAGCTCACTGTTGTAGATTCATGACGCACTATACACAATTCACCCTTTTTCTCATGCTCCATTTTCAATCTAGGAAGGAAATTAGAATTTCATTTGAATCTTAATCGGTTCTTTGATCTTGGTCTCATATTTCAAGTTTCTTAAAACTTTCACTTTCCTTTAATTATATTCTTTACAAATTCATGCTAATCTTTAATTTAAACCACAACCTACTCCCATTTAGTCATTTAAGCTTTCAAGCTAGTTTGTACAACCAGTTGTAGATATTTATAATAGGTAATAGGATTCCCAGAGCCATCAGTAACAGGAAGCTCTTCTAGCAAATCTTTGAAGTCTAAAAGATATGATGACATAATCTGTTGCTTTTCAAAAATACTAACAAAAACATTACATGGATAGACTATAAGACAATTGCAGTTGATATAAGGTTGCTCATTCACCTGCAGAAGAAGGGAGAAGCATGCACACAAAACAATTCCCTTTACCCATGATCCTACACATACAGGCATTTGACCCAAAACTACTCACTATTCTGCTACTATATGTTAATGTCTTGTGTTCTACGTTGCTGACCAATCACTGAGAGGCTTGTGAGATCTAAGTGGAATCCCTCCTGCACAGGTTAAGATCTGAATAGGCTTTACGTAAGGACCCATCCAACTTTCTGACCACTACACCTGCAGGGGAGAATTCCTCCCTAATCACTGTTAATCATCTTTCAAAGTTCAGATATATCAGATCCACAGAAATCGAAAACATAAGGTCTGGCTCATCCACTAAATACATTCTAGTTAAAAACTGGGAAGCAGTTGTTTTCTTCCTGTGTTCCCATTCATGTAGCATGGCATCTTTGACAACAGGCATCATAGACAGGGATCTGACATACAAAACTGCGAAAAGATAGCAGAACTAGTGGAAGGGGCTTTAGCTGGATCTGTTGAGAGACCCAAATTCTTCCTAAGGTAAGAGATGACCAGATCCAAATCCTCTTTATCATCAAACGCCCTCTGGGGTCTCACAAAGTTGACGTCTTGGACTCATCCCCACCATCAAGTGAAGACCAAGAGGAATGAAGAGAGACAGGTGATCCCAACAAATCCAGTTTGGGACACTTGTATTGAGCTAGGAACTCTTTAAGGGTTTCAATCGTAAGGTCCTTTAAATGAACCTCTGAGGCACCCTTTACCCCTCCCTGACTCACTGCAGTCAAGTGTGGTCTCCATCTGTTAACAGAGTGCTTGCTTTTTATCAAGTAAAAAAGGCAAATAACAATCCTTAGTAAATATCCTCTCTGTGGCAAACAACCACAGATAACATAGACCTGCGGTGCAGATCTTAATGTTTAAGAGATCTTGCTTTTCAGCTCCTGTTATTCGCTTAGCCCAACTTCCAGGAACTGACGTGTGCTTGCACAACTTTGAGCTGCGCAATGTGTCCGCTTCCGAATCCAACACGACCACTGCGGATGAGCAACATAGGAGGACACACACAGCTGTCCCATCAGTTCCCATCCAACAGAGAGGGGAGTTGCAAACTGGGGAAATTTTTAGGCCACAAACAAAGAGAGGTTAAGAAAGTATTCTGCACCTGATCTAAGGCTAGTAGCGAATAGGTTGCGTACTCACAGCGAAACCCTTGCGAGACTCAATCCTGCGGGCTACTGGCACTTCCAGATCACAGGGGACCCATTCCTAACAATAGCAAGGTAATGGTCTGCAAAGCAGACAAAAACAGGATTTGGGATGCCATTCCTGCCCTTATATAGGGTATTCTAGGAGGATAGGGTTCTTATTTTGAATGGCAGTGCTTAAAAGTGTATGCAGCGAGGCGGGCCTGATCACTTGTAAATACAGGGATGAAGAATAGAAATGAGGATGTTTTGGAAGAGAAATGTTTTCAATATTTGTTTTTACTATGTGCTTCATTCTCCTATACCCACAAATGATGATCAGTTGTAGGAGACCCAGTTTACCAAAAAATGGCACACACTAAACTGAAGTGCACCAGTGATGCATGCAGCCAAGAGTTTGGTACAGGTGGCCCCATGTGGTCTGATAATACGCCCTCTGTTTCAGGTGCTCTTTTGGTAGCACAGGCGGCTTATATTCTACTAATTCAATTAACCCACGTTTTTTAAATTTCTTGTTAAAGATGCATAGCTCGCAGGTTTGCATTGCAGTTGTTCAAGTGCATCACACTATTTGTGCATAACAATGGGTGGTGAGGTAGTAGTTACAGCAATGGTGACTGATAGGCAACGAAATTTAGCATTTAACTGCCAAACTGTGACGTAAAAAGGCAGTGAAAAAGAGGGAGTACAGGACTTTTTTTTAGTAACCTTTACTTTAATTCTTATAACAAAAATAAACATGTGGACTGCTCTTCAGTATTCCGCCTCCATAGCGAACACTCTTGGCACCAGTGCACACATGGTGTGCTACACATATCATCTTCTAATGTATCAAAAACATTTGTCCACGGTGTGTGGCCAGTACCGAAGCAAGCATGATGCTCTAGATGGGTTGGGGGTAGCTCCCTTATGAATGCCCAGCATGGGCTTCTTAACACTGGCAAGAGCTCATCTAAAACGTTATGTCTGGGTGGTGTGGATGGGAGAAAAGCTAGTGAATTGCCTGTCAATGAGACAGACCCCGGCGAACCCAAAGAAGGCTAGAGAGCTTGCTGTGAGGACACAGGCAGCCCGGAATAGTCCTAAAGCCATCTTGGGCCTTATTCAGTTTAAAGGAAAGTCAGTGAAGTCATATCAAAGATGGGTAGGTGTTAGTAACTGCTATATTCTAGACAGAAATAGACCTTATTGTTGTTTCAAATTGCTCAAAGACATATGTTGTAGTGTTGCAAGCTCAGAACTAACTAATTTCTGATATGTAAGTCGTAAAAGTGATTAAAGGCCTTCAACACAACAAATCACCACAGACAGATAGTATGACTAATGCTAAAGTTTTTTTAATAAGAGATTGTGTTCCTTCTTGCAGCAAAATACAACATATTCATAAGGAGAGCAGACCTCATATGATCCTATATCCCTTTTCAATGTCGATCTCAAGATCCATACTTAAGGAAATTAAACAAGATCTTCTTTGCTCGCAACCCCTTTTTATATCTTGGCTTGGAAGACTACTGACTTTTTAAATTGGAAATGCTCTAAAGAAAGAGTCCCAGGAGTGATGGGACACTGTTACACTGGGTCAGTATTTAGAAGTCAATATAATTCCACGAGGACTTAGAATTAATATCTTTCTTACAGTTGAGTATTTGGATTCAATTCAAGCTGAACATTGGGAACAGAAGCTCAGTCAAACTTCAAGAGACCTGATGCTCATGTTGATTGAGCAGGCAGAAAGCAAATTAGAGAGTTTGAGACAAGAAACTGAGCAACTTAAATAGAGATAGCAAATTTGATACTGGCGGAGGGTACTAGGACGAATTATGGGATTCTCTAACAAGTGTTGGAAAATACCAGGAAGAAATAAAAGAAATAAAGAAATAGAAAATACAGAGAGATGAGAGAGACTACAAATTTGGCAGAGTGTACTCTTATGCCAGGAAACATGAACTAGCTTTTAAAAATCAAAAGCCTGTTGAAAGGACCTCATCCGTTGAGAGTCTAATATCATCTAATGACTCGAGTTTAGGGAACTGGGAAATCGGTTACTGCCAACTATAAGAATGTCACAGTGAGATCAAGTTCTTTTTTAGAAGAAATAAAAAAATGTTCCTGGAGGAAACAGCACAGAAGAGAGAGTGCATGATACAAATGTGAGAGGATGTACCAGAAGAACAAGGGGTGGAAGAACCCGGTCAGGGAGAAAAGCAATCAGGGGTCAAAAAATTATCCCAAATGAAGGGAGTGCAGAAATAACACAAAATCTTGTTAACTTATCAGCTAAGCCTCTTACTGATGTAGAAATGAGTTTATTAAACAAAGGGTAATCATTTGCACCAACTCGACATTGTAATACATTTGAATTACAAACCGATTTATATAAATGTGTGAGAATTCTCAAACTTAAAAAAAGATTTTGCCTTCGGATCGAAGAATATGCTCTAACCTGGAATTAGTTAAGATTTCCAGTATGACAATTGAAGATTTAAAGGACACACAAACACTGATTAGTCTTACTGAATAAATAGTACCGGACATTGAGGACAAAATACAAAGCATTGGCTTAGAAGAAGGTGTGATTGAGAAAAGCTGTCAGTCCAGTAAATCACGTTTTATTCCCTTTTTACCTAATGAAAATGTATAGACATTTTTTTTTAAATCTAGTTTGCAGGGATATTGATTTTATGCATAAGAAGTTGGATGTAAAAAATTTACCAATAAAAGAAAGAAATGCTATATATGCCCTGTGGAATGATTTGAGACTCATCATAAGACAAGCAGACAAGGTGGGCAACATTGTGATTTTGAATTTTGAGGACTATATTTAGAGGCCACTAAACAACTATCTAGTAAAACAGATTATGAGATCACTAAGATACAATATAATACAGACGAGGCATCCAAACTACTAAGGAAATGTATGGAGAAAGGTTTTTTGGGCAAAGAGGAATACAGGTATTTAGAAGGAAAGAAATCTGACTATACCGATTATTTATTTCCTGTCCAAAATCCATAAAAAGCAGAGCAAGAACATTCCCTGTAGGCCTATTATTTCAGGAATTGGGTTAGCTACAGATAATTTATCAGAGTATATAGATTCTTTTTGCACTGTTAGTGTTGAATCTAGCATACTATACAAAAGATACAAAGGACTTGTTACAGAAATTACTGGATATTACCTGGAGTGATAACTTGTGGTTGGTTACCATGGATGTATTAGTATTTATATTTGTAGAGTGCAGCATTCATCCCAAGGGACAGTACGGCGTTAGGATAAGCGGAAACCTGTATGGGGAGGTTTACGACATATGACGTAAAGCATCAGGTCTAGAGCAATAATCCATGGACATCAATACTTGAGTCCTGAGAAACACCACGTTTCAGCTTCTTTCTGAATCTCACATGATCCTCAGTGAGATGAAGCTCTAGTGGGAGTTTGTTCCAGTAGGTAGCTGCCAAATAAGAAAAGGGTCGAACCCCCCGCTCTAACTTTTGCATGTGTATGGTTTTTGCTAGAGCGTGGTTGCCTGACCTAAGGTCACGTGAGGGGACATAAAATTCCAATATATCCAGCAGAATTCTGGGACCAAGTTTATGTAATGCTCTGTGCGCGGAGCATAGTAGTTTAAACTTGGCTCTCTGTAAAGAGCCTTTAGACTTGCATAAGACAACGAGATGGCTTACGAGCATAAAAGTATTTATTTGGTAAGTAATCAGCTAGCTTTTACAACCATTCTAAGATGATTCTGGAACAAGTGGAATTTGTGTAGAATAACAACTATTTTCTATAGCAGAACACTCTATACCACCAAATTTGTGGGACTGGAATGGGTGCTAAGTTTGCTCCCTCTTATGCCAACCTGTTGTCGGGATCGGCAGCAGCTCAAGGATAACAATTGCCACTAACCTTAACCTTGTGACCAGCGGAGACGATGTCAGAAGAAATGCCTCCCAATTCCTCCCGAGCACGATTCCCAACAAAGGAAGAATGAAACCTCTGCGTGAACTCGCGCCCCAGGGAAAAGGGAAGTGGACAAATAATAAAAGAGCTGTGATCTCGGTGGTTCCCTCAAGGTCTGGTAATAAGAACTGCTAGGCACCAGGAAGGACTTCCACTCTGCAAAAGGGGAAGATAATGCACAAGATATATCACCTATTCTTTCCTGAATAGTAACTATTATATGCAAGATATCGATGTATCACCTTACCAGAAGATATACAGCTAAACAGGGCGATTCTTTCCCTTTTCCTCTCAAAAGAAATTAAATGACACACGGATTAGAATTGTCCACTTCAAAGTTCTTTGGAACACGGTATGTGTCTTTGTCCGGCAAAAAGAAACGGAAGGATTCCAAATGTTATTTAAGAGTGAAACCCAAGACGAAATGTTGTCCACAATATGGGCGTTGTTTAACAGCACAACGCAATGCTTGTATAACGAGGCTCCGGACTTCTCCTCTGCAGAGTTCTCCACAAGTTACTGGAAGCCAATCACTTTCCCTATTCCCTAAGAAACTAATATAATCGGAACGCGTCTTAGTATTCAGACGCGTTCAGAGCACTTTCGTTTTCACCCGCTGCCTGCAATATAAAATGTGAGGCAACGCGTTTTAAAACTGCACCGCGGCTTTTCCTGAACGCACACACAGGAATACTAGGCAAGACGCGGAGGAGGCGAGCCCGCACTCCAACCGCAATAGTACCTGTCACAAGTCCCGAAATAAACACAATCCCAATACAGAGTCCCGGACAACAAAGGCTGTAGGCTTCAAGCTGAAATCCGGCGGGGAACACCATCCGCCATCCCTCGATGAAACCAGAATAATTGACAAGCACCGTCTCAGCGGGAAGGAGGTGCTTATACGAGTTCCACCCTAAGCCACATGGTTCCTGCCCCTAGGCATGCTGGTAGTTGCAGTTTTCAATACTAACACCCTCCTAACAGATCTACCAGGGAAACAGCGGAACCTTCGTGAAAGGTATGGGACGAGCCCTGTCGGCAATGTAATCGCTACAGAACCCCCTCTCGAGGACATCCGACCCGGCGGTCGCCCAGGTCTACCAGGATGTGAAGCATGAAAGAGAGCCACCAACTCAGGACAATGTAGGTTGTCTATAGGCTCCCACGTCCTCTCCTCGGGCCCATAGCCTTTCCAATCCAACAGATACTGAACCCTACCCCTCACCATACGAGAATCAAGGATCGCCTGCACCTCATACTCCTCCTGACCATTTACCTCAACAGGAAGGGGCCGATCGGGAAGTCTCATACTGAGAGGACATGGTCGGAGCAAAGGAAGAATAAAACCTCTGCGTGAACTCGCGCCCCGGGGAAAAGGGAAGTGGACAAATAATAAAAGAGCTGTGATCTTGGTGGTTCCCTCAAGGTCTGGTAATAAGAACTGCTAGGCACCAGGAAGGACTTCCACTCTGCAAAAGGGGAAGATAATGCACAAGATATATCGGAACGCGTCTTAGTATTCAGACGCGTTCAGAGCACTTTCATTTTCACCCGCTGCCTGCAATATAAAACGCGAGGCAATGCGTTTTAAAACTGCACCGCACAGGAATACTAGGCAAGACGCGGAGGAGGCGAGCCTGCACTCCAACCGCAATAGTACCTGTCACAAGTCCCGAAATAAACACGATCCCAATACAGAGTCTCGGACAACAAAGGCTGTAGTCTTCAAGCTGAAATCCGGCGGGTAACACCATCCACCATCCCTTGATGAAACCAGAATAATTGACAAGCACCGTCTCAGCGGGAAGGAGGTGCTTATACGAGTTCCACCCTAAGCCACATGGTTCCTGCCCCTAGGCATGCTGGTAGTTGCAGTTTTCAATACTAACACCCTCCTAACAGATCTACCAGGGACACAGCGGAACCTTTGTGAAAGGTATGGGACGAGCCCTGTCGGCAATGTAATCGCTACACCTGTTCATGGGCTGGTATGAGAAGGAGCATGCATGGAATGAACAAGCCCATGAGCTATATCAATGTGTGGCCCTATGGGTCCGATATATAGATGATGTATTGATAGCGTGGAAAGGTGTGAAGACTAACTTTTGTCGTGGCACAGGTACCTGAACACCAAGACATTTTACATGGAGCTATCCTTAGAATATAGCAAATCAGCTATTAACATTTTGGACTTGGACTCTTATGGTAAGGAAAGAACATTGCAAACACAGTCATTTCGTTGGCCCTGTTTAATTTGGAACGAGGTATGGAGCTTTGTCAAAAAGACTCTGGGACATCTCCTGCAAGATACCCTTACTGAGACCATATGCAATGGGAAAGTAATGCATGACGGCTGGATACCTATCACAAATATAGTGTAGGCAGGTCATAACTGTTAATTGGAAAAGAGCTTCCCCTCCTCGATGACTGGATAGACGTCATTAGGGACAATTAGAACATTGGAATGTTGAGAGCTCCATTGAGACAATGGAGTGGATGCAGTCTTACAATGGCTGATATGAGCCTTATTCTCCTACATTCCAATTTTTGTCTTTCTGTTTCCCACTTTTTAATTCAGAACATTCTGTCCTTAGCAAGTGGAATGTTCTAATAGCCATATTTGATGTGAGACGCATTTGAGATGATGTCCCACAGGATCAACTGACACAATGTTGTTAATGAGCTGCACCCCTTTCATCTGTGTGGTGAGAAGGGCGACTCCTATTTGAACAGGAACATCTGACTTCGTACTTACTACTTGAAGAAGACTCAGAATATTTGTTCGTTTTTGCAAAAGCCCAGAGGAGTTTATTACCAGTTGGTTGCTGTTGACATGAAAATTATTTATTAGGAGAAATTGAAACGCTTGCGTCATTTCATTTGGTTCCCTGGGTATTGTATGTCTGCATCTGGAGAGGTCCTGAAGAAGGTGGCTTGCTCCACCGAAACGCGCGTCGACCATTCTAGTGCGGAATCTCATAGTTTGCTTTGAGATTAAATTATTGATAAAGAATTGTCTTTGTCAATTAGATCCCACCCCTTTTTCAGATTTTGTTTAAAAGCTTTTAATGTGTGTGTATGATTGATGTGTGAGTGGTATGATTCCAGGGACGGTGTATATATTATAGAGATAATTGTTAGGAAAAATTATTTTTTTTCTCTGATGAATTGTGTTTGCCTTTTTTGAGAATTGTTTTTTGCCTTTTTTGTATATATTATATGTAAAATAAGTATTTTTTATTTACATTTATCATGTCTTTGATCTTTGAATGTCATAAAATATGAAATGTAATAGACTGTTCTAAAAAAGAAAAAATAATGAAGTATAGATGAAATGATTTGAAAAAAAGTAAAAGAGTACTTGTGTTAATAATAAATAATGAAATGAACTCTTGTTGTGACTGTCACTAATGTACGATTTGAGATAAAATGTCAATACAAATGAATTATAAGCTCATTATCGTGTAGCGCTTTGGAAGCCTTATTGTGCTTATTTGCTTCGTGCTCTGTATTTATCGCTTTGACATCATTGTTGTGTAACGCTTTCAAGGTTGGCTGTAATGTGAATAGCGCTTTAGGTGTAAACATTTTGTTGGATTTAGGAGCCTTTGATTGCTTGCTGGCGAGCATTGTGCTGTGCCCTCGCTGTTTTCACTTTCATTTCTGCCCTCCATTTTGTTGTTGTGCTATCCCCTGGCCCGCCTCCCCGATCCCGCCTCCCAGCTGACCCTCCCACGCTCCGCCCCCTCCACCATCCATTTAAGTCAGATGGTCCCACGCGCAGCGTCCACGCGCTACGCCCGCGCCGAAGGTGCGCCAAAGGTAAGCCCGTCTACGCCCGTCCGCGCCAAGCCCGCGCCCAGCGCCAGACCCCCTGGTCCCCGTCCCACCCACCCCTCCCGCATTACATACGACGCCACCACCTTCTTAGCCCTAAACCCCGGCCGACTCCCCAACTGCGCCCAAGCCGCTCCTGGACACACCCATGGACTCTTCTCTTGCAACTCTTGCAAGTTCGACGGCACCAAGACCAACTCCTCATCCACGAACACAAAACAGATATCTGACACCAACCACCTACAATGCATCCTGCTCAACACCCGCTCGGTCCACAGACACGCCATCGACCTTTGGAATCTACTCGACACCATCTCTCCGGACGTCGCCTTCCTAACAGAAACATGGATGAACGCCTCATCAGCCCCAGACATCTCCATTGCCATCCCGGAAGGCTATAAGATCATCCGAAAAGACCGCATCAAGCAAACAGGAGGAGGCATCTCCATTGTTCATAAGAATTCCATCCGCATCTCAACCAGCTCAGACGTCAACCTCGCCAGCGCCGAACAATCAATCAATCAATCAGTGACACTTATAAAGCGCGCTACATACCCGTAGGGTCTCAAGGCGCTGGGGGGTGGGGGGGGGGGGGGTGTCGCTACTGCTCGAACAGCCAGGTCTTCAGCTTCTTCCTGAAGGAGAGGTGGTCTTGGGTCAGGCGCAGGTCGGTCGGGAGGGAGTTCCAGGTCTTGGCGGCCAGGTAGGAGAAGGACCTTCCTCCTGTAGTCGCTCTTCGGATGCGGGGGACGGCGGCGAGGGCGTGGTTGGCTGATCGGAGGTGGCGTTTGGGAGCGTAGAAGTTGACTCGGCTGTTGAGGTAGCTCGGGCCTTGGTCGTGTAGGGCTTTGTGTGCGTGGGTGAGGAGGCGGAAGGTGATTCTTTTGTTGACGGGGAGCCAGTGAAGGTCTCTCAGATGTCCGGAGATGTGGCTGGTTCGTGGGATGTCGAGGATGAGTCTGGCTGAGGCGTTCTGGATCCGCTGGAGTCTCTTCTGGAGCTTGGCGGTGGTACCGGCGTAGAGGGCGTTGCCGTAGTCCAGTCGGCTGGTGACGAGGGCCTGGGTGACGGTCTTCCTGGTCTTGGTGGGGATCCACCAGAAGATCTTCCGTAGCATGCGTAGGATGTTGAAGCACGCCGAGGAGACGTTGTTGACTTGCCTGGTCATGGAGAGGGAGGGGTCCAGGATGAAGCCCAGGTTGCGTGCATGGTCTGTCGGTTTGGGTGCGGTGCCCAGGGCGGGAGGCCACCAGGAGTCGTCCCAGGCGGAGGGTGAGGAGCCCAGGATGAGGACCTCCGTCTTGTCCGAGTTCAGTTTCAGGCGGCTGGTCGTCATCCACTCGGCTACCTCTTTCATCCCTTTGTGCAGGTTGGCTCTGGCGGCGGCGGGGTCGTTGGTCAGGGAGAGGATCAGCTGGGTGTCGTCGGCGTAGGAGATTATGCTGAGGTTGTGTTTGCGTACGATGGCCGCGAGGGGGCTCATGTAGACGTTGAAGAGGGTGGGGCTCAGAGATGATCCTTGGGGGACGCCGCAGATGACTTCGGAGGCCTCTGACTTGTACGGTGGTAGGCGGACTCTCTGTGTTCTTCCGTCGAGGAAGGAGATGATCCATTCCAGCGCCTTGTCCTGAATTCCGATGTTGCTGAGGCGCCGTACTAGGGTGCGGTGGCAGACCGTGTCGAATGCTGCGGAGAGGTCTAGGAGGATGAGGGCCGCTGTTTCTCCATTGTCCATCAGGGCTCGGATGTCATCGGTGGCGGCGATGAGGGCGGTCTCGGTGCTGTGGTTGGCTCGGAAGCCGGACTGTGAGGGGTCGAGGGATCCGTTCGTCTCGAGGAAAGCGGCCATCTGCTTGTTGACGGTCTTCTCGATGACTTTGGCTGGAAACGGGAGGAGCGAGATGGGGCGGTAATTCTTGAGGTCGGTGGGGTCCGCTGTTGGTTTCTTGAGTAGAGCGCTGAGTTCGGCGTGTTTCCAGCTCTCAGGGAAGATGGTGGTGTCGAAGGATGTGTTGATGATGTCTCGCAGGTGGGGTGCGATGACAGCGTCGGCCTTGTTGAAGACGTGGTGAGGGCAGGGGTCGGTCGGTGATCCGGAGTGGATGGAGTTCATCGTGCGGATGGTGTCTTCGGTGCTGATCGGGGTCCAGGCGTGGAGGGTGGTGGTGGGGGGTGGTTGCTCGGTCATGGTGTGCGTTGGTTGGTTGTTGAAGCTGTTGTGTATGTCCGCGATCTTGTTGTGGAAGTATGAAGCGAGGGAGTTGCAGAGGTCTTGCGATGGGGTGATGTTGTTGTTTCCTGCGCTGGGGTTGGAAAGCTCTTTCACGATGTTGAAGAGTTCCTTGCAGTTGTGTGCGTTGTTGTCCAACCGGTCCTTGAATGCTGTTTTCTTGGCGGCGCGGATCAGCTGGTGGTGTTTCCGGGTGGCAAGTTTGAAGGAGGTCCTGTTGTCCGGTGTCGGTTCCCTTCTCCAGACTTTCTCGAGGGCTCGGCAGTTCTTCTTGGAGCTCTTGAGTTCGTCGGTGAACCATGGGGCTTTCTTGCTGCCGGGTCTGCTAGGCGGGGTCCTCAGTGGGGCGAGTTCGTCCGCGCAGTTGCTGATCCACTTCGTGAACACCTTCACTTCCAGATCCACACCGACCCCAAGACCACACTCAGAGGCACCCTCCTCTACCGGCCTCCAGGACCCCGTGCACAATTCAGTGAACACATCACTGACTTTATCACCCCTCATGCCCTCCCCTCCGAGGACTACATTCTTTTAGGATACCTCAATTTTCACCTGGAAAAGAGCAATCACAGTAACGCCACCACCCTGCTGGACAATCTCGCCAACCTCGGACTCAAACAACTCGTCAATACCCCCACCCACAATGCAGGTCACACACTCGACCCTATCTTCACCTCCAGCAAACATGTCTCCTTCAGTCACACCACAGTTCTCCATTGGACGGACCACAGCTTCGTTCACTTCATCTACAATAAGACCACAACCCACAACCATCCTCAACCTACTCTGCGAAGAAACTGGAACAAAATCACCACCGACCAGATCTCCCCATCTCTTCTTCAAAACCCTCCTGCCCACTCATCGAACGCCAACCTAGCAGCCATTAACCTCACTCAATGGCTAACCAACAGCGCCGACACCCTAGCACCGTTGAAAAAATGCCAAATCAAACTAGGCAGAAAAAACGCCTCCTGGTTCAACGATGATCTTAAGAAATCTAAGAAATTCTGCCGCTCCCTCGAGAAGGCCTGGAAAAAAGACCCAAATACCAGCACCAAGGACGCCTTCAAAAACGCTACCCGCATTCATCGCCAACTAATCCGGTCCGCCAAGAAAGCCGCACTCAAAGACCGACTAGATAACAATGCCCACAGCAGCAAGGAATTATTCAACATCGTTAAAGAATTTACCAACCCCTCAGCCAACTCCAACGACATCACCCCCTCTCAAGCTCTTTGCGACTCCCTAGCTTCATTCTTCCACGACAAAATCGCAGAAATCCACAACAGCTTCGACAACCAACCCGAAGACCAACCCACCCAACCTCCTGCCGTACCTTCACCCCCCTCGAACATCCTCAACGACTGGAACCCAATCTCCACTGAGGACACCATCCGCCTGATGAACTCCATCCACTCAGGATCCCCCACAGACCCTTGCCCTCACCGCATCTTCAACAAAGCAGGCTCCATCATAGCACCACACCTCCGAGACGTCATCAACTGCTCCCTCAACTCCGCCACCTTCCCGGAAAGCTGGAAACACGCAGAACTCAGCGCCCTTCTGAAAAAACCCACAGTTGACCCCACCGAACTCAAAAACTACTGCCCCATCTCGCTCCTTCCATTCCCGGCCAAAGTCATCGAGAAAGCTATCAACAACCAGCTCCCCGCCTTCCTCTAAACCAACAAATCCCTCGACGCCTCACAGTCCGGCTTCCGAGCCAAACACAGCACTGAAACCGCCCTCATCGCAGCAACAGACGACATCCGAACTCTACTGGACAATGGAGACACAGTCGCCCTCATCCTTCTTGACCTCTCTGCAGCCTTCGACACAGTCTGCCATAGCACCCTATTACAACGCCTCAGAAACATCGGAATCCAAGGAAATGCACTGGAATGGATCACCTCGTTCCTCACCGGAAGAACTCAGAGAGTCCGCCTCCCACCATTCAAATCAGAGGCCACTGAAGTTATTTGCGGCGTGCCACAAGGATCTTCCCTTAGCCCCACCCTCTTCAACGTATACATGAGCCCCCTCGCGACCATCGCACGCCAACACAACCTCAACATCATCTCCTATGCTGATGACACCCAACTGATCCTCTCACTCACCAATGACCCGAACACCGCCAAAACCAACCTACATGAAGGAATGAAAAAAGTAGCCGAATGGATGAAGCACAGCCGTCTGAAACTGAACTCAGATAAAACAGAAGTCCTTATCTTAGGTACCTCCCCCTCCGCCTGGGACGACTCTTGGTGGCCAGAGGCCCTTGGAAAAGCACCCATCCCGACGGACCACGCACGGAACCTGGGCGTCATCCTGGACTCCTCACTCTCAATGAACAGACAAGTCAACGCCGTTTCATCATCTTGCTTCAACATTCTTCGCATGCTCAAAAAAACATTTCGTTGGATCCCAACTGAAACTAGAAAAACGGTCATCCACGCACTGGTCACGAGCCGCCTGGACTACGGAAACACCCTATACGCCGGTACCACCGCAAAACTCCAGAAAAAAACTCCAACGCATCCAGAACGCTTCAGCCAGACTCATACTAGACATCCCGCGTAAAGACCACATTTCCGGTCAACTGAAAAACCTCCACTGGCTCCCCGTCAATAAGAGGATTACATTCCGCCTCCTAACCCACGCACACAAAGCACTTTACGAACTTGGACCCGAATGCCTCAACACACGACTTTCCTTCTACACCCCCTCCCGCCACCTACGATCCTCCAACCAAGCCTTTGCTACTGTACCTCGCATCAACAAAACCACCATGGGAGGAAGATCCTTCTCCTACCTAGCAGCTAAAACCTGGAACCCACTTCCCACTCACCTTCGACTCACTCAGAACCACCTAGCATTCAGAAAGCAACTTAAAACTTGGATATTCGACAAATAATTCCCCTCCCTTCTTCAAGCGCCTTGAGACCCTATGGGTATGTAGCGCGCTATATAAATTATTTGACTTGACTTGACTTGAATGAGTACGGTCATAGAGGGAAATTTATCTGTTGTGTTCTAATAGCCATATAGTCCTTGTGCCTCGGGCTATACGTATTGTTAAAGGCCTTCACCATCCTTAGAGGAGGCCCTTGCCTGCGGCTCAGGCCTATAACTCAGGTTCAGGGCCTTTAACAACCGGTGTAGCCCTGGGCAATGGAATTGTAGACCAATGATTTAAGGAATGAGAGGGACACATTTAAAAGTCCTGAAAATGCTGGTTACCTATCTACTTTACTATTCCCTTCTGGTTTCCTGAAACATCTGATGCTGTGGTGAGATCCTTCATGGAAAGTTTTAAACTTCACTGCTATTCCTGATGCTTCCCAAGAAAACATAGAAATCCAAACAACTACCAGCAGTCTACTTCGCTTCATGTTTAGGAACATATGCACCATAAGCTCACGTTTTGCCTTAGTTTTCTACCGCAGTGGGTGTGGAAGAGGGAGTGGCTTGAGAGTGGAGGATACTAGAACTGAACTTTTGGGTATGGGGAATCCCTGATGCCTACTCTGCCCAGGAAGGAGGAGAAATGATATTCTCTCCCGTGGTGGAGCTGACCTGAGGGTGTTCACTTCGCCTCATGCACTCTGCGAGAAGTTATAAGCAGATCTTCTGAGATGGTCTGATGAGAGCAACTTCTCCTTGTGTTCCATGAGATTCACCTTATGTACTGGGGTGTAATTCTGTAGTCCCTGCGTCTTCCAAACATTAGACTATCTACCCTGTAAGTGAAACAGTTGGAAATATTTTGATTCACTCTCTGTATATCCTCCAGGGAAACTTCTGCAGTATAACATACACCAAAGCTGAAATGCTTCAACCTCATATACCCAAGTGGGTTGCAAAAGTGATGTTCTAACAAATGATGATACTCTTTGCCGAGTTCAGGATTAAGGAGGAACTCATCTCTCTTAAACTGGGGTATCATGACTTTGATTGGAAACCAGTGTACCACTCTCTTCTACCGCTCTCCAAATGGCTAGATTCAGTTGATAAATGTCCACATTTGCACAGACATCACCTGATTATCTTTTGGCCTTATGAAAGTCATTTATATTGTCTATCCCTCTTTTGACTTTATCGTATTTTTAACAGATTCTGCAGTGCTGTTTTCTATTAAGGTAATCCAGAAAATTCGACATGCACAATGGCTCAACAGACTCATTTTATCTGAAGCAAACCCATCTTAATTGCAGGGCTGAAGGTTACAAATATCGTCCTACAGCAGCTCTCTCTTTTACTTAGATGTCAAAATCACAGCTGTGTCCTTCATGTACGAGAGTGATGCCAAAATACCATTCAATAGGGTTGGTCAGTTTGAGACATTTTTGGGAGGTCTGGGAAGGGCTGATGGCAGGATTGAAAAAGTGAAAAGAATATTGGTAGCAGAGCTGCTAGGTTTACACAGAGATTCACAATGAGATCTTGTGTCCTGCGACTACTGACAACGCAAAGCTCTGGTGAACCTGACTCTTTGTGCTACAGCGGCCGCCAGTGACGACTGGCAATGCGAGGTCTGCACTTCACGCTGCAGTGAAGACTCCCCATGGTGACTGCCTAAGTAAAACTCCAGCAATGACTATCCATGACGCTGGGCTGAAACTTTGAGCTACAGCGACAACCGTCCATGATGTTCTCCCACTTCTCACAGCCTCCTCCACCACAAACATGATTTTTCATGCTGGACTTTGAGAAAATAACTTTTTCAGCTGGGCTAACCTGGTCCCTTTATCAGTGCCATGCTCCATCGTGGCTTGCCTGACTTGTGACTTGTCTAGCATGACCAGATAACCGCGAGTGGCGCTGTGTGCTTTTGGGCGCTACACTGATTTAACATTTTTAAATTGTAGATTGATGGTTCTACCAATTGGATTTCTGTCTTTGGGTCTCATGTTATTTATTGAATTTTTTCTATTTTTCTAAATTGGTGTGGGAGTTTTCTTGTGTGGTGTTTTCATTTTATTACTGTTTGTGTACTGAGAAAATACTTTACACATTGCCTCTAAGTTAAGTCTGTCTTCTTTTGTGCCATGCTACCTGAGGGTTCAGTACAGGTTAATTTAGTGACTATTGTGGTTCACCCTAACAAGGATTGTGGCCGTTGCTTGAAAACGACCTACACTGCCCTGAACCAACAACCCAATTTCTCACATTGATGACAGTGTTGGGATTCAGTACTTGTGCTTGTGCAGTGCCAGTCAGTGATTTTGTGTAACAGTAAAATCCTATTAGAAATAATTTGATACCAGATTCAACCTCCTTAATTGGCTATTTTTGAATTTCCCAAACTCACTCTTATTCTACCTGACTGTCTGTGCCTGTGACCCTACCTGCAAGCATGGAGTTTGAAGTTAAAAAAAACATGGAAGGCTACACTGCTGCTGAACTTGCAGCATTCTACAAGGAGAGAGGCTTCCGGCGGCATATAGGGGCTCCAAGAAGCCGAACCTCCAGAAGGCCTTCAGGGCCTTGGGGGAAACCCACCAGTTGCAAGCCACAGTGGAGGAGGAAGAGGAGGCTACGGAGGAGGACTCAGCACTCAGAGAGAGAGAACAACTCACCCCCAAGAATGTAGCAGTGTGGCTTCCTGAGGTCTGTCCCCAGAAGAGCCTGAGGACAGAGGAGCTGCAGCTGGTTAAACTAAAATTGGAGGCAGTCTACTAGGAGGCTACTGCCAAGAGGCTGGCAGAGGAGGCTATCCAGGCCCTTGAGGAAAAGAAACTGGATCTAGAGAAGGAGAAAGCTGAGGCTGAGACAACCTTGGCAGAAAGGAAGTTGGTCATGGCTCATGAGTCTGAAGGAGCTGGACTTTAAAGCAAAGCCAGCAAGAGTGGCAGCATTCATCCAGTGTCCAATGTAGAGGCGAGAATCTGCATGCTACAAGACCTGGTGCCCAGTTACGTGGTGGGAGATGAGATGACACAGATAAATGCACAGGGTCCCAGATGAGGATTTGGGAGCAAGCTTGTGAAAACACATGCGCACAGTGAGGAGGGACAGCCTTCTGACACTAGAGGTGGGGGATGAAATTAAGTATGCTACTATAAAAGCCATCTTACTTGCCAAGTTTGGACTGACTCCATAGAAGTACAGTGTCAGGTTCGGGGACAACCATAAACTGCCAAATGAGCCTTGGGTCAATTTCTTAGACTTCTCTAGCAAAGCACTGAGTGGTTGAGTGAGGGGCAGAAAAGTGAATTATTTCGCTGGGCCCCACAATCTCACTTTGAGGGAGCACATGCTCAGTACGTGTTTTACAGAGTTGGGCCAACAACCGATTGACAGCAATCTAAATGACCTGCATGGAGCTTGCAAAAAAGGCAGACCTCTGGATTAGTACCAGTGTTTCTAAGAAGGTGCCTGGGAGTGACTCCGAAAAGGACAGTTCAAGATCCTGCCCAGCACAGTAAGGGGCGGGTCCAGGGTGACACAGACAAGTCCAAAAGTAAGGTGAGAGGAAAAGGTTCCCATGTCCCTTCTGAGAAAAAGGGGGGAGGTTCTGGTGGCCAGTGGCCCATAGTGCCTCCTTTCCAGCCTTGTGGTTTGATTGTTCTTAGTTAGGACACAAGCAGGGGGCTCTGTGTGTCCTCGGAAACCATCCACTAATGGGTTCTCTTGGTGATGTGGTCAATATGGGCTTCAGGGTTAGTAGTCCCCAGGGGAAAGTGGTAGAACATGCACTAATTACCCTTAGTTGGGAGTCAGACTCAGAAGATAAGCTGGTGATCCCTAATGGTGGGAGTCATCACCTCCACCAGGTTACAGTGAATGGGATTCCGATCACAGTTCTGATGAAAACTGGTACAAGGCAGACCATGATGCTAGAAAGGCTGGTTTCCCTAGATCAGTATGGGGCAGGTGTGAAGGGTCACTCCTGCCCATGGGCAGGACTTCTTCCTCGCTATGGCTCTGCTGTCACTGGTATGGGGTGGGGACGTGACCCAAAAAAGGGTCATAGTCAGTCCCCACATGCCCATTGACTGAATGATGGTGAATGAGTTGCCATTGGTATTGGAAATGCTGGAAGGGCTGTTTGGGAGGTACAAATGCTCTGCTTTCTAGGAGTACAGAGGGTAGAGAGGCCCAAATAGAGGGGTAAGTGGTAGAAAGGCTCACCCCTGACCATTGTTCAGCCTCAGGGTACAGGCGCTGGGCTGAGAAACCAGTCTTAGGCTACCACCCGTGGACTGGTGGGAGGGAGAGTGGGAGTAGAGTCCTAACAATCAGCGCTGTTGCCCCCTAATCTGTCGGCATTTCCGACTTGTCTGTTTGTTCGTGTGTACGGGAGGGGGCTGTTGGGCATCTCCGTTTCTGTTTGTAGATCAGTTCACCTGTTTCCTGGCAGCAAAAGACTGTTCTCTGCCCACAATTCCTGATTGGAGATAGGTTGCCAGTCAATTAAAAGTTTCAGGAAGTGGCAAGAAGGATTTTGGCAATTTTTTCAGCGTTTTCATTGGTTGCTCGTTTCCAAAGAGCCAAATATTTAGGGAAATAAGCACAAAGCCTTCATTTTATGTTAATATGGAGGAAAGCAAGAATGTGTCTAGGAGGAAGAACTTATATCCAGCAAAGATGTAGATGTAGACGTATTTGTAAAGCGCACTGATACCCCGGCAAGCAGTGTGTCCTGGCGCTGTACTCATACCGCTAGGGAACCCGTCCTGGCTTTTCCCCGTGAAATGTCCACTCCTGGGCATCCCCGGGGTGCAACCAGGCATCCCCAGCGCTGTAGGGGGCCTTTGTGGAGGCTAAGCAAGCTATTGCACAGAGTTGCAGCGTGGGACCCATGATTAGAATAGGCACTGAGGCGAGAATATCCAGTCAGCGGAATTTATGGGCCAGAGACCCGCCGAGGCGGGAATCGAACCCTGGTCCCTGGCCAGAACTCTGCATCAAGGTCTGCCGCTCTAACCATTGAGCCACACTCCTCCAGTGTGGCTCAAGGGGTAGCACTCTCAAGTTATTCTTACTGTGGCAGATTTGCTGCTATTATTCAGG
The DNA here is from genome assembly GCF_964263255.1 of Lissotriton vulgaris. Classification (NCBI taxonomy): domain Eukaryota; kingdom Metazoa; phylum Chordata; class Amphibia; order Caudata; family Salamandridae; genus Lissotriton; species Lissotriton vulgaris. The sequence continues at coordinate 1,749,860,347 of NC_141693.1, read as the reverse complement.
AAGCTGTAGCAGCCTCATTTAAACTTGCTTCTCCCAAGAGACCTAAAATGGACACCAAAGACTTTCAAGACTCTGATATGAAGTTGGATGAGGAGGTCAAGGAGAGTTTCATTCAGGGATCAGATCTTAATGAGGTGTTGCAAACACATCAGAGACAATATGGCTTTCTCGGATGCCCCGGCAGCAGCGGCTCCTGTATAAGTGTGCAGGGGCTGTGTCCCCACTCCTTTTAAGGCTCATAACATAAGCTTATTTTAAAAAACAACAGTAACATGAAGATCCGAAAAGTAGGAATTGTTTGGCATTTTTAGAAGGCCTTCCGCGCCTGCGTGAGCATGTGCCTAATTGAGCTAGGGCTTACCCACGCACAGCCCTTGTCTTTTCTCATAGAGCTATGACGTCAGTCTCATTTCTCCACCTTCCCTAGAGTGCCGTTTAAAAACAGCCTCAGGCGTTTTGCTTCCAAGCTCGGACTGTACAAGTCTGCATGCCACTCAGCAGTAGTAACTCCACCCTTTACCATCTCCCCACAGGGTGAGGTGTGGCCCTTAAGCTTCACTGACGACACCCGTCCTGGGACGTGATGGGAAAGGGTAGACTTGGGAAGCATGCGAAAGACTCCACAGACAAACATATTTCGTCAGTCTTTGGTGTCAGATGATCTTTTATTTAGTGTATTTCAAATCCGAAATAGGGCTTTGGGGGGGACGGCCAACCAGAGGGAGGCCTGTCCCCCCCCCCCTGGGGGTTTTCGGCAGGGGGGGCAGGGGGGCGGGGGGAGGCCCTGGGTGTAGGAGGGCAACCAGGGCCCATTGGGCTGGTTGGGCTCCATTGGGCTGGAGTTGGTTTTTTTGGGCTTGGGTTGGGCTAGTTTTGGGCTTGGGGGTTTTATAACCGCCCATCTTGTGTCACAAGCCACCATTTTGGTGTTTGTGACACAACAACCGGCCAGGGAAGACACTGGACCGTTTAGCTTTGTGGAGCCCCTTTTATAATCGGTAGAGCACGCACTTGAATCCTAGATTCATTCATGCTTTGGTGATGTGACCTTTTCCAGAAACATGACCAAATCAGCAGCCGCCTCAAAAACAAGTATGTTGGGGGAAGTAAAATCTGTTCCCTCTCCTCTTTCCGTTTCTAACTGCTGCTCTCTCTCCTCTTCAACAACAATGGGTTCAGAGCAAAACTCTTTACTGCCAAAACTATATGTGGTTGTCTTAATCTCCAGTGCAGTTTATATGTGCTTGTTGTTGGGATAGTGGGACATCTAGATGGAATATTCAGGCAGAATAAAACCCAAATAGCAAAGCCACTTAGTGAAGCTCATTACCCAATGAGTGAAGTGTTTCTTGTGTATGTGTAAAGGGGTGAGTAATTGAATGCGGAGGGCTGACTGAGTGAGTAAGTGAAATGTAATGACTGGTTACATGAGTTGTGTGAATGATAGCGGGAAGCTTGATGCTCATGGGTGTATATGACTGTGTAGGGTATTGATGTAAGGTGGGTGAAAGTGAATGAATTGTTGAATGTGTATAGGTTAGCGTGTATATTGTGTAGGTGTTAGTGAATGATCTTGAGTAGCTGAGTAAGTAAGTGAGCGGATAACTAGGCATGATAGGGTGTGTAGACAAAAGCTCATTAAAACACCATGAATTGATTGAAATACAACCTGCTGCTACAATAATATATTTTAAGAAATGCAAGTACAACAGTGAGTGGGTGAGGTAGTGTGAATTAGGTGAATTAGTGGTTTGGTAAATGAGAATGCTTGATTGACTGAATGAATGAGAATGAGTGAGAGGGTAAATGGCAGAATGGGTGAGTGTGTGGATGGGAGTGGATGGTTCAGTTGAGGAATGAGAGTGTACGGGTGGAGGGATGAATGTGAGTTAATGAGAAATGGTGTGAAGCAAAAGCTGGTAGTACTTGTGAAGGTTTGAAGGTAATCTATTCAGTCAAAGGCCTCTTAGGCGAGTCTGTAGGCTCACTGGACTAATGCATCCACTAAGCCTTCCGCCAAGGCTGATGATCTGTATTTGAGCCCATGGTTTGAACTTCAGCTCCCCACCCAGTCTTTCATCCTCTTATGGTCGATAAAAAATAGACTATTGAGTTGGGTAAAAATGGATATCTGTGTTTTTCTTCCTGCCCTACCACTTTTTGCAATCACCAGCCACCACTGTCCCAGTGGTTGATGAAGGTGAGGATTTTTTCACCAATTACCAGAAAAAGGAGTCAGATTGCTACCGTTATATAAGGCAATTCGAAATCTGATTGAACGTGAATGGAAGGACATTTATAAACATTCCTTTCTGCGTTTTATGTCCAAACTTTATAGTTTTCAGGGATTAGGAGATGAGTTCCCTACTCTGGTGAAGGTAGATTCCTTGATGGCACGATCGTGTATGCAGGGTACAGTTATTTCTAAAGACAGGTAGGTAACCCTGTACATAAGAAAATTGGTTTGGCAAATAAGATGTCATATACAACATCAAACGTTGCAATTTGATCAGCAGCTTATTCCAGCTATGTCGTTGTCAGCTAGCTCAGTGCTAGAAAACCACGTAGCACTGACCTGTATATGTCATATGCAGCAGAAGCGATGTTTTGAAGGGCAGTTCACTGCTGCCCCCTGCGCTCATCCTGATGAGTGAAAAACGTTCCACCAGAAGGAAGCACCGATGTGAAATGGAGGAAGAAAACAAGGGAAGTGGGGGAAGAGAAAACTGCTCGACTCTCCACCCTGGTTCTGCTTTTTGCTTCCCTCTGTAGTGCTGACTTGCAAACTGAAGTGTCACAAACCAGATAGAAGAATCACTATCCCTGGGACTCGCATAATCCTGAAAAAGAGAAAAGTGTATGGACATGAACTGAACTACTAATTATGTACTATATAATGACCTATAAACCTCTAAAGTAATACCTCAAACTGTGCAAATATAGAGGTGTTTCAGGAGCATATTGGTGTGTGCAGGTTCATGGCGGCTTTGTTAGAAATGGGGGTCTCTAGTTGGCAATGGTTTGCACCTTTGCCCAAATAGGAACCCTTGCTTCTAGTCAGGGAAAGGGGGATACACTCCTAAAATAACCCCTGGTCACCCCCTTGGGAGCTTGGCACAAGCAGACAGGCTAATCTCAGAGGCATTTGTAAACTCACACAGTTATACAGTGAAAAGACTACAAATGGACACCACACCCATTTAGAAAAATAACTATCTTTAACTAAACAAGACCAAACAGCAAAAATCCACAATACAGTATTCAAAGTATCCTTAAAAATAGGTTATTCACTGAAATCAAGCTTCTAGTAACAAAGAACTCCACTTGGAGTTATAACAACGTTGTGGCCAGTGGAAATCCCAAAGTACGGTGCCGACCGCGAGGTGCGCAGCGTCAGGCCTGGAGTCAAGCAGGCCCACAAAAAACACTACCTTGGAATTGATGAAAACGAAGACAGTTCCCGTTGTCGAGAGGTGCAGCTTTGTAGGCGCTGTGCGGCATCAGTTCCTTAGACCCCAGGGGAGGTGCAGCCTCTGTTCCTTACTGCACTGCAGGGGAGTCGATATGACAGTTCCTTACTGTGTCGAGGAGGTGACGTCACGATGGCGCTGAAACCGCTGTTCCTTACGATGGCGCGATGGATTCACGGTCAACCACGTCGAGGATCGTCTCCGTGATGATAAGGTCGGCTTCAGAGCCTACGTCGCAAGTCGGAGCAGCACTCACGGCTTCGGGCAGGTTAGGGCGTCGCTGGCTGGCATCGATGTGGCATGGCAGCTGGCGTTGAACCTACGTCGCAAGTCGGAGCAGCGCTCATGGCTTCGGTGCAGGTTACAGTGTCGCACGGCGGTGTTGCAGTTTCCTTCTGTAGCAGCTAAAACAGCAATTCTAGATGCAGGCAGACAGAAGGGGTGAAGCCTTAGTGTTCCTGAGACTTCAGAAGATGAGGCAAGATGATAAAGTACACACAAAGTTCCTTTTCTCCTTTCCTTGGCAATAAGTAACCACCGCAGGCCTACCCCAAACAGCACACAGAACAGGGGCAGACTCTTCCTTCAGCCTCCTTGGCTTCTCTCCTTGGCAAAGGCTTGTCTTAATTCCCAGAAGTGATATAAAGTTCTTGGGTCTGGGCCCAAATATTTATACAACTAAATCCTTTGTTCTCTGAAGGCAGAGAGTGTCTGTACCTAGCCAAAACCAGCTCTGTCCTCCTTGTTACAGCTTCCTGGCAGGAGGTGGAGACAGCATTGTTGAAAGCAGACCTGGTCCAGGTAGCTGAAAGGAAATCTCCTCCCACTACTCTCTATTCTATGTAGCTCAGGCAAGTGAAAGGAAAACTCTCTATTCAATGCAGCTCCTATTCAGCCCAGCCCTGACTCATCAGACTGCTGGAGCCGCAGCCCTCTCCCAGCTCCTGGTACTCACAAGCCAGACATGCAATTCACAAACCTAGCAGAGGCAAACTCTGGAATTTCTTTTATATTCAATTCACATTTCTTTTAGGCAAGAAAAAACCTACTTTCTAAAAGTGGTATTTTCAAACACAGAATGTTAAAATCACCCACACTAAAAGATACACTTTAACATTCTGAGTTCAGGCACACTAAACCTTATTTTCCTATCTTGTTCCCTGGATCAGTTTTATTTATAACGTGTTATAAACTAACTGCCCATTCTTGTCTATGGGAACAGATAGCCTTGCAATAGTGAAAAACGAAATTGGCAGTAATTCACTATCAGGACATGCTACATGTCGGCGGGGAACAGGTACCGAAGCAGACGCATCAATGTCAAAAGAAGCGAAGAGTGAGCCTTTCCTCTCCCCTGAGATACCGTCAACCGATGTCAAGCAAGACACTCCAAGGAGGAACTGGTAACCCTAGGGAGCGAAGAGACTTTGTAGGACCACCAGGAGATCTTCAAGCAAGACCAGCAGAGATGAGGGGCGACCCTGTAGGCAATAGGACCCTGCAGGAACAAACAACAATGAGGCAGAAATGAGAGAAGTAAAGGGAGCTCTCCTCATAAAACAAGAGTACTACATACTATATATATCATGCGGGCTTGCTGGGTGTTATTCTACTTTACGAAATAAAACACTGATTACGCACCAGAATTGGGTCTGACTTATTCGTTTTTAACAGTCTAAGCAGAGTGACTGGGATGCAGGAGCGTCGGACGGAGTGAATGGAAATATATATATATATATATATATATTACCTACTGGTGGTTGCCAGTAGGTAGTTATAGTTAAGATTATTTTCAATAGGGAAATCGCAACATTCTATTGGGAATAACTTTGGCGCCGGTTGAGGAATCTGCCTGAAAATTTCCTCAAATTTGTCTCGTGGCGCGCCGGTCCTTGCCTGAAAGTTTGGGGGGGATTCGTCAAGCGGGGGCCGAGAAAAAAGGGGGGTCCCAAAACGTGTTTTCCCCATGTTAATTTCCATAGGGCGGTCGACCTCACTTTTAGCCCGAACGGCTGAATGGATTTCCACGAAACTTGGCAAAATTGTAGGGACTGGTAGCCCGATGTGCCTTTGCTAGGACTCAAGATATGTGCTCCAGTGGATTTTGAGTAATTTAGGTTCCAAAAAATATATATATCTATAGGCGCGCCCCGGTACGCGCACCGGGGCGCGAACCAGCGCGCTACGCGAGTTCGCGCGCGGAAAGCTGATTGGCTCTCGGGTGTCTGTAAACATTCCAAACAGTCCGGAGCGGGCGCCATCTTGTGTCTCGGTAGGATCGAGACACAAGAGGTGGCAAAAACAAAGAGGGAAATGACCAAAAGGGGGCAGGATAGACCCCCCCTGACCCCCTAGGTTTGATGTGGGGGCCATAAAAGGGCCCAGCGGGGCAAAAGAAAATATGTTTTTTTTTTATTTGCGCAGGGGGAGCGCCCGGTACGCGCACCGGGGAGCAGGCCGGGGAGCGTACCATGGGGAAAAAAGAATGACAGAGTTTTAAAAAAATGTAGCCTTTTTTTATAAATTGGAGGTAGTTCTAAAAAGAACTGTTTTTTTCTTCTTTTTGTTGTTTTATATTTTTTTTGTTTTTTGGAACATTTTATACTTTTTTTGGCTTTTATGAACAGTTTTATATTTTTTTTATTTTTTATGGGGACAAACAAAAAACAGGGAATTGTAAACAGCTCAACTGGAGCAAAAAAAAACAGGAAAAAATTAAGGCTTCTTTCAGCACCGGTGGTTGTCTCCAGCACGGTTTATAAGTTTGATGCTCTGCTCCCCATAAGAAATGGTAGTCCCACAAAATATACAAGTAATCTTGTATTCTCCAAACTGGCGTTGGATGCATGGGACCATCTCTCTAGTTTCAGGACCCGATGGAGTGGGTTGTTTAGAGGTGCTTGGAGAAGATTGGGGAGGATTTTTGGTCAGTTCTCTGACCTCTGCTGCAGAAAAGTTATTGGGGTGCTTTCGTTGCATGTGGCGTAGCATTGTGTGATTCCCAAATGAATATTTTTTTGCAGCGTTCCCCCTGGAAAGTTCAGCGCCACAGATGAGACAGGTCACCTTTGCAGTATTAACTTTTTTGAAACCCCTTGGGATTTTAAAAAACTCCCATATAAAGTGCTCATTAGGTTTATATGGGGGATTGTCTTCAGGCAGGAACTGCCTTCTCTCCTCCTCCTCCTCCTCCTCCTCCTCTTCTTCTTCACCACCAATCTGATGTTGTGGTGGTCCTTGTGGTGGTGGTGGTGGTGGTGCAGATGCTCCAGCTGCTGCTGCTACTGTAGCCATTTCTCTATCAATAGAAGCAGGTCTTCCTCACTCAAAGAATAAACTGAGAATGAGGAAAAAAGGTGGGGGCTTTCATCATTTGGAAAACAAAACTGTTCTGAACCAATGAAAAGTGTTTTTTTCAGGTCACATGAGCCGGACTTTCATCATTTGGAAACCAAAACTGTTCTGAACCAATGAAAAGTGTTATTTTCAGGTCACATGACCCCACGCGCTTACGCTACGTGCCCCGGTGCGCACCTGGGGGCGCGCCTGGCGGCGCTTACGTAGCGCGTTCGTATGCGCGTGGGTGCTTCCAGGGGCGCTTACGCCGTGCGTATAACGCGGACGCGGCTACGCGATACATCACAATGATGTTTTCGTTCGCAGCAATAGCGCTAACGGGACGCTCACCAGTACGCGCCCTGGGGCGCGCCGCAAGACTGCGCTTACCGGTGCGCTCACCGGGACGCGCACCGGGAGCGCTCCTGGGCAACAAAAAAAATGAAGAATATACATATAAAAAATAGTATTACATAAATATACAATATAGGATTCATTAAAAAAATATTATATTTCATAGTTACAGAAATTTGCTATTAAAAAACCTATGAAATTCACTGAAAAAACCATAGGTTTCACATCAGTTATAGTTAGGAATTAGCATTTTGAAAAACCTATGAAATTCACTGAAAAAACCATAGGTTTCACACCAGTTATAGTTAGGAATTAGCATTTAAAAAACCTTTGAAATTCACTGAAAAAACAACAGGTTTCACACCAGTTATAGTTAGGAATTAGCATTTAAAAAACCTATTAAATTCACTGAAAAAACCATAGGTTTCACACCAGTTATAGTTAGCTGGAAATTTTACTGACATAAAACCATTGAAATTCCCACGTTATAGTTAGTTGGACTCACTATAACTTGCGCGCCTGCAATGCACTGCTGATGACGTCACATATTACATCACTCTTGACATGGTCAGTGACATCACTCATGACATCACTGATGACACTATCCTTGTGACAGAGTGACAGACCTCCTTTCAGTGTAATGTAACCCCTGAAACACATATTCAAAAATAGAAAATAACATTTTCAAAAAATTGGAGATACCCATACCAGTTACAACAACCAATTCAGTAATACCACCATCTATATACACATCCACTCATTCATTAAATGCTAATTCCTAACTATAACTGGGGTGAAACCTATGGTTTTTTCAGTGAATATATATATATATATATATGTATATATATATCTATATATATATATATATATATATATATATATAGATATATATTTATATATATATATATATATATATATATATTCACTGAAAAAACCATAGGTTTCAACCCAGTTATAGTTAGGAATATATATATATATATATATATATATTCAAGGAAAACAGGATGACGTTGCGCTCTCAGGAAAAAGACAAAACGAATCCAAAGTGTAATACGAGCAGTTTATTACACAACGCGTTTCAGCATAAAAGCCTTTTTCACATGTAACCACAACACAAGTGACTCCGGTATTTAAACATAAGTTTTCGCGCAATCTCTGACCAACAACATAAGCATAGGACTAATCCACAAAGCAGTAAGCAGTTTGGCAGACATATTGGAAAGGTACAATGGTTCAATCAACATCTTGGTGTTCTACACAGATGTCATGTGTGCGAAAGTAAAACACTGTGTAACATAATCATGGTATAATACATAACTATAAGTAGTATCTGGCCCGTCGAGTATAGAGCAAAAGTTTACACGCGATGTGTGCGGAACAACAATGTGGAAGTCGGAATACTCCACAAAAGTGTGAAACACTGGGCAAACATATTGTAATGGTGTGGTAAATTTAAATTACCTATACTTAATTTATGCAGTAAAGTTCAATAAAAATAACTCAGTCAAAATGAAAAGGCAGAGTCCGTGGCATCTGAGTTTTCAAAGGGGTTTTATTCCTTAAAAAGGAATTGGTTCGAACCAGGTTCATTCATATTCCATCACCACGAAGGTTCAGGAAGGGAATTACAATGCTTTATTAACAGTACATCATATATATAGTCAATGCATTACAGTGGTGATGGGTTCAGAAGGCGTAACAGCTGAGAGAAAAGAGATAAGGACATATGTACGTAACAGAAGGCGTGCATGAGGGCGTACACAGAGGTGTGTGCTAGAAACGTCACATAGAGGTGTCACATGTGGGTGGATCCCTAGAAGAATCCTGCAGAGTCAGCAAAAACATGTGGCAGAGATGCGCGCGCAGCAGTATGACGTGTGAATGACGTGAAACTGGAGGGTGAAGGGGACTTGACATTTAGCCCTACATGTGGAGACAGAAGTCTGGAGTGTCAGAACAACCTAATCCCAAATCATATCTGGTATCTTGTGTTTTAGGAACTGTATTATCTAGAAAGAAAAGGTCTCTCGGGCAGAGACTATTCTATACTGACTGCTAGTGCGTGCATATGCGACTACGTGTCTACATGAGATGTGAGGGGTCATGGGCCTACCATGGTAACGGAAGCTATGAATTACTTGCATGGAGACAGTGAGGCCGGGCCCTTTGCTCTGCAGCTGGGAAGGATGTTTTCGTATACTACTAGACAGGAATGTATTTTCGAGGAGCGGAGCAGATAACTTGAAGGTTGAATACAGTCTTGGCAGGCAAGGCAGGCCGAGCTAGGCACCGCTTGCCGCGCAGGGAGTAAGTCAAGGGTCAGGAAGCAGCAGGCTGCGGCTTTCAGAGACAGAAGGCAGGAAAAGGCTCGATGGCAGAAATCAGGGCCTAACTCGCCAGAGCTAGAGAACATGAAAGTGCACCATATAAAGACATTGGCAAGGCACACTTAGGAACGGAATATCTGACCCATTCATAGTGGATCTGAAAGAGGACATGTAAACGTTGGACGCAAATGTATTTGCGTCTTTATAGCTGGAAGTGGAGGGAACTTACATGTACTAGAAGCACGTACATGGAGCCGTTGGGGTCTACGATAGGGGACACAATTGACCATAAAATTCATATTACCTCATTCCCTCCTTGTCCCCTACGGACCCTTCATGATATATCAATCCTCAATAATCTATCAATCTGTTCATGTAACATCATTTGTTCTTCTTTCTTCTTACGGCGTCTTGAATGAGGACTTGAATGAGGAATACATGATGTGGCGCACAGGCCGCAAATTGCTGGCCCACATTGTAGACATAGGCAGCAGCTGAATACTATGAGAAGGCCAATACCTAGGAAGGATAGGATTTTCCATCCCCAGGCTGACAACGTGGTCCAGAACCAACCGGACCAAGTCCAGGTGCCTGGATCCTGGTGTATCAAACTTGCAATCTTGTGAAGACGGGTAATGGCTCTATATACTGATGGCGCGTTTTCTGGAATGAAAACACAGCAGCTCGACCCGATGACCTTACAGGCTCCGCCCCTATCGGCCAGAATGACGTCAAGGACGAGACGATTTTGAAGAACAACAATCCGTATAGCAGACTGCTCCTCTGTTAAGTTACTTAGGGCGGAAGTAGCTTCATTCACTACTGCTTCGAGGGTTCTGGTTAATTTTCGTATCAGTTTACTATTGGAGACAGTACCTAGGTAGGGAAAGAAACCTTTATTGAAGTCTGTGTATTGCTCCCATGCCGTTTCAGTATAGTCGACAATCGGGAGATCTCTCTGTGGTCTATTGTGTACTAGATGGGTGTCCCTATGATAATCAGGAGGGGCTAGGAAAACAGGTGGCAGAAGGAATGCAATGTAACAGGTGCCATCCCAATCTAGAGGTAAGCGTATATATGCGGTATGACCACAAACGAAGTAGGAATGACGTGAAGCTTTAAATGTAGACTTGCCTTTGTCACTGAATTCAATCACAGTAAGGCATTTACTATGACCCAGGTGTACTGAACCATTGTAAATGTAAATGTAAATGTGGGATACTTGTATAGCGCACAGTTACTCTACCCGAGTGTCCCGGCGCTGTAGACCGCTGGGGAACCCGTCCTGGTTTTCCCTGTGAGATGGTCCCTTTTGGGTATCTCCAGGGTGAAACCAGGCATCCCTGGCGTCTGTGGGGGGCCGTTGTAGAGATGAGGCAAGCTAATGCCCAGAGTTGCCGAGTGTGCTCCCTGGTCGGAGTGGGCACCGATGCGAGAATTATCAGTCCGCTGATCCTGGTCCAAGACCCTGCCGCGTCGGGAATCGAACCCTGGTCCCGGGCCGTTCTCTGCACTCGGGTCTGCCGCCTCTAACCAGTGAGCCACACCTCTCTCTTCTTCCTGACACATAATTCACCTTTGACTGGTAGTACGGACATAGCGGGCAAGACTGGTTCGGTTTCTGATTCAACATTCAAAATCATGAGGTTAAGTGTAAAGTTACCTAATCCGTATACTTCGTTTTCTAGATCAGTTCCTATCCTTTTAGGAAGACCCTCCTTGTCAGGGAAACATACTTTATGCAAAACTGTGTTCAGATTTCCCCACACCCAGTTGCCCTGGTAAACTACAGAATCAGAATCTAAGGAATTAATTAAACTAAACCATGCCCCACAGGAACCATTGTGTGTGAACGGGTACGGGAAGAGGGGCAGGACTCCCTTGTATTTCTGATAGGGAGGGAGTCGGCCACATATCCAACAATTGGTAGCGTTGCTGGTCTGATGGGAATGATGTAACATACTAATGAATTTGTTGTTGCGCAGCGCAAGTCGGTAGGATAACTCGTGCGGGGGCAGTTCACTGAAAGAGTGCTCGGCAGTAACATTGAAGGGAGACTGTGCACGCTTGAAAATAGGGTAGTACAAATGTAAAAGCACACTTGCAGCAATAATCAGAAGACTTAGAAAAAACATAATCAATAGTGTCACAATGCAGTGGCTGCGAAGAGATTTACAATATTCGCGTTTCTTGAGCTGTTTCTGTCTATCTCTCTCTCTGTTGGGGTCTAGGGGATACATGTCAGAAAACACGTCTAACCGATTCACCTAGGGGAGGACTTAAACAATTAAACTGTCTGACTTGCTAGACCTCAATTTCAGTTTGTATATCTCAGAAGAAGTTTTCTCGACCAGGGGGAGTTTCGAGTCAGTCTGTGGAGGAGGGCCGGGCGGCTGAGAGTTCGGATCTGGAGGCAGTCCATGAAATTTCTTAATGTGACTCGAGTGAAGCCAGCCCTTGCGGCCCTCGACCTTCACTGCAGTCCTTGTGGTTAAAAGTACTAATTTTGGCGTCTGCCAACGGGGCTCCAGCGGACTTCTTCGGTCGAAGTTCCTGATGAACACGTAATCGCCGGGAACCACTTCATGGGGCTTCACCTCGGTGTTGTCGGGAAAGGCTGCAGCTACCTGTGAACGACAAGATTGTAGTGCAGACATCAAGGAGGCAAGGTAATCGGTCAGCATAATACAGTCAACATCAGTTATTTTTCTAGGCAGAGGCGTCCCCCACATATTCGGTGGCCTACCAAAGACCACCTCATACGGGGATAGCCCTGGTCTGGAGTGTGCGACCATTCTAATGTAAAAGAGTGCGACTGGCAAAGCTACTATCCAGTCGACTCCTTTCTCTCTACAGATCTTGGCAAGGCGAATTTTCAGAGTCTGATTATGACGCTCCACGAGGCCTGCTGCCTCGGGATGCCGGACACAGTGGAACTTCCATTGGTAGCCGAGCAGGAGAGATACTTGCTTCATTAACTCGGACGAAAATGGCTGACCGTTATCGGAGTATACGACGCGGGGCAAACCATATCTGGGAAAGAATTCACGAACCAGCTGTTTGGCAGTGGTCGGAGCAGTGTAATCTGGGACTGGATATGCTTCTGTCCAACGGGAGAGTGCACATACAACTACGAGGACATATTTGAATCCTCGACAACGTTCCATCTGGATATAATCCATCTGGAGGACTTCAAAAGGGTGATCGGGAGGATGAAATCCACCTTGCTCTACGGGAATGCTTTTACCTGGATTGAACTGACAACAAATCATGCAAGTACGCACTTTCTGTTTGGCTGCTGCTCGTAAATGTTTATTGAACCAGATGTTTTGAATACTATCTAACATGGCTTTTTCTCCTAAATGTGCAGGACTGTGTACTGTGTTAATGATAACTTGAACCATAGAGTCGGGGAGAAACCATGTAGATTTTCCCTTCGTCATCCATCCTTGATCTGTCTGGACCCCTCCTAGTTCAGTCCATTTCTTGATTTCGTCTGGTGTAGCATGTGTCTGTATGTCAATTACATCTAGGGCGGGATCCTTAACTGTCATGCAATGTGTCGGTGTCACGACTATGGTCTTTGTCAGATCAGTGGTGTGAGTCTGATTCTGAGCTGTATGCTTTGCGGTTCCATCTGCCAGGTCGTTACCCTGAGAAATTGAATCCGTAACTTTCGTATGTGCCTTGCACTTCATGATGGATATCGCTGTAGGCAGATGTATTGCATCTAACAGAGTTTGAATGAGGGGACCGTGTTGAATTTTGGCTCCGTGAGAGGTCAAGAAACCTCTCTCTCGCCACAGGACACCGAAGTCGTGTACGACTCCGAATGCATAACGTGAATCTGTGTATATGTTAACTCTCTTGTTCTTAGCTTGAATACAGGCTCGAGTCAGAGCGATGAGCTCTGCTGCTTGAGCTGACAGGGTGTCAATACAATTTGTTTCTATTACTTCAGTTTCTGTCGTGACTGCATAAGCGGCCACTAATTCTCCTGTACTTGTCCTCATGCATGAACCATCCACATAAAGTGTCAGGTCTGGATCTGGTAATGCGGTGTCTGTCAAGTCTTGTCTGGGTTTCGTCGTAATAGTAATAACTTCAATACAATCATGTGCCAATGGGTCTGTCTCATTTAATGGCAAAAGTGTAGCAGGGTTTAATGTGTTGCAACGTCTAATTTCTATGTGTGGCTGAAGTAATGTCAATTCATAACCTGTCAGTCGTGCTATAGTCAAGTGCTGGGTCTGTGTTCGGTTTAAAAGAACTTCCACGGAGTGTGGAACTTGTACTGTCAATTGGTGTCCTAACACTATGGAATCACTTTGTCTGATTGCTAGAGCTGTTGCTGCTACTGATTTCAAGCATGCAGGCAAAGCCTGGGCTACTGGATCCAATGTACTAGAAAAATAGGCACACGGTTTGAGTGAACCTGCTTGTTCTTGGGTCAGCACTGACAATGCAGTACCTTCACGTTCTGTGACAAAAAGTGTAAAAGGCTTGCTGTAACATGGTGTCGCTAAAACTGGTGCTTGGCATAAGGCTTTCTTTAAGTCGTCAAAAGCTTGTGTATGTTCCTGAGTCCAAGGAAGGACAGTCGAAGACGCTGCCTCCTGTGTTGTCAACTGTATGAGTGGCTTTGCTAGAAATGCATACTGAGGGATCCATTGTCTGCAGTAAGAAGTGAGGCCTATAAAAGCTCGTACCTCCTTTTGTGTCTTGGGTTGTGACATGTTTGCAATTAACTGGATGCGGTCGGGTGTTAGCTGTCTCCCCCATTTGGACAGCAAGTGCCCAAGGTACACCACTTGCTGAACACAGAATTGCAGCTTCGAAGGGGACACCTTGTGCCCCTTGTCAGCCAGGAAATGCAAAACCGTCAGTGACGCTAGTTCACATTCATGTTCACTTCGGGCGGTGATCAACAGATCATCGAAGTACTGTAACAGGGCAGTTTTGTTAGGCATGTGTATACTGTCAAGTTGTCTTTTCAGTGCTTGGCTGTAGATGCTGGGGCTTTCTGTGAATCCTTGAGGTGCGCGTGCAAATTTGAAGCTTCGTCCACTTAAACAGAATCCGAAAAGGTATTGGCTTTCCGGGTCAATGGGGACACTAAAGAAGGCGTTCTTCAGGTCAATTACAGTAAAGAACGTTGCCTCGGAATCAATGGCAGTCAATAGAGACGAGATATCTGGAACCACGGGATATTGTGGCACAATGCATTTATTCAATTCGCGCAAATCAATAACTAATCGATAAACAGGAGGTGCATTTGGATCAGTACGTTTAAGAATTGGAATGATGGGGGAATTACATAAATTCGAGTCGGTTTCTACAACCACTCCTTGTGCAATGAGCTCGTCAATGATTTTCAGTAAAGCCGCTACAGCATCTGGGGGTAACTTGTATTGTCGGATTCGAGGTAAAACTACTCCTGGTCTGAGTGTGACTCGATATGGTGTAATGTGCATACAACCTACATCAGTGGGGCCTTGTGCCCACAAATGTGCAGGAACATTCTGTAATCTGGGATCAATATCTCTCAACACATAGTGACCTTTAAAGTCACGTAAGAACAGTCTTACTCCTTCCGGAGAACAGCAAATGACAGCTCCTAGAGCTTTCAATGTCTTTATACCTAACAAGTTTTCTGGACATGATTTCGTTAGTAATAAATCTGTAGTATGTGTCAATGGACCAACTGCAAGGGGAAGTGGTTGTGATACTTCATTTATAATAGGCTTTCCTGAAAATCCAAGGGAAACATTCTGTGCGCCTGAGAGGGGTGCCCCTGGAACCTCGTCGTGACTTATAGTTGTCCTGCTTGCCCCTGTATCAATCAGAAACTTTCGGTCTTTCCCTAATACTTGACTGTGTACATAAGGACCTTCTTGATCTACAGGAACCTCAATAAGAGGCAAGCCAACTTCCCTCTCTAGGCTGTTTCATGTGTATCGCTGGTAATCGGGATAGTCTGTTTGCGCATACTGGTACATCTGTTGTGTTGCATGTTGTGTTGCGGCAATGGGCTGTGGTACGGCTAAAGTCTGTACTGTCTGTTGTGAAGCTTGCATAGGCTGGATATTCTGTGGTACTTGTTGTTGGGCCTGGTCCTGTCTAGGAGGACGCGGTCTCTCTTTAGTTTTACCAGTAAGTATATTATGTTTCAAAACTGCACAATCGTTTATATAGTGACCTGGCTGTTTACAATAATTGCATGTCCCTTTAACAGGAGCTGCTGGATTATTGGACTGTGTCATACCCTTTTTCTGACCGTCAGCTGGCACTGACTGCGCAACTAACATTTTCATTTTCGTATCTTTCATACGTCTTTGTTCGTGATCATGTTCTTCTCTAATTCTGTTCTGGTGGTACTGTAACATTTGTAACATTTGTGAAGGCGTATTTGCTTGCCATGTGCTCTCGACTTTCAGAACACGATTCTTAACCTGGGGCAGAGAATTTTCGACCAATTTAGATACAAAAAGATGTGGATATGATTCGCTACTTGGTTTCAGGCCACTATTAATAACAAAACATTTCTCAAATCGGGAATAAAAATCACTAGTGTCTTCATCGGGTTTCTGTTTGCAGGCTGAGATTGCATCCCAGTCTTCTTTTTTCGTTGCTAACAGACGTGGCAATACTTGTACTAACAATCCTGGTAATGCTTTAGTTTTCTCCCCGAGCCCTAGACCTGGGGTTCTGGTATTTTGTTCGTTCTCTAATACAGCCCACTCAATCTTTGCCTCTCCCACCTCCCATTCTTTTTCCTTGAGTTTCTCGTAAATACCGGCAGGCAATAATACTTTCAATATTTTCATGATGTCTGGATAGGTATAATCACCCATGAGTAACATGTCTTTTATTTCACGGTGGAAACCTGCTGGATCTTTGTCATGACTGGGCACTAATTTCTTCATTTCTAACAGTTCCATTTTAGTTATAGGTGTGTACACAAACACACGTCTAAAGGTATTATCATCATTCTTGACTGGATGTACTTCTCGCAAGGGATTCTGTCTGTCCATGTAATACATTTTTCTTTCTGGAGGTGGAGCTGGAACAAACTGTGTATTCAGGAAAGTAGTGTATCTATGCCGATGCTCTAAAATTATTTTAATTAGGTCAGTACCTAGACCTCTCCATCTATTCATGAGTAGCTCTATTAAAATATCAGGTAGGGGACCTGGATCAGAATGTTGGCTTTTATACAATATAAGGAGATGCTGAATCATGTATATTCCGGCTAACTTCTGTTCGTCAGGGGAAAGATTTAAAAAGGTCTGTGCTAATGCGTCATCATTATATTTATCAGAACTGTCAGCCCATTGTACTGCTGACCTGGCTAATTCTTGTTCATCCATAGAATTGAGTACCTGGTACCCCATTCGTTCTTGAAGTATTTTATCGGTAGCCTGAAATAGGTGTTTAGGCGTCTTCGGGTTTGACATGGCAGCTTGAAAAAGTCTCTTACTTTCTGGACGTAGCGGACGCATTGAATTATTAAAAGGTCTTCCCTTACCTACATATGCTATCGTTTCTCTAGCTGGTAATTGTAATTGTCCTGTAGTCGCTTCTAGTTGTTCCTCCTCCTCCTCCGAGCATTCACTCTTGTCTGCATCTATTTCTCTTTCAGGCTGTCTCCTTTCATGTATTTGTTCTACTGCTTTTCGTATCCTTCGGTACATATTTTCTATACAACTTTGTTTATCGTGTTTTCCGTCTGCTATATTCTGACCCCATTTGTTAAGTGCTTTCATTTCTTCCTGGTCTACCCCAGGCCTATCTTGCTCTCTTATCAAGCAGTTTATAAAGAAACGTAATATCATTTTCTGGGTGTCAACTTTCTGGTATGCCATGGCCTCGCCAATACTTTCAGGGCCTTCCCCCGTTTGGACAAAACGATATATTCTGTCTAGATGATCAATCATTCCGGGTAGTAACATTAAATAGTTTGTAACTCGTCGTAGACGTACTGATGATAGCATCATTCTGTCGTCTTTACCGGGTACTGGATCATATCTACAATCTGTAAGAGGCTCTTTAAGTATGTCGTAATTCGCTGATTGAGGTGTACGTTGCTGTGCTAAATCCCTATAGGTCAATCGATGTGCTTGTGGCGGGGTCTGAAAACCTCCTGTGGCACCTCCTGAGGTGCCAGGTCCAAAAGGATTTGTTGGGTGAGTGGCAGGGAGAATAGGCGTGGGAAGGAGTGGAGGAACAGGCGGAAGATGTGGAACGGGAGGAGGAGTATGTTGTTGCGGAGGTGGCGGTAGATTATCTCGAGGTGGAGTGCCGTCAGCCGGTGGTGTGCGTGGCGGCGGAGTATTAACATATTCGGGGGCTACATCGTCTAAATAGGAGGAGAGAAAAACGTCCTTTGTGGTCTTGTGACGTACTTTAATCGGGATCAATGGAGGGGGCAGATCTTTTGGCATTTCCGGAGTGGCCTTAGGTAAACCCTCGGCCAGAAGAGGATACATACCATTCATAAGAGTGTTTCGTTGTCTGTCTACTTGTTCTGCTTTTACTCGTATCCCCTCCTCAACTAATACGTTTTCACGGGCTTTGTCTGAATCCTCTCTACTTTTCTCTGCTTTTCTGAGTGCTTTCTCTGTCCGTCTGTGTGATTCTTTCCGCCATAGTTCAATGGCATCTTTCTGTGACTGCCGGGCTTTCTTTTTCCATAATGCTTCTTCTACTCTCATGATGCAATCGGCATCCCATGTCCCTGCAACGGGCCATCTCTGATTTTCTGCTAAATCTTTGGTGTAATCCACCCACAAATCGAGATATAATACGGCATCTAGGCCATGTTTGTGGTACATAAAGTACCCTGGAGTGTCCCTGGGTGGAATGGGAACAGCTTCCTCTAGAATCCCTTTTCTAGTTCCTATCTGTCTTAGTTTGGAGAACAGCGGCATGTTTCAGCTATACTACTTGGTACTTGATATTTACTCGAACTTGGGCACAACTAACACAATAAACACACTAATGTAAATCGAACAATCACTCATACCACGACATTAAAACACATTTAAAACATTTTTAAAACGAACAATAATAATAATAATAAAACTAACTACCTGCATACTCGATATACTGCTAAACAGTACAGATACACCGCTAAACAGTGCAGACCGGGTCTGTGTACCCAAACCCGTCTTGACCGGCACAAATTAATGCGCACGTCTAGATGCGTCCCCAGCAACGGTACTCACCGGGAAGCACGGAAACAGAAGGCCTCGGAAACTCGACACTGGACTGGACCGGACTGGACTCGACTGGACTCGCGACGTAGGTACTTCGGAACTTCGGAACTGGTGGGCCTCGGAATACCTCGGACTTTGCTCTCTCAGCTAGGCTCTGGCCGGGATCCTCCGCACTCCTCACCGCCTCGTCTGGGTGTCGATCGCAGCCTCAGTCACCTCCGTTGGCCTGAGGGAGATGCAGGAAATCCTGCGGGTACGCGTAGTTGTCCGTCAGCGCTGTGGCAGGGGACCGGGCCTGCAACGCACCGCCGGCGCGTGGGGTGGGGGAGGGGTCCCTATTCGGGCGCCAATTATGTGGTAAATTTAAATTACCTATACTTAATTTATGCGGTAAAGTTCAATAAAAATAACTCAGTCAAAATGAAAAGGCAGAGTCCGTGGCATCTGAGTTTTCAAAGGGGTTTTATTCCTTAAAAAGGAATTGGTTTGAACCAGGTTCATTCATATTCCATCACCACGAAGGTTCAGGAAGGGAATTACAATGCTTTATTAACAGTACATCATATATATAGTCAATGCATTACAGTGGTGATGGGTTCAGAAGGCGTAACAGCTGAGAGAAAAGAGATAAGGACATATGTACGTAACAGAAGGCGTGCATGAGGGCGTACACGGAGGTGTGTGCTAGAAACGTCACATATAGGTGTCACATGTGGGTGGATCCCTAGAACAATCCTGCAGAGTCAGCAAAAACATGTGGCAGAGATGCGCGCGCAGCAGTATGACGTGTGAATGACGTGAAACTGGAGGGTGAAGGGGACTTGACATTTAGCCCTACATGTGGATACAGAAGTCTGGAGTGTCAGAACAACCTAATCCCAAATCATATCTGGTATCTTGTGTTTTAGGAACTGTATTATCTAGAAAGAAAAGGTCTCTCGGGCAGAGACTATTCTATACTGACTGCTAGTGCGTGCATATGCGACTACGTGTCTACATGAGATGTGAGGGGTCATGGGACTACCATGGTAACGGAAGCTATGAATTACTTGCATGGAGACAGTGAGGCCGGGCCCTTTGCTCTGCAGCTGGGAAGGATGTTTTCATATACTACTAGACAGGAATGTATTTTCGAGGAGCGGAGCAGATAACTTGAAGGTTGAATACAGTCTTGGCAGGCAAGGCAGGCCGAGCTAGGCACCGCTCGCCGCGCAGGGAGTAAGTCAAGGGTCAGGAAGCAGCAGGCTGTGGCTTTCAGAGACAGAAGGCAGGAAAAGGCTTGATGGCAGAAATCAGGGCCTAACTCGCCAGAGCTAGAGAACATGAAAGTGCACCATATAAAGACGTTGGCAAGGCACACTTAGAAACGGAATATCTGACCCCTTCATAGTGGATCTGAAAGAGGACATGTAAACGTTGGACGCAAATGTATTTGCGTCTTTATAGCTGGAAGTGGAGGGAACTTACATGTACTAGAAGCACGTACATGGAGCCGTTGGGGTCTACGATAGGGGACACAATTGACCATAAAATTCATATTACCTCAATGGTACAAGAAAGTGCTGTACACGACAATCAATGTAAAATACATGACGTCAATTGCAAAATGATGTTATTGATAGATATGGCCCGCCCATCATTGTCCGAGGTATACAAATAACTGAAAGTGGACATAAAAATAATGAAACACTGTAATTTCAAGTCGGAACCACGACAATTAATGTAAAATACACAATTCGGGGTCACTTGGTATAGTTCGATTGGCTGGATACAAGTGTCAGAGAGCCAGAGTACAATGTTTGTAGAGAACACGTAGCCAATAAATGCACAAAAAATCTTACTTATGCATGAAGGAAAATGAAGGATAAAGTGCGCTAGCTGACCGGAGAAAAATAAATCAACAAATCGTGAGTCCCATGGTGAAAAACAGTGATTCCTGGAGTGCAAAGGGTGACTGAGTCTGTGCTGGTGAATTCATTGATAGACCCAACCTTTCCTCCTGTGGAGCAAAAAATAAATAAAGTATATAAAATCCACTACACAATAAAACTATGTCATGAGACATAAGACAGAAGAAAAATCCTGGTTAAACATATCAGTAGCAACATGAGAGAGTCAGAACACCAAAGTCAGAATAAGTTCAAACAGAAAAGACACTATAATCAGGCTAATCATAACTACCTTAGGTGACTGGCCAGTTCCTCATCCATATTGAGCCCTCCCGGGATTTTAGTCTGAAACTCAATTATGAGTCTAGATTCCCGTTGTCTGAGGCTCAGAACCCTGTCACCGCCCCTGGGGTTTCTGGGAACATGTTCCAATATGAAAAAATTAAATTCTGCAATATTGGAAAAATTTCGTTCATCAAAGTGGCGTGCAACAGGATATTTGGGATCATGATTAACAATGGCTCTCTGATGATCGAGTATCCGTTTTTTGGCAGCACAGCTGGTACTGCCTATGTACCATAATTTACAGGTACATTCTATGGCATAAATCACAAAGGTGGTACTACAGGTGAGGAACTGAGTCAGTTTTTTAGTTATGCCACCGTATTCAACAGAGCCCCTGTATTTGCTGTGTTTACAGGCCTTGCAATGGCCACAGGGGTAAAAGCCTTCAAGCCCATGTTCAGTGATCTTGGGGTATAGTGTGATGTCATTTCTGACCACTAGATCTCTTATGTTTCTGTTTCTTTTGTAAGTGATGAGGGGCCGGTCAGGTATGACTTTTGTGTTCTGACTCTCTCATGTTGCTACTGATATGTTTAACCAGGATTTTTCTTCTGTCTTATGTCTCATGACATAGTTTTATTGTGTAGTGGATTTTATATACTTTATTTATTTTTTGCTCCACAGGAGGAAAGGTTGGGTCTATCAATGAATTCACCAGCACAGACTCAGTCACCCTTTGCACTCCAGGAATCACTGTTTTTCACCATGGGACTCACGATTTGTTGATTTATTTTTCTCCGGTCAGCTAGCGCACTTTATCCTTCATTTTCCTTCATGCATAAGTAAGATTTTTTGTGCATTTATTGGCTACGTGTTCTCTACAAACATTGTACTCTGGCTCTCTGACACTTGTATCCAGCCAATCGAACTATACCAAGTGACCCCGAATTGTGTATTTTACATTAATTGTCGTGGTTCCGACTTGAAATTACAGTGTTTCATTATTTTTATGTCCACTTTCAGTTATTTGTATACCTCGGACAATGATGGGCGGGCCATATCTATCAATAACATCATTTTGCAATTGACGTCATGTATTTTACATTGATTGTCGTGTACAGCACTTTCTTGTACCATTACAATATGTTTGCCCAGTGTTTCACACTTTTGTGGAGTATTCCGACTTCCACATTGTTGTTCCGCACACATCGCGTGTAAACTTTTGCTCTATACTCGACGGGCCAGATACTACTTATAGTTATGTATTATACCATGATTATGTTACACAGTGTTTTACTTTCGCACACATGACATCTGTATAGAACACCAAGATGTTTATTGAACCATTGTACCTTTCCAATATGTCTGCCAAACTGCTTACTGCTTTGTGGATTAGTCCTATGCTTATGTTGTTGGTCAGAGATTGCGCGATAACTTATGTTTAAATACCGGAGTCACTTGTGTTGTGGTTACACGTGAACAAGGCTTTTATGCTGAAACGCGTTGTGTAATAAACTGCTCGTATTACACTTTGGATTCGTTTTGTCTTTTTCCTGAGAGCGCAACGTCATCCTGTTTTCCTTGGATTATTGAATTACCGGACTGCTTCGCCGGCATTTGCGCCAACTCCCATGGGTCCCAGCTCCCCAGAAGAAGCGTTTTTCTGGTCTTTGGATTAATTGAGGGGTGCACCGGACCGGCCCAGGGGTGATTCTCACCGACGCTGTGGTTTGGAGCGAGTACCTGAACGCTCACCTCACGGAGAGGGTAAGCCGTGCCTACCTAGTCCGTCCCTTGTGTGTGAAAAAATTGTGGTTAACGGTCGGCG
Organism: Lissotriton vulgaris; assembly: GCF_964263255.1. Lineage (NCBI taxonomy): Eukaryota > Metazoa > Chordata > Amphibia > Caudata > Salamandridae > Lissotriton > Lissotriton vulgaris. The sequence goes on along the minus strand of NC_141693.1, from coordinate 1,749,837,640 downwards.
GACCGCGCCCACAAGGCTTTCCCCGGGGCAGCGGCTTGACGGCCGGTTTTCCTACGTGTGAGGCTCCACTTGAATTTAACCGTAACTTTTGATTGTCCTGAAGCACGGTTACAACGTCCTGTGTAATCCACCCGCAAGGGCGTACCTTAGAGACTGTGGCAGGAGTAACTTCCCATTTCCAGGGAAGGGGGAATTGACTATTTAAACGAATCCAACACATATTTACCATCTGCAGTTTTTTGTAAGAACACAAGTATGGCAGAAGAAGAATCTGGGAGAAGAGCGGCTGCTCTAGCTCTCTTTAGCAGAAAACCAATCAATACAAACACTGGTAACGTGAAAACAACGGAATTGAGGAGTCAAACGACTGAAGATAAAATCAAAAGATTGGAAAAACTTAAACGTGCAGAAGTAGCCAAATGGTGGGAAGCAACCTCGCTTCAAAATTATGTGGACCAATCTATGGTACCTCGAGGCTTGAGAATTTTTATAACACCGACTTATGAGATCCCGAACCCATTGATGCTCACAGAATGGTCAGAACATTCAGCCAGTAGTTCCAAAGGGATGTTAGAAATTCTCATCAAATATGCCTGGATAGATAGGGAGACATTACTAAAGGAGATTGGAGATCTTATCTCGGAACTATCTTTACTCATGGATGAGGAAACACTCAAAAAAACCCTTGAGAACATGAAAGAAAGGCTGTCTAAACAAGAAGAGGAAATCAAGCTAAGAAAGCAACGCAAAATGAACCGCGACTATGCAGACTATGACTGCGGACGAATACTAACCTTTAGCCACAAGTATGACCATCTATATAAAAAAGCTAATGAAGCATCTGGCGCGGTTAACTTAGTGAATCAACAAACAACAACCAAACCACCAGTGGCAATGAATCAGACACCACGGTGGAAAGTGCATCCAGCGATGAAGTAGTACGAAGGAAGAATTTTTTAGACGAGTTTCGGGTGATGCAGGAAAATCGACAAAAACAGCATCAAACGGAATTTGCCTCCCCGAAACCGAGAGGACGAGGACGGTGAAGGGGCAGAGGCCGGGGAAGAGGAGAAACCGCAAGAAAAGAATCCGACAACGTTGGGAACACCGACAAATCAAAGGGCGCAGTGGGAACAAAAAAGACACGCTCAAACAAGGACTACTAATGGACCTCAAAACGGTAAATAAAACTGTTATTAATTTATCTAAAAGGTTAATATCGGATTCTGATAAAAAGACATTGTGTTTAGGTCTCTCATTCTGCCCCACCACTGGCTTCAATTTCACAGACACCAGAATTGAAGTTTTTAAGTTTGTGCGCAAACTAAAATAAAAAAAATGGCACAAACTCAAAAGACTGGGTCAGAACCATAACAACTCTATGAACTTGAGACCCAACTCTTCGAACCTAGCTATCAGTGATGTTGATACACTACTCATGATTTCCAATCTTGATGACAATCTAACAGACAATCCAAGTACTAGTGCTACCCAATGCCTGGATGATATGAATCTAACACAAGATGCACCAGCTAAAACTGACTTCAGGGTCAAATCGACCTTCATGCCCATGCTTCCACATGATAGCATAGACACTTTTCACGATTGCACTATCCAGGAGTTGGTTGGTTTACGCAACAAGAAAAACACTAGCAAACATAGAGGTTTCAAACACAATCTCTCTCTTTCCCAAAGACAAGCACTGAAAACACTATTTGATGATACCAACATAGTGATACGCCCCGCAGACAAGGGCGGCAATATTGTGATCTTGGATCGCCAGGCCTACATTGATGAGGCACAAAAACAACTTAATGACACCAATTTCTATATACCGGTCAGTACTGAGGTATATAACCAAAGTATCACATATATCTGGGAACTACTTGAAACTTGGAAAGATAAGGGTCTGTTGGTTTGGGAAGAATATCGCTACCTGAAAAGAGACTTTCCCAAGCTTCCTATTCTATACCTGCTTCCCAAGCTTCATAAACATGCTACTAACCCTCCCGGCAGGCCCATAGTGTCATCCATTGGTAGCATCAGCGAGAACATATCTAAATATGTGGATCATTTCCTTCGCGACTTTGTAACCTCACTACCTAGTTACATCAGAGACACTAAGGACTTCTTGTGCCAGATTGAGAATATTGTTTGGGAATATGAGTATTTGTTTATTGTTTTAGATGTCCATTCATTGTACACGATAATTAATCACCAACATGGCTTAGAAGCGTGTGATCATTATCTAGGCCATAGACCTGTATGTTATCGTGAACACTCTAAAATGATTATGCAAATGATGCAATTCTGCTTGAACAATAACATTTTTTCCTTTAACGGCGCCCTCTACAGGCAAATCACTGGCACTGCTATGGGGTCTTCTTTTGCCCCAAGTTTTGCGAATTTGTTTATGGGATTTTGGGAACAGGAAATCCGCAGCAGTACCACCTTAGCAGGGGACTTTGAGAGGGTCATCATGTGGCTTCGCTACATTGATGACCTTTTCATTATATGGAAAGGATCTGAAAAGGATGCGGAAAACTTTATCACTAAGTTAAACTGCAACAAGTACAACATCTGTCTATCAGGCAACATCAGCAATGTCCAGACTGTATTTTTGGATGTACAATTGGAAATCAAAAACCTTAAGATCTGTACTTCCTTGTTTCGCAAGGCGACAGCTGGCAACAGCGTTCTCCACGCCCTCAGCAGCCACCCAGAGGCACTCAAATGGAGTATCCCCTACGGGGAGCTGCTGAGGGCAAAGAGAAATTGCAATACCAAGGAAGCCTACATGATAGAGCAAGACAACATAATACACAGATTTGAGAGCAGGGGGTACCCTGGCTGGGTTCTCAAAAAAGCGAAAGAGAGAGCCAACAATATAGAGAGATCGCAGACCCTTGAGCAACAACCTAGTGCAGACACCAGTGAGAATGAAGAGTCTACCAGACTCATACTCACTTTCAATACTGAAACAGCTAGCATCAAAAAGATTCTCTCCAAAAATTGGGGGATTCTTAAAACAGACACTGTTTTGGGCAAAAACATACCTGACCGGCCCCTCATCACTTACAAAAGAAACAGAAACATAAGAGATCTAGTGGTCAGAAATGACATCACACTATACCCCAAGATCACTGAACATGGGCTTGAAGGCTTTTACCCCTGTGGCCATTGCAAGGCCTGTAAACACAGCAAATACAGGGGCTCTGTTGAATACGGTGGCATAACTAAAAAACTGACTCAGTTCCTCACCTGTAGTACCACCTTTGTGATTTATGCCATAGAATGTACCTGTAAATTATGGTACATAGGCAGTACCAGCTGTGCTGCCAAAAAACGGATACTCGAACATCAGAGAGCCATTGTTAATCATGATCCCAAATATCCTGTTGCACGCCACTTTGATGAACGACATTTTTCCAATATTGCAGAATTTAATTTTTTCATATTGGAACATGTTCCCAGAAACCCCAGGGGCGGTGACAGGGTTCTGAGCCTCAGACAACGGGAATCTAGACTCATAATTGAGTTTCAGACTAAAATCCCGGGAGGGCTCAATATGGATGAGGAACTGGCCAGTCACCTAAGGTAGTTATGATTAGCCTGATTATAGTGTCTTTGCTGTTTGAACTTATTCTGACTTTGGTGTTCTGACTCTCTCATGTTGCTACTGATATGTTTAACCAGGATTTTTCTTCTGTCTTATGTCTCATGACATAGTTTTATTGTGTAGTGGATTTTATATACTTTATTTATTTTTTGCTCCACAGGAGGAAAGGTTGGGTCTATCAATGAATTCACCAGCACAGACTCAGTCACCCTTTGCACTCCAGGAATCACTGTTTTTCACCATGGGACTCACGATTTGTTGATTTATTTTTCTCCGGTCAGCTAGCGCACTTTATCCTTCATTTTCCTTCATGCATAAGTAAGATTTTTTGTGCATTTATTGGCTACGTGTTCTCTACAAACATTGTACTCTGGCTCTCTGACACTTGTATCCAGCCAATCGAACTATACCAAGTGACCCCGAATTGTGTATTTTACATTAATTGTCATGGTTCCGACTTGAAATTACAGTGTTTCATTATTTTTATGTCCACTTTCAGTTATTTGTATACCTCGGACAATGATGGGCGGGCCATATCTATCAATAACATCATTTTGCAATTGACGTCATGTATTTTACATTGATTGTCGTGTACAGCACTTTCTTGTACCATTACAATATGTTTGCCCAGTGTTTCACACTTTTGTGGAGTATTCCGACTTCCACATTGTTGTTCCGCACACATCGCGTGTAAACTTTTGCTCTATACTCGACGGGCCAGATACTACTTATAGTTATGTATTATACCATGATTATGTTACACAGTGTTTTACTTTCGCACACATGACATCTGTATAGAACACCAAGATGTTGATTGAACCATTGTACCTTTCCAATATGTCTGCCAAACTGCTTACTGCTTTGTGGATTAGTCCTATGCTTATGTTGTTGGTCAGAGATTGCGCGAAAACTTATGTTTAAATACTGGAGTCACTTGTGTTGTGGTTACACGTGAACAAGGCTTTTATGCTGAAACGCGTTGTGTAATAAACTGCTCGTATTACACTTTGGATTCGTTTTGTCTTTTTCCTGAGAGCGCAACGTCATCCTGTTTTCCTTGGATTATTGAATTACCGGACTGCTTCGCCGGAATTTGCGCCAACTCCCATGGGTCCCAGCTCCCCAGAAGAAGCGTTTTTCTGGTCTTTATATATATATATATATTACCTACTGGCGATAGCCAGTAGGTATATATAGTTAGGATTTTTTCCCTATGGGATTTCTGAAAATTCTATGTCTAATAACTTTGGCGTTTGTGGACGGAATTGGCTGAAATTTTCAGGAAAATGGCACATTTTGTTTCTGAGCAGCCCCTGAAAATTTGGGGGGGGTTCTTCAAGGGGGGGCCGAGAAAAAAGGGGGGTCCCAAAACACGTTTTTCCCATTCATTTTTCCATAGGGCGGTTGGACTCACTTTTAGCCCGAACGGCTGAATGGATTTGCACGAAACTTGGCAAAATTGTAGGGACTGTTAGCCCGATGTGCCTTTGCTAGGTCTCAATATATGTGCTTCAGTGAATTTTGAGAAATTAACGTTTTAAACAAGATATATATCTGTAACAGCGCTCCGGGCAGCGCTCCGGTTCGCGTACTTTTCGCGTATCGGAACTTTGCGATGCGAAGCTGATTGGCTCTCTGGTGTCTGTCAACATTCTAAACAGTCCGGAGCGGCCGCCATCTTGTCTCTCGGTAGGATCGAGAGACAAGAGGAGGCCAAAACAAAGGGGGAAATAAAGGAAAGGGGGCAAGGTAGACCCCTTCTGACCCCCTAGGATTGATGAGGGGGATATTATAGAGCCACGCGGGGCAAAAAATTTTTTTTTTAAAAATTCAGATTTTTTCGCCGTAGAGACGCGTCCCGGTACGCGAACCGGGCAGCTAACCGGGCAGCTAACCGGGCAGCTAACCGGCAGCGTAACGGGAGTCTGAGGAGTAGCTGATTGGCTGTCAACATTGTAAACAGTCCGGAGCGGCCGCCATCTTGTCTCTCGGTAGGATCGAGAGACAAGAGGAGGCCAAAACAAAGGGGGAAATGAAGGAAAGGGGGCAAGGTAGACCCCTTCTGACCCCCTAGGATTGATGAGGGGGATATTATAGAGCCACGCGGGGCAAAAAAAAAATTTAAAAAAAATTCAGATTTTTTCGCCGTAGAGACGCGTCCCGGTACGCGAACCGGGCAGCTAACCGGGCAGCTAACCGGGCAGCTAACCGGCAGCGTAACGGGAGTCTGAGGAGTAGCTGATTGGCTGTTAACATTGTAAACAGTCTGGAGATCGAGAGACAAGAGGTGGAAAAAAAAAAGGTGTAAATGAAGGAAAGGGGTAAGGTGAACCCCTAGGATTGATGAGGGGGCTATTAAAGTTGCCCGCGGGGCAAAAGAAAAAAATATTGCGATTTTTCGCGGTAGAGGTGCTTTCCGGTACGTTAACCGGGCAGCTAACTGGCAGCGTAATGGGAGTCCGACATATTGTGTTTTTGGAACGTTTGTGATATGTGCACGTGTGGATTTTGTCTAATTAAGGTAAAAAAAATATATATATATCTTTAAGCGTGCTCTGGCGCGCTTACGTTACGGGTTTGGTTTGCGCTGCAGAGACGATACGTCACGGTTATGCGATGCATCATGAGGCGTCTCACGGGCTACGTGATACGTCACGTAATAAAGAATATATTTTACAGCTATAGATATTAGCTTTTAAAAAACCAATGAAATTCACTGAAAAAACCATAGGTTATAGACCATATATAGTTAGGAATTTGCATTTACAAAACCTTGAAAATTCACTGAAAAAACCATAGGTTATAGACCATATATAGTTAGGGATTAGCATTTACAAAACCTTATTTTACTCGCACAAAACCATTGAAATTCCATATATAGTTAGTTGCACTAACTATATATCGCGCACCCGCAATCCATTGCTAATGATGTCACATATTACATCATTCATGACATGGTCAGTGACATCACTGATGACATCACTGATGACATCTCAAATGACATCACTGATGACATCACTGATGACATCTCAAATGACTTCACTGATGACATCACTGATGACAACACCCAGTGACTGTATGTTTCTGTAAAGTTAAAATATGTCTTACATATTGAAGAATGAGTGGATGTATAAGTGTCTGGATGAAGGATTTAGTAGGTGCATGACTGACTGTATGAGTGAGTGATTAAATGTGTCTCACTGAGTGCATGGGTTAGTGACTAAACTGTCTTAATTTGGCAATCATTATATATGTTGTTCTGTAAACTGCTGCATGTTTAAATCAGTAGCTATATGAGTAACTATATGGGTTATTGAATGGTTGCCCAAGTATTTGTATGGGAGACTGAGTATGTGTGTGGGTGGCTGGGAGGTGTATGACTCTGTGCATAGATGTGTGAGCAGTTGATTAACTAAATGTATGGGTTCAAAAGTGCATGTGGAAACAGCTGTATGGGCGGTCGACTGACTGCATGAGTGTATTGGTGAGTGAATGGATATCTCAGTGCTACATGTCAAAGTAAGTACATATGTAAAACACAGTCCATGTGAGAGTTGACATATATAAATAACTGAACATAAGAGCTAGTGAATGTGAGAGTGGCTGTATCGATCATTGTGAACTTGTATCAGGGATTGTATAAGAGAGTAAATATGTGTTAGTATATGTTTGAATAAGTAAGGTGTGTATAACTGTATAGTTGAGGAAATGTAGGTGTGATTAATCTTTTGCATGACTGAGTAGGTGTGTGAGTAACTCCATGGATAAGTGACAGTCTGTGAGTGTCTGTTTATACTGATTGTATCTAAGGTTATATTAGAGTCTGAAGATGTTCATTGTATTATCACATAAATGATATCATCAGTGATGTGATCAGTAATGTCAAATGAGATGTCAGTGATGTCATCAGTGATGTCATTTGAGATGTCATCAGTGATGTCATCAGTGATGTCACTGACCATGTCATGAATGATGTAATATGTGACATCATTAGCAATGGATTGCGGGTGCGCGATATATAGTTAGTGTAACTAACTATATATGGAATTTCAATGGTTTTGTGCGAGTAAAATAAGGTTTTGTAAATGCTAATCCCTAACTATATATGGTCTATAACCTATGGTTTTTTCAGTGAATATATATATATATATATATATATTACCTACTGGCGGTCTCCAGTAGGTATATATAGTTAGGATTTTTTGAATAGGGATTTCTGAAAATTCTATGTTGAATAACTTTGGCGTTGATGGACGGAATTGGCTGAAAATTTCAGGAAAATGGCACATTTTGTTTCTGAGCGTCCCCTGAAAGTTTGGGGGGGTTTCGTCAAGCGGGGGCCGAGAAAAAAGGGGGGTCCAAAAACGTGTTTTTAACATTGAGATTTCCATAGGGCGGTTGGACTCACTTTTAGCTCGAACGGCTGAATGGATTTCTATGAAACTTGGCAAAATTGTAGAGACTGTTTGCCCGATGTGCCTTTGCTAGGTCTCTAGATATGTGCTCCAGTGGATTTTGAGAAATTAACGTTCAAAAAAATATATATATCTGTGACAGCGTCCCGGTTAGCGCCCCGGTTGGCGTACCAGACGCGTAACAGAACTTTGCGAGGAGAAGCGGATTGGCTCTCCGGTGACTGTCAACATTCTAAACAGTCCGGTGTGGCCGCCATCTTGTCTCTCGGTAGGATCGAGAGACAAGAGGTGGAAATAAACGAAGGGGGAAATGAATAAAAGGGGGCAAGGTAGACCCCTCCTGACCCCCTAGGATTGATGTGGGGCCTATTGAAGGGCCCCGCGGGGCAAAAAAATGTAAATTTTCGCACGGTTAGCGTCCGGTGCGCGAACCGGAAAGCGTAAATCCTGAAAATTAGTTAAAAAAAAGTTACATTTAAAATTTATTTAGAGTGATCATAGTTAGGGTAGCTCTGAAAAGAGCTGTTGGGTCTGTGGTAGATTTAGGTACTTATAAGTAGGTACCAATACATAGTCTTAAATTCAGGATGAAAATTCTGTTTCCCTCATCTGAGAAGTGCACACCATCTCCTCTGTAGATATCTTGCATGTAGTAACGCAAGTTATTGTTGTAGATGGAGCCCATTCCATGGTCTCTCATGTAAGCTGAAACAGACTTATTTACATGCTTCCTCGCTTTCTCAATTTGTGGACAAAATTGGTTGGACCACCTCCATTTCTGTCTTTGGCATATATTTGAATATACCAAGGCAGTTTAAGGAAAAAGCGCCATCAATTGCTCAAAGGTGTCCTTTAAAAGCATTTCCAGACCTACCCCAGTCAAAGTGCCCAAACCATTTCCTCCACAGTGCACTATTATGAGGTCAGGGTTTGGCAAATGCAAAAAGGTTTTCACCAATGGTATCAATTGGTGACATCTCAATCCTCTGTGGCCAATCCAGTTGATTTCCACATTTTGTAAATTGAGGTTGTGTAAATTTCTGTTATCAGCATACCTTTGAGCCCAGTGGATGTAACTATGTCCAATAATCCAGACAGAAAACATGGTGAGAGGAGGTTCTGCTGCAGTCAGATGAAGTGTGGGAATGAAATGACAGTTGAAACAGTAGGAGTTTGTAATGAAAAAAACTGTGGAGTTTCAGTGCTAATGATTCAGTAGCAGTGATTGGTGGATTATGATTGCTGAAAACAGAAAGTTAGGGTGCATGGATGAGTTCTTTGAAAGATGTAATTTGAATGGTTAAGAAAAAATCATTTTAAGAAACATTGCACTGGATAAGCAGGTGTACTGAGAGTTCAGAGTTCAGTTGAAACATTGTTGTGTGAACTTGTAAACATGAGAGGTTTTTCAGGAGGTAGTTGCTATGGAAAAAAGGCAGAAAGGGCAGAGGGGGGAAGGGTGTTGATTTGAAAAAAGTGAGGGAAGAGTTTTGATTGGGTGACATGAGAGATATGTGTGATGAATTACAGCATTTCTGTGCCTTTGTTGGTTGCAGCCTCTGGAGTGCATACCCTTTGCTCTGCTAAAGAAAAATTGGTGTGTGTCTGAGACTGTTTTGAAACTCAAAAAGTATTTGCTAAGGTGAGAAAAGATTAATTTAATTTAGATAGAGACTAGTATGCTTTAGGGAGAAAATTATGAAGAAAGTTGTGTATTTAAAATGTTGCTTTGTGTCAAGTGTTTTACAAATAGATTTTGTTTCTTTGAGAAATTGTAATTGGAGCTAATGTGAAGTATTAGTACTGACAGGGTGTGCTTGTACATAGGAGCTGTGCTGTGTTTTCAAATTATGACTTGAAAATCGTTTTTAAGGAAAAGGAATGCTTTTTAAATTTATGACAAGGAAAAAATGGTGTCTGCTTCTTTAAACAAATATTTCACTTGCCCCATGATTCAGGGAGAATAATTTGCTTACTTGATGTGTTTAAAAACGTTTTTTGAAGTCATTTAGGTTTCTTAATATGTACTGCTAGAGTTTTATAGCCTGCATAGGCCATATTTACAAGGCGTTTGAGCCACTTTCACGTCATTTTCCCCATGTAAAAAGTGACACAAAAGTGGTGCAAGAGCCTTGTAAATACGCCCCCATGTGTGTTAGGGCATTTTAAGTCACTTCCCCATGAATCTGGGTGAATAATGTGCTTACTTGATGTGTTTAAAAACATTTCTTGAAGTCATTTAGGTTTCTTGATATGTACTGCTAGAGTTTCATAGCCAGCATGGGGCGTATTTACAAGGACTTTGAGCCACTTTCACGTTATTTTCCCCATGTTAAAAGTGACGCTAAAGTGGTGCAAGGGCCTTGTAAAATACGCCCCCATGTGTGTTAGGGCATTTTAAGTCACTTCCCCATGAATCTGGGTGAAGAATTTGCTTACTTGATGTGTTTAAAAACGTTTCTTGAAGTCATTTAGGTTTCTTGATATGTACTGCTAGAGTTTCATAGCCAGCATGAGGCATATTTAGAAGGACTTTGAGCCACTTTCACGTTATTTTCCCCATGTTAAAGGTGATGCAAAAGTGGTGCAAGGGCCTTGTAAATACGCTCTCATGTTTGAGCCACTTTCACTTTATTTTCCCCATGTTAAAAGTGACGCAAAAGTGGTGCAAGGGCCTTGTAAATATGCTCTCATGTGTGTTAGGGCATTTTAAGTCACTTCCCCATGAATCTGGGTGAATATTTTTCTTACTTGATGTGTTTAAAAACGTTTCTTGAAGTCATTTAGGTTTCTTGATATGTACTGCTAGAGTTTCATAGCCAGCATGGGGCATATTTAGAAGGAGTTTGAGCCACTTTCACGTTATTTTCCACATGTTAAAAGTGACGCAAAAGTGGTGCAGAGGGCCTTGTAAATACGCTCTCATGTTTGAGCCACTTTCACGTTATTTTCCCCATGTTAAAAGTGACGCAAAAGTGGTGCAAGGGCCTTGTAAATACGCTCTCATGTTTGAGCCACTTTCAAGTTATTTTCCCCATGTTAAAAGTGACACAAAAGTGGTGCAAGGGCCTTGTAAAATATGCCCTCATGTGTGTTAGGGCATTTTAAGTCACTTCCCCATGAATCTGGGTGAATAATTTGCTTACTTGATGTGTTTAAAAACGTTTCTTGAAGTCATTTAGGTTTCTTGATATGTACTGCTAGAGTTTCATAGCCAGCATGGGGAATATTTAGAAGGACTTTGTGCCACTTTCACGTTATTTTCCCCATGTTAAAAGTGACGTAAAAGTGGTGCAAGGGCCTTGTAAATACGCTCTCATGTTTGAGCCACTTTCACTTTATTTTCACCATGTTAAAAGTGACGCAAAAGTGGTGCAAGGGCCTAGTAAATACGTCCCCATGTGTGTTAGGGCATTTTAAGTCACTTCCCCATGATTTAGGGAGAATAATTTGCTTACTTGATGTGTTTAAAAACGTTTCTTGAAGTCATTTAGGTTTCTAGATATGTAATGCTAGAGTTTCATAGCCAGCATGGGGCATATTTAGAAGGACTTTGAGACACTTTCACGTTATTTTCCCCATGTTAAAAGTGACGCAAAAGTGGTGCAAGGGCCTTGTAAATACGCTGCCATGTGTGTTAGGGCATTTTAAGTCACTTCCCCATGAATCTGGGAGAATAATTTGCTTACTTGATGTGTTTAAAAACGATTCTTGAAGTCATTTAGGTTTCTTGATATGTACTGCTAGAGTTACATAGCCAGCATGGGGCATATTTAGAAGGACTTTGAGCCACTTTCACGTTATTTTCCCCATGTTAAAAGTGACACAAAAGTGGTGCAAGGGCCTTGTAAATACGCTCTCATGTGTGTTAGGGCATTTTAAGTCACTTCCCCATGAATCTGGGTGAATAATTTGCTTACTTGATGTGTTTAAAAACGTTTCTTGGAGTCATTTAGGTTTCTTGATATGTACTGCTAGAGTTTCATAGCCTGCTTGGGGCATATTTACAAGGCCTTTGAGTCACTTTGACGTCATTTTCCCCATGTTACTAGTGACGCAAAAGTGGTGCAAGGGCCTTGTAAATACGCCCCCATGTGTGTTAGGGCATTTTAATTCACTTGCCCCATGATTTAGGGAGAATAATTTGCTTACTTGATGTGTTTTAAAACGTTTTTTGAAGTCTTTTAGGTTTCTTGATATGTACTGCTAGAGTTTCATAGCCAGCAGGGGGCATATTTACAAGGCCTTTGAGCCACGTTCACGTTATTTTCCTCATGTTAAAAGTGACGCAAAAGTGGTGCAAGGGTTTTGTAAATACGCCTTCATACCTCAACTAGTGTGTTAATTGTTTGCCTACTGTTATTTGTTTACTGTTTGGGAATAGTGGTTAATACCTTTTTTTAAAAATATTTACCACAGATTCAACTCAAGATCTTTAGAAAAATTCAAAAATGCCCTCAAGGCAAAGAAAAAGAAAAGAAGCAAAGCGACTTACACCCCACCTTGGTAAACCTTTGCAGCAGTCCTCTACAATAAAAACTTGTCAAGTCACCAATAAAACTCCGGGTAAGAGAACAAAATCTTTTTTAAGAAACAATTTGCAGACGAAAAAGTATCACTACAGAACATGTTTTAGTCCAGAAGAAGAGAGCCAATTTAAACGGAAAGGAAAGGCCACTCAAAAATGTTACTGCTAGAGCAGGAGATAACTCTGTGCATGGTAGTAGAAGGAAAAATCTGTTTAGGGACATTCGTAGACGAATGTTCCGCAACAGGATAATTGGCAATTTGTTAAAAAATATTAAGAAAGGTCAACAGAAAGTGGCTTGTTATAAGAGAAAGAAAAATGTAGAGAAAATTATTGATCAGGCTTTCGAAATTAAGCGAAAGTTATTAATTTTGATAATCAATAGAACTAGGAAACTAAACAAGGCAATTTATGATTTCAAATTAAATAGTAGATGGAAGAGAACAGTTAATCGTAGTAATTTTTGTGAAGTTTTTTCAGGAGAATGGATGCATAGTTCAAGTTGTGAGGCATTTTTTAATGGGGAGAGTTATTTCCAGGATAATGATTTGGGGCATGCAGTTGACACCAGTGGTCGAGCATATGAGGTGAAAGATGGTTGTCCGGTTGAAAAAGAAAAACTTGTGTCAACAGAGGCAGAAGAGGTGTTAGGTAATGAAGTTTTAGGAAGACGTCCTAAGGGACCAGTGTACACCTGGAAGTGTAGTAGTATTTGCAGTGTGCGACAGGATTCCATCAATTTGCTTTGTGATTTTGTACGGACATTTAATAAGAAAAGTTTAAAACAGAAAATGAAGTTGCTGCAAGAATTAGATCCTTGCAGAGTGAGAGAAGTGACAGGTTTGCATGGTCATTCACTGGCTTGTCTTTCCAGGAGAATATGCCAGAGTGTTTTTCATCATTTCAGGATGCTAGCAGTGCATCATAATAAAGTGAGGAAATTAGTTAGAATGTTGTATTATGCTAAGAGTCCAGCATTTATGCTTAAACAATTATGCACTGCTCTTTTGCATGGTTCTGAAGTAGATGTGAAGAATATTTGTGAAGAAATTGAGTTTTGTTACTTTGCTAGTAAAGAGAACAATGTTGAAATTGACCCAGTAGAAGAAGGTAATGTGGAAGAGAGTGTACAGATTTCCAGTACAGATAAGTTTCTCAAGGAAATTTCCACGTTTACGGTGAAATCAAGTGAGAGGCCTAATTTCACTTGTGTGTGTTGTCGACGGACTTATTATAAGAATCAGACTAAGTTAGTGGATTTATATGCAAAAAGTGAAATGGAAAACAATAGTGAATGGAAGGATTTTGCAACATACTTGGTGGTAGAAAATTGTTTTGATTTGGGATCAGATCAAAGTATGTGTACTTATTGTTTTAACAAATTAAATCAAAACCGGATGCCTGCTAGAGCGGTTTATAATAATCTGGAATTGGTTGACATTCCTTCTGAACTGAAGGATTTAAATACTTTTGATTCAAAGTGTCCATCCTTTTCAGGCTATTGTTCGAATGGAGCCTAAGATAGGGAAATTGCCTCCTTCAGATTTACAGAGAGGATTAAAGGGAAGAGTTGTTTATTTGCCTCTGGATTTGAAGAAAAATATTGATACAATTGGTGTAGACAAAGTGGAAGAGGAACCTCTGGTTATCCTAGTTAATGGGGTTCCGACAAAGAGTAAGAAAATCTGGCAAGATTTAGTGGATGTTAGGAAAGTCAAAAAGGCAACGTTGTATTTGATGAAAAACAATGAGTACTACAAGAATGTATGTGCTGCAGAAGACGAACTAAGTGAAGAAGAGGACAGCGATTTGGGTGCTGGACAAATAGAGAAAGTAGATGCCTCTAAAAATGAAGAAATATATGAACATTATAGTGTTCATCTTTTGCATTCTAAAGAAGTCATGGGGAATGCTATTGAGTTGTTTCAAATGAAACAAGCCAAAGGAAGTCCCATCAGTGTTTGGGAGGAAAGTTTGGAAGCTCGGTGTTTCCCACAGTTATTTCCAACAGGTCGAGGAGGAAGATATGATGAGCGACCTGATCAAATTACTGCTTCTGAATACCGGACTTTACGATTGTATGCAGAAGATCCTAGGTTTCGTCAATGCATTCCCTATTTGTTTCATCTACTGTATGAAAGTGATCTGTCTGGACTGTCTTATGCAGTGAACCACATCCTGAAAAGTGGTGTCCAGCTGCAAAATATCTCGGCAAGGGAGTTTATGGATAAAGTCAATGTGCAAGACAGTATTTTGGATTCTCACCTGATTAATCTCATGGCATGTCAGCGTGGTACTAATGAGTATTGGTACCGTTGTCATGGTGACTTAAAATGTATGCTGAGGAACTTAGGAACTCCCACATGGTTCCTCACTCTCAGCTGTGCCGAGTATGGCTGGGAAGACTTACTTGAATTTCTACGAGAGGCAAATGGAAACATTGAAAATATCGAATTCAAGACACCCGGAGAACTGTGCTCTTTGGATCCAGTCAATGTATGCAGGTACTTCAATCATAGATTTGAAGCTATGATGTCTTTCATTACGAACAAGAAAAATCCACCTCTTGGAGAGGTGTTGGATTTCTTCTTGAGAAAGGAGTATCAAGCAAGAGGTGCTCCTCATATACATATGCTGCTATGGATCAAAGATGCACCCAAATTTGGAACAGATCCGGATGACTTAGTAATGAGTTTCATAGAACAGTATTCTACATGTGCTGTTCCAAACACAAAGGAAGACAAAAGTTTAAGAGAACAAGTTTTACGCTTTCAAAACCATCGTTGTGGAAAGTACTGTCGTCGTAAATTCAGAAACAAGAATAAGTTCTATACAAAATGTCGTTTTGGGTTTCCACGATCAGTGATATCTAAAGGAAGAGTGAACAATTTGATGTCTTCGCTGCGACATAATGTGATGAGGAAATCACCCAAAAATACATACAATTTAAAAAGAAACGAAGAGTCCAAGTACATCAACGACTACAACCCAGTGATTTTGTCCATGTGGAATGCTAACATGGATATACAGTTTATGGCTGACAACTGTATGGGTGTGGCTCGGTATGTGACGTCTTATATCACAAAAAAAGAAAAGACAGAACTGAAGGATATGTGGGATGACATTTCACATGAGAAGAGCCTCAGTAAGAAGTTGTACAGTTTCAGTCTAAAGATGTTGTCGCATCGAGAAATCGGAGCATACGAATGTTCTGATCGGTTATCTTCAGCAAGTCTCTATGCCAAATCTAGGAGTATAATTTGGGTGAGTCTTGGTCTTGCTGCAACACGTAATCGAGTTCTGAAACCTGTATGGGAAATTGAGTATTTGGCGGAGAAGGAGCCAAACAGTACAGATATTTTGACGACCAACATGTTGGATACATATTATCCAAATAGAAGCAGTCACCTAGAGAATGTTTGTCTGTATGAGGTTCTACAAAATTACATATTCAAGAGGAACATCAAAGAAGATATTGATAAAGGAGTGTATGCTGTAATTGGAAGTGAGGGATGTCTGGTCAAGCAAAGAAAATGCCAATTGGTAAATCATCGAAAATTGAGTTGCGAATCTCCTGAAAGAAAAGAGTTTTTCTATTTAGCTCTTTTGCAACTTTTCAAGCCTTGGCGTGCAGAAGAGGAACTGCTTGGAGATTTCCTCTGTTATGAAGATTCTTTCAATGCAGCAAAGGAGTCCATAGAATGTCCTGTTTTTCCCAAATATCTAGAAATGTTGAATGCAGAAATCGAGCAGGAAGCAACAATTGCAGCCGAGATTGCTAGAGATAGTTCTCAGGACAGTCAGAGTTCCACTTCATTGAGTCAGGATCCACTAGGAGGACCAGTTATCGAAAATGAAGCTGCCACTGCCATGATTGAAGTGGAAAGAGGCATGGCACATGCTCAGGAGGATGCGGTTAACTTAGAAGATTTGGAAAGACAACTCAACGTTGAGCAGAGGAAAATATATGACAAGGTTACCATCCAAATTGATCATGGATTAAGTCATGAGAAGAAAGAGTGCTCATGTACATCGTTGAAGCCTGTCCGACTGTACGTGAGTGGAGAAGCAGGAACTGGAAAAAGTTTCCTCATTAAAGCAATTTCATGTTATTTGCAGAAAAGGACTGAGTCATCGCTGTCTTGTGTTGTCACCGCTCCAACTGGTCTGGCAGCACATAACATTAAAGGTATTACTTTGCATCGTCTACTGATGCTGCCAGTGGAGCATGATAACAAATTACAATACCACAAGTTATCTGGAGATGCTTGTTGTAAAGTTTCCAGAGTCTTGAGGAAAATGAAACTTCTTATCATTGACGAAGTAAGCATGGTTTCCAATGTCATGCTTGCCTTTGTGCATTTGAGAATGCAAGAAGTTCTTAAAACAGAGTATGGTGTGTTATTTGGTGGCAAACACATCATTGTTTTCGGTGATCTTCTGCAGCTGACACCAGTGAAAGGACAACCAGTGTTTAAACTACTTACGCATGAAGATACCAGGAAGTGCCTAGGGAGCATTGGCAACGCCAATGTATGGTTAAACTTCAATTATGCTGAACTGCGTGAAAATATGCTTCAGGCGAAGGATGAAGATTATAAGAATATTCTACAAGATGCTAGAATTGGAAAAGTGACTGAGCATGGGAAGGAAGCTTTACATGCACGATTATTGTCAAATTTGTATCCAGATGAAGACGTTCTGCCAGAGAATATTTTTCAGAAAATTACTGAGAAGAAATCTAGGATATGTTTGATGCCAACTCTGCAAGAATGTTCCATCTTCAACAACAAAATGTTGATTTTAGAAAACCAAGACAGTGAAATTGGAAGCTATTGACAGAATTGAGCATATGGGAGCAACAATTATTTTGTCTGAAAATTTGAAATCTAAATTGGATTCATTAGAGAAGACTATATCTAAAACTGCGGGTTTTGAAAAGACTCTGAATGTGTGCTTAAATTGCCGTATCATTTTGAGAAGGAATTTAAATGTTGAAAGAGGTCTGGTTAATGGATCAATGGGTAATGTTGTTGATTTTGAGAAATACAGAAATAGAGATAGAATTGAATTTTTAAAAATTAAATTTGATGGCATTGAGGATGTACAGCAAATTGGTCGTTGCTCTGCTAGGTTTTTGCTTGTTAAAGACTTATATGTTCGCCGTAAGCAGTTTCCTGTTTGCTTGGCATATGCGGTGACAATCCATAAATCGCAAGGTTTAAGTGTAGAGAGTGCTTTGGTGAATATTGGCAGTTCTGTGTTCAAGGAGGGTATAGCTTATGTGGCATTATCACGAGTCAGAACTTTATCTGGATTGTACTTGATTGAGTGTGATGAGACAAATATTTGTGCAGATCTAGATTGTGTTAAGGAATACAATAGGTTAAGAAGAGAGTATGCGCCACATTTGCCTCAATATCCTTTGTTTGAAAAACGTGTGGTAGGCCAGAAACGAAGAAATGTGACCAATAGTAGGGAGGTTGTAGCAAAAACACGAAAACTCGATGAACTTGAAATTGTAAGCAGAAAGAAAATGGATGCTGTTCAAGATGTTGTTGGTTTTCAATTTGAAAATAGTTCTGGTGTCAACTGCTATGCTAATGTAGTGGTTAATGTTGTCTTTTCTCTAGAAATATTAAAAGAACAGATTGTGGTCAATTTGGATCAAAGATTTTGCTGTTTGTGAAATTCTGTGTTAGAGAAATGTAGCACTGATAGAAGAAAAATAGAAAGTGTCTCTGAAATTCGAAATCTCTTAGACAAATGTTCAGGTCAAATGCAATTCTCTCAAAATATTCAGCAGGATTGTCCGGAGTTTTTAATGTATATGCTTGATGTTTTGCAAGATGAAGGTGTAGATGTAGATTATCTGTTTGGCCTTTCTTATCAATGGCAGCATGACTGCGAGAACTGTAGGCTATCAAGTACTACTAGTGTAGACTCAGAAAGATTTATATATTTAACTTTGCCTGACAGTAAATCAGTATCCTTTAATAAGCTAGTAAAAGCAGCCGATCAAAACATGGAGTGTAGCCAATGTAAGTCTGCAATGCTGTCCACATTATTTATACGAAGTTATGGCCAGTATGTCATTTTAATGTTCCAACGATGTAGGTCTGATGGAACTAAATTGACAACTTTAATTAAAAATTTTGTGGCTTCGCAGTTATCAATATCAGGAAGGACTTTTGTAACTGCAGCAATTATATATCATGACGGTCCTTCAACAACTTCAGGACATTACACAGCTTATTTAAATTCTGGAAACGGCTGGTCATTCTGCAATGATTCTGTTTTAACTTTCAAAAAACGTTTACCGTTTGATTTTAAAAATTCTTACCTAGTGTTTTTACAACCAAAATTTTAGGGAAGGAAAGTGGCCTACAAAGATTTGAGCAGTTGATACATTTTAGTCTGCTGTTTTAAATTGCTTTGTGAATAAGAGTGATCATGATAATTAAAAATGTAAAGTAGTCATAGAGGTCCATAACTGGCCTATAATGATTCAAAGAGTTGATATGATTTACTCTGTTGTTTAAAATTGCTTTGTTAGTAACTGAGATCAAGAGAATGAAACAATTGGAAAAGTAATAGAGGTAGTGTAAGTGTGCCTCATAGTAAGTGGTATCAATGTTATAGGAAATGTGAAACATGAGTTAACTAGAAAGGGAAGTATTATTAGTACAAGATTGTGAAAGTGATTTTGGACGTTTTCTTTCTGAAAGTCAGGGAAAAAGAAAATGACGGGATTTGCTTTGAGGAATTCAAAGAGATTAAATTGGCTCTTACACGATTTGGCCTTGAGGAGAAGTGTGGTAGAGAGCAAAAAGTCATTTATTGTTTCTAACATATTACTCAAAAAGAAAGAGCTTTTCTTTCAGAAAGTGGCGGGCACGGATTTTTAGAGCACAACAGAGTATAAGCTGTTCATCGCATATCATTCGACGTCATTGAAAGTAAGTGTAGTTTTGATGAGTTCTGATTTCTGATTTGTTATATTATATGGATTTTTTAAACACAATCATTTTGATTGTGTTTTTTTCCCCGCTGTTATATGATGAATACCTTCAACTCACTGTTTTTAGTGAAATTTGATATATTCTGAGAACAGCAAAATAAAACCATTTAATATGTATAATTAATTCTATATTTTGTATTGTGATTTTTAATTTATACTCATCTTGTCTCATGCTTACTTGTCTTTTACTACCTTATATCAATTCTCTTTACATACTCACATTGCCTTTTGTTTTATTCTCTTTCACCCTTGTTCTCTAACTCCACTTATCTTTCAACCTTTGTTTCCTTTTTCCAACTCTGCTTTTTTCATTTCTCTCATGCACCATTTTCTAGCTTTTAGACCATCTGCTTCGGTTCTCTTTTCCATCTTTTCTCCCTTTTGTTTTCGAAATTAAATAATTTTGGGTTCTCCTTTTTTGTTGCAATCAGTTAGTTTAACTCACCTTCACTCACTTAAATACATGTTTTAATATTTTTCAAATTTTTCTTCTTTCTTTCACAGATTGAAATTAAAAAAATTATAAGTGATGGAGTTAACAACAACTATAAAGTAAGTATTTAGTACTTTTTCCCAAACATCTCTATCACATTCAACTTCTATTACTTCCACTGCTTTATTTCCTTAACCCTCAGTTTCCTTCCTTTGCTTTTTCCCTCATTCCTTTTCAATTACTTACTTACTCCACTCCTTCCACTCCTTTTGTCAGTCCCCCTGTTCTCACAGCTCCTCACTCCTTTTCACTCAGTCCGTCTCTCTAACACAAACTGTCACTGTCTCTTCACTCTTTTACTAGTTGTTCTTTATGCTTTCTCTCTGTAGTTCAAGCACACTATCTTATTTTCATTTTTTTGCTGCTTCAATTATTCTTTTTCTATCACTTCTTCTTTTCTTCTTTCTGTTTTTTCTCTCTGCCATTCCACATGTTTTAATCTTATTTACTTTCACTCACTGTTTTTTAACACCTTCTCTCAGGGTTGTTGTTTTAGTCCGGTTCTATCCCTACCTCTTACTCCACATCCTTTACTCTCTTTCTTTTTAATTTGAAGATTCATTCACATTCTCCAAGTAACTCTTATTTATTATTCTTCTACACTCTTTTTTTCTTTCACTTCCTTTTCTATTTTCTTTTTCTCAATTTTTCCCTCTTATAACTTTTCTTTGTATAATTATCTATTATACAGTATCTCTGTGTTACTCCCTCTAGCTGTCTTTCTTTTAACATTATTCTCTCTGTCCCCTTCCCTTATATTCACTCTATTTTTTTTTCATTTTTTTTTCGGTTCGCGTACCGGCGCGCGAACCAGGAAGCGAATCAAAAAAAAAAGAAATTGCAAGAGTGCTAAACATTTTAACAATTTTTTTATAAATGGGAGGTAGTTCTGAAAAGAACTTTTTTTATTGTTTGTTGTTTTATTTTTTTTTATTTTTTTTCTGAACATTTCTTTTTTTTTTTTTTTTTTGAACAATTTAAAAAAAATTGGGTTTTTTTGAGGGGGAACAACGAAAAACAGGCATTAGAAAACGGCTCAACAGGAGCAAAAAAAAATAATCACTTTTTGGGGCGTTTTGAGCACTTGTGATTTTCATATGCTCTGTTCATTAAAATCGCATTCATCTCCCCGTAACAAAGGAGTCCCCCACAATATCTACACACTAGCTTGATGTGTTGAAAATTGCTCTGGATATAGGGGACCGTCTCCCTCGCCTCTGGTCCCGAAAAACTTTCCTGTGTTGAGGTGGTGGCCACAGGAGTTCATGGGTTTTCACGGAGGTCACGCACCTCAGCCACGCTGAAATTTATTGGATGCCACCTTTGTACGTGGCGATGCATAGTGTAGTTCCCATAACTATATTTTTTATCTGTGCCTCAGGACAGAACTCCTTTGCAGATCAGGCATGTCACATGACGGCATTGACTTTTTTTTGGCCTTCAGGGAATGTAAAAAATTGCCAAATGAAATTGTCCTTGTGGTGGGATTTCCGGGGCTGTTCAGGCAAGAATACTCTCTCATGTACCTCCTCTTCCTCTTCTTCCTCCTCTTCCTCAGGGTTGGGAAGGAACTGGGTAGGTGGTCCTTCCTTCCTAAGAGGTGGAGGTGGTGGTGGGGGTGCACCAGCTACAGCTACTATTGAAGCCATCTCTTAATAATGAAAATACTCTCACAAAGTTGAAAGTCAGAGTGAGAAAAAAGGTGGGGGCTTTCATCATTTGGGAAAAAAAAAATTCTAAACTAATGAAAAGTGTTATTTTTAGGTCACATGACCTAGCCTTACATCATTAGGAAACCAAAAGTGAAATGAACCAATGAAAAGTTTTATTAACAAGTCTCATGACTTGTTACGCTTACGTTACGCGTCCCGCTACGCACCCGGAGCACTTCCGGAGTGCTGCGCTTCGCACCTCGGTTCGCGCTCCGGAGCACTTCCGGGTGCGCTAACGCGGCGCGTCATAAGACGCATTACGCGGCAACGCGATACGTCGCGCTTACACGACGCGTCACGATGTTGTTTACTAACGCGGCAGTTGCGCAAACGGAACGTTTACCGGTTCGCAGACCGGGTCGCGGCACCAAATTGAGCTAACGGGAAGCTACCCGGTGCGCGGACCGGTAGCGAAACAAAAAAAATATATTTTAAAAAAATATATACATAAAAAAATTATATTAAAAACATATAAAATATATTTTTCCTTTAAAAGAAGAATACATTTTACAGCTTTTGATATTTGCTATTAAAAAACCATTGAAATTCACTGAAAAAAACCATAGGTTATAGACCATGTATAGTTAGGAATTAGCATTTACAAAACCTTGAAAATTCACTTAGGTTCATCGTAGTATCACATGAATGATGTCATCAGTGATGTTGTCAGTGATGTCATTTGAGTTGTCATCAGTGATGTCATCAGTGATGTCACTGACCATATCATGAATGATGTAATATGTGACATCATCAGCAGTGGATTGCGGGTGCGCGATATATAGTTACTGCAACTATATATGCAAATTTCAATGGTTTTGTGTGAGTAAAATAAGGTTTTGTAAATGCTAATTCCTAACTATATATGGTCTATAACCTATGGTTTTTTCAGCGAATATATATATATATATATATATATATATATATATATATATATATATCAATTGATTAACAAGTTACAAAACAACAGCAATGTAATAGTGAGAAACTCCGATAAAGGGGACAATGTCGTTCTATGGGCAAAGAAAGACTACACATCTGAAGCATTATCACAGCTCAATGACAGAACTTGCTATCGACTTAGTAATTCAACTGTCAACGTGTTTTATGCAAAACTGGTAGCTTGGAAGAGCGCAGGGTTGATATCTATGGACGAATATCAATTCATAAGGAATGACCATCCTGTTGTCCCCAACATCTATTTCATCCCGAAAGTCCCTTCAAGCCCCCTGGCAGGTCGATCATATCTGCAAGAGCGAGCTTACTAGAAAATGTTTCAAAATACGTAGATTACTTTCTTCAAGAGTGGGTACAAGAACTGCCGTCCTACATAAAAGGCACCATTGATTTTTTATCTAAAATGAAAAGTTTCGAATGGGACCAAAGATTTTTTCTTTTAACACGTGCATAAACCATAAAGATGGTCTTCGTACAGTGGTGTTTTATTTCAAAAAGAACAAAAGTACTTGCCCCCAACATGATGTTATGTTGTTAAATATGATTAGCTTTTGTTTAAATAACAATATTTTTCTGTTTGATCAAACATTTTATCAGCAAATGCTGGGTGTTGCGATGGGAGCCAGCTTCTCCCCCAGGTATGCCTGTTTATTTATGGGCTGGTGGGAATAGCATAGTTTTCAGGGGCACACACAAACAACTCTTTGATGACCATGTGAAACTGTTTAGATATATTGATAATTTATTTTTGGTGTGGGATGGAACGCAGGAGCAAGCATCAAATTTTGTTGCTCAAATCAACAAAAATGACATCAACCTAAGCTTCACTTCCACTATAAGCAATGTGAAAATCAACTTCCTAGATGTAGAGGTTTATATCAATAACAATAGTCTAGAAACCAGTCTTTACAGAAAGGAGACTGCGGGAAATTCAGTATTACATTTTTTGAGTTTCCATCCGCGACATATAGTGCATAGTATCCCCTATGGGCAAATGCTACGCATTAAAAGAATTTACAGTAACCCTAAAGACCTGGCTGATGCCCAACAACTTAGCAAAAATAGATTTTTGGCAAGAGGATATCCCCTCAAAATGATACAAGATGCCATAAACAAAATTTAGGAATTGGGCAGGAATAAACTTCTTATCCCTAAGAAACTTAGAAAAAATGCTCTGACTACTAAATCTAGCCCTGATACCTTCAGATTCATTATCACCTATAGTGCCCAAGAAAAAGCCATTAAAAGAATCATACATAAGAATTGGGAGCTTGTCAAAAGTGATCTGATTATAGGCCATGATTTGCCCAGCAAACCCACCATTACTTACAAAAGAGCTTCCTCCATGTATAGCAGTTTAGTTTCCAGCAGCCCAGAATCATCTATTTCCTCTATTGGTTGTCTGCCCCCAATGTATTCATAAAGTGCAAATCTTGTAAAGCTTTCCAATATGGTACAAACAAGAAAAGTTATTGCACTGCTTTCAGTGAGCAAGAGATTAAAACCAACAAACCCCTCCACTGCAAGACAGAATTTGGAATATACGTATTGGAATGTACTTGTCTAATGGGTCTAATCTGGACGAGGGGGAAATATTTGAATACTTAAATCTTGAACTGGCCAATTGGAGAAGACCCTAGTTTTATGTGGAGATCTTAATATTAATTTGAGGGCAGGCGAGTTAGACGCCGGTATAGAGAACTATAAGGGGAGAAAGCCTCGAGTCTTTAAAGCATTATATAATTTAGTGAAGGATCATGCATTGGTCGATACTTGGTGTAAGAATCATCCTACCGCCCAGGATACACCTATTACTCCTCCCCGCATAAGAAACTTGTTCGTTTGGACTATTTTTTAACCTCAAGTAGTATACAATCCAATAGAAAAATTCAGATATTTCCGAGAGTAACATTGGATCATTCTCCAGTGATTATTGAGATTGCCCATATAGGAGAAATAAAACAGAATAGGACCTTCACGTTTGATAGGAAATTATGCCTGGATGCACAATATAGAGAGGCCATGGTTAAATGGATTATAGAATTTATACAGAATAATATTGGCTCGGCTAATATCGAGATAATATGGGACACATGGAAAGCATGTTTTAGAGGGGAAACACAAGCTATGGATTCTATCATCAAAACTTACAACGGGGAAAAATGCGAGATCTATATGATCAGCTTGCTAAAGCAGAAGAACATTCAACTACAGAAATCAAGAAGGGAGTTAACAACATAACTAAAATTCATGAGTTTGAGGGTTTAATTGCTAAACGCCGAGCGAATATTACAGGAATTTGGTGTGAGGAGATAGCACGGAAATATTTAATATACAGGAGGTATATGCATGAATATGGGGAAGCTATAGGTAGGGCTCTGGCCTTACAATTAAAAATGAAAGAATCGACTAGCCAAATTGCTAGATTACAAGATAAAAACGGCGTAATATTCGAAGACCCACAAAAAATATTGGAAATACTTTATCAATTTTACACAGAATTATATACTAAACAAGCTAACGTAGATCCTGATATTTTCTTGTATGAAGCTACATTTAACAAACTAACTGAACTAGAAAAAGAGGTGTTAGATCAACCCTTCTCAATGGAAGAACTGGAGAGCGCAGTAAAAAAATATGTCCAACGGGAAGGCAGCTGGCCCCGACCTTATCCCAGGTAAGGTGTATAAATGCTTTTTCGATCCTCTAAAAAACCTCATGCTGGAGACTTTCAGAAGGGCACAAATAGGGAAAGCCCCACAGTCTTGGGATGATGCTTCAATAGTTGTCTTTGCCAAAAAAGGGAAACCCCCAGAACATCCTGCCTCATATAGACCTATATCCTTACTAAATTGCGATAGTAAGATTTACTCAAAGATGTTAGCAAATCGCATTTCTAAGATTATAACACCTTTAGTATCATTGAACCAGCACGGCTTTATCCCAAAAAGAGGAACTGTATCCTATATTAATAAGGTGATCACTTTAATTGATATAGCAGAAACTGAGAAGAGAGATCTTGCGCTGATATTACTTGACGCTGTGAAAGCGTTTGATCGTGTAGAATGGGCTTATTTATGGGAAGTTATGGATAGAATGGGATTTGGTAAAAAATTCTTAACAGCTATTAAGGTATTATATCGATCACCTAATGCGAGAGTCGTAGCCATGGGGCAAAAATCTGATAGGATAATTATCACAAGGGGTACTCAGCAAGGATGTCCCTGTTCCCCACTTCTTTTTGCGTTATTCATTAATCCTTTTTTAATTAAATTACTGGAATCATCACATATCAAACCATTCATTGTATCTAATATACCCTTTTCAATATTTGCATACGCGGACGATATAGCCATTATCACTACAGATCCCAGGCAGGCAATTATAGAGATTGAGCATTTAGTGAATGACTTATAAACTTAATGCAGCAAAAACGCAGGTACTGTGTACAGACAGTCTTCAATTTAATGACAACAGGGTAATCTCAGAAGTGACATATTTAGGAATAACTATAAAATCACACACCCAGGAGATAGTGGAAGCTAATTGGGTCAGGATAATACAACAAATTCAACAATCTCTAGAGAGGTGGGGGAGACTTCAACTTTCTATAATTGGGAGAGGCAACATCATCAAGTGAATGTATTAGCCAAAATATTATATATATATATCGCAGCATTCCCCTAGAAATACCCCTAAATCATATACTTAAACTGCAATCATTATGTACTAAATTTTTTTGGGCACCCGGGAAAACCAGGCGAGCTATGACATGGTTAACACTCCCGGAAGAGAGAGGAGGGCGGGGGATTCCGGACTTTTTGTTCTATTATTATGTATGTTTTTTTACAGAGAATGCGAATTCTTTTGACTGGAGAACAAATAGAGGATCCGGCAGAGTCTCCCTCAATATTTTATTTATTACTGGGAGAACATACAAAGGGTTGCTTATTGAAAGAGCTGGAAGGGAATTACTATAAGCATACTCGATTTAAGGTGATTGATTCAGCATGTAAAGTTTGGAGGAAAGTTAAAAGTATAATTAAATTAGAGAAAATTATATTTTATACTCCTTTTTCAGCAGAGAAGATTCTCCCCTCAATATTTTGGGGCCATGTGGCTAAGGAATGGAGTAAGAAAGGGGTGGTAAGAATTGGAGACTTATATCAGACGGATGGAACATTTAGAGCCTTCTCTGATATGAATAGTAAATATCAAATACCACACTCCAACTTTTTTAAGTATCTCCAACTTAGGGATTTTTGTTTAAAGAAATTAAGTAAACCTTCATCTAATAGACTAATAGATGCAATACAAACAAAAAAAAAGATTGGCCTGATATATCGGTTATTGCTGGAGTATAAACAGGATGATCTGAACAAATATAATATATATTGGGAGAATCAGTTGGAAGAAATTGACCTGAATATTGTAGACACTATAAAAGTTGCTAAAGATATATGTATGTCAGCTAACATGAAAGCACAAGTATATAAAACTCTATTCAGACTTTATTATACACCCAAACGAATGTCCACATGGGGCCCACAATATGATGGAAAGTGCTTTAGGTGTGGAGGGGAGGAGGCAGATCTACTTCATATTTTTTATAAATGTTCTAAATTGATCCCTTTTATTTCAAGTATAGAAAGATTCATTACCGAAGTTATCCATTTTCCTATAAAAATATCCCCAGCACTTATGTTAATTGGGGGGACCCAATCTATTAATGAAAATACGGATTTGAGTAAATTTAAGTACTTTTTGTTTGTAGCAATGATTATAGCTCGGCTATGTATAGCTACTGAATGGCTACAACCTGAAGCACCTGCGTTTGAATTCTGGAGAAGAAAATTATTGAATGTATATGAATTAGAATGGAATGTATATGCTTTAAAAGAATAAGGAAAAAAAAGATTGGTTTATTGACATGGGGGTACTTAACCCGTTAAGCGCGCTGCAAATTCCGCCCAAGTGCGGACGTTCGATTGCGCTAACGGGATCCGGACGTCCAACGGTCGTGCGCAGCACTAGCGAGGTAGTGCACGCAACGACCGTTGGACGTTCGCAGCACTGAACGGGTTAAGGAATATATAGAGGAATAGCTTCCTGATTTATGTACTTTGTAATGAACTAATCTCATTTAATTTTTTAAGCTGGAATCAATCAACTGTATGAAAAATGTTCTGGAGGCATTTTTTTTTCTATGGATTTGATGAATGTACTATGCTTTCTTGACCCTACGTTGGCAATAAAAATAATTTTAAAAAAAAGGAATGTACTTGTCCTTTTAAATGCATTGGCAGTACTAAATTACCTGCAAGCAAAAGAATTTTGCAACATATCAGGGACATTAACAACAACGATAGCACCTATCCGATTGGCAGGCATTTTCGAGAAGTCCACAATAATAACTTAATTGACTTCTCATATTATGTAATAGATGCCATACCAAAAACTAAAAGGGGTGGAGACAGGGAATATTTCCTGCGTAAACTGGAAACTCGCTACATCCAAAATATGAATAGCAAAGCTCCGGGGGGGGGGGGGGCTAAATAATACTGAGGATTTATACATATGCCTGTAATGTTACCCGGGGTTTCGCCTTGAACTCTGTGCGTCCTTTTACGCAATTTATGAGATCAGTATGGATCGTAGCTTTCTTATCAAATCAGTTTAAATATATCAACCATGTTTATGTCCTCGCACCATAAATGTATCTGTATTTCCATCTGCTAAATTCGTTTAGCCATTTGTGGGACTCAATTATCTGGACACAAATGGGGGCTGCATATCTACCCTAACCAAATAACATTAGGCTAGATGTAGGTAACTCTGATTTACCGTTTCATAAATTCCGAATTTTACCGATTCGGTATTTATGAATTGGTAAATAAGAAGGAGGGAGATGTAGGTAAATCAAAAATCTGATTTACCGAATCGGTAACATTCGGTATTTACCGATTCGGTAAATACCGAATCGGTATTGCCCATTGATTCCTATGGGCCTTGAAGCCCATAGGAATCAATGGGCAATACCGATTCGGTATTTACCGAATCGGTAAATACCGAATGTTGCAAGGGTGCAGGGGGTGTCACTTTGACACCCTCTAGAACCCCAATCCCGGACTTGTGTGCCATGCGGCACACAGACATGCCCTAAGGGCATGTCTGTGTGTCACATTGCACAAGTGTGCATGCACAGATGTGCATGCACACCTGAATTCGGTATTTTACCACCCAATAGGATTGGGTGGTAAAATACCGATTCTTAAGGGCATGTGGCACTCTTAGGAGTGCCACCTACATGTGGATTTACCGAATCGGTAAATATATACCAATTCGGTATTTCACGGATTCGGTAAATTTACCGATTCAGTAAATTTACAGAATTGGTAAAATATAAGCCCCCTACATCTGAAAACCCTAATACCGGTCGGTAACGGCCAAATTCGGCCGTTACCGACCGGTATTAGGGCTCCTACATCTGGCCCATTGTGTTATTTTTATTATTCTGCACTTATATGCACTAATCATTTTAGCAATTTTAAGGTCTGTTTTTCTATTCGATTTTATTAATCTATTCGAGTGGTGTATTGAAGAGGATTTTTAGTAGGCACTTAGCACTTTCATCTCATTCAAATGCTACAGTTATTTACTGTCTAATTGTTGATTTAGATGTCAGCATGAATTTAGGATTCATCCCAACATTGTTTTCACTGTTCTGCCTTAGTAGAATCCTATGTATATATTAGGTCTATTTTTGAACATCTGAATAATCAACAAACGTTTTTGAGTGTACTTATAAAAAATTTTTTTAGATGTTACAGACATTTTTTAATTATTTAAATGTCGAATTATATTTATGAACTATTTAACAAAAAATTGTGATGATACTTCATCAAAGTTCCAACCTCCTGGTGTCATGAACACTGAAGAAGTCTTGATGCGTCTGTTCACATTGTAATAAAGAGGTTTACCGAAAACGTCCCCCCTGTGAGTGCGGTTCATTTTGCTACATTCAGCAGTGACTGAGCTATATATATATATATATATATATATATATATATATATATATATATATATATATATATATATATATATATATATTTGTGTGTGTGTTCCTCACCAAAAGCTCTTGTGCTTTAGAAGGTCACACACGATATCTCAGCTATCCATCTTGTTCGCCTTTTACATTCTGCATGCCCATTCTCCAACAATTTCTTCTGATTCCCGACGCGTTTCAAGGCAACTCCGCCTCTTCCTCAGGGGACAAACACAAGAGCACACAGGAAGCTCACCTTTGATTTCCATCTTTTATTTAATTGGAAACACCGCCCTAAGTGGGCGTGGCATGTTGATTGTTCACCATCAAGCATGATGGTAAACGTAGTCCCAGGGTGAGTTCATTTAATTAATATCCCTTAAGTAGGTTGCATGCTCCAGTGTTCAATAAACTCAGTCCGAATAAAAAACTTTAGTAGGAAGGAAGAATCGGGGCAGCCAGGGTGTTCATTTAATTTCAGAATATCATACCTCAGGATCAAGAGCAGTTCTCAATCCACAGCGTCTCTGCTTCACAGTGTTGTACCTGTGAACAGAGCGGTGCTCCTCCCCACGACCAAGGGCGTTTTTACTTGATTTCTGGACTGCCCTGCCTACTCAATGTTTGAAAATTAAGGGCAAATACCGCTGGGGGACTGAGCCTACTCAAGGTATCATTTAACTCTGTGCACCATGGACTTCAGATACCAGCATGCCAACCGGCATTTAGAAAGCCACACCCACTTAGGGCGTTTTCAGTTCAATAAACAAAGAACGAATAAAGCACAGAGTCGTCATTCCCTCAGCGAAGCGAATCCATGAATACCGGGTGCTTCGACCTCGAAACGCGTTGGATCTGATATATTTTAAGGAATGCCAGAAACCAAGTTACAGCGAGGCATGCACTGCTGGAAGGCACAAGTTTGTATAGTGTGCCCTCTCGAAGCTTAAGGGCTCTTTAGTGGACAACATTAACTACACGGCTGCCCTGGCCGTGTGGAGGGGCACCAGTTTCTCCTCGGACGAAGAAGTCGCATGGGAAACGGCTTTGGAGAAGAACTATCTTTTCCCTCAAGCACACTGACTCAACGGGGATTTTACTTGATTTCTGGACTGCCCTGTCTACTCAAGGTTTGAAAATTAAGCGCAAATACCGCTGGGGGACTGAGCCTACTCAAGGTATCATTTAACTCAGTGCACCATGGACTTCAGATACCAGCATGTCAACTGGTATTTAGATGGCCACACCCACTTAGGGCGTTTTCAGTAAAATAAATAAAGAACGAATAAAGCACAGAGTCGTCATTCCCTCAGCGAAAGCGAATCCATGAATATGGGGCGCTTCGGCCTTGAAACTCGTCGGATCTGATATATTTTAAGGACTGCCAGAAACCAAGTTACAGCGAGGCATGCACTGCTAGAAGGTGCAAGTTAGTGTAGTGTGCCCTCTTGAAGCTCAAGGGCTCTTTGGTGGAATATATATATATATATATATATATATATATATATATATATATATATATATATATATATATATATATATATATATATATATATATTCACTGAAAAAACCATAGGTTATAGACCATATATAGTTAGGAATTAGCATTTACAAAACCTTATTTTACTCACACAAAACCATTGAAATTTGCATATATAGTTAGTTGCAGTAACTATATATCGCGCACCCGCAATCCACTGCTGATGATGTCACATATTACATCATTCATGACATGGTCAGTGACATCACTGATGACATCACTGATGACATCATCCAGTGACTGTATGTTTCTGTAAAGTTAAAATATGTCTTACATATTAAAAATGAGTGGATGTATAAGTGTCTGGATGAAGGATTTAGTAGGTGCATGACTGACTGTATGAGAGAGTGATTAAATGTGTCTCACTCAGTGCATGGGTTTGTGACTAAACTGTCTTAATTTGTGCATCATTATATCTGTTGTTCTGTAAACTGCTGCATGTGTTGATCAGTAGCTATATGAGTAACTATACGGGTTATTGATTGGTTGCCCAAGTATTTGTATGGGAGAGTGAGTGTGTGAGGTGTGTGACTCTGTGCATAGATGTGTGAACAGTTGATTCACTAGATGTATGGGTTCAAAACTGCACACAAGTGCAGCTGACTTGTGAATACATACATATATAATATTTCCAGTCTCATAATATACAGACTCCCTCACTATCGCAGCCCCACAATTTTGCACAACTACAAATAGCCAGGTCGCCTCTGCACACCCTGGGGGCGGCTGGCCTCGGTGAGGCCCAGCATGACCACATGAATGCTCATCGTTCAATAACAATGGGGGAAGTGGTTAAACTCACCTTGCACAGCCAGGAAGGTGCGGTCCACCCCCAGTGGCTCTACTAGCAGGTAGTTGCCGATGCGTGAGGCAACGCCGTGCAGAGAGCTGGGACTATCGGGCGGGCTGGGCAAGCCCAAGTTGGGGCTGAAGGCATCGGGAGCGGATTTTAAACAAGGGTCCCCAAAATTAGTTTGGTCGGGGGCACACCAAAAATTATTGTCACACAGCGCGCCAAGAGCTCTAAACCCCGCGTTGGCAGGAAGTCACGGAAATCTAGTGCAGCCAATCACAATAAGGATGTAGGCGAGTTAAGAATGTGCCACCCTTAAAGGGAGTGGAAAACAACTACGGGATGGCTCTGATCAGCAAGGCTGAGCCAAAGTAACAATGAACAAAAGAAGGTGCCAGTGCTGATATTAATGGATTTCGTGCAATAAATGACCAAAGCAGAACTTGAAGAAATCAAGAACGGGAGTAACTACTTAATAGTTTTTTATTTTAGCATTATTTGGAAAAAAGAAGGCTTACATATTTTTTCTCATTTTTTACAAGGAGACATATTTACAAAAGGACACATGAAACTTAAGGACGTGATTATTGTTCATCAGTCATACAATATTCCAGGCATAACAATAGAAACCGGAATAACTGGAATAGTAACCAACAACAACAGAATCAATCTTCTAACCCTCATTTTTAGGAAGAGGACAGACGCGTCCCAGGGCCAGGGTGAGATACACGGTCCCATGGGAAATGAAAACACGACGCCAGCACTACAAGAACTAAAAATGTCACCCATCTTTAACCTCTCTAAAAGAATACTCACACAAGAGGAAGAGAGTATTTTGGCCAAGGGTTTATCATTTGTTCCATCGAAAAGAACTGATTTTGTAAAAATGAAATCAGAGTTCATTGAATTCTGCAGAAAACTACGACTGACTCTTTTCTTTAGTGGCACCCCAATTCAAAATCATACGGAGGTGACCGGCCTAAGAAATAAATCCACGTTCTGTCCCCCTTCAAATAAAATCCCGAAAGAACTTTTGACCTTTGAGAAAAGCGTCCTTTCGGCAATTTCAGCCATGGAAAAACAAAGAAAGTTTGTGAAGTTTAATACCACCAAAAAGTAGATGACTGCTTTGAATACTCTAAAAAATGATACTTCTGTAGTAGTCAAGCAAGCCGACAAAGGCGGTGCTATAGTGGTATGGGACACTAATGATTAAACTGTTGAAGTAATGAAGCAACTGAATGACCCCACCTGCTATCGCAAGATAGGCAAGGATCCGACCACCGACCTTCAAAATGAACTCTTTTTGATAATACAAGAGGGGTTCGATCAAGGTTTTGTTGGCCCAAAAGAACTAGAATATCTTAAGATCAAACACCCTAAGACCCCGGTGTTCTACCTATTACCCAAAATCCATAAAAATGAGAACCATCCGCCGGGCAGACCCACCGTGGCAGGATGTGGTTCCCTGCTCGAGCCGATTTCTAAATACGTAGATTGTTTCTTGAAGGAATTTATGTGCCAGGTGATATCTTACCTGCAAGACACCACGGATTTTATCAACAAACTGTCTAACATTAACTGAACCAGGAGATTGCAGCAACTGAACGTGAACTGGGGCTAGACACACTTCTATTGGATAACCTGGTGCCCCCACTGACTGGGAGACAAGCTATACCTTTAGAGCCCTCTGTTCAGATCACTACTGCTAAAGAACTGACATCACAACCCCTATGTACTGCAATAATTCCTGATGAACCTAATATGTTGGGCAGAGATGATCTCCAAAGTCGCGCACAAGATCCTGTAACCCCAGTCATTAAGCGCACCAAAAGGCGTCTAAAGAGAACAAAAAGGACCTCCACACTGCATGTTGCTACATCCCGTTATGTGTCTAAGAGATTTGAAAAAGGCATAAGGGACATGGTGGAAAAAATGTTTACAGATAAAATTGAAAGTACCCTTGTTCAGATTGCTAATGATATTGTGGAGACTTTAAAAGACTGTGTCTCGGAAATAGTGGGGAAATGTGATAGGTTAAATATGTTGTTATGCCCTAAAGTACTTGAATGTCCAACCGTGACTTCTACGGCTATACCTGCTCCCACTGTCCAACATGAAACACCAATGGAGGGGATAGGGAGTGTTACTCCACTTGTTCCAACTGTCCCAATTCTCCCCCTATTTCCCCCTGTGACAGCATGTTCAAAACCCACCATTAACTTGGCTGGGCCCACCAACCCCTTGCTGTTGACCCAAGTTGGGGATAAGGTCAACAATGTAGCTGGGAACACCATCGTACATAACAATGAACAGTTACAGGTGGAAAGAAGGCAGCGGGGGAAGCCCCGTACTAATTTACCACCTGAGGCAACCCCCTTCGTTGCTGTCTTAGTAAATATTCCACACCTGAACCCAGGGGAGGTGGAGTCCCAGGGTTCCTTATTAGCCAATATAAAAGCGTGGTGTGATGAAAATTGCTCAGGGCCAAGGGATATATCCACCCATATTACTATGGGGAGACGAGTCGACTGGTTGGGGTATACGGCAAAAAACCTTCCCGGAGATTGCATCATTGTTCATTTTAACAGTCCCCATGAGGCTGCCCGTCTATTTTGGGATGCGACTGATGTGAAGGTTGGAAGGATTCGAGCTGTACCACTTGGTTATTTTTACCCACCGCCACCTATTCCCAAATTATCCCTAGGCAAGGAAAAGCAGCAAGGGGCCAGCAGAGGGGGTACTGGGCTGTCATCTTGGGCTTTGCAAACACCTAATTTTACCCCTAGTCACACTGACCCTATTAGACCTACAAACCGGGCTACCTTACCACTAACAAACAGATTTACTGCCTTGTCTCATTTAGATGAAAATGATTGACTGTCTGGTAATGTTACTGATACAGACCAGACTCAATCCATTACCACCATTGATAGGGAAGGTGGGGAGACTGTTAAAATCGCGAGCTGGAATATTGCAGGTCTCCGTTCCAAGAGAGATGACGTTATATGGTTGGAACAATTAAGGGGCTATGAGGTGGTGGCGCTCCAGGAGACTTGGGATAAAGAATGTAATTTCTGGCTGGATGGATATTCTTCTTATTTTAAAGCTGCCCAAGGTTCCAGTTCAGGGAGAAACCGAGGTGGGCTCATGTTTCTAATCTCTGTTAAACACAGGGGAGTCGTGCAAATTGTAAGCTCCACATCTCATAACCTTTTAGCTTGTGAAATAACCTTACCTAACAATGTCAAAATCCTTTATGATAACTTTTATAACGCCCCAAATGGTACGCATTGTAATGAAAATATTAACGCATTAGCGAAATTTTTAACTACCTATAAGGAGAGTCAAACCACTTTTGTTCATTTAATTTTGCTTGGAGATTTTAATATACATTTGTGCCAGCTAAATTGGCAATATAGGGTGTACACAGATATGGATTGTCTTCCCAACTCTCATTTTGAACATTCTATAAAGGGGGCTGCCCTAGAAGAATTACTGTCAGATGTCGATTTATCTGAGCCAGAGTTTATCGACCCTAATGATCGGGTAGCCACATACAGTGCAAGGGATTCAAATTCTATTATAGATATTTGTGTCATCAGGCTTGCTACAAAATGTAATTTTTTATAATGCTGTACAAACTACTTTTAGTGACCATAACCCAGTAGTTATGGAATTAAGTAATAAAAATCTAGCATTACTTGCTGCAAATACAAAGACTGCACCCAATATGGACTTAGTTGTGCAAGACCAGGGGAGACGGGTCAAGTGGAGTAAAATTATCCCAGAGGATTTTTTCTTTGAACTTGCTGAGAAGGTGGGAGATGAAATCAACACCTGTTTGGACCCTCTTAGGTTTGGAGGTGACATTATTACTTCATTCGAAATTATTTGTAAACAAGTAACTTCGAATTTAACATCTAAGACGAAATACAAGGAGCAAAAACTGCATGGGTGGTTCGATGCTAAATGCTCTAAGGCCCATAGAGATTTATTGGCAGCATTAAAAAAGTCACCCCGGGACATACAAGTAGTGGCTAGATTAAGGAAAAACTATAAGTCTATTGTAGAGGCACGTAAGAAGGAGATTAAGGGAAATGCTTGGGACTCACTTTATGATAGGGCCACCCTGAGGGATAGTTCCAAATTTTGGGAAATTGTAAATACACCTTTGTTCCGTGACAAAGAAAATTCCCCGCTGGAATTGAACATACCTGAAAAAGAATGGCTGAACCACTTTGAAAAGATATATGGGAGTAACCTCCCGATAGATCCATTTGTACCAATAGCAAGTGAACAATTGGGCCCACCTTTGAGATTCACTATTAAAGAAGTCCTAAAGGCTATCGAGGACACAACTGCTCATAAGGCCCCGGGCCCAGATGGGGTCCCTGCAGACATGTATAAATCCAACCGCTCCATATGGTCAATTGTCCTCACAAATATCTTCAATATAGCCAGCATTGATAAAAGCAGATTACCTACAACCTGGTCACGGTCTATTATAGTCCCAATTTTTAAGAAGGGCCAGAGGGGGGACGCAAGATGTTATAGGCCGATATCATTGTTGGATTCGTCCTTTAAAATACTAGGGAAGGTTATTTTAGCTAAAATTTCAACATGGGCAACCAACAATGACATCTTGTGTGACGCACAGTATGGTTTTAGATCTGGCAGAGGCACTGAGGATCAGTGCCTCAACCTACATCCAATAGTCAGTAAATACACTGTGGCCTCAGGGGGGTCAATCTATTTGGCGTTTATGGACTTGTCCACAGCTTTTGACCTAGTTAATAGGTCAAAGCTGTGGACCATGCTTTTGGATATGGGTCTAGACCAGGCTTTGGTGTACTTCCTGGCTTAATTGCATAGGGACCTGACAGCGGCCATACGCATGTCACAAGAAGGGAAGTGTACGGCTGATTTTAAGTCTGGGAGGGGAGTACGCCAGGGCTGCATTTTGGCCCCAATGTTATTTTCTTTATATATTAATTCACTGAGTGCAAATTTGACGGCAGCGTCTGTAGATGTCCCGTGTATGGGGGGTACCAAATTGCCAGTATTATTATATGCTGACGATACAGTGCTGCTATCGAGGACTCCCATAGGTTTACAACGTCTTTTAAACTCCTTTGGGAATTTTATGCGAAACTTGGACCTTGTAATAAATGTAGAGAAATCCCATGTGATGTTTGTTGGGAAAGGCAGGAATAACACCAAGACCCTCTCGTGTAATGGCTCAGTAATATCAAAAGTAAAAATCTTCACATACCTTGGTGTAGTGTTTGATGATCTGGGTAGCTGGGCCCCCCAAGTTGCCAATAAAAGAGTGGCAGTGAAAAGGTCATCGGCTGCTATACTTGGCTTTGCAAAAAGATTGGGTGGGAAACCTCCTGAGGCAATTTTGGCGATTTATAGAGCCAAAACTATGGCCATAGCCAGGTATGGGGCAGCAATTTGGGGCTATAATGATCTATCTTTGATACAGAGAGAGGAAAATAAATTTTTGCGATCCCTCTTGGGTCTCCCCCAATCCACTTCATCTTTTGCGGTCCATGCAGAGTTGGGTATGGGTTATATTGCAGACATGTTAAACATGGCACCGCTTTTACTTTGGATTAGAACTTGGCTTAACCCCAAACTTACATTGAATCATAAAATTATTAATGATTGTTTGGGGCGGGACAGAGTGGCTGATATTAAATGGTTGGCATATATTACAACAACCGCAGCACTTCTGGGCCGACCAGAACTATATTTAAATCCGGAAAATTTGAATAAAGACGACATCAACTGGGTAAAACTTAATTTTATTAGGACCCGAGAAATGGCAAGAGAGTCGATTGAAATCTCTAAACCTACAGTAAGGTCACATTTTATGCTGATTAATTCAATGTCAGTGCAACCCTATCTGACTATTGTTACACGTCCATATCATCGCTGGTTGCTACCCAAATTTAGATTTAATCAGGCACACTTTCTGTTGGGTACTTATGAGAAATGGTGTACCCCAATGGAAAACGTAGCATGTGAATGTGATAATTTCTCTGATCAGGATTTGATACATTTTATATTTTTCTGTCCCTTCTTTTTGAAAGGCAGGGTAAAATATATTAAGCCTCTCCTGAGGGAAATGGGGTTCTTACAGTTGAAACCAGCACTGTTGTTTCTTCAATTAATGGAAAATCATCGGGTGATGTTCTGTGTAGCCAATTTTTTGATTGCATCAATCGTGCTAGACGGGAGAGACTCTGGACGAGTTTAGTTGGGGTCAATGTAAATGTCTGCCCTATACCTGATAGTATGAACTAATTTCTAGGCTCTGGTTCATTTTACATATATCCTTTTAATGAAATATGAATTATTATTGATAACTGTGTAATTCCTGTGTGCTAGGTCAATCCATATGTATTTGCCAATGAATTTTAAATGTACAGTAATTAACAGCTCTATATGATGTTTTTATGTATTTGTATGTATTTGTATAGTATACTTTTATGATTTTAATTTAATCGAATAAAGTGCTTTTGACTTGACTTGACTTGTCTAACATTAATTTCGGCGAACATAGGGATATCTTGGTCACCTTAGACGTGACATCCCTGTACACACAGATTCCCCAGGACGAAGCGATTGCTGTGTTGTCCCATTTTTTGGACTCAAGACCTCGTCCAATGCGAGTACCAACTAAATTCTTACTCGATCTCGCTTCATTTGCTCTAAAGAAGAATTACTTCTGTTTCAATAGGGAATTCTTCTTCCAAGTGTAAGGGGTAGCCATGGGCTGTCCCTTTGCGCCTGAATTAGCAGTGCTCTTTATGTCCTTGTATGAGAACACCTTTATACATAATAATAACCCATTCCATCAATATATCGGAACATGGTTCCGATTTATTGACGATGTGTTCATGATATGGACAGGAGACAGTAACACCTTGTCCCTGTTCCATCAATGGCTAAACTCCAGGACTGCTGATATAAAATTCAGCTTAACTCAGTCCACGAGTAAAATTTCATTTCTTGACGTTGAGGTCTTTCCCAGAGAAGGTAAACTGGCTACCACGTTGTTTACTAAACCCACTGACCGAAACAAATCTTTGATGTTCAACAGTAACCATCCCCGTAGTCTCAAGGAAAATCTCCCTTACGGGCAGTTTCTGCGGGTCCGCCGAAACTGCACGTATAATGATGACTTCCATTTGCATTCAGAGAAATTAATATCAAAGCTTTGCGACAGAGGTTACCCCAAGAAGTTAGTGAGGAATTGTAAGAAGCGAGCCCAGTGGACCCCACGTGAAACCCTTCTGGAACGGAAAGAGAAACCTGATGTTAAGCGACAGGTATGTGTGACAACCTTTTGCCCCAACGCAAACCAGCTCAAAAAAATTATAAAACAAAACTGGCATCTTGTGAACAACTTGGATGAAAATCTCCAAGACTTACCCCTGTTCGCATTCAAGAAGGAAAACAACATTGCCAACCACATCGTCCGTGCGGCAATGCCGACACCGAAGCCGCCCACGTTACGACAAATGATGGGAATGCCCCCAGTGATGGGTCACCACAAATGTGGAAGTTGTCTCTGTTGTGAGTCCACAGTGGAAGGTTCCCTTTTCCAACATAATGGAATATCGTGGAAACACAACTCATTCAGCAACTGTAATAGCAAGTATGTTGTTTATGGCATAACATGCCCCTGTCTACTTCTGTATATAGGAAAAACTAGTCAAGAAGTGCGGCAACGCATTTCTCAACACAAATCGAGATTGAGACATAAAGTTGAAAATGCACCATTGGTGCACCATTGGACACAAATGCAGCACAAGATCAGTGATCTCAAATGGACGGTGATATCACGTATTGAAAAAGACCTCCGTGGGGGTGACATGAACTTACAATTGTCCAAAAGGGAAGCCTATCTTATTGTCAAATTTGACACTACCACGTCCGGTCTTAATGAACTGAGCGAAATTTTTAAACTGTGAGAATCCCCTATCAAGTGCTGAAATTTTACCTGTGGAGTTCGTCTCCAGGCAGATACGAGCCCCAAAAGGTTTTCACAACCTTTTGTTATAACACATATGTAGCGATTACTAGGTTAGTTTACCAAGTTGAGTGACAGATTTGTAGTGACACTGTCCTAGGAGTTAAGTTTCGCCCCCTCGTTGTTGGCTCTGTGCTGAACGCGCCGTTAGCCTTCCTCTTTAAATGTTTTGTCTAAATCTTTGTATACATCTTTCGCGTCGCACGCGTTGATAACGTGCTCCGCTAAATGCCTTGCCGAATGTCTGGTCTTTCATGATCTTTTGGTCTCCCCCACGCAACGCTCCTGATTCCAGCCCGGGCTTTTGCTCCAGCTGTTCAAGCGCGCCTTCTAACCGCATATATTCCAGAAAGAAGACACCTCGGGTCTGCTAGACGCATGCGCTAGAGATTAGTGCCGACTGCAACGCCAGCGGACCGGCGGCTGCCGACAGGCGAAAGAAGTAAGTTAAAACACCCCCTCTCCCTCTATCACTTGCCGTTCCTTCCATTCGTTTTCTAAACTGGCGCTTATTTTATCTTATTCTAGCTTGAACTTAAATCAAGCCCCCCAGCATGTTGGCTCCAATTTGGTAAAACGTTTGTGTACGAACCAGGCGGTAAGCGTTTTTTGTATACTTCCCCTTAGTTATACGGCAAACTAATGTGCCTGCCCTTATGCCATCTTCTATTCTTTCAGACATCGGCCAACTCAATTTCGGATCATTTGTCTGACCACACGCGTGTTTTAGATAGCGGTAAGCATAATCACTTGGCGGCCACGTTTAGCTAACGGTTGGTTTATTGTTTTCTCACCTACCGACCCTGTTCTTCCTTTAAATTGTAGACCTTCTGCATTTTCAAGGAATTCTGAAATCGGCCTGCTGGACACTTCCAGACCAGCTTAGGTAGTAGCGATTCACCAGCTGACTCCGTTTATGAGATACCAAGTAAGAACCTAGTCTAAAGGGCTTCACTTTCCCAACAGGTAGAAACTGTGTGCTTTGCTTCGTTTTATCCTGTATTCCCTTCGTGCTTCAGTTCTTAAGACAAAGGCCTACACAGTACTTATACCAGGCAAGTAGGCTTTCAGATTTGTTTTTCAAGAAACTCCCTTTCTTTAAACCTTAGTAGGTTAATTCCAACATATGCTTTTGCATTTATAGATAAAAGACAATTGAAGGTTTTTCCCCCATCCCTCTCTGAGTTGGATTTTCTTCCACTGGTAAGACATTAGAGGTATGGGATTTCACTTTGTCAGGTTGGCTGATGTGTGGTCTCTTCACTTCGTAAAAACTTTTGTTTGCAATCTTTGGTCCTTAATATGCCTTTCTCTTTTGTTTTTACTCTTTTCTTTGCTAGTTAAATACTACATAAGGCCCTGAAGAGAATCCCAGGAAAATCAGCGGGATTCGAAACGCGTAGGCCCCTGCCACATGGTGTCTGCGAGAGCGGCAAGAGCTTCCAGTTGTCCTCTCTTAGTCGCTAGTACAATACCTAGTTTTCTTAGTAACAAAAGTTCCGTTTGTAGATCTATTTAGGATTGTACAGTAAAAAATTAATTGTTTTCTCATTTTTTGGTGAAACTGTGTCCGCAGACTGTGGCCTGTTGTTTTTCTTACCTTGTAGTATACAACTTGTTTATCTTGTAGTAAATAGTGTACATATTTTTAGATTGTATTTTTTGTCTCACCTAGTCCCCGTCCCTGAGTGGTATGAATGTGTTTTGAATGTTTGTGATATGCCTGGAATATTGTATGACTGATGAACAATAATCACGTCCTTAA
This sequence comes from Lissotriton vulgaris, assembly GCF_964263255.1. Classification (NCBI taxonomy): domain Eukaryota; kingdom Metazoa; phylum Chordata; class Amphibia; order Caudata; family Salamandridae; genus Lissotriton; species Lissotriton vulgaris. The sequence goes on along the minus strand of NC_141693.1, from coordinate 1,749,795,708 downwards.
GTTTCATGTGTCCTTTTGTAAATATGTCTCCTTGTAGAAAATGAGAAAAAATATATAAGCCTTCTTTTTTCCAAATAATGCTAAAATAAAAAACTATTAAGTAGTTACTCCCGTTCTTGATTTCTTCAAGTTCTGCTTTGGTCATTTGTTGCACGAAATCCATTAATATCAGCACTGGTACCCTTAAAGGGAAGCGAGCTGTACAGTGAACAATAGACTCAAAGAAGGGAACTCAAGAACAGAGAAACATGTTTATGTGTCATACGACCAGGAATGTGCTGGGAAAACGCAAGCAGCAATTAAAGAAGCAAGCAGTGCGTGCTCTCACTCAGAGCAACTCCAAAACCGCGTGCAAAAATACCACACATTTTGATGCACAACTTTTGCAAATTACAACCTGCCTGAACTTGTTGAGTGCAGAACGCAACTGACGATCCTTAATTCTGAATTTCGGGGATTTGAGACAAGGGCGATTTCTTTCGGTAGGCACTTTATCAGTTAGTGATGCAAGAAACGCCGAAAGGAGGTGTGTGCTTTAAAAGAAGTCATTAATGTGAAGGAAAGAGCCAGTGGCATTAATAAAAACAAGCACAAGCGAGGCAGGCTGCCCGGAGCAGGGGGTGGGGCGCGCTGCAGCAGGGGGGAGGAGGGGGGCTGCGAGATTTACTTGCGGGAGTGATAATTGCTGCCATATGGCGAGCTGGCTCCCGCAAGTGAATCTCCTGAGGTGCACATGTTGCCATTAAAGGCAATGGAACGCGTGCACGTGCTTGGCTGAAAAGCCAAAGCAATCCCAAAGGGTCTTTTTGCCTTTGCAGCGCATGCGTGCTGCATAGGCGAGACCTGAAAAGGGCACAAGCGCAACCTTGCGCTTATGAAAGTAATTGACCCGGACAGAGCAGAGGACTCTCCGTGATAAAAAAAGGAAGACGAGAACCTTGAGCCCTCGCGCTCATATGGCACAAAGAATGGAAATCAAACACAGAGCGTCCTCGCGCTGTAATGGCGGGATAGAAAAAATGTAAAGCGTCCAATCGCTGAATCAATGAACAAAGGAGGGGAGAACAGTGCGACCTCACACTCAGATGGCGGAACGACTGTAGCTACAGCTCCATATATACAACTGCACACACATCAGCAAAAGGAAATAGAAATCTAAGCCACCAGGTATACAGATGAATTGCTCAGTATTATATACCTTAAAGGACTCTTGGAATCTGGTAAACCTCAAATGATAAGCTCTTGGTAATAAGACTCTAGTTAATAAGGCTCTAATATTTGCACACCTGCAACCATGCAGGTAGCAAACCAATTGCATATCTGAGGTGTAAACAATGGATCTCTGAAGCACTATCATATAAGCAGAAAGTCTTGACAAAAGCGCTTTACACGTAAGCCTTGTAGAATGCTGATGGCAGTTCAACTCAATGCGCTAGGGCCCACGTTGAAAACAAGCTACTTAGCTTGAAGTACTTGGGAAATGCAGAGTAAGGCTCAGAGCCTTTGAAAGGCCCTGGCCGCAAAGAGGGAAACAAAGAAGGCAGGAACTGAAAAATGACGGGCATGGCACAAGACCTATAAAAAGAAGTGGGGGACTGACCACGTTAGACACTATGCAAGTGACATCATGACGCCTGCCATCACAGCATATGACGTCACGACGTAGCGCTATAAAAGAAATAAAATAGTGCTATTTAAATTATTTGTGTAAATACTGGGACAGACCAACCCATCTGAATCTTACAGTATCTGCACTTATACACAGGGACAGAACAAAGGAAAAAGCATGCATCTCTTAAGTACCTGTGAAGAGATAGCAAGCTGTGTGCCTTTGTTTCCCTCTGTTTTTTAAGGCAGTGGTCCCTAGACAGTAATCTGGTACAAAATAAATTAACATAGACTCAATCAGTACTATATCTCTCTGTCCAGCCAGACAGGTATTTAATCCATACTAATATAATAAAGAGAGAGCCCAAACATTTGAGGCGGGTAATCTCAGGAACCACAGCACCAATCACAACACCCAATACAGCATTGGAAAGGGCAGTTGCAGCAGAAGGACATAGGCTATGCAGACGCCCACCATATACATTTAAAAGGTAAAAGAACCGTGCCAGTGAAGTAGTCCCTTGTGGGCGTGTCTGCGTTGTGCTGTGGGCGTGTGCTGGGGGCGTGACAAACGCTGGGGGTGTGTGGTACGTTCTGCCCTTCATGCCATGTCTCATATTGTGCGCTAATCCCACCCTGCTCCCTTTAAATACCCCTGCACCCCATAATCATACCCCACTCTTACTCCTTAAAATACCCCAACACCCTTAAACACTAACCCATCTTAACCCTATAAATATACCCTGTACCCCAAAACCCAAACCTATCCCTAAACCCTAAAAATACCCCTGTACCCCAAAACCCAAACCTAGCCCTGAACCCTATAAATACCCCTGTACCTCAAAACCCAAACCTACCCCTGAACCCTAAAAATACTCCTGTACCCCAAAACCCAAACCTAACCCTGAACCCTAAAAATACCACTGTACTCCAAAACCCAAACCTGCCACTGAACCCTAAAATACCCATGTACCCCAAAACCAAAACCTAGCCCTGAACCCATAAAATACTCCTGTACCCCAAAACCCAAACCTACCCCTGAACCCTAAAAATACCCCTGTACCCCAAAACCCAAACCTAGCCCTGAACCCTAAAAATAACCCTGTACCCCAAAACCCAAACCTACCCCTGAACCCTAAAATACCCCAAAACCCAAACCTAGCCCTGAACCCTAAAAATACCCCTGTACCCCAAAACCCAAATCTAGCTCTGAACCCTTAAAATACCCCTGTACCCCAAAACCCAAACCTACTCCTTAACCCTAAAAATACCCCTGTACCCCAAAACCCATACCTATCCCTAAACCCTAAAACTACCCCTGTACCCCATAACCCAAAACTATATCTGAACTCTTAAAATACCCAAACACCCCAAAACATATACCTCAGTACCCCAAAACATATACCACTATACCCATACTTACCTTATCCAAACATTAAAAAAACATGCTTTTACCATTCATGCATTTACAACGAATTTCGTTGTAAATGTATGCGTGGAAAAAGCATATAAAATGTAATGCCATGCGTTATAATGGCATTGCGGAGTCATCGTACTTTCGTAATGAAAGTATGTGGAGTGATGATATGCGGAAAGAAAGTTGCGGCATAATGGGTATTTACCCTCCCCCGGTAAGTACATTGGTGGCACCGCGGCCCACATCGCCAGCAACACTCATATTTTTTCAACACCCATTTGAAAAATGCACAGGTCTCTCTCATTGATGGCCAGCACCGACATACACTTTTAGACACACCTCCCGCCACAAGTTCTAGAATTGCGAACTTTAGAGATGGGGAGCTACGTTCGAATCTCGGCATCAGCTCAACATCCTGTGATTCCAGGCAAATCGCTTTATCTCCCCGTGCCTACCACAAATGAATGTGTTCTTCTGTAATGTAAATTGTGCTCATGCCATGTCGTCGAGTTCGCGCTATATAATATTGCAAGAAAAAATAAAGTAGGGAAACTCGAGTTCACACACTACTGAACGCGCACTCTTAAGTGCATCAGCAGTGCACTGTGAATCGGAGCATTTCACAGGCCTGTCACAGATAGGAAATGCTATCAAAACGAAATCCTACAAAACAATATACTACTGGCCGGCAGCAATTCATACCCGGACAACGTCGGGGTGGGCTGCTAGTATGAAATAAAAGTATAACACAAAATAGGGGAAACAATCTAAGAGGGACACAGCCTGCGTCCTACTAACATGAACAGCCAAACAACAGTGAGTAAAGGGTTCAGGCAAAAAAAGAAGTGTGTCTGTTTATGAGCACATTACAAATGGAACAGACGGAATATAGTAGAGACATGTTGGACATAACAGTTTAGTAAACGTATATGGTGTACATTGTGTTGACGGTGTTTCGATCCCTTAAATAAATAGTGGGATCATCATCAGGACATTAGGGTAACATGCCTGTACACAATACACTAGTAGGTGGTGAGTGTATCGTCCCTGAATAGGGAGTTGAGGAACGAGGTGCGCAGGGGCAGTAGCAGTGGTTCTAACCCCATAGGGGGGTATGGAGCACTGGCAAGGCACTGTTCACAACAGAAGGGTCCTGTCGGTATCGCAGGACGTGTCCTTGTGAATAAAAGGACACCGCTATATTCAAGCACCGGATAATTTGCTTGAGTCAAACGTTAAGAAGAAAATACCAAGTGTGGCATATAGAGTAATCAGAACCGCACACACGGTCACGATGTCTGGCATGAGTCAAGTCGTAGTAATTAGAATGCCGGGATCGGCACAAGGATTTGTTTCCCTCTGTGGAATTTACATTTGTGTGAGGTTCCAGGCCGCCTCCAGTCAAGATATCCAAACAAGAGGAGGCCTGATGGCCCCTTAACTTGGGGCTGGCTGGAGGTAAAGAAAAAAAACACCCCTCGCTGCCTGCACGTTGCTGCTGGAAATGGAAATCAGACAACATGCAGGCGCTTCTGAACGTGTCCCCGGTGTCTTACACCAGGACAAGTTCAGCATATTTCTGTGGAACCCAACTTCTATGCAGGGGTGCGGCATCCACCCCCTGAAATTAGAGGATGGACGCAGTGTAACTGCGTGTACCCCCGACTCGTGCCCTGATGACAGGTGAAAATGAATGAAATGCTGCAAATTTGGGAGTCGAATCCGATTGTCAAGTGATGCAGAGCTCTGTGCGCAGCCCTAAAATAGCCGCCGAGACTCCCGTGTCTCGCTCAACCAAGGAACCACCAATCGGGTGGCTCCATGTCAGGGGGCATTGGAGCTGCACGTAGGCTTGGGTGTGTCTGGGGGCATGGCCTTGCCTGCTGTGGCATGGACAATGGCACACCAACATCTCCTGATAGTAAGTAGTTCAATCCTTGATTAAGACACTTTCAGAGAATAGCAGAACAGTTGCATCAAGATGCAGATATCACAGATATTTGGCTATATTGGAGCAACAGCTTAGCTTCCTATACACTTTATCCTATGACTCTTTGAGCGCAACTGCAGCATCAGCAGGATCTTCAGTGTTGGCTCAGAGTCAGCTTTTGGTAGAGGCCATGGAAGTCTGAAACATCACAAAAGAATTTATCAAACAGAAACATCCAGGGTACCATAGACAAGTTTTTCTTCTCAAGGACTAGCAGCTCCAAAGTCCTGACTATGCCAGTACAAAGGAGTCGATTCTGGTTACGGGTTGCCTCAAGTATTTTTGGAGTTGCGGAAGGCCTCAGCAAAAGAGAACTGGGTTCATCAGATAATTCGGGAAGGTTATCGTCTAGAGATTAAAGAACATCCTTTGGAATATTTTTGTGCAACTCCTTCAACAGCGGCTCCAAAAATGAGGAAATATAAAGATTATAGGAAAAAAGAGTAAGTGGGAACGTCCCTGTGCAACAAGGGAGAATAGGAGCTTGTTCGATTCAATGTTTGGTGGCAAAGCCAAATGGAAAATGTAGACAGTTTCTGCACCTGAAATCAATAAACTCTTTCATACCTCACATGAAGTTCAAAATGGTGACTCTGCAAAAGATATGGCAATACCTGTCTAAGGGCGATTTTTTTTAACATCCCTGGGTTTAAGAGATGCTTACCTACATATTCCAGTTCATCCCACCTCTCAAAGATATCTGAGGTTCTATGTAAACAAGGAACATAACCAGTTTCGTGTATTACCTTTTGGTCTTTCTGCTTTCTTCAGAGTGTTTACAAAGTTTTGCAATAGCAAAGTTTACCAAGTTTTGCAATGCAATAGCCTCTGGTGAGGCTATTGCATTCTATGGATATACAGATTTCTCCATACTTGACTGGTTGATGTGTTCCTCTTCTGTTTCCAAAGCGAAATGTAAGACCCAAGAAGTATGCAGGATGGTGAAACAACATGGACTATTGATCAATTAGAAGACATCTCACCTAGTCGCATCTCAAGGTCTACAGTTTATTGGTGGTCTTTTCAGAACAGATCTGGGGAAAGGATTTCTGCCACAGTCAAGAACAAAGACTCTGAAATCAGATTTGATATTGATTCAGTCGAGTCAAAGCCCTTGGGCCAGGCAATGGTTAGGGGTCCAGGGTTTATTGGCAGCAGTTATGAGTTTTCCTTGGGTCAGACTCCACAAGAACCCGCTAGTGAATTGCCTCTTCGCAAATTGGAGTCCCAGCTATGAACAGACCATTCATCAGGGGACAGAAACAGTACTGCAGCTGCACTGCTGGCTGGAGGATGAGAACTTGTTGTAAGGCTTTTCTTCCACGCCTGTAGTGTTGTTGTAAACAGATGCCACCAAGTTGGGTTGGAGGAGCAGTCTTGGGGCAGGAGACAGTACAGGGTCTGTGGTGAACCCAAGAAGCAATTGCCTCATGCAACTGGAGGGAACTGAAGGCAGTTCAGTAGGCCTTAATGCATTTCTCAGCTCATATTTTCTAACAAGAGGTTCAAATCAAATCAGACAACAAGTTCAACAAAGCCGACTCCATCATCGCACCCCAACTCCGGGACATCATCAACGCCTCCTTCAACACCGCCACCTTCCTGGAAAGCTGGAAGCACGCTGAGCTCAGCGCCCTCCTGAAGAAACCAACAGCGGACCCCACCGACCTCAAGAACTTCCGCCCCATCTCGCTCCTCCCTTTTCCTGCCAAAGTCATCGAGAAGACCATCAACAGACAGCTGGCCGCCTTCCTCGAGACAAACGGATCCCTCGACCACTCGCAGTCCGGTTTCCGAGCCAACCACAGCACCGAGACCGCCCTCATCGCAGCCACTGACGACATCAGATCCCTGCTCGACAACGGGGAGACAGCGGCCCTCATCCTCCTGGGCCTCCCCGCAGCGTTCGACACTGTCTGCCACCGCACCCTAGTGCAGCGCCTCAGCAACATCGGAATCCAAGAGAAGGCACTGGAGTGGATCATCTCGTTCCTCGCCGGAAGAACCCAGAGAGTCCACCTCCCCCCGTTCAGATCCGAGGCCACCAAAGTCATCTGCGGCGTACCACAGGGATCACCGCTCAGCCCCACCCTCTTCAACGTCTACATGAGCCCCCTCGCAGCCATCGCACGCCAACACAACCTCAACATCATCTCCTACGCTGACGACACCCAGCTGATCCTCTCCCTCACCAACGACCCCGCCGCCGCCAGAACCAGCCTACACAAAGGGATGAAAGACGTCGCTGAGTGGATGAAGAACAGCCGCCTGAAACTGAACTCAGACAAGATGGAAGTCCTCATCCTGGGATCATCGCCCTCCGCCTGGGACGACTCCTGGTGGCCCCCTGCCCTGGGCACCACTCCCAAGCCAACGGACCACGCACGCAACCTGGGCTTCATCCTGGACTCCTCCCTCTCGATGACCAAACAAGTCAACGCCGTCTCATAATCGTGCTTCAACACCCTGCGCATGCTCCGAAAGATCTTCCGATGGATCCCCACCGAAACCTGGAAGACGGTCACCCAGGCACTAGTCACCAGCCGACTGGACTACGGAAACACCCTCTATGCCGGATCCATAGCCAAACTTCAGAAAAGACTCCAACGCATCCAGAACGCCTCCGCACGACTCGTCCTGGACATCCCCCGACACAGCCACATATCCGGCCACCTAAGAGACCTGCACTGGCTCCCCGTCAGCAAGAGGATCACGTTCAGACTCCTCACCCACGCACACAAAGCCCTCCACGACCTGGGCCCCAAGTACCTCAACAACCGCCTGACCTTCTACACGCCCACCCACCAGCTACGATCGACCAGCCTCGCCCTCGCCTCCGTTCCACGCATCCGCAGAGCCACCGCCGGAGGAAGATCCTTCTCCTACCTGGCAGCCAAGACATGGAACTCCCTCCCCCTCCACCTTCGGCTAACCCAGGACCATCTTTCCTTCAGGATGCAACTCAAGACCTGGCTTTTCGAGCAGTAACGGACACCTCTCCCCCAGCGCCTTGAGACCCTTCCGGGTGAGTAGCGCGCTATACAAATGTCAGGATTGATTGATTGATTGATTGAGTGGTATTTCCCTGTCTGAATTATCAGGGGAGTGTCAAAGTTCCCCCTTTGAATGCATTAGTGAAGCAAATTTGCCAGTAGGCAGAACTGCATGTATTGTCAATCAGGGCAATTAATCTTCCAGGGAAGAACAAAATCGAGGCAAATGATTTGCGCAAAATATTCCCAGGATTGTTATTAATGTCTTTGAAGGGACAGGTGTTTCAGGAGCTGGTAAAGAGGTTTGGTCATCCCCAGATAGACCTGTTTGCTTTGGAGGAGAATGCTCTGGTTCCAAGATTCGCACAACTATACCCTCCTTCATGGTTTAGAGGGTAGATGCAATGTCATTGAAATGGCAAAATAAGTTGAGTTATGCATTCCCTCCAATTCCTCTGATTCAAAAAGTGTTTCTAAATGTGAAACAGGGTCAGGAAAAGGTTTGGTTAGTAGTTCTGTGTTGCAATCATCGCCTAGGGTTTCTCTATATTCTACAATTGGCAATAGCCCTACAATGGAAGATTCCCCTGGTTTCCTATCTATTGGCATGTCCACAGATGTCTCAGGCAGGGTTCAGTCGTCTGTAATTAGTGGCTTGTTAAGTTATGTTGATTTGTTTAGCGCAGCTTATTACCCGGTTGGGCCTCCAGGCACTGGGGAATGCATCAGGGGCATAACAAAACTTGAAGGGGCCCGTCTGCAAAGTACATTGAGGGGGGCCCCATGCTCCGTCCCCAGTCTGGAACTCTACACTGCTGCCTGTGTATAGTGCAAAGGAGGACCCCTGGAGCCCAGATCCTCCGGCATCGCAGGGCTGCAAGGGCTATTGTTACGGTAGTGGCAGGTGTGTAGGCATCAGACTTAGAGAGATGGAAGTCGGCCAAGGAGAAATAGCCAAAGAGCCTGGTGTTCAGCTTCTTGCAGAATTCAAGAAGTGAGGAGACCCTGACGTGTAAAGGGAAGTCGTTCCAGGCCTTGTGCCCGATGTAGAAGAATGCTAGCCCTCCCATGTCTGCTTATTCGGATGCGGGGTGTGTGAGGGTGCGAGTGAAGCTGAGTGCTGGTGTCTGGAGGGATGGTGGACCTGAAGGCTGTTGTTAAGGTCCAGTGTTGTTCAGTGCTCTGCATGCATGTGTGAGGAGTTTGGATTGGCAGTGTTTATGTATCGAGAGCCAGTGGAGCTCTCTGACGTGATGTGGGTGTGTTGTTGGAAGATGAGGATGAGTCTTGCTGTGGTATTCTGGATGGTCCAGAGTTGGTGGTGGAGATGGTTGGGGATTCCGGTGTTGAGTGCTTGGCTATTGAAAGGCTCAACCTTGAGGCTACGGGTTTTTCTCCAGAAATAGTAGTATTGAATCAGCAATGCAGTAGTCCAGCGACTTTGAGAGCATACTTTAGACAATGGCACTCATTTGACGAGTCGTGTATTAAGAAGGGTTCACTAGAGTTAAGCATTGATAAAATCAAAATTCTGGATTTTTTCACATGCAGGTTTTAATCTTGGATTAGCTATTTCTACCTTGGGGGCCCATTGGGCAGCAGTTAGAGCCTTTAGGAGTCCAGAATATGAATATTTATCACCTTTGGTTACAAAATTGCTGAGAAGCTTTTTTCTTAAGAAACTAATTTTAGATCTCTGATGTGAGGCCAGTATGGTAGCTGCGTTATACCATGAGATAGGAGGTAGTACTAAGCCTCAGGAAAGTAATAGGAAACATTTTTTTTATTTACTTGGAGGTATTTCTGACGGAAGGAGCATACATTGCAAAGGGTAATGTCCACGGTGCTGAGCATAATGAATTGCATTAAGAAATGTGTGGGGCGCTCTACGTCTTTGATGCCTAGAGTTAGAGCTCACATATCAAAGCCCTTTATCCACCCATTTTTAGTACGGTCCTAGATTACTGGATGGAGCAATGTTTAAGCCAAAAGAGTCTGTGGCTGCTGCAACAGCCATAGTCTTGCCAAGCAAAGCTGATGTTTCTATCTTGAGTCTGGGTACGTCCTCATCTTACAATATTTCAGATACTCTGATGGTACCTGTTGCAACCTGGCACTAGGCCGTAATCTATACCAGGAATGCACCACAAACCATAACAGTGCTGAGCACACTGGGCCTTTACGCTAGGGATGAGCAAGAGGGTATGCCAGATATAGAAAACATAGCTGCCTTGTCGCCACCTGTCCTAATAATTACTGACAGAAACTTGCTTTATTATTACCAACATGAACACTATATTAACATCAGCATTTAGAAGTCACACACGTACCAGCATAAAGCGGCAGCCTTTGCGAGCACGTGACCTACAAACTTGTCTTGTGTTGGCTTGCAAATCCCGCCTCTTTGATTCCTGTTCTGCAGCACTCAAACAACCCCTGGGCCCAGGATCACGCTGTCTATCCCCATATAAATGACATAATAAATATATCTTACTTTCTAGTTCGAGCCTAGAGTCAGCGTGCATGAGCTGCTCTGGCGGAGACTTGTTTTAGTGGAGTATGTAATGGAAACTCCAGCCACTCTCTGCCCCCATTTGCCATTGGCCTGTGTATGTGTTCTTCGTAAATGCTGGCGTCTGATTTGTCCACAGACTTGTTAGTCCCTCCTTGGTGGCGCATTGTCTCCATGTGTACCCTCCTATGGCGACTGGACCTTTTACTTGTGTCCTTTCGATATTGCCTGCATAAGCCCTTCTGGCGAACTCTTTGCCTATTTAAATTTAAAGTGTAGCTTGTGTTTTTTTGTATTTATTTACATACGCGGTCTCTATCCTTCATGGTGTTTGGATTTGTTTTTACAATATTGTGGCAGCCTTTGCACTCCATAGCACACACACGGCGCTGCCTCTCCTCCGGTTTCAGACAGTGCTCCTGCAGCTGCACAACACCGCCTTCATTTTGGTCAGTGAGCACTATTTACTTTATTGAGTTTCTCTTACCGCAGGCAGGACGTGTTTGAATGCAAGCAAAGCATGTCGTGTCTGCAGTAAATAGCCGGGACAATGACGTCTGGCATTCCAGTCAGGCCTTGTTATAGCGGGTGGGCGTGGTGGGCCAGGCCCACCCAAACATGAGCCTTGGCCCTGGCAGTGACGGCACAAAGGTCGGTAGCAAATGGCCTCTTTAATTTAAAACGTTCCTCCAAACTTTTTTTCTTCCTGTTCTGGGAGTTGTGTGATTGGGCCTGGCTCTCTCTCACAGGCCCCCCAATCACGCATCTCCTTTTTGAAAAGTGGGCTGTGTCCCTGCCCACTCGTTCAAGTAAAATAGGGGCATGGCGAAGGTGACAAATCGGCACCCGTTAACCTTAACCGTTCTCCTGTGGGGATATTTCCTTTTCTATTCCATGCTGGAGAAAAATAGTTTTTTCTCCGGATTCACATTTCCTGGCCCCTGCAGCTACTTATCAGATCAGGTTGTGACTCTGAACCGAACAGGTGAAAGCATGTCTGGCTATTTGTTCTTCTTTTTGAAATCATCAGGGAAGGCCCATACTTCCTGTATGCTTTATTTAAACAGTTTTTATCATTTTCAAGGCCGGCTCTTCCATGGATGTAAGACAACAATAAAAATGTCCCGATAACTGGTGATTATTGATCCTGCCAATCCTTTGTCCGTCGGTAGTTTTGAAATGCAGTTAAACTGTATTTTATGTGGATAGCTGAGTGGGTTACTGCTTTTGTCACAGAGATTCTTGTGTTACTTGCAGTTCAGAAAGTACAATCCTATCATAGGACAGTGACCTATGAACTGCCATCAAAGAGCTGCATGCAAACCTGAATGATATAGTTAAAACATAGTTTTTTGTGTGTTGTAATATCGTTTGAACTTCCCCAGTCTTTCATTACTCCAATGTTGCTGAAAAGAGTTTGTGTAGGCAGATATACATTTGTTATGTGTAAAGCCAACCCCTAATGAATGGGGTATGCTTTAAATCCTGAGTGTGTGCTTCTCCAGACCAAACCCTCTTAAATATACTGCCCACCAGTATGGATGACGTGATTCCTACACCTTGTAATACTCATTAGCTTTTGTGACATTCCCTGTAGACTGATTTATATACTTGCATGATTGATTGTCTCTGTATCATGTGTTTGTGATGGAAAGCACTGTGACACCCTACACTGATATGAATAGCGATATACAACAAATGAAATGCATATGAGAGAGTGGCTACGGAGAGATGAGGGCACTGCTAGAGGGTGGCAGTGAGGGTGTCCGAGAAGGAGGTCACTAGGAGGAGGGGCTACAGAGAGATGAGAGGCACTGCAGGAGGGTGGTAGTGAGGGAGAGCAAGAAGGAGGTCAATGGGGGGGCTACGGAGAGATGAGGGGTGCAGGTGGAGGGTGGTAGTGAGGGAATCCGAGGAGGAGGTCAATAGGGGGAGGGGCTACGGAGAGTTACAGGGCACTGGAGGAGGGTGGCAGTGAGGGAGACCTAGAAGGAGGTCAATAATAGTGGCTACGGAGAGATGAGGGGCGCTGGAGGAGGGTGGTAGTAAGGGAGTCTAAGAAGGAGTTCAATGAGGGGGCTACGGAGAGTTGAGGGTCACTGGAGGAGGGTGGCAGTGAGGGAATCCGAGGAGGAGGTCATGAGGGGAGGAGCTAAGGATAAATGAGGAATACTGGTGGAGGGCAGCAGTGAGGGAATCCGAGGAGGAGGTCAATAGGGAGAGGGGCTATGGAGAGATGAGGGGCACTGGAGTAGGGTGGTAGTGGAGGAGTCTGAGGAGGCGGTCATGAGGGGGAGGGGCTTTGGAGAGATGAGAGGCACTGGAGGAGGGTGGTAATGAGGGAGTTCGAGAAGGAGGTCAACAGGGGAGGGCTACGGAGAGATGAGGGGCGCTGGCGGAGGGTGGCAGTGAGGCGATCCGAGGAGGAGGTCATGACGGAGATCCCGAGAAGTGTCACTTGCCTGATACTCCGACCTCAGAAACCTCCTCTTCCCATCAAAGGGAAATTACATTGAAAAAAACACTTTTTGACAGTGATAACATTTAGAAAAAGATTTGGAAAGAAAAGAATACATTTTACTGGGCTCTTGTAAGACTAAGGAGAAATAAACGAGGGCCCTGAAGAAGGCCTGGCTAGACATGTAAGTGACAAATCGGGCCCGCAGTGGCCCACTCAAATGCATGCTTGGCCCAACCAAATAAAAATTCCTGGAGCCGGGCCTGATTCCGGTGCTAATGTCCTGGGGGTCTGCTTGGGTATGGTTGCAGGAGGGAGATATTTGAGAGCTTTACACAAGGCGACAGTAATTTTGTGTAGGCGCACAAAGCTTGCATGATTTGCTGAGTCGCTGAATGTTGAGCATACGCCAAGACTCAGACCTGGCTCCACTCCTCCAAAGTAGGCAGCTTTGGCTGTTAAGCTACATTTTCTACCGTCTTGTTTGCTCAGCTGACAGATAAACAGCCACAATATATTATGTTACATTCCTAACATTTTGCACATTAAAAATATTAGCATGTTTTTGAAAGATTAAGCAGTGATGGTGTTTTTTCTTGTCTATTTATATAGCATTGGTTGACAAGCACACTGCTTGTTGTGTGCCTCCCACTGCCACCCTCCTTGCTCTGCCAATGTAAAGCCTGAGGGGGCTCAGTGTCGTCTGTGTGCCATATGCACCCTCTGCATTTACAACCAAGTCGGTTGAGCCGGTGCTGAGCACCAGAAGGCACCGCCTCAAATTAAGCACTGGCTGGATCATGGAAATAAAGTGAGGAGTTGCGGGGCTTCTGCGTCCGGTGTAGCCGCACCTCACACCTGTCTGCGACTTCCAAATATGAGCATGAGCCTTCGCTGTAGTATGTAAGTGACATTCTTCCTTCATGAAATATGCCTTTGAAAGAATGTTAAGTGTGTATAGTTCTAATTCCTTAGATGTGTTCTGGAATAGTGTTGTTATTATGACATTGCCTTAGACCTCGACCTGAGTAGTCGTGGGTTTCTTTCTCTCCATCATATGAATAAATCTTTTATTCATTATTTGAAATTACTTTCTGAATTTCTCTTCTTATTTTTACAACATTACATTTGAGAGAAGACCATACTACATTATTTGGCGACGATTACTTATTTGTGTATGGATTCTACATTCCGGAGCTGAAATGGAGATTGGACCCACCGATCTAATTTTGCTTGTTTCACCGGAGTGTTTTCTGCGCGAATTTGTGAATTTCGGCACTCATGAGTTATTTCATTGGATTTATTTTCATACATTGAGGCCTATCAGATGGTTAACTGTGATCTCTACTAACGGTCAACCGTTGAGCTCACCTGGCATCTTTCGGATCTATTCTTCGTTCGTGTGCGCATGCAGCCTTCCATGATTGCCTGCTTTGATAGTGACGTTGAGTTTTGATTGCGTCCTGCGTCAAACACTGTTGTAAATAATGAAGTCCTTGAGCCAGGTATATACCACACGTTGGTTTTAATAAAGCTTACTTTCAAGTTCAAGTTCAAGATCATAAGTTAAGATGATAACAAATACCCCACCAGGAGCGAACTCCCTGCCACTCAGCCTGCCTGCCATCAACTGCCACTCCACACAAGCCAGGCACCCAGGATTCTATTATGTCATCAGGCCTTCCAAGAGCCACACCAGCTGAGTAGCAGGGAAGTCACCCAAGCTAAGTATAACATATCCCCCTTCCTTAGGGAAACAACAATTCACAAGTTAAGGAAGGAAATGTGAACAACCAACAGAATATACAATGAAAATATACAATGCATTGTGAAAAGAAAGCATTTTACATTGCATTCTAAAGAGAACACATTATCTCCCAAAATAAGCAATGCATTTTAAAACTTAACATTTACATTGCCCATCCCCCTTCCTCAGGAAAAAAAATTTAAACAAGCATAAATGACACTAGTTAGCATAACAATAAATGCAATGAAAATCTGGTAAACTTCCAGAAATAAAAATAAACTGCACGGGCACTCATCACCCTACAAACCCACCACCATAGGGCACTCACCACCATAAAACAAACTGCACGGGGCACTCACCACCCCAAAACTCACCACCATAGGACACTTACCACCCCACAAACTGCATGGGGCACTCACCACCCCATAAACTCGCCACCATAGGGCACTCACCACCCTAACTAAACTACATAGGGCACTCACCACCCTAAAACAAACTGCACGGGGCACTCACCACCCCATAAACTCATCACCATAGTGAACTCACCAGCCTAAGACAAACTGCACAAGGCACTCACCACCATAGGAAACTCACTACCCAAAGACAAACTGCACAAGGCACTCACCACCCCCAAAATGAACTGCAATGAGACACTAACCACCCCGCAAGTTCAATATAGTATGGCACTCACCACCTAAACTAAACAGCACTTAGACACTACACGCCCCAAGTACTATCATCACCCATGACCTCCCCTAAGATGGCTGCACTGTGCAATTAACACTGATACAGACCTTAGGCACAAACTATGACCCTGAACCCACACACACACAACAAGACAAACATTATAGTGACCATCAATATAATGAAAGAGAAAGTCTCGTGCACCGGTGAGCGGTCTCTCACCCGAGGTCTCCAAAGAAACAGAAATCGCTGTCCTTAACATGCCAGTAGGTGTATCATCTCGAAAAAAAATTGCAGAACACCAGGGAACAGTAAAGATGAAAATGTCTTCTATGCGTGAACCCCTTGTAATGTCCATTCCATAAAAAAACACAAGCCTCCCGAAAACAAACAACCTCCATTGGCCGCGACAACCTCGCCAAATAGGCCTGCATGTTGTTAAAAGGGTTACTGCCAGACAGCTCTCTCTGCCACGACATTCTGATTATCTCCAAAAAAGTCTTGTAGTTTCTCCACAGGATTATTTCCATGGTGACTGGCAAAACAAAGACTCCAACATAAATTCGATGTCAGTGTCAAAATTGTGTCACGCATAACACGGCGCACCGGGTGGCTCTCGGCACGCCAGTGCTGGAAAACGTGAGGGGGCAGCATTGCTAACCTCCCCACGACGTCACAAAGAGCAGAGAATCACAAATTTGCAAGCATTCGCGACAAGAATTTGCAATTCTATTAAGGACACGGAGGCGAGGATTATGCTTCTCAATCTTTATTGAAGCTCACAGCAGCCAATGAAAATGCTTGCTTTTCATTAATAAAACGTTAAACAACTACACATCCCATCATGACTAGCCCATAGGCACGCCCCCCTAGTCCATAAGAGGCCACTGCCTGCCGCGATCTTGCTCTTTCTTTAAGGCGAACAGCTCCAACAACAACTTGGATAACTTGGTAACTCCTCCAACGTGGAAGAACTTAAACTTTTCAGGCGCAATATCCTGGCAGTCGTCGACGTTCAGTCGTTTTTCTTATCTGAACCTGCAATAAAGGATATGAGGCCGGAACCACCATAACCACTGGGTGGGCAAGCATTTATACATAACATGCCGGGTGGGATAATCCTCGCCTCCGTGTCCTTATTAGAATTGCAAATTTTTGTCGCGAATGCTTGCAAATTTGTGATTCTATTGCAGGACCGGAGGCTTCAGATTATGCTTGTTTAACGCTTATTAAATACAACAGAGGTAATATCCCCCACCGGCTTATAATAATACGTTTTGAAGGTCGATTCTGATGACCAATCTGCACTACGCATGATATCTTGTATGCTGGAACCCAACATAAATGACTTTGACGCCATGGCTCCTCTGACTGAATGAGCACCAAAAATGGTGAAGTCTACCCCAGCTTCCTTCAAGACATAACGAAGCCATCTGGCAATGGTGGCAGCTGCCACCGCTTTAAAAGGTTTATGTATGGCAATCAATAATTGAGAACAGCCCTGCGGTCTATTGGCCGCTGTACATTCCTCATAAGTTTTCAAACATTTTACAACACATAACTTGTCATTCTCTTGAAAAGCATTATATGAAATATGACGAGATAATGTCTTGGTGCGTCCTGAAATGGAAAAATAAACTCCTTCTGGAGTAAATACTCTACCTGTAATCTCCAGCGCTCGCACGTCCGATGACCTCCTGCATGCCGAGAGGCAGAGCAACATGGCTAGTTTAGCTGACAACTGCTTCCTGGATAAAAGAGAGTTTACCGGCCATTTGTTAAATAACTCTAAAACCAAAGACACATCCCACAACCCGGTGTATTTGGGTTTCGGTGGGTTAGCCACCCTAATTCCTTTAAGCAATTTGCACACCACAAGGTGCATGCCTATTGGTTTTCCATCTAGCTGAGCATGGCCTGCTGAGATAGCCGACCTACAATTTCTGACTGATCTATAAGCCAAACCCTCTGAAGCTTTATCCGATAAGAAATTCAGCACGTGGGGTTGGTCTGCCCCCACGGGATCCAGATGTCGTTCCATGCACCAATCCACCCAACTCTTCCAGGCCGAGGAGTATCTTTTCCGCGTGGATGGTGCCCAGGCCTGCTTGATGAAAGCGCAAGTCTTGTTCGAAACTCCTGGCAACTGCCACTGTTCCCTGAAAGCCTCCAAGCCATCAGCTGTAGTCTGCCTTCCATTATCAAGGGATGCTGTTCCTGATGAGGGCCCAGCAATAACGTCTCCGATTCCGGGAGGAGTCTGGGTCGATCACAACTCCACTGCATTAGTTTGGGGAACCATGACTGCGACGTCCACCATGGGGTCACCATGACTACTTCCGCCCGTTGCTTGATCACTTGAGACATTGCTCTGGGGATCAGCATGAAGGGGGAAAGGCATACTGCGTCCCCTCCAACCAGTCCTGGAGACACGCATCTGTTGCAAATGCTCTGCAGCCATCGGAACACCCTCGGGAGCAACTTCCAGTCGCTGTAGTCCCTGAGGTACCTCGAGTTCCAGTCCGCCACTTGGTTGGACTGACCCGGTAGATATTCAGCAATTATCGATATTTGATTCTCTAGACAGTAATGCCAAAAGTCCTTGGCTATTTGCACAAGCATCGACGACCTCGTGCCCCCCAACTGGTTGATGAACCTCACCGCCGACACATTGTCCAAGCGACCCTCTGGGCCGGTCACACCACCTCGCACCGCGCACACTCCCTGTGGGTGTGCCCAGGCTGCCCGATCCCGCCGCTGCCCGCAGCTGAGCTCCTGACCTCTGGTGTGCCACGATCCCGCCGCTGCCCGCAGCTGAGCTCCTGACCTCTGGTGTGGTCTCAGCCTCCGGAGCGCTGCGCCGCCTCTCCTGCTGACTGCTGTCTCTCCCCTGGTGCCCGCTCCGTGACCTGTCTCCTTGTTTTCTGCTTTGTGTCCCCCTGTTCATCGCTGTATCCTCTGTTGCCCTTCTGTGCCTTCTTGCCCTGTAACTGTTGGCCGCTGTTCTCCCTTGCTGTGACCCCGCCGCGTTTCCCGCCACCTCCCCGCTCCCCGCCGCTACCCCCCTGCGGCCCCGCCCCCTTACACCTGAGAGCCTTCCCATTCGCCAGCCCCGCTCCCGCCTCCCAGCGGCTCCTCCCTCCCACTGGACCTTATAGGAAGGAGTGCACGCAGTGGTGGGCAGTGACCTCTGACCCTCTGGGCCGGTCACACCACCTCGCACCGCGCACACTCCCTGTGGGTGTGCCCAGGCTGCCCGATCCCGCCGCTGCCCGCAGCTGAGCTCCTGACCTCTGGTGTGCCACGATCCCGCCGCTGCCCGCAGCTGAGCTCCTGACCTCTGGTGTGGTCTCAGCCTCCGGAGCGCTGCGCCGCCTCTCCTGCTGACTGCTGTCTCTCCCCTGGTGCCCGCTCCGTGACCTGTCTCCTTGTTTTCTGCTTTGTGTCCCCCTGTTCATCGCTGTATCCTCTGTTGCCCTTCTATGCCTTCTTGCCCTGTAACTGTTGGCCGCTGTTCTCCCTTGCTGTGACCCCGCCGCGTTTCCCGCCACCTCCCCGCCGCTGCCCCCCTGTGGCCCCGCCCCCTTACACCTGAGAGCCTTCCCATTCGCCAGCCCCGCTCCCGCTTCCCAGCGGCTCCTCCCTCGCTCCGCTCCCCCACTCTCCTCATATGGCAGAGTGGCAAACGCGCCAAAGGTAAGCCCGTCCGCGCCTGGACCGCGCCCAGTGCCTGGACCGCGCCCAGTGCCAGGACCCCTGGCCCCCGCAGACCCCAGCCAACTCGCCGGACGTACGACGCCGCCACCCTCAACGCACTCAACGCCGGCAGAGTCCCGGGCTGCTACCGAGCCACGCCGAGACGCACCCACGGACCCTTCTGCTGCAACTCCTGCAAGTTCACCTGCCTCCGGACCGGCACTACACCTACACCAACCAAGACGAGCAACAGCAGCAGCCACCTGAAATGCATCCTGCTCAACACCCGCTCCGTCCACAGGCACGCCATCGAGATCTGGAACCTGCTCGACACCACAGCCCCAGACGTCGCCTTCTTCACGGAAACATGGATGAACGCCTCCTCAGCGCCTGACATCGCCATCGCCATCCCAGACGGCTACAAGATCATCCGAAGGGAACGCATCAACCACACCGGAGGAGGCATCGCCATCGTCCACAGGAACACCAACCGCATCACGACCAACACCGATGATACCCTCGCAACCGCCGAGCACCTGCACTTCCAAGTCCACATCAACCCCAAGACCACCCTCAGAGGCACCCTCATCTACAGACCCCCTGGACAACGCACACAATTCGCGAAGACATCGCCGACTTCATCAGCCCACACGCCCTCTGCTCCGCTGACTACATCCTCCTAGAGGACCTCAACTTCCACCTGGAGAACAACAACGACCGCAACACCACCACCCTGCTGGACAACCTCGCCAACCTGGGACTCAAGCAACTGGTGACCACCCCCACCCACTACGCCAGACACACACTCGACCCCGTCTCTCATCCAGCAAGGACATCCCCTTCAGCCACGCCACCGGACTCCACTGGACGGACCACAGCTGCGTCCACTTCAGCTTCGCAAGGACCACGATCCACCACCACCAGCAACAGGCTGCACGCAGGAACTGGAACAAGGTCACAGCCGACCAGCTCGCGTCCTCCCTGAGCATGAACCCTCCCACCAGCACAACGAACCCTAGCCAGGCGGCCACCAACCTCACGAAGTGGATCAGCGACTGCGCAGACGAGCTCGCCCCCCTGCGGACCCCGCCCAGCAGACCTGGTAGCAAGAAAGCCCCATGGTTCACCGACGAACTCAAGAGCTCCAAGAAGAACTGCCGAGCCCTCGAGAGATCCTGGCGCAGAGACCCAACACCGGACAACATGACTGCCCTCAAGCTCGCCACCCGAAAACACCACCAGCTCATCCGCGCCACCAAGAAAACTGCATTCAAGGAACGACTGGATAACAACGCCCACAACAGCAAGGAACTCTTCAACATTGTCAAAGAGCTCTCCAACCCCAACGCCGGAAACAACGACATCACCCCTTCGCAAGACCTCTGCAACTCCCTCGCCTCCTACTTCCACAACAAGATCGCGGACATACACAACAGCTTCAGCACTCAACCGACGATCACCACGACCGAACCACCGCCCCCCACCACCACCCTCCGCGCCTGGACTCCGATCAGCACCGAAGACACCGTCCGCACGATGAACTCCATCCACTCCGGATCTCCGACCGAACCCTGCCCTCACCACGTCTTCAACAAGGCTGACGCTATCATTGCACCCCACCTGCGGGACATCATCAACACCTCCTTCGACACTGCTACCTTCCCGGAGAGCTGGAAGCACGCCGAACTCAGCGCTCTACTCAAGAAGCCATCGGCTGACCCCACCGACCTCAAAAACTACCGCCCCATCTCGCTGCTCCCGTTTCCTGCAAAAGTCATCGAGAAGACCGTCAACAAGCAGCTGGCCGCCTTCCTCGAGACGAACGGACCCCTCGACCCCTCGCAGTCTGGCTTCCGGGCCAACCACAGCACCGAGACCGCCCTGATCGCAGTCACCGATGACATCCGAGCGCTGCTCGACAACGGAGAAACAGCGGCCCTCATCCTCCTCGACCTCTCCGCGGCCTTCGACACTGTCTGCCATCGTACCCTAGTACAACGCCTCAGCAACGTCGGAGTCCAGGAGAAGGCACTGGAGTGGATCATCTCCTTCCTCGCCGGAAGGACACAGAGAGTCCGCCTCCCTCCGTTCAGATCAGAAGCCACCGAAGTCATCTGCGGCGTCCCTCAAGGCTCCTCGCTCAGTCCAACCCTCTTCAACATCTACATGAGCCCCCTCGCAGACATCGCACGCCAGCACAACCTCAACATCATCTCCTACGCCGACGACACCCAGCTGATCCTCTCCCGTACCAACGACCCCGCCACCGCCAGAGCCAACCTTCACGAAGGGATGAAAGAGGTAGCCGAATGGATGAAGAACAGCCGCCTGAGACTGAACTCGGATAAGACGGAAGTCCTCATCCTGGGATCCTCACCCGCCGCTTGGGACGACTCCTGGTGGCCCCCCGCCCTAGGCAACGCACCCAAACCAACAGACCACGCACGCAACCTGGGCTTCATCCTGGACTCCTCCCTCTCCATGACCAGACAAGTCAACGCCGTCTCCTCGTCGTGCTTCAACATCCTGCGCATGCTTCGTAAGATCTTCCGGTGGATCCCCACCGAGACCAGGAAGACGGTCACCCAGGCCCTCATCACCAGCCGTCTGGACTACGGCAACACCCTCTACGCCGGAACCACCGCCAAACTCCAGAAGAGACTCCAGCGGATCCAGAACGCCTCAGCATCCTGGACATCCCCCGTCGCAGCCACATCTCCGGACACCTGAGAGATCTGCACTGGCTCCCGGTCAACAAGAGGATCACCTTCCATCTCCTCACCCACGCACACAAAGCCCTTCACAGCCAAGGCCCAGGATACCTCAACAGCCGCCTCGACTTCTACGCTCCCAAACGCCAGCTTCGATCGACCAGCCTCGCCCTCGCCGCCATCCCCCGCATCCGTAGAGCCACCACAGGGGGACGGTCCTTCTCCTACCTCGCCGCCAAGACATGGAACTCCCTCCCCACCCACCTCCGCCTGACCCAGGACCACCTCGCCTTCAGGAAGCAACTCAAGACCTGGTTGTTCGAGCAGTAGCAGATCCCCCCCAGCGCCTTGAGACCCTCTGGGTAAGTAGTGCGCTATATAAATGCGATGATTGATTGATTGATTGAGGAGGATACAACAAGATGTCTGCCTCGGGGACAACGTCCGCACCGCGAACGACCCCGCGAGCAGCTCTAGGCAATTTATGTGAAGCGAAAGCTCCTCCGGAGACCATCTGCCACCTGTGGAGATGTCTCCGCAACGAGCTCCCCAGCCCCAACGGCTGGCGTCCGACTCTATTGTTATTTCTGGGAGAGAGCCGAAGATAGCTCGGCCTTTCCAGGCATCTACGTGTCCCAGCCACCATTGCAGTTCGGTTCTCACCTCTTGTGTGAGAGGGATACTGTCCGAATACGATAGTCCCTTCTGCAGGTGTCTGATCTTTAACTGTTGCAGGGCCCTGTATTGGAGAGGGCCCGGGAATATCGCTTGTACTGATGACGCCAATATTCCTACCACTCTGGCAATCGCCCTGAGTGAAACTGTCTGACTGTTCAGTAGTCTCCTGATTTCCTTCTTCAGGTCCTTGAGCTTGTCCTTCGGGAGGCATAGCTGCGCTGTCATGGAGTCGATCGTGAAACCCAGGAAGTCTATCACTTGAGTGGGTACCATGACTGATTTCCTGGTGTTGATTATGAAACCCAGGTTTTGAAGCAACGTTGTCGTCAGAGTGAGGTGTCGCAAGAGTGTCTGTTGTCACTGACTCACTATCAGGAGGTTGTCCAGATAGATTATGAGGCGAATACCCCGTTCCCGGAGGTATGCCACCACTGGTTTCATCACCTTGGTGAAGCACCAAGGAGCCGAGGAGAGCCCGAAAGGCAGAACCAAATATTCGTACCATCGGTCTCTCCACCGGAACTGGAGATATCTGCGATGCGGGGGAAAAATTGGAACCGAAAGATAAGCGTCCTTCAGGTCCAGCCGGACCATCCAGTCTCCTACCTGTAGCAGATCTGTCAAAAGATGGATGCCCCCATCTTGAAATGGTTGTATGTTAGAAACTGGTTGAAGTCCCTGAGGTTCAGAACCAATCTGTTTCCTCCTCCCTTCTTCTGTATAACAAAGATATTGCTGCAGAAACCGCGCGGACCTCGATGGACCGGTGCTATCGCGTGTTTCTGCAGCAACTCGGTGATCTCTTCATCTATAAAACTGAGATCTTGTTGGGGAAAATGGAGACCTGCAGGAAGCCCCAATTGAACAGGATGAGAATAAAACTCCAAGTGAAAACCTTGAACTGTTTGTAACACCCATGCATCCTGTGTAAGCTCCCGCCACTGCGCTAGGCAGTGCTGAGTCCGTCCCCCCAAAGGAAGAAGATAAACCTCTGTTACTCTCACCTGAATTCTGCTGGTGTTTGAAGGTCCCCCTGTTGTTATTGGATTGATAACGGCTCCTGTTGAACCTCCTGCGGGAGGGGTAGAAGGTCCCACCACGGGTGGAATCGTACTCGTTCCTGCCCCTGCCGAAGTCTCCTCTTTGGGAACCTTGTGGACCTCCCCGGCCCGACGAGCGGCCCCCGCCTCGTCCGGCCCTGGCAAAAACTCCCTGGCTGAGAGCTCTCTTAATGCCTGATTGCGCTTTGTCCAGCGCCGTAAACGTCCCTACATATTTGGAGACGTCCTTGACAAATTTGTCCCCAAATATTTGACCCGCTGCTAGGGGTCCCGGCTCCGCATCCGCTAGTTCGGTCAAATTACTGTCCATTTTCATGAGCAGCGATTTCCTCCTTTCAGAAGAAATGGCACAATTTGTGTTGCTCAGCAAGCAGATGGCTCGCTGGGTCCAACCAGCCAGCACGTCCGGGTCCACAGGAGAGGAACCCCCTTTGGCTGCTAGAGCCATTTCCAGAATTTTGGCCAGAGGTCCGATACCATCCAACATTTTGTCCTGGCATCCTGACCATGCCCTATCCAGACCTCGTTTGGGGTCCTTTGAGAACTTCTTCAAGAAGGTCAAGAGACTCGCGTCAATTTCTGGCGTCTCCGCTACTTTGTCCGGGATGTCCGGACGTGGATATTCCGACTTAAGGCGGTTCCTGACTTCCCTAGGGAAGCTCAGTCGAAGGTTGTCGTGGATATATGCTGCCACCGCCGGAGGTGGCACCCAGTCCTGGGACCTGGGGTGCATGATGTCAGCCGGATCGAATGTAAACGGTGTAATCACCTGAGGAACATTAACTTGCGCCGTCTTTGCCATCTTTGGAGGAGGAAGCTCCTCAGAGGTATCCGTGTCTGTGCCTGTGGAAGTGTCCGTGTCAGTATCCGTGTCCACATCTGCATGGACCTTACGCTTTGACTTGGCCTTGCTCCCAGAATAGGAATGCTCCGCCGTGTCCGGAAGGGTAGCTAGGGCCTGTGCATGAGGCCATGTGGCAGTGTCAACTGACGGTTGACCGGAAGTGGAAGCGACCGCTTTCTTCTTTTGTGGCTTGTCATAGCCATGCCGCTTGGCAAAGCCCTCCAATTGCTTTCTGATTGGGCGAAGGGCTGTAGTTAGGGCTTTTTGCACTGTCTGTGGGACTGTAGTCTCCATAGCCCTGTTGACAGATGATTGAACTGATGCGTCCAATGCGTTGACTAAATTATCTTCAAGAACGGCTTCCTGCCGCCCATCATACACCTCCTCCTCAGCATACTCTTCATTGTATTGCTCCCACTCCGACATTGCAGAGGTGGTTGGTCTAAACTGCACCTCAATGAAGATATGCAATTAAGATATGCAATGAACACTGTCCAGTCACAAGGAGGGTTAAGGGGGGGGATCAGCCCTGCAAGCACACTCAATTCAACAAAGTTCAAAACCCCCTCAGCAAAGCTGTAGTCACAGGGGCCAAAGACCCAGGCCAAACAAGATCCACAGAGCGTGTGCGCACTCTAAACAATGGCCACAATATTGTACAACCTTTTCAGGCGTTTCGCTAGAGCAGAGGGGCCACCGGTATCTAATTGCACCAAAAACGCTGTAACTGACAGATCGGGATTCGCGCCGTGACGTGCAGCCCAAACACGACTGAAAACCTACTAGGAAGTAGCCCAATTTCGGCGCGTTTAGGCGCACGCCACGGCCGAGAGCCACCGGGGCCCTACTCGCGTCATCGGCCTAGTAGGGATGCCGATGCGCATGCGCGAGACGCGCCTACGGGGAAAACAGCCGGGAGAACAATAACGGCTCACAGTTTGTGTAAATCGGTGCCCGTCTGCCCCCGGTCAGCGACCGCAGCTACCTCGCGCCACTAGGCATCTCAAAGCCACAGAGGAATGAATCGAACTCGTTAGGCGCCGCGACGCTAGCGATCGTGCACAACACCTCTCCCCGATATTCAGATTACCCCGCAACAGGTAAAATTGATGAACAATCTTTTGCCCATAACACCTCAGCTTGAATCAGTGTAATCTTACAAAGTAACTTTTAGCAATACGCTAAATCACTATTAACATAAGCACTCTCAAGCAATAAGCAGTGGCCTCTTATGGACTAGGGGGGGCGTGCATATGGGCTAGTCATGATGGGATGTGTAGTTGTTTAACGTTTTATTAATGAAAAGCAAGCATTTTCATTGGCTGCTGTGAGCTTCAATAAAGATTGAGAAGCATAATCTGAAGCCTCCGGTCCTGCAATAGAATTCGTCCTTGCAGCGGACACACAAGGTAAGATCCAGGCGCATTACGTAGCTTGCGCACTTTAAAAAAAATAAAACATGACAGTTTAGCTGTTAGCCATTGTGCAGTGAAAATAAAATGACACCAACACTCGCTCACCGCATATCCTCGCAGATCAACTGTGCGCAGCTTCTCATAAAATAGTAACAGGCTCGTGAGTGAATAAATAACTTGGGCTGGATGCTGGGCTCTCCACATATCTCCACTCTTTCCAGACGTGAGGGCTGCGCTTACAATAACATTAGTCTGTGATCTTTAACAGACGGTGACAGTCTCGGACAACAGTTAAATGTGCTCGTGCAGCCTTTTTTTCTTGCACATAAACGATGATTAGTTACTCACAGTTTGCTGAATTATAAGTACATCTGCTTTTCATTAACTGGAAAACACGCAGTTTTAAAAGAGATGTAACAATTAAAAACAGAATACAGTTTACTCCTTACCGACAGATCAGCTACACTCCAGTAAGCCACATCCTTTACTGCAGAATAATTTTAACGCAGTTAGCCAAAACTGCCTGCAAAGTAATCCCTTTCCTTATAGATAACTCTCAACACTCGCTGAGGACAACAATTAGGATTCTTTTCCAGATAGGTTTGAGACAATCCTTTCCAGGACAATCACTTCTCCAGACACTTCATCTCTGTGTCTGGCACCCAATAAACATCACCAAAATTGACAGGAGATTAATACCTTCAACGCAAACACCCTGTGGTTACAGGCTGTCCAGATGACAAAGGACACTGGTGGGGCTAACCAGGGCGCTTCTTTTCCTTTTTTTCTGTAGTTTCAATATTAATCTGTTTCTTTTTTAACAGGCTCTTCTCTTTCGTATGTTCCTTATTACTTTCTGTTTCCTACACGCTGTAGGTTCTTTTAGATATATAGGCCGTTTTCATTAGGCAGTAGTTTCTCCAATCATCGCCAAAAATGTTGTAAATAATGAAATCCTTGAGCCAGGTATACATCACACATTGGTTTTAATAAAGCTTCTGCCTTGATAGTGACGTTGAGTTTTGATTGCGTCCTGCGTCAAACACCTAATTACGTCATCACGTTGGCAGCCATTTTAGGTGGTTGGGCTCATTTTCATTGGATTTCACCGCACATAAGTTGTTTTAACACGACGATTTTTCGAGTGTCTTAAAATTACCATCTGGTACTTGAATCTTGACGTGGATTGCCTCATAAGTGTTGTTAACAACACAAGCTCTCAAGTATTCTCAAATTCATCAATTTTATCACATCTTTGTGGATTTCTCAACTGCTATATCTTCACCTTCAAGATCTTCAGAAATATAAGTAAGAATTTTTAATTTTTTTATTTTTCCAGTTTATTAATTATTAAGACTACGTCATGGCAGATTCTAATAATGGTATTGTTGCTCCACCATCATTTTTAAAAATACCTGGAAAACCTCCAACTCCATGGCACAAATGGTTGCGAGTTTTTACAAACTACTTATAAGCAATTGATGCACTGGAGTATTCACCATTTAGAAAGAGAGCTATACTGTTCAATCATTTAGGTCAGTGTTTCCCAAACTGTGGTCCACGGACCCCCAGGGGTCCGTGACACATTCCCAGGGGGTCCGTGGACAGCAGTTTTAAAAGAACAGAAAAGTTTCTTGTGTAATTAGCAGCTTTCCAGCAACAATAAAACTGTCAAGATAATGGCAGTGATTAATGTACCTGCTGGAGAGCGAGGCGAGTTTTGTTCAGTGGCAGCTTTGGCTTAACTAATGTAGCACAGAGGGTTAATGTGACTACTGCAAAGAACTTGTAACATGTATTTTAGAAAAGCAGTATTTTATGTGCATAGGTTTGTGGTTACTGCTTTTGCCAGAGATCATTTTGTTACTGTTCACTTCATAAGTGGCAATCGAAATCTAGCAGAGGGAACTATAAACTGTCAAAGAGCTGCTTGCAAACTGCATGGTACTAGTTAGTAACTTATGTTTTTTCCCAGTTATTCATTATCCTGATGCTGCTAAAAATACCAAGCACTCTTTAAAAATGCCTACCAGTATGAATGACATGTGAACCTTGTAGTCCCCTTTACCTTATGTAACATTTTATATACACACTGATTTACATGTGCATGATTCAATGTCTCTATATGTGTGTGATGTAAAGTGCTCTGACATCCTACAATGGTATGAGAGATGCTATAAAACAAATGACATACATGTGACAGAGGGGCTGTTCCTACAATATAAAATACTAAGGGCCAGATGTAAGATCTGTTTTTATATGCACGAATGGGTTTGTGAACCCATTTGCACATGCAAAAACCCATTGGGCCATGTACATAGCCTATTTCGCGAGTCACAATTTATTTGCGACTCGCTAAATAGGTTTTGCAACTTGCTATTTGGAAGGGGCATTCCCTTCCAAATAGCGAGTCTCAAAACCATGTACAAATGTTTTTCGGTCGCAAAACACTTGCAATTACCACCTACTTCAAGTAGATGGTAATGCATTCGCAAATAGGAAGGGGTCCCCGGGGGACCCCTTCCCCTTTGCAAATGCATGCAAAATTATTTTTTAAGGGCAGACAGAGGTCCCAGGGACCTCTGCCTGCCCTTAAAAAATGAAACTAAAACGTTTCATTTTTTAATTTTTTTTTTAAATGCATGGTAAACGGGCTGCATTTTTTTAAAAACTGCTTAATTTAAAAGCAGTCCGAGACATGGTGGCCTGCAGAGCCCAGTGGGCTCGCAAATTGTGAGAGGCTCATTAATATTAATGAGCCGCGCAATTTGCGACCCCATTGGGAATCACAAACAGTGTTAAACACACTGTTATACATTTCATTTAGCGACTCACAATTTGCCACTTGCATAGTGTCGCCAATTGCGAGGCACTAAATGAAATGGTCCTACATCTGGCCCCAAAATAGTTAGTACTTTGAGTATTTGTTTTGTGTGAACACGTGTGTTTATTTTTCAATGACTGTTTCAATATTTGAAATTTAACTCATACAAATTCCTTGGGGGTCCCCGGCTTCCAGTGGTCACTCAATGGGGGTCCTCAGGAGTCAAAAGTTTGGGAACCACTGATTTAGGTGATGCCGGACAACAGCTTTTTGATAATTTGGCAGTTGTGCAGAATCCTTCGTCTGATGACTCTTGGAATGTTTATACTGAAGCTTTAGCACATTTGGGCAAACAGTATAAGGATGAACCTTCAGTAATGGTCGAACGTCACGTATTCTTTAAAAGGAAACAATCACAAGAAGAGTCTATTGAGGATTATTTAGCAACCTTACGAGTTCTTGCTTCAAAATGTGAATTTGGATCCTATATTGACACAGCTCTTCATGATCAATTAGTTTTCAATTGTTACAATAAAAAGATTCAGGAACGATTTTGACTTGCAAAAATCCGACATTAGAGGAAGTAATGATCATAGCTAAGAGCATTGAATGTTCAGTTGTTTCCTCCAAATTTTTAGCTGAGTCTACAACAACGTCTACTGTTTGGAATATTTCTCAAGATAAAGACAGTGAATGTAATGTTAATGCTGTTTCCTCACATTCTAAAGCAAAGAAATCATTTTAACGTAAACCTAATATTGTCTGTTACAGGTGTGGTTCCAGATTTCATGTTGGCAATAACCCAAAATGTTCTGCACAAGGTAAAAGGTGTACCAATTGCAAGAGAATTGGTCATTTTTTTCTATGTGTCGTATACCTAAAGATAAAACAAAAGTTAATTAGGTTTACACTGAGGAAGATTTGCGTGATGCACTTAATGTCTCTTCTTTATCTATTCAAATAAGTGCTCTTGATGATAACAAAGTTAAAGGTCCTATTTGTAAAATTTTAATTGGTAACATTGATATTGAAGTTATGGCAGACTCCGGTTCGCCAATCACTATTTTAGATGGAACAACGTTTTTCAGATTGTGGCATGATAATAAATTCCTTCCCACAGACGTTAACCCCAAAGCCTTTGGGGGTTACAGCATTATTATGCGTGGATATTTTCCAGGCACCATTGATTTTAAGGGCAGACTCATTCATACTAAAATATATG
The DNA here is from genome assembly GCF_964263255.1 of Lissotriton vulgaris. Taxonomy (NCBI): domain Eukaryota; kingdom Metazoa; phylum Chordata; class Amphibia; order Caudata; family Salamandridae; genus Lissotriton; species Lissotriton vulgaris. The sequence continues at coordinate 1,749,765,848 of NC_141693.1, read as the reverse complement.
TTGCACTTAATGGCAGAGACATCTTAGGATGGCGTGATCAAGCCAGTTTAGGCATTCTGTTGAAACCTGGTCATCCTGAACCAGTAGTTTTAAGTGACTTCCCTGTTTTGGCCATTCAAGATAATGAAATACAAGACCCAGTCTTATGTAAAGTTTTTGACAAATACAAAAATGTCTTTAGTGAAAAAATTGGGTTAGTCAAAAACTTCGAACACACAATCAAATTGAAAGAAAAGGTTTTTCCTGTAGTTCAAAAAGTACGTTCTGTTCCTCTTTCTGTCAAACAAGACCTTAAGAAACACATTGAACAATTAGTGGCTCAAGATATTATTTATCCTATTGACTCATTAGAGTGGTTTCAGCAGCAGTCGTCGCACGCAAACAATCTGGCGAGATTCGTTTGTGTGCAGATTTAAAAGTACTTAATCGTAACATTATTGTGGATGCACATCATTTACCCAAAATACATGATATGTTAGCTAACGTTGGGTCCAGTAAATTTTTCTCTACCATAGATTTACAATCAGCATATAATCAAATCCCTTTAGCAAAAGAATCCCAACATCTAACTACTTTTGTTACACCATTTGGTGTATACATGTACAAAAGACTTCCTTTTGGTCTAGCTTCCGCGGCCAGTATATTTCAAAGATTGATGGATAAAATGTTTGACAATTGTCCTTGGATCCAAGCTTTCCAGGATGACATTGTAGTCCATTCCAAATCTTTACATCAAACATTATATTTTAATTGAAAAAGTGTTAAGTACTTTACAAAATCATGGTCTCACAGTCAACAGAAAAAAATGTAATTTTTTAGCAAAGGATGTTGACTATTTGGGTCACAATTTGTCGAGTGTGGGCATTAAACCCAAAAGTTCTTTGGTGAAAGCCATTAAGAATGCCCCTTGTCCGCTAGATAAAGATTCTCTTAGGGCATTTTTTGGATTGAGTGAATATTATGATCGTTTTGTCAGAGGTTATGCTTTAGTGGTTCAACCTCTCAGGAATCTTTTAAAAAAACATGCTAAATTTGTGTAGTCATCTGAGACTCAAACTGCTTTTGAGACCATTAAAAATATGATTATTTCAGCGCCAGCAATAAAAACCTTACACTCATGACGTTCAGTGCATAATAACGGTAGATGGCAGCTCCAAAGGTTTAGGGGCTGTTCTCAGCCAAATGATCAATGGTGAAGAATGTACTATAGCTTTTGCTTCGCAAACTTTGACTCCTGCTGAACTTAACTATAGTACAATAGAGCGTGAAGCTTTGGCTTGCACGTGGTCAGTTGAAAAGTTTTGCATGTATATTTGGGGGACAAGATTTCAGTTGTTTACTGATCACAAAACATTGATCTACATGCTTGGTGAGAGTTCTTCCAACAAAGCATCTTCTCGTTTAGTTAGGTTACTTGCCAGACTTCAAGAATTCAATTTTGATATTAAATACCTTCCAGGAGGGAAAAATATAGGAGCTGATTGTTTGTCACGTATTCCTCTTCCTGTTCATGATTTAGTTAGCTCTGACATTGAATGTGTGTTCACAATTGAAAATGTTGTACAAGATTTCAAGATTACTAAGGAAGATTGGGCACGCAATTTTTAACAACATGATTGTTTACAAAATGTAAAAAAATATTTGATTTCAGGCTGGCCAGTGGACAGAAGTCTGTCCACTGAGGAAAGAAATTTTGCACAAATTGCTTCTGAATTGTCATTTTCCAATGATATTTTATTACGAAAAGATAAATTTGTTCCTCCTAAAGGCATCAGGGAATGCATAATTTCTTTAGCACATGAGGGACATCCTGGTACCATTGCTACTGTCAATAAATTTAAACAAATATATTGGTGGCCAGGTATAGATAATCAAGTCAAGTCCTTTATCAATCAATGCACCCAATGTCTTTGTTCTGACAAACATTGGAAGTCGTCCTTTTCACCTTTAACTCCTATTGAGTGCCCTAGTAGTGCGTGGAAAAAAATAGGGTTAGATTTTTCTGGTCCTTTTTCTGTTTTCAATTCTGATAAGAAATTTCTGATTGTTGCTATCGATTACTTTTCAAATTTATTTTGATTTTCGATTTATTTTGGTTTTGTGAAGAGTCCCGACGCTACATCTGTCATTATGTTTCTACAAAGATTGTTTTATTCGGAAGGCACTCCACAAAAGAAACACACACTTGTTCCTCTTTATAGTCCAGCTTCGAATGGTCTTGTTGAACGTGCAAATTGTTTACTCAAAGAAGCGGTTCAAACAGCTTGTGCGAGTGGTTTAAATATTTCAACATTTTTATGCCACAAAATTTGGAATTATAATTGTACACCTCACAGCACTACTGGTATTTCACCATTCATTTTACTTAGGGGTCGAACACCAATTACAAAACTTAATCCTGCTTGGTTAGTGGAAAAATCTCCTCAAAGTACTGTGGATTTGAATAGAGTTCGTGATCAGGTTAAGAGGAAACAAGAATGGTATAAATTGAATTATGATAAACGCATGCATGTTTGTGATAAACCTTTGTTTTCTGGTGATTGGGTTATCATCAGAAAACCAGGGAAAATTTCCAAAGGTCAATCGAAATTTTCTGCTCCTGTACAAGTTTTAACCCCTCCCCTGCTGATGACGGAACTGCTCCGTCATCAGCCGCGGTGGCGCTGTGCTGATGACGGAGCGGTTCCGTCATGGCCCGCCCGACGGTCCTGCGCGGCGCGAATTCCGCGCCTGCACTGAGCGTTCTATTGAGCGGGCGGGGCCATGACGGAACCGCTCCGTCATAAGCACAGCGCAACCGACGCTGGTGACGAAGCGGTTCCGTCACCAGCATCCGCCCGCCGCATTTCCGCCCAGCCCCCTTAGCACTGCGGCGGAATAGCCGCCGCAGTGAAGGGGTTAAGAGTTTCACATATGGCTGCCCTTCTAAAAGACAAAGGTTGGTGGAACAAAAATGCTTTGATCAAAGTCACTGCCAAACAAGCACATATAATTTCCAATTACAAACGTGATTTGATAACCTCAAATGATTCTGATTCAGATTGGTATGGTGTCTGGCAATTTTATTGTTCCTAATTTCCAATCAGATGTTACAGCTGAAGGTGATTCCTCTAAAATTGCTCCTCATTCTATTTCTCGTCCTGTTACTTTTCAGGATGGAGGGGGGGATGGGTGTAGCAGAATTAATAGAACTGGCAGAGTTATATCTGTACCTTCTTGTTTTCGTGACTATGTAATGAATTAATGTATTCATCTAATGTTATGATTTGTATTTTACATTTTTAATTTTTTTTTTCCTTCTCAATATTTATTGTATTATTGATTTTTTGAATTTTCATTCTTCATTTATAAAATGGGGGATGTGTAGTATGTAAGTGACATTCTTCCTTCAAGAATGTTAAGTGTGTATAGTTCTAATTCCTTAGATGTGTTCTGGAATAGTGTTGTTATGACATTGCCTTAGACCTCGACCTGAGTAGTCGTGGGTCTCTTTCTCTCCATCAAATGAATAAATCTTTAATTCATTATTTGAAATTACTTTCAGAATTTCTCTTCTTATTTTTACAACATTACATTTAAGAGAAGACCATACTACATTCGCCCACGGCAGTCAGTGCATACTCCCGTCAGTGGCTTTGCAGTAGAGCTACTATAGTGGCAGCGCAGCCTGCAATGCATTACATTTCTTTTGAGCTACACTCCTCTTCCTTTTAGGGCAGGATTTGGGTTTTTCTACATATGTTGTGACGCTAGGTTGTGCCGTGCACAACTGATCAATAAGTGGATCAGTAGGCGTACTAGAAGGGATTACAGGCAAAGTAGAGGATTCAGATTCCAACGATAGGACAACTGGTGGCTCTATAATTGGGGGAAAGAGGTAAGGAGTTTCCGATGCAACCTGCAGTGTGATAGATGATAAAGGGGTAACCAAAGCTGGATAACTTTGAGGATAACGTTTATCAACAGAGGTTTTCAATAGTTCAATAGATAACCTACGTTCTACACGTTTTTCCGCCAGGGCAATTTCTCTGTCAATATCTTGGGGTACTCGTTTGAAGTAAGTATCCAGAGGACCCATAATAGCTGCCCCTGCCTCATTCAAAGTGGGCAACAACGTAGAAGTACTTGAAGATAACGACATCTTATAAAACCTCCTACGCCTTCAAAGATGATAGAACACTTTAGAATACAAAGAACAATTTATGAAACACAGTGTTACTGTATCAGGGTTCCAGCCGATAAATGTCAGCGGGATGGCCCAGCCCGGCCTCCAGTGGCCCCGCACGGCCACAGACCGTCCCGCCCTTGTCCCGGGCTTCTCCCGGGCGTGCTCCCACGCACTCCCGTGCAGCGTCCCGTGAACCTCCTTTTATCAAAATGGGGAGAGATTATGGGCGGGTGGGCGGGGCCAGCAGGGAGAGCAGCCCAGGTGTGGCAAATAGGGCTCGCAGGGACTCCTGGTAGGTTGAGTCCCTGCCTTCAAGCTCGCAGCCCTGCCGGCAGCTCTACGCGCCCCAAGTGACACAGCTCCTCTTCCAGGGCAGCTCAGGGTGGGAATGGAACGCTGCGGGACCCGCGCAGCGGGTCCGGCGAGGTCTACGTCCCCCACAAAGTCCAGAAAGGTCAGTGGCAGCAGCGATCAGGTGGCCAACAAAGCGACGGCAAATCCACTCTAAAAGGGTCCCACAACAGCAAACTCCTCACCCGCTTTTCACTCCGTGGGCGGGGGGGGCGGGGCCAGCAGGGAGAGCAGCCCAGGTGTGGCAAATAGGGCTCGCAGGGACTCCTGGTAGGTTGAGTCCCTGCCTTTAAGCTTGCAGCCCTGCCGGCAGCTCTACGCGCCCCAAGTGACACAGCTCCTCTCCCAGGGCAGCTCAGGGTGGGAATGGAACGCTGCGGGACCCGCGCAGCGGGTCCGGCGAGGTCTCCGTCCCCCACAAAGTCCAGAAAGGTCAGTGGCAGCAGCGATCAGGTGGGCAACAAAGCGACGGCAAATCCGCTCTAAAAGGGTCCCGCAACAGCAAACTCCTCACCCGCTTTTCACTCCGTGGGCGGGGGGGCGGGGCCAGCAGGGAGAGCAGCCCAGGTGTGGCAAATAGGGCTCGCAGGGACTCCGGGTAGATTGAGTCCCTGCCTTCAAGCTCGCAGCCCTGCCGGCAGCTCTACGCGCCCCAAGTGACACAGCTCCTCTCCCAGGGCAGCTCAGGGTGGGAATGGAACGCTGCAGGACCCGCGCAGTGGGTCCGGCGAGGTCTTCGTCCCCCACAAAGTCCAGAAAGGTCAGTGGCAGCAGCGATCAGGTGGCCAACAAAGCGACGGCAAATCCGCTCTAAAAGAGCTAATGACCAGAGTCGGGCTGCTGCTCGAGGCATGGAGAACAGGACTGCTGTCTGCATACACTTCCATTGTGATAGCCCCTTATGCGATATCTACTTTGCCAACTGTCCCCAGGGTATTTTGGTAATTTGTTTGCCTGTTTTTCATAGTTTTAATGCTGCCAATTGGCCATTTAGTAATGGACTCCTATCATAGTGTAAAGTGGATGTTACTTAACGGCTGAGCTGCCGACTTTGGAGCAGGACACCTGGTTTGAGTCTGGTGTCTAATTGTGATTACGGGCAAATCACTTATTCTCCCCATGCATACCAAAAATGAATGTGTCCTTATGTAAGGCAACTGATGCTCATGTAAAAATTATTAAAAAAAGAAGTGAGTTTTATCACCTTCAGTTATTCACTAAGTAACAGCTGGAGGGGAGTATAGTTCTTGTTTAGTTGTATTTGCTTCCCTCCTCAACTCCCTTCCTACTTGGAATTTATTACGCTTTTTTTTTACTGGATTCTAACAATTCATTTGTTTTGCTCCGACAAGCAATTTATTGGCCTCAATCACCTTAATGAATCGCAGATCCACTCTTTGTAAATACTCCTTTTTTTTAAATTGCTTAACTGTTATTGCCCCCCATCCAACCTAGCATTTTCCAGAGAAGCCCTGTTATTTGAAACTGCTTGTTCACCTGGTCATTCGTAAGAACCGGATTCTCAGAAAAACCTATATACGCATACTTGGGCTTACCTCCTGGCTTGGGTGGAGTGCTACAATTTTTGGCCTGCTCACAACTTTACGCAGAATCTGTTGCAGCTTTCCAGGCTAAATTTAGATTTTTATCACAGTTTCATTTTAGGAACTAAAACACACACACACACACATGTGCATTTTCACTCGAGGAATAAAAAGTGCAAAATATATTTATTTTTTCTGTCGAGTTTTTTTTCCCTTGGAGTAATCCCATCACTTACATTCCTAACAAGTTCAGGAGTTCACCTTCCCCCTTTGTGCCCTGGAAAAAAAGATAAACACTGTCTTGTGAGAAGTAAATCTCCAATTGTTTCTAGTTTGGGAAAGGTTTGAAGAAGATTTTGTGAATGTACATAAATGGGTATGTTTCTGGTCGTTTGCCAACTTGCATGGCATTCCTGCGGTAATTGCTCACTGCACTACCATCAGCAAAAAGAAACTTTTTAAATGCAAAAGTAGTTTTGCACTCCTAAAACTAGCTTTTTGTGCCTGCATGTCAAACTTGAATCCACAAAAAAATTGAATTGTGCTTGATTGATTTAGCTATTTTTATATGTGAAGGTCTTTGCCCCCACCCTAACGTTGTCTCAAAACACAGGGGTTAGGCATCGGGCATTGGAGAGGTCAAGGCACCAGAAGAGAGGCTGTTGAAGCATTTTATATCTGTTGCGTATGTACTCTTAGGTTAAGAAAAAGATGGCCTCTGTGCCAGAGACAGAAAATCAACTCTCCAGGACGACTGAAAGGCCGCAGAGCTCCGTCAGACAGTTGCTTTTCAGAAGAGCTTCACCAACCCTTTAGACCTTACTACCCCAGTGAAACAGGCTTTTCGTTAAATCTTAATATTCCCGTTTTAAATGACATTCCATTATTTGGATTAAGTGCTTACTTTGAAATTGCAAATTCACTGTAAAATGTCAGAAGAAATGCCTGACAGCTGGATATCGATGAATATACAAGGGTTCAACACCGAAATTCACTTTAGTGGCCTGGCATTTAATTCAAGTGCTTGTATTCCTGTTTGCGAGAAAGTACTAGTAATGCAGCAGCATTGCTAATGGAGTGACACATTATGTCAATAACGGCAATATGAAGACAGCAAAGGGCGTAGCTTTGGAGGAACACTAGATCTTGGCCAAGCTCTATCTCAGAAGCATGGAAAGCCACTGCTGTGCCCTCCACTGGCTGATTTAAGTCAGTGCAGCACAAGCAAACACACTCTTGTCTGTCCTCCACCTGTTAAATCATTCAGTGATGTGGCGGATAATCTGGCATTGCCAGATTTAGGAGCCCAGTCAAAAGAAATATGTTCTTTATTAAAAATTATATTAAAAATTGGGTCTTGCCGACTGTTGTCTTTTATAAATGTGGTGCTAAAAATAATAAAATGCAAAGGAAAAAAAACATTGGAAAACTCTTTCCTTACATCAGACATGAAACAGCTCCAAAAACAACATTTGTAACCATGCCATATAATTCTAATCAGTAGAATATCACTCAACGCCACACACTTTTATGGTAAATGAAGATACAGAGTCCACTTGATAAGTTAAGATCCTTTATTGCAGGTTCCTTCCAGGTTAGATAGACAGGTTAGGATTGTAAGGAAAACCCCACCAGGAGCCAGCTGTTAGCAGCTCAGCCTGAGATGACCAACTGCCACAGTAAGTAATAGAAAGGCACAGTGAGCTAGAGGGACACACTGGCATTCTATGATGTCACAGATAACATAGTACAGTCTAGCCAGAGAAGAACAATAATCAGCAACAATACCTCAAATTCAACATTCAGCAGGGAAGTACACAAATAAGAAGAACCAAAAGTAATAGTGTACAACATGAGATGACGTTAGCATGAGGTATCATTAGCAGAGAAAGAACAAAGAAAACAACATTATGACATAATATGCCACATCCCCCTCCCTTAACGAAACAGCAAGGTTTCGAAAAAAAACAAGACCAACAGCTAAGTTAGCTGCAGACACTCATAACCTCCCCACACATGGGTACACCACAGGGTAGACACCCTAGGAACAAAAATGAGTGTAAACTGGGAGAGACACAATAGGGGTAAGACTCACTTAAGGTAACCCAAGAGAGCAAACCCCTTTGACAAGAATTCACCAAAGAAAAAAAAAAAACTACCCCTGATAAAGATGTGCTGACACTAAACGTATGATAGATTCACAGCTCAAAATCTTACCAAAATGAAGCCCTTGCCAGTAGCTGCAAGAAGGTAGACTTCGAAAGGAACATAGTGCACAAACCATCTCCGCCAAAAGCAGGGGGTCAGCGCATAGTATGGAGAATGGACTACCCACAGACACTGAACCTCCCCTGAAAAGGGTACACCGCAGGACAGCAATCCTGAGAATAAAAATGGGCGTTGACTACCCAAAAACGCACAACCTCCCCTGAAAAGGGTACACCGCAGGGTAAATAAAATAACCCTGGGAAATGGGGCATGGACTACCCATAAACACTCAACCTCAAAGGGTACACCGCAGGACAGTAATCCTGGGAATAGACATGGGGCATGGACTACCCGCAAGCACCCAACTTCCCCTGAAAAGGGTACACCGCAGGATGAAGACAATAACCCTGGGACAAACTATGGGGCATGGACTACCCACAAACACCAACTTCCCCAGAAAAGGGTACACCGCAGGATAAAGACAATAACCCTGGGACAAACGATGGGGCATGGACTACCCACAAACACCAACTTCACCAGAAAAGGGTACACCGCAGGATAAAGACAATAACCCTGGGACAAACGATGGGTCATGGACTACCCGTAAGCACTCAACCTCAAAGGGTACATGGCAGGGTAGTAATCCTGGGAATACACAAGGGGCATGGACTACCCGCAAACAAACACACAACCACCTCTAAGTAGGGTACAGACATAACATCCCCCTAGAAACAAAATGGAGGAATGACAACAGACATGCATATACCCACTATGCCCTACACAGGGTACACAACAAGGTCCTAGAACATTCAAGAAATGGGCACAGACTACGCACACAGCACACAACCTCCCTCAAATAGTGTAAACCCGTTAACACTACATACACCCCTGCAGAGAGAAGTTAACATTACAAGAATTAATTAACACCGGTGAGTGACCTCTCACCCGGGATCCAAACGCCCTGACCATATACCAAACAGGACATACATAAAGTCAACTTGCTGTGTCCCAGCAGAAGGCTTGCGGTTCGAAGTATGGTCAGTACAGGTGTCCACAGTCAAAGTTGAGACTTGCCACACAAACAAGGTATCAGGCCGTCTATTGAATGCCATAACCGAAGAAAAGTCAAGGGATGAAAAGGTGCGCTCCAACTTCCACAGATACATTTCCCAAATTAACTGCATCGTAAAGAAAATGAAGCACTGAACAGTTGCCCTCAGAACCTTTCCCTTGCCGGTTGTTGCTGGCACCAGTGGTGGATAAATACCTTCAAAGTAAACGACTTTTGTGTGGGATGAAAAGGTGCGCTCCGACTTCCACAGATACACTTCCCAAATTAACTGCGTCGTGAAGAAAACGAAGCACTGAACAGCTGCCCTCAGACACGCGGAACAGCAACTGGGAAGCGCACAGAGCAAGCTGTTGTCGTGGCAACCAAACTGAACACAAAATGGCCGCCACGTCGGTCGTAGCGACGTAAGAAGCGTGAGGGACGTGTCTCCAAAGAAAGGCGTCACAGGAGCGAAGAGAATCTCGCTTCACCAACTCCCCGAAGCATTCCACAGACGTCATCAGATGGACGGGAGTAGAGGAAGAGAGGAGATCGCTGCCGGCCAACCGTCAGACAACAGTCATCAACATGTAGTACGGTGAGAGATTGAACACGGCAAAGCTAAATGTTACAGTAGACTGACGTTGAAGCAGCGCTGTAATTACGATTGCTTCCGATGCTTAAAGAGCTTGCACACTAAAGTTCTTATGCAAAGTAACACGCAAGAAGCAGTAAAACCAGACAAATGCGCAATAGGTAGCGAGTTCAGGGGTTGTCAAACGAAAGAGTAAAAGTGCAAGAACTCCCCGGAGGGACTATTCTTCAGAGGTTCTTGAATGAAGGACCAAGTGTATCAAATCGGCACAACATTACCTCTGAGGGAGAATAGAAACGTTCACAGCATTTGTAACTTAAGCTGCCAAACCACATCACATATAAATTGCCATTTTCTGCCAACGCTTGACGCTTCCCTCACTGGATGAAAGCAAGATGAAATAAAAACACCGCAGACCTCAGGGAAGAGTAAACTTTTCCAGAAAGGAGCAAGGTGACAGCAGGCAAAATAGTAACAAACGCCCAGGGTGCAGGCTGTCCAGGTGTGATAGAACACTGGTGGGGTCAGCTGGGCGTTACCTTTTGTCTTATGTATGCTTTTCACAAAGTTTTTTGTTCCTTAGTTCAGTTCCTTTACTTGAAGTTGTTTCCTTAATTCACACGTAGGTTCATCCTTTAGAAAACGTTGCCAAGTTGTGGTAAATGAAGATACAGAGTCCACTTGATAAGTTAACCCCTTCCCCGCGGATGACAAAGCCAGCTCGTCATGGGCGTTACCTGCGCTGCGCGGATGACGAGCTGGCTTTGTCACGTTACGCGGGATTTTTAAAAATGCCGCGCACAGCGGGAAAAGCCGCCGCGGCGAAGCGGTTAAGATCCTTTATTGCAGGTTCCTTCCAGGTTAGATAGACAGGTTAGGATTGTAAGGAAAACCCCACCAGGAGCCAGCTGTTAGCAGCTCAGCCTGAGATGACCAACTGCCACAGTAAGTAATAGAAAGGCACAGTGAGCTAGAGAGACACCCTGGATTCTATGATGTCACAGATAACAGAGTACAGTCTAGCCAGAGAAGAAGAGTGGAGAGGACATTTACTACAACTTTCATGCCACACAATTCAACTATACATGTTTCCATTTCACACCATATAATTGGAAAACAAACCATATAATTAACACACCACATACATCCAATCCACACCACAGAAGTCCACGTCATGCCACAATATTCAACAGCACACCACATAATTAAACTCCACAACATACCACTCCACAACACAAACTACCATTCCAAATAATTACTCTGACACACAATCGCACTCTGAATAATTCTACTATACTCAATACTACAAATTTACTATCCACATATTTTCACTGCACACCAGGCCACATAATTCCACTACACAAATCTACTCCACACCACACAATTCCACAACTAACAATGCCAATCCAACCCACGTCATTCCACACCACATACATCCGCTCCACTCCAAACGAAAACACATGGGTAATAGTAAACATTGTCATTTACAACGCCAATACTTCTAACTCCCACAAACGCGAGACCTAATGCATTGCAAATGCTTGTTGGAGTTGAGATGAATACGCCCCTGGGGCACGTGGATGAAAGACAGAGTCCTGTCCACACGTCTACTGCTTGAACAAACTCGAGAATCTTACCAACAAACGGTATTGAAACAATATAAATAAAATACAATTTGCATCGTTGGATGTAAATGTTTGTCGACCATGGGGTGCTGAGCGGCTTACCAACAGAGCAGAAGGTGCAATGGTGCCGGGGCAAGGAGGTCGGGTGGGGCTTGTGCACTTTATTATTGGATATATAAATGCCCTGATTTAGTTTAATCGTAGGTCAATTTTTCCCATATGGGCATTCCAAAAATCTGCCCCTGAAGTTGCCCTTCTGGATTTTCGGTGGACACCCTGGTCTTCTCGATGCTCACTCGTAAGACCTCTTGTGTCTGGAGAGTGGGAGGAAGCTGTCAGTGTGCGGGCTCTTTTCCGACATAAGGGTCACCCTGACACAGTGGTATTAGCATGAAGGGGCAGAGTGCAGCCGCAGAGACCCTCGTGATTGGCTGGCTGTATTTCTATCTGACCGAGGGTTGATGACGCACAGTACGAGCGCCGCGCGCTTGTCTTCAATTCACCTGCGCCTGTAATTGACAACCTGTCAGCGTCTGCTAATCAGAAAGCTCTCGACCGACGTCAGATGCCGCTTGTTCATTTTAGCTTAGTAAATGATTGTATTAATGATATCAGTGCCTTGCGGGGACCCTGATTACCTTGGATCCATCTATAAAATTCTTTGGTAGGTTCTGACATGCTGTATTGATGGAAAGCAGACAAACGAAGCGGCGCCCATTGACGAAAGCACTCCTGAGGTCGAGAGCAATCCGCGTGACATTACAAATGTTATACGTGGCTTGACTACGTTTTCACTTCAAAGGACCGAGCCGCCTGATTGTCTCACAGTAGGAGAGTAATTATTCTTTTTGCATGATGCACTACGACGTGGCGGTCATGTATAAATGCATGAAGTTTATGCAAATATCGGCGCCCCCGGCTCGAGTTGATGTTAAATCGGAAGAATACGGCTTGACAACATCAGGGCACGATGCCCTGCCTGCCAGGGCAGCGATTTGTGAGTGGTGAGCGGGGTGTGTTTTCGTGCCCACAGGGCTGTCCACTTCAGGCTGAGTAAAAAACAACAAACCACACACTCTTCTATGTTGCTCTCTGGCTTAGGTCTTTAGTGCATTGGACAACAGCATACGCAAAACGTTAAAGACGATATAGTTGGTGTCTTTTCTTTTTACAAAACGGGCTTCAGTGAGTTCATTGGTGGATATTGTGCTCCATACTGTTGCACAGTGCACTGAACAATACCCGATTCTGTCAAATGAAAACAATATAAATAAGATGCTAGCACACTTTCTACACCCAGATTCTCTCTCAACACCAAGTCCAAAATTATATTTGCAGAACTTTAGCAAATAGTTTTTTTTTTTACAAAAAGCAGTGCCGTGCAGTTGCCTTATATTTAATCTGAACAGTGAAATTTTAGGGTTTTTTAACCACCCTCCCCTTCCCCCCAGGGTAAGATACATTTTGGGGGCTCCTTTTTGGAGCAACGTTGAATTTATTACCCTCTTGAGGTCAAAACATATTGAATTATATGTTAAACCTTCAGAAACAGGTACACTCAAACCAGCTGTAAGTTAAGGCCTGCCTTGTGCCCGATGTAGTGTCCTAGCATGGACACGTTCTAGTGTTCAGGTGTGATGTAACCTACTTTACACCCACCCACCACAGACGTCATGGTGTCACATGACGCTGCCAATAAATGGGGCCGGGCGCACGTGCTCGTGGCCATTCCCACTACCCTCATCTGGTGTCTGTGTGTCCATCATTGCTGCTCCTAACATGCGGGCCTAGGGCCCTTCACACAACTTTACAATGGCGACGAGGCCGGTAGTGCAGCCCATCCGTGCCACTACCCAGAGAAAAGAAAAGGGGAAGAGAGCTGCCCGCCTGCAGGGCACCCCCTGTAGCAGGGCGCAAAGTGCCGGAAAGCCGGTGGGCACGTCTGAGCCCCACAGCCTGCAGCGACCGCGAGGCCCACTGCACCAGCCTTGAAGGACGAGTCGACCGGAGCCCACCCGCATCGGCCGCCACCATCTGGTGCCACGAGGAAAGAGCGGACCGCCCAGTGCCCACCTGAGACGGCCGCGAAGCAGTGACCCCACGGAGAGGTGCACCGGCCGGGCGGAGCCCACCCGCCACGACCGCAGCCCAGGATCTGGCCCGTCGGCCGAAGGTGAGCCGGGAGCGGGAGGTGACTCCCCCGGAAGACTGTGCACCAAAGCGGAGCCCACCCGCTTTAGACATTAACTCTAATGCCCAATTATAAGCAGGACCAGCGGAGCCCACCCGCGGCCTGCCCGAGGTGTCCCCCGTCCCCGCCGCGTGCATGAGTGAAGGCGGTGGGCGTAGAGACTGTAGACGGCGTGGGGAGTGTGAGGCCGGACCCGTACCTTAAGTGAACTACGAGGGGGAGGGAGCGGAGTAGCTAACCGCCTTCCGACCCCCCTCGCAACGTGATCCGGGCCAGCGGAGCCCACCCGCGGCCCGCCGGTAGCGCCCCCTCAAAGGAAGACTCATCAGAGCCAGCGGAGCCCACCCGCGGCCCGCCGGAAGCACCCCAGCAAGAAAGGACAAAGCATAGCCAGCGGAGCCCACCCGCGGCCTGCGACAAGCATGGCAGGTCTCCGCCGCGCAGCGTGTGCAAGGTGAAGCTGCTGCGGCGGGAGACCGGAGAGTGGAGCCTGCAGGGCCAGAGAACTGTGAACATTTAAATAGGCAGAGCCGGCGGAGCCCACCCGCGGCCTGCCTCGAGCGCCCCCGCCCAGGGAGGAGTGACAGGAGCGACGCGCTCCCCCGCCTGAGGGAAGCATCAACACCCCCCCCCCCCCCCCCGCCCGCGTGAGGACTGCCGAGGCTGCCGCGGGCTGGGAGGGGACAGCAGGACAATCAGGAAAGCGCGCAAAAGTTCAAATGAGCCCCACCGGGACACTGAAATAAATGGAAGTGCCGGTGCACCCGGCAAGAACAGAGCATTTGCCCTCATGTGCACAGTAAAGTAAAAGTGCTCACCCACACGGAAAGGCCATCCTGCCTCCCAGGAACAAGGACAATAAACTCAAACTGGAGCCTGTGCCTTTCTGCCCCAAGAGGAGTACATCCAGGGAAAAGACTTACCAGCAAAGAGGTGGCGTCCAGTCCCTGGGGCCAGCTACCAGCAGCAGCTCCAGCCCCCCTCCCCCCTGTGTGCAGCCGGTGAGGGACAGACAGTAGAGCCCACAACACAGGGAAGACAAGAGCCACAAGGCAGGCTGCTGCCAAATCGGAGTCTACCGCCATCTAGTGGCCAAAAGGAAAAGTGCACCTGCATCAACAAGAAAGAAAACAAGCATTGCACAATACCAGTCAAATCAGCAGTAGCAAGGGGTAACAGACTGAGTAGCGCCCCAAGGAGAATCTACTACCACGCAGCAAGTAAGTGCGCAACCACGCAAAAGACACCCATACACACCAGCAAGGAGTCGGCAGATGCCACTTCCAGCGCGACGTGGGAAGAGGCACGAACGCCTCACTAAGCATCCAAGCACTGACAGAACGTCTGGAGGAAACGACTGCCAAGTACTGAAAGAACGTCCAGGGGAAAGACTGCCGCGATCAGAAGACGGAGAGAGCAGTGACTCCTAGTGGCCACAGGTGTTCACCGCAGCATCAACTACTCCCGCCAACGGTCCAAAGCAGCAAGTACCCGACGTCAGCCAAAGCAGCAAGTACCCGACGACAGCCAAAGCAGCAAGTACCCAACGACACGCAACAAGTGTCCACGAGCCCTGAACAGTAAGTGCGCAGATAACGCGCCGCGCAGAACAGTTATCGCGGACGACCACAAGACGTGGCGCCTCCAAGAAGCCGATCCACAGAATGATCGCCCACCAAGTGCTGACCCGCGACGGGTACCCAAACACAAGAAAATTGTTAAAGCACAAAGTCCGACAGGACGACCGAAGATAACCTGCCAGACATCGGCAGAAGTGGACCGCCAAACGGTACAGGACGTTCAACCAAGACAAGGTCTACGGACGTGGACCCACGAACGTCACCAACAAGAATCAAGAGAAGAGGGTTCGCGACACCAACTCTGGCTGCTGAGGAAGAAGGAGAAAGTGTCCCCGACGGGGACAAGACCAGGGGTACACATGCAGCGGGCGCGCCCTGCATGGAGGAGCCAGGTCAGGAGAGAAGACACAAGATCGGACCAAGTGATGTCGTGAAGCTGGAAGGAAGAAAAGAGAGATCTGAGTGGCACGTCTGCCACCGCGAAAAGGAAGGAAGAAAAGGAGAGATCAGAGTGGCACGTCTGCCACTGCCAGAGTGGAAGGAAGTATATCCACGTGGCCTGTTGCCACAGTTAAGAGTGGAAGGAGAAGTCAGTGCGAAGCAACGTCCCCACAGTGAACCAACCAAGGAAAGGGAGAGGAGTGCAGGAAGACCTTTCACACTCCCGAAGAGAAGGAAGGCGACAAGTGCCAGGACAACGGTGCGAGGAGCACAAGGCCGGAAGAACACCAGTGGCAAAGAAGACCAGGCCGGAAGAACACCAGTGGCAAAGACCAGCTGATCTGACCGACGATGTTTCCGCACACCCAGGATCTGCGGAGAGGAGCAAGCGAGACCGTTTGTGAGATCCACCTCTGGGGTCATACGGACACTGGACAATGCCAGCCGTGGTGGCCCAGGGGCAGAGGCCTCCGGGACGACAGTCCCCGCGACGAGAGATGGTCATCCAACGCCCATCCGAAAGGTCAGGGGAGGGCGAAGACATCGCAAGCAAAGACAGAGACTAACAGCTACCTTCGGGACGAGGCTGCGGAATCTGAGGTGAGGCACATCGTCTCCTCCATACCCCCACTGACGGCGGCGTTTGAGCAACTGATGTGGCACATCCAGCCCAGCGCAAGTCTGAGAAAGGAGGACCTCAAGGATATCCCGTGGCAGGGGAACACCGATGAGAGAAGTCATCCTAGTGAGAGGGATGCCTTTCAACAGATCTGACTTTGCTAAGTAAGACAAAGACCACAAGTGAAACCAAGGCCGAGACCGGTATGTGAACATCATTCCACGGCGAACAACAAGAACTCTAACTGCACCCGTTGCCACGGAAGTCAACAAAAGAAAGACTGTGAGGACAATTTGGTTGCAGAGTCGTCAACAGACTGTTTCCATCGAGCACCACAAACCGGTGCCACTGTGAACTGATGTTCCCCGCAGCAGATTGAACATCATCTGTGATTCCAAGCAGCGGCGGATAGAAAGATACTGCGGAAGCTGAACATTTTACTGCATCCTGATACATGTTATTTTCCCCACAGGTTGATTTCTGAATGTGGGTCTTTGCAATTAAAAAATGGGAGGGATGTAGTGTCCTAGCATGGACACGTTCTAGTGTTCAGGTGTGATGTAACTTAATTTACAGCCACCCACCACAGACGTCATGGTGTCACATGACGCTGCCAATAAATGGGGCCGGGCGCACGTGCTCGTGGCCATTCCCACTACCCTCATCTGGTGTCTGTGTGTCTATCATTGCTGCTCCTAACATGCGGGCCTAGGGCCCTTCACACAACTTTACACCCCCCAAGCAAATAGTACTAAAAGAAATCTTGGGCTAGAATTATGTGTGACCCTCCTGAGTAAGAGAACGGGACTGAGCAGTATACACAACAAAGAAAGAGATATAAAGAGAACAGTAGAAGTAGAGACGTGAAGTAGAAGGAGAAGGGAGTAGAGATAAAGAGGATATAGAAAGATATGCGAGGTAGGGTGAGAAGTAAAGTAGATAGATAAAGGTGGGGTATGAGAAGGAAAGATAAATAGTTAGAGGACGATGTAAGTAAATAACGCGAGGTAGAGAAACAGGTATGGTTTTAGAGTGCAGTAGAAAGACACAGATGTAGGGAGAAAGAAATGTAGAGATGCAGAGGAGTACAGTAAACCAAGGGGGTGAGGTAGAGAGAGAGAGGTAATGTAGAAAAGAGGTCAATGAGACAGAGGTAAATACAACAAGAGGAATAGGTAAACAGAAGGTATGTTACACTTACAACGCAACTTTTACGTCGTAATGCTGTTACAACGCAGCTATTACAACGCAGGATCCATTACATCGGATGCCATTACAACGCATGGCATTACATAGCAGATGCTATTACAACGCATACCATTACATCGTAAGTATTGGTAAGTATATAATTTTTTTTAATTTTATTTAATATTATATAATTGATTTAATTATTATTAATTATAAATAAAAATATTTATTTATGTTTTTAAATATTATAAATTAAATATATTAATTTAAGTAATTTTTTTAATATGTATGAGTATAGGAGTATATGTTTTGGGGTACTGAGGTATATGTTTTGGGGTGTTTGGGTATTTTTAGGTTTTAGGGCAGGGTTTGGGTTTAAATTATTTCCATTTTTTATTAAAATTACATTTATTAAATAGATATTATTTTATTAAATTAAATTAATGGCTATTTTAAAATGTATTTTAATTAAATTAATTAAATTAAATTAATTAAATTAACTTAATAACATTTTTTTTAAAAAGGTATACTTACCTATACTTACGATGTAATGCCATGCGTTGTAATAGCATCTGCTATGTAATGCCATGCTTTGTAATGGCATCCGATGTAATGGATCCTGCGTTGTAAAAATTCCGTTGTAACGGATTGCGTTGTAAAAATCCGCGTTGTACTGACACCAATCCAAACAGAAAGACTTGAAGAAAAACAGAGTTAAAAATTAGAAGATTTATAGAAAAACTGGCAAAATAAAGAGGGTAGTGGGGAAGAAAAAAAGGTAGGCAGACGGGTAAAGGGTAGAAAGAGAAATGTGGTGTAGAAGAAAAGAAGTTATTTATTTATTTATTTATTGTACTTCTAAAGTGCATCTGTCACCTTGCAGGCATCCTGGCGCTAAACCTTTCAGAAATACGCACTACGAGGCCACACTACAACATGTATTAAATCTTTGGGAAGAGCCCTGTTTTTAGCTTTTTCCTGAAAGGCAGAATCTCATTAATTTGTCTGAGTTCCAGAGGCGGGGCATTCCAGAGCTTTGCTGCCGCCACCTCAAAAGATCTGCCACCTGACCTCACATTCCTGAATTTAGGTACTTTCACCAGCTTTGCCCCTGAGGAGCGCAGAGTTCTCATAGGTGCATACCAGGAAAATTTCTTTTGAAAGGAGACCGACCCCATCCCATTGAGGGCCTTAAACACCAGGCAAAGAGATTTAAATTGAACTCTTTGCCTTAGCGGCAGCCAGCAGGGGTGGCTCTAGACTCATGGCGGCCCTGGGCAGGGAGCGTAGGTAGGGGGCCCCGGAAGAGGGGGTCCGGGCGGGGTGGAGTGCGGAGGCCAGTGAAGAGGGGGGGGGGTCAGGGTGTTTGGAAGTGGAACAGAGCAGGAGGCAGCCAAATCCCTGCCAGGGGCCGCCACGCAAATATGTATCCGTCCTCAGAGAATTATTATATTAAGGATATATATTGGTGTGGTGGCCCCTGGGGATTGGTGGCCCTGTGCAGGTGCACAGTTTGCACATGCCTAAGGCCGGCCCTGCAGCCAGTGTAGTTCCGCTAAAGCCTGTGAGGAAGAAGACCTTCTAGACCAACACAGGGCCAATTTGGCTGCCATAGATTGTATTCTCTGTAACCTATCCAATAGGAAGTTGGGAGCTTCCAGCAATAGGACGTTACAGTAGTCTAATCTACTGAGAATGGTACTACGCACTATCACTGTACGAGCCATGGAGGGCAGCAGGGGAAAAATCTTCCTCAGTGACCTAATGATGGCCAGACAACAGCCCAGTATTTTTGTCACCTGCGCTTCTAGCGTTAGCTGACAGTCAAAGATAACGCCTAGGTTATGGACGGTCTTTACAGGTTCCAATGGGGTCAAAGTGTCTAAAGGCCAAAAATTGCTAGGCAGCCCACGAGGGACTCTTTCCGCGGTGCAGTACAGCACCTCCGTTTTATCACCATTAAATTGCAACAAGTTTTCCTTATGCCACAATGCTGTGTCCCGCAGACACCTATGAAGCCCTTCCAATGAGGTAGATTGTTCCCCCTCCAGTGAAATAATCAACTGGGTGTCATTAGCATAATTTATAATGTTGATGTTATATTTTCTGATGACTGTCATTAGTGGTTTCATATAAATGTTAAATAATATAGGGCTGATGGCCGAGCCCTGCAGTACACCGTGCAAAATATTGGTAAAAGCGGATTGGAAGGGGGAAAGAGACACCGCTTGCTGTCTACCCCGTAAAAAGGACTGAAACCATTTCATGGCGAGTCCTGTTACCCATATCTCCCTCAACCTCCTCAACAAAATTCCGTGGTTAACCGTATTGAAGGCGGCCGACAGGTCAAGCAGAATAAGTACTGCTGATTGACCTCTGTCCAACCGCCTTCTAGGTTCGTCCATTACGGCCACCAAGGCTGTCTCGGTACCATGAGCTGGTCTAAAACCAAACTGGACATCCTCCAGTAAGCCATGTTGTTCAAGAAACTTGGAGAGAGTATTACTGACTACCCTTTCCACGATTTTTGCCGGGAAAGGCAAGAGGGATATGGGCCTGTAGTTCTTAAGGCAATTAGGATCCAAGGATGGCTTTTTTAACAAGGGTGTCACTACTGCTTGCTTCCATTGAGATGGAACAGTACCAGTAATAAGTGACTGATTGTAAATCTGGTGAAGTGTTGGAAATAATTAATCCTTAAACTCCTTCCAGATTTTGCAGGGCAACGGGTCTAAAGGAGAACCCGAAGTAATCGTCTCTGCAATTCTGTAGAACTCCACTGCATCAGGGGGCGGAAATTCAAATAAAGAGTGAGCCCCATCCCCCTCTAGACAACCCCTGTCCCCTCCTGCACTGTTTCAACTGTGTCCTCCCTCAGGGCTTCTCCCAACTCAGATTTATGGGAGACCCCACCCTTGTTATCAAATTGAGTGGTGACCACGCCTAAATCGTCAATGATCTTTTTAATTTTATTGTGAAAAAATCCCGCTAGGCTCTCACATAGTTCTTGAGAAAGGGGAATTACATTGTTGAAAGATATATGTGAAATGAAGAGACAAGAGGTCAAATCAGGGCTAAAGAGTTGCAAGAGGAAGAAATGGTGAGGTACAGAAATCTATAAAAAAGAGAATCAGAGAGATTCTTGAGGTGGAGGGTGTGGGTTGAATCGGAGAAAGAAGTCCTAAGATAGAAATGTGTTTCTTTGTTTGAAAGAGAAGATGATAATAAAAAAAGAGTAGCAGTAGAAAAACAGGGATATTCTGAAAGTAGTATATTTAGAGAGTTGAAGGAAAGGAAAAGAGGTACCGTGAGAAAGGGGAATTGGAGAGGAGAGGTAGTGAACTGACAGCGAGGTAGACCGAGAGGTTAGGTTGTGACAGAGAGAGTGCTGTGTGGACAGAGAGGGGTGAGGTAGTGACGAAGATGCTGGAAGAGAGGTATATTAGATAGAGAGGTGAAAGGGAGCAGTAAGGTAGGTAAAAGGGCTAAGAGAGAGCAAGAGAAATGACGTAGTAGAGACATGGAGAGTGAGGAGGTAAATAATACAGAGATGAAAAGGCGTGATAAGGGAAGTAGATGGATGAGTGATACAGGGAGGTCGGAACGAAAAACAGCAATGAGGTCCAGAGAGGGGGATGCGGGCAAGAGAGTTGAGCTAAAGAGAGGGGATCAAGAGTAATTTATATACACAAAGTTTTACAACGTCACGCTATTTGGGCTGAGAAAAGGGCACCATTCCAGCACAAAATAAATATTCCCTTCCAAATGTTTTCTCTACTTTGCGTCACTTGACATGGATTTTCCCCAGTTCAAACCATTTGTAATCTGCCCATAAGCTTCTGTTAAGCATCCTCAGCTGTCAAATTATAATAAGAAGCTGTTTTCTCATTTTTATGAGCAACATTAATATAGAAGGAATTTTGGCTGTCCCACTCACTTTAGCAGCGGGCCCATTGGATGGTGGGGGCTGCTAAAGTGAGTGGGACAACCTCTGCATTTTTACACTCTTTTCCAAGCGGGAAAGTGTGAGTGGGCAGAGGTATGATGGTACAGTGTGGATTCAGGTAGGAACCAGGCTGTGAAATGTCCCTGAAAATAGGCAGCGCACAAGTAATACCTGTTCCTTTGTGAGAGAAACAGCCTGATCAGATTTCCTAGGAGAAGGCGAGCAGCAGTATTCTGATCTCATTTCAATCTCCCTATGAGGCACTTCACGTCTTCACAGCCTAAATAAGAGCATACCCATAGTCCAGGTAGAATGATAAAGTTGCTTGACATACCATTCAACATCATAAAGTGATCATTGGTTCTCTCATTAACTCTTTTTTTTAAGTTTGATTTTATTGAAATAAGAGAAAAAGGGGGAAAAAGGAAGGAGGGAAGGAAAGAAGAAACAGCAAAGGGGTATAATAATAATTACAACTTAAGGAAAATTACAAAGTATAATAAACAGATATTACAATGAGCATGTAAAATATGAGCATGTACAGTATAAAGAAGATAAATAAATGTTCTGCATACAAATAATGAAAAAACATGAAATAAAAAGGCAAAGTAAATTCAAGGTGGTTTGCGAACCTCAACAGAATCAGGAGCTAAGGAGGGGCACGCAGGAGCGGTGGAAGAGAGATAAGAGACCAAAGGGAGCCATAATAGGTCCAGCTTGATAGCTAGTGAGATGGGAGTGACATAGTTTGTATCCAATCGGTGATGGAAACAGACTGCATTCCACCAAGAACGATAAGACACATTGGCAGAATGTTTCCAATTAGAGGTAATAGTGTGAAAAGCAATAGCAATTAAGAGATCCAGGAGTTGGTAGTGGCCAGGGGACGGAGGGAGGTCAGGAGACAAGGAACCCAGAAAAATCAAGATAGGGGAAAAAGGGATTTGGAGGTGGAAGATTTTCTGAATTTGGGCCCATACGGAAATCCAGAACTGGGAAATGTGTGGACATTCGAAAAGTATGTGTTTGAGATCAGCTGAGGGAAAAGGGTACGACCAGCAGGTGGAAGGAGTATCAGGTGAGAAACGTAAGAGGGAGAGGGGAGTAAATAAGGTTCTATGATAAAGAAAATACAAAGTTTGGGTAGTATTAGCAGCTCTAGAGGTTTTATGAAGTTTACACCAGATCTTATTCCAAAAAAGGGTGGACCAATCCTGAGAGAAATCAGATTCCCATGTAACTTCAAGCTTAGATTTTGCCCTATCTACTGAACAACGAAAAGAATTGTAAAGAGAAGAAGCGGAGGGAGAAGATTCCAGCAAGGAGGAGGTGGGCTGACGGTCAGTAGGTAGATCATATGAGGGTGGTAGAGACTGAAGAAAGGAGATGAGAGCAGGTAAAAGCGAATCATATTGAGAGCGGGTGCTGGAAGGTAAGTGAAAGGAGGACTGTAAGACTGAGAAAGATAAAGGAACACCATGAGAGAGTAATTGAGAGATCCAACATAAACCACGTGAATGCCAGACCTTCCAGTAAATCGTGCGATTACAAATTTGAAGACGAGAATTGAACCAAATAGGTTGGTCATGAAAAGATTGAGAGGAAGGGAAAGATGAAGACAGGAAGGGAAGGAAAAGAGTGCGGCAATGGGAGATAATCGGAGTGCGGAGGCGGGCCGGGCAAGAGGTGAAGGACAAAACTTCACGGAAAGTGAAGGGAGAGATGAAAGAAGATTCCATGGACAGCCATACTGGAGGATAAAAGGGGGGATCATCCGAGAGCCACCGAGCAGTTTGTTTCATAGAAAAAGCTCGATGGTACTGCCTAAAGTCCGGAAAACGGACACCGGAGTGAGCTTTATCTTGTCGAAGGGTCGCAAGAGCGATCCTGGAGCGTTTACCGCGCCAAAGGAATTTCAAAAGCAGAGAATCAATTTTTTTGAAGTAAGAAAGGGGAATACGTATCGGGAGCATGGAAAGGGTGTAGAGAAGGAGGGGAGAAAGCATCATCTTGATAGAATTAAGGCGCCCCCACCAAGACAAAAAGAGAGGATGCCAATGGGTGATATTAGTATCCAACTTTTTAGTGAGATAAGTAAAATTAAGCTTAAGAGTGTCCGAGAGAGTAGGAGCGAATAGGACACCCAAGTATTTAATTTTGGAGGGTTGCCACGAGAAACCGGATTGGGCGAAATGATGGTGGAGGCAGAGAGAATTTAGAGGAAGAACCTCACATTTGTCAACATTCAATCGATAACCCGATACCGCAGAGAATGAGGAGACTTGTTGCAGAAAGGAAGGTAGAGAGGATGAAGGGTCATAGCAATAAAAGAGGATATCATCCGCATATACTGATAGTTTAACCTGTTGGGAGCCAAAATGAAATCCGGAAATGGTATCATCCTGACGGATTTTAGTGAGAAAAGGTTCTAGAGCCATAACGAAAAGAAGAGGAGAAAGAGGACAGCCTTGACGTACACCCCTATGTAAAGAGAAATAATCGGAGGTCATACCATTAACAAAAATGGAAGCTTGAGGATTAGAATAGAGCAAGGAAATGAGGGAAATAAATTTTGGAGAGATGCCAAACCAGTGAAGAGCTCGAAACATAAAATCCCAACCAATCCTATCAAAAGCTTTTTCTGCGTCTAAGGATATAGCCGCAAAGGGAAGATTCAAACGGGGAGATTTGCTGATAATGTTAAGGAAGACGCGCACATTGTCCGAAGAAAGGCGGCCTTTCACAAACCCAGATTGTTCCGGGCCAAGTAGGTCAGGAAGAAGGGGATCCATTCGGAGAGCAAGAATCTTAGCTAGTATTTTGTAATCCGTTTTAACGAGAGAAATCGGGCGGTAATTTTTGCAAAGAGAGTGATCTTTATCGTCTTTGGGAATCAGGCAAATCAAAGCCTGCTGAAAAGAACCGCTCGAAGCAGAAGTTGAAATAAAGGATTGGAAGAGAAGGAGGAGTTTAGGAAGAAGGAGAGAAGCAAAGTGGGAATAAAACTCAACAGTGAAACCGTCGGGCCCAGGGGCTTTACCATGACGCAGTTTAGAAACCGCCAGAGAAATCTCCGATAGGGAGATATCAAGATCTAATGAAGCGAGATTAACATGGGAAGTAGGAGGGGAGGGTAATGCTTGGAAGTAAGAGTCAAGATCTGAGGGTGAGGGAACGGATTCAGGAGTATATAAGGCATCATAAAAGTTGACAAATTCAGAGAGAATTTCCTTATCTTTAAAACAAGAGGCACCTGAAGAAGTATGGATGGATTCAATTTTCGTACGTTCCTTCCGGATTTTCAAATAGTTGGCAAGGAGCTTCCCCATCTTATTTTTACCACCGTAATATCTGGAATTACATTTTAATAACATGTTAGAGGCTGCTTCGGTCGTGAATTTGTTGAAGGAGATCTTCGCTTCGATAAGACGTTTAAGGGAGGAGTCGGAAGAGGAGGAGTAATATTCAAGCTCTAAGCGTTTAATATCTGTCAGGATTTGAGCCGATTTAGCTTCCCGAAGTTTCTTTCGTTTCGCGACGAAGTTGATAATAAAACCTCTAGAGGCTGCTTTGAAGGAGTCCCAAACCATGACGAAAGATGAATCAGGAGTATGATTAAGAAGGAAGAACTCGTTAGCAAAGGTAGAGAATTCGGAGAAGAATTTGGGGTCTTGAAGCAGGGTGTTATTAAATCTCCATCGCCCGAGGGTGGAGAAAAGGGGAGGAGATCTAAATCCACAAAGACAGGGGCATGGTCAGAAAGGAGGATTGAGCCTATTTCAGAACGGATGGCATGTTGAGCTAGGGACTTGCTGAGGAAAATGTGATTAATGCGGGATTGGGACTGGTGTGGGGGGGGAGAAGAAACTGTATTCCCTGAGATCTGGGTTGCATAATCTCCATATATCCACCAGGGCATTGTGTTGGGAGGTTTTGACAAATTGAGAGTGTATTTTGGACGGAATAAATCTAGTCTTAGAGTTTCGGTCCAGGAAGGGGTCCATAATTTGATTGCAATCACCACCAAAGAGAATATAGTCCCCAGAGAGGGAAACAAGCTTGTCCGAGATAGAGGGCCAAAAAGATTTATCAATTCCTGTAGGAGCATACACATTGAATAACGTGAGTGGAATGTTATCAATTAAAAGGTTAACAATGACCCAACGACCATTAACATCACATTCATGCGAAATAGAGGTAACATTCAACTTTTTGTGAAGTAAAATCACAACACCATTCTTTTTATCAACAGTAGGAGAGCAGAAAACGTGGCCCACCCAACAACGTTTCAACTTGAGAGCCTCCTCCTCGGATAAATGAGATTCTTGGAGAAGGGCAACATCTGTATGCAATCTAGCAAAATGCGATAGAACCCTTTGCCTTTTGATGGTATTGTTTAATCCCTTAACATTCCAAGTTGTAACTCGGAATAAAACAGTAGAAAAAGATTGATAATAAAAATATGCTTAACAAATGCAATGAACAAGAAAAAATTGTAAAAATTAGAAAAGAGAGAAAAATGAGACTAGTCGAGTGCAAAGAATAAGCATATGAGGATTGAAGAGAAAAATTTGAGAAGAAGAAATAAGATAATAGAAAAGTACAAAAGAGAGGAAAGAAGAGTGTAGAAGAGAGGGGGAAAAAGGAAGGTGAAGACAAAAAAGCAGAAATGGTAAGAAAAGTCAGAAGGAAAAAAGGAGGAGAAAGAACAGAGACCAGAACGATCAGGAAGACAGTACACGTCCAAAACGGACGACTGAAAAACATACTTACGAAAACGAAAACACCAGAACTGGAATGGGGGTGGCGGAAGCGGGAGACGGCGACAGTGACAGCCGGGGTCGACACCAACCCTCCAAGATACGAGATTAAAAAAAAAATGGGCAACATACATGGATTATAGGATACGGTAGGATGGAGAGGAAGGAGACATATCTGAAAGAATGAGAAAGAACAAATTAAGAGAGGTGTGGGAGTCCAAAAGAAAGTAAATATAGAACGAAAATTATAACAGGACCAAGGGCTAAATAACATCCATTATGGTAAACATCAGGTGGGGATAACAACCAGGGATAAAAACATTGGGAGAGAATGCAACACAACTATCACAGGGAGGGATACTCAGGAGAACGGAAACCATGAGGAAAGGGAAACGCAATACAGCAACAACGCTAAATAAGAGAACGCCAAGGCTGCATCATGGAAGAATCAAAGTGAAGAAAAAGCCAATCAACCAGGTTTGGAAGTGTCCATAACATCCATCACATGTTGTTGAAGAAAGGCGCGCAGAGCTGCGGGATCCTCATAAGTGATTGTCTTGTCTTTGTATGTAACCTTGAAAAGACACGGGTGCAAAAGACCATATCTGGTGCCAAGAGCTCGGAGTTGAGGTCTCATGTCCAAAAATCTCTTTCTCCGATCTGCAGTAGCCTTGGAGACATCCTGAGAGAGGTATAGACGATGTCCTTCCCACATAATTTGTTTTTTGAGTTTGGCGGCTGAAAGGACCTGCAAGAGGTCAGTGAACTGCAGGAACAGCATGATGACGCCCCTTGGCTTTGAGGTAGTCTTAGGACCGAGGCGATGAGCGCGCTGGATGTTGATGGAAGACAGGGTCGAAGCATCCAGAATCTTGGCCAGGAAGGACTGGAAGAAGAGAGTGGGGTTGGTCCCCTCAGTGAGCTCCGGAAGTCCGTATAAGCGAAGGTTGTTTCTGCGGTTTCTATTTTCCAAATCCTCAGTTAGACGTTTAAGTTGTAGGATCTCTGATTCTATTGAAGGGATGCGTGAACAGGTGGAATGCAATGAGTCTGAGGACAATTCCAAAGAAGAAACCCGGGAGTCCAGTAAAGTCCACTTTTCCTGAATGGCTTGCATGTTGCTTGTGGTGGCCTCCATAAAGGGTTTGAAAGCCCGTAGCTCCTCCAAAATGAGCTCCAGAGGCAGCAGAAGAGGCACTCCCAGGAGATGGTGGGTCCTTCTTCAAGCGTTTGGAAGAGGTTGAAACGGAGGAAGTAGACGGTTTGCCTCCAGAATGACTCTTAGGAATGGCCCCCTGCTGAGAATCAGATTTAGCCAGCATACTCTCTTCCATATCTTGTGTAGGAGTATCAGAATCAGAACTAAGAGGCAACTTTGATATTGTGGCTATCTTTAAATTGCGCAATTTCCCCATGTATATTAGGGGAGCAAATAAAAAGACTGAAAAAGTCAATAGAGCAATAGGACCTCTTATGATGTAGTAAATAGCGTAATAAATACAGCAAATGCAGTTAGAAGAGGGAGCTTTACCTCAAATTAACATAGCGACAACGGTTGAATTGAAAAATTGAATATAATTTGCGACAAGCATGAGGGAAGAACTGCTGCTCCAGATGGATTTAAGTGTAGAAAACATTGGAAGAACATAAGGAGGCATGGCGCACATCCATACAGGAACACAGAGGTGGAGGAGCAAAGAGGGACGCAAAAGGCGATGCGTCATACACTGCTGAAGCGCTGTTAGGAAATAGAATTAACCTGGGAAAAGCAGGCAATGTCAAAAGCCCATAAAGAAAGAGTGCTTGATGGGGGAGCTGTTGAAGAAACACCCGCGGGTCATATTGAAAGTCCGAGGAGCATCAGGTCGTGAGGAGAATCACCAGAGACTCAAAATGGCGCCCATAACTGTAATGGCAAGCCGCAGGAGGTGAAACATGCAGGGAAAAGATGAATGTCTGTAATGCTCACCAGTAAGTAGTAGGGTGAGAAGAGCCCACCAGAGGGCGAAGGAGTAGAGCAGGAGCTTGTAGAAGCCTCCAGGTGGCCGTCGCTCGATATCGCGGCTGCCAGTCAAAATGGCGGCCGCAGGTCGCTGGAAACGGGACTCCGTCAGAAAACACCTCCGAAGTGGCCGAAACCGGGAAACAATGAGGGCGCTAGGCTCTACTCATGTTCCGGTGCAAGAGCCTTGGAGCATGTCCGCTGTAAATGCGGAATATGTGCCTGAAAGCGGTGAGGTGCGGAGGTTGGTGGCGGAGCCTCCGGGTCACGCCGCCATCTTAGCCGGCGTCCAGACCACGCCCCCCCCTCTCTCATTAACTCTAAGCTGGAGCCACGCAAGTTCTCTATCAGATAGCTTGCTTTCAGCAAATGCAAAGTTCATTGTTTCAGCTGGGAGAGTTGCTGCGCAGTGGCCAGAGCGACTGACTCCGGAGCGTGGGACTCGCGGTTCGGCCATGCAAACGGTGTGCAGTTAAGGATACCATGTATTGTAGACATGGGGGCCACTGTACATTTATCCCTTTTTGAAAGACCTGGCTTATATCCTAATGTCTCTCATTTTTCTGCTCGTCTCACTGATTTAATGCAATCTAGATACCTCCTTTTTCATGGAGCTGCGCGTTACAAATGTCAATAATTAAAATACATAAATGTAATATTCAAACGCATATTACATACATCTCACAACAAGCATGAATTACCCCAGGCCTTACATTCCAAACTTTATTTTTGAGGCAATTACCTCAAATGACTAAAAAGCATTAAAGTCCTGATGCAGTTATGTGCCTCAATGAGCATCAATGTCCTCAGGCAATAATGAGCCACACCTGTCATAGCTATTAATGATTGTGAATATGCCCTCTCAGTACGAAGAATGAGTGTAGGGGGCGTGGCCAAGATGGTGATGGGAGCAGACGTTGCCTGGGGGAGCCCACCCGTGTCAATATCCTGAAAGATCCTGCTATTTCGGAGCCCCACCCCTAAAAAATGCCTCTATTTGTTGCTGGGGGGAGGCAACGGACAGTCATCAAGAGGTCCTGGTCATTGCGGACCACCCTAGTGGTGGGCAGAAATTGGTGGTGGCTTGGAAGACGCCACGGGTGCGGCTGCGGAGTACGCGACGGTTAGCTGGACTGAGAGGGCTGGCCCAGAAGGTGCTCGACCTCAGTAAGGACTGGTGAGCTGGGAAGTCGCGATACCCCCGGGCAGTGACTGCAGAACCCCACCTCGAAGATCTTGGGACCCACGGTGGGCAGGTTGATTGGAGTTCCGGCGCCTGAAGTGAGCCTGTGGATCGACTGCTGGTGAACTGCCCAGTCAGAAGGGGGGTTTGTGGGGCAGCCGAGGTCTGCCCCCCGGGCAGTTTGGGAGGGGGTGGGGGCTAGATGGCGGCAGCCATTTTGTAGGTTTGGGTTGCCTGGGGAGTAGCCCAAAGGCAGCCCAATTTCGAAAGCCAGCCCAAAGGCAGTTTAGGGTCCCCTGCTCTTGCCCAGCCACCATTTTAGGTTCTGGTGACCTGGTGGCTGGGAGCGCAGTAGTTAGGCTTTTTTTCAGGCTTTCTGTCGCTTTTTTGCATGCTTTGGCAGGCTATCTGTCGCTTTTGTAGGCTTTTGTAGTGATGGCTGCAGAGGACTATAGAGTTTTGGAGGCCATCCGCCTGCTCAGTGAGGCAGGACGGATGGACTTGAGGAGCGCCTCGGCGGGGGTAGCGGCGGCCGTGTTGGCCTGCTCGCCGCCCCATAAATCAGCCCGTTTGCAGGTGAGGGGTCAGGGCCGAGCGGATGGTGGGAGAGCGGCCCTGGATGTGGAGGAGGAGGGCGGGGGGCCGCAGGAGAAAGCTGCGGAGGGGGGGCGCAGGGCGTCTCCCAACGGGCGTCCCTTGCACATAATGACTGCCCGCTGCTTCGGTGGCGGTCACGCGGGTGCCGGCAGCAGGGCCTGAAGCTGGCGAGGAGCCTCCTTTGGGTGGCCGGGGGACCGCAGGAGGCTTGGGGCGGGCGGGCACGAGCTAGCGACGGGTAGGCGCGAAGAGCGCTCCCCCCGCCGGTCTGCAGAAGGCGGCTGGAGGGGAGGGAGGGCCGGGGAAAGTGTCCAGCGATCCGGGTTGGTGTCGGGCGGGGGGGTGGGGCCTTCAGGGGGGGAAGGTGCCTCGGGGAGCCCCAGGGAGGGAAAGCAGGTGGAAAGCGGAGCAGGAAAGGGCGGAAAGGGAGCCCCCCGCCGGATAGGCTGCTGGGCGGGGTGAGTGGCACTGGCCAGGGGAGGCAGGGGGTGGGGCAGTGGGGGGCTGGTCACGAGGTCATACCTGGATGGGTGGGGCCTTTGAAGAGGTTTCCCTGGTTGAGATGGGGGTGCAGGGGAGAGGGAGTGGAGGAGAGGGGCACAGAGGGGATGGGAGGAGGGGGGATTGGTCTCCGCTGCTGCTTTAGGAGGGGAGTGGGGGGAACTGGGATGGCTTTGATGTTTTTGAGTCCTGGGGGAGGGGGTCAGGGAGGCACAAGGGGTACAGCGGGGGTGCAAGGGGGCGGAGTCCCCGGTGGCAGGGGAGGAGGGGTGGAGTCAGGGGGGTTGTGGAGGGGAGGGTCTCGGGCACAGAGGGCTGGGGGGGCTTGGTCCGATGACGGGGAAGTGGGAATTGGGGGTTGGTTTGGAGCGATATCGAGGAGGAAGGCGTTATGTGGGAGGTGGATATAGAGGAGGTTGGGGGGACTTGGGGGCCGGGGGCACGGGGTGGGGTGGCGGCGGGGCGGCAGCGGTCAGGCTTTGTGAGGGACCCAGCGCACCAGTCCGGCCCTTTCTTTTGCAGGAAGAGACGCGGGCGGGGTTCCTGACTTGGCAGGGCTGGGAAAGCCCACTGGCGCCAAGGTAAAGGGAGGGCGGAGCCTCCCGCAGCGAGCTCGGTACCGGCGGGGGATCCCGTCGCGGCCGGCAGACGAAGGCTCGATGAGGGCGCGCCGACCCCAACACCCACGGGGCCCCAGCGGCCTGGGGAGCATCGCCGCTGTAGGAGCGACGCACGGGTTGTTTTTAATCTTTCTGGCAGGGGACAGACGGCGCCGCCGACAGGAAGGAGCTATGGGGCTGGTATGTACAGATAATCGAGGATGATGACAGTTTGGAGGAAGGAGAGCTGAGGGATGGTGAGGGCGGTGGGGGCCCGAATAATGGTGTTTCTAGTGTGTTTCAGATGTCCCGGGGCCAGCGGGAGAGGACGGCCCAGACATTGCGCTGGGAACCAAGAACAGCGTCCTTGGATCGTCGCAGTGGGGAGCGGAGTGTGGCATCCTTGGTGTCAGGTACGCGAGCAGCGGCGGCCGCGGCACTCTTGGTTTCAGTTAGGGTGGGGGGGAAGGAGGGGGAGAGGGGTATGGCTGCGGAGGGGGAAGTGTGTGTCCGACAAAGGAGTGGGGCCAGACGAGGTATTGGTGGAACCTGTGGGGAAAGAGCCGGGGGCTGTGGGGAAGGCGGGGCCCTCGGGGTCTACGTTGGTTGGGGCTAAGGGGAGTGTGGGTGCTGGGGCAGCAGGTGGGGCTGCAACAGCAGAGATGGGCGCGTCGGGGGAGGAGGTGGCGAACCCGGAGAGTAAAGAGCTAAAGATCAAGCGACTGCCATACATGGGGATTACAAAGCCATTTGATGTTGCCGACGGGTCACCAAGGTATAAAGCACTACTTGGATGACTTCTTTTTGGTCGGCACCCCAGGCTCCGCGGGTTGCCAGGAGGCACTGGACAGGTTTCAGGGGCTCATGGGGGAGTTGGGTGTGCCATTGGCACCGGAGAACACAGTGGGGCTGTGCACAGCACTGTCATTCTTGCAGATTGAGCTGGACTCTGTGGCCATGGAGGCCCGTTTACCAGTGGAGAAAAAGCAGCATATGTTGGAGCTGCTGGAGGTGATGTTTGCACGACCCAAGATTATGGTGTTGGAAATACAGGTGCTATTGGCCACCTTAATTTTGCTTGCAGAGTGGTGTATGTGGGGAGAACTTTTTGCAGGAGGTTGGGCAGGGCTCTGGCGGGGCGGAAACCACCATATCACCACATACGACTGCCCACAGGGGTGAGGGAGGACTTGCGGATGTGGCGGTTCATCCTTCAGCATTTCAACGGGATCCCCATGCAGCGGGGGAGGATCTGGTCTGGGATGTTCAAATCTTTTCGGATGTGGCAGGGAGCGACGGTTTTGGACTGTACTGGCGGGGGAAATGGTGTGCGGAGAAGTGGCCCCCAGAATGGGCGGGGGGCAGGAGCATTGCGTTTCTCGAACCTTTCCCTTTGGTGGTGGCGGTCTCACTTTGGGAGGAGCTTCTGGCCCACAGACAAGTGACTTTTCATGTGGCAACATGGCGGTGGTGGAGGTGGTCAATCGCCAGTCAGCCAGGGATGCGCAGGTCCTGAAGCTGCTGCGAGTGTTTGTGTTAGGCTGCTTGCGCTATGATATTGTTTTTAGGGCGGGGCATGTGCCTGGGGTTGACAATAACATAGCGGATGCTTTGTCTCGTTCGCAGTGGGGTAGATTCTGTGGGTTAGCCAGGGCAGCGGATCGGGACCCGACCGGCATCCTGCCGCAGCTGTGGTACATAGGCAACACAGGATGTTGCAGCTGGTTTTAGGGTCTTTGGCAGATTCGACGAATGGGACGTACATGACAGCCCCTGGGGAGGGGTAGACAGGAGGACGTAATTCAGTTCATCCTGGGCTTAATTGACAGGGGGCTCAAGCGGATGACGATAGCGGGGAAACTGGCTGGGATCGCGTTTATGGGTAAACTCCTGTGGGGTTACGCGCCCTCGCCAGGGGAGCTCGGCTCTCGTATGTTGGAAGGTTGGGCACGAGAGTGTGGGAGAGGGTGCCGGGCCCGACAGCCTTTGTCGCTGGTGTTGCTGGAACGGGTCCAAGGGGCTTTGCCGGGGGTGTGCTTTGATGAAGGGGAAACCTGCTTGTTTGCCACTCTGATGGCTTGGATGTTTGCAGGGGCGTTTCGGGTATCTGAATTACTGGGAGCGAAGGGGGAGGCTGGGGTATTGTGGTCAGAGGTCTCTTTCATAGAGTCCGACGTACACTTGTGGCTGAGGAAGTCTAAAACGGACCAGAGGGGGTAGGTCATTGGGTCTTATTGCGGGTGGTTGCTACGGGTAGGAGGTGCCCCATGAGGTGGGGGTTGAGACTGAGGTCTGTGGCGCAGATGGACTGGGCGGTTTTTCGGCATGCGGACGGTCGGCAGGCGTCGGGATGGCAGCTGCTGGCGATATTGCGCAAGGCATTACATCGGCTGGGTCTGGACGGGAGGCGCTTTGGCACCCATTCATTCCGGATTGGTGCGGCATCGCAGGCGCACAGACAAGGTTGGGGGCGAGTGGACATCATGCGGTTGGGTAGATGGTCGTCTGAATGCTACCGGTGCTACGTGCGATGCGTTCCGAGCCACCGAATGCGCGCAGTGGATATGTTGTTCCTGTATTTACCTTTGTTTCTTGTTTCAGGTTCGGTGGCTGGTCCCCTCGTCAGGGATATGGCAGTTTGGATCGTGGGTCATTAGTTTGTTAGAAGGGCCCAGGTGAAGTCACGGTCCAGCTACTTTGGTGAAAATTTGGGTTTCAACCTTAATGTTTTTAATGTTTGTTGGAAAGGAAAGGGGGGCATGCTTTGGCGAGAACTGGTGGCAACGCTCAATGGAATGTTGGTGGCGGGCAGGTGTCCTGATGTTTTCGTACTCTATTTAGGGGGAAATGACATGGTTCAAGAGGTTTGGTATTGATGAGCGCCATGAAGTGGGATTTGGAGGAGATCAAAAGGCAGTGGGCTGATTGCACGGTGGTCTGGACCGAGTTTGTGCTGCGCCAGGTGTTGAGAGGGTCAGTGCATCCTTGGGCGATTGCTAAGGCCCGGAATAGGTCAAAGTTGAAATGGTGAGGTTTTGCAGGCATCTAGGTTTCTCTAGGATTTGGCATAGGGACATACGTTACGATGCACCGGAGCTGTTTAGAGGTGACGGGGTTCACTTGTCTCATCTTGGCATGGACCTTTACCTGTTGGAATTGAGGGAGGTGTTATCCAGATTATGGGGAGTCAATTAGCGAGTAGGGGCCTTAGGGGATTGACGGGGCAATGGGGGGGGGGGGCAGGAAAAGAGGGAGGCGGTTTAGCCACCTATCCTCCCGTCTTTTCCTGGGTGGCGGAGTTGTTTTGGAAGTTGGCCAAGTTTGGCTGGAGTTTGGTAGTTTAGCGTTAAGTTTGGGGAGTTGTTAAACAGGAACGGGAAAAGGTTAAGCAGGTTGGATGTTTTACATTGGAGTTCGTTAGTTACAGTTGCAGGAAGACAGATAGGATGTTAAGATTTGGGTGGTTAAGAAGTTCAAAGGCAATGAGATAGCATTGTGTATTATTGTGTATTATTTAACGTATTTGAATTTTATGTATTGTATGTTGCAGGGTGTTTTTTTTTAATCATGTGGGGATCGTAGGGTTGGGGGGAGGAAAGGCAAGGGGTCAGGTGACTATGTTTAGAGAGGTTTCAGTTTTGCAAGGCAAAGTGACAGGTTTTTTTTTTTTTTGTCGTAAGAGATTTATTATTAGTTGGTAGCAATACACAGCAGTGAGCCTACAACCCTGAGGCCGGCTGCGACAAAATAAAATAACCAAGGATTGAAAAAATACAAAGCCCTTCAGCCGACAACCATGGGTCCGGCGGCGTACCTTTGGATGAGCATCGATTGTATTTGCATCACTCACGTAGTATCAAATAACGTCTTACTTTTTATTTTATAACAACCATAACAAAACTGAAAGACTCAATGGCTTGGGCATTTGTCGAATCGTGTCTGCAGCAGTGCCGACGACATTCCGACACTGGTGTTGATAATGTGAACTCACAAAGGGTGCTCGGCACAGGCCCATTGAATACCTTGGCACCTCAGCCCTTCAGCGCTTCTAATCAGTTACTAACTGCGCTAATACCTCTCATGTCGGTCTGGTAAAGACACTCAGTCCTCCTCCCCCTCGTCGCCTGAGCTATCAATATCATCTTCCCTCAGTGGAGCACACAAATCTCTGCGGTAACTATTCCACGGCAACCATACTTTATTCCATTTTCGAGGGTTCGCCCTTATCTTGTACACCGCTCTTTCCGTCACCATGAGTGTATCCATGTTCCTACACCATTGCACTAAAGTAGGCGGTTCCGCCGCCGCCCACTTCTGCGCTATGTCTCTTTTCGCCACCATAATACCCACAATGGCCCAAAGCTGACCCTGGCGCGTAAGATCATTCGGTTCCCATACATTCACTAAGCATGCACGAGGTTCCGGTGAAAGTGATGTTTCTAGCGTCTGGGAGATGGTGCGCATCACCTGCCTACAGTAATTAATTATAACCGGGCATTCCCAGATAATATGTAGAAAAGTGCCTTCCTCCCCACACCCTCGGAGACAGTATGGGTGGTCCGCCCTGTGGAGCTTATGTAGTGTGGTCCTCGTGCAATAAACCCGGTGCAGTATCTTAAGCTGCACCAGTCTGAACCCAGCCGAGATGCCCGCTTCCTTCGGGGACGCCAGTGCCGCGTTCCAGTCCGTTTCGTCCATGTCTCCCAGCTCGCCCACCCATTTCTCTAGCAGTTTGTCCATGGGGTCCGGCAGGTTATTTACTAACTTACGATACGTAAGGGAAGTGGCGCTGGACTGCTTGAAGTCAGTAAGCAAGCGATCCTCCAATGGGGCGGCTTCGGGGACCTCAGCGCCCTCAGGTATGGCTGTCAATAGTGCATGTCTAATTTGGACATATCTATAGGTTTCATTGGGGCCTAAGTCGTATTGCTGTTGCAGTTGGCAGAAGGGAACCACCCCCTGTCCGTCCACATGTCTCCCACTGTGGAAATGCCGATATTATCCCACTGTGTGAACCCTTTGCTGTGGCGCAGATGACCCAGCGCCTTAGTGTCCCATAGAAGGGTGAGTTTAGTAATTACGCCATCCCACTTAAGTTTCACCTGTGCTCTATACTACAACGTCACTGTGTGTTTTGTTGGTCCCATTAGTTTTGCTACACGCCTCTTGTCGTAAAGTGCCGCCAGCAAACTATGCGTGCCCAGCTGTATTCTGTCGGCCTGATAAGCCGGATTGTCCTGGGGGACGTGTAACCAATGGTTAATGACCTTAAGCTGTGCTGCCCAGTAGTATACCTGTATGTTTGGCAAGGCTATCCCCCCCTCGTACCAGCTCCTGTTTAGCCTCACGTGTGCTATTCGTGCCGGGCGGTCTCCCCACAGCAGACTGGTTATCATAGCTGTCACTTGTTGGAAATAGCGCTGTGGGACTAGGTAGGGGGTATTTTCAAGTACATATAGGAAGCGCGGCAACGCCATCATTTTGAATAGCGCTGCTCTTCCCAGCAGCGTCAGGGGCAGGGCCTTCCAGTGCAGCACGTCGCTCCGTAGGCGGACAAGTGGGGGTTTTAGATTTCGTTCATAGAAGTCAGCTGCGTTCCGCGTGACATAAATTCCCAGATATTTGAAGGTGGTGTCTGCTATCTCCAGCGGACAGCTAGGGGGGAGGGTCGGCGTCGGGCCCTTCAGCACATAGATCACTGATATTGTCCAATTAATCCTGTATCCGGACGCTTTCCCGTGATTGTCACATAGCGCCAGAAGTTCCGGGATTCCTTCCTCTGGGTCCATCAAATAGACCAGCATATCATCGGCGTAGAGGGTGACTCTGTCTTCCCAGTCTTCCCCCCAGCTGATCCCCTTCAACAACAGAGTAGTTCTGATTAAGGTAGCTAGAAGTGTGGCTCAATGGTTAGAGGCGGCAGACCCGGAAGCTAAGATCGGCCCGGGACCAGGGTTCGATTCCCAACGCGGCAGGGTCTTGGGTCAAAATGTCTGCAGGCCTGATAATTCTCGCCTCGGCGCCTACTCTAACCTTGGGTTCCACTCTGCAACTCTGGGCAACAGCTTGCTTAATCTTCACAACGGCCCCTTCAACTCCGGGGATGCCTGGTCTCACCTTGGGGGTGCCCAGAAGGGACCATCTCACAGGGAAAGCCAGGACGGGTTCCCCAGCGGTATACAGCGCCCGGACGCCTGCGGTGTGGGCAGCTGTGCGCTTTACAAGTATACAACATTTTAATGGTTCCAGGACCAGTGCAAAGAGTAGGGGCGACAGCGGACAACCCTGTCTCGTCCCTCTAGCCAGCGGTATCGTGCGGGAGATATGACCGCTCACCGACACATGCGCCATCGGAGTTTTATCCAAGATATGAATTTGGGACCAAACCTCATGTGAGTAAGCACTGCAAATAGATATTGCCATTCGACCATATCAAATGCCATTCTGGCGTCCAAGGATAATATTGCCGCCGGCACTTTAGTTGCGGCGCACGCGCTACCGCTCCGTGGACTCGTCGAAGGTTTAAAGCAGTGCTCCTGTGTGGCATAAAGCCAGATTGATCTGGGTGAATCAAGTGCGAGAGGTGAGGCATTAACCTAGTAGCCAGAAGTTTCCTCGGCCTCAGGGGTGAAGGAGAAAATGGGGCGAGGGATAGGGCCCCTTCCAATCTTACGCGGGCTCGGACAGGCTGTGCTACACTTATTCGCACTTCTTTATTTCCAGCTGGCATTGGTCTTCACACCACGTGCTCTACAGTACTCAGGTGCACTGCCCTTTATCACTAGTTGGGCCCCTCACTGTGTTTCTGCTCCTGACGTTCCCGCAGTCTGGTTTCGCCTCACAATGTCCACTCGCCTTCCGCTCAGCTGATTTCTCTCGTGCAGCGCTCAGATCTTCTGTAGCAGCATCACCGGCGCCCGGATTCCACCGTCCCTCACCTCCGCTGCAACCTCCGTACGTTATAGCCAGGGAACTTCGGGTGGACTCTTCCCGGGCCGTATAAACTTCCGGCCGGATACTACAGCTTGGGGCTCTCCGAAGTCTTCCAGGCCACAATCGGACGATCTTCACACTGCCCGCACCCGGTCACGGATCAGCACCAGTTCTCCTGCACTCGGTTCCGCCCAGTCTTGGGGTCTCTGGACCTTCCTTCAGAGCATCAGGGATGATCAGATAAATGGTCGGATCGTTGTAGAAAGCCGCCCTACTCACGGAGCTCTCCCTCTATGCTGCCGCCATGCTCGGCTGCAAGCCACCCCCCCTCCAAAGTGCCAGTTTTAATAAAATTGTGATGTGCACCTGTTTCAATAAAGCGGCCTTTTACACACACAAATTGGTTGTGAGTCTGGCTTGCCCCCTCATCCCTCCCAATCTCCCCAGGGCAAGAGGCTAGGGCTGATGTGGCTAGCCGCGCTTGTACAGTGCTGATCAGGACTCGTCTGTGTTCAGACCCTGGAGAAGCCGTCTCTCTCATGAATTGAGGGCCGACATGAGATCACTGGAGACTGTGTGACCTGGGGGGATTGCCTCACCACTTGTCTCCTCTGAGTGGCCCAAATTCCCGGGGTCCACAGCCACACCATTGAACTCTGGAACCTACTCGACACCACATCGCCGGACGTCGCCTTTCTTACAGAAACCTGGATGAACGCCTCATCAACGCCCGACATTGCCATAGCCATCCCTGACGGCTACAAGATTATCCGTAAGGACCGCATCAACCAAACAGGAGGAGGCATCGCCATTGTCCATAAGAACACCATCCGCATCACAACCAGTTCCGACGATCACCTTGCAGCCGCCGAACACCTTCACTTCCAGATCCACATCGACCCCAAAACCACACTCAGAGGCACCCTCATCTACAGGCCACCAGGACCCCGCACACAATTCAGCAAAGACATCACTGAATTCATCAGCCCACACGCCCTCCCCTCCGAGGACTACATTCTACTGGGAGACCTCAACTTCCACCTGGAAAAGAACAACGACAACAACACCACCACCCTTCTGAACAACCTCGCCAATCTCGGACTCAAACAACTAGTAAACACCCCCACCCACTACGCCGGACACACGCTCGACCCAATCTTCACCTCCAGCAAGCACATCTCCTTCAATCACACCACAGCTCTCCATTGGACAGACCACAGCTGCGTTCACTTCAACTACAAAAAGACTACAACCCACAACCACCCACAACCAATTCCCCGCAGAAACTGGAACAAAATTTCCACCGACCAGCTCTTCACATCGCTTCACCAAAACTCTCCTGCAAAGTCATCGGACCCAAACCCTGCAGCCACCAACCTCACACAATGGATCACCCACTGCGCCGACGAATTAGCACCCTTGAAAAAACATCAAAGCAAGCAAGGCAGCAAAAAAGCCCCCTGGTTCAACGATGACCTTAAGAAATCCAAGAAGATCTGTCGCACCCTCGAGAAAGCCTGGAGAAAAAACCCAACCACTGACAACCTGGCCACCTTAAAGAACGCCACCTGCAAACACCACCAACTGATCCGATCCACCAAGAAATCAGCATTCAAGGATCGACTCGACAACAACGCCCACAACAGCAAGGAACTATTCAACATCGTCAAAGAATTTACCAACCCCACCGCCGGCACCAACGACATCACTCCCTCCCAAGACCTCTGCGACTCCCTAGCCTCATTCTTCCACAACAAAATCGCTGACATACATAACAGCTTTGAAAACCAGTCCAGAGACCAGTCCACCCCACCCTCCTCCGAACTAAAACCCCCCTCCAACAACCTTTGCACCTGGAACCCAATCACCACTGAAGACACCATCCGCCTGATGAACTCCATCCACTCAGGATCGCCAACCGCCCATGTCCCCACCACATCTTCAACAAAGCAGACTGCATTATCGCACCCCATCTCCGAGACGTCATCAACTGCTCCCTCAACTCCGCTACCTTCCCGGAAAGCTAGAAACATGCTGAACTCAGCGCCCTCATGAAGAAACCCAAAGCAGACCCCACTGAACTTAAGAACTACCGCCCCATCTCGCTCCTCCCATTCCCTGCCAAAGTCATTGAGAAAGCCGTCAACAGTCAGCTCGCCGCCTTCCTCGAATCCAACAAATCCCTCGACCCTTCACAGTCCGGCTTCCGAGCCAAACACAGCACAGAGACCGCCCTCATCGCAGCAACAGACGACATTCGAACACTACTGGACAACAGAGAAACAGCTGCCCTCATCCTACTTGACCTCTCCGCAGCCTTCGACACAGTCTGTCATAGCACCCTTATACAACGCCTCAACAACGTCGGAATACAAGGAAAAGCATTGGACTGGATCATCTCGTTCCTCGCCGGAAGAACCCAGAGAGTCCGCCTCCCCCCTTTTAGATCAGAGGCCACCGAATTCATCTGCGGCGTACCACAAGGATCATCACTCAGTCCCACCCTCTTCAACGTATACATGAGTCCCCTCGCATCCATTGCGCGCCAACACAACCTCAACATCATATCCTACGCAGACGACACCCAGCTGATCCTCTCCCTCACCAAAGACCCAAACACCGCCAAAACCAACCTACACGAAGGGATGAAAGAAGTAGCCGAGTGGATGAAGAACAGCTGTTTAAAACTGAACTCGGACAAAACGGAAGTCCTCATCTTAGGATCATCCCCCTCCGCCTGGGAGGACTCATGGTGGCCACCGGCCCTGGGAAACGCACCCATACCTACGGACCACGCACATAACCTGGGCTTCATCCTGGACTCCTCCCTCTCGATTACCAGACAAGTCAACGCCGTCTCATCATCATGCTTCAACATCCTACGTATGCTCAAAAAAATCTTCCGTAGGATCCCCACTGAAACAAGAAAGACGGTCACCCACACACTTGTCACAATCTGACTGGACTACGGAAACACCCTTTACGCCGGAACCACAGCCAAACTACAGAAAAAACTCCAACGCATCCAAAACACCTCAGCCAGACTCATACTAGACATCCCCCGCCAAGCTCACATTTCCGGTCACCTGAAAGACCTCCACTGGCTCCCCGTCAACAAGAGAATAACGTTCCGTCTCCTCACCCACGCACACAAAGCCCTCTACGACCTAGGACCCGAATGCCTCAACACGCGCCTGTCCTTTTACACCCCCACCCGCCAACTACGATCGTCCAATCAAGCCCTCGCCGCAATTCCACGCATCCATAGATCCACCATGGGGGGAAGATCTTTCTCCTACTTAGCGGCCAACACCTGGAATTCTCTCCCCACCCACCTCCGCCTTACACAGAACCACCTCTCCTTCAGAAAACAACTAAAAACTTGGATATTCGATAAGTAAAGTACCCCCCTCCCTCAAGCGCCTTGAGACCCTCTGGGTGAGTAGTGCGCTATACAAATGCTAAACTTGAACTTGAACTTGAACTTGCCTGCAGTGAGCCGTGCATATGCCCCGTACGGCCAAAGCATCAGCCTCAGGATCGGGGCCGGCCTACTCCTCTCCTCTCCCTTCACTGGTGGGCACACAGGGCCTATTCGGAGGCGCCGATTCCACAAGCAGGGATCACTTCTGCCCAGGTCCCCCCTTACACTGAATCATACAGCTGTTCCCTGCAGGGCTGCGGGAACGAGGGCCACTGGGACCTGAGACGACGCACAGGCTGGGCGCACTGAGGGATCAGAGGTCGGGCCTGCGGTCCTACATAGAGCTGAAATTGTGCCTCTGGGCGGGGGAGCAACACTGGATACGCTTGGCATTTTCATACTGGGACACGTGGAGGGACCTGAATGCTGGGCCCCACATGGGTCGTGGGTAAGCGTATCAGGAAGATGCCCGTGATGTGTGTATGGCCCTAGCTGGGCTGGAGGTTGCTGTCTAACCCAAAGCTTTTGATTCCCAGCAGTTGAAGTGACTGCCTGCACTGGCTGAAACGCAGAGGCGGAGATCCGCCAATCTGGGTGCACAGACTTTCTAATCAGCAGATCGGTGCTACCATAAGTGCGTGCCACATGACACGGCCTACAAATTGTTTGCTGGAGGAGTGCAGGAGCTGATAGTCGGTGAACACGTCGGGTGGAATATCCAGCAATGGACCAGTATACGGCTCCGGGTGTGCCCGCAAAGACCGCTGCAGTGCCTGGAATGTCGATGTGGGAGATGTGATGCAGGTTGAGCCCACGGGTTCCCAGATTCTGGGTGCTATCGAATCCTCTAGTGAAAAAGTGCAGGCAAAGATAGATGTGGTTTCCCAGGATGTGGGTTTACTGAGGGCAGATCTACGCACTGTCGTAGAACAGTCACTGGCCACGGAGCAAACGGTTAGTGAGCTGCGGGAGGAGGACTCGGCCCTGAAGGTGACTCTCACTGAGCTCTCACAAAAAACGATGTCCCTGGAGTGCCGAGCGGAGGATGCTGAAGGAAGGCCCCGCAGGTAGGTTTCCCGGAGAAGGCTGAAGGGATGGAACCAGAACTTTGCCCCAAAAAATGGATCAGGGATGCCCTACCCACTGCCGTGCTTTCCTCCGTATTCAT
The DNA here is from genome assembly GCF_964263255.1 of Lissotriton vulgaris. NCBI lineage: Eukaryota > Metazoa > Chordata > Amphibia > Caudata > Salamandridae > Lissotriton > Lissotriton vulgaris. Next base: position 1,749,723,174 of record NC_141693.1, on the reverse strand, counting down.
TATAGAGCGCACACACTGGGCGCTCGTTGCGCCTCCACCGCCAGGGGCCCTACCCAAGGCTCTCATCACCCGAATCCTCAATCATAGGGATAGGGACAGTATACTCAGAGCAGCGCGACCGGAGGTGGATCCGGCATTCAAGAACCAGAAAATCTGCACTTTTCTGGATTACACCCGCATGATTCAATAACAGAGGGCATCCTTCCTTGGAATCAAGCAAAAACTGCGGGCCATGAATCTTCAGTACATGCTTCTCTACCCAGCAAAATTGAAAGTCCTGCATGCTGATTGCGCACACTTTTTTACGACACCGGAGGAGGTGTGGGACTGGTTGGAGGTACATGGTGAAGGAAGGGTTCTGAGGGGGGGCGAGTGGTGGCAGGATCTTGGGGGAAACCCTCAGGGTGGAACTGGTCGAGGTTGCGCTGGAAGATGCAGAAAAAGCTTCAGATCAACGCAGAGAGTGGTGGTGCAGCAGGATGGGTCTTTACAGCTGGAGGGGGCTGACTTGGGGGGCGAGGGCAGGAGATTCCCCAGGATAGACTTGGAGACTCAACGGGCTGAATAGGATGCGGCCAGAGCACAGGTCGAGGTGATGACGGCCACAGTTTTGGACAAAAGTATGGGCGAGATTATCGAGGACACCCCATAACAAACAGACCCTGCATGAACATTCTGACAGAAAATACGGTGATGAACAAAGTAACCCATATACAGGTATTGTTGGGACATAAATTTCGAGCTGAGTGGGGATGAAGACACGTTGGCTATGTTACAACGCGAGGGGCACGTGATGGATCAGCCTTCAGATGTCCTCTTACAGGCACAGCGTGTAGTGGGGGAGACCTGGGATAGACTAGATTGCTTGACTCGCAGGGAATACCAGCAGCTACTGCATAGGGAAGGTGATAGATCGGGTAGATTGCTTGTGTAGTTATTAAAACGTGAACAACCACCCCGCTGATTCTTACACTACACCGCCCAGAGGGAGGGTCAGTGAACTCACAGGTCGGTGTTAATGCAGTTTTATTTGATCACCTGGTGAACACATACCGCTGGAGCACGGGTGACGATGGCTCAGGCGGATGTGACTTCCTCCTGGGGGGTTCAGCTGCTACAGCTTTCGGATGACCAGCAGGAGAAAGTGGAGGTGGCACTACAATTGGAGGATCTCCAAGAAGCCGTGCAAGGGATGGCCAAGTGTAAGGCGCCCAGCCCGATGGTCTCCCAGTTGAATTTTATCAGGCGTATGCTGATGTAATTCTTCCACAACAATTGGATATGCTGCGGGATGCTAAGCAGGCTGGAGTCCTTCCCCACTCTTTGCATAAAGCACAGATTGTCATGTTTCCCAAACCCGACAGGGACTCCAAGGACCCCAACACACACAGGCTCTTGTCCGTGCTGGTAGTGGACGCTAAGTTACTGGCCAAAGTTCTGGCTCTCAGACTATGGAGAGTGGTGAAGTCCTTGGTGCATGAGGACCAATACGGGTTCATGGCTGGGAGAGGAGCACACATGAACGTACGTAGCCTGTCAAATGTCCTCCACTCGGTCACAGACACAAATCTCAGGGTGGCAGGAGTCACCCTGGATATTGAAAAAGCCTTTGATACACTCCGGTGGGTTTACCTCTGGGAAGTACTGTGGAGAATGGGGTTTGGAAGCGAGTACATAGCCTGGGTCAAGCTGCTGTACCGAGAACCGAGGGCCAGAGTGCGTACTGGGAGATAAGTGTCGGAAACTATTGAGGTTGGAAGAGGCACACGGCATGGGTGCCCATTGTCCCCGCTGCTGTTCGCTCTGGCCATGGCAATACGCTTGCACAAGCATATGGCGCCATGGGGTGTAGAGGTAGATGGTCGTATTCATGTGGTTTCACTGTTTGCCGACGATGCTCTCCTTTATCTGTGTGAGCCGGAAGGGGTGATCCCAGCAGCTTGGCAAATATTGAATTCATTTGGGATTTCTTCTGGCCTCCGTATTAACTGCCTGAAAACCATCATGTTCGCGCTCGCTGCATTGGCGCGGGGGGCAGTTCATGATCTCCCTGTGGTTGGCATGGATTGGAAGTGCGATCGCTTCCGGTACCTCAGAATGCAGATATTTAATCCGTTCAGTATGATTTGAACATGGGGAGGGTTCTCGATGGCCTGCGGGCACCGATAACGTTTTGGAACAAGTTACCACTGTCGTTTATGGGGAGGGTAGCGGTATCGAAAATGGTACTGTTGCCTCGCAGCCTCTACGTGCTTCAGAACTTCTTCTGCAAAATCCTGAAGTCAACGTTCGACATGCTGAACAGTCTCCTGACTTCCCTGCTCTAGGCTGGACAGCAGAGCTACTGTGTATTAATGCGTGTGCGGTCCTGCAATAGTATGCAGACGGAACATTATAATATGTGCATTAGAGGATATGTAAATTACCCTGGTCCTGAAATAGTATGCAGTAGAGGGTGTTCTTGGTAAGTGGACGGTATATTATAGTGTGTGCAGTAGAGGGTGTATGATATTCCCTGGTCCTGCCATTTGTTTAAGTTTACAACTTCCATATTACTACTTTATTACTTACATTACTGTTACTACATTTACTACGTCATTATTATTATTATCATTATTATTACATAGAGAAGGTTGCCATACTGTTTAATGCGTACATTATTACTATTACATTGTTAATATTATTATTACATATGGAAGGCTATTTTATTACTTACCTTACTATTTTCTCATTATTGCATTACTTTTACATTATTATTATTATTACATAAGGAGAGTTTGGCTCATGTTTTTATGGTGTTCTTTTACGTTTACTTCTGGAATGTTTATCTTCTCTTCCTATGTTTATATATGTGTATAATATTTCATTTTGTTAAATATTATAAAGAGGAAGATGTGTAGTAATCTGCTTCTTATGTGATGCATCTCCTTGGCCCTGGTTCTCTGCCTGATGCTCTAGCTATATGATGTCATTTGGAATGTTATGGATGTTTGTACTTGAAGGTGGAGCTGTTGGAGAAGATGGGCTGAGCAGCCAGGATGCTGCTCCTGTTGGGCCTTATATTATAGCCTTATAGCCATAGCGGGCTATACCGGCTATTAAAGGCCTGCTGAATCGTTAAACAGCGGGACTTTAATAGCCGTATAGCCCTGCTACGAAGGGCTATAAGGCTATTAGAACATTCTGCCACTAGAGGGCAGAATGTTCTAACAAATTAAACAAAGGTTTCTCGAAGCTCGAGGGGATAAAAATCCCCTTGAACTTCGAGAAGCCTTTGTAGAACATTGGAATGTTGCTATGCGGGCCTTTAACGGCCCGTAGAAGCAGGGAGCACTCCATTGTCTGCAATGGAGCTCCCAACATTCCAATGTTCTAATAAGACTTACATTGGAATTTACCAAGATATAACTTGAAGAATAAACTACAACTACCAGAGCTGTCTACCAGACTTTATTGATTTCTACATAAGGTTTTTCAATCTACAGCAGTTTCCCTACTGTTGCTTACGCTGGAGTGCGAATAGTAAATATGGCCCTGCCAATGTCCAACACTTTCCCTTCCCTTGTTTATGTTGGAGATGGAATGGTAAACCTGCCCGCTACAAGGTCCAACAGTTTCCATACTGTTGTTTATGTTAGAGAGGGAATGGTAAATCTGACTGCTCCAAAGTCCAAACACTTTTCCTACTGTTGTTTATGTTGGAGTGGAAATAGTAAACCTAACCCTTCAAAGTACAACTGTTTCGTTACTATTGGTTACATTGGAGTAGGAATACTAAATCTGATGTTTTTTTTCTGTTGCACACTCTGTAGTTAGGATAGTCAGTTTGACCCTTACAAGATTAATTATTTATGTAAATTGTTATGTTTCAAACATTTGTTAATTGTGTATTGTTTGTGCTTTATTTTAAAAGTTATTTTAATGCAATGTTTTATTGCATATTGTATTTTAACATAATATTATGATGAATTTACCATTTTTTTATTGTCATGATTTTATTGTATATGAATACATTTATTATTTGATATACAGTGTTTTTATTGCAATTAATTATCTCTCGTATTTTTATACAAATATGTTTATTTTCACATTTTTATTATTTTTTGCATTTAATTTAAAGTATATAACTGTATTTCATGTTCCTAAGTTAGAAAGTATTTTTTCAAATGTAATGTTTTGAAGCAAATATAAGGTTTAAAGTTAAAACATTACCTATTTTGTGACAATAGCTTGGTCTTCTAAATTTTTTAAGCCAATATTTTTTCCTTTACATACAAGAAGACGATATTTATGTCCTTGAACATTTTTTTGGTGATATGTTTTTTCTTTTTATATTTTGTCCAATGATATTTCATCATACAACCCACCTGGGAATGCCCTCTGGGGTGGCAACATTAACGCACATACATATGAGTTCCCTCATTCTTCCTCTTGAGCATGGATTACTCAGAGCATGTACCATGGCTAGGTATATAATTACTGATCCTATGGGTGGGCCCTTGCCTATCATTAGTGTATTCTTTAGGCCTTCCCTAGGATGGTAGTAGAATGTTTGTCCTTCTGCCACTCCAGGGTGGACCATTCTGATCATTTACTAATTCTGGCTCCATAATGCCCTTTCCTATGGGTTGATCCTGGGCCATATGCACAGCAGTGAAAAAAACACCTATGTGTGTTATGTCACACACACACACACACACCCACACCCACGCACACACACACACACACACACACACATACACACCCTTGCATCCTTAGCACTCCTAAGCAGGAGCATTCTACCTGTACACACATGCAGTTCACGGCCTCCCAAGGGACAAGACACACTATGTAAATGAAACTATATGTAACTACAATGTAATATAATTTAAGTCAGTCATATTTTGAGATGTTCACAAATACTGACAAATGTAGCTTTTTAGTTTTTTTATGATCATCGAAAAGATGACTAGAGAACCAAGAAATGTACATCTTTCACTTTGTTTTCTGCTGAAAAATAAATAGAGCTGTCAAACATACACCTAAGCAGCAGAAAGCAACAAATGGAGGAAAACAACCATTACAACACTATTATTACAACGTACTACCTTTACAATGTGGGTGTTTCAACACAACTGCGTAGGTGCATGAGTTATAATAATTTGAAGGTGGTGCGTAAATTATAAACTTAAAGTATAACTATAACTTTAACATTTTTACTGTTTGTGTAGTTTAAGTTGGGATTGTATATATAGAATAAATAAGGTTTTCCTAACTATACCTAAGGTTTATCCTTCGGTTTTTAATTGAATTTGTATTTTTAAAAGAAAAAAGTGTTTTAATTTGCAGTGTCCAGTGTTGTCATTAAGCTGAGTGTCATACAGTAGAGTGGAGGAGATTGTTGTAGAGTGTAATGTCGTAGAGTAATATTGTTGTACAGTAGAGGGGAGTGGTGAGGTGTGCAGTGGAGAAACGTTCCATAGAGTGGAGTAGTGTGTTGCTCAGTAGAGTGGTGTAGAGTGTAGGAGAGCTGAGAGACACAGTGTAGAGTCAAGTAAATTGTCATTAATTGGAGTGGAGTCTTGTACAATACAGTGGAGTGGTGTGTCATAGGGTGTTGGAAAGTTGTGTAGTAAGGAGTGGAGTGTTGTAGTTTGGAGTGTAGGGGCATAGAGTAGAGTAGAGGGTTGTCCAGTGTATTGTAGTGCCATCGATTGGAGAACAGTATGGTACAGTGGTAAAGAGTGAAGTAGAGTGTTGTAGAGTGGAGCTGAATAAAGTGGAGTAGAGCGTGGTAGAGTGGAGCGGTGTAGAGTGGAGTATTGTATAGTGGCATAGAGTCGGGTAAAGTGTCATGCAGTGGAGTAGAGTGGAGTTGAGTCCATTGGGAGTTGTTTGGCATCCAGTGGAGTAGCATGTTTTAAAGTAGAGTGGCGTGGAATGGAGTGGAGTGGACTGGTATACCATACAGTGGAGTAGAGTGTTGTAGAGTGGAGCGGTGTGTTGTACAATGGAGTAAACTGGCCTGTTGTACAGTGTTAGAAAGTAGACTAGAGTGGAGTAGAGTGGAGTGCCACAGAGTGGACTACAATGTTCGAATGGCATAGAGTAGAGTGCGGTACAGTATACTAGAGGAGAGTGGCATAGACAGTCGTAGAGTTGAGTGACATAGAGTAGCATACAGTAGAGTGGCACAGAGTATAGTAGTGAAGTAGAGTGGAGTAGAGTGGAGTAGTGTCTCATAGAGTAGAGTATAGCAATGGGGGGTGGAGCGTATATAGTGAGTTGCGTAGAGTGTCGTAGAGTGAAGTAGAGTGTTGCACAGGGATGTAAAGTAGAGTGTTTTAGGTTCGCATTAACAGGAGTACATTGTTGTAAGTCGAGTGCTATAGAGGGGATAATAGTGTGGTAGAGTGGAGGAGCATAGACTGTTGTTGAGTGGAGTATATGTGTCATATAAAAGAGTTCAGTGGAGTGGAGTGGAGTTGGGTAGAGTAGAGTGGCTTACACTGGAATACTGTAGAGTGGAGTGGCATAGAGTGGAGTAGAGTAGAATGACTTAGAGTGGAATAGCATACAGTGGAGGGGCTTTTAGTAGAGTGGTGTAGAGTGAGTGGCATACAGTGGAATAGCATTGAGTAGAGTGCTTTAGAGTGGAGTTACATACGTATGAGTGGAGTGGAGTACAGTGGCATTGCGTTGACTGATGTGGTGTACACTGTAGTGGCCCACATTGGAGTGTCATAGAGTGGAGTGGGAGAGTGTGGAATAGTGTCCAGTAGAATAGGGTACAGACGAGTGGCGTAGAGTACACTGGTATACATTGGATTAGAGTAGAGTAGAGTGGTGTACAGTAAAATAGCATAGAGTGGAGTAGCATAGAGTAGAGTGGTGTACCGTGGAGTGGCGCCAAGTGGAGTGATGTACGTTGGAATAGCGTACAGTGGAGTGATGTAGAGTGTAGGAGCGTACAGTGGAGTGACATACAGCATAGTGATGTACAATTGAATAGGTGTAGAGTGGAATGAAGTAGAGTGGAGTGAGGTACACTGTAGTGACAAATAGTGAAAAAGCGTACAGCAGAGTGGCATACAGTGGACTGGCATACAGTGGAAAAGGGGAGAGTGGAGTCGTGTAGAGTGGAGTTACATACAGTAGAATTGCGTAGAGTGGAGTGACCTAGAGTGGCATACAGTTGAGTGGTGTAAACCGGAGTGGCATAGATTGGAGTGACATCAAGTGAAATAGCATAGAGTACATAGGTGTAGAGTGGGGTAGATTGAAGTGGCATAGAATGGAGTGGTGTAATGTGGAGTGGCATTCAGTGGAATAGCATACAATGCCGCGGCACATTGTGGAATGGCATAGAGTGGAAAATCATAGAGTGGAATGGTGTGTCGTGCAGTTGCGTATAGTGGAATACCAAATAGTGGAGTGGTATACAGTGGAGTGGAATAGCATACAGTTGAGTGGGATACAGCAAAGTGGTGTAGAGCACCGTGGTGTAGCGTAGAATGGAGTGGCCTTAATTGGAGTCGCATACAGTGGAGCGGCAAACAGTGGAATAGCATACATTGTAGTGGCATAGAGTGGAGTAGCGTTGAGTGAGATACAGTGTTGTGGTGTGGTGGAATGAATATCGTAGAGTAGAATGGCGTATAGTGGAATAGCATAGAGTGGAGTGGCTTAGAGTAGGGTGAGGTTGTATGGGTGTTTGAGTGAGTGTGTGAGAGCTTACATGGGTTAGTGAGTGGCTGTGTTGAGAGGTTGTATGAGTGAGTGGGTGTATGAGTGGCAGTATAGGTGAATAAATGTGTGTGTTTGTGTGAGTAGCTGTATGGGTGAGTGTGTGGCTGTGGGAGTGGCTGTATGGGTGAGTAAATGCTTGTATGAGTAGCTGTATGGGTGAGTGAGTTGTTGTGTGAGTAGCTGTGTGAGTGAGTAAGTGGGTGTGTGAGTGGCTCTAAGGATGAGTGAGTGGTTGTGTGAGAACTTGTATAGGTCTGTGAATGGGTATGTGAGTGGTTGTGTGCATGTGTGAGTGGGTGTATGAGTGATTTTGTGGATGATGTCATGATTTAAGATGCCATTAGTGCATTGCGGGGCGTAAATTATAGTTAGATCAGGTAAATATAAATGCAGAATTTTAATGTTTTTGTATGAGTGAAAACTGAGCCTAACTATAACGTCCCTGTAACCTTTGTTTTTTGGTGATTTTTTTTTTAAATGTTATTTACTAACTATAACATCCCTGTAACCTTTCTATTTTTTTAATGTTATTTACTAACTATAAAACCCCTGTAACCTTTGTTTTTTTGTGGAATTTCCAAGGTTTTTTCAAATTGTATTTCCTGATTGTAACCTTTGAGAGTGAGTATGTGAGTGAGTGCATGAGTGTCTCAGTGGATTTGGGACTGGGTGTGTGAGTGTCTGAGTGAGTCTGGGAGTCACTGTATAAGTGTCTCACTGGGTGTGTGATTGGGTGTGTGAGTGTCTCAGTGGGTCTGTTAGTGGGTAAGTGGGTGTAGGAGGGGGTGCATGAATGTCTGCATGGATCTGTGAGTGAGTGCCTGAGTGGCTTTGCGAGTGCCTCCATGAGTGTGTGAGTCAGTCTGTAGGTGAGTGCATGAGGGTCTGTGTTTGTGTGTGAGTGGATTTGTGAATATCAGAGTAGGTCTGTGGGTGGGAGTGTGAGTATTTGGGTTGGTCTGTAAGTGACTACATGAGTCTGTGAGTGAGTGCAAGTCTCTGAGTGGGTTTGTGAGTGAGTGCATGAGTTTCTGAGAGGGTCTGTGGGTGGGTGCGTGCATCTCTGAGTGGGTTTGTCAGTGGGTGCGTGAGTGTCGGAGTGGGTCTGTGAGTGGGTGCTTGAGTGGGCCAGTGGGCCTGTGAGTGGGTGCGTGCCCTCTTCTGCTCTGTTTTGCCTTTCTTGCTCATTTCTATTCCCTCTGTTTAGTGTTTCCTGCTCATTTTTCTGCCCTCTGTTTTGCCTTTTCTGCTACTTTCTCTGCCCTCTTTATTTCCTTTTTCTGCTTGTTTCTCTGCCCTCTGTCTTGCCTTGCCTGCTCGTTTTTCTGCCCACTGTTTTCCCCTCATCCGTAATTGTTTGCATTCTCAGAATTGTAGATCTTAATTTATTAATGACTAAGAATACTATAAGATCACACACTGCTTAGAAAAAAAGCCTGGACTTAATACGCTCCTCAAGCATGGAGCTGGGAAACTTGAGAGCTCTGATGATCCGGCCCACTTTGAGCTTGGCTCTAAGGGTGACAAACCACTGGCGTGAAAGATGCATTTAGGCAAAATAAGGATACTTTTATGTGCTGCATCCACTGCTGCTCACTGTTGTGAGACTGAACTAGACTGTATACTGTACTCTAAACACCCATTATGTGCACTACAAATTGGATGTATTACCACTGTGACAGCAAAAAGTACTCATTATTACGGATCTACCACAGAGATGATGAATCATATTACAAAAAAAAGGATGCATTTGTTCAGACTACACTGCATTTCTTAGCAATAAGACAACAGATTCACTCTGTGGTTTGCTTCAATTAAACATGATTCAAAGAGGGAGAAACATTAACAAAGCAATCTTACTCCTTTCAGGCCTTAACTCTGCAATAGCAATGGTCAGCGAGGGCTTCTGGCTTCTTTTTTTAGGACTGCGCTAATCATTCGTTCACGCCTGAAATAAACTACAAATGCGATGTGACAGGATTGAGATTACCTAAAAACAATTGCAACTGAGTGAATGGCCTTCCTGCTGCCGAAGTGCTCTGTGGCTTTCCTATCTGCACGAGTCTGCACGTGTATAGAGAACACAGCTATTGTTTTATGTTAAGAAATTGCCTCAGATATGCAATTTCAGTAGATAAATTGGTTCTCAAAATTAGAACTGTGAATATCTTGGAGTATCACCCTGACAGAGAGTATTCTCCTACATTTTTTCAATTGTACATTTATAAATCTAATCAGAACAGGTGTTGGTGAAAAGAAAGAATATTCCATTTTAGAAGCATACAAAATTGGCCACCTATGAATTGGCGAATAGAGACAATATTAATTTGAAGTTGAAATATTATTTCACCAAAAGGTTCTGAGAAAAATACTTGATTTAATGTTACGCATTAGTAACGTGTGATTTCAATACTGCTGACCAAATACTATGAACACTACTAATGATACTACTACTACTGCTACTACGACTACTATTAATAATAATAATTATTAAAATTAAAAAGAATACTAGTTGTGCTACTACGATTATTCCTTGTACCTCCTAGTGCTGCTACTACTATTACTACTAGTACTACTACTACTACCAATAATAATATCAATAGTGAAACAAATTATAATCATAATAAAAAAAGTAGAATGCTAACAGTACTACTTTTCCTACTAATGTCCCGCTATTTCTACTACTACTTCAACTACTACTACTACTACTGCTACTAGTAATAACACCATTACTTTTTATGGAGTGCTTCATAGCAGACATCTGAAGATAATAGGTGTTACTAGCAACCGCTTTAATTGAACGTAGAAAGACATCCTTTGTTGCTTTAGTGGTAATCAGAAGGGACAGCTACTTAAAATATGGGACTGTATCTGTCTTTTAAATATAAATTAACAACCTATGGAAGGGTATCAAGCCCACTGCTAAACTTTGTACTGTCACAGCAGTGCCCCCCTTCATCTCCTGATATTCTTACTATAGGACTTTCTCAGAGCTTTATTTGTAAAAGAATAAGTCCTGGTGCCCATGGCTCTACTCATGAGACCTCAGCCAACACTATAAAATGTTTGCACAGCGAATACCAAGGCTACATAGTCTTAAAATTGCCTCATCCCTTTTTATTTGCTACCAGACACTCCATATCCCTTTATCTCACTCTTGCAGGTTCCTGCTTTCTCCATTTGCGACAGTTTTCCAATCTTTCTCTTTCTCTGTCTTTCCTTTTTTGTGGGGTATTTCTCTCTTGTGCGCAATACATTTTCGATGACAAAAAATAAGGACCAGAGCCCAAAAATATATTTTGACAACATTTTGAGTTTTTTATATCATGAGACAGAAATATCTGGAAATAAATAGTGTGATACAAAAATATTGTGATGCTGAATATAAATATAGTTTGAGAAAATCTTTTTTTTGGTAAATAATATAGTTGAATGTCGCTGTTGTTAAGATCATTTTTAATAATATAGTTATACAATTATTGTGTTTCAATTATTTTAATGTGTTTTACTTTACAAATTAATTTTGTGTTATTGTTTATAGAATTGTTATTATTTCTTTTAAATATAGTCTGTAATTTTAAGTGATTTAGATCATTTAATTTAATTGCTAATCGAACTTTATAGTGTTGTAGCACATTGTTGGGTTTGTAGGAGGATAGTGTGGGCAGTTAATTATTAAATAATTTTCTTTTTTTTTTTTTACAGAGTTTTAATTAGCTCGAACTTGACCCAAATCGGAGATCAGAGCACTTACATAGCACCAGTTGCATTACATAAGGACACATTCATTTTTGTTAGGCACGGGGAGATTAAGTGATTTTTCCATTGCAGAGACTCAAACCCAGTTCCCCAGATTAGAGGTTGACTATACTAGCCGTTAGACCAACTCCTTTCCCCAATTATTCATTAAATAATATTTTAACTGAATAATAATTATGTATATTGTGTAAATATTATTAGTTAGATTTTAGGCATGGGCTGCTGGGTTATTAGCGTTATAGGGCAGGCAGTGTCTTAAGTAATAATTAATAAACAATTCATTATTAGTTCATTATTTCATTAATTATTAAGTGTGCACATTGTGTTGTTTTTATTTATTTTAGGTATATATTAGGTTTAGGCTACTAAGTTTGTAGGAGGATAGGGTGGGAAATAAAGTAATTATTACATAATTATTTTTTAATGCTAATTAATTATTATATTGTATATAAGTCATGTAATTTGTTTAATTGTGGAGTGGAAATAGTAAATGTAACCCCTCTGAAGTCCAGCGATTTTCAAACTGCTTTACAGACTGGAGTGGGAATAGTAAATCTTTCCCCTCCGAAGTCCAACGGTTCTTAAGTAGCCCTCCTAAGAGTTCCAAATCTTGAATAAAATATTGAATTGAATTGAACTAAGGAAGGGGGTAATGTTCTATTCACACTGAAAGAGGCCCCATTGCTAAATCAAGAAATACACAAGCTGACTGACCCCTGCAAGTACTGACCGATTGTAGGCCACTGCACTTCATTGTCCAAAGTCCAGTTAGGGGCGTGGACATTTTAATCGGGTTCCTTAAGCTTCACAACACCACACAGTAATTGACCTCTGATATAAAATGTACAAGTGATTCGTTCATTTGTTTGATTTTGGAGTTTTATATAGCAACAAGGACGTATATTTAGAGAATAAAATCTGGAACAGGTAATCGATTATGGGCAATGGAGTAATGAATACTAGTTAGAAACCATTGGCACGAGGCAGGGTCTGCCCTCATTAGAAAGATGATTAACACATCTTCTTTGTCAGTGCAACCCTTGGAGAGTGTCTGGCCCTCCTTGGCACTTGGCCTAGGTAGTGTCTTGAATCCGTTAAGAGGCTCATGAGGCATTTCAGATTGAATAAACAAGTAGGCATCAATCATGCTTCTTTTAAAACCGCCCATCTATATTTAAGACACTGGAACAGAAGTATTCTTAACATTAGAGCGTGTGTTTTATGTTTTATGTATGTGTGTCATGTCTATGTCTTTTCTTTTACAGGGCTCGACTTCACGAGTAGTATGACACATTTTGTCTAGAGATAGCAGCCCACACTGTACCTTTCAAATTTTGGAAAGCGGACTATAAGACCCTTTTTCCTTCTTTCAGATTTTGTGATTAGCAGAAACCCTCGATTACTGAGCTGTAGGTACATTGTAGCCTGCATTACACTTCACTTTTCTGTAAAGATGAACAGATTTTTTAATAGAAACACGTGAGTAAGGTAGGGGATTTGTGCACCCGGTCCTGAAGAAGGGGCTAACAGGCACATGCATCAAGCGATTTGGGAATCGCAAACGGTGCGAATCGCAAAATTCGGCCGTTTGCGATTCCCAAATCACTATTTGGGATGCATCAACGTAAAAGTGAATAAATCGCTATTTTAGCGATTTTTTCAAGTGCGATTGCTTTTAAGGAATCGCAAATTTGCGATTCCTCAAAAGCAATGCATGAAACTAAAAAAAATTGCGAATTCGCAATTAGAGAGAAAAAATTACCATGAGGTTGGACCTCATGGTAATTTTGCGAAATGTTAGAAAAATGCAATTTTTTGCATTTTTTTAACTTTCATGTTGTGCACACACATGCCCTTAGGGCATGTGTGTACACAACATATGTGCATTGTTTGATTTCAGGGGTGCAACAGGGTGTCCTTTGGACACCCCTGCACCTTGAAATCGCAATCTCAATTTGCGATTAGCTAATTGCGAATCGCAAATTGAGATTGTCTTCCCATTCATTCCTATGGGCCTTTAGGCCCATAGGAATGAATGGGAAGGGATTCCTTAATTGCGATTCGCAAAATGCTAATCGCAATTAAGGAATTCTAAGAAATCGCAATTTATTTAGCGATTTCTTGATGCATAGGCATTTGCAATTCCTTAATTGCGATTCCTTAAAAATCGCAATTAAGGAATCGCAAATGCCGAGTTTGATGCATGTACCTGTTAGACCCCGAAACATGTTGACGCACACAGGAGGTATTGCACGTAGTACTGCATAAACACCTCCAAATCTCACACCTTTTTAATAGTACCAGCCCGGGGGCCCATTAAATTTTTGTGTCCACCCCACGAGCCAGGTCCTTTTTAAATGTTCACTCACTTGAACAACCCCACCACTCACGCACATGCAAAAACCCTCACATGCACCACACATAGATACCAAAGTAAGTGCTTCCGCGTAGTCGTAGGTCACAGCACGCCGCATCCCGTAGAGGGGTGCGAAGACCCCAATGATGAAGCATGACACCAAGGGTCCCTTTGGTGTGTGAGGGGTATTTTACAAACACTGTGTGCTCCCCACCACTGTAGGGAACACCACACCCTCTTTCACAGTTGGATTCTCTTTGGTAATACGTATATGGTTAGGGAAAACGAATCCATACGTTAACTCTCTCTCTCCCCCTTTTTGTTACCTAAAAGAGTAGAGAACTCAACATGAATCCACAGGAGAATTGGCTAGGTGCATGCCAAAAGATAGTAAGGAATAAATAGTTGTACGCAGGGACAACAGGAAGTTGCCACGTCTTTGTCACTGTACTGGCAGAAAAGTACATGTAAACCCAATCCTTCTCAGCAGTTGCTATGTCGTCTGGAGAAACAAATAAGATATATGTGGCTTTTATTCAGACAGGTTGCTGTTGCTAAGCATTAGAGTTTAGGGCGGTACAAATTCATTGACATCAGTGGCGTACCGAAACTTGAGGGGGCCCCCTGCAAAGTACATGGAGGGCCCCTCCCCCCACATTCTCTGTGCCAGACAATAGCTCTCAGGCCAGGCCAGCAACCCGCTAAACTGCATGGGCTGCAAGGCTTTTGTGACGCCACTGTTACCAATACGGCCGTTATAAGTAATATAACCCTGGATGTTGGAGTTAACAGTTAGGCTTAGTCTGCCGGCAGTCTAGCATAGGAGGTGGTCTATCCACTACAGAGTCCCCGCCATCAGTACACCGGGGAAGTTTGCCCATTTTTAGGTGAGTTTCCTGATGCAGACTCCTGTCATGATATAAAACATCAGGCCCGCTCATCGTTTAGTTTTGCCAAAAGTATATCCACTGCTCCTTCTCTTTCACACCTCTTTCCTCCCTATTGCTTTCTATTTCTTCCTTTCCATTATTGCTGAGCATCCTATCTTTTCTTCATTCTCATCCCTGTCTTTTTCTTTCTATCCTCAGTCACTTTTATCTCAAACTTTTTCTCTCCCATCCCGTCAAACTCATTCCACTATGCTTTCCTATCTTCCTTTTCAGTATTTCTCTCCCTTTCTCGCCTCTTTTTATGCTATCTGGTTTGGATTCCCTATGCCATTTTCTCACCCTCTCCATTCCCTACCTCTCTTTTCTCATTTCCCCTTTTATACGCCACCCTCTCTTCCGTATCAGCTTTCCAGCTGACCTTGCTCTTATAGCACCTCGTGATTTCTTTCCTGCATACTTTCTCACTGTGCCCCTTGATTAGCACTTCCAGTGCATTTCTATCTTTCACTATGCTCTTCATGAATCCTGTACAGACCTGGAGCCTGGATCTCTCTTATTGAGCCCTATTACCCTTCTTCTTCCTCAAACTCTCCCGGAACCCCTAGCGTCAAAGGTTGTATTTATTTACTTCAGAGTCCTCACTGTTGTCTCTAGAGAGGTGAGATGGTGCCTGTTCCCCAGTGCTATTTGTCCTGGCTCCCGTAGTGCCCAGCACCACAGCTGCTCAATGTATTGGGTGACAAAACCAAAAAAAAGAAACTGCACCTTGCCACAAACTTTAAATTGTCAAACTACCTTTTGTCGCAAATCAGTGTTGTTTGATTAAAATGTTTGAATCTCTCTCTCGCTCTCTTTCCATCTACATACACACAAACACACACTCACACACATACAAAAAGGCCACTGGTGGAGGAGAGGATTTTGCTGGAGTGGGGGACACACCCTTACCTCTGACCCACCACAAGCACTTTTTGTTTTGGACCGTGTATAATAACCTTGTTCAAACTCCTTCACTTCCCTTATCACACATATAGAATTCTTGTTGTTTTCTGTACAGTGACATAGAAATATTGTTGTGGACTCTTACGCAACAAAAAGCTCAGAGCAAGTCAATACTTCACATTCAGACACATCCACGTTGACACAACTCCCAAACCCCCCCAGGCATATTCCCACATAGGAAAAGGTAAAAAAGAGTATAATGTATGAGGTGCATCATTTAGGTCAGCACATTGGCTTAAAGAGAATGTACACTTTTCTTGTGGTCAGAGTACGTGTATCAACATTTTCCATCAGCTGTGCCATTAGTAAACCTGGTCTTGGAATCTCTCCCTGCTGCCTTTTAATTTTGCTAATTCATTTGTGTCCACACTCTGATAATACATTGTAAAGACCAGTCAGGGCTAAGGTTTTAAACAGATGCAACTGTCTGTTACCATTATTGGACAGATGTATTTAACCAATCCATTGTTATATTTCCTGGATGCTAACAACTCTCTCTTGCTTCTTTTTTAACTTCCACGCCACTACCTCACAAAGCCATTTACTGATAAGCACCACTATAGAACAAGGACAAAATCCCCCCAAAAAATAAGCTGTGTTCCAACCCCACGCCGCCTTCTCAATAACTCACTTTAAAATACTCCGCAGAGGGCTGATCTATTTAATGTTTGACAATAGCCCTTGAAACAGACTTCCTGATAAGCATCACAACTCATCCAACCTGCTACTGTTCAGAGAACAACTCAAGGATCTCCTGCCAACACTCAACCTACCAACATGCGATGCTGCTACTCAAGACTCACTAGTTTCCCCAACTAGTAGTTTATTGGTCATCAGCCCAAAACTAAGACCTACCTGTTTCTCCAACCTACTGTTCTGCAGAAACAATCCAAGGTGTCTTCCCCAAATTTCTCTAAATCAATAAAGACAAAGAGAATCAGTCACATACATAAACTTTCACACTGTGCAGCTTTCTCACCAGGGTGTCTGAGAGACTGACAGACAGGCACACATTCACTGTAGAGTGTGTCCCAGCACTTCTCTTGTCAAACACAGAGACATGGCATTTGATTGAGTGCACTGGCCTTTTTCTGTGAGAAACACTGGAGAAGGCGGGTCTGGGTACACGATTCAAAACATGGGAATTGTGCAACTATTCTAGCCCTGCAGCTTGGAGGCTGAGCTGGACCTTCACTTCATCCAAAAGAATGGACTGACATACTCCACGAAAATGCACACCTCCTCATTCTGTGCCTCGGGAAAAGAAGCAATGCTTAAGATTACACACTATTGGTACTACACCCCAGCCAAAAGGTAAAATGGAAACTCAATAGTCCTAATGGCTGTTAACGCAACTTCGGCCACCCAGACACACTGACTAGTCTCCTCTGGCTCGGTCTAAAACTCAAACGCTACTGGTATGCCGTTCTGAAAGATATCAATGAAATGTTTGCAACAGATATACCCTGTCTTTCTAGCTACGTCCTACTGAGAATCTCCTATGCCAACACACCCTCTACACTCTATCAAAGGGAAGGCAATGATAATGGCTTTGGCTTTGTGTGGGGCTAAACATGTCATCAAAGCCAAATGGGGCACAGGTACATTGTCGTCTTACTTTGGCTGAATAAACTGTGGGACCTTACAGGGATGGAAAAGCTTACTGCTTCCCTGCAGAACAAGTTGCTACACTTTGTGAAAATGAGGGGCCCATGCATCCAATCTCTGAAACAGGACTTTTGGGAACGTGTCCTCTTTACTTATGAGTACACCAGCTTACAAGACAAGACTGACCGCAGTGGGTACGACGCACTAAAAGACACAGCCTGCTGACACTGAGGGCCTCATTTATGAAACATGATGCATCGCTGCGTGAAAACAGCGATGCATCACTTTTCATTACGCTCTCTTTACGACATGCGGGATGCATCATATTTATAATATGACGCATCATGTCGTAAAGAGTTACAGATACTTCAATATTTCTGATGCATCTGTAGGCGTAAAAATTACGCATTGCTGGAGTGTGTCACAAAAGTGTCGCAACTTCAGCAATGGGTCACTTAACATGGGCAAGTCCTATTTCAAATGTGCCTGCGTCAGTCTTATGCCTGCTGTGGGGCAGGAGTAAGATATTAACGCATTTGCGTCTGGAAGTGACACAGTAAAATTTCATAAATATCGCTGTGTCACTTCTACGAAGCTTACTTGTGTTGGAATGCCCACCTGGGGCAGGTATAATATGATGCAGGGGTTTACAAAGTGACACATCTACCTAGATTCGCCACTTTGTAAAGATGACACAACATGGTGCAATTATTACGCCGCTGGTGCATCACAAAAAGTGACGCACCGGTGGCGCAAAGTGACGCAAGGGCTCATAAAAAACCCTGAATACTTAGCGAAAGAGCTCTTTCTGGTGAGACAGGTCATGCTCCCTGGGTGACAGCCCCGGATATTTTATCCCTCCCCTCCCACCTTTCCCAGTCTCCCCCTGGTATCCTCCCTTTTATGCCATCTATCTCCTTCTTCTGTTCTCCCACGGTTCTACCTAATCGGCCTGTGCATTCAGGTAAGAGTATTTCTTCCTGGATATATTAATAAAAAGATCTGAACCATAAAAGATCAATGTGTTGGCAAAATATTATTATAATATTCCATCAACATATGGTTTCTCAGATTTGTGGTCTTACATTTTCGCTGTTACTCTCAAAAACTGTAAACTTATTTCACTCTCCTTTGGTCTGCAGAACTATCTGATAACCCTCTTCAACTCAAGGCACCTCTTATAACAAAGTGTTTCTTTGTTCTGAATTTCTAAACTCTCAAAGGCATTATTGTACAAATTTACCAACCTCAAAAAGATGAAACTATGACTTGGCCTAGTTGAAATTCAAATTCATGAACAACAGATCACAAAACATGTCTTCTCTTTTGATCTCACTGCATCTTCCCTCTCACTTCCCTCTTCTCTTCTTAGTTCTCTCATCCTTTGTCTCTCTTTCTCTCTCTCTCTGCCTTACTTACTCTAATTATTTCCATGTATCTCCTTCTCATTATATTGCTTCCCCATTGTCCATGCCTTTTCCCCTCTCTCCACTCTCCAGTTGTCTGTGCCTTCTGCCCCCTCCCTCCCATTGTCCGTGCCTTCTCACCCACCCTTCCTTCCTTTGTGCGTGATGCCTACCATTTACAATGCAGTAGGTCTCATATAAATTCAAGACCTATCACATTGCAAATGCTTGTTTATGCGGGGCATCAGGTTTGCCATTGCCCTTGTTCCTTCCCTTCCTTCCCCATCGGCGGTGGCACCAGAAAAGCTTGCCATCGTGACCTGCATGGTGTGTACTAGCATCTGATACGACGTAGCTGACCTGATGATTGTCTGCTCTATCACACAAGAAATAAAACAATCTTGAAGGAGCGAGAGGAACACTTCACCTCCGCCCTGGTGCAAGGCTTCTGCTAGGACTCATCGTGGTCAGTAAATGTTTTTCAAATCTCACCTGCTCTTCTCCTTTCGAGGGTCGCCAACTAGAAACGTAGCCGTCGAGGGGGTAACACTCTTCACACAAAAGGAATCATGTGTTCTGTAAAACATTTGCACAGTGTCACAGGGTTAATTCAAGTGGCACTGTGCTGGGCATGCAATGCATACTCAGCACCGTGCCACTTGAATGGCCCGTCAAGAGGGCACAGGACATGGAAGGAGACGTGCAAGAGACACTACCTGGCGCAGTACATACGACCAGCAGGTCACTACACATACTACATGTAATACATGCCAATGTGGAACTCTTTGAGCACGGAACATACAGCACACTAGGTGACATGCATATGCCAAGGTGAAATTCTTCGAACACAGAGCTCACTTAGGCAATGGAGATGTGGGTGCCAATGTGCAGGTATTTGGACAGTCCTTCACATACCAGAAGACAAGTGCACACCAATGTGAAACATCTGGGCACAGGATGTACTGCACATACAAGGCCTCATACATGTTAACAAGAAACACATTGTAGGGAACGTGCATGACAATGTAAATGTAAATGTGTTTGTATTGCGCCTTCTACCCAGAGGTCTCGTAGCGCTGCATTCATACCGCTGTGGAACCCTTCCTGGCTTTCCTGTGAGATGTCCACTTCTGGGCACCCCCAAGGTGAAACCAGGCATCCAAGCACTGCTGGGGCCGTTGTGGAGATTAAGCAAGCTATTGCCCAGAGTCACGGAGTGGGACCCATGATTAGACTAGGCACTGAGGCGAAAATTATCAGGTCCGGGGAGATTGAGTCCAAAAGCCGCTGAGGCGGGAATTGAACCCTGGTCCCGGGCCAGACCTCTGCATCAGGTCTGCCGCTCTAACCATTGAGCCACGCTTCTCCACAATGAAAAACTATTTGGGCAGAGTAAAATCACAAGAAATGTGTGCATGTCATTGTGAAGCTATCTAGGCACAGTTCATTTTATACCTGCTAGAAGACATGTGCATGGCAATGAGAAATGTTCTGGGAAAAGTACACACTTCACATCTTGAGGAAAAGTGCATGTAAATGAGAAACTATCTGGGCACAGTAAATACAGAGTTTACCTATGTGTATACCAATGAAAACTATTTTGTTGCAATACTTACAACACTCTATAGGAGACAGCTTCTTGTCAACGTGGTACTATCTGGGCACAGTACACATTGCACTCACTAGGAAAGATGTGTATGCCAATGTAAATCTACATGGACACAGCACACGCAGTGCTTTGTGTGTGAAAGCAAAACTATCTGGGCACAACACACACAGTGGCTTGTGTGTGAATGCAAAACTATCTGGGCGCAACACACGTACCATTTTCTTGTCACAGTTCATACAGAGTTCTCTGTAGAGAAGACGTGTGAATATAAAAAAGTCTAGACACAGCACCTACGCAGCTCTCTAGGAAAGATGTGTTTGGCAATGTAAACCTATTTGAGTGCAGTGCATACAGTGCTGTGTGAGTTAATGTAAACCTATCCGGACTCTGTACATACAGTGCTCACTGGGAAAGGTGTATGTACCAATGGAAAACTATTTGTGTGCAGGTGAGTGAGTACATGGCTCACTGGGGATGATGTGTGCATGCCGTGCAGTGTTGTGTGTGTCAATACAAAACTATCCGGGGGTAGTACATGCAGTGCTCGCTAGCGAGCAAGCATGCAAATGACAAATAAGTGTGCAAAGTACAACACAAACTAGAAACAAACATTTGAAATGCAATAAGTCTCGTTTTTTAGAAACTTTCACCTATTCGTATTGTAAATGACAATGCCTTTTATTTATGTGTTTTTGTTCTGAACAAATAAATAAAAGGCAGTGTCATTTACAATGCCTATAGCTAAAAATCTCGCAATTGAGAGACCTATTGCATTGCAAATGCTTGTTTTTCTACCTGTCATTCCAGCTTCTTTCTTTCCAGCAAGTGGAAACAGAGACTTTGGTGCAGGGCAGATACGAGGAAAAACACTGATCTGAGGAGCCAACAAGTAAAATAATTGCAATCAACACAGGCAAGATGCCCCCCCTTACTCCTGATACCCGGTGTCACTGCGCTGGCTGCACCACTGATCGGCCCCTGATGGTGTACCTTCCAATCGGTTTGATCAGAGTCTGTTCATGGAACTGCAAACTTTCTCCTGCCCCAGTCAGCTCTGTGTGTCCTCCTCCCTTCTCAGAGGAGCAGTGCCCGGTGAAGAATGCTCTTTCTGAGGGCCCCTATCCTTTTTCCAGGCCTGGCTCTGACTGATTGAAACAATGTAAACTGTTACTTTGTTTCCCTTCAGTCCTGGGTCAACAGGAGGAGCTCAGAGCAGGATGCACACTACAGCTGCTTAAGAGCAAGAAACACACAGCTCTCTACAGAAAGGGGCCTGCGGGGGTGTTTGTTATGCCTCTGATTGAAATGTAGATGCTCCATGCTCTCCAAAGGGACTACATGTTTTTGTTTTTCCAAATTATTTTTTATTGAGGCATTTTACCAGTACAATAGTCATGACAGAATAATTAAAACAACTTCCGGGGCAGGATCGGTGGAAAGTAGCATGAACATATCAATCCCGGGTGAATCCGCTGTGGAGCGCATAATAGGTGTAAGGTGGGAACGATCTCATATGCAGGCCCTGTTACTGGAGAAAGAGTGAGAGTGAATCGTGAGGTCTGAACCGAGGGTTGGAAGGGGTATGTTCTTACATCATATCATATGCATGTATGGGTGCCTCTAAAACCAGAGCCCTCATTCGTCTTTGTTTGTCTGTGTGACTTACAACTCTTTAAAGAGGTTGGGAACAATAATACAGTGAGAATCATTGCACAAAACATAGAATTTTCCCATCTTCAGGGGTGACACACTGAAATATACAAAACCTGATGGATGGAATGCTTGAATTAATCTCAGCCACTGGTAATTACATTCAGAAACTCGTGATTTTCCTCCTGCATCCAATTCTGCTTGCACTCTTTCTGCTTCTGATAGCGTCATTTATAACTGCTAACTTCTTTCTATCAACGAAGAATTTACACACTGAAAACATTAATTGTAAGGTTCACCACATCTCATCACAGCCTGTACTGATCAAAAGAATGTGAGTTTTCTGAAAAGCATCAAACGTGACAATTCTTGGCATGAGCGTTAGTCTCTTTTCTTTTCCAGATTCTCCTACAATATTACTTACTGCCGGAGAAAGGCATATGGCTGAGATACCCGCCACCCCCTCTCAACACAATCCCCAAGAATGGGAAACCGGAAACAGTTCTGAACTTTTGGAAGACGGGAGGGAGTGACCCTCCCGGCCGTATTTATTAAAATATGAAACAAAATAAAACATTAAAATAAAAGTTTCATATTAATGTACAATTTCATTTCCACATTGCGATGTTTGGCTAACCTTAACATATTCTCTAATACAAAGGTTCTCCTAGCCGAACTAACATCCTACAAAACGTTTAACTTGAAATTGTACATCCTAACGTTTAAGGGCCAACGGCAAGGTCGTAACCGGTGTCAAGATCCCTAAACCAGACATATCCCCCCCACTTGTGAGGGGCGACCGCACAGAGGTGTACCTCAAGTGCATTTACCAATTTCCCTTGACTTGACGGGGGCCCCAATAAACTCGACGCCATTTAAAGGTCGTCCGAGGACTCGTGTGAGGTATCTAGAAGGTAGCGTAGACCCCCTCCCAAACCCCACACAACTTACCACATCTGCCGTCGCAGATGTCCAGGCCCCGGGAAATTCCCCAGGAGGGGGCTGTAGCCCCTCCTACCCAGGAAGGGGCCTTGACCGCCTTTCCTTTCCTTTCGGCGGCCCATCCTTAGAAGGGACCGCCTCCCCGTTGAGGGGCCAATGGCCACCTCCCTCGAGCGCTCCCATCCGTAATGGGTGACGCCCACCCATAGGGATCTTCCAATTACTGCTCACCGATCATGACCTTACCGCCCGACCAAAATAAATACGACAATTCTAACTAAATTACTAAATGACTAAAATTACTAAAAGACAGTAATAATTACAACTTATTAAACGGCATGATCACTGATCAACACTAGTGCATAATTACTTTATTTGCAAAACATATTACAATTTGACCATTCTTTATTGCATATTCAAGCTATCACGATAGTCATCACAACCTGCCAAAATAAGTGTTACCACATCAAACTTTATTCAAAACCACTTGCTGTCCTCAGGGGCTGGTGGGTGGGTCAAAATTGGCTCTTCGTTCCGTCTCGAGCTCACGTGCAGCGAGGAGGTGCAGCTTCAGAGCACAGGAACAAGAGGATGCTTTCTTGGCTTGTTGCTCCTTTTATCCGTCTTCAGGGCGGGCGTAAACCCGCCCCTGCCTGCCCCAAAGGGCGTGGCCGGCCGCGTCGGTGTCTAGGCCAGCCCACTCCAGGGCGGGAAAAAGCGTGCCCCGGCTACGCCGCTTCGGGCATACCAGCCGAGACTCGCCTCCCGCCCAAGATGGCTTCCCGGGGGGATCGTGGTACTCCGCCATACGTTCGGGGGGACCGAATGGTCGCCCCTTTCCATATGGCTGAGATACCCGCCACCCCCTCTCAACACAATCCCCAAGAATGGGAAACCGGAAACAGTTCTGAACTTTTGGAAGACGGGAGGGAGTGACCCTCCCGGCCGTATTTATTAAAATATGAAACAAAATAAAACATTAAAATAAAAGTTTCATATTAATGTACAATTTCATTTCCACATTGCGATGTTTGGCTAACCTTAACATATTCTCTAATACAAAGGTTCTCCTAGCCGAACTAACATCCTACAAAACGTTTAACTTGAAATTGTACATCCTAACGTTTAAGGGCCAACGGCAAGGTCGTAACCGGTGTCAAGATCCCTAAACCAGACATATCCCCCCCACTTGTGAGGGGCGACCGCACAGAGGTGTACCTCAAGTGCATTTACCAATTTCCCTTGACTTGACGGGGGCCCCAATAAACTCGACGCCATTTAAAGGTCGTCAGAGGACTCGTGTGAGGTATCTAGAAGGTAGCGTAGACCCCCTCCCAAACCCCACACAACTTACCACATCTGCCGTCGCAGATGTCCAGGCCCCGGGAAATTCCCCAGGAGGGGGCTGTAGCCCCTCCTACCCAGGAAGGGGCCTTGACCGCCTTTCCTTTCCTTTCGGCGGCCCATCCTTAGAAGGGACCGCCTCCCCGTTGAGGGGCCAATGGCCACCTCCCTCGAGCGCTCCCATCCGTAATGGGTGACGCCCACCCATAGGGATCTTCCAATTACTGCTCACCGATCATGACCTTACCGCCACAGGCCGGATAGTTGACCGGCTATCCGGACCCCCCACAACACTCCTGCCTAAAGGTCATGTTATAAACTCTTTAACCAAGCTATGAGGTCTCCTATGAGTAACTCGTTCCCCACCCGGGACAAATGAACACCATCCCCCAAATACATACTGTCCCCTTTAATACAACCATGCGAAACAGAATGCAGTGTACTTGAACGAAACAATCTACTCACTTTGTTATTAATTTTTCTTACTGAATGATTCAGAGCAAAAACCGAAATAGCCCCCCGCCACACTTTTCGTGGAATCATATGGGACCATGCAATTGTGCACCCTGGAACTCTTCTTGCCAACCAACTTACTGTGGAAAGCATTGCCTCAAGAAGAAGTCGTCTACCAGTGGCCACCAAATCGTTGCCCCCAAGATGGACTATGATTATAGACGGCGGTGACCTTGTCCGCCCTAACAAACCCTCAAAAAATGATTGAAATTGGTCAATACAGAGCCCGCCCTTTCCGTAGAAGGACACCCTGTACCCGTATTCCCCAGCCACGTGAATCATGTCACCTGCTTTGAATACGTCCGCGGCACGCCTCACGTATGAGTGGCCCACGACCCACACCTCCTTTTTCACAGCCGGTGATGTCTGACCGCTGGTCCCCAGGTGTCGGGTCGACTGCACAGTCCGCCCCGCCTCGTAGGCTTGCGTAACTGAAAACCAAACAAAAACAAGAAGCGTGAGTACATCATTACAGCTTCACAACATGTGCAACCGCACATACCTTTTATAACAGTTCGAGGACCAACGCCCCACACGTTTTACTTCTTCTACACTCAGACCCCTGGCTGTAGCCTCTGTAGCAGCCCCTATCCGAAAGGAATGGGTCCCAAACTCGCCGGGGTTCAAGCCCGCGGCCGAAATCGACATCGCAAGCACCCGCTGGAACTGAAACCTCGTCAGTGGGGTGGCGTCAGCGTGTCTCAACAAGGTCCCCCCCCATGATGCCACCCTTTGCGCTAAATATTCCTCTACGCAAACCACAGGGCACATGGAAGACCCGGGAACCCTCTGTATGATTATGCAGTCCCCAATCGCACCCTGATCGGTTTTGGACCTGACAAACGAGACAGTCATCGTCTCCCCCTTGACCTGAATGTGCTCTCGGCACAGTCCCCCCATCGTATCCTGCTTGTTCTTCGCCACTAGTTCGCTTACCCGCATAGCCCCATGGAATGCCAGCGCAAAAGCGGCTCGGAATAACACTGTTTCATACTGGGATGAACACGTAGCAGGGAGTACGGATAATAACAGGGCCAACCTATCCAGACCTATCGGGTGCCTCTCATCTACTCTGCGACCCTCAAGGCGTTGCCACCCACGTAGCGCTTTTTGCACAACGAAAGACGCTGTCGGGTCCTGGATCCCGTGAGCCCTTGCCATAAAGGAAATGGCGGCCCGATGCCTCTGGGCCGTAGCTACTGATTTGCCTGCCCGATGTAGAGACAGCAGAAATTTTACTACAAACTCTTCCTGGCCCCAAAGCTCCCTCCTAGCAGTCCCCAAAAAGGCCCAATAGGAACGGAACGCCCCTTCGTATGCCTTCCTTGTCCTGGGTGCTAAACTCTCTCCCACGAGGTTTTGTAGTTCGGGGCACCGAGAGACCAGAGAGCTTCGGGAAAGGGTGCCGCCACCGGGTCCGCTGTGGGCAGAAAACCCCAGAAGGCCTGCATACGGAAACGAGAAAGCGCATCAGCCGCTTGGTTCATTACCCCCGGCACATGTCTTGCCTTAAATAGCACATTCAATTGCATACACAATAACACAATTTCCTTGAGCAGTCTCAGAATCCATTTGCATCGTGCTGCCTGACTATTGATACACTCAACCACGGTCATGTTATCAGACCAGAACACCACAGAGTGATCTCTGAACCCCTCGGGCCAAGTTTTCAGGGCCACCAGAATAGGGAAAAGTTCAAGAAAAGCAATGTTACTTGTCAGCCCGCACTCGTGCCACCATGTCGGCCATTTTTGAGCCGACCATCGAGTGCCGAATATGGCACCAAAACCAATGCTTCCTGCCGAATCTGTCCACAGCCCCAGCTCATCGGAGGACACCGCCGGTTTGTTCCAGACAATTCGACCATTGAAATCCGCCAGAAATGCCAACCAAATGCGCATGTCCTGGCGAACCTCTGCCGACAGCCTCGTGCGATGATGACCCTCCTTCAGGCCGACCATGGCTTGAGCGATCGAGCGGGAAAAGGGGCGGGCCATCGGCATTACTCTCAGGGCAAAATTCAGCTGGCCCACCAATTGTTGTAATTGAAGCAGTTTGACCTTAGACTCATTAATACACGTCTCCAGGGATGACCTGAATCTTAGCACTTTTTCTCTCGGTAATCGAAAACAACCTTCCTCTGAGTCTAGCTCGATCCCCAGAAACTCGAGGCAAGTCGAGGGACCCACAGTCTTACCTGGTGCCAATGGCACACCAAAATGCATCATTAAGACACGAAATTCATTCAAAGCCTGTCCACATTCTGGATCCCCGGCTGCCCCCAGAAACAAAAAGTCATCGAGATAATGCATAACATTTTGAAAACCCGTCCTCTTTGTGAAGACCCATTGCAGAAAACAACTGAATTTTTCAAAATAGGCACAAGATATAGAGCATCCCATTGGCATACATCTATCCATGTAATAGTGTCCCTGAAACATGAAACCAAGGAGACGCTGATCGTCTGGGTGTACCGGGAGCAACCGGAACGCTGACTCAATATCTGACTTTGCCATCAGCGCACCAGGCCCTAGGCGATTCAACATGGCGACGGCCTCATCGAAAGATGCGTACCGCACCGAACACACTTCCGGGTCTATCGCATCATTCACGGAAAGACCACGTGGGGCTGATAAATTATGTATCAGTCGAAACTCACCCGGGTCCTTCTTGGGGACCACCCCTAAAGGGGAACAAACAAAGTTAGCACATGGTGACTTATCAAATGGACCGGCGACTCGACCTCGAGTAACCTCCTTCCTAATCTTCTCCTGTACCACGGTCGTATGTTGTAAGACCGACAGTTGGTTTTTACATTTTGCTACACCCTGAAAATCCCCCACTGGGATGCGGAAACCATATGAAAACCCGTTCCGCAACACCCCAGCGGAAACATGATCCGGGTAGTCGCTGAGCCAAGGAATCATTGCCATGGTATCAATCGGAGTAGGTAAAGGCGCCCCTCGGACTATTTCAGACCTGTTTGGCGCCTCCCCTACCGCCGTTATCACCCGTTTTGGCTCTGCACATGGACTCAGGATGAGATGGCTGCCCACACCCTCCACATTCATGTCTAAACTTGCATGAACCCTGGGGCCTCGTACATTTACCCCTGTTAAAGTTCCAACAAATCCCCCTTTTACCTGCGTTGCCGTTCGGCTTCGAGTGGTAGTCATTACCCGTACCTGATCGAAAGGGTGTCCCAGCATATTGGCGGGAGGATTCACCCGCGCTACTCCCTACCAATGGTAATTTCAACATACCAGTACTCTCCATTTTTGACCATGAAACAGAGTCGTAACAATCCCAAGTCAAGTTTTTGTCGTGTTCTTTCGCTTTTCTAAAAATATTATCGTAACAGAACCACTGATTGCCCCCATATGATCCATAATATTCCATGATCCGTGACTGATAAATAGGCAATTCGGTCAGCAACTCGGGCCTACGTTCGCCCATGATGGAGGTAAAGATTCCCCATGCCCTGCCCCAAGTGCCAATGTTTTCGTCAACCTTAAAGGCGGCCATCTTTGCGCGCCAAACACTCGGATGCATGAGCTCCTTTTGGCTCTTAACATGCTCCATCTCATAATGGTCGGTAAGCAACGAAAAAATGTTTACATACTCGCCCGCCCACATCTTTTCCTTAATTACCAGAGGGACATGCTGACCCAACTTTTCCCTTCGTGAAGGTGCAGACTCCTCCCTCGCAATCGGCAATGGCCGCTTACCTGAACCAGAAGCTGCATCCGCCGCTGGACCTGCTCCTGTTGCTTTATACACCGCCGGAGACAGCGGGGTAACTGGCGATGGTGCCTTCGCCGCCTCCCTAGTTTCACGCAGTTGCTTCATCAACACCCGTGCGTCGTCAGCCGTGGCGCCCTCGCTATCTTTCCCCAACCACGCTGCCAATTGTGCTGCTAACTCAGGCGGCATGTCCTCTCCGGACACGGGAGTGACCACCACGGGTATCGGATTCCCCTCCCTCGGCGCCGGAGTTGGCTCCTTGAGTGGGGTATCGGGGACCGGGATGTCCCCTCCAGATGCCCCCCTTCTGGGCCTCTTGCCTTTTTCTACAGGAGCTGCTCCCGCCAAAGGTCGTTTCGGTCCCCCTTCCCCGTCTTTAGTCGCCATCTGCTTCTTCAGATCGGTAACTTCTTTCATGAGCATACGGAGCATCTGATCGGTAGTGACTCGCTTTCCGACTTTCTTAGGCATTCTCAGACAGAGTATCTGTAAGACAAAAAAGAAAGATTACCACGCTCAAAATTGGCTCTTCGTTCCGTCTCGAGCTCACGTGCAGCGAGGAGGTGCAGCTTCAGAGCACAGGAACAAGAGGATGCTTTCTTGGCTTGTTGCTCCTTTTATCCGTCTTCAGGGCGGGCGTAAACCCGCCCCTGCCTGCCCCAAAGGGCGTGGCCGGCCGCGTCGGTGTCTAGGCCAGCCCACTCAAGGGCGGGAAAAAGCGCGCCCCGGCTACGCCGCTTCGGGCATACCAGCCGAGACTCGCCTCCCGCCCAAGATGGCTTCCCGGGGGGATCGTGGTACTCCGCCATACGTTCGGGGGGACCGAATGGTCGCCCCTTTCCATATGGCTGAGATACCCGCCACCCCCTCTCAACACAATCCCCAAGAATGGGAAACCGGAAACAGTTCTGAACTTTTGGAAGACGGGAGGGAGTGACCCTCCCGGCCGTATTTATTAAAATATGAAACAAAATAAAACATTAAAATAAAAGTTTCATATTAATGTACAATTTCATTTCCACATTGCGATGTTTGGCTAACCTTAACATATTCTCTAATACAAAGGTTCTCCTAGCCGAACTAACATCCTACAAAACGTTTAACTTGAAATTGTACATCCTAACGTTTAAGGGCCAACGGCAAGGTCGTAACCGGTGTCAAGATCCCTAAACCAGACATATCCCCCCCACTTGTGAGGGGCGACCGCACAGAGGTGTACCTCAAGTGCATTTACCAATTTCCCTTGACTTGACGGGGGCCCCAATAAACTCGACGCCATTTAAAGGTCGTCAGAGGACTCGTGTGAGGTATCTAGAAGGTAGCGTAGACCCCCTCCCAAACCCCACACAACTTACCACATCTGCCGTCGCAGATGTCCAGGCCCCGGGAAATTCCCCAGGAGGGGGCTGTAGCCCCTCCTACCCAGGAAGGGGCCTTGACCGCCTTTCCTTTCCTTTCGGCGGCCCATCCTTAGAAGGGACCGCCTCCCCGTTGAGGGGCCAATGGCCACCTCCCTCGAGCGCTCCCATCCGTAATGGGTGACGCCCACCCATAGGGATCTTCCAATTACTGCTCACCGATCATGACCTTACCGCCACAGGCCGGATAGTTGACCGGCTATCCGGACCCCCCACAACACTCCTGCCTAAAGGTCATGTTATAAACTCTTTAACCAAGCTATGAGGTCTCCTATGAGTAACTCGTTCCCCACCCGGGACAAATGAACACCATCCCCCAAATACATACTGTCCCCTTTAATACAACCATGCGAAACAGAATGCAGTGTACTTGAACGAAACAATCTACTCACTTTGTTATTAATTTTTCTTACTGAATGATTCAGAGCAAAAACCGAAATAGCCCCCCGCCACACTTTTCGTGGAATCATATGGGACCATGCAATTGTGCACCCTGGAACTCTTCTTGCCAACCAACTTACTGTGGAAAGCATTGCCTCAAGAAGAAGTCGTCTACCAGTGGCCACCAAATCGTTGCCCCCAAGATGGACTATGATTATAGACGGCGGTGACCTTGTCCGCCCTAACAAACCCTCAAAAAATGATTGAAATTGGTCAATACAGAGCCCGCCCTTTCCGTAGAAGGACACCCTGTACCCGTATTCCCCAGCCACGTGAATCATGTCACCTGCTTTGAATACGTCCGCGGCACGCCTCACGTATGAGTGGCCCACGACCCACACCTCCTTTTTCACAGCCGGTGATGTCTGACCGCTGGTCCCCAGGTGTCGGGTCGACTGCACAGTCCGCCCCGCCTCGTAGGCTTGCGTAACTGAAAACCAAACAAAAACAAGAAGCGTGAGTACATCATTACAGCTTCACAACATGTGCAACCGCACATACCTTTTATAACAGTTCGAGGACCAACGCCCCACACGTTTTACTTCTTCTACACTCAGACCCCTGGCTGTAGCCTCTGTAGCAGCCCCTATCCGAAAGGAATGGGTCCCAAACTCGCCGGGGTTCAAGCCCGCGGCCGAAATCGACATCGCAAGCACCCGCTGGAACTGAAACCTCGTCAGTGGGGTGGCGTCAGCGTGTCTCAACAAGGTCCCCCCCCATGATGCCACCCTTTGCGCTAAATATTCCTCTACGCAAACCACAGGGCACATGGAAGACCCGGGAACCCTCTGTATGATTATGCAGTCCCCAATCGCACCCTGATCGGTTTTGGACCTGACAAACGAGACAGTCATCGTCTCCCCCTTGACCTGAATGTGCTCTTGGCACAGTCCCCCCATCGTATCCTGCTTGTTCTTCGCCACTAGTTCGCTTACCCGCATAGCCCCATGGAATGCCAGCGCAAAAGCGGCTCGGAATAACACTGTTTCATACTGGGATGAACACGTAGCAGGGAGTACGGATAATAACAGGGCCAACCTATCCAGACCTATCGGGTGCCTCTCATCTACTCTGTGACCCTCAAGGCGTTGCCACCCACGTAGCGCTTTTTGCACAACGAAAGACGCTGTCGGGTCCTGGATCCCGTGAGCCCTTGCCATAAAGGAAATGGCGGCCCGATGCCTCTGGGCCGTAGCTACTGATTTGCCTGCCCGATGTAGAGACAGCAGAAATTTTACTACAAACTCTTCCTGGCCCCAAAGCTCCCTCCTAGCAGTCCCCAAAAAGGCCCAATAGGAACGGAACGCCCCTTCGTATGCCTTCCTTGTCCTGGGTGCTAAACTCTCTCCCACGAGGTTTTGTAGTTCGGGGCACCGAGAGACCAGAGAGCTTCGGGAAAGGGTGCCGCCACCGGGTCCGCTGTGGGCAGAAAACCCCAGAAGGCCTGCATACGGAAACGAGAAAGCGCATCAGCCGCTTGGTTCATTACCCCCGGCACATGTCTTGCCTTAAATAGCACATTCAATTGCATACACAATAACACAATTTCCTTGAGCAGTCTCAGAATCCATTTGCATCGTGCTGCCTGACTATTGATACACTCAACCACGGTCATGTTATCAGACCAGAACACCACAGAGTGATCTCTGAACCCCTCGGGCCAAGTTTTCAGGGCCACCAGAATAGGGAAAAGTTCAAGAAAAGCAATGTTACTTGTCAGCCCGCACTCGTGCCACCATGTCGGCCATTTTTGAGCCGACCATCGAGTGCCGAATATGGCACCAAAACCAATGCTTCCTGCCGAATCTGTCCACAGCCCCAGCTCATCGGAGGACACCGCCGGTTTGTTCCAGACAATTCGACCATTGAAATCCGCCAGAAATGCCAACCAAATGCGCATGTCCTGGCGAACCTCTGCCGACAGCCTCGTGCGATGATGACCCTCCTTCAGGCCGACCATGGCTTGAGCGATCGAGCGGGAAAAGGGGCGGGCCATCGGCATTACTCTCAGGGCAAAATTCAGCTGGCCCACCAATTGTTGTAATTGAAGCAGTTTGACCTTAGACTCATTAATACACGTCTCCAGGGATGACCTGAATCTTAGCACTTTTTCTCTCGGTAATCGAAAACAACCTTCCTCTGAGTCTAGCTCGATCCCCAGAAACTCGAGGCAAGTCGAGGGACCCACAGTCTTACCTGGTGCCAATGGCACACCAAAATGCATCATTAAGACACGAAATTCATTCAAAGCCTGTCCACATTCTGGATCCCCGGCTGCCCCCAGAAACAAAAAGTCATCGAGATAATGCATAACATTTTGAAAACCCGTCCTCTTTGTGAAGACCCATTGCAGAAAACAACTGAATTTTTCAAAATAGGCACAAGATATAGAGCATCCCATTGGCATACATCTATCCATGTAATAGTGTCCCTGAAACATGAAACCAAGGAGACGCTGATCGTCTGGGTGTACCGGGAGCAACCGGAACGCTGACTCAATATCTGACTTTGCCATCAGCGCACCAGGCCCTAGGCGATTCAACATGGCGACGGCCTCATCGAAAGATGCGTACCGCACCGAACACACTTCCGGGTCTATCGCATCATTCACGGAAAGACCACGTGGGGCTGATAAATTATGTATCAGTCGAAACTCACCCGGGTCCTTCTTGGGGACCACCCCTAAAGGGGAACAAACAAAGTTAGCACATGGTGACTTATCAAATGGACCGGCGACTCGACCTCGAGTAACCTCCTTCCTAATCTTCTCCTGTACCACGGTCGTATGTTGTAAGACCGACAGTTGGTTTTTACATTTTGCTACACCCTGAAAATCCCCCACTGGGATGCGGAAACCATATGAAAACCCGTTCCGCAACACCCCAGCGGAAACATGATCCGGGTAGTCGCTGAGCCAAGGAATCATTGCCATGGTATCAATCGGAGTAGGTAAAGGCGCCCCTCGGACTATTTCAGACCTGTTTGGCGCCTCCCCTACCGCCGTTATCACCCGTTTTGGCTCTGCACATGGACTCAGGATGAGATGGCTGCCCACACCCTCCACATTCATGTCTAAACTTGCATGAACCCTGGGGCCTCGTACATTTACCCCTGTTAAAGTTCCAACAAATCCCCCTTTTACCTGCATTGCCGTTCGGCTTCGAGTGGTAGTCATTACCCGTACCTGATCGAAAGGGTGTCCCAGCATATTGGCGGGAGGATTCACCCGCGCTACTCCCTACCAATGGTAATTTCAACATACCAGTACTCTCCATTTTTGACCATGAAACAGAGTCGTAACAATCCCAAGTCAAGTTTTTGTCGTGTTCTTTCGCTTTTCTAAAAATATTATCGTAACAGAACCACTGATTGCCCCCATATGATCCATAATATTCCATGATCCGTGACTGATAAATAGGCAATTCGGTCAGCAACTCGGGCCTACGTTCGCCCATGATGGAGGTAAAGATTCCCCATGCCCTGCCCCAAGTGCCAATGTTTTCGTCAACCTTAAAGGCGGCCATCTTTGCGCGCCAAACACTCGGATGCATGAGCTCCTTTTGGCTCTTAACATGCTCCATCTCATAATGGTCGGTAAGCAACGAAAAAATGTTTACATACTCGCCCGCCCACATCTTTTCCTTAATTACCAGAGGGACATGCTGACCCAACTTTTCCCTTCGTGAAGGTGCAGACTCCTCCCTCGCAATCGGCAATGGCCGCTTACCTGAACCAGAAGCTGCATCCGCCGCTGGACCTGCTCCTGTTGCTTTATACACCGCCGGAGACAGCGGGGTAACTGGCGATGGTGCCTTCGCCGCCTCCCTAGTTTCACGCAGTTGCTTCATCAACACCCGTGCGTCGTCAGCCGTGGCGCCCTCGCTATCTTTCCCCAACCACGCTGCCAATTGTGCTGCTAACTCAGGCGGCATGTCCTCTCCGGACACGGGAGTGACCACCACGGGTATCGGATTCCCCTCCCTCGGCGCCGGAGTTGGCTCCTTGAGTGGGGTATCGGGGACCGGGATGTCCCCTCCAGATGCCCCCCTTCTGGGCCTCTTGCCTTTTTCTACAGGAGCTGCTCCCGCCAAAGGTCGTTTCGGTCCCCCTTCCCCGTCTTTAGTCGCCATCTGCTTCTTCAGATCGGTAACTTCTTTCATGAGCATACGGAGCATCTGATCGGTAGTGACTCGCTTTCCGACTTTCTTAGGCATTCTCAGACAGAGTATCTGTAAGACAAAAAAGAAAGATTACCACGCTCAAAATTGGCTCTTCGTTCCGTCTCGAGCTCACGTGCAGCGAGGAGGTGCAGCTTCAGAGCACAGGAACAAGAGGATGCTTTCTTGGCTTGTTGCTCCTTTTATCCGTCTTCAGGGCGGGCGTAAACCCGCCCCTGCCTGCCCCAAAGGGCGTGGCCGGCCGCGTCGGTGTCTAGGCCAGCCCACTCCAGGGCGGGAAAAAGCGCGCCCCGGCTACGCCGCTTCGGGCATACCAGCCGAGACTCGCCTCCCGCCCAAGATGGCTTCCCGGGGGGTCGTGGTACTCCGCCATACGTTCGGGGGGACCGAATGGTCGCCCCTTTCCAAATGCGCTGTCACCAAGGTACAGAAGAACAGAAGAACATGCATCTGAGAATCCTCATACTATTTTAGCCTTTTAGAAAATATCCCTGGTTACAGAGAAATAGTTCTGTTAGCAGGTAAGACAGGAACAAGAGAGATTAAATGAGGATTAACGGTTGCAAGAGAATGGCCTAGTCACAAACTTTTATTTCAGAGTAAGACTTCTTGTTGTTGACGAGAAACTAGGTCTGATGCCTTACCCAAAGTAATTATAACAGACCGGTGAACCCAGTTCATGCACATTTTGGAAATATTTGATAAAAACAAATGGTTACAATTACCTTTAAATCAACATGTTATCATTCTAAAATTTGATGGACAGAACAAGAGATTTAGGGGCATATGTATCAAGCTCTTTCCCCGTTCGCAAACGGGCCGATTCTGAGAATCGGCCCGTTTGCAAACGGGAAAAGGCCTTTCGGGATGTATCATCCCAAAAGGGCATTGCAAATTAGGGAATCGCAAAATTGCGATTGCATTTAAGGAATCGCAAATTGCGTTTCCTTAAATGCAATGTATAAAGCACAGAAAAAGTGCAATTATGCCTTAAGGAATCGCAAATTATCACCAAAAGTTGGTGGTAATTTGCGATTTCTTGGCATGTGGGGTACATACATGCCCTTAGGGCATACATATTTCAGGGGTGCAACAGGGTGTCCTTTTGACACCCTGGCACCCTTGAAATTGCATTCTCAATTTGCGATTCTCTAATTGCGAATCGCAAATTGAGAATATCTTCCCATTCATTCCGATAGGCCTCTTAGCCCATAGGAATGACTGGGAAGGTATTCCTTAATTGCGATTCACATGTGCTAATCGCAAATAAGGAATGCCAAGGAATCGCAAACTATTTGCAAATTTTTTATTACACCCGTTTTGCGATTCTCAAATAGCTATTTCTAAAAAGCGCTATTTGAGAATTCGAATAACGGTATTTGATACATATGCCCCCAAGTCAGACCACAGTGTCATATTTTTTGTGTTTTGTAACATGATATCAGGAAGAGTGGGACTCTTTAACACTGCTAGCGGAATTGGCATACAACTCCGCATAGCTGTCTGGTGTTTTCTCCATTTTACTCCTGAGTGTAGCCTTCCAGCTTTTCCTCTGTTAAACTCGTCTTAGCAGTACACATTAGTGGTCCGCAATCTATTAAAGGCCACATCATCTATATAAAGTATTTCTGGCTCAATTTCAGCACCAAACTATTCTGAAATGCAAGAGGCCTGGTAATCAGAAGACCACTAAGTCAACCCTGGGTCACATCTGAAATGTACTCTTGCTTCATGGGTCGCTTTCCCAATCTAGAACTTGTAGGTCCTGCAGTAGTAAGTAGACCTTTGAGAAAGTAGGAAGATTCAACATTTGTTTCATGATTCCATTATTAAACTAGCACAGAGCAATCAACAGATCATACCTTCTCCAGTAATGACCACTCAGGGTTATCAAGAATGTGAAGTAGAGGCAATTATAGACTCTAGATTCAGAAAAGGTCTTCTTCAAAGGGTAATGATGCCTTAAACAGGTCATGAGAGCACTCCACTTTCGTACATGAACCCTGATTTTGCAGAGAACTTCAGAAGTGATTTCCTAATAAGTCAACACAAAGGGCAGGGAAAGGGGAACCTTGTGGGGAGGTAAGGGGTGAGGAGGGCTGTCTGAGCCAAAAGTGTTAAGGAGGTGGCATGGGACCAGGCAAGAAATAAGAATAACATAGTGTGGTGATGTGATGATGCTGGTAGAGAATCCTGACAAGATCGTGATGTTTACACATGGGTAGCGGTATTTCAGGTCAGTCAGAGAAGAAAGACCAATCAAATGGTAGGACTGCATGCAGGATAATTTAAGCAGCAGTACAGCGAGAAAAAGTTGCCTTGCAACTAGTTGGTTGCATGCTTCTCGAATGCTCAGGTCTCACTGATAATGGCAGGGAAACAGATCAAGATATTGCTCCTGCCTGGATGGGGCAACATGAATAGCTGCTCCCTGTGGGCAGAAGCAGTGCTGGTTCCTGGAGCATGCAGGGAGATGTCTGTGGCCACGGGCCACCTTTGAAAATGGTGGGGGCCCTGCGTGGACACCAGTGCAGCCAGCATTAAATAATGTGGGCACCAGGGGATGGGTTCCCTGAGGCCATAATAAGGCTCGGAAAGGCTGCTGCGCGGCCCCTCCCCTTCAAAATAGATATGCTCTGGGATGGGGTTCCCAGAGCCTGATGAGGCTCAGGGAGGGGTGCCATGCAGCCCACCTTCGCTTTAAAAAAAATACAGCCCTGGGGGATGGTGTCCCCAGGGCCTAAAAAGGCTTGGGGAGGAAGTCTTCGAGGTCCCCTCCCCTTTTTTGTTAAATATGGCCATGGAGATGGGGTCCCTGGGACCCAACAAGGCTTGTGGAGGGGGGCCCCAGCCCCCTCCAATGGTTATTTGCATTTAGCTCTGGAAGGCCAATGCTACACCACGTGGCAAAGACCTAACATCCCGCCACGGCAAAGGCCATGCCCGACATGGGGTTAGCTGCTTGTGGGGCGGTTGGCTGCAGGGCATGCCACAGCCCCCCCCCCCCCGCCCACAGCGCCATGCTCTGCTAATTAACCCACATATTAGACCACTTGTGGCATTTTCTTTTATATCATTGATAATATCACTGCAACATTTCCAATTACATTATTGATGAGAAGATTGTGCACAGTGGGGGCACGAAATTTACATTTACATAACTATAATCAGTGAATTTCTGAGGTTTTTAGAGTTTAAAGTTTTACGCTCTTACTGAACATTTCACCTAACAATACCATTACTTTAACCTTTGTTTTTTCCAGTGAAGGAATAGATAGCTAGGTATGTGTGTGTTTTAATTGAAAAAACACAGGTAAAATTGAGTTATGGTCTGACTCAAATGTGTAAAACACTGATGTCATTTGAGATGCCATTCTTGATGTCTGTGAGAATTTGGGTTATTGGTTCAGTGGGAGTGTGAGCCTTTTCAAACAATAGCCACAATCCTTATCAGGGTGAACCACAAAAGTCACTAAATTAACCTGTGCGTAACCCTCTGGTAGCTTGGTACAAAAGCAGTCAGGCGTAACTTAGAGACAATGTGGCTGCAAAACACCCGGTGCAACAGTCTTTATTGCCACCTCCCATGACCTCCTTCTCCACAGATCTACTCTCTATCACCATCCAATGGTGCCCCACACCTCTCCATAGCCCTTCTCTCACATGTATTTCATTTATTTTACAGCGCTACTTTTATCAATGTAGGGAGTCTATGTTATACAGAAACAATGAATCATAACAGTGTAAATTAATGTATAAAAAAATCTTACATCAGACAATGAGGTCAAAAACATGTAATAGTTGCAGTTAATCCAAACTGGTAGGCATTATATTTTATGAGTGCTTGGTCTGGGGAAGCACAAACTCTGTATTTAAAACATAATACAGTGGTTGGGTTTGGCTCTACCAAGAAGAAGTTATTTCTACCCAAACAAACCATTTTTATCAACCTTAGGATAATGAAACACTGGGGAGAAAAACCTACGGGTCTAACCCACATCTTGCATTTTGCATGCAGCTCTTTGATAGTTGATACCCCACTTGCCTATATTAGGTTTGCGACATATGAGCTGCAAGTAAAAAAAATAATGATGTTTGTTACAAAAGCAGTAACCCACTGTGCTATCTACATAAAAAAAACATGTGTGTGATCTGCATTGTACACTTGCTTAGTGACAGGCACAATAACCCTCTGCATTACTTTATGGTTAGTCAAAATCATGACTAGACAAAACTCTGATCTCTGTCTAGCAGGTACATTAATCACCGTAGTTATCTTGACGTTTTTAATATTGTCTGATAATTGATGGGTCCACAATGAACTATGCAACAGGTGCTTTTGACCCCATGTCATCACTCAATCAATCAGTGACACTTATAGAGCGCGCTACATACCCGTAGGGTCTCAAGGCGCTGGGGGGGGGGGGTGGGTTCCGCTACTGCTCGAACAGCCAGGTCTTCAGCTTCTTCCTGAAGGAGAGGTGGTCTTGGGTCAGGCGCAGGTCGGTCGGGAGGGAGTTCCAGGTCTTGGCGGCCAGGTAGGAGAAGGACCTTCCTCCTGTAGTCGCTCTTCGGATGCGGGGGACGGCGGCGAGGGCGTGGTTGGCTGATCGGAGGTGGCGTTTGGGAGCGTAGAAGTTGATCTGGCTGTTGAGGTAGCTCGGGCCTTGGTCGTGTAGGGCTTTGTGTGCGTGGGTGAGGAGGCGGAAGGTGATTCTTTTGTTGACGGGGAGCCAGTGCAGGTCTCTCAGATGTCCGGTGATGTGGCTGGTTCGTGGGATGTCGAGGATGAGTCTGGCTGAGGCGTTCTGGATCCGCTGGAGTCTCTTCTGGAGCTTGGCGGTGGTACCGGCATAGAGGGCGTTGCCGTAGTCCAGTCGGCTGGTGACGAGGGCCTGGGTGACGGTCTTCCTGGTCTCGGTGGGGATCCACCGGAAGATCTTCCGTAGCATGCGTAGGATGTTGAAGCACGCCGAGGAGACGTGTTGACTTGCCTGGTCATGGAGAGGGAGGAGTCCAGGATGAAGCCCAGATTGCGTGCATGGTCTGTCGGTTTGGGTGCGGTGACCAGACCGGGAGGCCACCAGGAGTCGTCCCAGGCGGAGGGGGAAGAGCCCAGGATGAGGACCTCCGTCTTGTCAGAGTTCAGTTTCAGGCGGCTGGTCGTCATCCACTCGGCTACCTCTTTCATCCCTTCGTGCAGGTTGGCTCTGGCGGAGGCGGGGTCGTTGGTCAGGGAGAGGATCAGCTGGGTGTCGTCGGCGTAGGAGATTATGCTGAGGTTGTGTTTGCGTACGATGGCCGCGAGGGGGCTCATGTAGACGTTGAAGAGGGTGGGGCTCAGAGATGATCCTTGAGGGACGCCGCAGATGACTTCGGAGGCCTCTGACTTGTACGGTGGTAGGCGGACTCTCTGTGTTCTTCCGTCGAGGAAGGAGATGATCCATTCCAGCGCTTTGTCCTGGATTCCGATGTTGCTGAGGCGCTGTACTAGGGTGCGGTGGCAGACCGTGTCGAATGCCGCGGAGAGGTCTAGGAGGATGAGGGCCGCTGTTTCTCCATTGTCCATCAGGGCTCGGATGTCATCGGTGGCGGCGATGAGGGCGGTCTCGGTGCTGTGATTGGCTCGGAAGCCGGACTGTGAGGGGTCGAGGGATCCGTTCGTCTCGAGGAAGGCGGCCATCTGCTTGTTGACGGTCTTCTCGATGACTTTGGCTGGAAACGGGAGGAGCGAGATGGGGCGGTAGTTCTTGAGTTCCGTGGGGTCCGCTGTTGGTTTCTTGAGCAGGGCGCTGAGTTCGGCGTGTTTCCAGCTCTCAGGGAAGGTGGCGGTGTCGAATGATGTGTTGATGATGTCTCGCAGGTGGGGTGCGATGACAGCGTCGGCCTTGTCATAGTTAAAAATTCAGCGCCCCCTGAGTTCGGCACCTGCTGCTATGGCACCGGTCGCACTGCCCTAATGCCAGCCCTGCTGCTGTGTATAAAATAATTTTGGACTTTGTGATTGTACTTAAAGTTAGTAAACAACTCTTTGAAGCTTTTAAAAATAGCTAGACATTTTCAAAAAATGGTAGTAAAAATGTACATACAATAATATTATTTCTATAGTTCCGGGTGCCTGTACAGCCCTCCCTTTTCATTTAGAACATACCTGAAAAGGATATTGTTGCCTTAAAGAGCACATTAGAGCTGGACTATCACATTCTCAGGTATACTCTTCTTTCATTTTTATGTATATGTATAAACTTATAGAATTAAACATTTATTTTGACATTAAATAAACAAATGTGCCTTAGGTGGAGTTGAGGGTGCTTCAATCGGGGAGAGTTAAACTTTCCTCAGTCATCAGGCAGCTGTGCAGCAGCTTTTATTTTTTGGCGTCCCTTCTGTTTATTCCACTCAATTATTATTTGAAAGATTCTATTTGTTGACTCTTTCACTGTTACACTTTTTTTTATGTCATTTGTTC
Source organism: Lissotriton vulgaris (assembly GCF_964263255.1). Classification (NCBI taxonomy): domain Eukaryota; kingdom Metazoa; phylum Chordata; class Amphibia; order Caudata; family Salamandridae; genus Lissotriton; species Lissotriton vulgaris. The sequence continues at coordinate 1,749,682,117 of NC_141693.1, read as the reverse complement.
AGAAACTACTTTTGATTCTTTTTGGCTAAGTGCTATTAGGCAGGCAAACAAATGTGTATTTAATGCCTACGTAAAAAAATCTGATTTCAGCAAGTTTGGATCTTTTTTCTGGCATGCTATGTATACCACATTTATTGTTTTCTTGTTTATATGTATTTCAGTGATATTTTTGTAAACAATATTTTTGTTAGGAATATTTTGGTTACATTCATTGATTTTAAGATTTTACAGATATTTTAACAATATTGTTGATGAAAATATTTGTATGCAATATTTTTGCGTTTTACAAATATTGTTCAAAAAGTCAATATTTTGTATCCAAATATTTTTGGGGTTAATATTGTGAAATACAGCCAATTGTGGTCTTCCTAGTTTTGACAATCATGGTGCTGCCCTTTTGATGGTCCTGGTCTTGGGCCTACTGGTCTTTTTCCTGCTTCTCATGCTGGGCCTAGTCCTCTTTAGCCTAATCCTCCTGGTCCCCATGGTCCTGGTCATCCTGGTCTTGATCCTCCAGGCTGTGGTGTTCCTCCATGTCCTGGTCCTACTTGCACCCTATGCTCTTGCAGATCTACCAGCTCCCCATCTGTCTGGCTCCCTAGCTCCTTGTCTTGTCCATTCTAGTCTTTGTTAATCTGGCCTTCTTCCATCTGGTCTTCATTGTTCTGGCCTTGGTCGTCAGGGCCTTGTATTCTGAACCTGATCCTTTTGATCTTCCTGGTGTTAGTTCTGGCTGAGATTCACTAGATCCGCTTTGGTTTTGGTGCTCCTGGTCATCTTGGTCACAGTCCTCCAGGATGCCGTGGTCCCCACTGTCCTCCTGGTTCTGGTCCTCAATCTAAGTATCTTTCTGGCTCTATTGGTATTCCTGGTCCCCCTCGTCTTCCCCTTTCCCAAATTTCAGATACGCACTGCCCCAAAACCTATCACACACGTTTTCATTTTCTTTTATCTACTGGGTTCTGGATTTTTAAGCGGGGCCATGGAGACAAAAAATAGGTCTCCGCAGATTCTTTCCCAGTAGGGGCCGCCCTCTGAAAACAATAGAATTAAGAGCTATGGTTCAGGGTATAATAGTGGTAAAATGTCCCTCTCGCAAGTTTATTATCCACCACATTTATGTGTGCCATCTCTGGTCGTAGGTTTAAAGTACAGCAAAAATCACAGCATGGAGTATTAATGTGCCTGTTTCAAAGAGCGTATAGCATGTAGGCTGCAGATTGGTGGTCTGTGTACGAGAGTTCAGTGGGTTAATGATCTTCTTGCAATTAAACCTGCGTTACCTGAAGGTCAAAAGTAACAATCATGTTAGCAGTAGCTGAACCAATAATGTGGCTGCTTCAAACAGCATGCAACCTGCAAGGCGCATGTTTCGAGCTTTGCGGATTCTAACTCAATCGTTCCTTATTCTAAAGTCAATAACATGGATTATGTTGGGTAGTATTAAAATCATATATATTAAGTGCCCAAACAATCAGGATGTGTTGTTTGCTATGTTATTGTAGGTACTCTCGCCCACAGGCAGTTATATCTGACATATCTCACGAATGTACAAGAACCTGAAAAAAGTCTTTGAAAACCTTTGTTCCCAGTTTCTGTCTGTAGTAAAGGAAAATGCAGAGTCCAACTGTGTAAGTATGTAATCCTTTCTTGTAGATTCCTTCTAGGATAGGAAGTATAGATACAACCCCACCAGGAGCAAGCTCCGAGCAGCTCAGCCTGAGTTGACCAACTGACACTGTGAGCACAGAGAGACACCCAAGCATTCTATGATGTCATGGTACATCCTATATAGTGGAGAACAGTAGAGAAGTAATTTACTACACTTTCCCTCCTTACAACTTGTGAAGCAGGGTATATCTGGTGGGAGGCAGAACCCAGAGAGTCCGCCTTCCTTCATTCAGATCCGAAGCCACAAAGATCACCTGCGGCGAACCCCAAGGATCATCCCTCAGCCCGACTCTTTTCAACGTCTACATGAAACCGCTCGCCAACATCGTCCAATCTCACGCCCTCAACATTGTCTCATACGCTGATGACACCCAGCTAATCCTCTCCCTCACCAAGGACTCTACCGCCGCCAAGACCAACTTCCATGAAGGAATGACGGCCGTTGCCGAATGGATGAAGAACAGCCGCCTGAAACTGAACTCGGACAAGATGGAGGTCCTCATCCTCGGCTCCACCCCCTCCATCTGGGACGACTCCTGTTGCCCAGCCTCGCTAGGAGCTGCACTGACACCCACCAACCACGCATGCAACCTGGGGTTCATCCTGGACGCATCACTGTCAATGACCCAGCAAGTCAATGCCGTATCCTCCTCCTGCTTCAACACCCTCCGCATGCTTCGTAAGATCTACAGATGGATCCCCATCGAAACCAGAAGTACGGTCACCCAGGCCCTCGCCACCAGCAGGCTAGACTACGGCAACACCCTCTATGCCAGAATCACAGCCGAACTCCAGAAAAGACTTCAACACATCCAGAACGCCTCTGCATGCCTCATCTTCGACATCCCCCGCCACAGCCACATCACTGCCCATCTGAGAGACCTGCACTGGCTCCCTGTCAACAAGAGGATCGCCCTCAAACTCCCAACCCACGCTCACAAAGCACTCCATGACGCCGGACCAACATTCCTCAACAAACTGCTCACCTCCTACACTGCCAACTGCCAGCTTTGATCTGCTGACCTCTCCCTCACCACTGTCCCACGCATCGACAAAACTACCCCCGGCGGCAGATCTTTCTCCGACCTCACCGCCAAGACATGGAACACCCTCCCCATTCACCTGCAACAGACTCAGGACCTACTGACCTTCAGGAGACTTCTCAAGGTCTGGCTTATCGAACAATAGCAGTTTTTCTCGCCCCCATTAGCGTCTTAAGATCCTCGCGGGTGAGTAGTGCCCTCTACAAATATTTGATTGATTAATTGATTGATTGCTTCTGGTGCGCCTCATTATGAGCTCCCACTGTTCCCAGAAAGGGTGCCACAAATCAACATGTGCAGCATTGGCGTAACGAAACTTGAGGGGGTCTCCCTGCAAGGCACGTGGATGGGCCCCCTCTAGACTCAATCAGGAGCTTTCCTGACAGAGTACCGTGCTGAGGGGGCCCCCTGGAGCTTGGGGCCCTCCCTCAAAATGGGGTCTGCAGGGGCTTGTGTTACACCACTGATGTGCAGCCTGATGCATGCTGCTGTGTAGCACCCAGTGAATGCTCATTGGCACCACAGTTGGGTTGCAGAGTCAGCAGTCTGCCCCAAGACACCTCGGGATGAACTGGGCCCAGCCCAATGGAGGACACAACAAGAGTACCTGCCAGATGCGGGATCTTTTTTACGGGTGTATAAACTGTGGGGGGCTGGAGGGACACCCCCCTCAGATTTTGAAGTGGGTGGAGGGAGGGGACAATGTGCCCCCAAGATTTTGAAGTGGAAGCTGAATATTAAACAGTGGCAAAAGGCAGACGGGACACGTCATGTGAGCAAGGTGAACATCGCCGAAACACATAAGGTTTTACTGTCATACTCTTCAATTAACGTCACAGCACTCACCAACAGGCGGAGTATGCTTAGTCTTCTTTCTGCGAGACATGTGCAAGGATTGCGTGATTTTAATATATAAATATATTTTATAAAAAATTATATATATATATATATATATATATATATATATATATATATATATATATATATATTTGCCAGTAGGTATAGTTAGGACCTAGTTTCCATAGGAAGAGCATTTTTTCATTTGCCAAAAAACAGTGGTTTTGGAGATCTTTAAAGAAATGTCCAGTTGTAAATATAAGGATGTGGTGGAGTGTATATATAAAGACGTCCTTGGGGGCCAACTACCCCTCCTGTTACCTCCAGTAAGTCCCACACCATGGGGTTGCTGGGAGGTCATCGGAAGCAATGCCCCTTTTTTCCACCGCTTTGCAAACACTCCTCCCGGTGCACTCCTGGTTTGGGGATGAAGTTCACTTTACTACTAAGGGGCCTTGGGGGCCAAGAAGCCCTACTGGTACCTCCCGTAAGTCCAACACAGCGGGATTCCTGAGAGCTGGTCGGAGGCCCTGCCCCCTTTCCTCACCACTCTGCAAATGTGACTACTACTTACCTATAGCAAGACAGAAATTATGCTATTTGGCAAGGCAAAGACACTATGGTCGCATGATTGATTGCCTCCAGAACTAGGACCATGCCCTGAGCCCATAGAAGTGGATCGTGACCTGGGAATAATGATCAAATGTTCCCTCTCTATGAAGGCTCAGGTTGCCCAAGTATTAGGCTCCTGTTACGGTATACTGCGAAAACTGCGGAAGATTTTCAGATGGCTACCCATTGAGTCCAGAAAACCTCTGGTTCCAGGACTGGTCGTTAGCCGTCTGGATTATGGCAACGCAATGTATACCTCCATCAATGCGGGTTTGTTGACTAAGCTTCAAACCCTCCAAAAGGCTGCTACACACCTGGTGCTAGGCCTGCCCCCCAGGCCCCCCTCTTCGTACTGTCTTAGACAATTGCACTGGCTTCCAGTGCGACAAAGAAGCCAGTTTAAGATACTTAGTCTTACACATAAACCTCTCCATGGGACAGGACCCTCTTACCTTGCTAAAAAATTGATCAGATACAAACCTTCCAGAACCTTAAGATCTAGCCCCAAGTCCCTCCTGGTACAGCCAAGGGCCAGAACATCGAGAATCGGGTGTAGAGCTTTTTCTTACATAGCCCCCAACTTTGGAACAAGCTACCTGCACATCTACTGTCTCTATCCAATCACCAGGCTTTTCGTAGGGGCTTAAAAACCTGGCTCTTTCCCAAGTAATTTCCTCACCACCGCCCCTACACTTGGTTGTCGTTTGTTGCTAAGCGCCTTGAGACTTTGGTGATCTGTGCGCTATACAAGGAACTGTGACTATGACTATGACTTTGACTATGACTACTTAAAAAAACATAGAAAATCACTGACAAAAAACATGGATTTTAGGGACATTATAGTTAGGAATTAGCATTTAAAAAATCCTTAGAAAGTCACTGAAAAAAACCAAAGCTTACAAGGACATTATAGTTAGGAAATGGAATTAAAAAAAATTAGAGATTCATTGAAAAAAAAAAAAAAATGTACAGAGACGTTATAGTTAGGCTTAGGTGTTACTCGTACACACCCAGTGAAATACAGCAGTTATAGTTAGCTCAGCTAACTACAACTCGTGCCTCTGCAATGTACTGCTTAAGACCTCACATATTACATCACTCATGACATGGTTAGTGACATCACTGATGACATCATCTAGAAAATGACTAACACACCCACTCACACCCCATAGAACCTCTCATACACACACACCCACACAACCATTCACCAACCCATTCACTGAGCCATACCAGTACTTACACACCCACTCACTGATTCGTAAATCCACACACACACATCCATTCACTCACCCATATAGCCACTTATGCATCCCCTCACTCACTAATACACCCACTGACATATCCACTCAAACACCCATGCAGCGACTCATACAGTGAGTCAGTCATCCATACAGCTACTCACACCTACTCACTCACCCACACAGTCAATTACACAGCCACCTACTCACCCATTCATTTACAAACACACCCACTTTCTCATGTACATACTAACACGTTCTCACTAACCCATACAGTTACTGATACAAGCACACACTCACCCATACAGCCCCTCTCACATGCACTTACCTACCCATAAAGTCACTTGTATACCCCATCATACACCTTTACAGCCTTTCGCATACCCAGTTACTTGCTAATATACAACTGACACATCCACTCACTCACTCACCCAAACAGCCCCTCACACATTCAATCATTAACCCACACACCACTGACTCACCCACATACTCATCTATACTGGCAGTCACACACATCCTCACCTTCCCATCACCCACCCACACAGACACCTGTATAGGTACTTAGACAACCAATCACTCTCCCATACAGCCACACACATACCTACTCACACACCCATACAAACACTTTGACACCAACTGACTTATTGGTACAGACATTCACACAACCAATCACTCACCCATACATTCACTGAGACACCTATTCACACACTTATACAGTCAGTCATGCAGCCACTGAATCATTCCTACAGGCACTCATACACCCAATGGTTCACCAATACACCTTGGTATCTATATTTAAAACTGATAAACCTTTTAAAAACACTCACAGTCACTGGATGATGTCATAAATGATGCCATTTGAGATGTCATCAGTGATGTCACTGACCATGTAATGAGTGATGTAATATGTGAGGTTATAAGCACTGCATTGTGGGGGTGAGGTGTATAGTAACTGCTGAATTTCACAGGTTTTGTAACAGTGAAACCCGAGCCTAACTATAATGCCTCTAACCTTTTTTTTCAGTGAATACATACATTATGCTATAGTAAGGTATTTCATTGACTACCACCTTTCCAACACTTCTCCTCTCAGATACTTTGTGATTGAACAGGTACATGTGGATATACGGGGTGGCAATAGGGTACTGAAGTTAAGCCAGAGGAAATCCAGATACATTTTGGACCTAGTAACGAAAACCCAAGGGGCCACAACCTTGATGAGGAACTGGAAATTCATATTCATGAAGAGTGATACTTCTCGGGTACATCTCTGTAACATATGTTAACATACCAGTGTTTCCATTCCCTTGCATGTGTATACATTTATTTTTATCCTACTCTCCACATCTTTCCCCATCCTATATGTTGTATTTCCTTATGTTACTAAGTCTACAGCATAACATTTATTTTTCGAGATTTTAATTCACCACCTTTGTATTTTATTACAGGAGGAAATGTAGGGACCCGATATTGGTAGGGACATCTACATAGACTCCCTACCCTTTTCTTCAAGAATTCATCCACCAGCTGACATATGCATAAGAGATAAGAAGTTTTGTACTTCTTTTTATTATCTAACATATAATGGTTATGTTTACGGTGTAGGGGTGTTATTATTATTTGCTTGTTTGTTATGAGGTAAATGTACATGCACTTCATTCTTCCTGATTTTGTCAATTTGTTTAACTGTGGCATTTCAATGCCTTCTGCTGGACCTTTTCTTCCCTTCAAGGGTTCTCTCCATTTTGGATGTAACCCTTTCTCTGGTATTAGCCATTAGGCTTCTACTCCGGAGTTTGTCCTCTTGTACAGCCTTCTATATATTATCCAATGTTAACCGCTTGGTGTTTAACACAGTATCCACCAATTGTCATGACATCGTGAGAAAACGCGTCTGATGTTTTTGAATGATTTACTCTGCTAAAAGCCGATTAAATTAATTACAAGCCAACTTGGGATGCCGTTCTGTAACATAATTTTACAGAAATTTATATATATATATATATATATATATATATATATATATGCACGCTGCTCACCAGAACGAAGGGCGCGTCGCCAAAGGATCTTTACAGCAAAATCCAACTAATTATAGTATTCCACTGAAAAAGGAGGACGACGCCTTGTGCAAGTCACAATTTATTTTGTCAAACTGCCATCGGACGCGTTTCGGCTGATCCCAGCCTTGCTCACTAATGACAAGGGAGCATTCACGTCACGTTTTTATCCAACACCATTTTGAATTAGTGCAACTACAAGTGTATAGACATTAACACAGGTCACCATCAAACACATCCGATAGAGAGAGGGTCCCAGGGCATATTTATAGACCTACTCATAGACACAGCCCCCAACGAGAACATTTACAACAACAAAAGTGTCTATGGGTCTATAGAATCAACTACACTTCTTAATAAAAGGCATGAACTACTCAAAAAGGAAATACAGAAAGAAAGAAAGTTCTATTGTGTGTCAATTAAGCACAGCAAGATATTACCAGGGTATAAAAAGTACCCATCAGTTATCGTCCGATGCCGCCCTTTTCATCATATGGGTCTCCTCACACCAAGGAGAATATGCTTGCAGCCACTAGATATTGGAGTATTTGCTGCTAGACCATTGAGAAAGAGATTGATTTAGGGGTATCGAGCAAAAGTGTATTGAGATAACTTATTAGCAGTGCGAATGTGTGATAAAGGGAGAGTGAAATGATAGTGATGTGTATAAAATTGGAGAGCAGAAAGAAAAAAGGAAGTTTAATAATATCTCTCAAACTTCCAATATTAAAAACAGTGCAGAATAATAGCAGGTTTAGCAAATAGCTGCTATTTAAAGTCATAGGTCAACATGTTTCAGCAGAAATGGATGCTACTCATCCGCTGCCTTCTTCAGGACCAAATTGTCGCTACTGCAAGAAAGTGAGAAAATAATAAGTTATACAAATTGATAACCATGTCACTTGGTAGTCCTAGGTATACATAGTACTTCCTCCAGGGTACTGAAATGTTGTCCAGAGGAGAAGGAGAGTCATGCCAAATACAGGAAGCAAGGAAAAAGGAGAACAAACAATGATGTCATATTTAATAGGAACATTCACTTGCAGCTCAAGAAAATGCTGATATATCCATATGCGGTAACTATACACATATTGGCCCCACATTTGGGGTATGTATCCGCTTACCTTTTAGGTAGGAGGATAAGGCATTATATATTTTGACTCCAGTTTTCTCAAGGCTTTTTCTTGATTTCCATCCCTCTCTTTTATGGGTAACAAATCAATCACATAATATGTAAGGCCTTTGACATCATGATTGTGCGTTTCACCAAAATGACGTGCTACGGGGTAAGTTTTGTCCCCATTTTTAATAGCACAAATGAGTTGTAACATGCGTTTATGCACTTCTAATGTTGTGCTACCCACATAATTTTAATTTTCAGGGACATTGCAGAACATATACTGCATGATCAGTTTTGCAAGTATATCTTCCTTTGGTTTTCTAAGATCTAGGATTAAGGTCTGTTGTGTAAGCCTCCACGTTTTTACCAAATTGGCAGGCCTTACATTTCGAACATTTCAGGAATCCTTGCTTTCTTTTCAACCATGTAGGCCCACTAGTTGTTTTTACTTCTTTAAGTGTGTTGCTCACTAGACTCATGCTGGGTGCTCTTCTAAAAGTTATTGATGTATTATGAGGAGGTAATCTTCCCAGAATCAGATCATTTCTTATCAGAAACCAATATTTTTTAATGATCCCTTTTATACTGCCTTGTTGTAGACTATATCCCGTTATATATCGATGATCTGTTTGTTGTTGGGAGAGGCACCAAAGAAGAAGCAATAGTTCATTTATGAACTACACATTCATTCTGACAAACTTTTACACACTAACATAGAAATATAGTTCTTTCTTTGACCAGTGAAGGTAGTTCTAAAAAGAACTGTTGTTTTTGTTTTGTATTTTTTTTGTGTTTTCTCAACAAATTCCAAGTGTAACAAAAGAATGAAAAAAGAACAACTCATGTCGAAGACAGCAATGATCCTGCATCCTGCGTTTCATCAAGTCTACAGACTGTTCCACATAACACAAAAGTTTATCGCAATAAATGCATAGAATTTTAACTTTAGCAAAGTCAGAATCAATATGTGGGTGTGGACTGCTTGCTGAAAATGCTGCTGCCGCAGTTGATGTGCTTGGTGTAGCAGCAGGTGGGTTCTCGTGCAACCTCCGTCTTGCAGCTCGAGCAAAGTTCTTGGGGTGCAAATTCTTCATGTATCGCACCATATTTGCTGTGCCCATGAGTATTTGTTACATGGATCTCCCCTTGAAAGAGTTGTTTCGCAAATTTTACAAGTAACTTTTGGTGCATTAACCTTTTTTTAACCTTCTGGAAAAGTGAAAAACTTCCAAATTAGAGCTTCTTTCCTCTTCTTTGGAGGTTCTTCAGGAATTAAATCTCCCTCTGAAGAACTGCTGGAAGATGACTCCATTGCTCCTATTATTGTGATCTTCCTTCTATTTGAGAAGATTCTCAGAACAAATGCTTCTTCTTAGAAAGTCAAAGTCGAATAATTATAATGGGACGGACCTTTCAACAGTCGCAATAGGAAAAGTTATGAACCAATCAAATCTTTACTTTTTAAGTCACATGGCGTTGCGTATGCTTATGATGCGCTTGCGCAACTCTTTCAATACGAGTACGCATGATGTTCTACCGCAATTTGCGTAATTCTTTTTAAAAGTAATATATGATTACTACAAGTATTAAAAAGATCATAGTTATCCAGGCACGGCCGGTAGTAGGTGTACCTGCAGGGCGGTGACGTAGGGAGGAGGAGGGGCAGGGTGGGGGGTTGTAATATATGGATTACAGACTATAGCAGGTAAGTAAATGTATAAATAAATAAAACGAATTTCGTTGTGTGCACTGCATCACCAAATACGATGCAGTGCACACAAATCGAAATTCGTTTTATTTATTTATGTTTACTTACCTGTTATAGTCCGTAATCCATACATTACAACCTCCCACCCTGGCCCTCCCCCCACGTCACCGCCATGCAGTTACACCTACTACCGGCCGCGCCTGTAGTTATCCCACATGTCTGCCCTTAGTATGTACATTAAATACATACATGTTTTAAACCAAGTAGAAACATTGCCCCCTTTCGCATACAGAACGCCATACATGACGTCACACCGAAGCTTTAATGGGACACGTAACGTCAAAGCATATTCGTACTGTATGCGTGGGTACACGCTGAGTTTGATAAGCAGTACAAACTATGGTGCTATCACCCTCTGAGCTACAAATCAGAGCTCAGGGCGCGCTAAGGAGAATGATTATAAGTGCTGACTCATTGCAGATCCGATTCTGGGCCTGCCTCTGCGAACATTAGAACATCGCCCCCATCTCTCTTTGTTGTTAATTGTTAGTGCACCGAAGATTTGTCCACCAGCGCAAAAGTTATTCTTAATAGAATGTTGTGGATTTCCCATGGAAACTAGGTCCTTACTATAACTACCTACTGGCACGCGTATGGAAATGCGTACAATTACGAGCACGAGCTGCATGCTGATTGGCTGTCAACTGTGCGTGAACACTCCAAACCAGGAAGTGTTGGCAGCCATCTTGTTCGTCGCTAGAAGCGACTCAAAAGAAAACAGTAATACAAAGTTGAGAAATAAGGAAAGTGGGCAGGGTAGAAACATCCTAACCCTCTAGGCTTGCTCAGGGGGTCGACATGGATCTTTAGGCTCAATTTTTATTTTTTTTAAATAAAAAAATCGGGGGGTATGCGTATGGTGTACGGTATGGTTAGTCTTTAGGTCCTGGGGGGGCAAATTTTGGGGGCAATTTTTTTATTGTGGGGGCTTGTAAGGTGCCCCGAGCACCGGGGAACGCCACCCCACTGTGGTTTTATTTTGAAGTATGCGGGGGGGGTTACGATCCTCTTCCCCTCAGTCTCGGGGACCGTCACCCCAACGAGGCTTTTAAAAAAAATATATATATTTTTTAAAAGTGTGTTTTCAGCTCTCCCTCTCTCTCTCACCATACATGTTGCGGGGACTGCCACCTTCCTGGGGCAGTATTATGTAAAATGACCTTCCAGACCCGGGTACCTGCACTGCCCGGGGTTTTTTAATGTTCGGAGGGGATCGCGCTGCCCCCCTACTAGAACTCTTGGTTGCCCTGGGGTCCACCATCTCCCAGGGTCGGTTCTTGAAGTGTCTCGGGGTGCGTACTTCCGGGATACTGCTGTTTGGTATGGTAGGGCGGTACCGTCGCCGCTTTCACTTTACCACAGGAAACCGCATTCCTGTTTGAAAAAGAGAGCAAGTTAATCTGTTCTCTCTTTCAAGAAAGCAGATTGTTTTTCGAAAGAGAGAGCAGCATATAAGGTGATGTCTCTGATACAGCAATGCGGGCTCATGAAGGACATGGAGAGTCGTCTGCGATCGTGGGGCATTTGGGCTAAAAAAAAAGTTATTTTTAAGAACTAACTTTACTGGTCAAAAAAAGAGCTATATTTCTATGATAGTATGTGAAACTTTCCGGGTTATTTTTGTGCACCAGTTGTACTCTCTACGCATGCGCAGCCTTGTTTCCAAGCCCACATTTTTTTCTTTTTCTTCAGGTTCGCCAAGCAAACCTCTCCTCATTTCAGGTATTAAATTTGACGCTTTCTTTTCCCGGGCCGTGTGTGTCATCCGCTGCTATACTTAATATATTAATAAACACATTGTATCAATGTTTATTTGAAATGTAGTGTTGAGGCGCCAAACGTTGATTACATACTCCGTCCTTCGCCATTTTAGTAGTTTTTCTCCGTTATTTCTATTATACCTGTTACTTTCATTTTACTCTCTGCTTATCTTCTCTAAGATCCATGAGATTTCCTGGCACTGACACCACGGTGTTTGTCCTTGGCCTCCGATCTTATGACTTGGTCACACGTGTACCTAAAAACTGATTTGAAGGACATAAGCCATAGCCATTACAATGCGTGTTCGTCAACACAAAGATATTATTAGGATTATGCATTTAACATGCGTGGTAAATGCATACTAGTTGTAAAAGCATGTGTGATAAAGCCATATGCGTGCTAATGGCTTTGTTGTGACGATCACGCATAGTTATGACCGCGTTGTAATGGCTGTTTCCCCCAGGACACTGCAGCAACCGGGTCTGGGCGAGGCGGACTTCAGGGCACCAGGCGGAGGGCACGCAGTCCCTCTCATACAATATAGAAAGTTTTGTGGGGTGATTGTTTCCGTAGTTTGAGGAGCATCATTGAGGCCCACACTTAATTTTGTAGGGTGGTAGGTTTGCATGGGAAAATGGTTTGTAAGTGTGGTACACATTGTTTTGTATTAGTTTGATTTCTTTACCATGTTGTAGTGTACCCAGAGAAAATATAAGTCAGTACTTTTCAATCTTACTCTTGAACATCTTACTATATTACTTGAACATTATAAATATTATTTTTATTGTGGACCGTCAACCCACCCACAAAAAAAAAGAAGTATGTAGTTTTTTTTATTAACTTTTATTAAAAGAATAACTGTAAACAAAACTTAATGATAACTATATTATAAAGAACTAGAAAAATAACTTTAAAGAAACAATATTATAAACAAATTGTGAAGTGGACTCCATAGGACTTTGGATTGGTAATCTGCAAAATAAAAAAGAAAATGAGAGTTTACAATTATGTAGATGTGAGTAAATGAGATGAAGCATTACAAGTCAAGGTAACAGTACGATTTTACGTGTGCAGTGTGCCTGGTACATTTTACTTCTGTTATAGTGCCTCGTTCAAGGGGTGTCTCTATGGAAGTGCCTGCTGTGTCACTGACACAAAAGTGGCACAACGGGATTGTAAATATGGCAACTTATTTCTAATGCATTGTATTGAAGGCATTGTATATCTAGGCCTCTGTGCTTACCGTTGTATAAACACTGCGGCCAGTGGAATTCAAAACTTGAAGACTTCTTTGCTTTTACATGTGAAAGCAGACAGCATTTTCTGTAACTTTAAAAGAGAAAGAGAAATGATGTCACAGAGAGTGAGAGAGAGAAAGAGAGAGAAAACAACATTAAAACTGTCTCGCAGAGTCTGGAGTAGAGATTTTTTCTTGAAAAGTTAGATGTAGATTTACAAGCTGCTTGCGTCACTTCTCCCATGTTAAAAGTGACACAAAAGTGGTGTAATAAGCTTGTAGATCTGTTTGTCAGACTGTTGTAACCTATCTGTTGTCACTGCTCGGAGGTAATTATGCATTTTAGACAGTGAAGCTGCTGCACACTACCCACTGTCTCCTTTAAGAGTGGCCTGTACTAACGTATTCAGTCTCAATTAATTTATCACCTCCCCCAGGGGCTTTTAAATGTTGGGAGAGGGGTCAATAATTGTGTTGACTTTTCTACTTTAGTGTGCAGTGCTATATTGTTTTATAAAATGTATAAGTCTTCAAACTATCTTTACTCTTACTATGTACGTGCAATATTTCCGTAATTGATTTCAAAAGTAATATACGCTTTTTTACAGTTTAAAAAAAAAATGTATGATTATCCCAGATAATGTCTTCTCTTAATATGTACATTAAATACATAAATATATGTTTTTTGAATAATTAGAATCTTAAATGGAGTACTTGTACGGGGCGCCGTATATGACGTCACGCGGGATTTTTTTTATTAAAAAAACGCAGGGTACGCGTTTTGGGTGAAAAAGAAAAAAACTTGAAGCCCGCTTTATTCTTAATTAGCCTCTGGGGGGGGGGGTCATATCTCTGGGGCTATTTGGTTTTTATAATGGGGGGCCTAGAGGATCTCCCCTGCGGTGGGATCGCTACCCCCAGATGTTTAACTATATGTATGCGGGGGGACTCGTGGCCCCCCGGAGTTCTGGGGACAGCTTTGTCCTGCACTCGATTCCCCCCCCACCAACCTCCGGGGCCTCTTTTTATTTAAAAGAAACTGTGCAAAGGTGTTGCAAATGTGGTATTTTGGTTTTGTTTCTGTCTTGTAGAGGATCCAAGGGAAATATAACGTTTTTTTGTACAGTCACTACTTTTCTGCCTGTTACTATAGTAACAGTCCATGGATCAGTTGTGTGAGTACAGAGCTTAGAAGTTCATCACAATATGTTGGTAATTGAAATACTTACTGTGCTGGAGATTTATATTTATTTTTTTCATTAGAACCTTTAGTCGTAGAAGAAGTTTGTGGAAAAGTTTTATTAAGGATTCCTTCCTGTTCGGGGAGTATTAGGGTAATGTGCTCCATGCGGGACTTTACGAAGTTTAATGTTCATTGGCTGTAAAGTATTAAAAGTAGAAGGCTTAGCAGTCGTTCCTTGCTCGTCTTTGGAGAACATGGACATTTTATTAGCTAAAGTGTTCCGAACACAAGTTTGCTCCTTATTGGGTGGGAACGGTTCACTGTTGTCAGTGATATTGTGATGCATTTGCCAAAAGAGTATGGGGAAAGAAAGTAGTAGAGGGTAGGTTAGGAAAACTATTAACCTTGCACAGTGCCCATAAGGTGGTGGAGAGGAATTATGAAGTAAACAATTTTTTATATATGTTTCAAGGGCCATTTATATAATTGCTGTGTGGTGTATAAATCACGGCGGAAAAAGGATTTTATTACGCAAATACAAATACATTTTCTTCAGAAACTGTTGCAGTATATATGAAAGGGGTGACAATTAAAAATAGAATTTCATAAAATATCAGTTAAGCGTGGCTATATAGTTCATTTTTGTGCTACAGTTTGTAAAAGTGTTGCCTCACATTCTTGTTGATGTAAGAGGGCATCAGTTACTTTTAGATAAAGTAGAATAGAAGTGCTACAACAAACACTCCCGCACTACATTATCTCAGATCAAGAGAACAAGTTAAACATTAAAATCTAAATTGTTTCATATTACATAGAAATGCATGCATTATTATTTATAAAATTTGTATTCTGTACAATTCATAAACATGGTGTCGTAGTGTTTACAAGTTGCAGACTGTTCCGCTAATAAATCACATACTCACCAAAGAATATATAGAATGTTACTCTTAAAATATATATTACAGGTCTTATATATTCTTTAGTGAGAAGGTGAATAGGAATCGCAAAAAAAAAAAATTAGAAAATAACATTCAGAAATGTAGGGTTTATTAAATATTTAAAGTAACAAAGTATGCATGATAGCTATATTTTAATATATATAAAAATATCTGGTCAAGTTTTTAAAAATATTTGATAATTATATTACAGATGGCGCTGAAAAATCTCCCATTCCTGTTCTGTAGCAATAGGACAATCTATTATAATATAATGATTGATACCATTGTTACAGTAAAAAGAAAAGGAAAATAAAGGTATGCATTTAACAGAACATCCATAATGAAATAGTTTCGAGCTGTAATTATTTACTGAACTTCTTTTCTCCGGGAGGTGAAAAAATTAGATCTTCGTGGCGACGGATCATAAACTCCTCTGAGATCATGACGTTGAGAATAATAATATGTATATATTCTCACAGCATATGATCACAAGGGGAAAATAGAATGAAAGCCGCAAGCCGGAAACGTTGCTTACTTATCGATACTGTTTGTGACAACGGATTGTGAATTCCGCTAGGATCACTAAGACTGTTAATGTTATAATGTACATATTAACAGTATGTGATCTCTAGGGGAAAATATAATAACAAGTGTATCATTGTCACGCTGATTGTAAATCTTTAGGGTTTGCGTCGACGGGCTAGCAACACCTCTCGAGCGAAGTACAGTACCAATATTGTAATATAAAAAGTCCCTATATATAAGGTAAACGGAGCCAGAAAAGGAGTAATATTTGTTATAATATATCTGTTTCTAAGAACAAGCTGCTGACGTTACAGAGAAAAAGGGAAAAACGTGCAATAACATTTTTGCTCTACATATAAATGTTTCAATATTGACAAATAGTCACAATTTATAACTAAGTACTATGCCTATGCCATCTTGAAACAACTTACAACTCCGGAATATGTTTGTTGACAAAAAAAAGAGAATCGGATGCTTGAGAACGGAACCTGCAACAGAGATTGGCGATTCAGAAATAACTCTTGAAAACAAAACTAATTGCACAGTAGGTGTGGTTTATATAGTTTTTTGCTGTTTAGTAGTCTATGGAAGGAAGATGTGGCTCCGCCTATGTAGATGGCACGTTTTGCAGTTTACACGTGCTCGCGTTTTAACTGTTTTTCATCTGCACGTGCTCGTAAAAGTTTCAAATCGTGAAGCTGTAAAGGTTTCCATTTTGATAGTAACACGTATAAGGTATTATCTAGATACGTTGGAGAGTTTAAAAGTGTTACTCGGTAAACTGTGTTCTTTGCATTTTCATGATGAAAAGCATCTAAATAGAAGACGTATAAAAAAATATTGTTATCATTAGAAGAAAAAAAAAAGGTTTAATATTTCTTATTTTTATGGTTCTTAATTTTAAAAATGCTAGCATTTGTAGATCATAATCCTACCCTCAGAAAGGTGTGCTGGCCCTTGGGGCTTTGGGAAGGTTATTAAATAATACATGCCCTTTTCTATGCACCTGTAGACTTAGCTTTTACACTTTCAATTGCCTAGTCTGCATATTTACACTTCCTCCAAACATTTTGGTACTGCTATTTTAGTATTGCAGTGAGCCATTCAGCAGTATGTGTTTATGTATACACTGTTCTAAAAGTGAAGCTGCTGTACTTTTTTGCCAGACACTCTCCTTGCAGAATTGTAATAATTCAGCCAGTACCCAAGTAGTGGGCCTAAGGGCATGGACTGCTTCAAAGTCCTATACATTATGCATGCACTCTTCTATGTACAGGCAAACTTGTCTTTTATAGCTTTTATTATCCAGTCTATGTTCTTCCAGCAAACTCTTTGTGATTGCTGATTCAGTATTGTAGTGAGCTATTCAGCAGGATGCCCTTATGTATGCACTGTGCTAAAAATGAAGCTCTTTTAAATTCAGACTGACACTCTCCTTGCAGAACTGTAATTATCCAGTCAGCACTCAAGTAATCATTGTGCAAAGTAGGCCTTAGGCCATGCACTGCTTTAAACCTGTATTGACTATGCATGCAGTCTTCTATGTAGCTGCACATTTGTTTTTTATACATTCAATTCCCCAGTCTGTATCATTAGACTTTCACAATCACTCTCACTCTACTGTTTCTATATTGTAGTGAGCCATTCAGAAGTATTTCCTTATATATGTACTGTGGTAAAACTGAAGCTCTTAAAAATTCAGTCATGCACTCTCTTTGCAGAACTGTAATCATGCAGTCAGTACCCAAGTAATTATGGAGCAAATTAGGCCTTAGTATATGGACTGCTTAAAAACTCCTATTTACTATGCATGTACTGTTCTATGCACCTCCAAATTTACCTTTTATATTTTGAATTCCTCAGTCTTTATCTCTACACTTCCACAAAGCACTCTGTCATTCCTGTTATAGTTTTGTAGTGACTCATTGATCAGTGTGTAGTAATCCATTCACTACTTTCAAACAGTAATCAGCAGATGTACAATAAGTGGTACATCCCCAGAGATATGCCAGTTATTTTGCACTGTGATATCACCACAATGGATGCACCGTATTTACAATGTGGTGTATTATAGAGCAAAAACGGCACAGATATGTGTTGAATTTGTGTTGTGAAGGTGGTGCATTGCTTGACTTGCGTTCCAAGTGCAACGCAGCTCCAGCAATGCTCTTGGGGTTCTACGCTCACAATGCTGTGCCAATCCTTACACCTGTTTCAAGCAGGTGCAGGGTTTTGACGTAGCATAGGCCTAAACGTAACTAAATGAAATCTTATAGATTTCACTCAGTCACTTTTAGGAGGCGTTCCTATGCCAGAACACCTCCACTCCTTCTCCCCCTACTCTCTGCGCAGGAAAGCCTCTTTCTGGCACAGGGCTTTAGAATGTGATATACCTTCCATATACATCACATTGTAAATATTAGACACCATGGCACATCTTTTACACCACCGCTGCATCACAGAAGTGACGGAAAAGATGTGTAAAAGAGGCACAAGGGGGTTGTAAATCCGCTCCTAACACATACAAATTCACCCAGGCAGTTTCACTAGCAGTGCAAATTGAAGTATAGACTTCTAACATATTCATATGGATGTATTACATTGAAGTGCTTTGGAGGAACTGCAGTATAGTATAGGTAAACACCTTATACATTTATGCTGTAGCACTCTCGTATAGTTTTGCACTTTCACATTCACCATACACTACTAATTTATTCATTCATTTATGCACTACACATAAATTCTGACAAACTTTTACACACTAATATAGAAATATAGTTCTTTCTTAAGCCAGTGGAGGTAGTTCTGAAAAGAACTGTTTTATTTAAAGTTTTCTATGTTTTTTGTATTTTTTCAGCAAGTTTTTAGTTGTTTTTATTTTTTAAACCAAAATAATGAAACTGGAAACAAAAAACTGTGGAACAGGAACAAAAAAGATATTATTGTTTTGGGCCACAGTGCTCTTCTTTCCTCTTCACAATGAGGTGAATAGACTGCTCACCGTAACAAAGGAGTTCTCTGCAAAATTTACAATGAATTGTAAGATCCGCAAACTGATGCACAATAATAGGATGCGGACTGCTCGGAGGAGGTGGTGGTGCAGTTGAGGTAGAAGGAAGTGCAGGTTAAGGGTTCTCCTGGAACCTTTGTGTTGCCATCTTTGCATAATTATTTGGATGCAAATTTTTGACATGGCGAATCATTGAGGCTGTCCCGAAAGAGTACTTTTTAGTGGGGTCACCCCTGGAAAGTGTAACCTCACAGATCTTGAACGTTACTTTCAGCGCATTCACCTTTTTCTGTCCCTCCGGATATGAAAAAAACTTCCAAATGAAAGCTTCTTTTTTTCTGAGTTCTAAAAGACTACAGCTCCACAGAATAGATGTTTCTCCTGGGAAAGTCCAAGTAGAGAGGGGTCTTTCAACAGTTGGAATAGGAAGTATTATGAACCAAGCAAAACTCTCCTTTTATGGTCACATGACTTTGCGTACGCTTACAGTGCTCTTACGGTGCTCTTAAGATGCGAGTACATACGACGTACCTCTGCGATTTGCGTAATTGCTTTTAAAAGTAATAATCGCTTATTAAAAGTTTTAAAAAACTATTTTCATTATTGTCCTAGATAATGTCTTTCCTTAATATGTACATTAAATACATAAATATATGTTTATGAACAATTAGAAACTTTCGCGCCGTACGCTTACGGGGCACCGTACATGACGTCACGCAGAAGCGGTGATGCGATGCGCAAGGTCAAAGGGTATCCGTAACGAGTGCAGAGGACCATTTACCGTACAAAGGAGGTCATTAGGATCGTGGACGGACTTGAGTCCGTCCGCGACCCCAGAGTGTGAGGGAACCTCCGCATTTGCTGCGGTGTTCACTCTGTGCAGATTAGGAAGTGACCGCCAGGGTGGCGGTCACATCCTCGATCTTTAGCATTAAGCTGCACCCGCCGCAATGTTAAAAATGCATGCACAGCATTTGCGTGCACAAAGCGGCAGGCATTGCGGTGCCTGCTGCATTGTGCACGCAAATGCAGGGGGCTACCATAGGTACCCCCCATGTGCACCCCCCACCACCCCTTCACCCAGGGGGCCCGCAACGGGCCCCCGAAGTGAAGGTCCGTATGCTTTTCCACGGCGGAAAAGCTGCAGTGGAAAAGCATAGAATTGCAGACATCCTAATATGCCTGGCGGTGTCTGATAGACACCGCCAGACATGTTAGTGCTTTTCCGCCGCGGTCGGAAGGCGACTGCGGCAGAAAAGCTGCGGACAGAATATCAGACCCACCAGCCATCCTAATTTGGCGGTGGGTCTGTGGAGGCTGCGCAGCGGTTTTCCCGCATCCTCCGGGCCGGCGGTGGCTTCCGCCGGCCCGGAGGATGCGGGAAATCCGCAATCATAATTAGCCCCAAAGTGTGGTGTGATAACTGTTCACGTATGGTGCGATTACCCCAAAAAATATGAAAAAGGAATTATACAGAATTTAATTGTAAAAAATTGGGATTTAGATTTGTTATTATTTTACATTAAGAATATGAAATATAATTTTAAAAATAAAATACATATAAATATTTATAATAAAAATGTAAGAAATTAGTAGAAGAAAAAAGAAATATAATAATTTACACATTTAAAAATTATCATTGAGGCGGGAGGCCTTGGCATCCCAGATCTCCGGAAATACTTTCAGGCAGCTCAGTTGCGCTACTTCGTGGAATGGAGCAACTGGGAATCTGACAAGCATTGGCTCTTTCAGGACCAGGCGGTGGCGGGGCGTCCTTTACAGGAGGTGCCATTCTTGGGGCGGATCCACCGCCCCCCCAACCTGTACGCTTCCTGTGTCACGCGAGTCCCCTTGAGAGTGTGGGACGCTGTTAATGAAGTTCACGACCTCACCACATTCCCCTCGCCTTTCACGCCGATAGCAGAGAACCCTGATTTCTCCCCAGGTCTAGAACCGGGCGCATTCATGCACTGGAAGGCAGCGGGTTGCCGTGCGCTCTTCCAGATGTATGATAAGGATGGGGTGGTCCCCTTTCAGCACCTGAAGCAGGAATTCCAACTGACTGAGGCAGAGAGGTTGAGGTACATGCAGGTTAGGCATTGGGCGCTTCAGCCGCAGGTACGAGACACAGCAGATCGCCAGATGAAGCCATGCGAGAGGTGGTTAATAACTCGCACCTCTGATGCCAAGCTGATCACGGACCTCTATAAATTCCTGCACCCCCCCCCCATTTCACTTCTATAATCCTGGCAGAGAACGCTGGAATAGAGAGCTGGGGAGGACGCTCAGCCGTAAGGAATGGGATCAGATTGCATAATGCGCGAGACACTCGGCATACCACACAGGACTCACAGAAACATTCACAAAGGTGTCTACGTATTGGTATTATACCCCGGAGAGACTACATGAAATGAATACGAACATTGGGAAGGTGTGTTGGAGTGAATGTGGGCAGACAGGGACTCTTACACATGTGCTTTGGGATTGCCCATTGTTGAGGGACTATTGGACGGAGATCATTGACGAGATTGACGCCCACTTTGAGGTAGAATTGCCACGCTTCCCGGCGTATGTTTTGTTGGGCCTCCCGAATGGGCTAATGTACCCGCTGAAGTCCCATAGAGGTCGGCAAATAGCAATAGCATTGGGATCGGCGATCCAGAACATATTGATACATTGGCGCACTACCACAGTCTCCTCCATCACAGGCTGGCTCCATAGACTCTGGCATGTCCTGGGCATGGAAAAACTATCGCTTATGGTGGCGGGGGACGTGGAGCAATTTGATGAGTTGTGGCGACCCTTTCATGCGCTCTTGACCACAGAATTTAGAGAACTTACCTGTCCGAGATACCTTAGACTTAGACTAACGCCTCCCGCAGACCCAACCAACTAAACAGTCATGAGACGGGGGCTCATGGGGGGATGGAGGGGCTGGGGTGGGGCAGCGGGCGCATAGATAACCTAAGCACTGGACTGGGGGAAGTTGGGCGGGGGTTGGGGGGGAGTTCGGGTGCTGGGGGGAGGGTTCAGGGGGGAGGAAGGGTCGGCTTTTTGCTTTTTCCTTTCTTTAGCCTTTCAGCTTCACCGACAGTGGCGAACATGTCAAGCCTTTCTTCAACTGAACTTTATCTGCGGTTGCCACTGTCCATCACCATGCTCTGATTACTCTTGCTTTAATGTTTTTGTTTGTAATGTGCATACCCCTCCCTTCTTTGTCCCCTTCTCTCCTATGTTTTGCCTTAATAAAAAGCTTTAAACCTAAAAATTATCATTTACAAAACTTTTGAAATTCACTGAAAAAACCAATGGTTTCACACATGTTATAGTTAGCTGACCATTTCACTCATACTAAACCATTGAAATTCCCCCGTTATAGTTAGTTCAGCTAACTATAACTCGCGCGCCCGCAATGCACTGCTGATGACGTCACATACTATATCACTCATGACATGGTCAGTGACATCACTCATGACATCACTGATGAAATCTCAAATGACATCACTGATGACATCATCCTTGTGAAAGAGTGGCAGACCTCCTCTCACCCTAATTCAACCTTTGATACACACATTCAAAAGTAGAACCTAACATTTTCAAAAAAATGGAGATACCAATACCAGTTAGAACAACCTATTCAGTAATTCCAAAATCTACATCCACATCCACGCATTCACCAATAGTTCTATATAGTCACTCATACATGTACTCACTCATCATATGTACTCATACACCTATACATCCTGTTACACACCTACACTTATACATAGAGTTATTCACACATATACTCACACTTGCAAATAAACTATCAAACATCCATTTACTTGCATATACAGCTCTACACACACCACTACACTTATTTCTACAGAAACATACACATACTTACTCTTTTAAACAATCAGTTATAGAAACACATACTTATTTAGATAGAAACTCTTCCAATCTGCCACTGTCATATATTCTTACTTATATACATCAATACTCACATATACTAGTTTAAAACATATGTACTTACTCGTAAAGATACTATTGAGGCAGTTATTCACTCACTAACACACTCATGCACACAATCATCCACCCATACAGTACTGCACACATGTTGTCTTCAAAACACATACAAACAGTGAGTCAGTCATTCATGCATCTGGGCGCTAAGTAATACCCCCCCCCCCCCACCAAACCATACAGACACTCAGTCTGATACTCAAAACAACAACTAATAACCCATATAAACACTCATGTAGCTACTCACTAACCCATGCTGCCACCTGTACACAAAGTGAGACACTGATACAGATATTTACATATTTAAACATTACTCGCTAATACATGTATTCACTAAGATATACTTAATAAGTAAGTTATAAGATCAATTTTACAAAAAAAAACATTTAGACACTTATTTACCCATTTATTCTTCCATCAACCTTTAGATATACATATATAAAAAATATTTATTTTTCAGAAAGACACACATTCACTGGATGATGTCATCAGTGATGTCACTGACCATGTCATGAGTGATGTAGTATGTGACGTCATCAGCAGTGCATTGCGGGCGCACGAGTTATAGTTAGCTGAACTAACTATAACGGGGGAATTTCAATGATTTTGTATGAGTGAAATGTCCAGCTAACTAGAACATGTGTGAAACCTTTGGTTTTTTCAGTGAATTTCTAAGGGTTTTTAAATGCTAATTCCTAACTATAACGTGACTGAAACCTATGGTTTTTTCAGTGAATATATATATATATACATATATATATTCTGCTCGTTGGGGATTTGTCCTTTAAATGAGCTGCACACGAGTCACAGGTAAGCTTTTCCCCATTTGCTTTATTTGGTATTTTGCACAAGCAAAAAATGGTCTTGCATCTGCCTTCAGAATGCGTAGGGCTTCTTTATGACTATGTGTCCCTAAGTGCCTACATACCGGGATAAGCTTGGTCTTTCTGGGTCTGGCGGAGGCAGGGCAAGCAAAAAATACATGGCCTATTGTTTCTTTAGGGCAAGGGCAAGAAGGATAGCCCTTGGACTGTGATATATTTGTCCTCCAGGTATTAGTGAAGGCATTAAAAGGAAGGCAATCGTGTCTAAATTGAGTGTATAATTCCCTATCTTCTGGCACTTTTATTAAGTTAAGGAATCTTTCTCGCCGACTGCTAGATTTAATATCAAAGAACAGGTCAGTTAAACAGCCATGTCGTGTATTCATAAAATTCTTCTGTTCTACCCTAACCCAAAACTGTAGTTTTAGTATATCCCTAGAGTATGTGGGAGGGCAATCTTCTAGCTCCTTAGGCACACCTATGTCCGCCTAGATGGTATTTATGTAGTTAATCCACCCAATTTTATGGTTTGCGTCAAGGGCAAAAACTTCATTAAAAGCAGCTGCATAGGACATCAGTTCTGGCATTGTAACTAATCTGTGCCAATAAAGCAAGGGACGTAGGCTCACAAGGTCATTGAGAGACTTCACACCCTTATCGAGTTTCGAGGGGAGGAGGGGCATGCTCTGTGGGAGTGATAACAGGCTTCTAAGAAACTTATTTTCTATTATCGAGAGGATGTTAACGTTTATAGAGCCCCACAGTTCAGCTCCATTGAGTACACTGCTTTACTACCTTACAGCTATACAGCTTCAATACAGGGCTACAGGCCTATTGTACGAGAGACAATGTTCCCGTTGCAGGGCCCTAGTTAAATGGGAACAGCTCAGGGATGCCCTCCCTAGATATTTCTTCCATACCATTCCATCAGATAACTTGATTCCCAGATAATCAAAGGAGCTCACTCGTTCGAGCAAAACATTATCAAGAACGAAGTTACCCTTAAAGGATTTTTGAGGATTTAGCTTCATCAACTTAGTTTTAGTTATGTTGATGACCAAACCCCTCTCATCACAAAAGTTCTTAAAGCAATTTAAATGTTTCTGTAAGCCCATGGGGGTTTTGGACACTAACAGAGTGTTGTCTGCGAACAACAAAGTAGCTATTTTATGATTAACCAGCGATGGAGCATCGGTCGGGGTAGAGCACAAAATATCAACCACTTGAAGAAGATGGGGGCCAGGACGCACCCTTGGCGCACTCCCCCACTGATTTTGAATGGCTCAGTGTTTTGGCCCTGGTTTCCCCACCTTACTCAGGCAAAGTTATCCTTGTGCAACCTAATGAGTGGCTATAGAAATTCCAGAGGCATACCCATGTCCCGAAGGACCTGCCAAAGCAGGATCCTGGGAACTAGGTCGAAAGTTGTTTTCAAGTCAATAAAGGCAAGATACAAACTGCCTTTGCCCAACACAACTACCTCCCAATACAGCAAGACCAGACGAAACGCCTGGTCGATGGTGCCAGTCTTCCACCTAAAGCCCGCTTGGAATGGAGAAAGGATGTTTTTCTCCTCCATCCAGGTCGGGATTTTAACAAGGAGTGAGTGGCAGAATACCTTCTGGGCACAATCTATCAGGCTAATAGGACGGTAGTTGGCGGGTTTCGACCTGTACCCATTCATTAAAATGGGTACTAACTCAGCCCCCTTCCAGGTGTCCGGAATGCTCCCCCCACTTGATATGTCATTGGCCAGTCTCATGAAGTAGGTCGCCCAGTGTTCCCTATCAGCACAGAAAAGGTCTCCAGGGATGCCATCGGGCTGGGGTCTTTTGCTGGAATAATGGCATCAAGTGAGCACAATTATAAAATATTAATCTCTTCCTTAGTGAATGTAAGTGTACAAGCAGGGAACCCCATATCATGGAGCATCTGGGAACTGTCAATGTGGGGACCGTTAGAGTATAACTCACTAAATTGTTTATGCCATTCAGCGGCTGGAATGTTATTTGCCAAGGGTGGTGAACGTTCAAAGTTTTGTTTGGATACCAAAGACCAAAACGTCCGGCTATTAGGATGCCCAATGGCTTCTCCTAAATCCTCTCATCTCCTCTCATCCCATTCTTTTTTTGCTATACACTGTGCCTGTTTGTAGTCTTTCCTAGCCTTCCGAATACTAGTAGGCTCTCCATTTTAAATGGCAGCAGTCAAACTCCCTCTCAGGGTCCTGCACTCTTTGTTGAACCATGACTCTCTTCCCAAGGGTCTTACCTGGCATGATCTCAGTTTTTTATTTGGAGCATGAAAAAAAGCAAGCCAGATGGTCAAAGAATTCCTTGTGGAGGGTGCTACAACTACTCTAGTTAGATGGATCTATAGTCACTGGTGCTAGGATCGCTAGGTGCTTTGTAAGGGATTTAATTCGTCTGCCAATACCGCAGGCCATTTGAGGCGATGCTTATCGCTTGTGGGTATTAAAGATTTTGTGCTTAATGGTATCGGCGGCTCTCTCCCAATACCAGAATTACTTAAGATTCCTTGAGCAAAAAAAAGTAGTAATCTTGTTATAACATACAAACATAAGTTTCCAAAGGTAATATCACAAGAAATTCAAGATGGAATATAATCCGGTGGTTTCTTTACTTGTCGTATTTTTGTTTTCACAAGGACTTGTTAACAATTTCTCCAATCCTGGATGTTGAAATTAGTACAGCAAAACAGCAATACAGCCAACACGCGTGTTTCGTCTATGGAACTATTCCAAAAGACTTCATCAGGGCTGTAATGAAAGTTATATATTATGAATATACTATCCACTCTTTTGGAAGCTAAGCCTAAACTCTGCCGAGCGAAAGGTAAATAAGTTGGAAACCGAGAAAAGGAATATTTTAAAAATATTTTTAAAAAGTAGGAAAGAAACTAGGAGCAAAGCCAAGAGAAGCACCCGAACTGTGCACGAGAACCAATCACCAATTGTGCCATCTATTTTTAGATCACACTGATATTCTTAAATTCGAAGTTTATGAATTGATAAACCACCTTCATGCAGTGCAGCATAAGTCAATAAACGTCCACTTTTCTACTTACAGATAGCAACTAATATTGTGTAGCCTTATTTCCAATTCTTACAATATTTTTGGCTGCTAAAACATAAATAGATGAAAACTACCATCAGTACCTATAACTATTTTTATTAAAGAAAATAATTAAACTCCATTGCATCTCTTACACTTACCTAATCAATATTTTCCGATGTATGCAATAATCCCAAGTCATACGACACAGTGGCCCGGCAATCGCATTCACTATCTCCTCCTCAGGTCCATAATTCCCTATTTAAATTAAAGTCCTCATATACCCAATATTTGGAACTACACATAATACCTCTCAAAAAATACAAAGTTAAAGAGTCATTTTTACAACCTAACTGCTATAAAAAAAAAGTAATGTATAATGGGAAAGTGTTGGGTTACTACGCAATAAACTGCATTTGACAAACGATATAGGAGTTTTAGACATGTTAAGATGGCGCCCATAATACTGTGTACAGATCGGGTGGTCCGCATTTTGTCTTTACTCGATTGTGTTAATAAAAACAAACAAGATGGCGGCAGAGTTACACGCCACTACTAACTCGGATCACACATGCTGGAAAGTCGGGGATACAGGTAAGAACTGAGCATAGCTGTGTAGATTAAAGATAAGCTCTCTATACTTAATGTTTTTAATATTAGCGGCATTAGTATATGTCGCGATATACAGCCATAGCCTGGAGCGGAGTGTTACCAATATGGGATATGGTTTTAGTTGAATAAGGACCAGTGTGTGGAATTAGGCTTATACATTACTTTGTTTATAGCAGTTAGGTTGTAAAAATTACTCTTTAACTTTGTATCTTTTGAGAGGTATTATGTGTAGTTCCAAATGTTATAGTTATGTTATGTTATAGGGGGGTTTTGTATAGCGCTCAGCTACTCCAAAGGAGTGTCCCGGCGCTTTCAGACCAACAGGTCAGCAGCTAACACATAACACAACAGGAAAAAGGACCGGCAGAAAAAGAAAACAGAAAACTAAAGACAGAACAACCAGGTTTTAAGTCCCTTTCTAAAAGCAAGCAAATTGGCAGTGCTGCGGAGTGATAAGGGAAGAGTGTTCCAGAGCTGAGGAGCAAGCCGTTTGAAGGAGCGTCCACCAGTCCGGGCTTTCTTCACCGCTGGCACCACCGCAAGAGAGAGAGATTCTGATCTCAGAGCCCTAGTAGGTTTGTAAAAGGCTAGCCTTTTCCGAATGTAGGTTGCTCCCGTAGAATAGAGCGCCTTGTGGGCCAAAGTAAGGGTCTTAAAGGCAATGCGCTTTCTGACAGGGAGCCAGTGCAAGGTGGATAAAAGGTCAGAGGCACTGGCACGGCAGGGAAGACCATAAATGGCGCGGGCCGCCGAGTTCTGGACTACCTGAAGACGCTGCAGCAGGTAGTCGGGCAAACCCAGGTAGAGAACATTGGAGTAGTCCAGCCTCGAGCCAATGAGGGCATGGACAGTAATTTTGCGATGGTCAATTGAGAGCAGAGGGAGAAACCTCCGAAGCATCCTAAGCAGGCCAAAGCAAACGCCCACAAGGCCAAGAACTTGGGCTTTCATCGTCAGGCCGTTATCAATTTTGACCCTCAGATTTTTCGCCACAGTGGAGGAGGATACCGGTGGAAACATGTCATGCGGCCACCATTCCTGCCAACTCGGGTCAGATTGGCACCCAAAAAAGAGCACCTCAGATTTTCCAGGGTTACACTTAAGACTATTACCCTGAAACCATTCAAATACCGCTCCCAGGCAACCACGAATACTCTCTCCATCGAACTCAGCCCCCTTTGCACACGTGAAAAGGAGCTGGGTGTCGTCGGCGTATGATATTATCTGGGCCCCAAAGGACTCAGCCAGCACCGCCAAAGGGGTCAGAAAGATATTAAAAAGTGTGGGGCTCAACACGGAGCCCTGCGGTACTCCAACCTCCAGCGGCGGCACTTCGGCTGAGTAAGGGGGGGCCCAGACCACCTGCCGGCGACCAGACAGGTAAGATTGAAACCACCTCAACACCGTCCCACGCAGACCAATCTCATACAGTCTGCAGAGCAGACCTTCATGAGGGACGGTGTCGAAGGCCGCCGACAGATCAAGCATGACCAACATGGCCCTACCCCCTGAAATATCGGGTATATGAGTATGTTACAACAATTACCTGTGAGAGTGGGTTGAGCATGCAATCTTAGATTGTGGGTCCAATGAAGAAATATACACCATTCAACGGATATGGTGTGGGATTATAATCAAAAATGTTATCATTATCATCTTTATTTTAAGTACTACGAGTCGATGAATCCTACCATATTTGGTTAAATGTGATAGAGAACTTGTAATATAATATAGAAAGAAGTCATTGTAGGATAGAATATCAGTATTGATGGTTGGACTTTAATTTAAATCAGGATTTATGGACTTGAGGAGGAGATAGTGAATGTGATTGACGGGCCACTGTGCGGTATGACTTGGGATTAATGTATACATCGGAAAATATTGATTAGGTAAGTGGAAGAGATATGATGGAGTTTAATTATTTTCTTTAATAAAAATAGTTCTAGGTACTGACGGTAGTTTTCATCTATTTATGTTTTAGCAGCCAAAAATATAGTAAGAATTGGAAGTAAGGCTACACAATATTAGTTGCTATAGGTAAGTAGAAAAGTGGAGGTTGATTGACTTATGCTGCACTGCATGAAGGTGGTTTATCAATTCATAAACCTCGAATTTAAGAATATCAGTGCGATCTGAAAATAGATGGCATAATTGGTGATTGGATCTCGTGCACAGTTTGGATGCTTCTCTTGGTTTTGCTCCTAGTTTCTTTCCTTCTTTTTTAAATATTTTTTAAATATTCCTTTTTTCGGTTTCCAACTTATTTACCTTTCACTCGGTGGAGGTTAGGCTTAGCTTCCAAAAGAGTGGATAGTATATTCATTATATATAATTTTCATTACAGCCCTGATGAAGTCTTTTGGAATAATTCCATAGACGAAACACGCGTGTTGGCTGTGTTGCTGTTTTGCTGTACTAATTTCAATATCCAGGATTGGAGAAATTATTAACAAGTCCTCGTGGAAACAAAAAAACGACAAATAAAGAAACCACAAACTTATATTCTCTCTTGAATTTCATGTGTTAATAACTTTGGAAACTTATGTTTGTATGTTATAACAAGATTACTACTTTTTTTTGCTCAGGGAATCTTAAGTAATTCTTAAATGTATGCAATTGCTATCAATTGCTAATTAACAGCATAGGGCGGTGGCTGTTTAGATTCCCTTTGGATGCACACCAACATTATTGGAAACTAAAATAGCAAAACCACCAAGAGTTGCACAGTGGTTACCTAACTGCCCTTTTGTTGATTTCTCTCCCAATACCACCCCAGGGATTGTGGATAGACAGGGTGAGAGGGGTTATGATCACTGTCACATGATAGAATTATGGCCATATCCTGTATCAACGGCCAGAATGTGTGCAGTCCACTAATAAGTAGTCAATCCTACTTGACCCATTTGGCCCAACAAAGGTAATTCCTCCTCCTCTATCTGAAATTGCTCTTCCATTAGCAGCCCTAACCTATATTTTAAGGTTAGCGCATTGAGCTGAAGTGCAGCTCGAGACCATTTTTTATCGGGGTGAGTACCCTCCAGAATTTGTCCTCCTCATTCACATCATTATTCTCTGCCCAGTGGAGGGGTTCAAAAGTTACATTAAAATCCTCGCCAACTATAAGTGGGTAACTATCGACCCTAGCTTCCAATAAATTATCCAGGGACTGAAGTGTTGGAGAGCTGCCACCTCTGGTACTCCTAGCATATACATTATATATGTCAACTGTCTTGCCCTTACCATTGGTTATCCTGATCCCAAGGATATCTGGGTTGTTCATGGCCGGCTCTTTGACGTCACAATTCACCATCAAGTTTACAAATATGAGCAGCACTCCTAAGGCCATGTTTATATGGAATAGCTGGTCTGTGAAAGGTCATAAACCTGGTATAAACGTGGGGGACAGGCTCCAGGTTTCTTGGAGTAAGCAGATCTCAGTCTGTGCAATGAGTTCTCGCCAGTACGGATGGTCGGGCACCCTTCTTACACCTGCCGTATTCCATGACGTGATTCTTAACATTTGCCCACTACCTTGTGGAGTGGAAACCAAGGGAAGTGGAAAAGCATTCAATTTGGAAAATGCTTGGCAATCAATAGCTGGATCTGGGCAGCTGGCCCGGGTATGATTGTTCATCACTGGAGGCAAGTCAATGGCTAAAACCGACGCTGTAAGACATGGCATACACTCTTGCTCTCTATATGTCACAACAAGATCAGGGTGTACAAAGTTGATGGTGGTCATGAAGCTGCTAATAGGTTTGCATTGAGGAACCCTATTTGGACCCAGAATTAGTCAATCAACCTGGGATAATAATGAAATGGAAGGGTCCCCAATAAGCAAATGTGTATTTCCTGCTTGGGCAAATGTTAGAGGGGTGCTAAGTCTCAGCCTAATTTTCGTGGCATTGCTTGGATGGAATCTAATCTCTAAAGCAATCAGATCGTGCACCAGATGTTCGGACGCTAGTCTTATCTCAATTACATCATCTGGATTCGAGTGTGAAGAGTGTCTTTTAGCATATACAATGTCATCTCTGAATATTGACCTACACCCCCTAACGTGCCTCAGCCAGTGTATGGCTTTATTCTTTAATACATCAACATTCTCATAATTCATTTGTTGTGGATCTACTTTGAGAACATTAGTCATAAAGATTGGCAATGCTAGTGGGTTGCTCTCCTTATTATGTAGAGATAAAGGAGGCTGACGAGATAAGGACACCCCCATTAAATCTTGTGGCCATATTAGGTACAGATAGCCCTGACATTGGCCCATGTCCAGCTGGATACTGTGGCAGACCCATACTTGTCCTACAATGCTCAACATTTGGCCTACATGACTCCAAATATGGACCTTTAGAAGCTCTTGTACTACAAGTGAGTCGATGGTCAGTAGGCAGGGACATAGCATTGAAATCCAATTGCTTCCCAGTAGATGCTAAAGATCCTTGCTAGGGACAGCATTGATGGATACAGAGGATGATTGTAGTGACAGAGATGGTTGGTGTGGATGTGTTCTAGTGTAACTATCTAGCTGCTCTTGGAGTTTGGATACTAGGGTAGATAGTGCCTCAACACTATTTCTTAGGGCAGCAATTTCCATGTAAAGATCAAAGTTTGAAGGTATAAGACCAAGATGTTCTTCTCTTTCTCTTTCCCCCTGCAGTTTATTTGAACTCGAATCATTATTGTTAGTTAAGTTTGTGCAAGAGTTCGTACTGATGTGCTCTTTGCAGCAAGTGTGGCGAATCGATTGCTAAGTGGAAGCTCATCACTTATAACGCTATCAGTGGGGCGTGTTTCCCCTTGGGCAGGTGAGGGGCTTAGCGCATTACTATTACACATTTCCGCAACTGGCGTCGTTTTCTTTTTTCTTCCTGCTTTCTTAAATAGGTTAGGAATATTCCCATATCCTGTAATTGTGGATCCAGTAGAGCTAACGGGATATGGGGTTTTGGTGGGTGTGGTTTCCTTGGTGGGGGGAAGGCAATAGGTACAGGTGTGAGTAGCAAATCTTCGCAGTCTGCAACAATATTCTCTATGCGACCGAGAACATCTTCCTCTATATCTGCATCGCACCCAGTTCCCTTTGCCAGCGATTGGTGACGTTTTTTATGTTTTTTCCTAATAGTACCTCCCGTCCCAATCTCAGTCTCTTTTCTTTTCCTCATTTTACTAATTGAGCAATCAACCGCGGCAGAAGTGTTACAGACAATGCTGACCACCTGAAACAGCGGTGGCCAAAAACTGTTAATATACAATTCAAACATACTACAAAAGCACTGGTAAGCTACACAAACCTTAGTTTAGCCTCTTAATTATCTTGCTCATTGTTTGACCAAGTTTAAAAATTATACAGCACCACAGTCTCTAGAAGGTAGAGGAATCACATTATCGACTTAAAAAGGGATGTAGTACTTTCTTAATTGTCTCACCGCTATTCAGTCCTTTAGAGAATTGAAAGTTTTCAGCAAGGGCGGCGCTCAGTTCACTCCAGGAAGTTATTCTAGGCTATTGCCCGTGCACAGATTTCAAAGGCCAAATAAGGTATCCCTGCCCTGCCACGGTCTGGTGCGGACGGGCGCAGGTCAAACATTGGCGACTGCGCTTGACTCTGCATGGGATGCTGGGGAGTATAGTCCTGCACTCCAGCATTCCGGTCCTGCTCTCCGGTCCCCTTGTGGCTCTTGGCCCCTAGTAGGCCAAACAGAATAGCAGCTGGGCTTCTCTCGCTGTGGGAGCCCCTGGAAGTTTAAGTAGGCGCCTCCTGGCGCAGGTCAAACGTTAGGGGCTGCCCTGGATGCCGCTGCGCCGGACACCGCAAGGGATGCTGGGGAGTGGTGTCTGGCACTCCCCCAGCACCCAGTCCCACTCTCCGGTCTCCTTGTGGCTCTCAGCCCTTCGTAGGGCAACAGAACAGCAGCTGTGCTTCCCCTTTAATCAGTTAGGTCAGTGTATATGTGCTTATGTGTGCTGTTTCGCCTGCTGAGGGTGAAGAGCTATGAGGCAGGCTCACCTGTGCTTCACAATGTGTTCCGCAGGGCTCATCAGGCTTCCTTAGAGCCCCTTCCGGGAGAAAGTAGGGTCAGGAAGCGGTGTCTTCTCCATACACCGCCTGCTCGAAGCTGTCGCCCGTGTGTGTGGGGGCAGCTGCCAGATCAAATTGGTTGGAGCTTTTATTTGGAGCAGGTGTAGGCTACACCAACTTGGGTCTGCTTCTGCCCTCCCTTTGATAAGCTTATTTTATGTGCGTAAGATGATTCCTTTCAGATTTAAATTTTTGGTTTTAAGGGTAATTGTCCTTGCAACAGGCACCTTTAGTCTGTGTTAGCCCCTGTGACCTTTAAAAATGTAATTGTACAAATTTGATGTAAATAGGACCATTGATGTGTGAAAAAGAGTATGTATATAGGATTGTATTAGCTCTTTTCTCATTTGTGGAGGGCCCCCTCCGGATGGAGGGTATTATGTGTCCTTTTCTAATCACCTAAATGAGTGTCACTGAACCCTTTATAGATGCTACTTTCTCCTGTGAGACTACCCTTATATCCGTTTATTATTCTTCTTCCCTTTCTTTTCTTTTCTTTTAATTTGGTTTCAAATATCTCTCTCAGTAGAATTCTTAAAATTAACAGCATAATGTCGATCATTTTTAGTATTCAGCATGTGATCGTAATTGTAGTATACTGATAAAGATAGGGGTATTGAAGGACCAGGTTTTAGAACCCAGCGGCGTCAGGGAAAACGCCTGAAGCCTTCGAGTTCCCCTGTCTTGGCAAACAGAGACACGGGACACTTCTTGATGACGTCAAAGACCAAAGTTTATTGGTTGCAACCAGGAACAGAGGTCTACGAAGCACACACGGGTGGTTTGCTAGAGACCGCACAAATTCAATGAGCGGAGCATAGTCTTTTATGCCAAAAATCAAGCCTCAGGCAACGTTGCAAATTAGCATTGGGTTCATACAAACTGACCAATAGAAATGTGACATTTTGAAAGTAGCGTATGACGACAATCCCACTTTCCGTTGTCCAGCCCACCAGAAATGACCAAGCACATTCCAATATTCCTGTTCGCTCAGGCCGGACAAACCCATCATAAAACCCTCAACCCAAATCAGTGATTATGTCGTAAAGTAAGGAACAGAAGCAGATTGGAAGCAAGATAGAAAGGTGGGTGCAGTGTACTGTAAATGCTGGCATGTCCTGCTCTTTGATCTTTATCTGACCAGCTGTTTAACAAGGAACTGGCTCAGCGAGGTCAGCCTCGGGCATGGGAGTCAGTTCGGCCAGGTCATTCAGAAGTCAGCTAAGGTGTACGTGTCTCAAGGACTCGTTTGGCCGCAGTCATCGGCCTATGTGAGGACAACCACACAAAATGGCTGCTGTACACAAAATGGAACCCGAAGGTTCAAACGAAATCCCTGAATACGTAGTGTTCTCATTGATCGATTAATGCGAAAACACTCATACACACTACACTCGTGATTTGCGGTCTGCTGACACCAAAATCGTCTATTTCCTACGATCTTTATTGAACGGGTTCGGAACCACCGAACCAGACCCACAAACTACGGAACTACAGAACCTCCTTTTGCCCTTACATAGGCAACAGACCCAAACCCATGTCAATCTGAATCTGGAGCTATATTCATCAGATCATCGATATGTTGCTGTAGCATCATCTTATTACTTAGTACCTCTCTCTGGACAGGTCTTCTTGCACACGAAGTAGCACAGAGGCCACAAACAGCAGGAGCACACTGTACACAAAGACAGAACAGGAAAAGGATAGCTAAGACCATCCCAATGACCATCAAAATCTTCCAACCCCAAGTGGATATCAATCCCCATAACCATCCCATCAACGACCAATCTCCTTTGTCCAAATGGACAGAATCGGAGATCTTATGTAGCTTGGAAATGGCCTGGAAGACTGACGGAGCGTTGTCTGGAATGAAAACGCAGCAGCTCGATTGAATCAGTTTACACACTCCACCTCGCAATACTAGTATGACATCAAGGGCGACTCTATTTTGAAGTGTCATAAGCCTATCCGACTGGAGCTCAGCAGTCAAGTTACTAAGGGCACTGGCAGTTTCGACTATGGTGGACTCAACCACTCTTGTCAACTGGCGAATATTCCTGCTATTAGCCATCGGTCCCCAGAACGGCAGAAAACCCTTAAAGAAATCTCCCAACTCTTGCCCTGCAGTATCTTCTTGACTAAAGACACCTCTAGCAACTCTCGTCTTATGGTAATCTGCCGCAGCTGTAAAAGTGGGAGGCAACAGGAAAGAAACAAAACATGTGCCCGAAAAATCAGGGGGCAACCATGTATATGCTTTGTCATAGTAAACAAAGTAGGTACCCTTAGCGGCTAGAAATGCTGGGGAAGACTGGGACGTAAATACGTAAGTGTCAGTACAAACGCTCTTCTCTAGCTGAGCTCTCGTATTCTTGCCATTACCCTGCAGACAATAGCAACCCTGATGGGGCACTATCCAAATCGGTAGAGAACTTTTCGCTCACTGGTTAACACTCAGACTAACTCCATACCCAGTAATATACCAACCGCTATATGGTTGCTTCTCATCTATCGGAATAGTTTCAACGGCATAAGTCCCTTTAACCATGCCTCTAGCAACAGCACTATTCTTCGGATTGTCCTTCGGTGAACATTGGGGATAAACACTATGGGCATAGATAAACATCGTTCTGTAAGCCCAAATCGAACCATTCAAACTAAAAGGCAAAACCAAGTACGGAATACCCTTATCGGTCGTATGGGGCATTAGACCACAGATCCAACAGTTTGTTGTGTTC
Source organism: Lissotriton vulgaris (assembly GCF_964263255.1). Lineage (NCBI taxonomy): Eukaryota > Metazoa > Chordata > Amphibia > Caudata > Salamandridae > Lissotriton > Lissotriton vulgaris. The sequence continues at coordinate 1,749,645,776 of NC_141693.1, read as the reverse complement.
ATCACTAACTGGTGTTGGTGCAAAAGTTGAATAAAGGAATTATTGGCAAATTCCAGTCGTCTAACTACCTCATGTTCAGGCAAAGGATGAAAAGAATGAGAAGAAATAGTAGGTGGAGGTGTAGGTTGCACAGTGGGAACAAACGTCACTTTAAAAGAAAATGTCACATAACCAATTATGAATATCATTAGACTCAATAGCAAAAATACACACGGTATTAAAAAACGTTTCTTTGATATCAGTTTGCATATATTCTTCCTAAAAACCATAGTCCTTGCAGGTCTCTCCAACTCGAAGAAATCCATCCTTAACTAAATATGCTGCTCGCGATGGTAGGGTGTTGTATGCTAAGGAATGCCTCTGTCAACCCAGGGAAACTCCCTTAGGACAACCAGAACCTTCGACCTAGTGTCTCAGGCTTGCACTCCAAAGACTTTCGGCAACCGCGACCCTACAGCTGAACCCGGATGGCGGTTCGAAAAACAAAAATGAGTAGATCCTCGGTGGAGAGTTAACCTGCAAACAGAAAAATCATAAAAACTTTATTTATTTTTATTTGTCCATGACTGTCGGTCGCAAATTATAGCGGCTTCTTCCAGGAAATTCTTGATCTTTAAACAACAAATCAGGCTCAGTAGTGTGCAATCGGTTCAAAGGAGGCACAGCTTCTTGTAAAAGATCGTCACTTTCTCTCTCAGAGTTTGTACCAATCAGACGAGCATCGCTGTATGGCAAAAATCGTGGAACAGTTTCGGTTTCAGAGTCTGGAAGTCCCTCCTGGACCCACTGATCGTACGGTAAGGGCAAAGGTGCTCGCTTACAGTGTACGCCGTGGATCCACATAACATAAATAATCTTTATTTAGATATAAAACATATCTTTAAAAGAATTTACAAGTTCACAGCCTGACCAAATATTAGGTTAAAAAACTTCTAGAAAATAGCAACACAGATATTGATATAAAAACACAATCCATTTCCAATCATTATAAAAACAGGGATTTTGTCTCATAAAATGTTTTTAGAGTCACAGAAGTTAAAACAAGGCACCAGCTTACATTGGGTATGGCCAGATTATGTTTGACCTTACTGAGGATAATGCCAGTTTTTACTGATTACGGTGAGAGAAAAAGATTAAGCACTTTAACATGGCCTCCTTAAGTTAAAGATGTAATATGCTTGCTGAACAAATTTAGTTACATTTTATATTTAGCACTATATTTTCCGGATTTACAGCTGCCATGATGGCTTGCCTGCAGGTCCGAACACCCAGCCTGTTCCATTCTAATTTTAGTCCGGACCTACGTTCTGTATTAAGGGCTGGGCAGAGGCAACTTACATGCAACATGGTTTCCGCTGTTTTCCCACACCCTCTACAGGAAAGATCTTCCGATGTATGTCGCCATGGTGGTAGTTCCTGCAAGAAACGCCAGTCGCCCATTCGGATGGCAATAAAGCCACGTTTCAAGTATAATGGGTATGTGCTAGCCAGATAGCAAACTGGGTCTGGGTGTCTGTAGGAATTTATCATGGCCCAGGCATGACTACGTTTTAGAAAAAGTGCTTTATCAGTAGGACAGGAGGTCATTCTCACACATTTTTTTATAGCTTTTTTAAAAGCTATCTGGCCTGGGTTTAGAGCCCACAGATCGCTTGCTGACATTTGCTTAATGGCGTCTGTGAAAAGGCGTCCATACAAACCCCCCGGGTTAATCTGGCTGATTTCTTGCCAGACAAGGGATTCTAAAGTGCCTGGCTCAGCTTGCCTTAACTTGTGACACAGGTTAAGGTATGCCCCATTGGCAGAGGCCTCGTAGTTTAACAGCCCCATCTCCAACCTTATCTGTGCTGCCGAGACGTTGTTTGGCAGCCGGAGCACCCTTTTATAAATTTTGGTTGTCTGTTGGTTCAGGGTTGTGTTCATTTTGCCACAAAAAATCTCAATGCCGTAGGATAAAGTAGGGCCAACCTTTGCTCTCAATACCTCCAAGAGGGGAGCTAAGGTTGGACCGGAAAGATCTTTCGCAAGTTTACCTAGTGAGACCATTAGGGTCACTGCTTTGGCTCCGATCTCTCCTCGCTGTTTTTTGTAACCACATTTTGAGTCCAGGTGGACGCCTAGGTATTTATAGGACTGGCCAGTTTCTAGACTGACATTATTGAATGACCAACCGCCCCCTGTATGTCGTTTCTTGACGAATGTAACTACTTGCGTTTTCTTTAAGTTAACCTCGAGTTGGTTGTTGATCGTATAATCAAACAGTTTGTCGAGGGGTCTTTGTAGCCCTACCCTGGTTAAACTAAAGAGAGCCAAGTCATCGGCATATAAAAGATTGCTTAGGGTCATGCCACCCACCTTCGGAGAGTGACTGTTAGTGTTGTCTAGGGCCGCCGACAGGTCTGCTACAAATAGATTAAAAAGAAGAGGGGCCAGCACACAACCCTGCTTCACTCCTCTGGTTGTCATTATTTTACGTGAGAGGTGTGTGCCGGTCCCCAACTTCACCCGCACCCACGTCCTGGTGTGGAGCTGAATAATTCCCTCTAGTAGTTTCTCTGGGATCCCCCACATCTTTAGTTTGGCCCATAGGGCCTCCCTGGGGACTCTGTCAAATGCTGCTTTGAAGTCGACAAAGCAGCAATGAACTAATCTTGAGGTTACAGCTGCCCTGTCGACTACGGTGGATATTGCTAGCAAATTGGTACGGGTTCCTGAATTTGCCACAAACCCTGTCTGGTTCATTGGCAATAGCTTATTGACCTTTACCCATAACCTTAGTTCCTCTAATAGGAGACCTGCATAATGCTTTGCTTCAATGTCCAGGAGGGCAATGAGTCTGTAATTGCTCGGTTGTGCATGGGATCCGGATTTATAAATCGGGTGTATTATGGCTCCCCGCCATGACTCTGGGATTGTGGATGTTCTTAATGCGTAGTTGAATAGATTGGCCAATGTTCCCGACCAGAGGGCAATATCTGAGTTAAACAAAGTCTGTGGCAGGCCGTTTGGGCCTGGCGCCCCATCCGATCTTGCTTTTGACAATAGTTTTGAGACCCTTTCCTGTGTTATACTCCATGTGGGGCCATGCCCTTGGCTGGTCTCAGTTACGATGGTGTTTCCGATGGAGCTTGGATAATCAGGGGACTTGAAGTGGTCAGATAGGAAATTGGCCCAGACTGATTCCGGGATATTAGCCGATCCCGTACACACTGTTCCTAAGCTGGTGTGGTTAATAAGCGCCCAGAATTTCCTTGAATTTTTTTGCTTACTTTCCCACACCAGTTTACTCCAGAATTGATTTTCATGTGCCCATTTGTCCTTTTTAATCGCTCGCTTGAGTGATTTTTGCGAGATTTGATAATTGGATATGGACTCACTATTTCCCGGGGATTTGGCCAAAGCCCGCAGGGCCTTATTTCTTGCTTTCTTTAGTGACTTTGTCGTCTGAGATAATGTGAATTGGTGCGTCGGAGTTACCCTTTGAGCTTGGTGCCTTGCAGGAAACAGATGAATCAGGTGGGAACATAACGTGGACCATAGGTCAATTGGACTAGCCTCTTGCTCCTGGCCCAGTCTTATTATGTCCGAGCTTGCCCGAAGAATATTCAAGCTAATTTCTTCTGTCCACTTTAGGCGCTTTAGGTTTTCTGTGTAGGTTCCCTGAGTTGTCGATGGAGCAGTTTTGTAATACTCTGGGTTTGTATTAAAGGATGTGACCTGGGGCCTATGATCACTTTCAGTTCTTGGATGTATTCTGAAGTCAATAATGCAGTTTAACAGGGGTGCGGTACAAATTGTGTAATCCAGATGAGATTGCTTTGAGCCATTTGACCATGTCCACTTCGGTGGAGTGTCCCCAGCTGTTCTACCGTTGATAACAAGGTAACCTGCACTATAAAATTGGCTCACACATAAGTCGCCTAGGTTACTTTGAGTTTGTATTAGCGGTTTGGTTTGCATTGTGACCTCGGTAATTTTGATTAAGGGGGGGCCGTCGTTGTCTGCTGCGTTCCCCTGATACAGATAGGTGTTAAAATCCCCAGTAACTATACAGTCTGAATTGGGTTGGTCCGTGACTATGTCGTTCATGATCTCAGTTAGACGGGTCAGGTGGTCCTTTTTGGTACGTGTACTGGGGTTGATGTACACATTTAGGAGAAAGAGGGGACGATGTTTCCGCCAGGGTTCGATCTTGACCCCTAAGGCCCAGTCTTCCCTGAGGGGCCATCGTGTGATTTGAGCTTTTAAAGAGTTTGATACATGAGTTGCCAGTCCGCCTTTCGAGTGGCCAAAGCGGTTGTCCCTGGTTGCCGGATTCCATATCTCAGTGAACCCAAGCACTGGGCACCCCTGTAAAGCCCAGGTTTCCTGTAGTGCTATTACTGAATGATTCCGCAGGAAAGTTTGTATATCTGGGTCCCCAATTTTTTGATGTAAACCGCTTATGTTCCAGGAGCATAATAGAGTAATTTGTTCCGATGGTAAATTAAATGCTGCTCCTGGCAGGGAAGACTGCACTGGAATTTTTGTGCCGGTAAACATGATCATGGGATTATGTGGTCATTCGTACCTTTTGGATGATAAAATTGCTGGGAGCCAGTCCCATCTTTGACCAATTACTTTGGGGGCTACATCTCTGGGTTGAATGTTGCCATCTTCTTCTGGCCCTGAGGCATTTTTTAGAATTGAGTAGGTTTTTTCTTGTCCCTTCTGCCTTATTATCCTGGTTTTTTGAGATGGTGTTAGCTGGTTAAGGAGTGTAATTGGGTAGCCCGGCATGGAGTATGGGTAGACTCGAATACCCCATTCCCCTAGGATTGCTTTGCTGTTCAAAAACGTGGATGCCCACTTTGCCTCCTTAAATGTCACCAGAGTTACTTCCGATAGTTGTGTTCCTCTTGGCGGAAGGAACTCAATAGGCTCAATTTCGTCCGATACTAAGCCCGTGAGTCCGGGAATCCCCTCTGTCAATTTGAGTATGTTTGCTCTATTGAGGATGTCATGACGGCCCTTGGATTTGTATTCAGGGGCTAGTATGATGTAAGAGTGTGATGTAGCATTGGCAGTCTCAGTTTGGTGGTGGCATATTATGTTTTTGTTGGTTGTCGGTCCTTCATTATGCTTGTTCTCCTGAGTTGTCAGGTTGATCCTGATCTTTGGCGACTGGCGGTGATTTATGGGATGGTCTGGTCTCTGATTGTGGATCGTTTTAGTCAAATTCTGACTCGTCATTCTAACGTCATCCTGGGCTGGAGATGTAACGTGCCCTGTTTTTGGTGACACTTGGGTATCTTTGAGTCTATGTATCCCTTTTTCATCTTTTGACGTGTCCTTATTTACTAATACCAGACCAGGTTCTTTTTTGGCTGCTCGCATTGACGGGTCGCTTGTTTCCTGGGAGCTCCCCATCATAGATTGATTGTTAATTGTTGATGGGTCCTCTTTTGGCTTGGGCACGGCAGGGTTTCCTGACAAAAGTGGTACGTCTGTCGCACTCGGAGCCCGTTTGCTTGGTGCTATTGAGAAAAGCGGGTAGTATCCCGGTTTAGAAGCAGTTGTTAGTGCCTTGGCCTTATTTCTTTGTTTGCGTTGGCGCTTACGTTCTCTTTTGCTTAACTGGGGTTCAAACCCTGGCTGTTTGTCCTGGGTAGTGAGAGCCAAGCATTGGGAGTTAACCTGTGGGCCCTTCGCGAGATTGGCCAAACTGGCTCTATATGGCGGCCCCATCTTTCCCTGCTCAGCTTCTGCCTGGTCAGGTTGGTCCCTTGCCTGGTTTGGGCTAAGGTCGGTGCCCTCGGTTGACTTAGTGCCTTCTTTGGCATCTGGCTGGGAAATGGCATAGTCCTGGGTCAGATATGGTGACTTTTGAGTTGAAACTCCCGTTGTGGTGCCTGGGTTGCTGCCCCTCAGCGTCCTTACCTCCTTGAGAACACTGGCCAGGTAGTCAGGGAGCGATGATAGAGAATCAATTATTGGGGAGCAGCAGCATACCGACTGAATTAGTTTTGTCGATGCTTGGGCACCCATAATTAGATTATTCAGTTGGTCTAATTTATTGTCTATCCCTGCCGTAAATACGGCTAGCGTATTTAGGAGATCAACCTGTACATCCAGTTTGTCCGAATGGTAGTGTAGGGCGTTGACTGTTTGTTGAAATGTCTGCAAAAGTTGGGGCCAAACGCTGGTGGCTGTGTAAGTATTATGATTGGGGTTTAAAATGGTTGGAGGGTCATTTGTGGGGTTTTGGATATCTTTAAAAAAGTAGGACAGGTCTGCTAGAAGCTGGTCACTTGGGTCGGTTTTATTGGGAGTCTTTTGGGACGGGGGCATTGTTAATTCATATGGTACAAATGAATGCAGAACCGTGGGCAATGGACTTGGCTCCATCGGTTGAGCAGTAGGTGTACTAATTGGATGAGGAGTATAAGCAGCACTATTGCTCAATGCGGTGCTTTGGGCGTGGACTTGGGCACAGATTAACTTCCGATGTGGGTCCGGCAGGTCTTCTGTTACGGTGACAGGTTCTTCTCCTTGGAAGGTTACCAAAGGGCATTGTTTCTGGGTTTTTGCTGTGGGACCTGTCAATGTTCCGAGTGGGCTCGTTGATGGAGTTTGCGGCAGGAAGCCGCCCTGGGTGTTTGCCACCAGATGGACCGGTTGCTGGTCCGAGGCCTCACCCAAGGGTATGTCCTCTTGACGATTGACATTCCTTGATTCTGGATTGGCACCACCCTGACTTCCGAGACCTTCAAGACTGGACAGTGGTTTAATTGGAGTGGCGCCAAAGGTGAATACCTCCGTGGCTTGAGTTGACTTATTATATTCGCCTTCCCTTGTCTGAGCATTCGACTGTTGTTGAAAAGGGGAAGTTGATTTCCACTCCCAAAGCGAATTCCCGCTCCTGGTTAGCTCCTGGGGCTGAGGATGTTGAGAGATTTTAGATGTAGTTAAAAAATAGTTTGACAGATCCAACTGCTTTCCTTCGTATGATTTGGTCTTGGACGTAACCTTTTTGGGAGGACCGCGGCACCGTTCAGGTGGGATTCCGTCCGCTGATAGGATTTCACTGGCTGGATGGAAGGCCGTGGCCGATGTCAGTTGCCTTGTCCTTTTTCGCTTTGGGACCGATGCCGCCTTCCTTACTTTCCCAGACCTCATCTTTATTGTGACTTTTTGTTGCAACTCTGCTCTTTTGCTCTTCTGCTCTTCACGCCGAGGTTTAGGTTTAGGTGGTCCTCAGCAAAGTTCAATGACCTATGAACAAGGCTGCGTTCACTAGTAGCAGAGTTGTATAGGTCTGGTCGTCTTGCACTCGGCTTGTGTGGTTGATTTGGTTGATTTGGTTTTCCCCCTTTCTGTCTTCTGTTTTCCCCTACTGTGGGAGTGGTGTGGTGAGGCTGGACGGGTGTGAGCCAAGAAAGGGAGTATAAAATGAAGAAAGAGCTTGTACGAAAGGGGACAATGTGGAGAAGGAAGTCCCAAAAGGTAGATAACTGGGGAAATGCTTCTGGTCTAGTCTGGTCTGGTTTTTTAACTTTAACTCACAGCCTTAGAATTAGGTCCAAGGGGGTAGGGTTGAGTTTTGAGATTAGTGAGTGGCAATAAACTGCACACAACTCGCCGTTCCTTATGACGACGAAAGAATTATTACCCCCAGAGGGTGAAGAAATTACTCACCCCAGAGGGTGAAGAAATTACTCACTGAGTCTTGGCGCTCCCACTTATGTCGTCCAGTGCTGCTGCTAAAGCCCCACACTGCTTTTGTCGCTCCCACGGCTCCTTGCTGCTGCTAAGTCTGTTGCCCACTGCGCTGGGTGGGGGAAAGCTGAGCTTGGCTTAAGCTGGCATGGGCTGGCGTTCCTGAACTCCTGGGTTCCACTCAGCACGCGGTTCCTCACAGCCACTGCTGCACTGCTGGCGCCCCCAGCCCACAGCTGTGGTGCGCGGCTGGGTGGGGGTGGTCCTAGTGGGGCTAGCGAGGGCTAGATTAAGTGATCCCACGCCCCTGGCCCCTGATGGCACCCGGCTGATGCTACCTCCACTGCCACCGGACCGGGCTCTTCTCCCGAGGCTCGCGCCTCTCCCGCGCACAACCACCGGCACAGGGCTGGAAGCAGCGGGCGGGCAGGCAAGCAGGGGTGGCAGAAGTGTTTGAAACTCCTCCTGGTCGTGGCTCACGGTCACGGCGCCCCAGCTACAACAGCGCGGTTTGGCTCGGCTCGGATCAAACACCGGCTTGTGCAACACGCAACACGCCGCCGCCTCTGCCGCTCGGCTACCTCGCTGCCTCCCTCACAGAACGTTGAGCACCGTGCAAAAATAGGGATTAAAAACAAATCATGGATCCAGTTTTTCTTGCCTTGCACTCGAACTGCAGAACGTGTAGACAGGAGCACTTGATAGGGTCCTGTCCAGCGGGGCTGATCGTTCTTGCTCCGCTGAAAATTCTTGACAAACACCCAACTTCCAGGTTCAATAGCGTGGCCTGGATCCTCAGAAGCTCATGGTAGGCTATCATGCACCTGTTGGTGCAAAACACGCAATTTAGTTGTTAGTTCGCGCAAGTAGTCAAGCAACACAGGGTACTCAATTTTGCTAAACCTGGTTGGCCTTGGTACGCCCCAAACATTCGCTGGGCGGCCAAAGACCACCTCATAAGGACTCAGACCCATTCTCGAATGCACAGTCATTCTTGTGGACAAAAGCGCTACAGGCAAAGCATCTGGCCATTGTAAACCAGTGCTCGCTTGGATTTTAGCTAACTTTAGCTTTAAAGTGCCCTTATAGCACTCGACTAAACCAGCTGATTGGGGGTGATTTGCAGCACGGAACTTCTGCCGGATACTTAGTCCCTCACACACTCTCTTCATAACTTGACCCACAAATTCACTACCATTGTCACTCCAGATAATTCTCGGCATTCCAAACCTAGGGAAAAACTCTTTTATCAGGACTTTCGCTGTGGACAAGGCAGTATTGTCCTTAAGAGGGTAAGCTTCTACCCAGAAAAGGAGCAAACAACCACTAAAACATATTTCAAGTTGTTGCATCTCTCCATTTGGATAAAATCTAGCTGCAAAGCCTCGAACGGATACGTAGGGGGAGCAAAATGACCAGCTGGTGTTGGAGTTCCCTTACCAGGATTATACATCAAACACACCATACAGTTCTTAACCAAGTTCTCTGCACATTTTGGAATTTGAGGTTCCGTGACAATTGTAAGTGGTGTTTTCGACTCACACGAATATGGTCGAGTCTAGTATCTATGAACCGCAAATGACGAGTTTAGCAAGTGTGCGCAGTTTCGCTGTGCTAACTTAAACCGTTCGTTTGTTATGTGGGTTTGTCATCTGTACCCACGGGTTCCATCTTAGATACGGCATCCATTTTGTCTCTTGCCCTCAAGTAGCCAGCGAACGGACGCTGTCCGCTTCGCGACCCTGGGACTTCCAAGATATTTGCGGAAGACACATGTTCTTTGAAAGTGTCTTTATGACGAGGAGGATGCTATTGTAAGGCAGATGGCGCCGCTCGAGGCTCATCTTGCCGCACGGGCTTATTGTCTCAGCCGTGCATCTCATTAGGCACGTCCCTTTGATGCCTGTATCTCGTGCTTCTCGACACTCCCCTTTTACACCCTTTCCGATCTCCCCACTGTTTCCGTCTTCCTCTGCACCTGTCTTCGTTCCTGTTTCGATCTACTTTACTGCTGATTGGAATTTGCTAATGGTGGGAAGATGGGTTTTTACAGTTGGGAACCGCCAAATGTTTCCGCACTTATGTTCCGGATCTTGTGTGTTTCAAAGTGATCTAAGCGACCCCTCTGAGAGCGACTTGTGGGAACCAGGTTGTAAACTATTGTGTATCATGTTATCCTATGGGTAGAAAACTGTATAAAAGGAGCGATCCACAAATACAATTTGAAGCAGTCTCCCCGAACTACACTCGATGTACTTCCTGTGACTTCTGTGTTCCCTGCAGTAAATAAACCTTGACTCTTTGACGCCGAAGGAAGTGTCCCGTGTCTCTGTGATTTGTACGCCGGAGCAGGTTACCCACGAAGGTTTCAGGTGTTGTGCCCTGGCACCGCTGGGTCCAAAGAACCCAGTCCTTCAGTTGGCGCCCAACGTGGGGCTGCATCAGTGGTACCGGTCCAAGCCTGACGATCGTGAGGAACTTCGTGTGAAATCTCCGAGGGAAGGTGCACCCCGCTTCATCGATCCTGTTGTCGAAATAAGTGGCCCGAAGACTTTTCCCGCGAAGATTCCCGCCTCCTAACGGCTGCGACGGACTGCTACCCTGACTGTAGACCTGTTTTGGCGCCTGGCGTAGACCTTGGTATAGCGAGACGATTGACGGGCCTTCCTGAGGACGCCATTGATCTTTGAGTTAAGTATTTGTGGGTCGCTCCCAGAGTTCTTTGTTGTAAACACTTTAGCGAGTGTTTTTGTTGTAGACACTTTAGCGGGTGTCTTTGTTGTACACGCTGTGTGAGTGTTTTTGTCGGTGACACTTTGCTAGCGTACTTTGTTGTTGTTGTATTTGTTTGACGACTGCAGCCGCCAAAGACCGAGGGTTTTGTTCTTGCTGGGACTTGGTAAATCCCGTAACCCTTGAAGTTTGTGAAACTCGGCTAGTGTGCAAGATGCCTGGTCGCAGTACTTTGTTCAGTTGCTTTAGACCTTGTGGTGCGGATTCCCTGCTGGAGGACTCGTGTCCGATACCTCCGGTTGGAACTCCTACATATGACTTATATAGCAAACATGGGCTAGGCCCGATTGCTTTTAACGATTATTGGATCAAATATACAAAGAAAGACGGCGATCTTCGTTGGCCACCTCACGGTAGCTTCGAAGCGTCGATCTTAGATAATTTGGAAATAAAGTTGTTCGAACGTAAATCAAGGCCGGCCATGTTTGATGCCTTTCGGTTCTGGCGCAAAGAAGCCCGACAGAAAGAGATCAGACAAAATAAACGTAGTCAGCGAGATACTGTTGCTACTATAGTGAAGAAAGCTGAGCAGTTTCAGCGTGATAAGGAGGATAAGGATAAGGAAGTGTTTGAGAGATTACAGCGTATGTCCATAGACAAATGCTATCCTGTTTTGCCTACGGAGTCGGATAAGAAGGAAGAGGCAGTTGAGGATTCTTTAATGTCCTATCTTATGAAGTCGCCACCTCCGTACGTACAGGGTACCGCAGTTCCTGTGGTCCCTGCCGTACCTGCTCTCCCACTTGTTATTCCTCCGTCTGTTCCTCAACCTGCACCCGCTCTTCCGACTGTTCCTGCTCCTGTGCCTGTTTCTATTCCTACTGCTCCTCCGCTTCCACATACTCCTGTTCCCGCTACTGCTCACGCTACTGCTCCTGTGTTGTTAACCCCTGTTGCTGCTAACGTCTCTACTCCTTCTCTTGTTAGTCCTGTGTCTTACTCTTCTCCCTCTACTCGTAATCGTGATTCTCCCCTTGCGACAAACTTCTTTCAGTCGCTCGGACCTGTTTTTGGGTCTGCTGGTTCTGATGGTCCACAGAGACGTAGCCAGCTTCCTGGTAATAGAGAACGTGTTGCGCTATACAATATGGCGATGGGTTGGATGATAAACCCTGTTAGAAATCCACCTCGTGTTGTCCTCGAAACGTTTGATCAATTCAACATACCTACTCAGAGATATGTGTTTGATGAAATGTGCAAGTTCTTACATGATCAGATAGCGGCTGTTGCGCCTGACGAGGTGCTGACCGCCCTGTCTAATCTTCGGCTTCAGTTCGCAACTGGACTGATAGTCGACACTAATGTCCGACGTGCTATTGAACGGTTGCTATCTCTTCGTCCCGCTCCTATTCCTCATGCATTGTTCGTTGAGGACATTGAACAACGAGATGGGTCTGGCCAATATCCTATGCGAGAAGTTCCGCCAGTTTGGGTACCCGCTGATAATACTAATGCTAATGCTCCAATACCAGCACACTTCCAGAGAGTGTGGATACACCTCCCTTGGAAACGATCGGAAGTGCTTCAGGTGAAACAAACTTTGCCTGATCCTCGCAAAAATCCTGCGGGGTATTACAAAGAATTATCGCAGCTCGTAGACGCTACGATAATGAATCTGGCCGATATCGACATGTTGTTTGGCAATGTCGTACCGCAACCGGTATGGGCCAAGATTCGTCACCAAGATCACGCGAATGAATTAGGTGGTGATTGGGCTGCCATTACAGCGGCAGACGCTGGACAAGTGGCTGCTACTAAACCCGATCAGTTGATTGAACTTCTTCCCCAGCGAATCATTACGTTAATGAAAACGCTTATGCCAGCTATGAGGGTAAATTGGGACAAGTTGTCAGCCTGTAAGCAGAAGAAAGATGAGAGTGTTTCAGACTTCTTTACGAGGTTCGAGGAAACATTCGTCGATCATAGTGGGCAGGATATGGGTACTGAGGGTGGACAGAGGTTGTTTGTGGATAAATTTGTATCGAACTTATTGCCCGACTTGTGCAATAAATTGAAAAATTCTGAAAGTGCGTGGGCCGTTTCTACCTCAGCTCAGATTCTGGCTACGGCACAATATTACGAAAATAGAGAAAAAGAGGAAAATGACCGTGCCGATAAAAAGACGAAAGAGCTGAAAACTAAAGTGTTGTTACAACAAGCATATCCGCCGCGTTCTAATCAGAATGCGCCTCAGCAGAATAGATCGCAGTCGCAATCAAATAGATCGCAGCCGCGCAATGATTCATCTTTTCAGAGATCTTCGTTGGGGTACAACCAATGTGCTTATTGTAGACAGGAGGGACACATTAAATTCAATTGTCCTGCTTTAAATGACCGTAGTGGTGGTAATTCGTCTAGAGGAGGTCGTGGTGGTTCACAGAACGCATCACGTGGTAGAGGTCGTGGTGCTCAGAACGACTGTTCTGATAACTCGTCAAATTTTAATAATTGTTTCGACCAACGTGGATCATCGCAAGGACGATCTGCGCAGTACAATGTAGACGATTATTACGTCGATCAGGGAACTGACGATAGTAATTACTAGGACAGCCAAAGACAAGGAGAGGGAGTGGTATCAGTTCCGGTTGATCAGAGAGGGCCTTACGTCGCAGTTGCTACATCGGGCGTCGTTGAGCCTTTTCTGTTGGACACTGGTGCAGCGAAAAGTTCTATCATGCATTCGAAACTCCCTGGCGCACCTTTGTCTGGCTTAACAAATGTATCTGTTGGATTCTCTGGCGCCCCCGTTAGCAATCCAGTTTCGCGCCCTTTGCCCCTTAAAATTGGGCCTCGTGAGCTCGAAGCTCCATTGATTTTGTCTACTGGTTGTGGCGAAAATCTTTTGGGTCTGGATTTGCTTAAACGCTTGTATGCGACTTTGTATTATTCTCCTGCGGGTATAAAGCTTACGTTCGGAGAGAAAGTAGTCTCTCCCATGTATTTGTCCCTCGATAAGCTTCCACCGGAATTGGATTCTCTTCCTGCATCTTTGTGGGCGACGGGTCCAAACGACGTGGGCCTACTTGATATCTCCCCTTATGTTGTTCAGTTGAAATCGAATGTGCGATTGCCACGTATTCCCCAATATCGTATCTCCCTGGATGGTGAACGAGCTTTGTTAGCGATCATCTATGATTTGATCGAGAAAGATGTCATTGAAGAAACTCGGGGAAACGTGTGCAATAGTCCTGTACTGCCCATTCTTAAACGTACTGATCCTACCAAACCGCCTGTTTATCGTTTTGTTATTGATTTACGGGAGGTGAATAAAATTGTGGTTCCTCAATTCCCTGTTGTGCCTGACATTACGGCGCTACTGACTCTGATTCCAGCTACGGCTTCATGGTTTTCGGTGATTGATTTGAAAAATGCGTTTTTCAGCATCCCGATTGCCGAAGAGAGTAGGGACCTTTTCGGTTTCTCTCTTGGTGGACGTAGCTTCCGGTTCAAACGCGCTCCTCAGGGCTACTGTGAAAGTCCATCGATTTACAGTCAAGCTTTGAAGGGTCAACTAGATGCGTTTAGGTTGCCGGTTGGTGCGGCTTTAATCCAATACGTCGACGACTTATTGGTGGCTGCTGATACTAAGGACATTTGCAAAATTGCTACAGTGTCGTTGCTGCAACATCTCTGTGAGTTACATCACAAGGTGTCACCTTCTAAACTCCAATATTGTTGTCAAGAAGTAACCTATCTAGGTCACTTATTGTCAAAGGAGGGAAGGAGATTGACCCCAGAGAGAATTGCAGCGATTGCGCGCATGGCTGTGCCACAAACCCAAAGAGATGTGCGTGCCTTTCTAGGTATCACATCGTACTGCAGGCAGTGGATTCCTAATTTTTCATTGCTAGCGAAACCATTGGTGGCTCTTACGTGCAAGGATGTTTCGACTCCTTTACCATGGACGGAAGAATGTCAGAAAAGTTTTTCTGAATTACGTGATTCATTGTGTTCGGCCCCTGTGTTAGGTACCCCTGATTACAGCAAGCCGTTCACGTTATATGTTCACGAGAGGGAAGGTTGTGCTTTAAGCGTCTTAACGCAACCTTTTGGTGGTAAGCAACGTCCATGTGCATATTTTTCCTCGACCTTAGACCCAGTAGCTAGAGCATTGCCGAGTTGTTTGAGAGCAACTGCGGCAGCTGCGGTCTCCATCCGACAATCAGCAGGATTGGTCATGGATAATATGCTTACGGTGATGGTTCCGCATGCAGTCGATACTCTTTTGAACCGTACGAAAACTCAGCACTTGACGAGTGCGAGGTTATCTGGGTACGAATTGACGCTCTTGGCAAGCCACATTCAGATAAAACGTTGTAATGTCCTAAATCCGGCAACTTTGTTACCAATTAGTGCAGAGTCAGATGCAGTAACAGAACATGACTGCTACTTGCGTACAGAGGAGGAAACAAAAGGTCGTGTGGACCTTAAAAACACCCCATTGGAAGACCCGGATGGCATCCTGTATGTGGATGGGTCATGTTTTAAATTGCCGAATGGTGATGTGACTACTGCTTATGCTGTGGTGACATTGAATACTGTTGTTGAGACTGCGAGATTGAATCAGAATTCTGCCCAAGCTGCAGAGCTGATCGCTCTTACTAGAGCATGTGTATTAGCAAAAGGTAAACGTGTGAATGTGTACACCGATAGTCAGTATGCTTTCGGTGTAGCGCATAGTTTCGGACGATTGTGGCGAGAACGTGGTTTCTTGACGTCACATGGCACGAAAATACAGCATGGCCAGCTTGTGAACGATCTTTTGGATGCATTGACTTTGCCTGCTCAAGTTGCAATTGTTAAATGTAGTGCGCATCGTAAGGTGACGGATGATGTTGGTCGTGGTAATGCGTTTGCAGATGAGATTGCTAAGGAGACTGCCCGGAACCTTAGCACTCGAATGTATGTGACGAATTCGGTTAGGTGGCCTACAGAATCAAGTATGTGTGAGAATACTATAGAGAGTGTGAAAGCAATTCAGAATGAGGCCACCGACACTGAAAAGATGAAGTGGAAAGAAAGTACGGGAAGGTTGGATGTGAATGGTTGCTGGATTGATTTGTCAGATCAGAAAAGATGGATGTTGCCTGATGCGTATGTACTGGCCGTTGTGCAAATGGCACATGGGTTAGCACATATTAGCGCGAAAGGTATTTGCAAGTTGTTGGCTGATGTGTGGAAGAATGATGGAATTACTAAGTGTGCTGAACGTTTGGTGAAGAATTGTATGGTGTGTATAATGTACAATCCTGGCAAAGGAACCCCAACTCCCCCTGGCAGTTTTGCTCCTCCTTCGTATCCCTTTGAGGTGATCCAATTGGACTTCATCCATATGGAGCGATGCAATAACCTGAAATACGTTTTGGTTGTGGTTTGCGCATTCTCCCGATGGATCGAGGCCTATCCCCTCAAAGATAATACTGCTTTGTCTACTGCGAAAATCCTACTGAAGGAATACTTTCCTCGGTATGGAATGCCTAGAGTCGTGTGGTCAGATAACGGAAGTGAGTTTGTTGGAAGTGTGATGAGGAGTGTGTGTAAGGGCCTTGGAATTAATCAGAAATTCCATAGCGCCAATCATCCCCAGTCAGCTGGATTGGTTGAAGGGTACAATGGCACCCTTAAACTAAAATTAGCGAAGATCCAGGCTACGACTGGACTTTCGTGGCCTGACGCTTTGCCTCTAGCATTACTGTCAACTAGGGCGACTGTACACTCCCGAATAGGGCTTAGTCCCTATGAAATAGTGTTCGGCCGTCCTGCGAATGTGTGGGGGGTTCCTAGGCCAGGTATGTTTGTTGATCTTGAGTACCCGATGTTGATTGACTACTTACATGACTTGACTGCTAAACTGAGGTTAATTCATCAACAGGTTTACGACGCCTTGCCGACGCAGACGGAGGGTCCAGGCCACCAGCTCCAGCCTGGTGATTGGGTTGTCACCCGAAATTTTTCGCGCAAGAAGAATCTGGACCCCCGCTTTGTTGGACCTCACCAGGTGCTTTTGGCCACGAGGACTGCCGTTCGTCTTGAGGGACGGAAGAACTGGGTACATGCTACCCATTGTAAGCGAGTCCCTATTCCTTTGCCGGCAGACCCGTGGGTGAGGAAAGGCATTGCGTCAACAGAAGCAGCGATATTGCCGGCGTTTGTACCTTTCAGTGACGCACAACTTGTTGGTGAACACTCAGCGCAGCAGAAAGCCATTGTTGGAACATTGTCAGCAAAAGACTCAAGACCAAATCAGCAAACTGATCAGCAGGACGCTGTCTCTTCGACGGATCCTTTGTTCGACGAGCAGACACGTCCCGGGAAACATCGATATTCTTTGCGTTCTCATACTAAGGACAAATAAATTTTTGCTTGCTTTGCTGAAACTGATAACTGCAATATCTTCGTTTCCCCTGATCAACTTTGAACCTTCGTATCACTGAAAATTGTTTTGTACATATATCAAGATTTTTTCTTGTATCTTTTTCCTTCCACAGCTGAATTATTTGTGCTAAATAAAATACATATTGTGTATTGAGGGCCGTAGGGCCGCGCGCGTACTTCCTTCTGGACAGTAGGTCTTGACGCTAGGTTAAAGGCCGTCGGTTCCTAGGAACTCCTGGGAATTGACTATTGCTGCACAGAACGAAGTGCGTCAAGAAACGTTGCGGACGGTCGTAGGGAAATGGCATTTTCAAAGCTGAACGATTTGGAAGGAACGCAGGCATATAGAGTCAAGCTGCAGAAACTTAGTCGTACGAAATGTTTTGTATCCCAATTGTTTGTACTGTTTTTAACTGCTTCTGCATTTTTGGCGGGTGGGGTGTATTACACTATGTCTTACTTCTTACTTCCTACCCCTACTCCTACTCCTTACCCTAACATTACTTCTACTGCTTCTCCTCATTCCTTTCATACACTACCAGAACACGAACAGGCTAGACGTGTAGAATTCCGCAACAATTCCTTTATCCAGCTCCTCCATCAGCATCAGTTAGTGGTTAACACTACTAATTGTTGGGTGTGTGGGTTGATGCCACATACTACGGGTAAGGGAATTCCATATCTGGTGTTACCGTATAGTTCCCAAGGGTCAGCTCGAGCATACCAAACAATGCTTCGAAGCGCACTAGGTTTCCACCCCTCTCCAGAACGTTCCCCCAAACCGGGTCCTACCTCATGGCAGTGGGTGGTATCGATGATAATACAGGATTTGGAAGATGAGATCTATGATGCTTATCTCATCCCTAAGGCAGAGGTACAAGCCTATAGGGCACCGAATAG
This sequence comes from Lissotriton vulgaris, assembly GCF_964263255.1. NCBI lineage: Eukaryota > Metazoa > Chordata > Amphibia > Caudata > Salamandridae > Lissotriton > Lissotriton vulgaris. The sequence goes on along the minus strand of NC_141693.1, from coordinate 1,749,628,010 downwards.
AGGGGAATATAGTACGTTCACTAATGAAAAGCAGCTTAAAAGCTCGTCTCCAATATGGGTCGTACCCCACACTGGTAATTTTTGTCTTGTGGGTCGTGGCTCGCAAGCCTCACTTGGAGTAAGTGCTTGCACTGAAAGTTACGTTCTGTCAATGTCCCCGATCCCTGTGCTTCTGGCTGCCAAGGGTACGTACTTCATCTGTCATGATCGTGCATACACATGGTTGCCCGCAGACTTCATGGGCTCATGTTTTGTTGCAAATCTGTTGCCTCCGACGTTTACTGTAGATGCCGATTATCATAAGACTAGAGTTGTACGAGGCGTAATTAGTGAAGAGGATACTGCCGGTCAAGAGGCAGGAGACTTTTTCAAGGGTTTCCTCCCGTTTTGGGGACCTATGGTTAATAGTAGGAACCTGAGACATTTGACTCGAGTGGTAGAATCGACAGCTAACATTACTGCCAGTGCCCTTGGTAATATCACCACAGAACTTCAGGCGGAGAGACTTATGACATTACAAAACCGTATGGTTTTAGATGTTGTCTTAGCAGATCGCGGTGGGGTATGTAAAGTGATCCATTCGAGCTGTTGCATTTTCATTCCAGATAATGCTCCTACTGTCTATCAAGCCATCTCGAAGTTGCACAAGATCTCCGAATCCATACACGTGGATGTAGGGGATTGGACGCTACTTGGTTGGTTTTGGGGCCTGGTGTCGACTTGGGGTTGGAAGATTCTGACGATCATCGGGGTTGTGGTAGTGTTCCTGTTCACGTGTTGCCTTTGTGTGCAGTGTGGTCCTGCCTTATGTGGCCTCTGTGCTACAACGTGTATGAGACAACCATCTGTTACCAAGGGGACTCGGTTGGACAGAGCTATGCTACAACGACATCTTGATGGTCTGATGAATATCGAGTATGATTCCGACTAGTGCTTGCCTACATGAGGGCAAAAGGAGCGTCTGAGGTTCCGTGACAATTGTAAGTGGTGTTTTCGACTCACACGAATATGGTCGAGTCTAGTATCTATGAACCGCAAATGACGAGTTTAGCAAGTGTGCGCAGTTTCGCTGTGCTAACTTAAACCGTTCGTTTGTTATGTGGGTTTGTCATCTGTACCCACGGGTTCCATCTTAGATACGGCATCCATTTTGTCTCTTGCCCTCAAGTAGCCAGCGAACGGACGCTGTCCGCTTCGCGACCCTGGGACTTCCAAGATATTTGCGGAAGACACATGTTCTTTGAAAGTGTCTTTATGACGAGGAGGATGCTATTGTAAGGCAGATGGCGCCGCTCGAGGCTCATCTTGCCGCACGGGCTTATTGTCTCAGCCGTGCATCTCATTAGGCACGTCCCTTTGATGCCTGTATCTCGTGCTTCTCGACACTCCCCTTTTACACCCTTTCCGATCTCCCCACTGTTTCCGTCTTCCTCTGCACCTGTCTTCGTTCCTGTTTCGATCTACTTTACTGCTGATTGGAATTTGCTAATGGTGGGAAGATGGGTTTTTACAGTTGGGAACCGCCAAATGTTTCCGCACTTATGTTCCGGATCTTGTGTGTTTCAAAGTGATCTAAGCGACCCCTCTGAGAGCGACTTGTGGGAACCAGGTTGTAAACTATTGTGTATCATGTTATCCTATGGGTAGAAAACTGTATAAAAGGAGCGATCCACAAATACAATTTGAAGCAGTCTCCCCGAACTACACTCGATGTACTTCCTGTGACTTCTGTGTTCCCTGCAGTAAATAAACCTTGACTCTTTGACGCCGAAGGAAGTGTCCCGTGTCTCTGTGATTTGTACGCCGGAGCAGGTTACCCACGAAGGTTTCAGGTGTTGTGCCCTGGCACCGCTGGGTCCAAAGAACCCAGTCCTTCAAATTCCCGCATTCTGCTAAACCGGAGCCAACAACTTACAAATCCCTTTCACGCTAATATGTGCCATGCCATGAGCCATTGTAACAACTGGAAGCACATACGCATCAGGCAACAACCATCTCTGATGTTCAGACAAATCAGTCCAACAATCATTCGAGTCCAATCTACCCTTACTTTCTCTCCATTCATTCAACTCTTTCTCTGTAGCTTCAGCTTAAATGGATTTCACACTCTCAATCGTATCTTCACACATACTCTTCTCTGGAACCCATCTCGCCGGACCTGCATCATACATTCGACTCATCACATTCTCGCAGTTTCTTTCGCAACTTCATCCGCAAACGCATTTCTGCGACCAACATCATCCGTAACTCTCTTATGGGCACTGCATTTCACGATCGCTACTTGCAATGGCAAAGTAAGAGATTCAAGAAGTTCATTCACCAACTGTCCATGCTGTATCTTTGTCCCATGCGAAGTCAAAAACCCACGTTCGCGCCACAAACGTCCAAAGCTATGAGCCACGCCAAAAGCATATTGGCTGTCAGTATACACATTCACTCGTTTTCCTTTCGCCAACACACATGCTCTCGTTAATGCAATCAACTCCGCTGCTTGTGCTGAATTATGTGGAATACGTGCAGCTTCAACAATCGTATGCAAAGTCGTAACAGCATATGACGCAGTCGTATCACCATTCGGCAGCTTAAAACACGAACCATCAACCCACAAAGTACCATCACACTCTGGAAGAGGAGTATCGCTTAAGTCTACTGTCCCTTTCGTTTCTTCTTCAGTTCTCAGAAAACAATCATGTTGTTCTTCAATATCTGTCTCAACTGAAATTGGCAACACCATGGCTGGATTCAACGTGTTGCATCGTTTAATGTGCACATGACTCGCTAACAGCGTCAACTCGTAACCCGACAACCGAGCACTAGTTAAATGCTGTGTCTTGGTACGGTTCAACAAGGTATCCACTGCATGTGGAACCATTACCACTAACGTATTGTCCATAACCAAACCAGCAGACTGTCGAATTGAAACAGCCGCTGCTGCTGTAGCTCTCAAGCAACTCGGCAACTCTCTAGCTACCGGATCTAAAGTCGACAAAGTGCACACATGGGCGTAGCTTATCGCCAAATTGTTGAGTCAACACTGACAATGCACATCCCTCTCTCTCGTGAACATACAACGTGAAAGGCTTACTGTAGTCGGGAGTACCCAACACAGGAGCCGAACACAACGCATTGCGTAATTCAGAAAAGCTCTTTTGACATTCGTCAGTCCAAGGAATAGGATTTGGAGTATCCTTAACAGTAAGAGGTATCAAAGGGTTCGCTAACAAAGAAAAATTAGGAATCCACTGTCTACAGTACGACGTAATACCCAAAAACGCACGTACTTCTCTCTGTGTCGTAGGTACACTCATTTTCGCAATATCTTGAATTCTCTCTGGGGTCAGTTTCCTTCCCTCCTTCGATAAGAAGTGACCTAATTAGCTTACTTCCTGTCGAGAATATTGCAACTGGGAGAGAGAAACTTTGTGATGAAAATCAGACAAGTGGCGTAACAATGACAAAGTGGCTTCCCTACAAATCTCCTCAGTATCAGCGGCAACTAACAAATCATCAACATATTGAATAAGGGCTGCACCATCAGGTAAAACCAACAGATCAAGTTGTGTCTTCAAAGCTTGACTATAGATCGATGGACTCTCGCAATAGCCTTGAGGAGCGCGCTTAAAACTGAAACTTCGTCCTCCTAAAGAGAATCCAAAGATATCCCTGCTCTCTATGGCAATCGGGATACTGAAGAAAGCATTCTTCAAGTCGATCACCGAAAACTATGTGGCTGTAGCCGGAATCATAGTCAACAAAGCAGTGATATCAGGCACACCAGGAAATTGTGGAACAACAATCTTGTTCACCTCGCGAAGATCGATGACAAACCTATATACAGGAGGTTGTGAAGAATCAGTTCTCTTCAGAACAGGCAAAACGGGACTACTGCACACATTACCTCTCCTTTCCTCAATGACACCCTTGTCGATCAAATCATGAATAATCGCTAAAAGTGCACGCTCACCATCACTCGAGATACGGTACTGTGGAATGCGCGGTAACTTAGCATTCGCCTTCAGTGTCACAACATATGGAGGGATTTCCAGTAGGCCCACATCGTTCGGACCAGTAGCCCACAATGAATCTGGTAAGGAAGACAATTCAGATGGAAGTCTGTCTTTCGACAGGTACATCGGAGAGACCACTCTCTCACCCAAAGGAAGATGTACTCCTAACGGAGATCAATACAATGTCGCATATAATATCTTCAATAAATCCAATCCCAACAGATTCTCATTACAACCGGAAGTCAAAAGAAGGGGTGCTTTGAACTTAGGATGTCCAACAGAAAGAGACAATGGAGCAGAAATCGGATTTGTAACGGGGGCGCCAGAAAACCTACAGAAACATTGTCAAAGCCAGACAAAGGTGCGCCAGGGAGTTTAGAGTGCATAATAGAACTCTTTGTAGCACCAGTATCTAGCAGAAAAGGTTCTGACACACCTGATGCAATCACTTCAACACAGGGTCCATTCTGATCTACTGGAACTGAAACAACTTCCTCTCTTTGTCCATGGCTGTCCTAACAATCATCACCATTCACTTCGTCACCTTCAACATAGTAATCATCCATATAGTACTGTGCTGTCCTACCAGACGAACCTTGCTGTTGATCAAACCTATTCATCGAATTCTGTGGAGGCAAAGAATGTACGTTCTGTCCGCGACCTCTACCTCTAGGCGCCTGTTGAGCACCTCAACCTTGTACACCAGAAGCACCATTCGTACGCTGTAACAAAACCGGACAACTATTCTTGAAATGGCCCTCTTCTTTGCAATACGCACACTGATTAGGCCCATATGGGAAACGCTGTTGAGAAGACTCGTTCCTTTGCGAGTTTCTCGAATATTGCTGAGGTTGCTGATAATCGCGTTGACTATTAGTACTGGGTGGATAAGCTTGCTGTAGAAGAACTTTAGTCTTCAATTCATTAGTCTTCTTATCCGCTTTCTCTAACTCATCTTTGCGCCTATTTTCATAGTACTGGGCCGTAGCTAAAATCTGCGCTGACGTGGAAACGGCCCAAGCACTCTCGGAATCCTTCAACTTAGTGCACAACTCGAGAAGCAAATTATGCACGAACTTATCAACGAACAATCTCTGGCCACCCTCGGTAGCCATATCCTGACCACTATGATCTACAAAAGTCTCTTCAAACCGCGTGAAAAAGTCAGACACAGTCTTGTCTTTCTTCTGCTTACATGCAGACAACTTGTCCCAATTAACACGCACTACGGGCATCAAAGTCTTCATATAGTTAATAATCCTACCAGGGAGTTGAGCAATTAGATCTTCAGGCTTAGCACCTCCAACTTGTCTATCATTCGCAGCAACAATATTAACCCATGTATCACCCAATTAATTATCATGATCCGTATGTCGAATCACATTCCAGATAGGCTGTGGAACAACATTGCCAAACAACATGTCTATGTCTGCTAAATTCATGATGCACGAACCCACAGTTTGAGTGAGCTCTTTATAATATACCGCCGGATTTTTGCACGGATCAGGTAAAGTCTGTTTAATCGCCAAAACTTCAACAAGCTTCCAAGGAACATGTACACATACTCGCTGAAAGTGCGTAGGCGCAGCTACAATACCCAACCCAGCATCAGCCTGAACTGCTTCCTTCCACACCGGAGGAACCTCACGCATCGGATACTGACTCGCTTTTCTCCTAACTGACGAATCAGGCTCAAACAATCGCTCAGAAGGAGTGTTATTACGGAATGACAACAACGTCGCAACTGCTCTCTCAATGTCGAGAAGACTCACAATGGTCCCTTTCGCAAACTCGGAACGTATACGGTACAACTCATTAGGAGCTTTACCGACTTCGTCAACCCATTGTTCATGGAGGAACAAACACATCATTTCAAAGACGTACCGTTGCTTTAGTGCTTTCCATTGCCGGAAAACATCCATAATACCCTCAAGATCATACTGGGAGGTATAGGTAACCCATCTACGTGCCATGTGATCCAAAACTGTATGCTCATCTGCATCAGGCAACTGACTACGTGATTGTATACGCTCATTAACTGGAGACATACCCAATTGTCCCAACAAAGGAGAAAAGAAACCAGAAACTGCAGCAGTCATTCTCTGTCTAGTAGAAGGAGAAGATGGAAGAATAAGAGAAGACGGAACAATAGTAGAAGAATCCAAAGTCGGAACAGAAGGAGCATTATAGACAGGCGTAGGAGTAGCAGACAAAGGGGGAGGCAAAGTTGGCTGCCCCTGAGGAAGCTGCGCCAAAGGAACAGTAGCCAACGGGAAAGGAGCTGGCTGTGGAGGAATTACAGGTGGCACAACAACTGGAGGTTGCACAGCCACAACTGCCGTAGCACTCTGTGCATAAGGGGGTGGCGAACTCAATAGATGCGACATTAAAGGATCTTTCGCAAGTTCTTTCTTGTCTTCCTGCTCTTTAGGCGGCAAAACTGGGTAGCATCTATCTACCGCTAACTTCTTCACCCTAAGCATCTGCTCGCTCTCTTGCTCTTCCTCATTATCCCTATACGCAACAGCAGCTTGTACCATTGACATACCTCGTTCTCGTTTATTCTTCTTCGCTAATTTAATTTCTTTCTGTTTGGCTTCTTTGCGCCATATGCGGAAAGAGTCAAACATTGCCGGCCAGGCTTTCTTCTTGAACAACTTCACTTCGAGATTGTCTAAAATCTCAGCTTCAAAACTACCGTAACGGGGCCACTGTAGGACACCGTCTTTTCTCGTATATTTTACCCAGATCTCATTATAGCTAATAGGGCCCACACCATGCTTCACGTATAATTCATATGTAGGAGTTCCAATTGGAGGAACCGGACATGAATCCTCTAACCGGGAATTCTTAGAACAACCACAACCAAATATCTTTCTAAGTCTGCTAAGACCAGGCATCTTGCTCACTAGTCTAGCTTCAAACTACAAGGGAAATCTCAAAACGATAGTTTCGCGAATACACAAGTCCCTTGGCTTTGGGGCCTGCAGGTACCAAATCAAAGCGATCCACTAAAGGGATACCAAAACAAACTAAGGACTAGGAGACGCTCCACTCATACTTAACTGAAATGTCGATGGCGTCACCAGAAGACCCGTCTATCGTCTCGCTCTACAAACGTCTAAGGCTCCAAGACAGGGCGGCAGTCAGGGCAGCAGTCCTTCGTAGCCGTCGGAAAGCGGGGAACCTCGCAGCAAAGACTTTCGGACCTCGACGACATACAGGGGTCGATGAAGAGGTTGGCCTTCCTCCAGAATTTTCACACGAAGCTCTCCACGATCTTCGGGCTTGGACCGGTACCGCTGAAGACGCCCCACGAGGGCGCCAACTGAAGGACCAGGTATTAGAACCCAGCGGCGTCGGCGTCAGGGAAAACGCCTGATGCCTTCGAGTTCCCCTGTCTTGGCAAACAGAGACACGGGACACTTCTTGATGACGTCAAAGACCAAAGTTTATTGGCTGCAACCAGGAACAGAGGTCTACGAAGCACACACGGGTGGTTCGCTAGAGCCTGCACAAATTCAATGAGCGGAGCATAGTCTTTTATGCCAAAAATCAAGCCTCAGGCAACATTCAAAATTAGCATTGGGTTCATACAAACTGACCAATAGAAATGTGACATTTTGAAAGTAGCGTATGACGACAATCCCACTTTCCGTTGTCCAGCCCACCAGAAATGACCAAGCACATTCCAATATTCCTGTTCGCTCAGGCCGGACAAACCCATCATAAAACCCTCAACCCAAATCAGTGATTATGTCATAAAGGAAGGAACAAAAGCAGATTGGAAGCAAGATAGAAAGGTGGGTGCAGTGTACTGTAAATGCTGGCATGTCCTGCTCTTTGATCTTTATCTGACCAGCTGTTTAACAAGGAACTGGCTCAGCGAGGTCAGCCTCGGGCATGGGAGTCAGTTCGGCCAGGTCATTCAGAAGTCAGCTAAGGTGTACGTGTCTCAGAGACTCGTTCGGCCGCAGTCATCGGCCTATGTGAGGGCAACCACACAAAATGGCTGCCGTACACAAAATGGAACCCAAAGTTTCAAACGAAATCCCTGAACACGTAGTGTTCTCTTTGATCGATTAATGCGAAAACACTCGTACACACTACACTCGTGATTTGCGGTCTGCTGACACCAAAATAGTCTATTTCCGACGATCTTTATTGAACGGGTTCGGAATCACCGAACCAGACCCACAAACTACGGAACTACAGTATTGGTTATGGCTTATGTATAATATTGGTCATCCAGCTCCCTTTATATGGTTAGGAATGCGGTTATTTATATAGATAGCGGTATCAGCTAATGGGTAAGTGTTGGGTTACTTCGTAAGAAACAGCATTTGACATACGATATAGGAGTTTTAGACATGTTAAGATGGCGCCCATAATACTGTGTACAGATCGGGGTGGTCCGCTTTTTGTCTTTACTCGATTTTGTTAATAAAAACAAACAAGATGGCGGCGGAGTTACACGCCACTACTAACTCGGATCACACATGCCAGGAAGTCGGGGATACAGGTGAGAACTGAGCATAGCTGTGTAGATTGAAGATAAGCTCTCTATAATTAATGTTTTTAATATTAGCAGCATTAGTATATATTTCGATATACAGCCATAGCCTGTAGCAGAGTGTTACCAATATGGGATATGGTTTTAGTCGAATAAGGACCAGTGTTTGGAATTAGGCTTATACATTACTTTGTTTATAGCAGTTAGGTTGTAAAAATTACTCTTTAACTTTGTATCTTTTGAGAAGTATTATGTGTAGTTCCAAATATGTTACTACAATTACCCGTGAGAGTGGGTTGGGCATGCAATATTAGATTGTGGGTCCAATTGAGGAATATACACCATTCTACGGATATGGTGTGGGATTATAATACAAAAATGTATCATTATCATCTTTATTTTAAGTACTATGAGTCGATGAATCCTACCATATTTGGTTAAATGTGATAGAGAACTTGTAATATAATATGGAAAGAATTCATTGTAGGATAGAATATCAGTATTGATGGTTGGACTTTAATTTAAAATAGGGATTTATGGACCTGAGGAGAAGATAGTGAATGCAATTGCCGGGCCACTGCACCGTATGACTTGGGATTATTGTATACATCGGAAAATATTGATTAGGTAAGTGGAAGAGATGCAATGGAGTTTAATTATTTTCTTTAATAAAAATAGTTCTAGGTACTGATGGTAGTTTTCATCTATTTATGTTTTAGGAGCCAAAAATATAGTAAGAATTGGAAGTAAGGCTAAACAATATTAGTTGCAAAAGGTAAGTAGAAAAGTGGAGGTTGATTGACTTATGCTGCACTGCATGAAGGTGGTTTATTAATTCATAAACTTCGAATTTAAGAACATCAGTGCGATCTGAAAATAGATGGCAAAATTGGTGATTGGTTCTCGTGCACAGTTCGGGTGCTTCTCTTGGTTTTGCTCCTAGTTTCTTTCCTTCTTTTTTAAAATATTTTTTAAATATTCCTTTTCTCGGTTTCCAACTTATTTACCTTTCACTCGGTGGAGGTTAGGCTTAACTTCCAAAAGAGTGGATAGTATATTCATTATATATAATTTTCATTACAGCCCTGATGAAGTCTTTTGGAATAATTCCATAGACGAAACAGGCGTGTTGGCTGTGTTGCTGTACTAATTTCAATATCCAGGATTGGAGAAATTGTTAACAAGTCCTCGTGGAAACATAAATACGACAAATAAAGAAACCACAGACTTATATTCTCTCTTGAATTTCTTGTGATATTACCTTTGGAAACTTATGTTTGTATGTTATAACAAGATTACTACTTTTTTTTGCTCAGGGAATCCTAAGTAATTCTTAAATGAATGCAATTCCTATCAATTGCTAATTAACAGCATAGGGCAGTGGCTGTTTAGATTCCCTTTGGATGCACCCCAACATTATTGGGAACTAAAATAGCAAAACCACCAAGAGTTGCACAGTGGATACCTCACTGCCCTTTTGTTGATTTCTCTCCTAATACTACCCCAGGGATTGTGGATAGACAGGATGAGAGGGTTATGATCGCTGTCACATGATGGAATTATGGCCATATCCTGTATAAACGGCCATAGTGTGAGGTCCACTAATAAGTAGTCAATACTACTTGACCCATTTGGCCCAACAAAGGGTATTCCTCCTCCTCTATCTGAAATTGTTCTTCCATTAGCAGCCCTAACCTATATTCTAAGGTTAGCGCATTGAGCTGAAGTGCAGCTCGAGACCATTTTTTTTATCGGGGTGAGTTCCAGTGGAGGTACCCTCCAGAATTTGTTCTCCTCATTCACATCATTATCCTCTGCCCAGTCGAGGGGTTCAAAAGTTACATTAAAATTCTCGCCAACTATAAGTGGGTAACTATCGACCCTAGCTTCCAATAAATTATCCAGGGACTGAAGTGTTGGAGAGCTGCCACCTCTGGTACTCCTAGCATATACATTATATATGTCAACCGTCTTGCCCTTACCATTGGTTATCCTGATCCAAAAGGATATCTGGGCTGTCCGTGGCCAGCTCTTTGACGTCACAATTCACCGTCAAGTTTACAAATATGAGCAGCACTCCTAAGGGCCGGCCATGTTTAGATGGAATAGCTGGTCTATGAAAGGCCATAAACCCTGGTATAAACGTGGGGGACGGGCTCCAGGTTTCTTGGAGTAAGCAGATCTCAGTCTGTGCAATGAGTTCTAGCCAGTTCGGATGGTCGAGCATCCTTCTTACACCTGCCGTATTCCATGACGTGATTCTTAACATTTGCCCACTACCTTGTGGAGTGGAAACCAAGGGAAGTGTAAAAGCATTCAATTTGGAAAATCCTTGGCAATCAATAGCTGGATCTTGCACCTGGCCCGGGTATGATTGTTCATCACTGGAGGCAAGTCAATGGCTAATGCCAACGGTGTAAGACAAGGCATACACTCTTGCTCTCTATATGTCACAACAAGATCAGGGTGTACACAGTTGATGGTGGTCATGGAGCCGCTAATAAGTTTGCATTGAGGAACCCTATTTGGACCCAGAATTAGTCAATCAACCTGGGATAATGATATAATGGAAGGGTCCCCAATAAGCAAACGCTTATTTCCTGCTTGGGCAAATGTTAGAGGGGTGCTAAGTCTCAGCCTAATTTTCGTGGCATTGTTTGGATAGTATCTAATCTCTAAAGCAATCAGATTGTTCACCAGATGTTCGGACGCTAGTCTAATCTCAATCACATCATCTGGATTCGAGTGTGAAGAGTGCCTTTTAGCATATACAATGTCATCTCTGATTATTGACCTACACCCCCTAGTGTGCCTCAGCCAGTGTATGGCTTTATTCTTTAATACATCAACATTCTCATACTTCATTTGTTGTGGATCTACTTTGGAAACATTAGTCATAAAGATGGCAATGCTAGTGGGTTGCTCTCCTTATTATGTAGAGATAAAGGAGGCTGACGAGATAAGGACACCCCATTAAATCTTGTGGCCATATTCGGTACAGATAGCCCTGACATTGGCCCGTGTCCAGCTCGATCCTGTGGCAGACCCATACTTGTCCTACAATGTTCGACATTTGGCCTACATGACTCCAAATATGGACCTTTAGAAGCTCTTGTACTACAAGTGAGTCGATGGTCAGTAGGCAGGGACAAAGCATTGAAATCCAATTGCTTCCCAGTAGATGCTAAAGGTCCTTGCTAGGGACAGCATTGATGGATACAGAGGATGATTGTGGTGACTGAGATGGTTGGTATGGATGTGATCTAGTGTAACCATGTAGCTGCTCTTAGAGTTTGGATACTAGGGTAGATAGTGCCTCAACACTATTTCTTAGGGCAGCAATTTCCCTGTAAAGATCAAGGTTTGAAGGTGTAAGACCAAGATTTTCTTCTCTTTCCCTTTCCCCCTGAAGTTTATTTGAACTCGAGTCATTATTGTTAGTTAAGTTTGTGCAAGAGTTCGTATTGATGTGCTCTTTGACTAGGAGTGGATCATCAGCAAGTGTGGCGAATCGATTGCTAAGTGGAAGCTCATCAGTTATAACGCTATCAGTGGGGCTTGCTTCCCCTTGCGCAGGTGAGGGGCTTAGCACATTACTATTACACATTTCCGCAACTGGCGTCGTTTTCTTTTTTCTTCCGGCTTTCTTAAATAGGTTAGGAATATTCCCATATCCTGTAATTGTCGATCCAGTAGAGCTAACAGGACATGGGGTTTTGGTGGGTGTGGTTTCCTTGGTGGGGGGAGGCAATAGGTGCAGGTTTGAGTAGCAAATCTTCGCAGTCTGCAATAATATTCTCTATGCGACCGAGAACATCTTCCTCTATATCTAATCGCACCCAGTTCCCTTTGCCAGCGATTGGTGACGTTTTTTATGTTTTTTCCTAAAGGTACCTCCCGTCCCAGTCTCAGTCTCTTTTCTTTTCCTCATTTTACTAACTGAGCAATCAACCGCGGCAGGAGTGTTACAGACAATGCTGACCACCTGGAACAGCGGTGGCCAAAAACAGTTCATATACAATTCAAACACACTACAAAAGCACTGGTAAGCTACACAAGCCTTAGTTTAGCCTCTTAATTATCTTGCTCATTGGTTGACCAAGTTTAAAAATTATACAGCACCACAGTCTCTAGAAGGTAGAGTAATCACATTATCGACTTAAAAAGGGATGTAGTACTTCGTTAATTGTCTCACCGCTATTCAGTCCTTTAGAGAATTGAAAGTATTCAGCAAGGGCGGCGCTCAGTTCACTCCAGGAAGTTATTTAAGGCTATTGCCAGTGCACAGATTTCAAAGGCCAAATAAGGTATCCCTGCGCTGCCACGGTTTGGTGCGGACGGGCGCAGGTCAAACATTGGCGGCTGCGCTTGATGCTGCATGGGATGCTGGGGAGTGTAGTCCTGCACTCCAGCACCCCGGTCCTGCTCTCCGGTCCCCTTGTGGCTCTTGGCCCCTAGTAGGCCAAACAGAACAGCAGCTGGGCTTCCCTCGCCGCGGGAGCCCCTTAAGTAGGCGCCTCCTGGCGCACGTCAAACGTTAGGGGCTGCCCTGGATGCCGCTGCGCCGGACACCGCAAGGGATGCTGGGGAGTGTAGTCCTGCACTCCCCCAGCACCCGGTCCCACTCTCCGGTCTCCTTGTGGCTCTCAGCCCTTCGTAGGGCAACAGAACAGCAGCTGTGCTTCCCCTTTAATCAGTTAGGTCAGTGTATATGTGCTTATGTGTGCTACTTCGCCTGCTGAGGGTGAAGAGCTATGAGGCAGGCTCACCTGTGCTTCACAATGTGTTCCGCAGGGCTCATCAGGCTTCCTTAGAGCCCCTTCCGGGAGAAAGTAGGGTCAGGAAGCGGTGTCTTCTCCATACACCGCCTGCTAGAAGCTGTCGCCCGTGTGTGTGTGGGGGCAGCTGCCAGATCAAATTGGTTGGAGCTTTTATTTGGAGCAGGTGTAGGCTACACCAACTTGGGTCTGCTTCTGCCCTCCCACTGCTAACAACCCCAGTGGGTAGCGGCAAGGTCAGGCAAGGTGTGGTGAGGCGGCTAGTCTGAACTATTTTGGCAGAGCGCTCGAGGGTGATTAACCGACCCGCCTTTCTGTCTATCATCCTTAACTAACCAACAATAATTAAATACCTGCACACAACCACTGATCTGTTGTGTTAAACAGAAAAGAGAAGAATGTAACTAAACATTCTCAGAACTACACAATGTGCAATCCTGGACTTAAAGCCCAGCTTCCCTATTTGACCAAACTGTGCGATCCAGGGCCCATCGCTTTACTATGCACCATTTCTTTGCCCGTCCAGTTTGAGAGCATAGTTCAGTACAGGATCTGTACTGTGCAAAAGACTCCATTATACATGATTAATATGAAATAACAATGCTACACCTTTAATAACAGTATAAGTTAGAGAACATGACGAACCTACACATTTTGGGTAACTCGTAGCGACGTAGCACCGTCATCAAGACATGGGTTTGTTCTTGAAAGTTTCGTGTTTAAAAGTATTGCTTTCAACAGATGCCACTGAATTCAGTGATATAAAATCGAATACAACTGAAACACTGAGAAATGTTGAAAAATACATTTGTCATTACTAAGACTTTATCATTTTTTTTCATGACATTTGTAATTTGTTGCCTGATTTAATCTTTTGATGTCTTGGCACGTGATTTGACTCATGAATTCAGTCCACCCATGGCTTCCTTCTCCTCAAGGATGTCCTTATCCTTCTGCCACCTCCAGCTTCTCCCTCTGCCCTCCCAAGAAATGTAGTGTTTCCTACATCCTTGGAGCCCAGTTTATTCCAGCACTTTGAAAAATATTTCTTCCTAGCCTCTCGTCATTGAGAAAGAGGGGCGGGCGCCTCCGGCTAGAAGGAAGGGCTCCATAAGAACTTGAGAAGGTGCTTGGAGCGCCTAGACGCGTCTAGAAGTGTTGTGCGCACTGCAGGGAATTCCCCACCTACCACATCTCCAAAATGTAGACATTTGAAGAGAGGGACGTGTTGGTCAGAAATCAGAATTCTATCGCCGAATTTAAGCGTATTGAGCAGAATGTATTTTTGAAGGGTTTAAAGGAGCAATATTTATAGAAATTCCCCTCTCTCCTCCAGGTCATAAAATTATGTAAACCTATTTGAAATGTCAACGCTGATAACAGCATTCTAACTTTCAATCCCACAGCAAGGCCCCTTCTTATTGTTTCCCATGAAATACGAGAAGCATTCTGGCAGTGCTTCAATATTTACAGGACAATTAGTGAAAGCTCTCGGAAGCTGGAAAAAGACGCTGAGCACACTCCACGTCATCAAAAACACAGACAAGTAAAACCGGCTGCAGGGTAAAACACTCATGGGGGTATAGCTCAGTGGTAGAGCATTTGACTGCAGATCAAGAGGTCCCCGGTTCAAATCCGGGTGCCCCCTCTTTTTCTTATAGCTACATGTTGTTTAAAATGTACGTCTACTATTTGTTGAATAACTAATGCCGTTGTTAGGAAAATATAACCCTTTCAAAGTTATATACATAAATATATAAGTTTTTTTTTAACAAGCTCGTTTCGTCTTTATCAGGAAAAACACAGTGAACACCATAGTAGGGTAAGGTATTTTATGCTCATTGCACTTTCCAAATTCCTTGAACACCTCTAGACTGAGAAACAGAATATAGCTAAATGCTCCCAAATTTGGAAGCTATGAGAAATGAGGCATAACGTGATAAATAGGATTTCATGGTTTTATGGAGCATGCAGACACTCCCCATTTACTCAGCAGGCTCGATTTCAAGAAAAATAATGTAATTTTAAATTTGGACCATCTGAATGTTGTGTCTATTTTGTAAGAAAGTGCAAAAACAACAGTTGATGGACAGAATGCAGAACAATGTCATACATTCACCCCAGTACAAAGATCTGGGCCTAAATCCATCATTTTTTTGCTCACCATGTCATTCCAGTTTGAACCAAGCCATATGCAAATCAGTCTTGACCCTGTGCCTCATGGGAACAATCCAGCCCGAACTGCCAAGCCAGGTCCTTCCTGGACTGGAAACAAGCATCCTAGGACCGGTTTCGGAGTTTCACCCCTCTTCAGCCAGGATAGCTTGATTCCAGTGGCATGGGACCCAGGGACCCACATCTGGGCATACCCGTCCCACTCGGGGTGACAAATGCAAAAACAACAGTTGATGGACAGAATACAGAACAATGTCATACATTCACCCCAGTACAGAGATCTGGACCTAAATCCATCGTTTTTTTGCTCACCATGCCATTCCAGCTTGAACCCAGCCATATGCAAATCAGTCTTGACCCTGTGCCTCATGGGAACATTGGATTTGCTTTGTTCGCCCTAAGTTGGCAGTGTATGTCCAGACGTGGGTCTCTTGCTCACTTTACCACTGGATTCAAGCTAACCTGGCTGATGACGGCTGATTAGCCAGAAACCGGTCCCAGGATGCTTGATTCCGGTCCGGGTAAGACATGGCTTGGCAGTTTGGGCTGGACTGTTCTCATGAGACACAGGGTCAGACTGATTTGCATATGGCCATGTCTGAACTGGGGTGGCGGAGTGAGCTAAAGAATGATGATGGATTAAACCCAGATCAGTTGACTGGGGGTGAGTGCTTGCAATGTTCAACACTCCGGCCATCATCCCCTTTGGTTTTGCTTTTTTCGCCCTAAGTTGTCAGAGTATGCCCAGACGTGGGTCCCTTGCTCACTTTGCCATTGGATTCAAGCAAGCCTGGCCGATGGCTTATTAGCCAGAAACCGGTCCCGTAATGCTTGTTTCTAGTCCAGGGAAGACATGGCTTGGCAGTTCGGGTTGGACTGTTCCCATAAGGCACAGGGTCAGACTGATTTGTATATGGCCATGTCTGAACTGGGGTGGCGGAGTGAGCTAAAGAATGATGATGGATTAAACCCAGATCAGTTGACTGGGGGTGAGTGCTTGCAATGTTCCACACTCCGTCCATCATTCCCTTTGGTTTTGCTTTGTTCACCCTAAGTTGGCAGGGTATGCCCAAACGTGGGTCCCTTGCTCACTTTGCCACTGAATTCAAGCTAGCATGGCTGATGATGGCTGATCAGCCTGAAACCGGTCCCAGGATGCTTGTTTCCGGTCCAAGGAAGACATGGCTTGGCAGTTTGGGCTGGACTGTTCTCATGAGACACAGGGACAGACTGATTTGCATAAGGCCATGTCTGAACTGGGTGGCGGTGTGAGCTAAAGAATAATGATGGATTAAACCCAGGTCAGTTGACTGGGGGTGAGTGCTTGCAATGTTCAGCACTCCGTCCATCTTCCCCGTTTTTATTTTGTAAGAAAGGACATCATATTTGTTGTGGTCCCCCATGTCATACATTCACCCCAGTATAGAGATCTGGGCATGAATCCATTGTTTTTTTTTGCTCACCATGCCATTCTAGTTTGAACCCAGCCATATCCAAATCAGTTTTGACTCTGTGCCTCATTAGAGCAGTCCAACTCGAACTGCCAAGCCAGGTCCTCCCTGTATTGTAAACAAGCATCCTACGACCGGTTTCGGAGTTTCACCCCTCTTCAGCCAGGATACCTTAATTCCATTGGCATGGAGAGCACAGGACCCATGTCTGGGCATACCCGTCCCACTTGGGGTGACAAATGCAATAACAACAGTTGATGGACAGAATGCAGAACAATGTCATACATTCACTCCAGTATAGAGATCTGGACCTAAATCCATCGTTTTTTTCTCATCATGAAATTCCAGTTTGAACTCAGCCATATGCTAATCAGTCTTGACCCTGTGTCTCATGGGAACAGTCCAGTCCAAACTTTCAAGCCAGGTCCTCCCTGGACTGGAAACAAGCATCCTATGACCGGTTTCGGGGTTTCACCCCTCTTTAGCCAGGATAGCTTGATTGCAGTGGCATGCAGAGCATGGGACCCAGGGACCCACATCTGGGCATACCCGTCCCACTTGGGGTGACAAATGCAAAAACAACAGTTGATGGACAGAATGCAGAACAATGTCATACATTCACCCCAGTACAGAGTTCTGGATCTAAATCCATCGTTTTTTTGCTCACCATGCCATTCCAGCTTGAACCCAGACATATGCAAATCAGTCTTGACCCTGTGCCTCATGGGAACAGTCCATGCCCTTTGGATTTGCTTTGTTCGCCCTAAGTTGGCAGTGTATGTCCAGACGTGGGTCTCTTGCTCACTTTGCCACTGGATTCAAGCTAACCTGGCTGATGACGGCTGATTAACCAGAAACCGGTCCCAGGATGCTTATTTCCGGTCCGGGTAAGACATGGCTTGGCAGTTCGGGCTGGACTGTTCCCATGAGGCACAGGGTCAGACTGATTTGCATATGGCCATGTCTGAACTGGGGTGGCGGAGTGAGCTAAAGAATGAGGATGAATTAAACGCAGATCAGTTGACTGGGGGTGAGTGCTTGCATTGTTCAACACTCCGTCCATCATCCCCTTTGGTTTTGCTTTTTTCGCCCTAAGTTGTCAGAGTATGCCCAGACGTGGGTCCCTTGCTCACTTTGCCATTGGATTTAAGCAAGCCTGGCTGATGATGGCTGATTAGCCAGAAACCGGTCCCGTAATACTTGTTTCTAGTCCAGGGAAGACATGGCTTGGAAGTTCGGGTTGGACTGTTCCCATGAGGAACAGGGTCAGACTAATTTGCATAGGGCCATGTCTGAACTGTGTTGGCGGAGTGAGCTAAAGAATGATGATGGATTAAACCCAGATCAGTTGACTGGGAGTGAGTGCTTGCAATGTTCAACACTGCGTCCATCATTCCCTTTGTTTTTGCTTTGTTCACCCTAAGTTGGCAGGGTATGCCCAAACGTGAGTCCCTTGCTCAATTTACCACTGGATTCAAGCTAGCATGGCTGATGATGGCTAATCATTCTGAAACTGGTCCCAGGATGCTTGTTTCCGGTCCAGGGAAGACATGGCTTGGCAGTTTGGGCTGGACTGTTCTCTTGAGACACAGGGTCAGACTGATTTGCATATGGCCATGTCTGAACTGGGGTGGTGGAGTGAGCTAAAGAATAATGATGGATTAAACCCAGATCAGTTGACTGGGGGTGAGTGCTTGCAATGTTCAGCACTCTGTCCATCATCCCCGTTTTTATTTTGTAAGAAAGGACATCATATTTGTAATGGTGCCCCATTTTTAGGTCTCTTCTACCAGACGGCGCTAGCTGTGTGTTTGCAGAAAGACCAGGTTAGAGTGGGCTTAGAGCCCACTTGTTACTTGCTATTGATTGACTTTATTGTCACTCTCATTTACAAGCTTGTGAGGATTTACTTCCTCTTCTTGTGTTTGTTCCTCCCTGGAGCATGGACACATTACTTGAATCCTCCCACAGCTTAATTTCGAGGCACTACATTTTTCTTTTTGGTGAAGCATCCCATGAGAGTGCGTGTGTTTTTTAGCTGTCTCCCTTGTGTACCACTTTTACCCCTCTGTTGAGCTCCATGTTGTTCTCTCTTGTAGCCCCTCTGTCCTTTTTTCCCTAGCATTGCTTTCATGACTTTATGCTTCTCCTCTGCACTCCATGCAGCTCTCTCTCACCCATGGCACGAGTTGAGTGTACACGCGGGTAGACGGCAAATAACCAATGTTTTCACAGGGAGGACGCTGTCAACCCTGCCAAAAAGTTGGGCTCCACAGAAATATGCTAAACGTATCCCGGTGTAACACATTCAGCAGCACCTGCACGTTGTCTGCTTTCGTAAAGAGCAGAAAGTTCAGACAGGGAAGAGGCTTATCAAATTACAGCTAGGGCCATAACAAAGGTCGAAGTTAAGGGGCCACCGGGCCTCTTTTTGTTGAAGCATCCTGGTTTGGAGCTATCAGGAGCCTCACACCTCGATGCAATGGAGGGGAAACAAAGGCACACAGCATATCACTTTACAGGAATTTAGGAGAGGCGCACTTTTGACTTTGTTTAGTCCCTGTATATAAGAGATATGCATGCACTGTAAGAATGTTAGATGTGTTGGTCTGTCCCATTATTTACAGAAATAACAGTTTAAATACCACTATTTTGTTTTATTTCTTTTATAGTGCTACTCATCCAAAAGCAGGGTTTCAGAGTACTTTACAACACACATAGTCAAGTCAAGTCAATAAATTTATATAGCGCACTACATACCTAGAGGGTCTCAAGGCGCTTGAAGAAGGGTGGGGAATTACTTGTCAAATATCCATGTTTTAAGTTGCTTTCTGAATGCTAGGTGGTTCTGAGTAAGGCGAAGGTGAGAGGGAAGTGAGTTCCAGGTTTTAGCTGCCAGGTAGGAGAAGGATCTACCTCCCATGGTGGTTTTGTTGATGCGAGGTACAGTGGCAAGGGCTTGGTTGGAGGATCGTAGCTGGCGGGAGGGGGTGTAGAAGGACAGTCGTGTGTTGAGGCATTCGGGTCCGATTTCGTAGAGTGCTTTGTGTGCGTGGGTTAGGAGCCGGAAAGTAATCCTCTTATTGACGGGGAGCCAGTGGAGGTTTTTCAGGTGACCAGAGATGTGTTCTTTACGCGGGATGTCTAATACGATCCTGGCTGAAGCGTTCTGGATGCGTTGGAGTTTTTTCTGGAGTTTTGCGGTGGAACCGGCGTAAAGGGTGTTTCGGTAGTCAAGTCGGCTCGTGACCAGAGCGTGGGTGACCGTTTTTCTAGTTTCGGTGGGGATCCAGCGAAATGTTTTTTTGAGCATGCGAAGAATGTTGAAGCAAGATGAAGAAACGGCGTTGACTTGCCTGTTCATCGAGAGTGAGGAATCCAGGATGACGCCCAGGTTCCGTGCGTGGTCCGTCGGGATGGGGGCTTTTCCAAGGGCCTCTGGCCACCAGGAGTCGTCCCAGGCGGAGGGGGAGGTGCCTAGGATGAGGACTTCTGTTTTGTCTGAGTTTAGTTTCAGACGGCTGTGCTTCATCCATTCGGCTACTTCTTTCATTCCTTCATGTAGGTTGGTTTTGGCAGTGTTCGGGTCTTTGGTGAGTGAGAGGATCAGTTGAGTGTCGTCGGCGTAGGAGATGATGTTGAGGTTGTGTTGGCGTGCGATGACCACGAGGGGACTCATGTATACGTTGAAGAGGGTGGGGCTGAGTGAAGATCCTTGTGGTACGCCGCAGATGACTTCAGTGGCCTCTGACTTGAATGGTGGGAGGCGGACTCTCTGGGTTCTTCCGGTGAGGAACGAGGTGATCCAGTCCAGTGCTTTTCCTTGGATTCCGACGTTTCTGAGGCGTTGTAGCAGGGTGCTATGACAGACCGTGTCAAAGGCTGTGGAGAGGTCGAGGAGGATGAGGGCGACTGTGTCTCCATTGTCCAGTAGGGTTCGAATGTCGTCTGTGGCTGCGATGAGGGCGGTTTCAGTGCTGTGCTTGGCTCGGAAGCCGGATTGTGAGGAGTCGAGGGATTTGTTGGTTTCGAGGAATGCGGCAAGCTGGTTGTTGACCGCTTTCTCGATGACTTTGGCCGGGAATGGAAGGAGTGAGATAGGGCGGTAGTTTTTGAGTTCTGTGGGGTCAGCTGTGGGTTTCTTCAGGAGGGCGCTGAGTTCGGCATGTTTCCAGCTTTCCGGGAAGGTTGCGGAGTTGAGGGAGCAATTGATGACATCTCGGAGGTGCGGTGCTATAATGGAGTCTGCTTTGTTAAAGATGTGGTGAGTGCAAGGGTCTGTGGGGGATCCTGAGTGGATAGAGTTCATCAGCCGGATGGTGTCCTCAGTGGAGATTGGCTTCCAGTCATTGAGGATGTTCAGGGGTCTAATTCTGAAGAATAGCACTCATTACAAAGCATGCGTTTTCTACGCATGCCATTACAATGCAAGTTGTTACAATGACGCGTTGTTACATCACATGCCATTGCAACGCAAGTAATTACAACGACTTGCTGTAGGGGGTACTGGAGTTTGGAATAGTATAATTTATTATTCCAACTCCAGTGTGTGCAACAGTAGGGATGGTGTTGGATTGAAAATCCAACAAATCAAACACCTTCTGCCCCCCTACAGCAAGTCATTGTAATGACTTGCGTTGTTGCGTTGTAATGGTATGCGATGTAACAACACATCGTTGTAATGACTTGCGTTGTAATGGCATGCGATGTATCGCATGTGTTGGAAGCGAAGTTTCCCAACTCTGAGATGAGCACAACAGTTGTAAAAAAATTCAATGTACATTAATTATGAATGATACCTGCTGCGCACACCTTTTTATA
Organism: Lissotriton vulgaris; assembly: GCF_964263255.1. Classification (NCBI taxonomy): domain Eukaryota; kingdom Metazoa; phylum Chordata; class Amphibia; order Caudata; family Salamandridae; genus Lissotriton; species Lissotriton vulgaris. Next base: position 1,749,606,265 of record NC_141693.1, on the reverse strand, counting down.
GCTATGGGTGACATGGAATAATTTGAATTTTCTCACATGTAGGACTCAGTGTGGTATCCTATAGTTGTGTTGGTACTGTCATTGTTAGTGTTGACAGGGGAGTGGGTGGTGCAACCTACAGTGGCCTCCTTCGTAGGGCCCTGACACGTACTTTAAAAAAAAAACAAATTAATCACTGCCTGATGTTGCTGGCTTTAGATGTCTAGGTGCTATACCACTCTTAAACACCCGAGAGCACCTGTGCTTTCTCCCTAAAACATGTATGGAACATTGGATGTACCTAATTTGTTTATTAAATGTTCTTGGAATACAGTCAAGTCAAGTCAAGTCATAAAATTTGTATAGCGCACTACATACCCAGAGGGTTTCAAGGCGCTTAGGAAGGGGAGGAGGATTATTTATCAAATATCCACGTTTTAAGCAGCTTTCTGAACGCCAGGTGGTTCTGAGTGAGGCGAAGGTAAGCGGGGAGTGAGTTCCATGTTTTAGCAGCCAGGTATGAAAAGGATCTTCCTCCCATGGTGGTCTTGTTGATGCGAGGTACAGTGGCGAAGGCTTGGCTGGAAGAGCGGAGTTGGCGGGAGGGGGTGTAGAAGGACAGTCGAGAGTTGAGGCAATCTGGTCCTATGTCGTAGAGTGATTTGTGTGCGTGGGTAAGCAGTCGGAAAGTGATCCTCTTATTTACGGGTAGCCAGTGGAGGTCTTTAAGGTGACCGGAGATGTGTTCGTTGCGTGGGATGTCTAATATGAGCCTGGCTGAGGCGTTTTGTATTCGTTGTAGTTTCTTCTGGAGTTTAGCGGTGGTACCTGCGTAGAGGGTGTTTCCGTAGTCCAGTCGGCTCGTTACTAGAGCGTGGGTGACTGTTTTCCTTGTTTCTGAGGGGATCCAGCGAAATGTTTTTCTGAGCATGCGAAGAATGTTAAAGCAGGAAGAGGATACGGCGTTGACTTGTCTGTTCATTGAGAGTGAAGAATCCAGGATGACACCAAGGTTCCGTGCGTGGTCTGTCGGGATGGGTGCTTTTCCGAGGGCTTCCGGCCACCAGGAGTCGTCCCATGCAGAGGGGGATGTACCTAAGATGAGGACTTCTGTTTTGTCTGAGTTCAGTTTCAGACGGCTTTGTTTCATCCATTCGGCGACTTCTTTCATTCCTTCGTGTAAGTTAGTTTTGGCGGTGCTGGGGTCCTTGGTGAGAGAGAGGATCAGTTGAGTGTCATCCGCGTAAGAGATGATGTTGAGGTTGTGTTGGCGGGCGATGGCCGCGAGGGGGCTCATGTATACGTTGAAGAGGGTGGGACTGAGTGAGGATCCTTGAGGTACGCCGCAGATGACTTCAGATGCCTCGGACTTGAATGGTGGGAGGCGGACTCTCTGGGTTCTTCCGGTGAGGAACGAGGTGATCCAATCGAGTGCTTTTCCTTGGATTCCGATGTTTCTGAGGCGTTGTAGAAGGGTGCTGTGGCAGACTGTGTCGAATGCTGCAGAGAGGTCGAGGAGGATGAGGGCGACTGTGTAACCATTGTCCAGTAGAGTTCGAATGTCGTCTGTTGCTGCGATGAGGGCGGTCTCTGTGCTGTGTTTGGCTCGGAAGCCAGATTGTGAGGGGTCGAGGGATTTGTTGGCTTCGAGGAAGGCGGCGAGCTGGTTGTTGACGGCTTTCTCGATGACTTTGGCCGGGAATGGAAGAAGCGAGATGGGGCGGTAGTTTTTGAGTTTGGTGGGGTCTGCTGTTGGTTTTTTCAGAAGGGCGGTGAGTTCCGCGTGTTTCCAGACTTCTGGGAAGGTGGCGGAGTAGAAGGAGCAGTTGATGACGTCTCGGAGGTGCGGTGCTATGACGGAGTCTGCTTTGTTGAAGATGTGGTGAGGGGAAGGGTCTGTGGGGGATCCAGAGTGGATGGAATTCATCAGGCGAGTGGTGTCCTCAGTGGAGATTGGGTTCCAGGCGTTAAGGGTGTTTACGGGGGGAAGATGGTCAGCAGATGGTAGGGTGGGATGGCTTCCGGGTTGGTTGTCAAAGCTGTTGTGGATGTCAGCAATCTTGTTGTGGAAAAAAGAGGCTAGGGAGTCGCAGAGGGTTTGAGAGGGGGTGATGTCGTTGGAGTTGGCCGAGGGGTTGGAAAATTCCTTGACGATGTTGAAAAGTTCCTTGCTGTTGTGGGCGTTGTTGTCAAGTCGATCCTTGAATGCTGTTTTCTTGGCTTTTCGGATCAGTTGGTGGTGAGTGCGGGTGGCGCTTTTGAAGGCGTCCTTGTTGCTGGTGGATGGGTCTTTTTTCCAGGCCTTTTCAAGGGAGCGGCATAGTTTCTTGGATTTCTTGAGATCATCGTTGAACCATGAGGTCTTCTTGTTGCCAGGTTTGCTTTGACGTTTTTTCAGTGGTGCTAAGGTGTCGGCGGTGTTGGATAACCATAGGGTGAAGTTGGCGGCGGCTTCGTTTGCGTTAGAAGAGTGGGCTGGGGAGTTTAGAAGGAGCGAAGCGGAGATCTGGTCCGTGGTGATTTTGTTCCAGTTTCTTAGCAGAGTTGGTTGGGGGTGGTTGGTGGGTTTTGGTTTGTTGTAGGTGAAGTGAACGCAGCTGTGGTCAGTCCAGAGGAGATCCGTAGTGTGGCTGAAGGAGACATGATTGCTGGAGGTGAAGATGGGGTCGAGTGTATGACCTGCAATGTGGGTGGGGGAAGTGACCAGTTGTTTAAGTCCGAGGTTGGCGAGGTTGTCCAAGAGGGTGGTGGTGTTGCGGTCGTTGTACTTTTCAAGGTGAAAGTTGAGGTCTCCCAGAAGGATGTAGTCTTTGGAGGGGAGCGCGTGTGGGGTGATGAAGTCCGTGATGTCTTCACTGAATTTTGCGCGGGGTCCTGGTGGCCTGTAGAGGAGGGTGCCTCTGAGAGTTGTCTTGGGGTCGATGTGGATCTGGAAGTGGAGGTGTTCGGAGTTAGCGAGGTTGGCGTCAGAGCTGGTAGAGATGCGGATGGATTTCTTATGGACGATAGCTATTCCTCCTCCTGTGTGGTCGGTGCGGTCCTTGCGTGTGATCTTGTAGTCATCAGGGATAGCGATGGTGATGTCTGGGGCGGAGGAAGCGTTCATCCATGTTTCTGTTAGGAAGGCGACGTCTGGAGAGATGGTGTCTAGTAGATTCCATAGGTCAATGGCGTGCCTGTGGACCGATCGGGTGTTGAGAAGGATGCATTGTAGGTGGTTGGGGTCGGGAGTCTGATGTGTGGTCGTAGCGGTGATGTTGTCGGTGCTGCAGAATTTGCAGGAGTGGCATGAGAATGGTCCATGGGTGCGGCCAGGAGCGGCTTGGACGCAGTTGGGAGCGCGACCGGGGTTAAGGGCTAGGAGAGTGGCGGCATCGTAGGTAATGCGGGAGGGCAGGGGAGCGCGAGGGGCAGGGGGTCTGGCGCTGGGCGCGGTCCAGGCGCGGACGGGCGTAGACGGGCTTACCTTTGGCGCACCTTCGGCGTGTCCGTAGCGCGTGGACGCTGCGCGTGGGACCATCTGACATTAATGGACAGAGGAAGGGGAGGGGCGAGGGCGGTTCAGCTGGGAGGCGGGTCGGGCTGAGGAGGTCAACAATAACAAAATGGAGGCGGAGGGGTTAGGACGGAGAGAGCGCTTGGGGGGGGAAACACCAATGCAGAGAAATGCAGCGAAATTGACCAGGACCACAAGTAAAGCGGCGATTTCGAGCGCACAAAAAGCAATCAGGGAGTAGACCAGCAGCTAGAGTCACGCTGGCAAAGCAACAACTGTAGCGCACAGCTAATCAGCTTTACAAATGGCCAAAATCAATGCACAGAGCGCGCAGCGGCAACTAGAACGCAAAGCAGGAGACAATCAACAATAATTACTTCAAGTCAAGTAGCACGCCTTCTGCAGCGAGGACGCAGCAGCAGGGGAGCGACCACTCTGCTCGGAAGCGAGGAGCGAGTCACGGCGCTTCCGGGCAATGGAGCACTGTTTATTTACTGTGGGAGGGCGGTTCAGCTGGGAGGCGGGTCGGGCTGAGGAGGTCAACAATAACAAAATGGAGGCGGAGGGGTTAGGACGGAGAGAGCGCTTGGGGGGGGAAACACCAATGCAGAGAAATGCAGCGAAATTGACCAGGACCACAAGTAAAGCGGCGATTTCGAGCGCACAAAAAGCAATCAGGGAGTAGACCAGCAGCTAGAGTCACGCTGGCAAAGCAACAACTGTAGCGCACAGCTAATCAGCTTTACAAATGGCCAAAATCAATGCACAGAGCGCGCAGCGGCAACTAGAACGCAAAGCAGGAGACAATCAACAATAATTACTTCAAGTCAAGTAGCACGCCTTCTGCAGCGAGGACGCAGCAGCAGGGGAGCGACCACTCTGCTCGGAAGCGAGGAGCGAGTCACGGCGCTTCCGGGCAATGGAGCACTGTTTATTTACTGTGGGAGGGCGGTTCAGCTGGGAGGCGGGTCGGGCTGAGGAGGTCAACAATAACAAAATGGAGGCGGAGGGGTTAGGACGGAGAGAGCGCTTGGGGGGGGAAACACCAATGCAGAGAAATGCAGCGAAATTGACCAGGACCACAAGTAAAGCGGCGATTTCGAGCGCACAAAAAGCAATCAGGGAGTAGACCAGCAGCTAGAGTCACGCTGGCAAAGCAACAACTGTAGCGCACAGCTAATCAGCTTTACAAATGGCCAAAATCAATGCACAGAGCGCGCAGCGGCAACTAGAACGCAAAGCAGGAGACAATCAACAATAATTACTTCAAGTCAAGTAGCACGCCTTCTGCAGCGAGGACGCAGCAGCAGGGGAGCGACCACTCTGCTCGGAAGCGAGGAGCGAGTCACGGCGCTTCCGGGCAATGGAGCACTGTTTATTTACTGTGGGAGGGCGGTTCAGCTGGGAGGCGGGTCGGGCTGAGGAGGTCAACAATAACAAAATGGAGGCGGAGGGGTTAGGACGGAGAGAGCGCTTGGGGGGGGAAACACCAATGCAGAGAAATGCAGCTAAATTGACCAGGACCACAAGTAAAGCGGCGATTTCGAGCGCACAAAAAGCAATCAGGGAGTAGACCAGCAGCTAGAGTCACGCTGGCAAAGCAACAACTGTAGCGCACAGCTAATCAGCTTTACAAATGGCCAAAATCAATGCACAGAGCGCGCAGCGGCAACTAGAACGCAAAGCACGAGACAATCAACAATAATTACTTCAAGTCAAGTAGCACGCCTTCTGCAGCGAGGACGCAGCAGCAGGGGAGCGACCACTCTGACAGTGGCATGAAAGTCAAGCTAAATGTGATAAGTGGGCAGCAGTGCGCATTTTAACAGCCTGGTATATGACAAATATATATGGCTCGCATACACAAAAACTTTAACAGAGGGTCCTAGGGAAATCTTTAAAGACCAGGTAGTGTTTAATCCCCAATCTACCACTGAAAAACAACACAAAAACCTACTGGTCTACAAACCATGAGATATAGTGTAACAGAGACTCCTAAACGTCTAGGCCAGACAGAAAAGACAGCATGTATTAAGTAGAAAAGAATCCATTCAGCCCACATACGTGGCTACGCTTCGTCATCTGGGATTGGTGGTTGGTTGCACCATTCGTGCAACCAACTAGGAGTGGTGTCAAAACTAAGCTTGTCTCGTACCCCAGTGATGCTGAAGGTTTGCAGTGCAAAAAGGTGAAAATCATAAAGTGCAAATTTTAAAATTGGCTACTAGGATAATTCCAGAAACTTTAATAAACACTATCATAGTGTCAAGTCTAAAAACAGAGCGCTAACAGTTTGGAAGGATAACTGTCATATGCGGTGAAATAGCAGGTCTACATGTTTCAGCCACCAGGCTTTCGTCAGGACCAATATAAACAACGCTACTGCAAAAATTTGAAAATGTAATATTAACAAATCAAATGGTTGGTCCGATACAGCCTACCATATCCTGTAGCTCCCATCAGGTAAGCAGACCATACAGGAACTTTGGATTCATTCTACAAAATGATATGAAAATATATAAACATGTGTAAATGGTTAAATTCTAACCCATCTTTCTTGACCCAGAACATCCAGGAACATCGTTACTCAACATCTCTCTCATTTCGTACAATGGCAATATTTTCCAGATAGCCACTCACATGTGACTCTTGCGACCATCATCATAAAATTGTCGTACTCACCCAGCTTTATGTGGGAGTATCCCTCACCTCTCCTGGCAACTGCTCAGGGAATAAGGCCCGCTCTAAAAATGGGTAAACAAAACAGATCACACAAGGAGTAACTATCTCTGTGGATCAATTCCCATATTAATCATAAGCCTTGTTGCATTTAAACTGACTCCTTAACCAAAAACCCTTCTGCAGGGTACCCCTGACTAAGATGCACTCAACAACTCATATTTATAAGAGCTCTTGTAGTGTAGAGTCTCTCCTACACATGCACGGGCCAAACGAAGGTCCATACTTAAATTCCTTCGCATGACTGAAATCAATAGGCATGTGAATGAATATAGTCAAAAAACGTTATCAGAAAGACACTGTCAAACAAGCTCTATCAAAAGAACCTCAATCAAAAAAAACACATTGTAATCCCTGCTTTCATCTTACATATGGATACGATGATCTAGGGCAGCAAGAAGGCACAACAGTACTTAATTGCAATTCAATGCCTAATCGTGTCAAGGTAGATACTGTGTGGACCATTAGCAGGCGCCATCTTAAACGCTAACCAAAAGCGGCTAAAGGTAAGCAGGACACAATATGTTGTATCTCTAATGCCCAGTTGAGAGACAAGGTAAATTCTGTGTGGACAGTTAGCAGGCGCCGTCTTAAATGCTAACCACAAGCAGCTAAAGGTGAGCAGGACACACTATGTAGTATCTCTAATGCCAAGTGGTTGCCTCCATCTAAAACAAATAGGAATCAAATAGGAACAGATGCTAGTGAACATAGGAAAATGCTAGACCTGCTGGTCCTTACCTGTCCATTGGTACCTCGGGTAATACTGAGCCGAGGGGGAGGTAATCACATTGCCCCAGGTGTTATGAATAAATATAATATATATATAATTCTCTGTAACATGAACTAATTTATTAATAAGTTGTTGTACGTTTTGTATAATTAATTCAACCTAGAGTAAAATTGCATTCACACACAAACACGCGGGTCTAATGATATGTGCTCTTGTTGCATTTGCGAGTTTGTCATGTAACACATGATTAATATTGTCTTGTTTGTCCTATTGTCTTTGTCACTATTAATGCGGCTGATCATTTTATGGCCTGTACTTTCATTATGTGTGCTTATATGTTTGTCTAATGTCGTGACTGTTTGTCTGTGTATTATTCGATCATCTTTTTACTCTTTCAGATACATAAAGACTTCAGCTGGACATTATGAAGAATGGTAGATATTAATTGTGCTGCTTTATCTGTTTGCTTCTGCTAGAGAGACATTTATTAATGGGTTAATTATTAGCAATGGTAGGGTGGGTAACAGAAGGGTTTATTCTACTTGAATTAATCACCTTTTTGGGTTTGTTTAAATACTAGCTCGAGTGAAAAGTTTGGGGCCTAGTGCTAATGAAAAGTTGGTTGGCCTGACAAAAGGAGCAGAGCGCGACGTGACGATCTTGTCATTTAAAAAACTTCTACGAAATGTGCAGAAGCTCAAACAATGAACGTTCAGTGCATCTAGCTCCGAAAGCAAAAGCGTCAAGGCCAAGGAAGCGTGTAGAGGCAGCTTGGCTAAAATCCTGGAGGAAGCGAATATGAACTTTAGTTAAAAGTTACAACTTCGGGAAGCCAATGTTGCTTCGTGTCAATGGACAAGGACATGATGATGTCATAGAGACTGATGTGTTGGCCTCTCGGTGGTCTGATGGATGTCAACCAATTAGGTTGCTGCTTTCCTTAAAAAATATCGTTCCTAGTTAGATTAGTGAGTAAGAAAGGTATAAAACCTGGCCTCTTGAGGGGAGCGGGGCTGACTGTTTCCTGAGGGCGAAGTGCTGTCCGTTTTCCTTTGGGCACGTAAGGCTTAATAAATTGTTTTCCTTTTCAGGTCAGAAAGCTAACTTAGGGATTAGAGTTGATGTTTTCTTTAATTCATTATGCTATGCAATGTTGAAGTGCCAGACCTTTTGAGCCAATGATGTACTGAATAAAACTGATTAAATAAAATGCTTGGAATTAATAAATGAACTAATAAAGATTTTGAAACTTTAAAACTTTTAAAAATAAAAGACTTAAAACGTCAAGCTGGTCTTGATTATTTAGTCGTTACCATTAGTATATGTCCATTGGCCTCAGTGGTCTATTTAATGTTTCTTTGATACATTTATGAATATAAATGCTATACTGCAGTTGTAAATATGTATATACGAGTTTGATAGTATGATTAATTAGGCCACATGATTCAGCTTAATGATTTTCTGTCTTAGTGCATGGGCCTAGTTATTGATTAGTTTGGTGAGTATTAGGTAGTGAATGGTGACACATGTGAGACGGAATTTCTATAGTGACGCTGGATCAATTCTTTGGTAGCAGAGGATGGTTACTATGGTAACATACATGTTACATGTAAATTACATAGGATACATGTCTAAAAAATGTTGGTAGGTTTGTTCACTTGTTGTATGTAGTCAAAAGGATTTTTTCCAGCAGTGTGAAAAATTCCTGGTTAATTGCCGGCAAAGAGTAGTGTGACTAGAAGAGTTACACAGTGCATTTGTTCTGTTTCAAAATTGTGGTATAGAATATATCACGTGTTGTGGACGTACAACACAAGTTTAGGGACCTTAGATATGACTGGTTGAATGTTATATTGAGGATTGTCTATGAAATTGTAGCATTAAGCATAGGGACCTGGTGAGCCCGTTTTAAAACTTTTTGTGAAAAGAGTAATAGGATTTATCCAAGCTAGAGAGAAGAATGAGATAGCGTCGTCTATTCTTAATAACGTTTGACGTTTTCTGTGGTTGGTTCAAGTCCTGCCAAGATCTCGTGTGTGTATGATTAGGGTTTTCGTATGTATGCGCGAATGATCGTATAGAAATAGAGTCGTCTATTTTATGCGAAGGGAGAGTTCTGTATGTTTGTAAAACTATCACTTTATTAGCGAAACTGACAAGTGGTTTGTTTATTTGTAGTTACTAATTAAAATTCATTGGAAAGTATTGTTTAAAATGGCACTGTGAAAAAGTTTTGTAAAGGAGGGGTGAGTTTACGGAGTAACACGCAGAGAAGCTGCAGCGGCATTTCAGTTCGCGCTGTGATTGGCTAACATACGTCACAGAAAGCGCACTGATTGGTTCACGTGACAGTGACGAGCTGGTATCAGATTGGTCAGTTCTGAATACTGTATTTCTATTGGTGGAGCAAGGTGGTGACGTGGTTTAACCTGATTGGCTTGTTGGTGTCTTTCGCGCACGGATTGGCTGGAATAGCGGAACACCAAGAGAACATTTCGAGGTTTTCGGAATAAACTATTTTGATTTAAAATATGAGTTATTGGAACGATAGTGAGATAAAGAAGCCTTCATGGTTTCAGAAAGTGAAAAATTATTTTAAACCTGACAAGAAAATTGAAACGCGTGGTGGTAAATTACTTCATAAGTACAAAACAGCCGCAGCCTATATGGAAGGTTAATATGGCTATCATACTGTAATTTGGTTTGACAATTGGATGCATTACACTAGAAATGATGGCGTATTAGCCTGGCCAGAAGATGGGTCATTTAATATGAAAGTTTTGAGAAACTTAAGAGGAAAAATGGTGGAACTTGTGCCGAAGCCTAGACCTACACAATTTGAGGCATTAGTTGAATGAAAGGTTGAGATGATGGAACTTGAGCGTGAAAGCAAATGCTTGGCACCTAGAAATTCAAAATATATTCTAAATAGAGAAACACATGAAGACAAAGTGAGACGATGGAGAAAGGCAGACATGTATGATGGTCTGTATCCAGTGAGAATAATGATTACTGAAGATCTAGAACAAAAGAAAGCTGGAAAAAGACTTGATGAGGAATTAGATGATGCAGTTTTAGAAGACATTTATGCTACTAAACGCAAACCGCCACCTTATCAAGCAGGTTCTCAATCTACCCCGAGAGTTTCTACAGGAACTTCTTCAAGTGCACCTCCTAGAGAAGCAGAGGAAGGCTCTCCTAGATTTTTAAAATTACCTGAAAGAGTAGGGTCAGTAAATAATTGTAGTACACCTAAAGAAAATAGATTTCCCCAACAGGAAAATAATTTTGTGAGAAATCAGGAAAGAATACATGCTGACATGCCAGAAATTTCTAGTTATAATAAAGCGAAGGAAGATTTAATTCAACAATTGACAAAAAGCATGGTAGCAGTGACAGTACCAGTAACTATTGGTCCTGTTGTACCAGTTTTCGATCAGGGAGAAAATAGACATTCTGCTTTGACAGTTCCATTGAATGCAGAAATTCAAAAAGTGGCTGAGATTTTATTCAGAACTTTCAGAGATTCATAGAGAAAAATCTATGATGCCAAATTTAACTTTAAATGGAAGTCTGTCAGGTTCGCAAACACCATCTGTTGCAGAATCAGATTCAGGTCCGTCAGAGAGAAGCTTAAACAGAATAGATTTAACACAAATTGCATTGTCTCCAGAAGCTCCTGATTATAAAAAGTTTGATGTTGCAAAATTAAAAGCTGATTTAGAAGAATTAATTATTGGCACAATTGGTACTGACAATTTGAAATTGTATCAGGATGATGAACTTCTTTTTATTTGCAAAAGCATTCAGTGGAAAACGAAAAACAGGTATGAACAACTGGAAGAAATGGCTGCTGAATTAGAAATTGATTTGAGTAAACAGAAACATTTGCAGAAACACTACAGAGTGGATTTTTCTGAAAGAGATATTGACAATCTGAATGCTGCTGGAAGAATGGCCCATATAAAAGAATTATTAAGTTCTCAGAAAATTAGGCGAATTAGGTAAATGGAGAATAAAATGGTCAAAGAATAAAGAACAGGATAAAAGGTTGAGAAATGAAGTGGTTTCAGAATTTCCAATGAGGGAAATAGCAGGAGGAGAGTATGTACATGTTCCTTGGTCCAGACAGGATATTCTGTTTACCAATGATTTCCCACGTTTGAGAGAAAAGCCAGTTGAGTGGTATCGACAGGTAGACAGATTTATAAAAGTGTCAAAGGTTCTGTGGATTGATCTGGATGGATTTTTTGACATTGTTGTCCCATCAGATCTTTGGACAGAATGCAAAATTTCTGTGGATTGGCCAAAAGAAGAACCTGCCCGAGACCCAATTACAGGTGCCCCATCAAAAGATGTCATGGACATTTATAATAAAGTAATTTACTGGCTGAAGGGGAAAATTCCCCCGAAAGAAGTGGACTGGGTTAAAATTGACAGAACAAACCAGGAACCAAAAGAATCAGTTCATTCATTTTATGAGAGGTTACTGTTAGTCTTCAAACAGTACAGTGGCTACGAAAAATTAAGTGAAAAGGACATGAGCCACTTTATTTACAGATTTGTTTATGGCCTGAGACCTGAAATCGGCGATATGATTAGAAATGGAATTGTGTGCTGGCAATCACTTTCAGTTGATGACATCCTGAGAAAGGCAAAATATTGCAGTGATGAGATAGATGCAAAGCAGAAAAATCTCAAGGAAAAGGCAATGTGGGCACAAGTGAAGGTAGCAGAGCAGCAACAACAGCAGTTAGCTTCTATGCAGCAGAATTCAGGCAAATTTAAGAATAATTTCAATAATAATAACAAGCCTAAATTTAATGTAAATGTTGAAGAGCTTAAACAAAAGCTCCCATGTTTTAATTGCGGCGAGATTGGACACTGGAAACGCGAGTGTAAAAACCTGCCCAGAAATTTTAAAAATGATTCATTGAATCCACAGGTGCAGTGTGAGTTAAATCAGCAGCAACAGCAACAGCTACAGCAACAGTTAAACGAGTTAAGTCAGCAGCGACAGCTACAGCGACAGATAGCAAATCAGCAGAGCCAGATTCAGCAAAGCCAGATACAGCAGAGCCAAATTCAGCAGAGTCAGGTACCACAAGCACCATTCCCTAATAGTGCTAATGCTCAGAGATTTTCACCTGAAACAGGTTTCTGTGGAGGTAATTTGGTGAATAATGTGTCAAAAGTTAACATGTCAAATGCTTCTCAATTTTGGTTGAAAGATAAAGAAGAGAGTGATTCATCAGAAGATTACTCATGACGGTGCCTGAGAGAGGAAGAAGAGTGTGTGCTTGGACCCACTCTTGAGATAGATCAGTCTGGTCCATTTGTAAATGGTAAAGTGAATGATGTTGATATCACTTTCCTTGTGGACACAGGTGCTACCCGATCTACTGTTAGATCAGCAGAAATAGAAAATCTTCCTCTCTCTGGTGAGTCCATCCAAGTTGTAGGTATAGCTAATCAGCAAATTAAAACAAGTTTAACAGAACCAGTTAAAGTGGAAATCGGGAACTACAAAGATAAACACAGATTTCTAGTTTGTGATAGCCGTCCTGTGAATCTGTTGGGTCGGGATATATTATGCAAAATGAATTGCAAGCTATATTGCTCACCAGATGGCATTGAAATGCAAACATCAGAAGAAGATGGGCTTTATAAATTGACAATGTTAATGGTTGATGAAGAAAAAACATTACTGTTTCCTGTTTTTGATAAAAATGATTTGCCAGAAGAGCTCAAAAAGCCAGTTAATCCAGCACTTTGGGACCTAACTGGAAATGACATGGGTCTTATGAAAAATGTAGATCCAGTAAAAATTACTGTAAAGCAGGGAATAGATTTTCCAAATGTTCCTCAATACAAAATGAAAGCCGAGACAATCGAAGGTGTTATTCCAGTGATTGAGAAATTCATAAGTCAAGGTGTGCTAAAAGAAATTGAGAGCAGTCCATGTAACTCACCGATTATGGGTATTAAAAAGCCAAACGGAACATATAGAATTGTTCAGGACCTGAGAAAAATTAACCAGATTGTTGTTCCATGTTGCCCAATTGTTCCAAACCCTACGATAATTCTTTATCAGATTCCGCATGATGCAGAATGGTACACAGTCATTGATTTGTGTAATGCCTTCTTTACAGTTCCATTGCATCCAGAAAGCCAGCAAATTTTCGCTTTCAGGTTCCAGAATCGCATTCTAGCATGGTGTCGTATCCCACAAGGGTATACTGAGAGTCCGTCTATCTTTAATCAGTTATTAAAGAAATCTCTGGAAGATCTGATATTGCCTGGTAATCCCACACTGGTGCAGTACATTGATGATTTGCTTGTGGCAGCAAAAACACGAGAAAATTGTGTTACTGATACCATTATTCTTTTAAATCGTTTGGCAGATGAAGGACAAAGTGTCACCTGCAAAACTGCAGTTTTGTAAACAAGAAGTAAAGTATCTTGGTCACAGAATTGCAAAAGGAACAAGAAAAGTGACAGTTGAAAGAATTAAAATGATTCGAGCAATTCAGCCTCCGACAACACAAAGACAGGTCAGAATGTTTCTGGGAATGGTTGGTTACTGTCGACAATGGATTAGTGGATTTTCAATAATTGCAAAACCACTTCAAAGACTAACAAAAGCTGACATAAAAGATCCAATCAAATTGTCAAAAATTGAACTGGAGGCTTTTGAACAATTAAAAAGAAGCTTATGTGAAGCTCCAGCTCTGGGTATGCCAGACTATGAGAAAGAATTTGAGCTGTACTGCAGTGAAAGGGAAGGATGTGCATTGACTTTGTTGATTCAGAGACATGGTAAGTTGAGAAAGCCAATTGCATATTTCTCAGCTGTTTTGGATCCTGTTGCAAAAGCTTTGCCAGGTTGCTTGAAAGCAGTGGCTGCAACAAGTGTAAGTCTTGAACAAAGTGAGGGTATCATTATGGGATTTCCTGTAAAAGTATATGTACCTCATTCAGTTGAAATTCTTCTTACCAGAAGTAAAACTCAACATTTGACAAGTAGCAGATTGACGAAATATGAAAAAACAATTCTGGGATCAGATAACGTTTCAATTGCAAGATGTGTTAACTTGAATCCTTCCACACTGTTACCAGATGGAGTCGTTACTGAGGTAAATAATGAAAATGACATTGATCATGAATGCCTGGATGTTGTAGATTATTGTACAAAACCACGTCAGGACATAAAAGATGTTCCTTTGCCTGAATCAGACTTAGTGTACTTTGTGGATAGGTCCTGTTTGAGAACTGATGAAGGGATTCTGAGAGCAGCATATTCGGTGTGTACAGTTTCGGATGTTGTTGAAGGTTCACCTCTTGATGGAGTTCGTTCTGCTCAAATTGCAGAGCTAATTGGTTTATTTCGAGCTTGTGAAAAAGCAGCTGGCAAAAGGGTAACCATAGTGACTGATAGTCAGTATGGATATGGCGTAGTTCATGACTATGGACAGCTATGGTCTCAAAGAGGTTATTTGACCTCTGCAGGTACGCCAATCAGAAATGCAAAACTGATCAAGAGATTGATCGATGGCATTCAGTTACCAGAGCAAATTGCTGTTGTCAAATGTGCAGCTCACAAGAAAGGTGATGATTACATCACTGAAGGAAATGCATATGCAGACAAAATTGCAAAGTATTGCGCAAAGAACAATTATTCAATCAATCGGGAAAAAGACAAAAGTCACATGTTGAATTCTCTCATGCTAATTTCTGTAGTTGAAACATGGCAGGAGGTAAAAGAATTACAGGATGAGGCAGATGATGAAGAGAAAAACACATGGTTAAAAAAAGAATGCAGACAGCGAGAGGAAGATGGAATTTGGGTTTACAAAGATGGAAGACCTGTATTGCCAGACTGCATGATTGCTGACATGGCACGGATGTACCATGGTCCAGGGCATTTGGGGAGAGATTCTATGATTAGACTATTCAGAGAAACATGGTTCAGTCCAAAATTTAGAATCATTGCAGAGTCACTTTGCCAAAGATGTTTGACCTATCAACAGATGAATCCAAATAGGAAAACTGTTGTAAGCATGCAAACCATAGGACGGGAGGGTGGTCCTTGTACCAGATTACAGATGGATTTCATTGAAATGCCGATGCACAACAGGCTAAAATATGTACTTGTGTTTGTTTGTCTATTTTCAAGATGGGTGGAAGCTTTCCCAACTTGTCACAATGACTCAGTAACTGTGGCAAAATTGCTTTTGAGGGAGATCATACCTAGGTACGGATTTCCAGTGACCATTGAAAGTGATTGTGGAACCCATTTTGAAAACAGATTGATGAAACTGATTTGTGAAGCTTTAAACATTGAGCAAAAGCTGCATTGTGCATACAGACCAGAAGCATCAGGTGTTGTTGAATAGATAAATGGAACTATCAAAAACAGAATTTCAAAAATGTGTCTAGCTACAGGAGTAAAGTGGACAGATGCTCTTCCACTTGTTCTGATGTCATTAAGAAGCACTCCAGAGAAAAAGACAGGCCTTAGTCACCATGATATTGTAATGGGTAGAGTAATGAGGCAAGCATTTGTTCGAGTTGGCAAACTGTTGAGTATTAATGATAGTGCAATCATTGAATACTATCAGAATCTATCTGATATAGTTAATTCTGTATTTCATCAGGTGGGAACAGATGTAATCTCAAAGGAGAAAGTGCAAGCACATGATTTGTTGCCTGGAGACTGGGTGAGGACCCAAGTCCATCGGAGAAGAAACTGTTTAGTACCAAGGTGGCACAACAAATGCTGTAAAGTGCAAAGGGCTGAAAAGGTGGGTGCATGCGAGCCACACAATTCATGTACCACCTCCTGAAAATCCTGATGAAGACAGTGAAGTGACAACTGATTCAGATTCAGAAGGAGATCCAGAAGATCCCGAGTCTGATGATCAGCAAGAAAATCAACATCAAGAAAATCTAGATGAGAGTCAGAACTTGAATGAAGAAGATCTGAATATCGAAACTGGAGATCGAGGTGTTGATGAAGACCTGCTAGAAAAAGAATCTCAAAAAGAAAAGGGAGATTCAGGAGCAGAAGATTCTAAGCAAGACGAAAATTAATTCCAGGAGAGTATTGAAAAGCAAAGAAGTAACTCTGTGCAGGAGCAAGAAGCCTGAAACTGGGAAGCTAAAGGTGATCCCTGAAGAAGAGGAAGAATTACCAAGTACCAGCTGTAGGGATATTGTTCCTAATGGAGTGAAGCTGCCGAGTAAAGAAGTTCCTAGGTACAGATTTGAAGTCTCAGACACAGACACTGATGAGAGTGATGAAGAATCTTAAATAAGAAAATTCAGAAAAAGAGCTTTGAAAGCTGAATGTAATGAAAACGTGCCAAAGAAAAAGATCCTGAGGAAAGGAGATATTTGGCCTGAGGATAATTTGAAATTCAAACTTGTAAAGAAATCAAAAGAGCAAATTAACGAAATTTCTAGTCAGGGAGGTGACTCTGATAAGAAAAACGAAAATAAAAAGATTGAAGTGATCACTCGAAAGACAAAAAGAGTAATAAAGCCAAATCAAAAGTATAAATCCCCAGAGTGGACCTATATTATAATACCGCCAATTGTTGAAGTGGAAAGCAGTAGCCAAGAAGATTTGGAAGAAGCTAGTGACAAAGATTGATGTTGTTTAAATTTTAGATAAGGGTTTTGTTTCCTGGCATAAGGCTGAAGAAAATGTGTTAGGTGACTTTAGGTCGAAGAAATTGGGTTTAGTTGGAAAGCACATATTTATGTGACACAAGGTCAAAGAAAAGCTGTTTAGGGTTTTGTTCTAAAAAAAAATGTTTTAAAGGGGGGATATAGTTTATAGTTTACTCACATTTTAGTTAATTCACATTATTTTAATTTTTTTTTTTATTTTGATCGTTTTTCAGAATGCCTAGTTCAGACACTTCAAGGTGTTCAATACTGAGAAGATGTTGCAAAATGTCTTCAATTTGTGTGGTTTTATTAATTTTAGTTTGGTTAATATTAGCTGTAGTTTACCCTTTTGGTATTGATAAGCAAAAACTCAAGACTAATATAACAAGCAAGGTAGAGACTAAACATGAGAAACATGCTGGCAAGTCTAGCAGAGTTATTGAGCATAATCCAGAGATCCATCAAGATAGATCTGTTGGAGATTTCTCAAGCAATTCATTTTCAAGGCTTCTGTCTGAATATGTTAAAGTAATGAACGTTAAAGATTGTTATGTCTGTGTGAAGCTGCCTGCTTCTGTTTCAGAGGGGGTTACCTACAATATGTTACCTCTTACTTATGGCATTACTTGCAGTGTAATTGCTAGCTTGTTTTATCAAACTGGTCGTCTGGAGTATTATTACTCAGACTTTGATGAGGTTTTTGCAAATCTCAAAGTTGTAAATAGCTTAAACAAAGTTAGGCCTGCGAAACAGATGAGGGAATTCTTTTTAGTTACTAACGAACTCAACTACGAGTATGCTTATAGAAATAATTTAACATGCAAAATGAGAGCAGAAGAAAAGACTTTCCTGAACATGGTTGAGGAGAGAAGGGCTATTTATAAGAGAAATGAGATGCTTAAACATGCCAAGTCAAAGTACTGGCAAATGGAGGACGCAAAGCTTAATGGTGTTAACACAAATGCAGCTATTCATATAGACGAACCAGTTAGTGGTAAATTTTGCATTAGAAGAGATAACACTCTTTATGATAACTTTTTTGTGGGTGCTAGTCAATGTGAGGTTACCTATCGTATTGTAGGGGGATGGGGATTTAAAGGTGGTAAGGATCCAATTTTTCCTGGAATGTATTTTATTTGTAATTTGTAACTGTAATTTGTAACTGTGTTTTGTATCGCGCCAACTCACCTACAGGTCTCAAAGCGCTACTGAACAAGTACAGCAACAAAGAAGGAAAAGAATATAGAGGTATATTTGTGGCAATAAGGTATATTTTAGCCTCCCAGACCATTGGTATGGGACATGCTATCTTGGATTAGTTTTTCCAAATTTTTTTCATGTTGACAGAATTGAAAAGGGTACCTTTGAATTTGGTGAACACCTGAATAGGTACAAAAGAGAAAGTTTTACAGAAGTCCTGGGAGACATCTTAGGTGCTGTCATTCCTATGGTGGGAATTACTATGAATTCAATCAAATGCGAGATGCATATAAAATGTAGTTAGGTCGTTCCCATAGCATCGTGTGTAGACGAAGCTGTTAAATAAAGTTTGTTGTAGCTATTCAGTGTTTTCAAAAAGCTATAAATGTTCACTTTATCATATTACTGTGGGCTATAGTTTAATCATTCCCGAAATCCTGTGTCCTCTTTCATTCTGGAAATTAAGTTCGATTTCAATTCAAGACGCAGTTACCCCTCAACAACATTTGTTCATTTCCAACAGGACTTCCTGAAGGACGACCACGCATGCGTTAATTGCGTAGTCTGTCCCATGATGATTGCCACCAGATGCTCATGGGAATTGTAGTTTTAATAGTTCCTAGAGCGTCGTATATAATTTCAATGAAGTGGATTAAAAATAGCAGTGGCTATACAGTATATGAAATAGTAAGTGATCACTTAGTCATACTCATAAGGGCTATGGTTTAATAGTTCCTGTGACATCATATATATATGTTCGGTAATGTGAGATACAAGTTATGCGTAATTGACCGTAACAGTTTCATACAGTATCAAGTCATTCCTATCACTCCTAAGAGTGCGTAAAATGTATACATTGATGTTGAATGTGTCTCACAATGAAGGAACTATACATGAATGTCAGGGAAAGTGTGTGATCATTAGAACACTGGACACAATTGCGCTATGCTTGCAATATCAAATCTTGTTACCCAAATAACTGATCAGCTTAATAACACTTATTTTATATGCATCTCGCATTTGATTGTAAGTCACTTTTCTATCAACTGAGAGGTCTGGCTTAATAAAGCCTACTCAGTGTATATGGATGGCTGATGTGTGTGATGATATAATGTGTAATATGGTGGAAAGAAGCAAGTTACAAAGTCAACCACTGACATGCGATGGAACAAAAGGTTGCTCAAGGACAATCCATTTCATATCCTCTGCTGTGTGTTTCATGGTCAAGAAATGATTGGTCAGGCATGTTCACTGTTTATTGCACCGTATCGTGCTCTTATATTCACTGATTCTCTGTTTAATCCTACGTGTCGTCATGCCAATATATCTTAGTGAGCATGGGCACGTGATCATGTAGATGACCCTTTCCGAATTACAATTTGTATGTCTCTTTAAAATCCAAGGCCTCCCAGTACCTATATTAACTGATTTAGTTGTATGGGTTTGTGGGCAGGCGTACAAGACCCGCACGCATAATGGCTTTGGACAGAGGGGAGACCCCAGAGTGTATTGACTGAATCATGTACTTGGGTTCTTGGTCTCGTGTGGACCAGACAGTCTCGCAGACTAGTGCCCCTCTTGAATAGTCTCATTTATCCTAGTAGCCAATTTCAACATTTGCACTTTATGATTTTCACCTTTTTGCACTGCAAACCTTCAGCACCACTTATCAAGACTGGCAAGTGGCTGTACCGATCACTGGGGTACGAAAAAAGCTTACTTTTGACACCACTCCTGGTTGGTTGCACGAATGATGAAACCAACCACCAATCCCAGTTGACGAAGCGTAGCCAGGTATGTGGGCTGATGGGATTCTTTTCTACCTAATACATGATGTCTTTTCTGTCTGGCCTAGACGTTTAGGAGTCTCTGTTACACTATATCTCATAGTCTTGTAGACCAGTAGGTTTTTGTGTTGTTTTTCAAAAATATATGGCTGCCAGGAGAAAAACTGTGCTCTGGCTGCAGGGAAAGTGGGTGCCCGGAAAAGGGTATTAAAATATGGGAGGTGTGGGGCCAATAATGGGGGATCCCGATTAAACCGAAAGAGAGGTATGAGGTTACGGAGACTAGAAGTAGGTGTCCATAATCTGGGGATTGCCATAGGTGGTGGGTGTCAAGGGCAAGCTGTCAACATGGCTCATGTGGTAAGAATGGGACGTTGAAGGGGTAGGGTGATTATGGCAAGACGTATTGTTTAGATCTGTTTTTGCATGTATGTGGTTGTTTCACAAACAAATACTAAAAATGTCTTCATTAAAAAAGTACTGCAGAGACATATGGATTGGAAAAGTCACTTTGCCAGGTATCAACACTTATTTTTATGTATTAATTATTCACCCCAAAAATATGCCTTGTACTCCACAGAGAAGGCCGCTTAAAATACGTCCAGCAGCGACAAAGTCATTAGGTCGGACTATTTTAAGAATGGCCACACTATGAAAATGGAAACTCCAGTATTATGGTACTTCTTAATGTCACTCGATATCCGAATGACCTAATAACACAGAAAGGCAGCGACGTAAATCATTCTGTTTTTAAAAAGTATGAAGATGTCTCCCAAATGTCCAGAGAGGATGTGGCCTAATGGCCAGGGCGTGCGATATCTAATCTGGGGAACCGGGTTCGAGATTAGGCAAGGTAACTCAACATACTGTGATTCTGTGATACTTAATCTCCCCTTGCTTAACAAAAAGGAATGTGGCCTTAAAGCGCTTGTGCTATATAAAACTAAAAAAAAACTATGCAATTGTGCACTATAGGCGTGTGACTCAGCAGTATTTTGCTATTCAGGAGAACCCATCCAGGACCTCTGTGTAAACTCACTCGGAAGTCAGTGTTGTAGAAAGCCTCTACTGAACATTGTATTCACTTTCACCCCTCTTGCCTGATAAATAAACGGGCAGAGACCGCAGGTGGTCTTCCGGCCGACAGGAGAGTCAAGTGTGCAGTGTCCTCTTATTTGTACGCCCCTAGGCCGTAACCCCTTGTCCGTGTCTAGCACGAGAGCCCTCTACAAGTGTGAACATTACTTTGATGTTGTATTTTGATTTCAGACAATTTAAAAAGGGTGTGCATTTGACATACAGTCGAGTTGACGATGTAGCAGTACTGCCCACTGTAGAAGACTGGGGCTTGCAGTGCTTTTCCGGCTGTAGGAGCATACTGTGGCTGTAGTGTTGTAGCATAAAGCGCCACTCACTTTTTGGTTTGTTAAACAGTGCAAAATGCAGCGTGTTACTGCTTCGTGATAAGAAGTGCGCTAGGCGCTAGAGAGTTTTTAGCAAATACTGAGGAAGCCTTGTAGTAGGACGTGGCCATGTAATTTCTATTTAGAAATAATGCTACTTAACACACTGACCTCGCAAGGTCTAGCAGGCATTGCCAAGACCATAACGTGAGACCATCTGTTGACAACAGATGTTAGTGGTGAGTGTTTAAGTTACTAGGCCTTCAATCAATTCACTTGACAAGGTGTGGATGATGCATGTACACCCCAAAGACTGTCGGGCAGTGACGTAATGAAAAATGATGGGCCCTTCGGCAGAATGTGATGAGGGACCCCGGCGCCTCACAGATTGCACAGATATTCATTGGTTTTGGGCTCAATGGGGGGCCCCTGAAAGGTTGGGTCTTCCTACACTGCAGGGGCCTCCTCGGTAAAGCAGACTGGCTTTTCTGAGCTTTAAACTATTTCTTGTTCCATGCCACTGCACGCATTTCTGCAAGGCATACAATGGCATGGCTTGGAGGGAAAGGGGGCCCCCTCCAGAATAAGAAACCCTGCCCCTCACACCGCTGGGGCTACGGCGCCTCCGCAACTCCCCCAATGGAGGGATGGGAGAGCAATTATGACTAGCGTTGTTAAATGCCACTTTTCTTTCTCACCGCCAATTAATGGAAGGACCTCCCACAACACACCAGAGCCTCCTCCTCACATCCTCAGTCACACACGAAGCTGAAGAACTGGCTCTTTGAATAACTCCACGGGGACCACACACCTACACACTTGCTCAAGGGCCTGGATACCCTCATGATCAACATAATATATAACACAACATTCATTAGAGCAATGAGATTCAGCAAAATCACAAATCCCGCTCTTAGGGATCCCCCTGACCTGTGGTGCTTGAAGCAGCTTGAAAGCAATTAGCTGTCCCAGAAAGCAGACACCAATTGTTCCACGTTTGGTTAAACTGTCCATTGGTTAAATACCTTTTCTCCATAGCTACCCCTTCGCATGACAACTATACAATTTGCTCAAAATATGAGGTACTTGTTTTCAGGTAAAACAATCTAAATCTCTAAGTCGTGTTGTGGTCATTGTGATGACCTAATTTCCCAAGTCATTGTGGTCATTGTGATGACCTCATTGTGATGACCTCATTTCCCAAGTGTGGCCACAGTAGAGTCAGTGTGTTGTACATTTCCTATTGTGTCCCAAATGTGCTTTTGTTAGTGAAGTTTTTATAGTCTTCTGCAGTGCTGTCAGTCGACAACTGAGTTTGAAGCTTGCACCATCAGACATAACCTCAGTGTTTGTCTTCCTATTTTTGTTGGGGCAGAGGACCCCAGGACTGGGCAGCCCTGCTCTTGGAATTGGAATTGGAATTGGAATCGGTATTTATAAAGCGCGACTGTCGCTTCGAAAGAAGCATCCTGGCGCTAACTGGAAGGAGTGCGGAGGGGGAAGAATTTAAGGCAGGATTAGATGGCGTCCCGCGCATACTCGTCTGATAAGCTGAAGATCCATGTTTTCAGTTGTTTCCTGAATTGGCTTTCCTTTGTCAGGGATCTCAGATGCTGGGGCATTGCGTTCCATGCTTTGGAGGATAAGTGGGTAAGAGTTTTACCCCCTTTGGTTTTTAGGTTGAACCTGACTAGTGTTAGAAGGTTGTTGTTGGAGGATCTCAGGGACCTGTGAGGATTATAGTGGGGATAGCGTTTGACTAGGTACTTGGGACCAATATGGTTGAATGACCGGAAAGCCACGGTTAGGATCTTGAACAGGATCCTTTTGTGCAGGGGTAACCAGTGGAGGGTTCTCAGGGCGGACGAGGCTGAGGATCTTCTGGGGAGTTTGAGCACGAGCCTCGCCGCCGAGTGTTGGACACTCTGGAGTTTTTTGAGTGTGGATTTCTTCACACCTGCCAGGAGGCCGTTGCAGTAATCTATGCGAGATAGGATTAGTGCCACGGTAACCGTCTTTCTGGCTTCAATTGGAAGGAAATCAAAAAATGTTTTGAGGGATTTGATGATTCCGAAACAGCTTCCTGCGACAGTCCTGACATGCTGGTCAAAGGACAGGTTCGTGTCGAAGGTGACGCCAAGGTTTCTTGCAGTGGTGACGGTCTGTGGGGGAGCTGTGGAGTCCTTTGGCCACCAGAGATGGGGACAGAAGTTGACGTTTTTCCCTATGGGGAGGATTTCTGTCTTCCCTGTATTACATTTGAGGTGGTTGGTTTCCATCCACAGGAAGACATCTTTCAGGCAGTTTGTTAAATTTTGTTCGGCACTTGTAGAGTTCTCCTCTAGCGGGACTATAAGTTGGGTATCGTCGGCGTAGGATGTAACAGTGATACCGTATGACTCGATCAGGGAGATGAGGGGTATGAGATAGACGTTAAAAAGCAGGGGGCTTAAAATGGATCCCTGTGGGACTCCTGATCGAATCTTTTTCTCTGTGGAGTTGAAAGGTCCTAGTTTCACGGATTGTGATCTTTCAGAAAGGAAGGATATTATCCAATCCAATGCCCGGTCGGCGATGCCAATGTCCTTAAGTCGGTCTAGGAGTATTTGGTGGGAGATAGTGTCGAACGCTGCCGTGAGGTCCAACAAAATCAGTACAGCATTTTTCCTTTGGTCTTGGAGGGTTTTTATGGAGTCAGTCAACTCGATCAGGGCTGTTTCTGTTGAGTGCTGAGGACGGAATCCTGATTGTTGGGGGTGGAGGATATTGTTTGCTTCCAGGTGGGCTTTGAGTTCCCTGTAAACTATTTGTTCTGTGATTTTACCCAAAACTGGGAGGAGAGAGATAGGGCGTAGGTTGGTCAGATCAGAAGGGGGTTTGTTAGGTTTCTTCGTCAAAGGTTTAACAGTGCCATGTTTCCATGCACTAGGGACGATACCAGTCCTGAGTCCAGTCTCTTATGGTATAACAAGAGCCTGACATCCCAGAATTGGCATCACTAGAAGATGGATTCTCATTTTGCACTGTTTATGGGCCAAAGCATTTTGTTACCATATGTAGCTAGTGCTTTAGAAAACAGCTTATAAGCAATTGAGGTGGAGGAGCCGCTGACAGATCAAGCAAGATACCTGACTCTGGCCTAGCTTGAGGTCCTCTTGTACCTCTTGTACTCTCGAGTGTAAAATGAGCTGAACTTTCATGTGGTATCTGCCTGCCACCCACGTTCTAATTTCATGCAGCAAGAAATAAACATAAAGCACTACACTTTGATGTAAAACAGGAAGAAGAGATTTGAGGCAATCAGAACTTGCAGAATTTCACAGTGTGGAATTTGCCACATTTTTGAGCCCAAGTGACTTATATTTCATGACTTACATTAGGGATTTATGGTTCCAATTTTTTCCTTCCGTCAGCTAATGTCACTAAGCAAAAGTATAGTACATGATCAGTGACACCCAACCATTCTATAGCTAAAACTATAACTAGGCTAATCCCTATAGCTCTCCTTTTGGTAGACTCACTCCCAGAGTGAAGGTATTTGTTGAAAATAATTTGTGGTGAAGGCCAGGGTGTTATAAGGGACTGAGGGTCTGATTTAGAGTTTAGCAGATTGGATACTCTGACAAATGGGACAAATAAAATAATATATCAAGTTTGCTTTACTATAGTGGAATATGCACTGTTCACGGATGGGATATCTGTTATCCATGTGTGATTGAGTATCCCATCTGCCAGACTCTATCAGCCCCTAAGTTTGGAGACTGGACTAATGGTAGAATTGTAGATGGAGTAGGAGACGAGCAGGGCGATTGGAATTAAAGATAAGTTAATAACATCCCAACATCTGCCCCAAAAACATGCTGCAGAGCATAAGATCTGCCAGCATGGCTCCATTAATGCTACACATATAGTCCAGTAATTGTGCAGCATATGTACGCCTTACTCATTAATGGCAGCTAATTTGTTTATTAACACACAAAGTGTGTGTTCAGTTTCACCCTATGAAACCCAACTTAAATCACTTTTTGATTATGTTGGTGGTCTGTCTTCATTCCTTTCATTCAGTGCTATTGCATTATGTGATGCACGTGTGGGAAAAATCTGGCTCTGGGACTAATCACATCAAACATTCCAATGGCCCTAGGGGACCAACAATGCTCTGCTATTGTTCCACTATAGATTGTATAAACAGTTGTTTGCTCTGAGCATCACAATTCTTGTTTTTTTTCCCTTTCGTGATCATATAGCTACTCCTGCTGCTGGACCGGCCAACTATCCCAGCAGGAGATAGCCATCTGGTTGTGGTGCCAAAGGTTGGAGGCCGTGGCCTTGGAGAAGGAGGAGGCATGGGCCTCTAGTCAGGGCTTTAAGTGGGATGAAAAAACTTGGGGCTCTCTGAAAGGGGCGTGGCAAATGTAAATAAGGGTGTGGCTTAAAAACACAAACTAAAAATCTGTGCTTAGCATATTGCGCTGCCTGATTTTTATTTTGCTGTTTCTGTCATTCCATTCACTTATGATACAACAAGTAACTTCGTACCTACAACAAGTAAGGACTATTGGCTTGACACAACGAAAATGTTGCTGCTCCTGAGTTTCAAAAAGGAAGGGAAATCCAGAGAGAAAATGGCTCTCTTTAAAGGATTTCCTTCCGATACAATGCTCACCTGGCATGACGTCATGCCATAACTTCTCCACTAGTGAGAATTGTGAGCAGTGCACATCGATGTGCCTACTGTACCTGCAGTCAGGAAAAAAATGGACCGCCTTGTGCCAGGGCACAAAACAGAGCCCGATAGAGACCCGTTTCAAGGCCTTCTTTAAAAAACTGCTTGTGCTCAGACCCGGTGAGACACAGCCCTCTTAAAGCCCTGCCTCTAGTTCTTTGGACCACCAGCCATGCCTGCCTCAAACCTGATAACGCCACCTCCGCCGCAGCCTGCAGTCGAGGTCCATACTACTTGATCACCTGGAGCCCCCCTCCTCGTCATCTTCAACCGACTGCCTACTCCACCACATCCTCCATGAGCTGCCGCTCATCAGGCATGACCAGTAGAACCTGGGCCTGGATGTGGCGGATGTACGAAAGGACCTGTATGCCCTCAAATACCTCTTTTATTGCACTTTTTTTGAGGAGGAGGGCAAAGGGCCATTTTTGGAGATTTGCTAGGAGGGGTGGATATTTTGTGGGTGGTTTTCCCATGGCTTTACTATCAGTCTTTGCATTGCTAGTTAGTGTAGCAGTAGGGTTTAGTGACCGGAGCGGATCTAGAAGCTGACCTCTGAAATTGTCACACATTACACTGTACATCCACTTTTCCCTCTAGACTTCCCCTACCTGTAGTCCCTTGCCATGTATATATTCTTCACTAGGTTACGTACCTCTTCCTGCAGCCTAGTAGGCCCCCTACTAGAGTGGGAACGGAAAACTGTGACTATATATATGTGTGACTTTATTGCTTGATGAGGTTTTACAGCACCCAGCCACCTCTCAGTGATACTTGTGTACTAGTTAGTTACTGCCTTGTCCTACTATCTATAACTACCTACCACTAATGGGGTCTGCCAACAACATACACAAAAGTCACAATCTCTCCTTCCCAAGAACAACTTTAGTACTAAGTTCTTAACTAATTTTTATCTGAATTGATTAATTAATGTCAGCTACCTCTCTCAATCTTCCCAAATCTTATCCCTGGTTTTCTCCAATGGCCTTTCTAATGCTAGTGGTAGTGGGCTCATCTATTCTGAATGATACTTATGAGGTGAACTCCAACTTTAGAATTATTCAGAAGGATTTTGTAAGCAACTCAAGGCCTGAATCTCACTGGTAAAGTGAGTTACACAATTTTGGTGTTACTTTACTTTTGCAGAGTAAGTTTACAACTAGAAACTTTTCTAGCAGTAACTGTACAAGTAATACCTTTGTGAGTATTAAATCTTAATTTAAAAGGAACTACTTCTAGTTACTACTCATAAAGTTACTACTCATAAATTTACTGGTAGTACAGTTACAATGCAAGAGTGAACTTTCCCCTGAAGTGTAACTTTACATTTGTGAATCAGGCCATAGTACAATGCAGCTCCTGTGGTCCACTTTCCTTGGACTATTGGGTACTTTGCGGATGAGACAAATCCAGTTCTGGCTCACTGCTCGTTTCCATGACTGAAGTGGCTGCATTGCTGAGAGACATCAATCAATCAATCAATCAGATCAGGGTTTTTTTTAAAGCACGCTACTCCCCCATGAGGGTCTCAAGGCGCTGGGGGTGGGGGGTGCAGATACGGATTCAGTCAAAGAGCCAGGTCTTGAGGTTCTTCCTGAACGTCTGCAGGGTCGGGGGTGCCTGATGTTCTCTGGGAGCTGGTTCTTGGTCTTGGCTGCGCTGTAGGAAACGCTCTTCCGCCTGCTCTGTAGATGCGGATGCAGGGGGTCTCTGCCAGGGAGAGGTCGGCGGAGCGAAAGTTCCTCTTGGGAACGTGGAAGCAGACTCTCTCATTGAGGTATTTGGGTCCGCTATTGTGGAGGGATTTGTAGCCGTGGGTAGGAAGCTTGAAGGTGAATCTCTTCTCGACGGGGAGCCAGGTGTTGGGTCATGTGTTCATGTGTTCATGTGTTCATGTCGTGGTGTCCCAAGGACGAGTCTGGTTGTGGTGTTCTGGATGGTTTGGAGCTTGTGTAGAAGAGTTCTGTTGATTCCGGTGTAGAGGGCGTTGCCGTAGTCCAGCCTGCTGGTGATGAGCATGTGGGTGACAGCCTGGGCTTGGGCTTCGCCTTAGTTTGGGAGGGTGCCGTTGATGCAGCAGTGATGTTCTCAGCCTTTTGCTGCCCAGATGAGGGTGCGGCAGGCACACCACATTTCATAAAAAAGTTGATGGGTGTCACACTACTGGTGACAATCTTCTTCTTCTCCTCTTCACTGGCAACTTTCTTGGAAGAAATATGCTTTATTGGGGCCATCTTCTAGTTGTTTCACAGCCCTGGAAGTTGCACAAGCCGAAGCAGAAGAGGACTCAGATGATGTCACTGCCAGCCTTCTGTCTGACAGTACTGTGTGATGTCTCTTGTGCACCTAAAAACAAACAAGAAACAAAATTCGGTGAAATGTGGCATTTTTAATTTGAATCTACCGATAAAATAGTTTACTGAGGTCCTTACAGGTAATTAACAATAGTGTATCCATTCCAAACCATACATAAACATAATATTTCAATAACATACAGATTGAAAAGGTTACTTTATGTGCCTCTAAGGCCTGTGACACCTGTGACAAGCAGGGGGTGCAGGGAAAAATTTAATAATTCTTAAAAAAATAATAACTGATGTGTGCGTATGGCCTATGGGACACCTATGGAAGGCAAGAGGTGAAGGTGAAAATGTATAATTCTTACAGAATTACTGCTGGTGTGCGCCTATGAGACTAGACACCTAAGGCAGAAAGGGGGTGCAGGGAAAAATGTATTCATCCTTAAACAAATTATTGCTGTTGTGTGCCTATGGCTTTTGAGACACCTATGGCAGACAGAGGGTGCAGGGAAAATTGAATTATCCTTAAAAAAGTATTCATGGTATGTGCCTATGGCGTATGAGACACCTATGGCAGGCAGGGAGTGCAGGAGAAAATTGAATATCCTTTAAAAATTATTGCTGGTGTGCACCTATGGCAGGTAGAGGTTGCAAGGGAAAATTAAATAATCCTTAACAAAATTATTGTTGGTGTGCACTTATGAGACACCTATGACAGGCAGGTGGTGCAAGGGAGAATGGAATAATCCTTAGAAAAATAATTGCTGGTGTGTGCCTGTGACATATGATACACCTATGGCAGTCAGGGGTGCAAGGGGAAAATGGAAAAATCCTTAAAAAATGATTCCTGGTGTGATCCTTTGAGATACCTAGGGTAGGCAGAGGGTGCAGGGTAAAATGGAATAATCCTTAAAATAAATATTGCTGGCGTGCGCTTATGGCCTATGAGACACTTCTGGCAGGCAGGGGGTGCAGGGGAAAATGAAATAATTCTTTCAAAATGATTACTGGTGTGTGCCCGTGGCCTATAAGACACCTGTGGCAGCCGGGGGTGCAGGGAAAAATCAACCAATGGAAAAATAAATTGCTGGTCTCTCCCTAGGGACGTGAAGAAATCCTATGGGAAACAAAGAGGCACAGGTGAAATGGAAACCATGCTTAAAAACACTGTACTACAACCATCCTCAAACACATTAAATTAAATTAAACTCATATCAGGGAAAAAAGAAAATATGAGGAAAAAAAAGCTTTGGCCTCTTTTATCAGGGTCCCTAGAAAATGGCTTTGAAAGGTGGAAGAAAAGGATTTACACGCTGGCTACACAAAAAAGCCATTGGCCACATCTTCAGAACAATAAGCAAAAAGGCATGGACAATAAAGAACGCATGCCGGCCTATGGCAAAAGTAAAGCACATTGGCTACACAAAATGGCCACCGTGCCATGCAAGGCGAAGACATGGACAACAAAGCACACATGCAGTCCAATGGAAAAAGCAAAGAACACTGGCTACATAAAATGGCTGCCTTGCCACATGGGCGGCAAAGGCATGGACAACAAAGAACATGTGCAAGCCTATGGCAAAAGGACACTGCCTACACAAAATATCCGCTGATCACATGTTCACAAAAACAAGCAGGAAGGCATGGACAACAAAGAACACATGGAGGCCTATGGCAAAAGCCCATTGTCTACACAAAATAGTCACCCTGCATCATGGCCACCAAGGGTGAAGGCATGGACAACAAAGAACTTATGCAGGCTTATGGGAAAAGCAAAGCACACAGGCTACACAAAATGGCCACCCTGGAACATGGCCACCAATAGTGAAGGCATGGACAACAAAGAACACATGCAGGCCTATGCCAAAAACACACAAAATGTCTGCAGGCTACATGTTCACAACAAGCAGGAAGGCATGGACAACAAAAAGCACACTTGCTACGCTAAATGGCCATCTTGCCACATGGCATGGAAAACAAAGTAGGTCTAGAATAAAGACAAAATGGAGTCCTATGCCAAACACACACACTGGCCACACAAAAATGGTCACCTATAATCAAATTTAAAAATTTAAGAAAAAACAAAAAAGGTAAAAAATAAATACTGTGTATGCCCTCCATCAAACAACAAACTTGTTCAAAAGTTCTTTAACTTCCTTCATTCTTCAAAAATAATGTGTTTGGTGCTAGGAAACTACCAGAACCATTCGTGGGGGTGGAATGCCTACTCGAAAAAACATTTTGATTGATTTTGCTGCTTCTTGAGTAGGATATCTACTCAAGAAGCAGCCCTCTGACCAAGCCGCTCCTATTAGAAAATCACATCGGAAGGCTTCCTAGCAACCGGAAATCTTGCTAGGAGACGCCAAATCTCGCTCACGCTCACTAGCTGAAACCTCGTGTTGAACCTGTTGTCATGCTTTTGCTCGAATGGGAAACAAAATTCCAACACATGGCAATAG
Source organism: Lissotriton vulgaris (assembly GCF_964263255.1). Classification (NCBI taxonomy): domain Eukaryota; kingdom Metazoa; phylum Chordata; class Amphibia; order Caudata; family Salamandridae; genus Lissotriton; species Lissotriton vulgaris. The sequence goes on along the minus strand of NC_141693.1, from coordinate 1,749,575,765 downwards.
GCAGAATTTGTCCAGGACTTTGTGCTTAAAGAGTAATGTGGAGTTGCATAATTACTCCAGTTTCATGAGTGGAATTCCGCGTGACCTAGAGATGATGCCGGAAGTCCAGAACTGCCTCCTGACACCGAATGTCAGAGTATAACTGGGTGCACACCCCTATCTTGTTAGAAAATCAGTATCTACGCACCACTACCTTCATCACCTCCCACTCAATCCCCACAGAGGAGGCCAATCCCACGTTGTCAAGCCAATAACAAGCAATTTGCTCACCCAGAGAGGCCCAGAAGGCCTGTCCATCAAGCAGAGCTTTACCATCGAGCCGGCCCAACTCCAACATATAACAGCCTTCAGGGTCAATAACTGCCCTATGATCCAGATAAGAGTACCCCTCGCAAAAGCGAAGTAAGGAGTGTTATTTAATTGCCCCCCTCCACCGATTATGGAAGGCTAGACCCTCAAGTTCAATCACGAGGGTTTCCTATAAAAATTCAATCTGCACCCCCTGCGCTTCAAATATGATGTGACATTATAAGGCTTGGAGAGAGTGGACAGACCCCGCACATTCCAAGTGATCAGCTTAATCTGGTCCGCCATCAAGCCAATTTCATTTGCAAATCCACAGTTGTCCGTACACCGCGCCCACCATTACATTAGAGCTCCACTCGCCAGTCACACAGCGGAGCCTCATCCGCCCTACTCGCCCCACCAAAGAAAAGTAAAACATAAAGAAGCAAAGAAACCCAGAAAGTAAACCCCATCTCCCCCCAAGGACTATAATATACCTACATTCTGTCCGAACTATAGATGCCATTCTGCCTACTCACAAGCTAACTAAAGGCCACACGAAGAGGCCAGCTGAGTCTGTGACAGAAATAGTCAATAGAGGAAAATAGATCAGCTTGTTTAAAAAAGGAATAGGAGCAAAACAGTGTGACAGGACACTTAGCAGGAGCCCCCCTCTGGCCAGCTCCTCTCCAGCCAATAAAGGAAAATAAATCAGGATGAGTCAACATAAGGATAATAAATGCAGCCACCACACCGCAATAGTACATTTGAGGCAGTCGCCTCATAGCCTTCCACCATCGGACAGTCAGGAGTCAAATGAGGCCATTGGCCGTGCCAGGGGTAATCACCCGAAGTGTGTCCCCCAGCCCCAGCACCGTTGATTCCTCAGAGCTGGTAGTAGAACTCCAACAGGTAGGGGACATGCGCTGTGGTGAACTCTCACCAGCTCCCAATGACGCTGTTGTCTCTATTGCCCTTGTGTACTCCGGGCCCGCTTGTGACTTAGTAAGTCCGTGTACCCCCTGGGGCGAGATCACTGTTGTCTTGGGCACGGCGGTCAACACTGCTTTGCCTGCTCTGGCCTAACCATCTCTTTATCATACAGTTCTAACCAGTCCGATGCCGAAGCAGGTTCTGTAAAGTAATGGACCTGATCCTCCACCTGGGTCCACAGTCTGGCCGGAATAGCAAAGAATAGATGAGCCCAAGTTCTCGAAGCCTCATCTTGACTGCAAATAATGAAGCCCTCTCGGTCTGCCCCTGGGGTGTGAAGTCAGAATAGAGAGAATCCCTTGTGTTCCCCACTTCAAAGGGGCAATGATTGCAAGCCCGCTGTAACAAGAAATCCCTATCACCGAAATGTAGGCAGCGGGTGACTACTGGGTGAGGTGGGGCACGGGCTGAAGCAGATGTGCAGGGACTCTAGGAACATGTTCTAGGGTGTAAAACTTGGACAGTCCCTTCGGGGCCACCACCTCCTGGGGCCAGTCCTCCAGAAAGCGCAGCATGGAGTCACCCTCAATCGCTCCAGTAGTCCTACAACCCTAATGATGTTACAGTGGGCCCTTCCCTCTTGATCATCCAGCCTGGCTGCGAGCCATCGCATATGAGTCTCCAGGTCCGAGAGACGGCATTCTAGGCCTCAGGTGTCAGCATTTGCACCATCACCTCAAAGGTGGCGACTCTTTCTGACAGCTTCTTAGAGTTCTCTCGTTAGAGGCCCTGCTCCACCGTAGTAGAGTCGATATTGCCCTCCAGATGCTCCCCAGAGGCATCAATCGAGGCAAAGGGTTTATCAACCTATTGTTAATGTGGGAGGTATCCCCGCTGCTCGCGCCCTACTTGATCCCCACCACAGGGGTGCTCGCTGGGGTGTGTTTAGGCATATGTTTAGGCATATGTGTGCATATAGAAATCTCTGCTCAGGCCAACCTGTCACAAGACGCAGTACTGATTTAGCCAAAGACAGGCAAATTAACTACACACACAAATTTGCATAAATGAGCTACACCACTATATTTCAACAAAGTATTGATGGTTGCCATTCTAAAAATAACTATATCTACATTTGCATGAATACATTTCCCTCTCTGCCTTCCTCTCTCTTGCTCTGGGCCAAAGTCTGATAATGAGTCCTGTTCTCGGAAGGTGAGTGTCTGCGCACAGCAGCTGCACCCACACCCACCAAGCACTGGATAGGTGCCATCTGGGTATGTGGTGCCTATTACTGGGAACGCTGCTCTGCCCCAGGCTCTGTGATCACCAAGGCATGGTTGGCACCTGGGCTTGCACCTGCTGATGTGATGCCTTGACCTGAACAGATGATAGCGCCAGCTGTGCCATGCAAGTCTCATAAAGTACAAAATGGGGCATGAGGTTGCACCTGGCGTTTGACGGCTGTACCTTGGCATGCGAGGTGAACCTTGGGCACGTGAGGCTGTACCAGGCATAAGACAGCACCCTGGGTTGTCACTGGCATTCAATGGCAGCAGCTGAGTATTTGATTATGTACAAGGCACTGAAGTGTTTAGGGGGAGCTGTGCATTGGCTTACCAAGCTGCACGTGCCAGAAGATGGCACTGAAGACTTTCTCTTGACAATAATGGGTGTCTAGCTCTGAGCCTGGCATTTGATACAATTGTCTGTATTCGTGAAATTATAACTAAACATTTTAAGTCGCGCCTGACATATGCAGCTCTAACAAGGCATCGATGCCAACACCTGGAAATGTGAGATTTGAGGTTGTAGCATGGCATACGAGACAACACTTGGCATTACACAGCATTTCCTCATTCTCTGAGTCTGTATCTGTCACACATTGGTTCTACCTGGGCAAACAAAGCAGTGCCTGTGCATCTAATTTGTAAAGAGTATGTGAGGCTTTGAGCCTGCGTCTGGTGACGTCAGACACATGTGATGGCTTTAGCTGGGCTTGTCATCATTGGGGGCCAGCATGTGATAGCTGTGTGTTGTACCTGATCTATGAAAGCAGCGTATTTCTTAATGGAGTATATGCTTTAGTAAATCAGTTGCGTTTCATTCATTTAAGAAATGTTGTACATTGTTTTATTTACGTCAACGGTCTCCCGTTCCGTGATGTCATCAGGTCAAATCGTGCGAGGCAATACACTGTGATTTCATTAGGGCCATGGCCTCTGTGTATTTCACTTCCTGTGATGCCACCTGCGCCACAGATCAAGAAGTATCACGTGGTATACTTTCATCAGGAGTCAAAGGGAATGGGGCTTGTGTTGTCCCTGTGAATTCACTAAAGTGCGTCCCTATAATTTGTCCTATGACTTCCTGTCCACAACAGGAGCAATTGATTTTGATAACAATTATTAGGAGGCGCAGATCACAGAATAAAAATTGAACCTCTAGGTCAAAGGACCCATTGCTTATCATTTCCAGGTAATTCTGTTGATAACACGTCAGCATCATGTATTTAATCTAACCCTGGGCGAAGGACTTCGATACGCCCACGGAGTGGGCGTAGTGTTGCTTACTTCGCCCTTTGCAAAGTAGGCGTAGCAGGCAACAATACGCCTATCCCGTGGGCGTAGCGAAGTTGCCTGCCACCCGCCTCCCTCCCGCCCTCCCCTCCATACCTAATTTTTGAAAATATTGAAAGAAAAGTAAATAAAAAGGCACTTACCTTGTGCGCTGCGTCCCGGGGCTCCCTCTGCTTGTTCGCGCCGCCGTCGCCGATACCAATGCGCATGCGCATTTCTCGTCAGAAATGCGCATGCGCGGGTGCCCACCCATGCGCATTGGTATAATATGGCGGCGGCGCGAACGAGCAGAGGGAGCCCCGGGACGCAGCGCACAAGGTAAGTGCCTTTTTATTTACTTTTATTTCAATATTATCAAAAATTAGGTATGGAGGTGAGGGGGCAGGCGGCGCATAGTGGGGCTAAGCGAAGTGCGTAGGTGGGCGTAGTTTCTCGCCCACTTTGCGTAGCTTCGCGCAGCCCCACTACGCATACTACGCCCAGGGTTAATTTAATCTGATTTCATAAAACATAAATATTAGACTACTGAAAGCATCTCCAAGCGAATCACCATAAACAAACGAAATACTGCTGTAGGCAGAAACTCACAGGTTGACAATGTTTTACTTCTGAAAGGGATCCAGTCAAAGGGTTATATCGGAAAGTAAAGGTGCACCCTTTTATTCTACGATCTGGAGGAAAAGGTTATAATCACAGAATAAAGGACTGCAAACTGTGTGCATTACACATGATATACATGGTTTTCTTAGACCGTTGAAGCAGGACTAAAACTTAAGCTCTGAACACTAACCCCCTTAAACAACACGGGCTGAATGAAATGCGGATACTTTTCTGTTGAAAGGCGCGGCAGACACAGCCGTCAAGAACAAGATTGTACCTTCAAATCACTGCCAGTGGCTTTCCATTTTGTCTATAAGCAACAAACCGGTGTAAGTGCCAAAGGGAAGAATTCCTAACATGCGAAGAAGGAACGCAACACACACCAGGCTGAGAGAGACCCCTGTCTGCGAACAGCACCGAGCAGCGGATCAGGATCTCTCTCCACATCAGACAGAGCACGCAGAAGAAAGGCACACGAGCGCACGCCGTCTATGAATGACAAGCAACGGCAAAACCGAAATAAAAACAAGAAACCCGAGCTCTTGTGCACTCCCTCCACTCGGTCAGTTTTCTCTCCGCACCTTATTCCACAAGTTGACCCTGCACACCAAAAACAATTAGTGAACACAATATAAATGCTTAGTCTGCATTTGTTCGTAAGAGAAAAGATATTCAAATGTTCTCCCAAGAAAGTTCCAAGCCAATTTTCTTCTTTATTCTTTCCTTTTTATTCAAAATTTGTAGACTACTAGACGACCAGACGACCGCATGTTTACGAGACGCCGATACCAGATATATGGCATACACTTCATTCTACTTTTGCTAACTGAAAACAACAAGCTGAGGGTATATCTTGAACGCATAATCCGTCTCTACTATACTAGAAAACCGTACTGCATATACAACTCTCAAGTCGGACGGGAAGCTGTGTATAAGGATATATTTGAGTCAAGCCCTGAAGAAGTCCGGTTTCGGACGAAACGCGTTGGCTATTGTTTTTATCTACAAATTTTGAATAAAAAGGAAAGAACAAATGCAGACTAAGCATTTATATTGTGTTCACTAATTGTTTTTGGTGTGCAGGGTCAACTTGTGGAATTTGATGTATAAAACAAATAGACTTTTGTTTTATGTTTTTGGGATCTAGGGGACTGTATCCCAGACCACTTGCACCCACACTATATAAATACTAGGAACTTGGCTACCGGTGTGGCCCTAGTAGCCTCAATCCCCGTTTCTGCTTGAATCCTTCTCTCCGCACCTTGTTTAAAGTTGTTGACGGCAGGCGGGGAGCGGAAAGAAATAGTGCTGCATGCGCAGGAGCGTCTGTTTAGCGACTGCTGGACGAGGCATGCGTAATATAGCGGCTGGACAGGTCAGGCAAAATAAAGTGCGCGACCCAGCCAGCCAATCGGAAGAGAAAACAAGCATTTCTAAATGCAATAGGACTCATATTACTCAAGCCCTATTGCATTATAAACAAAAGTGCCTGTCTCCAAAAAGGTATGATCGGGAGTGGGGGGAGGGGGGTTGGGGGTGGACAGAAAAGTTACAGACTGCGGGAGGGAATGGAGGGCATAGTAAGAAAAGAGTTTGTAAAGTAATAGGGCCGATAGCCATGGAAGGATTAAAATGACGACATGGCCATGAGGAGGAGGGACAAAACAAGCCAGAAACAAATCAGAATGCAGCATTTCTGATTAAAGCCAATGAAAATCATGGACGAAAAGTGGGTGGAGCTTCCCCCCAGTATACTGTATACTGCATGTTTTGCAAAGCGAACAGTGCGTTGCACTGTAACGCTATGCGAAACCTAAAAAGGTGGAAAGTTGGGAGTCTCACTGCTCCAAGCGTTACATTCGCCCTTGAAGGCAATTTTGTATATAGTAATTATAGTGTGCAGTGACTTTGAGTGTACTAATGACAAATTATGCGTGAGTACAATGAACATTAAAACGCTGAATGTTTACTTTACCAGGATTCCAAGTATGGGTGATCAGGCACTTATTCAGACGCAGGGGTTTTCACAAACCCAGTTTGTTTGGATGGGTTTCCTCGGAATGAGATGGAGCAGCCGCATGAACAGATCGGAACAGAGATTGGCCCACGGGGGGGGGGGGGTCCCCCCAATTTCTTAGTGATACACCTAGGGGGCAACAACCTCATTGCCATGGGGAGGGGGTTACTCTTACAAGCCATGAAAGCTGACTTAGGGGAGATCAGTAAATACATGGTTCAATGTGAGCTCTGGTGGACCGATATTATTCCCCGCAGAGTGTGACACGGGGCTAAGTCAGAAGAGGGCGTTGAACATCCCCCAGAAGAGAGCTAATAGTTAAATGCGTAGGTTCACAGATCAGAAGGGTCTGAGTTTCATCAGGCATAAGATGATTCAAGCCAATGTGAAAGGGTACTTTGATAAAGATGGGGTTCATTTATCACCAGTAGTGATGGATCTCTTCCTTCTAGATTTGCAGGAGGCTCTAGAGATGAGAGGTTGCAGGTGAGAGTAGAGCTGTTTTGGTGGGCGGCTCTGGCAGCGACGGAGGCCACCTTCAGAGCTGTGGAGGAGTTACAGGGCGATCTGGAAGCAAATGGGTACAGAAGGGTACCTCTGTAGGGCACAATAGGGGCGCCATAGCCAAATCCCAGGAGCCTCACGGCGGTTCCTGGAAAACCGCGTTGGCATCCCGTTAGTCCTACGGGCGGTTGTGGGCCTGAACAACCGGAGGATTGCATTGCTGGGCTCCGTCCTGAAAGGGGCCTGAGTAAAAAGGGACCAATGTGTCACTTGATCCGGAAAGAGGATCACCCCATAAGGTGCAGCACTGATTGGGTTCTCCACAGAGCTGCTTGGCTCTTCAGGTAGGCAGGACAGCATAGGTTGGTTACAGCTGCCTGCCCTTGGATCGCCTATAAGATAACCCACCATATTGCATACTTTTGTATGGAATAAACCTGCAGCAATATTTTACCAAACAAAAGTTGTGTTGTGTATTTATTTACTTAGCATGCATGCACTGTGGTTGTGTGGGTATGGTGTGTTGCCAATAATAGCACTATGCGGCGGCCACCCAAAAATGGCGTCCCTTTAGTGCCAATTGAGCACTAACCCAGCCCCTCTCTAATGTCGAGACTCAGGGAGGGTTCCCCCCTCCTGGTCTCTGGCACGCTAGGCATGTCACTTCCAATGTGCCAAGGAATGGGGGTATATATGCTTACCCGCCATCCGGTCATCCTCTGTTGCATTGGACACGCCGTCTCCCATTCTACCACTTACCTGGCGTGGAGATGGCAGGCAAGGTACATGGATTGTTGTAATGTTTTGTTTTGTGTTGCAGGCGGAGTTACAGGGCGATCTGGAAGCAAATGGGTACAGAAGGGTACCTCTGCAGGGCACAATAGGGGTGCCAGAGCCAAATCCCAGGAACATCATGGCAGGCTCTTGGAAAACCACGTCGGCATCCCGTTAGTTCTTCGGGCCGTTGTGGGCCTGAACAACCGGGGGCTTGCCTTGCTACTCTCCGCCCTGAAAGGGGGGTGAGTAATAAGGGACCAATGTGTCACGTGAGCCGGAAAGAGGATCACCCCATAAGGTGCAACACTGATTGGGTTCTCCACAGTGCTGCTTGGCTCATCAGGCGGGCAGGGCAGCATAGGTTGGTTACAGCTACCTGCCCTTGGATCGCCCGTAAGATAACCCACCATATTGCATACGTTTGTATGGAATAAACCTGCCGCAAAATTTTCACGGAGTTGTTGAAAGAGGACCGAGTACATATCGGCTCGATAATTCACAGCTGACCGGGAGGCGGTTGTGATATGTATAAACATCGGATGATTAGTTCAGTCATGATAGGTTGACCACTACAAACGAGAGAAGGGAGTTTATTTCGAATGTTGGCGTCAGCGCAGCGCAGCTCGAGGTTATTATATAATTATATAACCTCTAAAAAGTACCGGGAGATTATTGTTCCTTTGCACCGTCCTGAAAAGGCTAAAAAGATTTCAGCGGCTAAAACGCATCCGAGTTGACGACATTCACTGTGGAGGAGTCCTCACTGAATTTAAAATGAGTGTTTTATAAAATATGTTTTGTGACACAAGAGAGCCATAAGAAAGGGTTTGTTTTGCCTCTGTATACAAACTATTTGGCTACCTCCAAGTGGACTGCCTTAAATAAATGGCAGACACTAACGTCAGAAATATACTATATAGTATTGACAACATTAGGTTGCTTGTATTAGTGTTTATGTTATATTTTGTTCTATGTACATTTGTATGTCTTTATCACCTTGTGTGCTGTCATGAGTCACGGGGTAGTCATGTCCTCATGACGGCCGGGAGCCGTCTGAACGTTGCCGCTCCGCCCACGCGCGGTTAATTCCCCGCCTGTGCAGGAGAATTAATCAGTGGGCGGAGTTCAGATGGTTCCCGGCCGTCATGAGCACACGCCTACTGTGACTCGTGACGGCCGGGAGCCGTCCTCAGTATGGCAGCGCCACGCCCAGCCCCGCCCCCTCACGCACAGCTGGGCAATTTGCCCCGCAGCGCAGGGGTTAAATAATTTATTGTTATCTTTGTTTAAAGATCGGTCCCATCTTGTATGTGTGCTCTATATGAATTTAGGTATGCTCTATATGAATTTAGGTAATATATGTCTGTAGGATTAAAAGACTAATGTGAGGGTAATTGAGTGTTCCCTACACATTAATAAAAATGACATATCAATTCCTCCGTATCATTGTTCTCTTATATATGGCATTATTTTCTCAAGCAAAAGTTGTGTTGTGTATTTATTAACTTAGCATGCATGCACTGTGGTTGTGTGGGTGGGGTGTGTTGCCAATAATGGCACTATGGTGGCATGCTGGGGGGCCAAGATCTCAGGTGCAGTCGCTGCAAAAGGCGGGGGGTTCGCAGCTATGGAGAAGCCCACACCATATGCGTCTTCACGACATGGCGGCTAGCTCCGTTCTCCTTTTAAATTCTGACTTTGCAAATATCTATATATATATTTATAGAACTATGCACACATTCATAATCAGTCAGATTTAAACATTTTAGGTAAACAGCACTACTTTGCAATGAAAGGTAGTTGGAACAATTAATGTGTGTGGGAAGGTGTAGTGTCCGTTTTTTGTCTGTGTTGCCTCCCGGCACATATAACACCTATTGTGGTGAGGCACAGGGGGAGCCAGGACAAACGGAGCTGGGGTAGCATATCCATCTGGCCCCCTCTAGAGACGCTAGTGCCAGATATCATAAAGAGCTGGGGAGGGACTCGCTGAAGGAGGAGGCGTGTAGCCTGAGGATATGAGAGGAAGTGAACAGAAAGGCAGGGCGAGCTGGCGAGGAGAGACTTTCTGCTATATATAAGACGTGCATCTCTTTCTTGTTCACACATACTGGAATGAAAAGTTGAAAATTCTTGGCACTATATTAACAGAAAGTTAGGTCTGAAAGAGAAACTTTAATTCATCAGCTATTATCCCTCTGCTCTGTTTCACTGCCACTAATAAACCTGATGTACTCTGAGTTATCTTCCAATATTCAGAGTACACTAAATTGGCACTGACTGTGGGCTTTGCATCCAGAGAACAAACAGTGCCAGTGATTTATTGACCAGAGCTTTGACCATGGAGCTGGAAGGGCGAGATTTTGATCGATACCTTATCACTATTGATCTAAAACCCCGTTCTGGTCGACTGAACCTTTGTTGCCTGTCTTGAGGGAAGAAAGTGCATCTCTTACCAAGTTAGTTCACCCAATAAAGGACTCCGCTCTGAAAGATCACAAACAACTTCTAGCTTTCAAAGGTTTATTATATAGTTAGAATAAGCTGCAAGTACAGGCATCTCAGAATGAGATTCACAAGATACACGGGCCCAACTACATACATGTGCTCTCTGAAAACCCTCAGACGAGCAAAGAAGACTACGAGTACAAGTTCTAAGAATAATAAAGCTATTAGCATAGACACGTATTGAGATCTCTCCGTCATTTAAGGCTGGAGGGAAAATTCAGGTTAGGCTGTCCCTACCCTGCTCTGGATGGTATCCCTACTTAACAAAGTCTCAACCTATCAAAAGGTGTCAGCGGTGAATGACCCCCTAGGGAAGTCACCCACTCTTAGTCTCTTGGTGGAAACCTATAGTTCTCCAGTCATGACCCCTCTCTGCCTACCCATCCGCTCTCTAAAGGGTCCTCAGGCATCTGCTCTAACTCCACCCAGGGGTGCTGTCCCTAATACAAAACATACAACAGCATTGAGACGCCCCCCGTGAGACGCCCCTCACGTGGTGTAGCTTCTGGCTTTTTCCATGATGAGGCCTCGTGCGTTAGAGTTGACCTTGCTTCTCAGACTCTTCTCCGGCCCGCTGATACCCCTTAAACATTCCGGAACCCTCCTCCGTGTCTGGGCCGTCTCCTGAACAAACCTCTATTCATTTCATTTATAATTGGATCCCCCCTTTCTCTTGCAGACAGACATCTGCAGCCAAAATCCCAATTCTCATAGACTTCCAACAAAAGTTTGCAACATTTCTCGGCCCAGACCAATACGTGTAAATCAATGTCTATAAACATTTCAGGCCTACAGCATTTCTCATAATGATTATACCATTCAAATTCTTCATTAATTAATAGCATGTTAATACTCTTTTCTATTATTCGGTAAACACATCTATAAATTATGGCCCATTAACGCTATTACTAAAAGACATTAGTGCAATCCATGTCGTGAAAGGAAACACCTTTCCCATCCCTTCCAGCTCAGGCCCTAAGGCCTACCACGTTCTACGTTTAACCGCATACCATCTTACAATTTAGCAGCTACACGACATGGATTCAGGATTAATCACGTCTAATAAAGTTATATAATTTCACACATTTCTGCATTAGTTCCACTTCTACTTAAACCCCTAAGTTAACTGCACATTTCAGAATATAGATGCATGTACTATCAGCACTCATGGCATTTCTCTTCATGACTTGTGCTTACTACGTGTAAGTGTGATGTACTTATACATTTAGGTCAGTTTGCGCTCTCTCAGTTCCCCCCTTTGATGACCTCTCGGGGTCATCACTAACACTTAACCTGCAGTGATTGCTAGTGTACCTCGTTTCTGCGTTTCCAGGGCCCTCAGACTCCTGTACTGGTTATCTTGTATGGCAGCTAATCTCTGCAGCTGTGCTGCATGAGCCATAAACGGCCTTGAATTTGTTTACCACAGATTTCACTCTACAGAGTTTAATAGCCTGATATCTGGGTCATTTCTGGGTCCAGGAAAGTAAGGTGTTGTCAACAATTGGCCTCTTGATAGGGATTAGCCTACAGAGAAAGGAACTGGAACAGTTGAAACAGTCCTCACATGACCTCTTTTGATTTGGAGATGCCACTTGGGGGCTGATAAAATGTGCTTCAGTTCCAAGGACACTCCTACACTCTGACTCCAGTCCCAATAGTAGGCAAACAGTTCTTTCCAGTGAGGGAGGAGACCTTATATAAACAGGAGAGTGGTTTAGGGAGAGCCAGAATACCCTTCTTATGGAAAAAGGATTTACACTTTCTGGAATTTTTACAGGAAAGCAAAGAGAAAGTGCTGCAAAAGCAGGACACGCCAGGGACGCGCCAGGAGGCGCTTAAAAAGAACGTCACCACCGGGGGAGCGGGTGTTCGAAATCTTGCTGACCTGAGCGTCGGAGTGGATGCTACCTGTTAAAGACTCCTGTACTTGCCCTCCAGGACTGCCGGTAATAACGCTGCCTTGCCGCTGTTGACCCTGCCCTGTAGTCCCCCCGCAGCCGCGAGCACAACCAAGCGGCCGCCGAGTTGGGGACTACATTTCCCAGCGGGCAGAGCGCAGGACACGCCAGAGACGGGCCAGGAGGCGCTTAAAAAGAACGTCACCACCGGGGGAGCGGGTGTTCGAAATCTTGCTGACCTGAGCGTCGGAGTGGATGCTACCTGTTAAAGACTCCTGTACTTGCCCTCCAGGACTGCCGGTAATAATGCTGCCTTGCCGCTGTTGACCCTGCCCTGTAGTCACCCCGCAGCCGCGAGTACAACCAAGCGGCCGCCGAGTGGGGGACTACATTTCCCAGCGGGCAGAGCGCAGGACACGCCAGAGACGGGCCAGGAGGCGCTTAAAAAGAACGTCACCACCGGGGGAGCGGGTGTTCGAAATCTTGCTGACCTGAGCGTCGGAGTGGACGCTACCTGTTAAAGACTCCTGTACTTGCCCTCCAGGACTGCCGGTAATACCGCTGCCTTGCCGCTGTTGACCCTGCCCTGTAGTCCCACCGCCGCCGCGAGCACAACCAAGTGGCCGCCGAGTGGGGGACTACATTTCCCAGCGGGCAGTGCGCAGGACACGCCAGGGACGCGCCAGGAGGCGCTTAAAAAGAACGTCACCACCCGCGTCGCGGGAGCGCGTGGGAGCGCCTGGGGCTAAGCCCGGGCAAAGGGCGGGCCCTCTGTGGCCCTCAGGGGACAGAAGGAGACGGGACGGGCCACCCCCCTTCATCGCCAGCATCGTGGGTAAATGTAAAAGGTGAAAGTGTCTCTCCTGATTTCTTCACCGCATATAAGACTTGTCTTAGCTGTTAAGTTGTTCTTATAAAAGAGTCTACTATTCCAACTGACCTCCCGGTTAACTCTTACAAGATGACTAAAGTAAGAAAGACTCCTGTGGCCACAAGATCGTCGACCAGGAATAAGACTGTTCTATCTACACCTCTACCGCCGCTTACAGCCATTGATTTAATGCTACAAAAGACTATAGGTGTAGTTGCAGATGCTATTCAAAATACGGAGAGGCGTCTCTCATTGACTCCAAACATGTGTTTTCCTAATCTTTCACTGCATACTACCGCTAATAATAACACCGCGGATTCCTCCATTAACTTAGAGGAATCTCTTTTGATGCAATCCTTTACAGGGCTACCCAGTGGCCAAAAAAGTAGTAGGAAAAATGCTCAATTGGCCTCACCTATACCAGTAAACAGCATAGAAGGAAGCCCTATGTTTATTACCAACTCTGGGGGTAATATGTGCTTGTCCCATCCAGGAACTATTTCACTAAATTCCCCAGGGGACGTTCTTGCTGAAAGTTCGCCTCTTGTAAATACAACAGCAGTAGATAAACTACTATCCCCAAATAAGACAAAGCGACGTTATGGGAAAAAAACTAAAACTAAATCTATAGTGAGGAAAATATACAGACCATTAGGTCTCCATAAGCCTTCAGCAAAGGATGTATGGTTAAACTTTAGGCTGGCTAAACCACTCACTGGAACATCTAATTCCACCACCATATCATCTACCCAGAGCGTAATACTGCCAAATGATATACAGCCAGAGCACACTAAAATTCACATAGACCAGACAAGTCAGACTGAAAGGGCACGTTTGCTAGATAAAATATACCCGACAGAACTGGAACAACTACTTAAATCCCTCTTGCAACCTTTAAGCGATAAAATTATCAGTATAGAGCAAACCTTAGCGAAGCTTGAAAAATCACAAAAAAAGGATACTTCGAGCATATTAAAGATTCTTACCGTACCCATACCGAAGGATAGCTCTTTACCACCTAAAAGTAACCATAAGCAATCAAACACCACGAAGACACGAGTTAAGAGTAACACTCAAAGTGATAGTTCTAATTTGACATCTCCCTCTTCTGTGGGTGTCACAGCTCAAAACACTCCAATTTTACCTATATGTGCAAATACTGATATAGCAGTAGCACCGACCCTGCCCACCATCTTTGAGGGTCCCACAACTGGCAGTGAAGAGAGTGAATGGGCTGCGGAAGGTTTACCCCCTGACCCACTCGATGACCAGGCTGAGTCTCAAAGGCCAACACCAATTCAAAGTGCAGCCTTAAACACACGACCAGTACAAACACCTAAGATGACACATCCAAAAAAAGCTACTCACATTAATCTCCCTCCTGAATCCCACTTATACACCATAGTAAGGATTGGTGTACCATAACTTGAAGCGGGTAAGACAGAGAGTTATGGGGATTTGAAAAATAAAGTAAGTCACTGGTTAACCGCTCATAGACCGATTCCTCCCCACATTAGTAGTAAAATAACAAACGTTAGGAGGGTCGATTGGGTGGGCCACAGATTCAAATCCACTGAGGGTGACTGTGTCGTAGTCAACTTTAAGGACAGTCGTGTGGCAAGGTACATAACTGGCTGGAAGGATGGCCCGATCAGTAGCTTGATCCGTACTATGGATCTAAATTATTTCTACCCTTAAGCGCACTCATATTCCACCGCAGAGCAGGAGAAAACTCAAGATAACTTTAATTTATATTACAATGGAGTAACCCCAAGAAACCATGGTCACTATACTGCAGAAGAACAAAGACAGTTTAGGAGAGATATACCCTGGGAGTCTAGACAGGTCAGCCACCCAGGAATCTATCAAGAGAGACGGGAGGCCCCTCATGGGTCGTATCACCATCGCGACCATTTTCACCTAACATACCCAAGCACCTACTATAATGTACCCATCTCAAATAGGTTTGATGCCTTCTATGATCAGAGTGGCTTGGAGGGGGTCGACTGACTACATGCTGGCCCAGTCATACCAACGTCTACTGATCTCATACAAAGTAATCATGCACAGGGGAATTTTAGGGTTGCACATACACAAGTCACAACAGTTCCCTCCCCGATGGTCAAAATAGATAATACTAGTCAGACAGAGCTAAATGTAGATTACTTAAAGGATAGCCCTGTACCACATGAGGACAATAGTATATTGCTTGATCCGCCCGAGGCTTCTAATCTTCCTCTAATCCATACAGAACTAAACCCCTCTAGTACAGAAACATCGGGGGTCATATATGTAGAACAACTCAATCCGATACCAGACCCTATTATTAGAGAAGCTGTTCTAGGAATAGCGCCGGGTGACTGTAATGTGAGCTTAGTCTCCTGGAATATAGCAGGCTTGGCTGATAAAATATGTGATTCCGCTTGGTTAGCATTTGTTAAGAAACACGCAGTTATATGCCTCCAAGAGACATGGATGGAAGATAAAAATGCCTTTATTGAGGGTTATCAAAGCTTTGTTACACCTGCAGCTCCCTCAACTAGTGGAAGAGCAAAGGGGGGCCTGGCTATCTTCATTAATCTGGGACTTTGTTGTAAAATAAGTAACTGTTACCACGCAAATCGGAACATTCAAATGCTCGAACCGAAGAGGCAAATATGCCCTGATTTTAATTAATTTTTATAATGCTATCAATAGTAAAGGTGAATGTAATATCTTGACTTTGAATGAGTTGCTGAGAAAGGGGGCAAGTACACTGTCACGAAAGTTACTGATCGTAGGTGATTTTAATGTACACCCATGTGGTAACCCAGGTGTTACCCCTATGGGATCTTTGGGGTATAATAGTGTGGAAGGATTTCATTTTGTCCACTCCAGGCGTGGAGCTAATCTTAATGATCTGGTGAACTGTAGCCATGTCCATGGTTCCCGAGTCTAAGATTTTGATGTCCCCACATTTAAAGGTTTAGGCCATTGGTCTTTTATAGATCACATATTACTATCTGCAGACCTTGTTAACTGGGTTTCGAGATTTACCATTCAAACGAACATCTACCGTGATCACAACCCCATAACCATCAGACTGGGTGGGGGTTTATTTGAACAGCGAATGATCCGTGAAGACCGGGGAAAGTTAAGTTGTATTAATGGCAAACGCCGACTGAAATGGTCAATGGTAAATCAAGAGAACCTGTACACTGAAATAAATAAGTTATGTGGTGAGGATCTTGTGGCCTGCATGTCACTATCTACATCCCCTGAGCAAACTTTGGCTGGTTTTGAGGCCGTGGTGTCATTAGTAGGCTCCATGTTAACAGCTCCGGTGAGGGGTCAAATTAGAAATAACCCCAAATGGTTTGACCATACTTGCTCTAAGGCAAGCAGAGACCTGAGAAAGGCGCTAAAAATCAAACCCAGAGATCAAGGCCAAATTAAAAACCTGCGCCTGATTTATAAGAAATCACTAGCTACACGGAAAAAAGTAATTAAGGCTAGTACTTTGGAGTCTCTACTTGACCCATCAGTTCTGGGTAATAGCAATAAATTCTGGAAAATCATAAACAAACCTTCGTTTGACAATCCCAGTGACACAGCACTTGGCACTAACATCTCGGAGGAGGACTGGGTTACTCACTTTAGTGCAATCTTTAAGAGTAATGAGCAACAGGCAGAAAATGCTTTTTTAACTCCCACGGAGAACTCTCTGTGCTTTTCTGTTAACGAAGTAGAAAGGGGTATCCAAGGATTAACTAGTAATAAGGCCCCAGGCCCGGATGGCTTGCCTCCGGACCTTTTTAAATCTAGTATCTCATTTTGGGCCCCTGTCCTTACTGCCGTAGTAAACACAGCTGCAATCTCGGGGTGCCCAAGGTCTTGGGGGTTATCGACCATAGTGCCCGTGTTTAAAAAGGGCGATCGCAGCAGCCCGTTATGCTACAGGCCAATATCCTTAATCAATTCTGTAGCTAAAGTGGTAGGTGGCATAATCTTGAACAGGTTAACCACATGGGCAAACGAAAATAATGTTATATCCCCGATACAATATGGCTTCAGACCTGGTCATTCGACAGTTACCCAGTGTCTGAATCTATATTTGATTTTAGGTAAATATACCCTGGCCAAGCAAGGAACTGTCCACATGGCCTTTATGGACTTATCGTCCGCATTCGATTGTGTGGACAGAGGCAAATTATGGGACACCCTGTTAAAGATGGGTGTAGAGAAGAATTTAATTAATCTTTTGGCTGACCTGCACTCCGATACAAGAGCCAATGTTCGATATACTCAAGTTCTGAAAGTGACGGGGGATTTCAGAATAAATCGGGGTGTTCGCCAGGGGTGCATCTTGGCTCCATTCCTCTTCAACTTGTATATCAACGAGTTGGAGGAGCACCTGCTAAAAACAGGAGCTGATTACCCCTATGTAGGCCGAAAGGGGGTCCCTGTTCTGCTCTACGCGGACGACGCTGTCCTAATCTCTAGGACAGCAATCGGCCTCCAGACACTTTTAAATTCTTTCTTTGACTTTATGGAGTCTCGAGGCCTAAGTATTAATAACTCTAAGTCCTATGTTATGAAGACAGGCCAGGGATCACGAAAATCTAATCTTTTTTGCATAAATGGGGAAAAAATTCCAACCACCAATACCTTTTCCTACCTTGGGGTCCTTCTTGATCACAAATTATCCTGGGGCCCTGCTGTTCTCAAGAAGAAGGGCGAGGTAACACGTGTTAATGCGGCCATACTTGGCTTTGCGAAAAAAATTGGTAACAGCCCGGTGGCTGCTTTACTTACTTCCATAGCAGGCGACGGCAACACTTTTTGCCTGGTATAGTTTGAGCTCTGGGGCTACAGTAAGTTGAGGGATCTGGAGGTTGCAGAAAATAATTTCCTGAAGAAAATATTGAGGCTGCCAAGGGGAACCGGAAATTTCTCAGTACGCGAGGAGTTGGGTGTACCCTATCTAAGTGATAGAATAGCAGCTAATCCCGTGTTGTGTTGGTTGAACTGCTGGCTTAACAACGATATACCTCTCACTCATGAAATATTAAAAGAAGCCTTAACATTGGATGGCAGGTTTAAGGTCCCGTGCCTGAAGTATATTAATGATCGCCTTACCGAAATTGGACGGCCTGATTTGTTTTTAACCCCAAACCTTATTACTAAATCAGATGTCATTTTTGTGAAAAATGCATTCATGACAACTAGGTACACTGCCCGGGAGGAGGTTGAGTTGCAGAAGGACAGTGTTAGGAAACATGTTCTACTTAAAACCTGTCTACAAATGGAACCATATCTATCATGGCCTATGACTGGCTATGAACGTTATCTGCTGACAAGGTTCCATTTAGATCTGTTTCATCTCTTACTGGCGGTACCAAGTGGGGCCCATCGGGGTGAGGTGTTGCCAGCTTGCGGCTGCGACGGAAAGTCTCCGCAAGATCTGGCACACTTTTTACTTATTTGTCCTTATTACATAATACCCCGGAGGCTATATTTAAAACCTTGCCTCAAAAAACTAAATTTTGCACAGATAAAACCAGAACTTTATTACCTTCAACTTTTGAAATGCGATTGCACTTTATTTGTTTGTAACTTTCTGAAACTAGCAATTACCTTCAGGAAAAGTATGAAGGGATAATTATGCTGCTAATGCCGCTAGGTATTTTTAACTTTTTTTATTGTACTGTAACTATTTATATATTTTTAAAAGAATGTTCATGCTGCCTGTTGCTTCTGTCTTTTATATTGTCTAAAGAAATTTTTGTCTCATAAATGAAATAGCCGGATTGTTTTTAACTGTTTGTTTATGAATTGTGCTTTTATGATTGTAAGGTTTACAATCGAATAAAGATATTTGAACTTGAACTTAAGTGGCTAGAATACTTTGACCTCCAGAAAAAAGCCATGGCCCAATTTAAAACTTGGTGGTCGGGCCATCCTCTGCCAGGGCATCGGAAAAAAATACTCTGGCACCCTGGTGCAGGTCCTGACAACCACATTTTGAATTGTCCGTCAGGCTGACGGGCATTTCAAGTAATTACCTTCTGTGTGTCTGCCCCTCCGTGTTCTTGCCTCTGCCCCTTCGTTGTGCATCTGCCCTTTCAGTGTTCTTGCCTCTGCCCCTCCGTGTTTTTGCATCTGCCCCTGGGCGGGAGCAGGGAGGCGCCTCGCGCTCCTCAGAACAATCCGTGCGAGAAGTGCGCGAGCGGGAGGAGGCTGAGAGCGCTGCCCCCCAGGACACGAGGACCCCCGCAGCATGGGGCAGGAGGCGGAGCAGAGCCGGGGAGCGGAGCATCGAGCCCGGGGCTGTCCCGCTGCTGCTGCTGGGTCTGTGAGGTGAGTGAGTGTGGCTGCAGACCCCCTGGGGGGGTTGAGGGTGAACTGTTGGGGTGGGGTAGAAAAGCTGCCCCCCTCCCCAGGTGTGGGCCAGGAGATCCGCAGAGCATGGAGCCCGCACGAGTGGGAGGAGGCTGAGAGCGCTGCCCCCCAGGACACGAGGACCCCGCAGCACGGGGCAGGAGGCGGAGCAGAGCCAGGGAGTGGAGCATGGAGCCCAGGGCTGTCACGCTGCTGGGGCTGTGCGGTGAGTGAGTGCAGCTGCAGACCCCCGGGGGGGTGGGGGTAGAAGCTTCCCCCCTCCCCAGGTGTGGGCCAGGAGATCCGCACTCCCACACTCGGTGACTCCGGACTTGTGGCGCCTAAAATGTTTCCCTCTCGAAAAACTGATCGGCTTCTCGTCCCATATAGCGTCTCGCATTTGAACCAAGGTTCGAAGCACTCCTGTAGATGCACCCTTCATGGGCTTCAAACCTCTCCCTCTGGACAGACCTTAAAATCCCCCCCCCAACCCCCCTGGATCTTCAGCCACCCCCATGACAGTGGTCCCTCTTCTGATAGATTTGGACACCATTCCTGATATGTTGTTTTTTCTGATCTACTTAGACCGTGCATGAAATCGACTTGCCTTTCTGCTAGCGTTGACCCCAAGATATCGCACGTTAGACTTAGAACTCCCCGTTCTGGCTGCAACTCCCCTCCCCGTTTATTTTCTTGACTTGCACCCACTACTGATAGACTTGAACTGCCCTCCTACCCCTCCCCTTTGGATTGTCTTGGGTTCCAACCAAATTATGATTGCCCCCACCCATTTCGATAGAATTGTCCCCCCCGTCCCCCACCCATTAAACCATTTTTCGAAAAACATCCACTCCCTCCCTGGCTAGCCTTGGACCCCTCTTTTCGTGGTGTACTGTGTCCGGCGTTAAGTTTACCCCTCACTCTTGTAAGCACAATAGACTGAACGGAAGCACACCAAGATTGTCATTGTGTAATGTGGTTAAGTTGTGCAGTGCATGATGCCAATAAAAGGCACCTCAAAGCACTCCTATACGCACCATAGGTTGAACGGAAGCTAACCAGGACTGTCCTAGTGTTATGCGGGTAATCTGTAAAGTGCTTTATGCCTGTGAAAGGGCACCTCCAAGCGCTAGAGGTGCTGGACTGTCCTAATGTTATGCGGGTAATCTGTGCAGTGCTTTATGCCTGTGAAAGGGCACCTCCAAGCGCTAGAGGTGCTGGAGAGGTCACGGGTGGAAAGAGCAAGATGCATGAACTTTCCGAACATATGAGGCTGTCAAATGTAAGACCAAGGCTGGAAACATGGTCTCTTCCCAACATGGTGTCGACCCCAGCTAGATCGGTTCTCTGTAAAGCAACATGTGAGAAACTGCTTCATGGCGCTTTGTGTGCTTGTCTGAGTCATTCGTTGTGTCTTATTAGCATGTTTATAGCACATTCTCCCAGATGTATGACTGCATAGTGCTTACTCCATGTGCCCGGTTACAGACGGCTTCAATGTGCTTTTCTCTGGTAGATGAGTTGTTGGTGTACCTTAGGCTCTCGGAAGGCAGTTGCTTCAAGGCGCTTGCCACTTGTGTTGGACTGGTGCAGAGCGCCATATATGTGAGAATGGCTGAGAGAACATAGCAGGGAAAGATGCAACAGAAGAGGGGAGGGGCAGAAGGGTGAAAGGTACAGGATGGGGAGGGGGAGACATGCACATGATAGTGCGGAGAGGAGTTAGGCAGCGCGAGGAAAGCTGCATGATGCGAGGAAGGAAGAAGGTGAAGGCACTCGTTTCCCGAAATGAATGGGGCTGCTGTTAAATCCTGAACGTTAGTCACTTTCTCTTCCTCTGTGCCTCTTTTGAAAGCCTCTCGAAGATCTCTCGTACAGCCCCTAGAGGCCGCAGGCGTTGCTAGGCTTCCTCTGGGCGCTATAAAAACCCCTTGCCTTCTGCCCCCTAATTGCACTCGTTTTTTTCTTGCCTTCTGACCCCTGATTGCACTTGTTTTTCTTGTCTCTGCCCCCCTGATTGTGCCATTTTTCTTGCCTCTGATCCCCTAATTGTGCCATTTTTCTTGCCTTCTGCCCCCTGATTGCACTCGTTTTTTTCTTGCCTTCTGCCCCCTGATTGCACTCATTTTTCTTGCCTCTGCCCCCCTGATTGTGCCATTTTTCTTGCCTCTGCTCCACTAATTGTGCCATTTTTCTTGCCTCTGCCCCCCTGATTGTGCCATTTTTCTTGCCTCTGCTCCCCTAATTGTGCCATTTTTCTTGCCTCTGCCCCTGAATAGCTTTTCTTGCCTCCTGCCCCCTGATTGCACTCGTTTTTCTTGCCTTCTGCCCCCTGATTGCACTCGTTTTGTTCTTGCCTTCTGCCCCCTGATTGCACTGGTTTTTCTTGCCTCTGCCCCCCTGATTGTGCCATTTTTCTTGCCTCTGCCCCCATGATTGTGCCATTTTTCTTGCCTCTGCTCCCCTGATTGTGCCATTTTTCTTGCACTCGGGATTGTGCCATTTTTCTTGCCTCTGCCCCTTCGTTGTGTGTCTGCCCATTCTGTGTTCTTGACTCTGCCCCTTGATTGCACTCGGGATTGTGCCATTTTTCTTGCCTCTGCCCCTTCGTTGTGCGTCTGCCCCTTCCGTGTTCTTGCCTCTGCCCCTTGATTGCACTCGGGATTGTGCCATTTTTCTTGCCTCTGCCCCTTCGTTGTGCGTCTGCCCCTTCCGTGGTCTTGTCTCTGCCCCTTTGTTGTGCTTCTGCCACTTCCGTGTTCTTGCCTCTGCCCCTTCGTTATGCCAAGCTACCATAAGAAATAGGGTACTTTTCAATTCCCCAGAACCATCAGAGGTGCGGTCAATTTCTCTTCATCTGCTTAGAAATGTACTTCTCGCAATGTAAGTCCAATACCAAATATTAGAAAAATGTAAGATGAGCACCAGCAAGACGCTCTTTAAATTCTACATAAAGACACCTGCTACGAGACAAATTCTTTCTCATCAAAACAAAATAATGGACTTCTTCATTTTGTATGCAATCTTTAGACTGAAGCTGGAGAAGAACAGCAGCTCACTGGCCGGTCCATAGAGAAAGTATATTATGAGGTACTTTACATTTTTCTAAGGCTCGATGATTGCTTTTAAAGGGTGACCTAGTTAGATTGCCAGCTTTTCCTCAGAGAGTGAGCATGGCCAAGCAGGGGACCCAAGATTTTGTCAATTTTCAGAAGACTTTCAGGAACCATATTTTGCCTGTTATAATCTTCCCTCTTTGGATTCTTGCTCATCAAATCCTGTTGGTTATTCTTCATGCTCTTCCATAAATAATACTGTCCTTCTTGCATATCGGTGCAAGTGGTTCAGGGAATCAGGATTGTTTATCAGCACAGCCAGTAGGTTCAGAACAATGGTGACGTCATATGAGCTACCAAGCTAGGCCTAGGGTGAAACAATATAATGGGCATAAATATTTTACCAATAATTGTACACACCTTGACTATTTTCTAGAGTAAGGCACCTCTTGATGCATCAACACAGTTTTCGTCTAGCATGTTTGAGGTTTGAGAACAGGTCTATTGGTGAAAGGTATGCTTTGCTACGTTAAAAGCCTGTTCATCTGAAATGCCACAAATACTAAAATCAAAATAAAGAAAAAAGAATGCAGTTTTTTACTCAGTTAGCAGGTTGCATTATCCTTTCAATCCATTGTGAGAAATGGTGTACAGTGGACGAGAGGGCCATTTCACAATAGCCTTTGATTATGGGCAGTAGTACTACTGAAGTACTTTTTTACATACTCTTACATGCATTTGTGAATCGGCCCTCAAACATCTAAGTTCCTATTGGGAAAAGTGCAACCTGAACAGAACCCTTCTATTTGAACCAATTGTGTATAATTATTCCCATTTTTGATCTTTTGTGGCCAATTCACAAGGGCATTTTAGAGAATGTAAAAAAGTACTTCAGGAGTACTACTTTGTATAACACAAAATACCTTAATGAATAGGCATCTTAGATTCTAAACCTCAGACACCCTAGAGCACTCGTTTTTCTTGCCTCTGCTCCCCTGATTGTGCCATTTTTCTTGCCTCTGCCCCACTGATTGTGCCATTTTTCTTGCCTCTGCTCCCCTGATTGTGCCATTTTTCTTGCATCTGCCCCCCTGATTGTGCCATTTTTCTTGCCTCTGCCCCCCTGATTGTTCCATTTTTCTTGCTTCTGCTCCCCTAATTGTGCCATTTTTATTGCCTCTGCCCCCCCGATTGTGCCATTTTTCTTGCCTCTGCTCCCCTGATTGTGCCATTTTTAGGTCGAGGACCGAAGGCTGGCTTGCCAGCTTCCGGGAGGAGATTTAATGTTTTTTAGACAGGGCTTGAACCCGCCACTCTCCTCCATCTCTCCTCCATTGGATGGCTTCCTAAACGGAGGCCAGCCATTGGAGGAGAGAGGAATCACTCCAAACAAGCCCCTTCTCTTTCGGATTCGGGGTCTTATCTTTGGCGTTCTTTCCACCTGTGACGTCATCCGTCACTCAGAAGCCAAAAACACGCCCCCGAACGTTTGCGGCCGCCATTGTTGCTCGGGACAGCCTCGCTGCCACCGGTAAGTTTTCTTCTGCACCTGATTGTGCCGTTTTTTTCTTGTCTTGCCTTCTGTGTGTCTACCCCTCCGTGTTCTTGCCTCTGCCCCTTCGTTGTGCGTCTGCCCCTTCCGTGTTCTAGCCTCTGCCCCTTCCTTGTGCGTCTGCCCCACCGTGTTTTTGCCTATGCCCCTGGGCGGGAGCAGGGAGGCGCCTCGCACTGCTCAGAACAATCCGTGCGAGAAGTGCGCGAGCGGAAGGAGGCTGAGAGCGCTGCCCCCCAGGACACGAGGACGCCCGCAGCACGGGCAGGAGGCGGAGTAGAGCCGGGGAGCGGAGCATGGAGCCCAGGGCTGTCCCGCTGCTGCTGCTGGGGCTGTGCGGTGAGTGAGTGTGGCGGCAGACCCCCGGGGGGGAGTGAACTGTTTGGGGTGGAGTTAGAAGCTGCCCCCCTCCCCAGGTGTGGGCCAGGAGGTCCGCACTCCCACACTCGGTGACTCCGGACTTGTGGAGCCTAAAATGTTTCCCTCTCGAGAAACTGATCGGCTTCTCGTTCCATATAGCGCCTCGCACGCAACTCAAGGTTTGAAGCGCTCCTGTAGATGGCCCCTTCATGGGCTTCAAACCTCTCCCTCTGGACAGACTTTAAATGCCCCCACCCCCCTGGATCTTCAGCCACCCCCATGACAGTGGTCCCTCTTCTGATAGATTTGGACACCATTCCTGATATGTTGTTTTTTATGATCTACTTAGACCGTGCATGAAATCAACTTGCCTTTCTTCTAGTGCTGACCCCAAGATATCTCAAGTTAGACTTAGAACTCCCCGTTCTGGCTTCAACTCACCTCCCCATTTATTTTCTTGACTTGCACCCACTACTGATAGACTTGAACTGCCCTCCTACCCCTCCCCTTTGGATTGTCTTGGGTTCCAACCAAATTATGATTGCCCCCACCCATTTCGATAGAATTGGACCCCCCCGTCCCTCACCCATAGATCAATTTTCGAAAAACATCCACTCCCTCCCTGGCTAGCCTTGGACCCCTCTTTTCGTGGTGTATTGTTTCCGGCATTAAGATTACCCCTCACTCTTGTAAGCACAATAGACTGAACGGAAGCACACCAAGATTGTCATTGTGTAATGTGGTTAAGTTGTGCAGTGCTTTATGCCAATAAAGGGCACCTCAAAGCACTCCTATACGCACCATAGGTTGAATGGAAGCAAACCAGGACTGTCCTAGTGTTATGCGGGTAATCTGTGCAGTGCTTTATGCCTGTGACAGGGCACCTCCAAGCCCTAGAGGTGCTGGAGAGGTGGAAAGAGCAAGATGCATGAACTTTCCGAACATATGAGGCTGTCAAATGTAAGACCAAGGCAGGAAACATGGTCTCTTCCCAACATGGTGTCGACCCCAGCTAGATCGGTTCTCTGTAAAGCAACATGTGAGAAACTGCTTCATGGCGCTTTGTGTGCTCGTCTGAGTCATTCATTGTGTCTTATCAGAATGTTTATAGCACTTTCTGCCAGTTGTATGACTGTATAGTGCTTACCGCATGTGCCCCATTACAGACGGCTTCAATGTGCTTTTCTTTGGTAGATGAGTTGTTGGTGTACCTCAGGCTCTCGGAAGGCAGTTGCTTCAAGGCGCTTGCCACTTGTGTTGGACTGGTGCAGAGCGCCATATATGTGAGAATGGCTGAGAGAACATAGCAGGGAAAGATGCAACAGAAGAGGGGAGGGGGAAAAAGGGTGAAAGGTACAGGATGGGGAGGGGGAGAAATGCAGATGATAGTGCAGAGAGGAGTTAGGCAGCGCGAGGAAAGCTACGTGCTGCGAGGAAGGAAGAAGGCGAAGGCACTCGTTTCCCGAAATGAATGGGGCTGCTGTTAAATCCTGAACGTTACTTCGTCGCTTTCTCTTCCTCTGTGCCTCTTTTGAAAGCCTCTCGAAGATCTCTCGTACAGCGCCTAGAGGCCTCAGGCGTTGCTAGACTTCCTCTGGGCGCTATAAATACCCCTTGCCTTCTGCCCGCTGATTGCACTCGTTTTTCTTGCCTTCTGCCCCCTGATTGCACTCGTTTTTCCTGCCTCTGCCCCCCTGAATGTGCCATTTTTCTTGCCTCTACTCTCCTAATTGTGCCATTTTTCTTGCCTCTACCCCTGAATAGCTTTCTTGCCTTCTGCCCCCTGATTGCACTCGTTTTTCTTGCCTTCTGTCCCCTGATTACACTCGTTTTTCTTGCCTTCTGCCCCCTGATTGCACTCGTTTTTTTCTTGCCTCCTGCCCCCTGATTGCACTCGTTTTTCTTGCCTCTGCCCCCTGATTGTGCCATTTTTCTTGCCTCTGCTCCCCTGATTGTGCCATTTTTCTTGCCTCTGCTTCCCTGATTGTGCCATTTTTCTTGCCTCTGCTCCCCTGATTGCACCATTTTTCTTTCTCTTGGGATTGTGCTATTTTATTTGCCTCTGCACCTTCGTTGTGCGTCTGCCCCTTCCGTGTTCTTGACTCTGCCCCTTGATTGCACTCGGGATTGTGCCATTTTTCTTGCCTCTGCCCCTTCGTTGTGCGTCTGCCCCTTCCGTGTTCTTGCCTCTGCCCCTTCGTTGTGCGTCTGCCCCTTCCGTGTTCTTGCCTCTGCCCCTTCGTTATGCCAAGCTACAATAGGAAATAGGGTACTTTACAATTCCCCAGAAACATCAGAGGTGCGGTCAATTTCTCTTCATCTGCTTAGAAATGTACTTCTCGCAATGTAAGTCCAATACCAAATATTAGAAAAATGTAAGATAAGCACCAGCAAGAGGTTCTTTAAATTCTACATAAAGACACTTGCTACGAGACAAATTCTTTCTCATTAAAACAAAATATTTGACTTCTTCATTTTGTATGCAATCTTTTGACTGAAGCTGGAGAAGAACAGCAGCTCACTGGCCGGTCCATAGAGAAAGTATATTATGAGGTACTTTACATTTTTCTAAGGCTCGATGATTGCTTTTAAAGGGTGACCTAGTTAGCTTGCCAGCTTTTCCTCAGAGAGTGAGCATGGCCAAGCAGGGGACCCACGATTTTGTCAATTTTCAGAAGACTTTCAGGAACCATATTTTGCCTGGTATAGTCTTCCCTCTTTGGATTCTTGCTCATCAAATCCTGTTGATTATTCTTCATGCTCTTCCATAAATAATACTGTCCTTCTTGCATATAGGTGCAAGTGGTTCAGGGAATCAGGATTGAACTAATATTGTGTAGCCTTATTTCCAATTCTTACTATATTTTTGGCTGCTAAAACATAAATAGATGAAAACTACCATCAGTACCTATAACTATTTTTATTAAAGAAAATAAATAAACTCCATTGCATCTCTTACACTTACGTAATCAATATTTTCCGATGTATGCAATAATCCCAAGTCATACGGCACATTGGCCGGGCAATCACATTCACTATCTACTCCTCAGGTCCATAAATCCCTATTTAAATTAAAGTCCAACCATCAATACTGATATTCTATCCAACAATGAATTCTTTCTATATTATATTACAAGTTCTCTATCACATTTAACCAAATATGGTAGGATTCATCGACTCGTAGTACTTAAAATAAAGATGATAATGATAACATTTTTTATTATAATCCCATACCATATCCGTAGAATGGTGTATATTTCTTCATTGGACCCACAATCTAATATTGCATGATCAACCCACTCACATGGGTAATTGTTGTAACATACTCATATACCCGATATTTGGAACTACACATAATACCTCTCAAAAGATGCAAAGTTAAAGAGTAATTTTTACAACCTAACTGCTATAAACAAAGTAATGTATAAGCCTAATTCCAAACACTGGTCCTTATTCGACTAAAACCATATCCCACATTGGTAACACTCCGCTCCAGGCTATGGCTGTATATCGCGACACATACTAATGCCGCTAATATTAAAAACATTAAATATAGAGAGCTTATCTTCAATCTACACAGCTATGCTCAGTTCTTACCTGTATCCCCGACTTCCCGGCATGTGTGATCCGAGTTAGTAGTGGCGTGTAACTCCGCCGTCATCTTCTTTGTTTTTATTAACACAATCGAGTAAAGACAAAAAGCGGACCACCCCATTCTGTACACAATATTATGGGCACCATCTTAACATGTCTAAAACTCCTATATTGTATGTCAAATGCCATTTCTTACGAAGTAACCCAACACTAACCCATTAGCTGATACCTCTATAATCAATAACCGCATTCCTGACCATATAAAGGGAGCTGAATGGCCAATATTATACATAAGCTATATCCAATACCCCTATCTTTATCAGTATACTACAATTACGATCACATGCTGAATACTAAAAATGATCGACATTATGCTGCTAATTTTAAGAATTCTACAGAGAGAGATATTTAAAACCAAATTAAACAAAAGAAAAGAGAAGAAGAAGAATACAAGGATATTAGGGTAGTCTCACAGGAGAAAGGAGCATCTATAAAGGGTTCAGTGACACCCATTTAGGTGATTAGAAAAGGACACAAAATACCCTCCATCCGAAGAGGGCCCTCCACAAATGAGAAAAGAGCTAATACAATCCTATATACATACTCATTTTCAAACATCAATTGTCCAATTTACATCAAATGTGTACAGTTACATTTTTGAAGGTCACAGGGGTCAACACAGAGTAAAGGTGCCTGTTACAATGACAATTACCCTTGAAACCACAAATTTAAATCCGAAAGGAATCATCTTACGCACATAAAATAAGCGTATCAAAGGTACAGAAATCAGATTTGAACATGTCATAGTTGTTTAAACAGAAATTAGACACGGGAAATAATTTAATCCACACATGGTAGTTACACTATAAAGATTGATTCTTAACAACCCAAAAAGTATTGCAGTTCAGAATCAACATTAATTCCCAGCTCTACTGCACAAAGTTTCAGTATCCACCTTGCCTCACATTGGCGAACCTTTAGTTCCCTATTTCCTCCACGGCTATCTGGTATTATATGTTCTATGCCATGGAACATAAATGAAAATCACTGAACCAATTATAGATGCTTCTTTCTCCCGTGAGGCTAACCTTATATCCTTTTATTCTTCTTCTTCCCTTTCTTTTCTTTTCTTTTGTTTAATTTGGTTTTAAATATCTCTCTCTGTAGAATTCTTAAAACTAGCAGCATAATGGTGATCATTTTTAGTATTCAGCATATGATCGTAATCGTAGTATACTGATAAAGATAGGGGTATTAGATATAGCTTATGTATAATATTGGCCATTCAGCTCCCTTTATACGGTTAGGAATGCGGTTATTTATGTAGATAGCGGGTGTTGGGTTACTACGCAAGAAACGGCATTTGACATACGATATAGGAGTTTTAGACATGTTAAGATGGCGCCCATAATATTGGGTACAGACCGGGTGGTCCGCTTTTTGTCTTTACTCGATTGTGTTAATAAAAACAAACAAGATGGCAGCGGAGTTAAACGCCCCTACTAACTCAGATCACACATGCTGGGAAGTCGGGGATACAGGTAAGAACTGAGCATAGCTGTGTAGATTAAAGATAAGCTATCTATACTTAATGTTTTTAATATTAGCGGCATTAGTATATGGAGCGATATACAGCCATAACCTGGAGCGGAGTGTTACCAATATGGGATATGGTTTTAGTCGAATAATGACCAGTGTTTGGAATTAGGCTTATACATTACTTTGTTTATAGTAGTTAGGTTGTAAAAATTTCTCTTTAACTTTGTATCGTTTGAGAGGTATTATGTGTAGTTCCAAATATCGGGTATATGAGTATGTTACAACAATTACCCGTGAGAGTGGGTTGAGCATGCAATATTAGATTGTGGGTCCAATGAAGAAATATACACCATTCTACTGATATGGTGTGGGATTATAATCAAAGGTTTTATCATTATCATCTTTATTTTAAGAACTAGGAGTCGATGAATCCTACCATATTTGGTTAAATGTGATAGAGAACTTGTAATATAATATAGAAAGAATTCATTGTAGGATAGAATATCAGTATTGATGGTTGGACTATTATTTAAATCGGGATTTATGGACCTGAGGAGGAGATAGTGAATGTGATTGCTGGGACACTGTGCCGAATGACTTGGGATTAATGTATTAATGTATACATCGGAAAATATTGATTAGGTAAGTGGAAGAGATGTAATGGAGTTTAATTATTTTCTTTAA
This sequence comes from Lissotriton vulgaris, assembly GCF_964263255.1. Taxonomy (NCBI): domain Eukaryota; kingdom Metazoa; phylum Chordata; class Amphibia; order Caudata; family Salamandridae; genus Lissotriton; species Lissotriton vulgaris. Next base: position 1,749,545,645 of record NC_141693.1, on the reverse strand, counting down.
TAAAAATAGTTATAGGTACTGATAGTAGTTTTCATCTAATTATGTTTTAGCAGCCAAAAATATATAAAGAAATGGAAGTAAGGCTACACAATATTAGTTGCTATAGATAAGTAGAAAAGTGGAGGTTGATTGACTTATGCTGCACTGCATGAAGGTGGTTTATCAATTCATAAACCTTGAATTTAAGAATATTAGTGCGACCTGAAAATAGATGGCACAATTGGTGATTGGTTCTCGTGCACAGTTTGGATGCTTCTCTTGGTTTTGCTCCTAGTTTCTTTCCTTCTTTTTTAAAATATTTTTTAAATATTCCTTTTCTAGGTTTCCAACTTATTTGCCTTTCACTCGGTGGAGGTTAGGCTTCGCTTCCAAAAGAGTGGATTGTATATTCATTATATATGATTTTCATTACAGCCCTGATGAAGACTTTTGGAATAATTCCATAGACGAAACACTTCTGTTGGCTGTGTTGCTGTTTTGCTGTACTAATTTCAATATCCAGGATTGGAGAAATTGTTAACAAGTCCTCGTGGAAACAAAAATACGACAAATAAAGAAACCACAGACTTATATTCTCTCTTGAATTTCTTGTGATAATAACTTTGGAAACTCATGTTTGTATTTTATAACAAGATTACTACTTTTTTTTGCTCAGGGAATCTTAAGTAATTCTTAAATGTATGCAATTGCTATCAATTGGTAATTAACAGCATAGGGCAGTGGCTGTTTAGATTCCCTTTGGATGCACACCTCACCATGTCTGCCCAAGTCTCAGCCGTAGTGGGTACTTGTGTGGGGCTAATGAGGCAATTGCGCAAACTATCCCCTATCCTGACGGTAGACACGCTTAGAAGAGCAGTATCAGCACTGATCCTGGCACGCCTGGATTACGGCAACGTTCTGTATGACAATATCCCTCAAAAATTGTCGAGCAGACTGCAGATAGTCATGAACGATGCCGCCAGACTGATCTTCAACAAACCTAGAAGGACTCAGGCTACTCCCCTCCTCCATAAACTCCATTGGCTGCCGGTGAAACAACGGGCCAAATTCAAGGGCCTATGCATAACGCATAAAGTACTGTACGGACAAGCCCCAAAATATATCAAGAAACATTTAGTTCCATACGCCCCAAGCAGGAATTTACGATCAGCAGACGCTGCTCTACTGATTTGTCCGCGTTTTAAGCTATTCTCCTTTGGAGGGCGCACGTTTTCCCATACAATTCCCAGTGCATGGAACAAACTGCCAGAGAGCCTGCGCAAAGAAACAAACCTTTTATCTTTCAGAAAAAAGCTAAAAACGGTGCTGTTTCAGGAGGCCTGGGGTAATGCCTAACTCTCTCCCCTCTAGTATGGTGCTCACTCTCTGCAAAGCGCTTAGAGACCCCTGGGTGATAAGGCGCTATAGAAATCTAATATACAATACAATACAATACAATACACCAACATTATTGGGAACTAAAATAGAAAAACCACCAAGAGTTGCACAGTGGATACCTCACTGCCCTTTTGTTGATTTCTCTCCCAATACCACCCCAGGGATTGTGGATAGACAGGGTGAGAGGGTTATGATCGCTGTCACATGATGGAATTATGGCCATATCCTTTATCAACCGCCAGAGTGTGAGGTCCACTATTAAGTAGTCAATCCTACTTGATCCATTTGGCCCAACAAAGGTCATTCCTCCTTCTCTATCTGAAATTGTTCTTCCATTAGCAGCCCTAACCTATATTCTAAGGTTAGCGCATTGAGCTGAAGTGCAGCTCGAGACCATTTTTTTATCGGGGTGTGTTCCAGTGGAGGTACCCTCCAGAATTTGTCCTCCTCATTCACATCATTATCCTCTGCCCAGTCGAGGGGTTCAAAAGTTACATTAAAATCCTCGCCAAGTATAAGTGGGTAACTATCGACCCTAGCTTCCAATTAATTATCCAGGGACTGAAGTGTTGGAGAGCTGCCACCTCTGGTACTCCTAGCAGGTACATTATATATGTCAACTGTCTTTCCCTTACCATTGGTTATCCTGATCCCAAGGATATCTGGGCTGTTCGTGGCCAGCTCTTTGACGTCACAATTCACCATCAAGTTTACAAATATGAGCAGCACTCCTAAGTGCTGCTCATATTTGCCCATGTTTAGATTGAATAGCTGGTCTGTGAAAGGTCATAAACCCTGGTATAAACATGGGGGGAAGGCTCCAGGTTTCTTGGAGTAAGCAGATCTCAGTCTGTGCAATGAGTTCTAGCCAGTACGGATGGTCGAGCATCCTTCTTACACCTGCCGTATTCCATGAGGTGATTCTTAACATTTTCCCATTACCTTGTGGAGTGGAAACCAAGGGAACTGTAAAAGCATTCAATTTGGAAAATGCTTGGCAAACAATAGCTGGATCTGGGCAGCTGGCCCGGGTATGATTGTTTATCACTGGAGGCCAGTCAATGGCTAAAACCGACGGTGTAAGACATGGCATACACTCTTGCTCTCTATATGTCACAACAAGATCAGGGTGTACACAGTTGATGGTGGTCATGGAGCTGCTAATAAGTTTGCATTGAGGAACCCTATTTGGACCCAGAATTAGTCAATCAACCTGGGATAATGATGAAATGGAAGGGTCCCCAATAAGCAAACGCGTATTTCCTGCTTGGGCAAATGTTAGAGGGGTGCTAAGTCTCAGCCTAATTTTCATGGCATTGTTTGGATGGAATCTAATCTCTAAAGCAATCAGATCGTGCACCAGATGTTTGGACGCTAGTCTTATCTCAATCACATCATCTGGATTCGAGTGTGAAGAGTGCCTTTTAGCATATACAATGTCATCTCTGATTATTGACCTACACCCCCTAGTGTGCCTCAGCCAGTGTATGGCTTTATTCTTTAATACATCAACATTCTCATACTTCATTTGTTGTGGATCTACTTTGGGAACATTAGTCATAAAGATTGGCAATGCTAGTGGGTTGCTCTCCTTATTATGTAGAGATAAAGGAGGCTGACGAGATAAGGACACCCCATTAAATCTTGCGGCCATATTCGATACAGATAGTCCTGACATTGGCACTTGTCCAGCTCGATCCTGTGGCAGACCCAGACTTGTCCTACAATGCTCGACATTTGGCCTACATGACTCCAAATATGGACCTTTAGAAGCTCTTGTACTACAAATGAGTCGATGGTCAGTAGGCAGGGACAAAGCATTGAAATCCAATTGCTTCCCAGTAAATGCTAAAGGTCCTTGCTAGGGACAGCATTGATGGATACAGAGGATGATTGTAGTGACTGAGATGGTTGGTATGGATGTGATCTAGTGTAACCATCTAGCTGCTCTTAGAGTTTGGATACTAGGGTAGATAGTGCCTCTACACTATTTCTTAGGGCAGCAATTTCCCTGTAAAGATCAAGATTCGAAGGTGTACGACCAAGATTTTCTTCTCTTTCCCTTTCCCCCTGCAGTTTATTTGAACTCGAGTCATTATTGTTAGTTAAGTTGGTGCAAGAGTTCGTATTGATGTGCTCTTTGACTAGGGGCTTGCTTACCCTTGGGCAGGTGAGGGGCTTAGCGCATTACTATTACACATTTCCGCAACTGGCGTTGTTTTCTTTTTTCTTCCTGCTTTCTTAAATAGGTTAGGAATATTCCCATATCCTGTAATTGTGGATCCAGTAGAGCTAACGGGACATGGGGTTTTGATGGGTGTGGTTTCCTTGGTGGGGGGGGATGCAATAGGTACAGGTGTGAGTAGCAAATCTTCGCAGTCTGCAACAATATTCTCTATGCGACCGAGAACATCTTCCTCTATATCTACATCGCACCCAGTTACCTTTGCCAGCGATTGGTGACGTTTTTTATGTTTTTTCCTAATGGTACCTCCCGTCCCAGTCTCAGTCTCTTTTCTTTTCCTTACTAATTGAGCAATCAACCGCGGCAGGAGTGTTACAGACAATGCTGACCACCTGGAACAGCGGTGGCCAAAAACCGTTAATATACAATTCAAACACACTATAAAAGCACTGGTAAGCTACACAAACCTTAGTTTAGCCTCTTAATTATCTTGCTCATTGGTTGACCAAGTTTAAAAATTATACAGCACCACAGTCTCTAGAAGGTAGAGTAATCACATTATCGACTTAAAAAGGGATGTAGTACTTTGTTAATTGTCTCACCGCTATTCAGTCTTTTAGAGAATTGAAAGTATTCAGCAAGGGCGGCGCTCAGTTCACTCCAGGAAGTTTTTCAAGGCTATTGCACAGATTTCAAAGGCAAAATAAGGTATCCCTGCGCATGCCCGAGGCCACGCAGTGGCCATCAGGTGGGCGGGCCCCTAGTCACGGAGGGCTGCCCCCCGTCCCGTACAGTGGTCACTCCTCCCCTGGGCAGGCGACGCCCAGTTGGAGGGAGGCGGGTCAGTGACGCGCGTCCGGGGCGGCAGGCAGGCAGAGGGGCTATATCTCTCCCCCTCGCCTTGTTTAGGCCTCTTTGCCGCTCCGGACGTCGCCCGCATTACGTCGGGGACACTCTTTTCCTCATCTCTGGTCACCGTTCAGAGGTCCGGTCTTGCGTCGCGGTGAGGGGTTTTTATGACGCCAATGGTTTGCTTCGCCTATGGTTTGTGGAGTGATTCAGGGGGTCGCGTTCCCACGGTTAGCATGACACCCCTTCCCGCGGTTCAGCAGTGGGTACGCTGCAGGGGCGGGCGGGTGTCAGACGGCCGTCCAGTCGGGGTCATATTTACCATGCCCCTATTCCCTTTTGCAGGTCAGGAAGGGGTTTCCTATGTAATTTTTATTGTCGTTGAACGTCTCCCGGGCCCTTCGGCCTTTCCGGTTCTGCTTTAGTCACTGTGTGGGTTTAGTCAGGACATCGGCATGTGTGGAGTGTTACCAAGCACTTGGTGTTGCCACAGCAATTGTTTACCCGTCTATCGGGTGGCTCCACGCTGGTGCGGCAGCTTGTGTCTTATATTGTTGTGCGGTCGCCATGCTTGGATGTTTCAAGCTATTTAGCTAACTAGCACCATGTTTTGCCACGAAAATTGTATACGTCTATTGGATTGCTATGCGCTGCCGCGGCAGCTTGTGTCTTATATTGTGTTGCGGTTGCCATGCTTTCGAAGTTTCACGCTGTTAGCTAACAAGCACCAAGTGTTGGCCACGACAATTGTATACGTCTATCGGATTGCTATGCGCTGCCGCTGCAGCTTGTGTCCTATATTGTTGTGCGGTTGCCATGCTTTCGAAGTTTCACGCTGTTAGCTAACAAGCACCATGTTTTTGCCACGACAATTGTATACGTCTATCGGATTGCTATGCGCTGCTGCGGCAGCTTGTGTCCTATATCGTTGTGCGGTTGCCATGCTTTAGATGTTTCACGCTGTTAGCTAACAAGCACCCTGTTTTGCCACGACAATTGTATACGTCTATCGGATTGCTATGCGCTGCCGCAGCAGCTTGTGTCCGGTGTATTGTTGTGCGGTCGCCATGCCGTTGATGGTTCATGCTGTTCTATCCTGTTTCTTGCTAGAAGGCTCATTGTTTAGGCTGCCTGCATCGTGCCCCCAGGGGTATTCTAGTGTATACATTGGTGGTTGTCGTAGGGTGAGGGTTTGGTTGACTTGCGAGGTGTGTACCACAGTGTTTGTTTGGGGGGCCTCGAGGAGCCCTCCCAGTGTCTTGGCGCTGCATAGGGGGCCCGGTTGGTCGCGCAGCATGCTCGGCGGGGTTCTGTCGGCTCGACCTCGGGGCCGCGCTAGAACGCAGTATCAGCCGGATCCTTGGCACGCTAGGCCGCCATTGGTTTAACCGACCGCCTACCCCCCACGCTTAGTATCATGCGATTCTGGATAAAGCGCTTTTCTAATTTAGCTGATTCTTTGTGCTCGTGTTGGTGGAAAGATCTATGCTTGCTCGCAGTGGCCTTAGAGCCCGCATATTGTTACCACGGATAGATTGTGTAAAGTATCGGTCATCATTCACGTAAGGGGATCTTTCAGCGTTGGCACTCTATGCGGTAATAGTGGTCAAATCACTCATTATCCCTCTTTCTACTATAAAGAACGTGGTGGGGTAAAGTTACAAGGGCTCACATAAGTTTTCCCGGCTCACATAAGTTTTCCCGGGCACGCCTTGGGGTTATAAGCATTACCCCCCGCCCCTGCGACTCTCCTCTCTGGCGGTGTGCCCACTAGGCCGGGTTTTCTCTTGGGGCAACAGTCTTGGCTCCTCCATCCTGGCTCCTCTACCCCGAGGATCTTCCGCATCTTTATCGACTATGCTCGGTTTACGGTGGCCGCGCCGTGGGCCCCGTGGGGGGCTCGGCTCGTATTTGAGTGCTAGGCTAGCCCCCCCCCTAAGCATATGCGATGTACAGTTGCGAACTGCCCTATGCACTCAGTGGTAGGTACGGCGCGTGGTTGGGCCTCAATTTTGGGGACCAGTGGCTTAGGCGCGCGTGGGGCCCGTAGGGTAATGGCCGACCCGCTCCTACTATCTTCCCAGCGGCCATCTTGCTTATGGATTCACGTATCCGACTTTAGCCGGGCGGGGGCCTTTTAGTAATTTTAGCTGGTGGTTAATTCAGAGTGGTCTCTGTCCCCTGGTGTATGATCGTTCACATTGGTCCCTCCGGTTACACGATGAGTTCGCTTCTTGTGCATTATCCCGGCGGCTTTGATTATAGAGCATACGTTGGTGGCGTTATGTGCTTAGCCTGGTGACGCCATTCGGGTGAGTACGGTGTTTGAAGGGGTCGCACGTCTGGTGTATGGGATGTGGTACTCTACTGGGGGTACCTCGTGCACGCCGGGGCACGTGTAACCTTATGCACCAGACATGCAACTCTTGTGGACATTTGTTAGCCTCGAGTGGCTTGCCTCGACTTGGTCCACTTTCAGCCTGACAAGCCGGGCTATGTAGGCATTTTCTGGGTTCTGAGAGCGCTGTTCTGTGGGCGAGGGGGCGATGCATGTGAGTGGTCTGCCTTCGATGGCCTAACCAATGCAGTGCTGATGGTGTTGCTGCTTCTCCAGTCCGTGCCCATCCTCCTCGGCAGTTGCAGGAGGGCATGATGCGCCACGCACTGGGGTGCGGGCACAGGTTTGCCACTCCAAGCTTGTGCCCCAGTTCGAGACCGCAACTCAGTAGGGTAGGTCGCAGCAAGCTCTTTATTACGTTCTGTCCTCCGGGATGGGGTATATGAAGTTTGTTGATGTGAACTTCTGAGTATACCAGTTCTGGTTTACTGGTGTAGGATCATGCTTGGTGGTACTCGTTGCCGGGTAGGGCGCCTGTCCTCGGGAGCGGGGCTCGAGCTTGCGTCTGGTAGTTTTCAGTCCGTGGAACATATCAGAGTCAGGAAACTAGTGGTTTTAGTTCGAGGCTTGGCGTCTGCAGTAGGCGGCCTTCCTCCTCTGTTGGCGTAATTCTCGGGTCTCGTTAACATGGTCACCATAAGGGAACAGGTCCAACCCCCCCCCCCTGCCCCGGGTATTCTCCCGCAGTGTTCCAGCCGCAAGGGAGGAATCGGTCGCTTCTCCCTGCGGCGCCGCTAGCTTTAGGTGCGAGGGGATTGCAGTGTCGTAGTACATCAGACCCCGGCACTCTGCCAGGCCACATCGTTTCAGTTACTGCAGTATATCCGGCAGAGGCTCTGAACAACGGAAGTTTAGTGTCCTGGTGCAGATAGACAGGGCCCCGCGCCAGAAACGTGCATTGATTAGGCGCTCGCTAGCGGTCAAGTTTAGGTTACTTTCACCAATTTCTGGCGGGTGACAATTTTTGATATCCTCCCACTTGTGGCAGGAATAGGTGGACACGGGTTAGCCAGATAACAGTTTGTAGCATGCATTTTGTCCTATTTAATCCTGGTAGTTGCGGTCATTTCCAATAAGGTGGCCCCCTGTCCTGTCTGGTGCGGGCAGTAGTTACACGACAACATGCGCAGTAAAAGATCCAGGCAGGAGCGAGGGCATTGGGTTGTTTCCACTTCCCTGCTGATTGCCTGCCGTTAGCCATGGAGGCCCTTGCAGGCTGTTTATTCTGTGTTCCTTATTGTAGCCTCATCCTGCGCTTCAGGGGAACCTTCCTGGGATCTTTCACCCTGTAGCGTCGATTGGTGTCTAGGGCTACGCCCCCCCAGCAGGCTAGATGCGTTTCATTATACAGTATTGCATTTGCAAGATTACAGGCGGTAGGAGTCGATTGATACAGTGGGTATCAATCGACTCAAGCAACTCTAATGCGCTTTCTGCCCCAGCACTGTGTTCATGTAGGCGGCTGAGCGATTCACAATAGGAACAGTATTGACACAGGAGGAGAAACATACTAGTGTACAGACTACAAGTTGTCTTTCAAGGAAAGAGTGGAGTGTGTATGTTACACAATCGTATCAAGCTCTGGCGCGCACATTGTTCTAGGTGTCAGAGCGCTGCAAGAAGAACCATTTTCAAGTAATACAAGCCATGCTGTATGCTTCCATCATGCTGCGGGGCAGGAGCTGTAGCTTTGTCTTTATAAGTGTTTTATATAGCGCGGCCTGGCCCATAGGTGTCAGGGCGCATTACAGAGAATCAGTTTCACTACAGGGCCGCTGAGTTAATTATTCGATTAGACAGAAACGTCTACAGTTGCTTAGGAAGTGTTCAATTACACAAGCTATGTTCTGCCATATGGATTGTGTACTCCTGTATTGGAAGTGCTTCAGTATGTGTGTGAGGCAACCGGGCTAGCAGCAAGCCGACACTGCATGGTATGTAGTGACTTACGTGTACGTGTAACTGTGTGCCCATATTAGGGATTTGTGTCACTACAGACAAACAGTGAGCCAACCATGCTTGAGGTGATCGGTATTTCAGGTGACTGTGTATCCAGTTCTAAGAATTTATGCGATACACCAGCCAAGCAAATGCTACTGCATGGTGTGACAATATGTACACACAACCGTTTGCTGGTGTACAGGAGATGGGCAGTATTTCAGGCCGGTTTTAACAGGAGGGGGGAGAGAGAGAGTCAGTGGATTCAGTCTCCCGGGTCATATGAATAAACAAAGTGGAATCCACTCAGATTCATCGGAGCCGCGTTGAGGGAAGGCAGGCGATTAGCTGTTGCAGTAACCGTTTTCTGATTAGAAAGGAAGGATTCCCCAATATACGCTTAGGCTCATGAAGTCCTGTAGTTGGGAACTTTAAGTTCTTACGCCAATTGGGCGCAACGACATTCACTAACATATAACATTGTTAGGAACATTACACATTGTGGTAATTTTTATTGACACTTTTACATTTTACATGTGAGTAAGGGGAGGGTAAGTGCATTAACCCTTGTCCTGAAGAAGGGGGCTTTGACCTCCGAAACATGTTGACATCTTGATACAGTGGTCTGGATACCCTAATACGTATCTATTAAAACCACGCCCTGCACTTTTATTTTATTTTAATAATACCAGCCGGGGATTTAATAAAGTATTTTTTTCCCACGTGCCAGGTATTTTTTAACTATTCACTTTTTTCACCTCACCTCACTCACACCTCTGTATAAAACACACACCCCCACACATAGTTCACTTCAAGTGCTCCTGCGTATCCGCGAGTCGTAGCACGCCGCATCCCGTAGAGGGGTGCGAAGGACCCGATGATGAAGCATGACACCAAGGGGCCTGTTGGTGTGTGAGGGGCATTTAAACAACACTGTGTGTTCCCCATCACTCTAGGGATCACTATCACTCTGAGTGGATTCCACTTTGTTTATTCAGTATTTCAGGCCACCAGCGCACAGATACAGTTTGTGGTGGCTTTAATATGAATGGGATTGGGTGCCCATCTTTAGGGGGCATTTACTAGAGCAAGCCATCCTCTGCTTGATATATGTTCAGGTGTCTGAGGCATGTTTGTTGGAGATGTGAGACACACCAAAACCTGCATGCTGTGGCCGAAGGGCATGTAAATGAGAGGCATGTAAATCAGTGGCCATGCAGAGGTGTTGCATGGAACAGACACGGTGTGAGGGGTGCGCAGCGTACATGTGCATGAGCGCTTGTCCCCCGCAGGAGTGATACTGAGCAATGGGTCATGTGTGCACAGCTGTCGTATGATTGACTGCTCGGTCCAGGAGAGGCGCGTAGTTGTGCGCTCGGTGCATATGGATGGGAATGTACGCCTGCTCCTGCACATTTGTAGGGCCATTTTTAGCGTTTGTGGGACCCCATCTATCATTACCTAAAAACAGAATAGTGCGACAGTCTGAACAAATGTACGTAGAACACAACAGAGTGTAATCAGTGTGCCAAAGGTGTTAATATTCAGTCACGTTTTATGTATTTGGCGTCTTTTAGGTCTGTGCTAATGCAGTAGAGCAGGCACCCCACAGAATTTCACGTCCTTGTGTGCTAGGGGGAGCCCAGAGCCGCGTTGTGACTCTATAATGGCTGTGTGGAACTTTTCTTTGGCCCCTGAATATCATACATATTGCAGATTTGCTGTTGTGCTTACTCCTGTGGCCCTCAATTGGGAGGGGTCCTCACTTGTGGGTATTACCTTACTGTACTGTCATGGTAAGGTATGACTGCATGGAAGTCCGTCTAGGATGTGCCAAAATTAGGAGATTTAGCTCATTCTAGGTCTAGCCCTAAGCGAATAGTTTCATAATAACTCATTGTGCATAGCTATCACCGGGGGTCTTAACCAAGAGGTTTAGTTAGTATTGTCTTGGAACAATCCTGGGACCTGCACTGTTTTAGCTTAACCTATGGGAAGAAAAGGTCTCATGACAATAGCCAATTTGCTTCCTTAATACGGCTGTGGTCTGTCTGTTCTTCCATGGCTCTGGAATCTGGAAGGCAGCCTATCTGCAGAGCAATACGTTCGGGAGCTCCTGCTGCCTATCAGTAGCATGTAGGGTATGCAGCCGGCAGCATTGCTCATTCCACATCTAGTGGAGTATCTTTGCAACCACTGCCTGAGCCTGGACTGCCAATAATACCTAAAGAAGTAGGCCCCTAGTAGACTCAATATAGAATTGCTCCAGAAGTGAAGTTACAGCTGCTTTGGAAACTCAGAATGTCTCCGGTTTCCAATGCCCCCGTTTTGCTCGTTTCACTATTATAGGTGGTGGCATCGCACGGTGTGCTCCTATCAGGAATGGGACACACTGTGTCTCGTTCTCGGTTATGTGGTCGGGCTCCCCTGGCTTGCGTTGGACCAGCCTCGTGTTTACCTGGAGTAACCTTTAGATTCCTGCGGGCTCCTCTCAAGGTGAGAGGTTGGCCTGAGGTTTGACATCGCCATTATTGGGAGCACCGTTGTGCAGCCTAAATCCCTTATGGCGGGGGTCGTAAGTCAACCTTTTAGACAAGCTATTTGAGGTAGAAGGGTCTAAGCAGCCTCCAGGCCTGGGGGCATGTGTACCAGCTGTTTACTTTTGCAAGCCTGTATATCAAATACAACTTCACCACGCGAGTGATACTAAATTATGCATTGCGCTCTGGAATATCCCTCTGTACTTTGCTGAAGTATAGTTGCACAAGAGTACATAAAGCACAAATTACAGTTGGAGTTGTTATCTGCGCCTCAGCAGACGTTTTACAAGACTGGGTGTAGTCTGCTGAGGCTTTGTGTGAAAGTGTGTGGTGTATTTCAGTGGCTGCGCTGGCTCTCCCATTCTATAGATTAGGGAGCGATAGCAGCAGGGGAGGCCGCCACACCTCACGGTCTCTTTCCAGGGGTATGACCTTGCGAACCTGGGATAGTCTACACTATGGCGGTAGAGGGATTTGTTCTCGGGGGTATCTGCTGATTAGTGACTATGGGGCTTTAGTTTAAGCGGGCGTGTCATCCTTACAGATATACTATCTTAGAGGTAGCATGGCCAAAGCGTCATGATGCAGGCGGGATCTTAAGGGGGGCACTTGGTTTAGTCCCAGCAATCCCTTGTTGGTGGTCCTAAGTCCGCTCTGACAAGCTATCTTAGAGGTAGCATGGCCTAAGCTGCCTCCAGTCTTCGACCCGAGGGGGCAGGTGTGGCCCACCGTTAAGACCTGTCAATCCTGTATGGACATAGGTATGCATCGCCCAAGTTATAGTTTTTCATGTACTGTTCCCTTCTTTGTCCCTGCGCTCTCTTGAGTATAGCAGCACAGGCGTTCATCGCAAGCACACTTTCTCCATGTTATGCGGAGAATGGCGTTTCACCAGTAGTGGTAACTTAGCGGGGTATGCCTGCTGATGCTTGTGGTGAAGGGTTGGGTTGAGTTTCAGGGCATGTGCTGTTACGCCTAGGGTTCGATGCGAAGCGCCTTCAGCAGTAAGGGGCCCCCGCTCTTCACTTGTCATTTCCTGATAGCATGACCTCACGAACCGGGGATGGTTATACTTAGGTTGTAAGGACTAAAAGACCCGGGGGTATCTGCAGATTAGTGGCAGAGGGGCCTGGGTTTCTCGTTATTTTGCTGAGAAAGAGGGGTCCCAGTAAACAGACAAATATATGCACAGTCAAGAAACAAATAAACACTAATTTGCTTACACTGTATTTATTTCCAATGTAGCATTAGCCACTTATTCAGGCAATTTAGGTAACAATTTTGATTTTTGTAAAGTGCCCAGGTAAGGTAGGGAGAAAAGGGGGAATAGTGCAGTGAGTGTAGGGAGGGTAAGTGACATAGAAAAACAGAGCCAAAGGCTGCAATCAATTGAAAACAATTAGGCTAATTCAAGTTATGGGTGACCATCAGTTCCAAAACATTTTTATAAATAAACATGCTTCATCAACGTGCTCAGTGTCAGGCCTGACGTCGTTGCTCCTCAGGATTGGATCGATGCAGTAAAAGGGGCCCAACTCTAGATCATCCCAAGTCTGGATATCAGTAACACAGACTGTTAAGGAGATCAAGCGGGGGAAAAAGAATAGGGAAGTCCGGAGGGGAACAGCTGGGCGACTGGAGCTGGATACCTGTAAACATATAAAGCATGGAATAAATGGGAGAGTCACTCTAGACCTAAATTCCCTCTATCAGATATGTTATACTTTTCACCCACCTGATAGACCATACAGGTATATTGAAACGAAGAGTGACAGAACAGGCGTCTTCTCAATTCCCAGACTTTCCTGCTTAAATATAGAAAGAAGACCATCAATATGCCCCTTCCTGCCCGCCTCTGTAGATAGGGTTCGAAAGCACAATTATATGGGGAACAACGTTAAACACCTACCCTACTGGGAATGGAAGGAGACCTGAAGGCCAGTAAGGAGTCACATTTCTATCACTCAGTCCAGTGAAAAGACAAACTACCTCCCCTCCGATGTGGAGAAAAATATTGTTCAGGCAAGTGCACTGAGCACCCTATGTGTCTCTCAACCACCTAGAATGGGAGTCTATAGGGTACCTTTCCGCAATCAAAGAACCAAAAAGAAAGAACAGCCCAGCATAAATCACGGATTGTAAATAACTCAATTCCCCAGCAGATGCGTCTCTGCAAGGAAAAGCAGGAACCACACTACGTTACAAGTACAAGGATACTTAGCCTCAGTATCCAACCGTGACACAGATCCAACCAACGTTGAAGTTAACAAACACAGTAATGTAATTTAGCACAACACAAGCACCTCCCCAGAACGGGGAAACCTGAATTCGTAGTTCGCCAAACTCGAATGTGGGCGCTTCCTAAGCCCCTCCCAAGTAATCCAATAAGGCGGTGTGCACGGAGGTTCAGGAATCAGAATACCGGTTACCGATGCGGGCGCTTCCTAAGCCCCACCAAGTATTCCAAACAGGTCCAAAATGCAATCCGATGAGCATACATCAGCCCACCCAAGACAGGACAAAACGAAGAGCAAGTTACACGAGCAATCCTCCTTGCTCGCCGGGAAGGAATAATCGGCAAGGCGTCTCTCCACTAACGCCGAGATATCCCATTTCCTGGTCGCATATCGTCATTCCTACGCGACGCGCGAGGAATCATGGGAATTGTAGTTTTTCCTGCTCGATACAGATTCGAGCTGCAGGCAGTGATTTACCAGCGGCCGGGGAGTTCTGACATAACACCCCCCCCTGCAAGATTCACTGACTGCCACCAGGTTTGCCCGGATGAGACAGATGGAACTTTTGAACCAGTCTAGGAGCATGAACAGCACCAACCGGTTCCCAAGAGTCCTCCTCCGGCCCATAACCTTTCCATGCTACCAAATACTGGAGCTTGCCCCGCACCTTGCGTGCATCTAAAATGCTCCTCACTTCGTACTCAACATCCTGACGAACTCTCACAGGTGCAGGGGCTTTAGAACGGGGACTCTTCGCCGGTTTGAGCAGTGACACAGGGAACACCGGATGAATCCTGAAATGTACCGGAAGGCTCAGTTTCACAGCCACAGGGTTTATGTGTCGAATCACCTGGTAAGGGCCAATAAACCTAGGGTTGAATACACTATACCTGCGGAAGCGGATATTTCTAGTGGACAACCATACCCAATCTCCTTTGTTGTAAAGAGGACAAGACCTACGATGTTTATCAGCCTGGGCTTTATAAGACTTCTTCGCTTTCTCAAGGTTCTTTCTAGCCTGTAGTACCGTGTCCCTCAACTGTACCAAACGAGTCTGTAACTGAGGGATCTGAACTTCTGAGGACGGGACACTCAAAGGGGCAAATCTAGGGTGAAACCCGTAAGTGCAGAAAAACGGCGTGTAGGAGGTAGAGGAATGTATAGCATCATTATATGACACTTCTGCAGTCCATAACCAGTCAACCCATGCCTCAGTAGTGGTATCAACAAAACATCTCAAGTATTGCTTGAGTGTTTGATTTAGCCTTTCGGTCTGACCGTCGGTTTGGGGATGAAAGCTGGTGGATAAGGAATAAGCAATGCCTAACCTGTCACACCAAACCTTCCAAAACTTAGCAGTGAACTGGGCTCCCCTGTCCGAAACAATAACCAATGGTAGTCCATGTAACCGGACTATATGAAGCAGTAACAACTGGGCAAGCTGGCTGTCAGTTGGGACCCCTTTGCAGGCGATAAAGTGACCCATTTTAGTTAGGTAGTCCACAACTACCACTATAGCTGTCATCCCCCGATCTTTAGGGAGACCGACTACAAAGTCCACAGAAAAGCTCTCCCAAGGACTCACAGGAGTTGGCATACTTTGCAGCAGTCCCTGCGTTGGACGATGATCAGTCTTGGCCTGAGAACAAATGCCACATCGCTGCACCCAAGCAAAGACATCAGGGCGGATAGTAGGCCACCAGTACGTGCGTAACAGTTTCTCCAGTGTTTTCTTTCCTCCTGTGTGTCCAGCACATGGCAGATCGTGACACCATTGGAAAGCCTGTTGTCGTAAAGCTTGCGTAGGAAGGAGCAGCTGCGTGCCTTTTCTTGGCAACCCTTGTCGTATTTTCCATTCGGGATGTAGGCGGATCCATGTTTTCCAAACAAAGGTTTGTATTCCTCTCTTGACCTTTTGAAGAAACTCTTCCGAGTGTATCACTCCTACCACTTTCTTGGGATCAATGATGCTTTTCTCCGGTGTAACAGTTATTGCTGGGCTGTTTTCTTGACGCGAGAGAGCATCTGCCTTCCGGTTGTCACAACCTGGACGAAATGTAACCATGAAATGAAATTCGGCGAAAAACAGCATCCAGCGTAATTGTCTAGGAGTAAGGTGACGAGCCGCTCGCATAAATTGTAAGTTACGATGGTCGGTGTACACCGTGATTTGCTGAGAGGCTCCCATCAACCAATGCCTCCATTCTGTGAAGGCATCCTTGATTGCTAGCAGTTCTTTTTCCGCAATGGTGTAGTTGCGCTCTGCAATGTTTAATTTGCGAGACATGAAAGCGACGGGATGGAGATGACCTGTACTCTCATTCCTTTGAGAGAGCACTGCTCCGACAGAGAGTTCGGAAGCATCCGCTTCTACTACAAAAGGGAGTTTTGGATCTGCATGGGTTAGCACCGGTGCAGTGGTGAAAGCAGTCTTCAGTCGTTCAAAAGCATTCTGTTCTGCTACGCCCCACACAAAGGGAGTGTTCTTCCTGGTCAGCTTAGTAAGTAGAGTTACCATGTCGGAAAAGTGGGCGATGAACCTTCTGTAAAAGTTCGCAAAACCAAGGAGTCTGTGAATGTCTTTGATGTTGTGTGGTTTCGGCCACTCCACAATAGCACGTATCTTCCGTTCCGCCATCACTTGACCTAAAGGAGTGAGCATGACTCCTAAGAATTCAACAGTGGTGACATGGAACTCACACTTCATTAATTTGCAGTACAGATGATTCTGGTGCAAAGCGTGAAGGACTTGACTTACATGTCTTTGATGTTCTATTTCCCCGTTGGAATAAATCAGGATGTCATCAATATAGACGACTACGAAGACATCTAAAAAGTCTCTTAACACCTCATTTAAGAAAAATTGAAAAGAGGCTGGGGCATTACAGAGCCCAAAGGGCATCACCAGGTATTCAAAAAGCCCGTACCTTGTTTTAAATGCGGTCTTTCATTCATCACCGCTTCGCATTCTCACTAAATGATAAGCCCCTCTAAGGTCCAATTTGGTGTAGATGGTGGCGGATCGAACTTGCTCCAATAACACTGGTATCAATGGGAGCGGGTACTGATTTTTTATCGTTATGGCATTTAATGCCCTGTAATCAATGCAGCAGCGTAATTCCCCATTCGCTTTAGGGATAAAAAAAGCGGGGAAGCCGCTGGAGATCTGGAAGGCCGAATGAATCCCAACTTCAGGAGGTCATCCAAGTATTCCCGGAGATGTTCTGTTTCAGGTTGGGATAGAGCGTAGATCCTGCCACAGGGAATCACAGACCCCGGTTTCAAATCTATACGGCAGTCGTATTCACGATGCGGAGGGAGCACTTCAGCCTTGGTTTTACTGAACACCTCTTCATATTCTTGGTAGCAATGAGGTAGTACTACATCTTTCTCGGCGGCCGTGGAGATGTGGTGAGTAACTGCCAGAACCCTAGAAGGTCGTGAATCCTCTCGAAGGCAGTGTTCTTGGCAATAAGCGGAGCGGAAAGTCAAAGACTGATCCGTCCAACTGATGGTGGGCTCATGTTTTTTCAACCATGGGAGTCCCAATATAACCCCGTAAGTAGGGGCATGAATGAGGTTGAAAGATATGAATTCCGTATGATATTCCCCATACCACATCTCGTATTCAGGCGTATGTTGGTTGATAGGGCCAGATTCCAGTTCATGTCCGTCCACAGCAAAGACGACCTCAGGAACAGGCTTGGTGACAGGAGTCACCCCCACACGCCGTGCTTCCGCGAGATCCATAAAACAGCCAGTGGCTCCTGAGTCTATCATAGCTCTGATGTTCTTGGGGGTGTGATCTATCCACGACTACATGTCCAGAAAGAATAGGTGGTTTCCCCCGTAGTCCTCTTCTGTCACTGAAGGGATGAAGTGAGTGCTCGAGTTACTCCCTTCTGGTAAACTCAAGTGTTGGAGTTTTCCGACCCCTTTTCCACTGTGGACACTGCCGTCTGTCCTGACCGGTAGCGACCACCCTTAGGTTTCACAGGACATTCCCTTAAGAAGTGTCCTTTCTTTCCACAATAAAGGCAGAGCCCGAATTTACGGCGATGTTCTCTTTCACTCGGGGTTAAGGATGCCCGTACTACCCCTATTTCCATCGGTTCTGCTTTTCCCTCCTGCTTTTCCCCAGTAGCCGGTTTTTCACCCAAAAGAAGTGGTCTGTCCTTTCTTCCTTGTTCTCCTTTTCGTTCCCGTAATCTGTGGTCCAAACGTAAAGCCAAATCAATAAAGGCAGCACATGTCGTAGGTTGTGGTTCAACCTGAGCGATGACATCTTTCAGGTTTTCTGTGAGTCCCTGGTAGAACAGAACCATTTGCTTTGCCTCAGGCCACTCAGTTTCCGCTATCAACCTCCTAAAATGGTTCAGGTAAGTGACCAAGTCGGAAGAGCCCTGTTTAAGAACGAGTAATTCCTTATCTGCTGAAAATGTTTCAGCCCTCCTATCAAAAGTCTTTTCAAACTCTGCTCTAAACAGATCCCAATCATAGAGAATAGCGTCATTACTCTTCACTATGGGTACCGCCCACTGAGCTGCCTCTCCACCCAGATAGGAAATCAGGAAAGAAACCCTGGATGGTTGGTTAAGAAACACTTAGGTTTACAAGTGAAGTGTAACATTACCTGGGTCATGAATACTTGCACCTTTTTTCTATCACCCAAAAATCGTTCAGGGGGGGCCAAGGGAACAGGGGAAGGCATTTCTACCACTACTGAGGCAGGTTGAGGGGCAGGGGCCCCTGCATCAAAAGGGTTACGCTGTGCGGCATCAAACCGCGCCTGCAGTGCGGCGGTCTCTTGTCGTGAGGTGGCTAATTCTGTTTGTACCAAAGCTAGCGCTGCCAGGACATCGTCTAAGGTGGCCATCCCTTCAATCGATACAACCAGGAGGAGAAGAACTCGTGGGCCGATTATTCTGTCAGGCCTGATGTCTGTTATGGCTGGATTTTCTGATTAGATGGGATCAGCCCCTAGGGGCCCCTCCAACCCAGCCAGAACGTAATCACATCCCTCCTCAGGACCAACTATCCAGGCACCTGGGTACCTACCTGAGGATGGGGAACTCGCAATATACAAGCTCATATTATTAAAAACACCACTAAATCTATAGGGATACTAAGAATACTCACTGATTACTAAGGATAACTTATACCCTACACCACACTCATACATCAGTTAGTCTCGCGGCCACTCAGACCCAGACTGATCTACCCTAGGGCAGATATGACACACAATCCGGTGCGTCTACACATGGGCCTGCAGAACCCAATGCTCCCTTTTCCAAACGGTTCGCAATCCGGCAAACCTCCACGCCAGTCTCCTCCCTGACGCTCTCACTTATTCAAGCCACAATCTTGTGGGTATACACGCTGGTCTCCTACCCAACGTTCTCACTAACGCCGCATATCAACGACGACCACATTCCTATGAACACCTATATATATATATATATATATATTGGGAAGTCTCTTCACTAAGGGTCTGCTACTGCAATATTAGGAGTTAGCCAATTAATATAATGTACCTCTTATTCTTGGCATCATAGGTCCACTCACTCCCTATTTATGTGATCACCACTTACCTGATTGGGATTACTCATCCATTCATGTACCTAGTAAACACCTAGGAGATACATTTACCTAGATTGAACAAAAATATAAGACACATGCCAGTTTGCTACAAACTGGGGGTTATTTTATTAGAACAATATAAACATTTACACAGATCTGTAACTGACAAAGACTATAGGTAGAACACACCGCTGAAAGAGAAAAGATTAAACATAACAGGAACACTCCGCTGAAAGGGAAAAGATTAGACATACAATAGAAGTGTAAGTGTAACTAATTCAGACTACCTCACCTATTAGAAGGAAGATTTCTCTCTCTGCCTCTGGTGGGATTAGGGCTCTCTCTGCCTCTGGTGGGATTAGGGCTCTCTCTGTCTCTCCCTCCTTCACCACATCACCACGCCTCTGGTTCAGTTGCTCCAGCTGACAGCCTTCTTTGATGCTCTCTGCACTGCTTTCTCTCTCCTCATCTTCAGCAATCGTCTGCCTTCTTTCTCCATTCAAGAACTGCACTCTATTCTGCAGCTCCAGCAGACATTCTCTCTCTCTCTCCAAGCTGAATTGAGCTCCAAGCTGAACTGAGCTCCCAGCTGTTCTGAGCTCCAAGCTGTTCTGAGCTCCAGGCTGAACTGCACACCACGCTGAACTGAACTCCAAACTGAACTGACCACTCCTCCTCTCCTGTAGCTCACTAATATGGAAGCTTGTCCTTTCATGGAAAGTTACGGCCAGTAACCTGCCGCCCACCAAATTCTTGTACCTCCCCGTACCAAGGACACGTTCCCAGCTGGCCAGCCTGAAGTTGTGTCTTCGGAGTGGAGAAAAATACATTCCTTCGATAAGGGCCAGCCTGAGCCGGTTCTCTCCAAGCGAACAACAGCCTTAACTATAAACTTTAACTTTACCCTGAAAAGCCTCTCAGCTTCATCAAGATGGAGTCCCTCTAGCTCTAGGCCTGTAGGCCTGAAATGCCCCTTAGCTCTGCCAGAATACCTACATAAACCATACCAATGTGTCAAGTATGTCAAAGCCAATAGGCAATAGACAGGTTAAAGTCAAGAATAAAGGCATATTAAGCAGCTATCCTCTTCTAGGTCTGGAAAAAAGGGCTTAAAAGGGCCAACACAGGCTAAGAATACCTATACTAGATGTGAGCAAGACTAATGATCTATATCACTGCTAAATAGAGCCAAAAACTCTGCCATAACATTCCACCCTTAGATCCTTATCTTGCGAACATCAATAAACAACAACATCCATATAAACAAACATCAACACAATCTATCAACAAATCAAAAACTAAAAAACTCTCTAAAAAGAAAGACAACTTAAGGAAATTCCACCTGAAACTCAATTGTAGGGAATACAAACCTAACAACCAACTGAAAACAAATCAAAGCACCCTTGACATGAATGCTGAAACATATCTGAGATTGGATCTGATAACAACAGAAACTAACCAAAGCATCCTCAAACTAAATGTGCCTCAACTTCTAGTGATAACTGGTGAAGTCTAGTGATGTAGGGACTGATGTGTTGAATGAAAACAGCAAGGGGCCTAAATGGGGCCTACCTACTTCGGACAACTTAAGCCTAAATGAGGCCTACCGACTTCGGACAACTTAAGAACTAAATGGGTTTCAACTTCTAAAGAGAAAACAACAAAGGACCTAAATGAGGCCTACCTACTATTGTCAACTTAAGCTAATGATGACTCATGAAATCTATTGGTGTAGGGGCTTGTTTGTGGAATAAAAATAACAATGGGCCTAAATGAGGCCTACCTACTATAGTTAACTTAAGAAAACATTTTGGTGAAATCTGAAAAGTAAACATGACAAACTGTTTTCAAGGTCTGGGCAAACATTAATACATAATCATACTAAAAGACACACCTCCCAGGACAATCTAAAGTCTAGGGTAACCACCCTTTGATCAATCAAGGTGAAAATGTAAGAACAGTAAAAAACAACCCCATTTCTACAAGATAGCTGGTGTATATATATATCACTTAGTTTCTTCACACTGTGGAACACATGTGTGCACCACCATTCAAAAAAAAAAGTCCTTCATTGGCAACCATGATGACATGTATTTGCTTTTAAAAGTGGGGCCTGCTTGTAATGATTGAAAACATGGGAATAATGCAGGCCAAGGGATTATAGAAGAAAATCCTTTTGGGAAATTCACGATGATGGAGTCTGTCACAAATGAAAAAAAAAAGTGTAATTGTGTTCTTCAAAAAAAAAAAAAAGTCCAATGTCAATTTTGTTGATCAGTGTAGGTCACCACCCTGCATCTTCGGTATCCGGACACTTCCTCCGATGCGGCCATCCACCACCCTTCCGGTCTGGTCTGGTCTGGTTCCATCTTCCAAAAATAATAAACTAACATAAAAACATGAAAGTAAAAAACTAAAATAAGAAAAGGAAGTGGGGGGGGGGGGGGGGGTGACCCACACCAACACCACAACCCAGCAACCTAGGACAAGAAAACAAGTATCATTATTCTTGAAAAATAAAATTTTAATTTAAAAAGCACCCCGGGTGCCTTTCATTATTGAAAAGAAAATATCCTAATTCATTAAAAACATTCAAAATTTAACTTTTAATGAAATTTAAGCAGGGCCTAATCATACCCTAATCCTCACTAAGACAGCCCCTCCCTTCAGAGCAGGAGCCAGGCTACAGTGTGAAGTAATTTGAATCACTGCCAAATGATGATCTCACAGCAGGAGAAGGGCACTGCAAGCCTCCCATTTCCCTGATCAGAGAAGCCCGCCCAGGCCCACTGCAACTAACTAACTCCAAGGGCAAGAGTCTGCAAGAGTCCCTTATCAGCAGGCAATGAAGCTGCCTGCGTCAACAGCCAGGAAGAGCGAGTTCCCCCACCCTTACATAAACAAGCCGTCCGCGGAACAAAATTGGATTATGGCCAATCAAAAACAGGACAGGCTGCAGCCGAAGCCTGCAGGGAAAAAAAAAAACTCGTCTTCACAAACCAGCTGGTCTGCCAAGGTCGACAAACACATTTTTTGCAAGCTTGTTCCCAGGCCTGATTGCACTAACTAACGAAAGCCAGCATTTTTAAAAAAAAACAATTCTGTTACAGTGTACTGCTACTTAAAAGCTCCAGCTTCTAAAAAGACTTTTGTCTAACTAATTCAGCTAAAGGCAAGATAATTAAAATAAGGGCATTAATTTATGCATTCTGCATTTGAAAAAACGAATTATCATGAACCATTGTCAGCTGTTGAAAGAGAAATAATTTTAAAACAACATAAAATGCAGATACATTTCAACATTGTGTTTCGTTCAACCAGGGGCATCACGCAATTTTGCATTACAGTGTAATTAAACATGCAAGCTATTTAATCCAACCTAATAAAAGGGCCACATTCATATATTATGAAACAGCTATTTATTTTCTAACTGAGCATATTAACTTACCAATGCCGGTTTTGCTGCATACAGACACATTTATAAAAAAAGTTTCAGTTTACATTTTGGAAAATAATAATAAGAACACACATACATTTTAAAAGCACACGGTTGCCTTTCACTAATTAAAAGCACATGTTACCATGCACTGTCGGGCAAGATTGATTATTCTCAACCGGTGATCATTGCAACCAGCACATTCCTTTCTAGATGGAAAACCCTCAAAGAAATAATTAATGAAAACAGCCCCGTAGCGTGCAATCTAACAGGGCCATCTTTTTAACATTTCACTCATTTTAAATCATGCATTCAAAAATTATTCTCCACATGTCAGTGGATGCATATTAAGAAGCGCATTTAAAAGAACACAGCTCTCTCCGTGCAAACCCTTATCTCAATCCGACTAGTTGATTTATAACCTAGCGACCCCTACGAGCCAGACACATGAACTCACCAGTTCCAAGGCAAACCCACACAAATTCGTAGACGCATTTCAAAAAGAATGTGAAATGAACAGAACCCTTCACAAAGCACAAGATGTTACCTTTCCGTCAAGAAGCTGACAAAGCACGTAGGCAGACCAAGGAATCAGTAAAAGTCAAAATCAAACCATCAATCCTTAAAATAATCCACTGACTTTTATAGTCAGGTCAAATAACCATGCGTGTTAACAGCATGTAAAAAATAAAGACTGCCATCTCAATTCAAGATATTAACCCTTTGGCAGCTCAAGCACAATCATTCCCCAATGTCCATGGATACATGGGAAAGTCATGAGCACATCTCTTCACGTTTACAGATAACACGTACACACATTTTCAAAACGTTATCCCCAAGCACCCGAGAGAGATCCAGCTCTCTCCTGCCTAACGTAATGATAACATGCCCTGTCCAAGCCATGACCACATGGCGCTATTCACAAGCCATATTTACAAGACAAGCTCTTCACAAACAATATATCCAAGGCGCAATTCACAAGGAACACAGCAGATCAACATGAGAACATGCACCTAAGCGAGCGAATTTTGCGGATCTCGCGTTCGCGAATTTTGCGGATTTGCGGATTCGCAATCCGCAAAATCCGCGAATTCCCGCGAATTTGCGGATTTTTTTTTTGTGTTCGCCCGTGTTTCTGCCAGTTCGCAAGGGTTTTTACAATTTCGCAATTTGCGAACTTACCTGTCGGGTCGCAAGTTTTGCGAACTTGTTGTTTCTACGTGTCCAGCCTGTTTGGGACACTCTTCTTCATCACTGCCACTCTCTGTCACCACTGCCACTCTCTGACTACTCATGCCACCCTCTGGCCCACCCATGCCACCCTCTGTTTCATCACCACACCCTCTGGTTGTCCAGTGTACATTATTTTCGGCAAAGCAAAGCACACCTTCCCTGCCTCAAGTGACCTGAATTAATTTGGGGCTGATTAATGTGTCACAGAATATTTTTTTAGCTGGCACCTGCTTCCTTAGTGCGCCCTGATTAGTGATCTTTTGCACTTGCTAAGTGCTTTCATTGTTGCAAAATTAGTTACAACACCTGCCCTGCCCCAACTGACAATAATGAATTAGGGGCTGATTAATGGATTTTAACTTCCAGCCTGGCTCCTGCTTGTCTCCCTTAGCTGTAATTCAGGACCTTTGTGGCATATGTGTAACTATTCTGAGGTTCAGAGCAGGGTCACATAATAGTTTCAACTGGCAACTGAACTCTGGAGGGGCCCCTCAGGAAGCACTACAGGAAATGGCTACTAATGATGAGCCTGAACTTTTGAACCTGGTAAGTAGTTACTTTCAGTTTTGCTAAGATCGTATTTCTGCAATTTTGCACTTATTCGCGGGGCGCGAACTCACGCGAACAGTGCGAGCAGTGCGAGCAAAATCCGCTGCTCGCGGATTTGGCGGGAGATTCGCGAATCTCGCGGATTGCGGATTTCCCGAAAATCCGCAAAATCCGCGAGCGGAACGGATTTTCCGCCCATGCCTACATGCACCTCACAAGCCACATTAATATGGCGCTATTCACAAGCCATATTTACAAGGAGCTATATGCAAAGAACTCCACAAATCAAATTACAATGAACACATTTCACATTGCACAGCATAAGCAGATGCAGCAAGCAATTTAATGGACAATTTAAAACCATTTTTTACACACATTTATACAATTGGACCATTACAAAGATGTAACTGGCTCCCTCATGTAATGCCATCCTTCAACCCTGACAGTTCAAACACCAAGAAGAAAACCATTCCTTCCACCCTGAATAAGCCAAATGCCATGATGTAATGCAATCTCCTCACGCTGCAACCGTTCAAGCCCATAGGTCACACAGGCTACATAAACTGCAACATTACGCCAGATGGAACCGGCGTTCAGGGCACTCCCTCAGAACACATGGGAAACTCTCTAAGCACATGGCCAGGTCACACAGGTTTCGTAAACTGTTCGTAGACGCCAGATGTTATGGCTGGATTTTCTGATTAGATGGGATCAGCCCCTAGGGGCCCCTCCAACCCAGCCAGAACGTAATCACATCCCTCCTCAGGACCAACTATCCAGGCACCTGGGTACCTACCTGAGGATGGGGAAGTCGCAATATACAAGCTCATATTATTAAAAACACCACTAAATCTATAGGGATACTAAGAATAAACACTGATTACTAAGGATAACTTATATCCTACACCACACTCATACATCAGTTAGTCTCGCGGCCACTCAGACCCAGACTGATCTACCCTAGGGCAGATATGACACACAATCCGGTGCGTCTACACATGGGCCTGCAGAACCCAATGCTCCCTTTTCCAAACGGTTCGCAATCCGGCAAACCTCCACGCCAGTCTCCTCCCTGACGCTCTCACTTATTCAAGCCACAATCTTGTGGGTATACACGCTGGTTTCCTACCCAACGTTCTCACTAACGCCGCATATCAACGACGACCACATTCCTATGAACACCTATATATATATATATATTGGGAAGTCTCTTCACTAAGGGTCTGCTACTGCAATATTAGGAGTTAGCCAATTAATATAATGTACCTCTTATTCTTGGCATCATAGGTCCACTCACTCCCTATTTATGTGATCACCACTTACCTGATTGGGATTACTCATCCATTCATGTACCTAGTAAACACCTAGGAGATACATTTACCTAGATTGAACAAAAATATAAGACACATGCCAGTTTGCTACAAACTGGGGGTTATTTTATTAGAACAATATAAACATTTACACAGATCTGTAACTGACAAAGACTATAGGTAGAACACACCGCTGAAAGAGAAAAGATTAAACATAACAGGAACACTCCGCTGAAAGGGAAAAGATTAGACATACAATAGAAGTGTAAGTGTAACTAATTCAGACTACCTAACCTATTAGAAGGAAGATTTCTCTCTCTGCCTCTGGTGGGATTAGGGCTCTCTCTGCCTCTGGTGGGATTAGGGCTCTCTCTGTCTCTCCCTCCTTCACCACATCACCACGCCTCTGGTTCAGTTGCTCCAGCTGACAGCCTTCTTTGATGCTCTCTGCACTGCTTTCTCTCTCCTCATCTTCAGCAATCGTCTGCCTTCTTTCTCCATTCAAGAACTGCACTCTATTCTGCAGCTCCAGCAGACATTCTCTCTCTCTCTCCAAGCTGAATTGAGCTCCAAGCTGAACTGAGCTCCCAGCTGTTCTGAGCTCCAAGCTGTTCTGAGCTCCAGGCTGAACTGCACACCACGCTGAACTGAACTCCAAACTGAACTGACCACTCCTCCTCTCCTGTAGCTCACTAATATGGAAGCTTGTCCTTTCATGGAAAGTTACGGCCAGTAACCTGCCGCCCACCAAATTCTTGTACCTCCCCGTACCAAGGACACGTTCCCAGCTGGCCAGCCTGAAGTTGTGTCTTCGGAGTGGAGAAAAATACATTCCTTCGATAAGGGCCAGCCTGAGCCGGTTCTCTCCAAGCGAACAACAGCCTTAACTATAAACTTTAACTTTACCCTGAAAAGCCTCTCAGCTTCATCAAGATGGAGTCCCTCTAGCTCTAGGCCTGTAGGCCTGAAATGCCCCTTAGCTCTGCCAGAATACCTACATAAACCATACCAATGTGTCAAGTATGTCAAAGCCAATAGGCAATAGACAGGTTAAAGTCAAGAATAAAGGCATATTAAGCAGCTATCCTCTTCTAGGTCTGGAAAAAAGGGCTTAAAAGGGCCAACACAGGCTAAGAATACCTATACAAGATGTGAGCAAGACTAATGATCTATATCACTGCTAAATAGAGCCAAAAACTCTGCCATAACAACGTCGTTGCTCCTCAGGATTGGATCGATGCAGTAAAAGGGGCCCACCTCTAGATCATCCCAAGTCTGGATATCAGTAACACAGACTATTAAGGAGATCAAGCGGGGGAAAAAGAATAGGGAAGTCCGGAGGGGAACAGCTGGGCGACTGGAGCTGGATACCTGTAAACATATAAAGCATGGAATAAATGGGAGAGTCACTCTAGACCTAAATTCCCTCTATCAGATATGTTATACTTTTCACCCACCTGATAGACCATACAGGTATATTGAAACGAAGAGTGACAGAACAGGTGTCTTCTCAATTCTTTCCTGCTTAAATATAGAAAGAAGACCATCAATATGCCCCTTCCTGCCCGCCTCTGCAGATAGGGTTCGAAAGCACAATTATATGGGGAACAACGTTAAACACCTACCCTACTGGGAATGGAAGGAGACCTGAAGGCCAGTAAGGAGTCACATTTCTATCACTCAGTCCAGTGAAAAGACAAACTACCTCCCCTCCGATGTGGACAAAAATATTGTTCAGGCAAGTGCACTGAGCACCCTATGTGTCTCTCAACCACCTAGAATGGGAGTCTATAGGGTACCTTTCCGCAATCAAAGAACCAAAAAGAAAGAACAGCCCAGCATAAATCACGGATTGTAAATAACTCAATTCCCCAGCAGATACGTCTCTGCAAGGAAAAGCAGGAACCACACTACGTTACAAGTACAAGGATACTTAGCCTCAGTATCCAACCGTGACACAGATCCAACCAACGTTGAAGTTAACAAACACAGTAATGTAATTTAACACAACACAAGCACCTCCCCAGAACGGGGAAACCTGAATTCGTAGTTCGCCAAACTCGAATGTGGGCGCTTCCTAAGCCCCTCCCAAGTAATCCAATAAGGCGGTGTGCACGGAGGTTCAGGAATCAGAATACCGGTTACCGATGCGGGCACTTCCTAAGCCCCACCAAGTATTCCAAACAGGTCCAAAATGCAATCCGATGAGCTTACATCAGCCCACCCAAGACAGGACAAACGAAGAGCAAGTTACACGAGCAATCCTCCTTGCTCGCCGGGAAGGAATAATCGGCAAGGCGTCTCTCCACTAACGCCGAGATATCCCATTTCCTGGTCGCATATCGTCATTCCTACGCGACGCGCGAGGAATCATGGGAATTGTAGTTTTTCCTGCTCGATACAGATTCGAGCTGCAGGCAGTGATTTACCAGCGGCCGGGGAGTTCTGACACTCAGTAACATTATTTCTGAAATGAAGCTGAGGAAGACACAAAAGAACAGTCGACGTTTCGACCTCTAGTGTAAAGGCAGGTAAAAGTTGATCCCTTGCATTGGGGTCTTCATCAGAACAAGAAAATACGGGGGAGATGGGCACAACCTATTAAGTACAAAGAGAATTACAATTAGGAACCAATCCATAATTATAAAATAAAATGAACAATTACGCACATCGGAGATGTAGACCTCAAGACATACAAAGGAGGCTTGTTGTACTTGGAGGAGAGTGAGTGGTTTCTCGTTAGGCATGTAATGTTCATGCCAGCATCAGGTCACTGCGAGGTGGAAAGGGTCCACCGCTCTTCTGTCGTTTTTGTCTTGTTCATTTGGACTGACTAGATGCTCTGCAGAGCAAGGGTTGCAGGTTTCCCTAGGAAGCAAGGTGGTGGGGGGCCCAGACGGTGACAGTGGCCGCCGGCAGGGCTTTGGCGGAGTTACTGGGCGATCCGGAAGCAGAGAGGTGCAACAATGTACTTCAGACGGCACATAGGGGTGCCAGAGCCTAACCTAGAACCTCATGGGAGGTCTAGGAACGCGCGTCGACGCCCCAGTAGTCCTTCAGGCGGTTGTGGGCCGGAGCAACCGGGGGTTTGCCTGGATACGCCCGCAAGGGGCGTGAGTAGTGTGATTACCATAATGGTGCAGCAGTTGGGTGGTTCGCCACTGTGCTGATTGGCTCATCAGGCGGACAGGTGGCGATAATGCGGCCTGCCCTTGGATCGCCCGTAAGATAACCCACCGTGATTACATAATGTTGTATGTAATAATAAACCTGCAGCAATTTTTCCCAATCTTAACACTTGTGTCTGTGTGTTATTTGCGGGATGTTGTGTAAGTTGGGGGCGGGGGGTTCCTGTTGCCCTGATGTGACTATGCGCCTGCCCGAGGCCACGCAGTGGCCATCAGGAGGGCGGGCCCCTAGTCACGGAGGGCTGCCCCCCCCCCGTCCCGTACAGTGGTCACTCCTCCCCTGGGCAGGCGACGCCCAGTTGGAGGGAGGCAGGTCAGTGACGCGCGTCCGGGGCGGCAGGCAGGCAGAGGGGCTATATCTCTCCCCCTCGCCTTGTTTAGGCCTCTTTGACGCTCCGAACGTCGCCCGCATTACGTCGGGACACTCTTTCCCCTCCCTACCTCTAACCCAGAATGTCTGCTAGGGGGGGCTCCCAAGGGAGTTTTAATGTGTTCCTTTTTCGTTGCAGGCGGAGTTACTGGGCGATCCGGAAGCAGAGAGGTGCAACAATGTACTTCAAACGGCACATGGGGGTGCCAGAGCCTAACCTAGAACCTCATGGGAGGTCTAGGAACGCGCGTCGGCGCCCCAGTAGTCCTTCGGGCGGTTGTGGGCATGAGCAACCGGGGGTTTGTCTGGATACGCCCCGCAAGGGGCGTGAGTAGTGTGATTACCATAATGGTGCAGCAGTTGGGTGGTTCGCCACTGTGCTGATTGGCTCATCAGGCGGGCAGGTGGCGAGAATGCGGCCTGCCCTTGGATCGCCCGTAAGATAACCCATAGTGATTACATAATGTTGTATGTAATAATAAACCTGCAGCAATTTTTCCCAATCTTAACACTCGTGTCTGTGTGTTATTTACGGGATGTTGTGTAAGTTGGGGGCGGGGGGTTCCTGTTGCCCTGATGTGACTATGCCCTGCCACGGTCTGGTGCGGACGGGCGCAGGACAAACATTGGCGGCTGCGCTGGACGCTGCATGGGATGCTGGGGAGTGTAATCCTGCACTCCAGCACCCTGGTCCTGCTCTCCGGTCCCCTTGTGGCTCTTGGCCCCAAGTAGGCAAAACAGAACAGCAGCTGGGCTTCCCTCGCCGCGGGAGCCCCTTAAATAGGCCCCTCCTGGCGCAGGTCAAACGTTAGGGGTTGCCCTGGATGCCGCAGCGCTGGACACAACAAGGGATGCTGGGGAGTGTAGTCCTGCACTCCCCCAGCACCCGGTCCCACTCTCAGGTCTCCTTGTGGCTCTTTGCCCTTCGTAGGGCAACAGAACAGCAGCTGTGCTTTCCCTTTAATCAGTAAGGTCAGCGTATATGTGCTTATGTGTGCTACTTCGCCTGCTGAGGTTGAAGAGCTACCTATGAGGCAGGCTCACCTGTGCTTCACAAAGTGTTCCGCGGGGCTCATCAGACTTCCGGGTGAAAGTAGGGCCAGGAAGCGGTGTCTTCTCCATACACCGCCTGCTAAAAGCTGTCGCCCGTGTGTGTGGGGGCAGCTGCCAGATCAAATTGGTTGGAGCTTTTATTTGGAGCCCAGCTACACCAACTTGGGTCTGCTTCTGCCCTCCCGCTGCTACAACCCCAGTGTATAGCGGCAAGGTCAGGCAAGGTGTGGTGAGGCGGCTAGTCTGAACTATTTTGGCAGAGCGCTCGAGGGTGATTAACCGATCCGCCATTCTGTCTATCATCCTTAACTAAATAACAATAATTAAATACCTGCACACAACCACTGATCTTTTGTGTTAAACAGAAAAGAAAAGAATGTAACTAAGCATTCTCTGAACTACACAATGTGCAATCCTGGACTTAAAGCCCAGCTTCCCTATTTGACCAAACTGTGTGATCCAGGGCCCATCGCTTTACTATGTAACCATTTCTTTGCCCGTCCAGTTTGAGAGCACAGTTCAGTACAGAATCTGTACTGTGCAAAAGACTCCGTTATAGTATAAGTTAGAGAACATGACGAACCTACACATTTTGAGTAACTCGTAGCGACGTAGCACCGTCATCAAGACATGGGTTTGTTCTTGAAAGTTTCGTATTCAAAAGTATTGCTTTCAATAGATGCCACTGAATTCAGTGATATAAAATCGTATACAACTGAAACACTGAGAAATGTTGAAAAATACATTTGTCATTACTAAGACTTTATCATTTTTTTTCGTGACATTTGTAATTTGTTGCCTGATTTAATCTTTTGATGTCTCGGCACGTGATTTGACTCATGAATTCAGGCCACCCATGGCTTCCTTCTCCTCAAGGATGTCCTTATCCTTCTGCCACCTCCAGCTTCTCCCTCTGCCCGCCCAAGACATGTACTGTTTCCTACATCCTTGGAGCCCAGTTTATTCCAGCACTTTGAAAAATATTTCTTCCTAGCTTCTCGTCATTGAGAAAGAGGGACGGGCGCCTCCGGCTAGAAGGAAGGGCTCGATAAGAACTTGAGAAGGTGCTTGGAGCGCCTAGACGCGCCTAGAAGTGTTGTGCGCACTGCAGGGAATTCCCCACCTACCACATCTCTAAAATGTAGACATTTGAAGAGAGGGACGTGTTGGTCAGAAATCAGAATTCTATCGCCGAATTTAAGCGTATTGAGCAGAATGTATTTTTGAAGGGCCTAATGGAGAAATATTTATAGAAATTCCCCTCTCTCCTCAAGGTCATAAAATTATGTAAACCTATTTGAAATGTCAACGCTGATAACAGCATTCATTCTAACTCAATCCCACAGCAAGGTCCCTTCTTATTGTTTCCCATGAAATACGAGAAGCATTCTGGCAGTGCTTCAATATTTACAGGACAATTAGTGAAAGCTCTCGGAAGCCGGAAAAAGACGCTGAGCACACTCCACGTCATCAAAAACACAGACAGGTAAAACCGGCTGGAAGCTGACCTAATCACGGGTCACGGGGGTATAGCTCAGTGGTAGAGCATTTGACTGCAGATCAAGAGGTCCCCGGTTCAAATCCGGGTGCCCCCTGTTTTTCTTATAGCTACATGTTTTTTAAAATGTACGTCTACAATTTGTTGAATAACTAATGCCGTTGTTAGGAAAATATAACCCTTTCAAAGTTATACATAAATATATAAGTATCTTTTTTTTAACAAGCTCGTTTCGTTTTTATCAGGAAAAACACAGTAAACACCATAGTAGGGTAAGGTATTTTATGCTCATTGTACTTTCCAAATTCCTTGAACACCTCTAGACTGAGAAACAGAATATAGCTAAATGCTCCCAAATTTGGAAGCTATGAGAAATGAGGCATAACGTGATAAATAGGATTTCATGGTTTTATGTAGCCTGCAGACACTCCCCATTTACTCAGCAGACTCATGATTTCAAGAAAAATAATGTAATTTTAAATTTGGACCATCTGAGTATTGTGTCTATTTTTTAAGAAAGTGCAAAAACAACAGTTGATGGACAGAATGCAGAACAATGTCATACATTCACCCCAGTACAGAGATCTGGGCCTAAATCCATCATTTTTTATCTCACCATATCATTCCAGTTTGAACCTAGCCAGATGCAAATCAGTCTTGACCATGTGCCTCATGAGAACAGTCCAGCCTAACTGCCAAGCCAGGTCCTCCATGGACTGGAAACAAGCATCCTAGGACCGGTTTCGGGGTTTCACCCCTCTTCAGCCAGGATAGCTTGATTCCAGTGGCATGGAGAGCACGGGACCCACATCTGCCCGTCCCACTAGGGGTGACAAATGCAAAAACAACAGTTGATGGACAGAATGCAGAACAATGTCATACATTCACCCCAGTATAGAGATCTGGGCATAAATCCATTGTTTATTTTGCTCACCATGCCATTCCAGTTTGAA
Organism: Lissotriton vulgaris; assembly: GCF_964263255.1. Classification (NCBI taxonomy): domain Eukaryota; kingdom Metazoa; phylum Chordata; class Amphibia; order Caudata; family Salamandridae; genus Lissotriton; species Lissotriton vulgaris. The sequence goes on along the minus strand of NC_141693.1, from coordinate 1,749,512,948 downwards.
CCCAGTCATATGTAAATCAGTCTTGATCCTGTGCCTCATGAAAACAGTCCAACCCGAAATGCCAAGCCAGGTCCTCCCTGGACTATAAACAGGCAACCTAGGACCGGTTTCGGAGTTTCACCCCTCTCCAGCCAGGATAGCTTGATTCCAGTGGCATGGGGAGCACAGGACCTACATCTTGGCATACCCGTCCCACTTGGGGTGACAAATGCAATAACAACAGTTGATGGACAGAATGCAAAACAATGTCATACATTCACTCCAGTACAGAGATCTGCTCATCATGCCATTCCAGTTTGAACTCAGCCACATGCAAATCAGTCTTGACCCTGTGCCTCATGGGAACAGTCCAGTCCAAACATTCAAGCCAGGTCCTCCCTGGACTGGAAACAAGCATCCTAGGACCGGTTTTGGGGTTTCACCCCTCCTTAGCCAGGATAGCTTGATTCCAGTGGAATGGAGAGCATGGGACCCAGGGACCCACATCTGGGCATACCCGTCCCACTCCGAGTGAAAAATGCTAAAACAACAGTTGATGGACAGAATGCAGAACAATGTCATGCATTCACCCCAGTACAGGGATCTGGACCTAAATCCATCGTTTTATTGCTCACCATGCCATTCCAGCTTGAACTCAGCCATATGCAAATCAGTCTTGACCCTGTGCCTCATGGAAACAGTCCATGCCCTTTGGATTTGCTTTGTTCGCCCTAAGTTGGCAGTGTATGTCCAGACCTGGGTCTCTTGCTCACTTTGCCACTGGATTCAAGCTAACCTGGCTGATGACGGCTGATTAGCCAGAAACCGGTCCCATGATTCTTGTTTCCGGTCTGGGTAAGACATGGCTTGGCAGTTCGGGCTGGACTGTTCCCATGAGGCACAGGGTCAGACTGATTTGCATATGGCTGTGTCTGAAGTGGGGTGGTGGAGTGAGCTAAAGAATGATGATGGATTAAACCCAGATCAGTTGACTGGGGGTGAGTGCTTGCAATGTTCAACACTCCGTCCATCATTCCCTTTGGTTTTGCTTTGTTCGCCCTAAATTGGCAGGGTATGCCCAAACGTGGGTCCCTTGCTCACTTTGCCATTGGATTCAAGCAAGCCTGGCTGATGATGGCTGATTAGCCAGAAACCGGTCCCGTAATGCTTGTTTCTAGTCCAGGGAAGACATGGCTTGGCAGTTCGGGTTGGACTGTTCCCATGAGGCACAGGGTCAGACTGGTTTGCATATATGATGTGTGTGATAAGGATTTATATAGCGCACTACCACTCCAAGGAGCATCTTGGCGCTTAGATTCATATGCTGAAGATGGTAGCATTTACTGTTCTCAATCATCAGGTAAGGGCTTTAAACAAGTGTTTTACAGACTGAGTCCGCCAGGCTATAAATCCATGTTTTAAGGGATTTCCTAAACTCCTGTTCAGAGGTGGTTGCACGAAGTTGATGGGGCAGTTTGTTCCACCCCTATTACTGCCAAGGATTTTCCTCCTTTTGTTGCCAGTCTGAATTTTCGGACAATCCTCAGATTGGCTGTAGCGGATCTAAGTGCTCAAGTGGGGTGGTATCGGTTGAAATTTTTATACAGGTACCGTGGGCCATGCTTGTGAAAGGCCCTAAAGGCGATCGTTAAGACCTTAAACAAGATGCGCTTCTGAATAGGAAGCCAATGGAGCGCATCCAACGCAGCGGAGGCCGAGGATTTTCTTGGCCGTGTGAGTACCAGTCTTGCTGCCGCGTGCTGGACCATCTGCAGTCTATGCAGGGCAGATTTTTTTGCCCCTGCATATAAACTATTACAATAATCCAGTCTGGATGTAATCAGCGCCACTGCCACAGTGCATCTGGCTGATAAGGGCAGGAGAACCAAAAATTTCCTAAGGCCCTTTATGATGTTAAAGCATGAGCCAGCAACTTTCCTTGGCTGCTGTTTAAAAGAGAGGGTCTCATCAAATTTAATTCCTAGGTTTCGTGCTGCCACGATGGTGTTGGGCGGGGCTTCTGCCTCTTTTGGCCAACATGTATGAGGGGAAAAGAGATTGTTTTGACCGAACTGCAAGATTTCCGTTTTGGCAGTATTACATTTAAGGTGGTTGTTATTTATCCAGGCAAAAGTCGCCATCAAACACTCTTTCAGAGTCTGTTCGGCTTTTCCAGAGTCTTCATCTAAAACTAGAACTAATTGAGTGTCGTCGGCATTCGATATTGTACTGATGTTAAAAGAGGAGATACGATAAATTAAGGGGACCATGTATAGGTTGAATAAGGTAGGGCTCAAACTAGAGCCCTGAGGTACCCCTGACCGAACCATCTTCTCTTCGGAACAGAACTGGCCCAACATAGTAACCTGCCCACTGTGCATCAGAAAGTTCTTAAACCACTTTAACACGGTGCCCGCTATACCTGCACTAGCCAGGCGATGTAATAAGATAGCAAGGGACACAGTGTCAAACGCTGCAGATAGATCTAATAGGATCAGGACTGCCCTCTTGCCCTGATCCAGTGCAGCTCTTATGGTCTCTGTAGTAAACAGAAGGGCGGATTCTGTAGAGTGATGGGCTCTAAAACCAGCTTGATTTGGGTCAAGAATATTTTTCTCCTCCAAATAAGCAGTGAGCTGCTTATTGACACAAGCTTCTGCCATTGTACATACAGCTTGGAGAAGCGAAATGGGCCGTAAATTAGATAGGACTGAAGGGTCCCGTAATGCTTTTTTCTGTAAAGGCCTAACAGCTGCGACTTTCCAGCATGCTGGGATCTCCCCTGTTTGGAATGATGAATTGAGAATTGAATAATTCACAGGGTTGACCTCCTCTTTTATAGCTTTTAACAGCACATGGGGGCAAGGATCGAACGGTGATCCTGACTTAATTGTGGATATGGCTTGGGAAGACTCCTCCAGACTGATCACGGCAAAGGTTTCCCAACCTGCTGAGTGAGGCTCTTTATTTTGAATATTATGTATTGCCTCTAACCCCTCCAGGTTGGCCTGAGGGAAGTCTTTAGTAAGATTGATTATTTTCTGTTCAAAGAAAGTTGTTATCTCGTTGCAGAAGGTCTGGGTTGGCGGAATTTCCTGAGAGAATATTTTAGGTTTCCTAAAACTATTAACAATTTGGAAAATGTCCTTATGCCTACTTTTTGTGGCTGCAATCAAATTAGTATAGTAAGTCGCTTTAGCACGTTTAATTGATGCTTGATAGTTCCTCCTAGCCAGTTTATAATCCTTCTGATCATTACTATTGTAATGTCGACGCCATCTCCGCTCTAATAATCTCACTTCTCCTAGTGTTTCTTTTAATAAACTTGTAAACCAGGGAGCAGATTTTTATCCTTGTGTGGATTTAGACTTTGTCCCCCGAGATTTTATCCTTTCCCCGATGGTTCTCATCCACCCCTCATAGCTCTGGTTGTCAATGTTCACGTTCCCTATCAGTGATGGCCTACTCTCAATCACCCAACTGTTAAGATCTGGATGCTCTATGATTTTTCCCGGTATGCACCTGTTACAACGCATTTTTTACTCCGCACTACCATTACAACGCGACTTTTACAACGCATACCATTACAACGCATTGCGCTGGGGGGCGCTCTAGGATAGGGAATAAGTATAATTTACTATCCAACACCTTCCCTAGGGTCCACGGGGACTGGAGTTAGAATAGTAAATTATACTTACCACTATCCAGCACCCCAAAGCGCTATGCGTTGTAATGGTATGCGTTGTAATGGTCGCGTTGTAATGGTAGGTAGTTGTAACGGTATGCGGAGTAACGTCATACATCCATTTTTCCCCAACGTGGGAAAGGCATGCCACTTCCTGGTATAACCGTCTTCATCGCCTTTTTGTCATCGATTTTCAGGCTGAACTCAATGAATTTGTGATCCGACCAGGTTTGAGTAAAAGGGGGTTCAACCTTCATCGTGTCCAGATTAGAACTGATGCAATCTAAAATATGCCCAGCTTTATGTGTGGGTTCCACTGTTAGTGCCGTCAGCCCCAAAACGTGTAGAATCTCTTTAAGACATAGCACATTGGGATCACTGATGTTGTCCAGATGAAGATTTAAATCACCCAAAAGAGTAAAATTGGCAAATTTAAGAGTCAGATTAGTCAAGACTTCACTCACACTTTCTAAAAACTGAGTCGCTTGTCCAGGGGGTCGATATATCAGCGCCCCAGCAAAGGTGAATGAGTCGTGGGCCTGAAAGCTAAAGCCGAGACATTCTGCTCCTTTTATATCCGAAAGTTCCGTAGTGATACATTTAAGGGTGTCTCGATAGATAACTGCCAGCCCTCCTTCTCGCTGAGAAGGTCTGTCTAATCTCTGTATTAGGAAGCCAGGAGGCAAAGCCTGAACTATATCAGGATTGGACCAGTCTCTGAGCCATGTTTCTGTAACTAATAAACAGTCCAGATCTTTTTCTAGGATGAGATCATATACATGAAGTGCATTCTTGCACATGGAGCGGGCATTAATGAGACCCCCCGTTAAGATTCTACGTGTCTCTTTCATCGACGGTCTGTGGAATGGTTCTAATTCTTGTTTACATCCAAGACAGCTTATAGGGCCTACCGACTTATCTACATTAAGGGCCTGATGGCAGTACTTAGGTTGAATATTCAAAGATAAATAATATAAAATCCTTAAATAGCTGATCTTTTGTGGATACCTAAGCAATATGTCCGGCTCCTAGCTCGTCCTTAGCGCGGACGGGCGCAGAGGGGCTGGACTTTGGCTTGACTTCAGCGCAACAACAGCGCACCCGCTGCTCGTGTCCGCTGCGCGAAGAAGTAGCCATCTTCCTTTGTAGTCCCGTCTGCAGCGCTGGAGCGCTGGGACTTGTAGTTCCCCCAATATATCCGCCACGAAAACTATTCGGGCGTCTCCGGCCACAGCACCTAATCAGCTGCGTTTAATCGGAGGGGTCAGTGCAGGCTATTGCGGATTGTAGGAGTGTCAGAATTTGAAGCTAAAATTCAAAATGCGGCGCAAAGAAAATTGGGTAAGAATCTAAAGCAATTTTAAAAGAGCAAACAAGCAAACTATCACCCGGCTTTCCGCCTCAGGTGAGCATAGAGTCTCGCGAGCTAACGCGCTCCCTTCCTTTGTAGTCCCGTCTGCAGAGCTGGAGCGCTGGGACTTGTAGTTCCCCCAATATGTCCGCCACGAAAACTATTCGGGCGTCTCCGGCCACAGCACCTAATCGGCTGCGTTTAATTGGAGGGGTCAGTGCAGGCTATTGCGGATTGTAGGAGTGTCAGGATTTGAAGCTAAAATTCAAAATGCGGCCCAAAGAAAATTGGGTAAGAATCTAAAGCAATTTTAAAAGAGCAAACAAGCAAACTATCACCCGGCTTTCCGCCTCAGGTGAGCATAGAGTCACATATGGCCATGTCTAAACTGGGGTGGCGGAGTGAGCTAAAGAATGATGATGGATTAAACCCAGATCAGTTGACTGGGGGTGAGTGCTTGCAATGTTCAACACTCCGTCCATCATTCCCTTTGGTTTTGCTTTGTTCGACCTAAGTTGGCAGGGTATGCCCAAACGTGGGTCCCTTACTCAATTTGCCACTGGATTCAAGCAAGCATGGCTGATGATCGCTGATCAACCTGAAACTGGTCCCAGGATGCTTGTTTCCGGTCCAGGGAAGACATGGCTTGGCAGTTTCGGCTGGACTGTTCTCATGAGACACAGGGTCAGACTGATTTGCATATGGCCATGTCCGAACTGGGGTGGCGGAGTGAGCTAAAGAATAATGATGGATTAAACCCAGATCAGTTGACTGGGGTTGAGTGCTTACAATGTTCAGCATTCCGTCCATCATCCCGTTTTTATTTTGTAAGAAAGGACATCATATTTGTCGTGGTCCCCCATTTTTAGGTCTCTTCTACCAGACGCCGCAAGCTGTGTGTTTGCAGAAAGACCAGGTTAGAATGGGTTTAGAGCCCACCTGTTACTTGCCATTGATTGACTTTATTGTCACTCTCATTTACTAGCTTGTGAGGATTTACTTCCTCTTCTTGTGTTTGTTCCTCCCTGGAGCATGGACACATTACTTGAATCCTCCCACAGCTCAATTTCGAGGCACTACATTTTTCTTTTTGGTGAAGCATCCCATGAGAGTGCATGTGTTTTTTAGCTATCTCCCTTGTGTACCACTTTTACTTCTCTGTTGAGCTCCATGTTGTTCTCTCTTGCAGCCCCTCTGTGCTTCTTCCCCCAGCATTGCTTTCATGACTTTGTGCTTCTCCTCTGCACTCCATGCCGCTCTCTCACCCATGGCACGAGTTGAGTGTACACGCGGGTAGACGGCAAATACCCAATGTTCTCACAGGGTGGACACTGTCAACCCTGCCAAAAAGTTGGGCTCCACAGGAATATGCTAAACGTATCCCGGTGTAACACATTCAGCAGCACCTGCATGTTGTCTGCTTTCGTAAGAGCAGAAAGTTCAGGCAGGAAAGAGGCGTATCAAATTACAGCTAGGGCCATAACAAAGGTCGAAGTTAAGGGGCCATCGGGCCTCTTTTCGTTGAAGCATCCTGGTTGGGAGCTATCAGGAGCCTCACACCTCGATGCAATGGAGGGGAAACAAAGGCACACAGCTTATCACTTTACAGGAATTTAGGAGAGGCACACTTTTGACTTTGTTCAGTCCCTGTATACAAGAGATTTGTATGCACTGTAAGAATGTTAGATGTGTTGGTCTGTCCCATTATTTACAGAAATAACAGTTTAAATACCACTATTTTGTTTTATTTCTTTTATAGTGCTACTCATCCAAAAGCAGGGTGTCAGAATACTTTACAACACACATACACATTATACATTGACAATAAATAATTTGTGCTTAGATCAGTGTACAGGATGCATTATATAAGAGAGTGGGAGTTACAATCTGTTGTAACCATATTTCCTTGATAGTTTACTGTGTATGTATAAGAAGGATTACAATTTATGAACTGCAAGTAACAAAAAGATCTCTGTGTAAAAATAGGTAACCCACTTACCCATTTACATTAAATAAAAATCTGACGTGTGAGTGTTACATAATGTGCTTTGCAGAATACATATTAACTAACCTTGCTACGTTGAATTAAAACACAGACCTCTCTAACAAATACATTAATCTCCAAAGTTAAAATATGTTAACTTCCAAAGTTATCTCACCGTTATTATTATTCCCTTAGATTTTCCATCTGATCTCTGCAGCAGGTGTCTTAACCCCATAAGATTTTTTTTAATGGACTTTGAAACCAATTAAGCAGAACAGATTTACTGCCATGTGTCTCCCTGTTGCCAGTTTCTTTGTGGCAGGGTTTTATAAAAATAAGTGTATAACTTTAGACCAGATTTTGCATCAGGGTTGCGTCACTTTTTTGGCTGATCCCTAAAGCAAAATCTAATTTGTTAAATAACGTAAGGAACTCAAATGTATTCATGATAGACCTGCTAAACATATGTGTGAGGTCTTAAGATCTGATGTCACGTATTGTTATTATTATTATATTATTATTATTGTGACATCACTACCTGTGAGGTCATGGGCCGTGATGCCACTTTCTGTGATACCATATGCAATGCAATGTCACAAGCCTTGATGTCACACACTGTGATGTCAGGCGCCATGATGGCACTTGCATACTGCCTTACTTTCTTTGTTCCCCCTCTTCCTTTTTTAGGACTTATGCACTGCTCTCACCCATGGTGTGCTCTTCTCCCAGTCCTCTGTGTTACTTCTGCCCACCACCCCCAGTGTTGCTTCCGCCCCAGCTCTCCATGTTGCTTACCCCCCACACCTACCCTGTTGCTTTCACCAATAGCTTTTTCACCCAAAAACTTTTGTGCTACTTTTTTATCTACAGATGGAGCTCTATAGGTTAATAAAAGACAAAACAAAGCATCAGCATTGTTTAAAAGGCACATGCATGTGTGAAGCACACACCTACAAAAAGACACAGGCTCTACATAGTGCCTTTTTTGATAGCACTTTTGCCATGCTGGACAGTATTAGGGATGCTGTGGTGTATCATTGAAACCATCCGCAAAGCCAACAGATACTAAAGGTGAGACCTATTGCCTTTGCCAATATTTGTTTCCTATTTGGCAGTACTTAACCTGAGCGTGTGGTTTCCGGTGCTCAGCACCGGCCCTTAATTCTCAACACCGGAATTTATGACATGGTGTGGTGTCTGTCTAATTCTGAAGAATAGCACTCATTACAATGCATGCGTTTTCTACGCATGCCATTACAATGCAAGTTGTTACAACGACTTGCTGTAGGGGGTACTGGAGTTTGGAGTTGGAATACTAAATTATACTATTCCAGTGTGTGCAACAGTAGGGATGGTGTTGGATTGAAAATCCAACAAATCAAACACCGTCTGCCCCCCTACAGCAAGTCATTGTAATGACTTGCGTTGTTGCGTTGTAATGGTATGCGATGTAACAACACATCGTTGAAACGACTTGCGTTGTAATGGCATGCGATGTATCGCATGTGTTGGAAGCGAAGTTTCCCAACTCTGAGATGAGCACAACAGTTGTAAAAAAATTAAATGTACATTAATTATGAATGATACCTGCTGCGCACACCTCTTTTTATTGCTATGGGTGACATGGAATAATTTGAATTTTCTCACATTTTCTCAGTGTGGTATCCTATAGTTGTGTTGGTACTGTCATTGTTAGTGTTGACAGGGGAGTGGGTGGTGCAACCTACAGTGGCCTCCTGCGTAGGGCCCTGACACGTACTTTAAAAAAAAACAAATTAATCACTGCCTGATGTTGCTGGCTTTAGATGTCTAGGTGCTATACCGCTCTTAAACACTTGAGAGCACCTGTGCTTTCTCCCTAAAACATGTATGGAACATTGGATGTACCTAATTGGTTTAATTGGTTTATTAAATGTTCTTGGAATACAGTAGATGGTTACATAAACCAGTGGCATGAAAGTCAAGCTAAATGTGATAAGTGGGCAGCAGTTTGCATTTTAACAGCCTGGTATATGACAAAAATATATGTCTCACATACACAAAAACTTTAACAGAGGGTCCTAGGGAAATCTTTAAGGACCAGGTAGTGTTCAATCCCCAATCTACCACTGAAAAACAAGACAGAATTTAACCATTTACACATGTTTATATATTTTCATATCATTTTGTAGGAATGAATCCAAAAGTTCCTGTATGGTCTGCTTACCTGATGGGAGCTACAAGATATGGTAGGCTGTATCGAACCAACCATTTGATTTGTTAATATTACATTTTCAAATTTTTGCAGTAGCGTTGTTTATATTGGTCCAGACGAAAGCCTGGTGGCTGAAACATGTAGACCTGCTATTTCACCGCATATGACAGTTATCCTTTCAAACTGTTAGCGCTCTGTTTTTAGACTTGACACTATGATAGTGTTTATTAAAGTTTCTGGAATTATCCTAGTAGCCAATTTTAAAATTTGCACTTTATGATTTTCACCTTTTTGCACTGCAAACCTTCAGCATCACTGGGGTACGAAACAAGCTTAGTTTTGACACCACTCCTGGTTGGTTGCACGAATGATGCAACCAACCACCAATCCCAGATGACGAAGCGTAGCCAGGTATGTGGGCTGATGGGTTTCTTTCCTACTTAATACATGATGTCTTTTCTGTCTGGCCTAGACGTTTAGGAGTCTCTGTTACTCTATATCTCATGGTTTTGTTGACCAGTAGGTTTTTGTGTTGTTTTTCAAAAATATATGGCTGCCAGGAGAAAAACTGTGCTCTGGCTGCAGGGAAAGTGGGTGCCCGGAAAAGGGTATTAAAATATGGGAGGTGTGGGGCCAATAATGGGGGATCCCGATTAAACCGATAGAGAGGTATGAGGTTACGGAGACTAGAAGTAGGTGTCCATAATCTGGGGATTGCCATAGGTGGGGGGTGTCAAGGTCAAGCTGTCAACATGGCTCATGTGGTAAGAATGGGACGTTGAAGGGGTAGGGTGATTATGGCAAGACGTATTGTTTAGACATGCTTTTTCATGTATGTGGTTGTTTCACAAACAAATACTAAAAATGTGTTATTAAAAAAGTACTGCAGGGACATATGGATTGGAAAAGTCACTTTGCCAGGTATCAACACTTATTTTTATGTATTAATTTATTCACCCCAAAAATATGCCTTGTACTCCACAGAGAAGGCCGCTTAAAATACGTCCAGCAGCGACAAAGTCATTAGGTCGGACTATTTTAAGAATGGCCACACTATGAAAGGCAGCAACGTAAATCATTCTGTTTTTAAAAAGCATGAAGATATCTCCCAAATGTCCAGAGAGGATGTGGCCTAATGGCCAGGGCGTGCGACATCTAAACTGGGGAACAGGGTTCGAGATTAGGCAAGGAAACTCAACATTCTGTGATACTTAATCTCCCCCTGCTTAACAAAAAGGAATGTGGCCTTAAAGCGCTCGTGCTATATAAAACTAAAAAAAGCAATGCAATTGTGCACAGTGCACTATAGGCGTGTGACTCAGCAGTAGTTTGCTATTCAGGAGAACCCATCCAGGACCTCTGTGTAAACTCACTCGGAAGTCAGTGTTGTAGAAAGCCTCTACTGAACATTGTATTCACTTTCACCCCTCTTGGCTGATAAAACGGGCCGAGACCGCAGGTGGTCTTTCGGCTGACAGGAGAGTCAAGTGTGCAGTGTCCTCTTATTTGTACGCCCCTAGGCCGTAACCCCTTGTCCGTGTCTAGCACGAGAGCCCTCTACAAGTGTGAACTTTACTTTGATGTTGTATTTTGATTTCAGACATTTTAAAAAGGGTGTGCATTTGACATACAGTCGAGTGGACGATGTAGCAATACTGCCCACTGTAGAAGACTGGGGCTTGCAGCGCTTTTCCGGCTGTAGGAGCATACTGTGGCTGTAGTGTTGTAGCATAAAGCGCCACTCACTTTTTGGTTTGTTAAACAGTGCAAAATGCAGCGTGTTACTGATTCGTGATAAGAAGTGATCTAGGCGCTAGAGAGTTTTTTAGCAAATACTGAGGAAGCCTTGTAGTAGGACGTGGCCATGTAATTCCTATTTAGAAATAATGCTACTTAACACACTGACCTCGCAAAGTCTAGCAAGCATTGCCAAGACCATAACGTGAGACCTTCTGTTGACAACAGATGTTAGTTGTGAGTGTTTAACATACTAGGCCTTCAATCAATTCATTTCACAAGGTGTGGGTGATGAATGTACACCCCAAAGACTGTGGGGCAGTGACGTAATGAAAAATGAAGGGCCCTTCTGCAGAATGTGATGAGGGACCCCGGGGTCTCACAGATTGCACAGATATTAATTGGTTCTCTTCCAGGAGATCCTCATCAATAGTCATAAGCACTGAATATTCCCGCCCATGTGCGGGACCCCGGAAACAATATAAAAATATATATGTAAAAAACACATATTTCGTTCCCTATATATGTATGTACATATATTATTATTCTCACACCAATGCAGCCCCAAAACCAAGGGTAGACAATGTAAACAGTTCTATATATACAGCAATTAGTAAGGAACAAAAAACACATTAGGTTAAATTGTCATTGAACTTTGTGTTTTAATGAGTAAAACCACTCATAAATCCTGAAAATTGCTCATAAAAGACATTGTCAGCCTTAGGCTGCATTGAAAAGCAATAACACAGAAACTGAAAGCATTTTCAGCTAAAAACTGGCACTGTGCCTTTAAGGCAGCTATGACCCCAGGCTTCCCATCATGCCTCAGGGGTGACAGTTAGGTCAGTTGTTCTTTCCGGCTCCTTCTGTCAGGACCCTGGTCAAACAGCTCCCACCTTTTTTTGACCTTCTGTCAGAAATTCTTGGTGTTTTACTTCAATTTTTGAATTCACAGTTTTTTGCCTTAGAGAGATAGTGCTGCCTTTTTTGAGTTCAAAGTAGGTTAATTTTTTGTCAGAATGACTTCGCTTTTTGACTCCTGCCCTTCCTGTGGGAAGAAAAAGGCTTGGACTGATACACATCCTGTGTGTATACTCTGTCTTCCTGACACACATTCTGCAGGAAATTGTGATCACTGCAAGTCCTTGTCAAGGAGAACTCTCAAGGACAGAGAAATAATTAGAATTTATGGACTTTCTGAGAGAGGTAGGTTTCCAAAGAGACAGAAAAAGTGGAGGATGCGGTTGACGCCGGGAAATGTCCCGACTTGCTCTCCTTCGGCGTCGGGTTCAGCGTGGAAGGTTCCACCGATGACGAGTCAACTTCCCTCGACGGTGAAGACTTCGGCGTCGAGAGCTAAGGTAACTCCGCTGCCGTCAACCGGGCAACTTGCAGCGTAGAGAGAGAGGTCTCCGTTGGAGCAGAGGGGCTCGACGTCGAGACCTCCACCGTCGAAGCCTCAGGTCCAGTCTTTGACGTTGCAGCCTCCGTCAACACCTAGTCATCGGTGTTCGGTGTCGAGGCATCCTCCGTCGGCGTCTAGTCATCGACGCTTGACGTCGAGGCATCCTCCGTCGTCGCCGGGCCATCGGCGGTCGACGTCGAGGCATCCTCCGTCGGCGTCCCATCATCGACGCTCGACGTTGAGGCACTCTCCGTCGACGCCAGGACATCGGACATTGATTATCTAGAAGTACGGCTACCATTATATTCAGGTGGAGTCCCTATGATATAATTAAGCCATATTTTTGCGGTCAAAATTTATGTTGGAATCAGAGCAAGGAATTGAGGCTATTCTTTAGAATCCGTTAGACTATGTTTCTGAGTGACATCTTTTGGTTTGTTCCCAGACATACGGAGGACCAATCTCAACTAACAGTAACTGCCACTGTTGCTTAACTAACGACTGGAATTTTCTACAGTACTGTTCAGAAATGTGCAGGTATAAACCCTTATTTACCTGACCTAATACATCAGTTGGCATGTGGGTGATTGAGTCATTACAATTCCCTCTTCATCTTTGACAGATTTGTTCAAGTCACGTTTCCATCACCACCTAGGGCTTGCATCAAAGAACCCTTGCTTTCCCTCGCAACTCACCTAAGTAAGTCCTTAACCTGGGTAGAAATGGGTGATGGTGATTTACTTACCCGAGAGCAGATGTTTTAAATGAGACTATACATCAGCATATACTTAGGGTTATCTGTCTGAAAAGACTAATGCCATGTATTTTTTTAATTGAAATGTTAAACCATTAGGGTGTTTTACACACGGTTTTCTTGCGTTTAAATATGTTTAGATGATTTGAAATGGATTAACATGTGTAGAATGAATTGGTAATGTTTTTATATTGTATCTACACTGCATTATTGTTTGTCCTGATGATGGTCCTATTGACTTCTGCAACAAAGACCGAAACGTCGACCCTTCACATCGTCTCCTAAGGACATTTGTGTTCCCAAGAGCTTCTCTTTGCCAGCAGTTGGTTTCAGTTGCTCTTCCTCAATGATTGGAGACTAAGTTTTGTTATGAATTGATTTGTTGATTTTTCCATACATCTGTTCATGACATTTCTGTGGGTGATCAAATCACTTGTCTGTTCCCCTTTAATCGATCTTTGAAATATAAAATAATCCATATTTTCATGTATACTAGGATTTCCGTGTGTTCTTTTTCCTTTGCTCAATTGAATGTCAAATCTTTACAGATGTCTTGTTGACACGCCTGAGTAAGATTGATTACAACATACTCCAGGACTAATGCTTATAAATAAATGAAACTATTGAATCAACTAAATCCCTTGTAGACACCCTTTACCTTACATTGTTCATTGCCCAAGCTTACAAGGGTTTATTGGGTTACCCCTTCTTATCGTATATACATGTCAACTTCAGCAAGTCAGTCTCTCAGCCCACCCAGAAGATTCACTTCGTAGGAGATATGCTAGACTCCGAGGTAGGAAAAGTGTTTCCTTTGGAGGAGAGACAGTGTTAAATAACTTTGAAATGTCAACTGGTACTTCGGAGCAAGACTCAAAAAGGGCGCAGAATTACCTCCCTGCTAGGGTCGATGGCATCATGCATCTTCCTGGTCCCGAATGCCAGACTTCGGATGCGTCCTCTTCAGCAGGATCTGGAGGAAAAATGGGACCAACAGTGAGCTCGCTGGGACGACCAGATTACTCTGTCGAACGCAGCTGGAGCGTCCATTCCATGGGGGACCAAAAAGCAAAATATGCAAGTGGAAGTTCTGTGGGATTTTAGTTTGCGGACTGAACATCATCTGCCCCATCTTGTCACTCACGTACAATATGCACGGCAGCCATTTTAGGTACCATGGTCTCCCTGTTCACGATCGATTGCCAGCACGCTCCCCAGACCCTGCGATCATCCCCCGCACACCCTGGCTGCCCCCGCTCTCACATGCATAAGTCATAAACCCTCCCCTTCTGCATGACTCTGTCCTTGGGAGTCACACCCGAGCTTGACCAACACCTCCTTTCCCTTCATGAATACCCCTCTTTTGATAAACCCTCCCTCTACGCTCAATTGTCCACGCGGACCATTCCTTTCATGAATACCTCTCCTTTGATGACCCCTTCCTCTGAGCCCGATTGTCTGCACGGGTCCCAGGCCATCCCCTAGCCGGAGGATACAGTTTATTGCCCCTACTGTATGAAGTCGCCCCCTCTTCAAAGGGGCTACTATTGATCATGGCCTCCCCACCCCCTGAGATCCGATCAGGCGCACACATTCTAAAGAATCGGCGGAACATCCAGCTACGTGATAGCCCCCTTCCTATTGTATATGGGTGAGGACCTCTACTATAGCTACGTGGGAATGGGCCGGAAACGGGGATTCCGGGAATGTCTTCACAGTGTCTTTATTGTAATAAAGAATGGTCACATGCCATAAACCAGTGTATAAAAGGCCAAGCCTCAGAGAGGCTGTTAGAGCACCTCGAAACGATACCTTGTTGTCTGATCTGATGTGTTCTGCTCCGTCGGAATAAAACCTCTATTTCCTGCCTTCCAGTCTCCAGCGCCTGCCTCTTTGTTTGGTAACTAGAATGGTATAGAGGCGGTTAGCGCCGGGCAACTTTGAAACAGGCCATCAGCCCTACCTTTTTTCTACAGTTCTGTTCCATCAACCTCCTCCTGTGCAGACATTGATCACAGACACTTCTCTGTTAGGCTGGGGAGCACACATGGGTCAGCTACAAGTACAGGGTCTGTGGTCTCCCAAAGAAAGTACCTACCACATCAACATGCTGGAGTTGAGAGCAGTCCACTTAGCTCTCAAAGCGTTCCTTCCCTCGATTCAAAAAGCTTCAGTGTTAGTACAGACAGACAACACCACCACAATGTACTACCTGAACAAACAGGGGGGAACACGCTCAAGGACTCTTTCATTGGAAGCCCAACGCATCTGGCATTTGCATCTGGCTCGCAAGTTGTCCGTCACAGCAGTCCACCTCCCAGGAGAGCAGAACGTAATGGTGGACGCTCTAAGCCGTCATTTCGGCGACAGGGAAGACTGGGTCCTCCACGACGCAGTAGTAGAAGACATCTTCCAGTCCTGGGGTCGCCCCACCATAGATCCGTTCGCGGATGACCAAAACACCAAATGCCGAGACTTCGCCTCAAGGTTTTACCGGCCAGGATCGAGAGGGAATGCTCTTTTGATAGACTGGTCATGGGAATTTGTGTACGCCTTTCCACCCCTTCCATTGATCCCGAAGGTGGTGAGCAAGCTGACACGCTCGTGCAAGACGATGATCCTCATCGCCCAGACTGGCCGAGGTAGTGGTGGTACACGGACCAGCTTCACCTGTCAGTGACTCCTCACAAGAGGCTACCATGCAGGCAGGACCTGTTATGCAAGATGAACGGGAGGATCCATCATCCCAACCTTCCGTCACTGAGCTTGGCAGCATGGCTCCTGAGGTCATACAATACGGCCATCTAGGACTGTTGCAAGACTGCATGTCCATCCTAAAAGAGGCGAGACGTCTTTCCACTACACATTCTTATGCATTAAAATGGAAGCGATTCTATATGTGGTGTATGACGAATGGTCATAATCCTATTCAGAGTCAGGAAGAGGCAGTCCTCTTCAGCAGGATCTGGAGGACAAATGGGACCAACAGTGAGCTCGCTCGGACGACCAGATTACTCTGTCAAACGCAGCTCGAGGGTCCATTCCATGGGGGACCAAAAAGCAAAATATGCAAGTGGAAGTTCTGTGGGATTTTAGTTTGCGGACTGAACATCATCTGCGCCATCTTGTCACTCACGTACAATATGCACGGCAGCCATTTTAGGTACCATGGTCTCCCTGTTCACGATCGATCGCCAGCGCGCTCCCCTGACCCTGCGATCATCCCCCGCACACCCTGGCTGCCCCCGCTCTCACATGTATAAGTCATAAACCCTCCCCTTCCGCATGACTCTTTCCTTGGGAGTCACACCCGCGCCTGACCAACACCTCCTTTCCCTTCATGAATACCCCTCTTTTGATAAACCCTCCCTCTACGCTCAATTGTCCACGCGGACCATTCCTTTCATGAATACCTCTCCTTTGATGACCCCTTCCTCTGAGCCCGATTGTCTGCACGGGTCCCAGGCCATCCCCTAGCCGGAGGATACAGTTTATTGCCCCTACTGTATGAAGTCGCCCCCTCTTCAAAGGGGCTACTATTGATCATGGCCTCCCCACCCCCTGAGATCCGATCAGGCGCACACATTCTAAAGAATCGGCGGAACATCCAGCTACGTGATAGCCCCCTTCCTATTGTATATGGGTGAGGACCTCTATTATAGCTACGTGTGGGAATGGGCCGGAAACGGGGATTCCGGGGATGTCTTCACAGTGTCTTTATTGTAATAAAGAATGGTCACATGCCATAAACCAGTGTATAAAAGGCCAAGCCTCAGAGAGGCTGTTAGAGCACCTCGAAACGATACCTTGTTGTCTGATCTGATGTGTTCTGCTCCGTCGGAATAAAACTTCTGTTTCCTGCCTTCCAGTCTCCAGCGCCTGCCTCTTTGTTTGGTAACTAGAATGGTATAGAGGCGGTTAGCGCCAGGCAACTTTGAAAAAGGCCATCAGCCCTACCTTTTTTCTACAATTGGCGTCCCAAACGTTGGGCCCATCAGTGACTCGTGGATCCAGTGGGAGAGGTCCAGAAGACAGAGTAAACGACTGCAACGATCAGGAGAGCTCCTGTCCGATAGACCCTCGTCTGACAGCCGATCATCTGAACTTCACTGGTTCCGAACAGACCTCTCTCGAGTGATCTACGGTCCTGACTGGGAACCACCAGGAGTGCCGCGAAGATCACGAAGAATAGAGGACGATCGGGCGCTGGATTCGGAAGACAGGAAACTGTCCATGCGGTCCGGGTAAGGTCGTGTAAATGCGACAAATTGCGAAATGATTGTTTGATTTGGATAATACTAGTATTACTCTTTGAATTGTTGGTTCTTTTGGAGATTCGCTGTCTGCAAACGGAGAAGAACAGGCTCTCTCTTTGCAGGCAGTGAAGGATAGGTAACGCAGACCTTTGTCCCCGTTGTAATCCGTCGTGCCTATCTTCCTCCCTCACTGATTGATTGTTTGGCCCGAACTGTTGTTCGCGGATTGTTTTCTGGAGATTCTCTGTCTGCAAACAGGGAAGAACAGGTTCTCTCTTTGCAGGTAGTGAAAGGGTAGGTAACGCAGACTTTTGTCCCCATTGTAACCCGTCGTGCCTACTTATTCTCCCCATTGATTGTTTGATTGACCGAACATTGACTGTTCGATATTGGTTCTTTCGAGGTATTCACCGCCTGCAAACAACGAAGAATAGAAATATTCTGTCTAGTCTTTGCACGCAGTGATAAGATAGGTAGTGCAGACTTTTGTCTCCGTTGTAATCCGTCATGCCTATCTTCTCCCCATTGATTGGTAGCCTGTTTAGCCCGGGCCGCTTATTAGAGATGAACCATCCAGCTCCACTGGAAGGCACCCCTAATAAGAACATGTTCATTAAGCATGGACTAGTCGCTATAGCTTATAATAAGTTATGGCATAAATATACAAAGAAGGACCCGGAAAGTCAGTGGCCACTGATAGGTTCCTTTGATGATCATAAAATAGAAACATTAGAAGCAGCGCTCCAGAAAAATAAGACTACGCCCACCATGCTCGATAGTGTCGGCATGTGGCGCAAAGAAGCAGAACAACGGAAGAAAAGAGAAGAAGCAAAAATAGGGAAAGAATTACGAAAGGCAGCCCACCTGGCCGCTAAGCAACTAGAAGAAGAAACAAAAGAAAGAGAGGAAGCTAGACAAAAGCAAGAATCAGGGTCGACAGGCCAATGCCCTGTTAGGACCCCCTCTACGCTCTATCCCGAGCTGCCCTCCAAACAACGGGCGAACGATGAGTTACTGCTAGGCCCTCCGATCATCTACATGCCCCCTCCATACGCCCCCTGCCAACGTGCTGTGAGTGCGAATGAGAGTGACCTTAGCGCTAGTGCCCCAGCCCTCACGGCCTCCGCACCGGCCGCGTCAGTAACGACATCAGATGACCCCGAGGCTACCAGCCAGACCAAATAGATTGAGCAAAGATGAGCGGGATGGGATTGACAAGATAGTGAAGACACTAGTAGAACGGAAAGAGAGCGAAGAATACACGATGGATATGCACAATTCACACGCCGGTAGCCACAGACGGCATTTCATTTTACGATTCAGCTACCACACCCTGAATGCATATGAGGATAGGTATCAGAATAAGGGCCCCGCTAAACTGACAGCTCTATATAGAAAGGTCGATGTTGGAGATTGGACTGAACACGATGTGACGGACCTCTTCATGCAAACGCTTGAAGTCTTCCGCCACCTCACGGAACAGAAACCAGAAGTCAAGATTACAGTCCCTGAAACGACCGAGTCCCCATTAGAAGTAGCCAACACTATGATGCCGATCAGAGAAGCGGCCCCTTACTGGGTTCCGCCACGAGGTCAGGGAACAAACGACGATATCAATCACACAGATGCAAAGGGAAGGGTTGTGTACAATTGGGTTTATCAACCATGGGATCAACAAGATATCTTAACTTTTAGGCAAACCCTGCCCGATTTAAGAAAGAACCCGACAGCATTTTATACCGAATTAGGCACAGCCTTGGGTTCGACGATAATGACTTTAGCGGACATTGACTTGTTTTTCGGGTTATGTCTGCCGGCTGACGTGTGGAAGCAAATCCGGAAAGCCGACCACACAGATCTGTTCGGACATACCTGGAATCAACTCAGTGAGCTAGATAGGCAGCGAGAGCCCGGAAGGAAACCCGTAAAAGATATACTGGAACTCCCAGACAAAATAGTTAAGAAGCTAAAGACATTGATCCCAGAGAAAAAGGTAGATTGGTCGATAGTCACGGCTTGCCGTCAGAAACCCCAGGAAGACGTATCAGAATACTTCTCCCGATTTGAGACGGTGTTCTCCAACTACAGTGGCCAAGACATGACCACCGCCACCGGACAACACCTGTTTGCGCAAAATTATGTAAAGGGTCTATCGCAAGAGGTCTCCCAAAAGTTACAGACGAGCGAGAGTAGTTGGGGGGCCTCCAAACCCGCGGCTATCCTTCAGATGGCTCAGTACTACGAACACCAAAAGAATGAGAGTGATAGGGCATCCGAGAGAAAGAAGAAAGATTTGAAAGAAAGGGTGATGATAGATCAGATACAAGGGGTAGCGGTCGGAAGAGAACCCCGCGGGGGGAACTACCAATCAACCGCCCCTAGAAATCCACCTCCTAAAGATCGCACCCCGACACCCCACATTGGACGTAGAGACATTAGCGAGGACCAGTGTGCCTTCTGCAAAGGATTCGGCCATTGGAAATCCCAGTGTCCGGTTCTGTTGGAGATGAACAGAAATAGGGACCCCAAGGACGTAGCGGGTGGACCGAGAAATAAAGGACAGGGACGAGGGTACACAAATGACACCAACACCGACAGACCAGGGAGATCGAACACGTTTGACCGTCCCCGACAGAACCAGTATCAACTATCAGACAGTGAGAATGCCCCCGACTTTGCATAGGACTGCCAGGGGCAAGGGAGGGATCCAGTCGAGCTCTGTGTTGACCAGCAAGGTCCTTACGTCACCGCTAAGGTCCTGGGTACAAAGTCTCCATTTTTGGTAGATACTGGGGCGACACGTAGTGTGTTATCGAAACGACTGATTCCAAGGGCACCCTTGTCTGGCTCACACATTACATCGATAGGTTTCGATGGGACGCCCTCCACTAACCCCCTGTCCGTACCTATCTCCTTTGACCTAGAAAACAACCTCACTGACACAACATTTTTGCTCTCCTCCAACTCCCCTGACGCCATTATGGGCATTGATTTATTAAAGCATTTTCGAGCTACCATTAGGTGTTCCCCAGATGGAGTCCGAGTCATCCTGTACGACAACCCGAGCATGTCCAAATCCTGCCCAGCACGACACATGTACTCCATAACTGACGCTGACCTGTCCTTGCTCGACACCCTGCCACCGTACCTATGAGCCAAAAATGACTGATGTAGGACGAATGATGATTGACCCTGTGCACATAACTGTAAGACAAGACGCAATGCTCCCGAAACTCCCACAGTATCGGATATCGCCCGAGGGTGAGAAGGCACTGGTAGCGATCATTCAGTCCCTAGTAGATGCAGGAGTGGTAGAGGAAGTAGTTAGCAATGTCTGCTCTATCCTACCCATTGTTAAGAAGCAAGGCGAGGGAGATGAGAAAGCGTACCGCTTCATCATCGACCTGCGGGAGGTTAACAAAGTGGTGGTACCCCAGTACCCCGTAGTCTCAGACATCACCACCATTCTGACCCTCATCCCGTCCACTGCCACCACCTTCACTGTCATTGACCTCAAAAATGCATTTTTCTCTATCCCCATCCACCCAGACAGCCGTTATCTCTTCGGCTTCACCCTAAAATCCCGCTCGTACCGATTTTGTAGAGCTCCCCAGGGCTACACTGAAAGTCCCAGCATTTACAGCCAGGCCCTCAAGAGACAGCTGGATGCCGTCCAGCTACCAGATGGAGTGGTATTGATCCAATATGTCGATGATATCCTTTTGGCGGCCGACACCACTCCACTTGCAATCACAGCCACTGTCCAACTCTTACACTTTCTTGCAGAAAATGGCCACAAAGTCTCCAAAAAGAAATTGCAGTTCTGCCAGCCTCAAGTGACATACCTAGGCCATCTCCTGTCCAAAGAAGGGAGGAACCTTACGCCCGATCGAATCCAAGCCATCCTAGACACCCCCATTCCAAAAACACAAAAGCAAGTCCGTTCTTTGGTGGGTCTTACCTCTTTCTGCAGACAATGGTTACCAAATTTCAGCCTCATTATAAAACCCCTACTTTCCTTGTTGGCCAAAGATGTCCCCTTCCCGCTCCCTTGGAACCCCGAATGCCAAGCGTCCTTTAAAGAGTTGCGGGATGCCCTTTGTTCAGCACCTGTCCTGGGAACACCGGATTACTCCAAGCCCTTCTCCCTCTTCACTCACGAAAGGGAGGGATGCGCGTTGTCTGTCCTAACTCAGCCCATCGGCCCCAAGCAGCGCCCTTGTGCCTACTTTTCTGCCACTCTTGACCCCGTAGCCAGAGCTTTGCCTGCCTGCCTTCGAGCAGTAGCCGCCGCTGCTGTCTCTATCCGTCAGACCGAGGGAATCGTGCTTTCGAACTCCCTCACTGTGCTAGTACCCCATGCGGTCGACACCCTTTTGAACCAGACCAAAACTCAACACCTGACTAGTGCACGACTGACGGGGTACGAATTGACACTACTTGCACCCCACATCCCTCTGAAGAGATGTACGACTTTGAATCCTGCCACACTACTGCCCTTGCCTGAAAATGACCCCGATGTGCCTCCCATACACGACTGTGTGACCCTCACGGACGAACAGACTAGGAGTAGAATTGACCTCCAAGACACTGCTTTTACAGACCCTGATGGAGAGCTATGGGTAGACGGCTCATGCATCAAACTCCCAGATGGCACCACTTCAGTCGCCTATGCGGTAACGACAGCCCGAACAGTAGTTGAGACAGCCCGCATCACACAACGATCTGCGCAAGCGGCAGAGCTAATTGCCCTCACACGGGCATGTATCATAGCAACAGGGACCACGGCAAACATTTACACAGACAGCCAGTATGCCTTTGGGGTGGTTCATCATTTTGGGCTCCTGTGGAGGGAAAGGGGATTCCTGACGTCCCATGGCACACCCATCCTCCACGGAGATCTGGTTTCCGCTCTGATTGAAGCAGTTCTCCTCCCCAAACGATTAGCAGTGATCAAGTGTCAGGCACACAAGAAGGTGACGGACTTAGTCGGACAAGGAAACGCGCTGGCAGATATCACTGCACGAACAACAGCTGAGAATAGGACAATGACACGCATGTATGTGACCAGGTCACAAGCAGAGAAATGGGCTAACGCTAGGGAGACCATTAGAGACATCCAGTCGGCCAGCACCCCTCACGAACTGACCGAGTGGGCACGGGTGGGTTTGAAGGACGATGAAGGCTGCTGGCGGACAAAAGAGGCCAACAAATGGTTGCTGCCTGACTCATACCTGATCCCCATACTGACCATGGCACATTCCCCCGCACACATAGGATCTGCCCCCATGATCGAACTCATTTCCAAAGTCTGGCACAACGACAAAATTCCCGACTCAGCCAAACGCCTGGTCCAGCAGTGCCTTATCTGTCTGCAACACAACCCGGGGAAAGGAACTGTGGTGCCCCGGGGAGGGTTTGGGGTCCCCGACCACCCCTTTGAGGTCCTCCAGATGGACTACATCCAGCTAGAGAGATGCCAAAGCTTGAAGTATGTACTAGTCATTGTATGTGCCTTCAGTAAATGGGTAGAAGCCTATCCAACCCGTGATAACACTGCCATGACTACTGCCAAAGTACTACTGAAAGAGTTTTTCCCCCACTACGGCCTTTGTCAAATTTTATGGAGCGACAACGGCCCCCACTTCATAGCTGAAGTTATCCAACTAATCTTGAAGGGGTTGGGTGTGAAGCAAAGGTTCCATGCGGTCTTCCACCCCCAATCTGCTGGTTTGGTGGAACGACACAACGCTACATTGAAGCTGAAACTGTCAAAAATAGTGGCCACCACAGGACTTAAATGGCCAGATGCCCTCCCACTGGCATTGCTATCGATGCGCTCCACCCCCACTAAGCACCATTTGACCCCCTACGAGGTTGTATTCGGACGACCAATGAACCTTTGGACTGCCCCCAAACCGACCTCCATTCATGACGTCCCGGACGTCCTACTGTCTGATTACTTGTACAAATTAACTAAAACATTGTCTCTCATTCATCAGCAGGTGCAGCAGGCCATCCCCGATGCTTCCAGGGGTCCGGGCCACGACATCCAACCGGGGGACTATGTGTTAGTCCGGAATTTTCAACGGGCGAAGAGTCTACAACCCCGGTGGACGGGCCCCTGGCAAGTACTGATCACCACCCGGACGGCTCTTCGAGTGGAGGGGAAACAGCACTGGCTGCACGCGCACCACTGTAAGAAGGTCTCCTCGACCCTGGCCACAACCGAAAACATCGACAACCAGGAAGAGCTCCTGAACAAGGATCGACCATCACTGAACTGCTATCCTGATACCGAGGCACTTGAACTTGCAAAATTCCCTGATCCCACTGTGCCATCCAGAGAAGGGTATTTCCTGCGTCGAAAGGAGGGAGCTTCGGCTAAGTAGACCACAGACTAAGTTAAATCTCAGAACGGTGACCTAAATACCACCAAGGGTCACCCGGAGAGAAGCTAAACGAAGTCTGTGGTTCTGCCCGCTACCGAGCACCTTGAAAATGATGGAAGCGCCAGATAAGAAGATGATGGAAGCGCCAGATAAGAAGATGATGGAGGCAGCCGGAAATACCCACTACAGGAACCCAAAGACTGACAATATGCACAAATCAAAGACAATCGCCTTCTTCATTGTCTTTCTCTTTTGCCTCCTCCTCATGACTTCCTTCTGGATCTTGGAGGAAAGCACACCTGCACATCAGATATTGCTAACCACTTCACAACCAATGACTATGAAAGAGCATCACCTGATCTCCCTCTCACCTCAGCTCCGAGAGAGGCGTAAGGAGTTCTGGAACAATTCCTTTGTACAACTGTTGCACCAGCACAACCTTGCTGCAAATGCCACCAACTGCTGGATCTGTGTACTGCTCCCGCATGCCACCGGTCACTCCATCCCCTTCATCCCTTCTCCTTTCTCAGTTCATGGCTCCTGCCTTGCCTGGTTGATCCTCTTGCAAGAAAGCCACAAGGACAACGCCACTTCCGGTCAGACAGTGTCACACTTCTACTACGGGTTCTGGCTGAACAAAACCGGAAGGACATCTGCTCCCTTTTGCCCCGTGCCCTCCGGTTCCGCCTTCCATATGGACATCCCGGCCAAAGAGCGGGTGGAAATGCAAGTGCTCCATAACCCAGCTAGACCCACCTTTTCCTACCTACGGAAGCGAACCGCTGCCACTCTGACTGAGGCTCTGTCTGTTATCAATGTCACGGGCCTTGTGTGCATCGAAGGACTGGGAACGCAGCTGGTGGGTCACAGTGCCTGCCACATCACCAGGTCATTGGACTCAATTGATCCCCCCTCATTTGTCGCTTCTCCGAATATGTACTTTGTTTGTGGCACCAAAGCGTACACTTGGCTCCCGAAAGGTTGGAGGGGTACTTGCTACATCGCCTTCGTTCTTCCCCCCACATACGTAGCCTCTGCTAACCATCACCGGCAGAGACGCGCAAGTGACATTGGACAAGCCGACTCCACTGGAGCACAGTTCCTTGATGCAGTGAAGGGACTTGTTCCCCTGTGGGGCCCAATGGCGAACAGCCGCGCCATCCGACACCTGACCCAAGCAGTAGAAACAACCATCAACATCACTGCTGGCATCCTCGCTAACAACACGGCTGAGCTTCAGGCGGTCCGCCTCGTGGCCCTTCAAAACCGCCTTGTTCTAGATGTGGTTCTCGCCGACCGTGGAGGAGCATGCCGCATCATCGGATCTAGCTGCTGCACCTATGTGCCAGATAACTCGCCCTCAGTCTACAAAGCAATTGAACACCTCCATAGACTTTCCTCGGAGATTCGCCAAGAGCAAGAAGGATGGTCGCTTGGGAGCTGGTTTTGGGATACTTTGAAGGACTGGGGATGGAGGTTGTTTACATTTATATTGATACCGGTTGTAGTAATATGTGGGTGTTGCCTAGGTATTCAATGCTTGCCATCTTTGTGTGTACTGATCTCTAACTGCGTGTGCCCTAAGACTTTGGACTTCAGAACTGAGCACATGAGTCCCCTCTATGAGGTAGAAATACGTGGCCTTATGGGGATAGATCCGAATTGACAAGTTGGCGAGATATGTTAAAAGGGAGGACTGTGGGATTTTAATTTGCGGACTGAACATCATCTGCCCCATCTTGTCACTCACGTACAATATGCACGGCAGCCATTTTAGGTACCATGGTCTCCCTGTTCACGATCGATCGCCAGCGTGCTCCCCTGACCCTGCGATCATCCCCCGCACACCCTGGCTGCCCCCGCTCTCAGATGCATAAGTCATAAACCCTCCCCTTCCGCATGACTCTGTCCTTGGGAGTCACACCCGCGCCTGACCAACACCTCCTTTCCCTTCATGAATACCCCTCTTTTGATAAACCCTCCCTCTACGCTCAATTGTCCACGCGGACCATTCCTTTCATGAATACCTCTCCTTTGATGACCCCTTCCTCTGAGCCCGATTGTCTGCACGGGTCCCAGGCCATCCCCTAGCCGGAGGATACAGTTTATTGCCCCTACTGTATGAAGTCGCCCCCTCTTCAAAGGGGCTACTATTGATCATGGCCTCCCCACCCCCTGAGATCCGATCAGGCGCACACATTCTAAAGAATCGGCGGAACATCCAGCTACGTGATAGCCCCCTTCCTATTGTATATGGGTGAGGACCTCTACTATAGCTACGTGTGGGAATGGGCCGGAAACGGGGATTCCGGGGATGTCTTCTCGGTGTCTTTATTGTAATAAAGAATGGTCACATGCCATAAACCAGTGTATAAAAGGCCAAGCCTCAGAGAGGCTGTTAGAGCACCTCGAAACAATACCTTGTTGTCTGATCTGATGTGTTCTGCTCCGACAGAATAAAACTTCTGTTTCCTGCCTTCCAGTCTCCAGCGCCTGCCTCTTTGTTTGGTAACTAGAATGGTATAGAGGCGGTTAGCGCCGGGCAACTTTGAAAAAGGCCATCAGCCCTACCTTTTTTCTACAGTTCTGTTCCATCAACCTCCTCCTGTGCAGACATTGATCACAGACGCTTCTCTGTTAGGCTGGGGAGCACACATGGGTCAGCTACAAGTGCAGGGTCTGTGGTCTCCCAAAGAAAGTTCCTACCACATCAACATGCTGGAGTTGAGAGCAGTCCACTTAGCTCTCAAAGCGTTCCTTCCCTCGATTCAAAAAGCTTCAGTGTTAGTACAGACAGACAACACCACCACAATGTACTACCTGAACAAACAGGGGGGAACATGCTCAAGGACTCTTTCATTGGAAGCCCAACGCATCTGGCATTTGCATCTGGCTCGCAAGCTGTCCGTCACAGCAGTCCACCTCCCAGGAGAGCAGAACGTGATGGTGGACGCTCTAAGCCGTCATTTCGGCGACAGGAAAGACTGGGTCCTCCACGACGCAGTAGTAGAAGACATCTTCCAGTCCTGGGGTCGCCCCACCATAGATCCGTTCGCGGATGACCAAAACACCAAATGCCGAGACTTCGCCTCAAGGTTTTACCGGCCAGGATCGAGAGGGAATGCTCTTTTGATAGACTGGTCATGGGAATTTGTGTACGCCTTTCCACCCCTTCCATTGATCCCGAAGGTGGTGAGCAAGCTGACACACTCGTGCAAGACGATGACCCTCATCGCCCAGACTGGCCGAGGCAGTGGTGGTACACCTGTCAGTGACTCCTCACAAGAGGCTACCATGCAGGCAGGACCTGTTATGCAAGATGAACGGGAGGATCCATCATCCCAACCTTCCGTCACTGAGCTTGGCAGCATGGCTCCTGAGGTCATACAATACGGCCATCTAGGACTGTTGCAAGACTGCATGTCCATCCTAAAAGAGGCGAGACGTCTTTCCACTACACATTCTTATGCATTCAAATGGAAGCGATTCTATATGTGGTGTATGACGAATGGTCATAATCCTATTCAGAGTCAGGAAGAGGCAGTCCTTCCTTACTTATTGTATCTTGCCAAATCAGGTTTAAAGTTTAATTCTATTAAGGTACACTTGGCTGCTATAACAGCTTACAGGCGGTCACTTTCCGAAACCTCTTTTTTTTAATTGCCTGCTGTAAAAGACTTCCTACAGGGGCTGAAAAAAGTGTACCCTCCAGTATGTCCCCATTCTACTCCCTGGGAGTTGAACCTGGTTCTATCAAAACTAATGGGTCCTCCTTTTGAACCCATTCATAAAGCTACTTTGCAACATCTTTCCTGGAAAGCAGCTTTTTGGTGGTAATCACGTCAGCTCGTAGGGTGAGCGAGATTCAAGCTCTCTGTTTCTCAGAACCGTATACTGTGTTTCATTTGAATAGAGTGGTACTAAGGACACATCCGTCCTTTCTTCCTAAAGTTATGTAAATCAGACCATTTCTCCGCCCACTTTCTTTCCCAATCCCTCTACTCCAGCTGAGAGGGCTCTGCATTCTTTGGACCTGAAAAGAGTTTTGAAATTCTATCTGGATAGGTCCAAGGTTATTCAGCACTCTGATCAACTGTTTGTTAACTATGGATCGATCAGAACAGGTCATGCAGCCTCGAAACAGTTTATTTCCAGGTGGATCATTTCGTGTATCAAGCTTGCTTACCAGTTAGCGCAAACATTTCTTGGGTTTTCTCCTAAAGAGCATTTCACCAGAGGTAGAGCTGCGACTGCAGCTTTTCTCAATAATGTGCCCATGTCTGAGATCTGTAGGGCGGCGACCTGGCGGTCCATCCATATATTTACCAGACATTACTGTCTTGATTCGGACACTACAGCAGATACCCAGGTAGGCCAGGCCTCCTTGCGGAATCTGTTTAACAGCTAAGTTTTTGGGCTGTTATGATTGGTCTTTTTCTGTTGGGTCATATACTTCTCATTTACCTGCGGGTGGTTGATGGGCTTGCTATTCTATTCAGTGCTTATGACTATTGATGAGGATCCCTGGAAGAGAAGGATAAGTTACTTACCTGTAATCCTAGTTCTCTTCCAGGGGTATCCTCATCAAAGTCATAAGCAACCCACCCGCCTCCCTAGGTAAATGAGAGTTATACGTCTCTGACTTTTGGTTTAGCCCTGACTTCAGGGTTATGCAAAGAACAACTGACCTAACTGTCACCCCTGAGGCATGATGGGAAGCCGGGGGTCATGGCTGCCTTAAAGGCACGGTGCCAGTTTTTAGCTGAAAATGCTTTCAGTTTCTGTGTTATTGCTTTTCAATGCAGCCTGTGGCTGACAATGTCTTTTATGACCAATTTTCAGGATTTATGAGTGGTTTTACTCATTAAAACACAAAGTACAAGGACTATTTGACCAAATTTGTTTTTTGTTCCTCACTAATTGCTGTATATATATATATATATATAAGTGTTTACATTATCTAGCCTTGGTTTTGGGGCTGCATTGGTGTGAGAAAAATAATATATGTACATACATATATAGGGAGTGAGATATATGAGTTTTTTTACATATATATTTTTATATTGTTTCCGGGGTCCCGCACATGGGCGGGAATATTCAGTGCTTATAACTTTGATTAGGATACCCCTGGAAGAGAACTAGGATTACAGGTAAGTAACTTATCCTTTTGGGCTCAAAGGGGGCCCCTGAAAGGTTGGATCTTCCTACACTGCAAGGGCCTGCTCGCTAAAGCAGACTGGCTTTTCTGAGCGTTAAACTATTTCTTATTCCATTCCACTGCACGCGTTTCTGCAAGGCATACAATGGCATGGCTTGGAGGGAGAGGGGGCCCCCTCGAGAACAAGAAACCCTGCCCCTCAGACCGCTGGGGCTGCGGGGCCTCCGCAACGCCCCTAATGGAGAGATGGAATTATGACTAGCGTTGTTAAATGCCACTTTTCTTTCTCACCGCCAATTAATGGAAGGATCTCCCACAACACACCAGAGCCTCCTCCTCACATCCTCAGTCACACATGAAGCTGAAGAACTGGCTCTTTGAATAACTCCAAGGGGACCACACACCTACACACTTGCTCAAGGGCCTGAATACCCTCATGGGTGATTTATGCGTATACAGATCAACATAATATATAACACAACACTCATTAGAGCAATGAGATTCAGCAAAATCACAAATCCCGCTCTTAGGGATCCCCCTGACCTGTGGTGCTTGAAGCAGCTTGAAAGCAATTAGCTGTCCCAGAAAGCAGACACCAATTGTTCCACGTTTGCTTAAACTGTCCATTGGTTAAATACCTTTTCTCCATAGCTCCCCCTTCGCATGACAACTATACAATTTGCTCAAAATATGAGGTACTTTTTTACAGTTAAAACAATCTAAATCTTTAAGTCGTGTTGTGGTCATTGTGATGACCTCATTTCTCAAGTGTGGCTACAGTAGAGTCTGTGTGTTGTACATTTCCTATTGTGTCCCAAATGTGCTTTTGTTAGTGAAGTTTTTATAGTCTTCTGCAGTGCTGTCAGTTGATAACTGAGTATGAAGCTTGCACCATCAGACATAACCTCAGTGTTTGTCTTCCTATTTCTGTTGGGGTGGAGGACCCCAGGACTGGCCAGCCCTGCTCTTATGGTATAACAAGATCCCAACATCCCAGAATTGGCATCACTAGGAGATGGATTCTCATTTTGCACTGTTTATGGGCCAAAGCATTTTTTACCATATGTAGCAAGTGCTTTAGAAAACAGCTTATAAGCAATTGAGGTGGAGGAGCCGCTGACAGATCAAGCAAGATACCTGACTCTGGCCTAGCTTGAGGTCCTCATGTACCTCTTGTACTCTCGAGTGTAAAATGAGCTGAACTTTCATGTGGTATCTGCCTGCCACCCACGTTCTATTTTCATGCAGCAAGAAATAAACATAAAGCACTACACTTTGATGTAAAACAGGAAGAAGAGATTTGGGGTAATCAGAACTTTCACAGTGTGGAATTTGCCACATTTTTGAGCCCAAGTGAATTATATCTCATGACTTACATTAGGGATTTATGGATCCAATTTTTTCCTTCCGTCAGCTAATGTCACTAAGCAAAAGTATAGTACATGATCAGTGACACCCAACCATTCTATAGCTAAAACTATAACTAGGCTAATCCCTATAGCTCTCCTTTTGGTAGACTCACTCCCCTCCACAGAGTGAAGGTATTTGTTGAAAATAATTTGTGGTGAAGGCCATGGTGTTATAAGGGACTGAGGGTCTGATTTAGAGTTTAGCAGATTGGATACTCTGACAAATGGGACGATTAAAATAATATATCAAGTTTGCTTTACTATAGTTGAATATGCACTGTTCACGGATGGGATATCTGTTATCCATGTGTGATTGAGTATCCCATCTGCCAGACTCTATCAGCCCCTAAGTTTGGAGACTGGACTAAGGGTAGAATTGTAGATGGAGTAGGAGAAGAGCAGGGCGATTGGAATTAAAGATAAGTTAATAACATCCCAACATCTGCCCCAAAAACATGCAGATCTGCCAGCATGGCTCCATTAATGCTACACATATAGTCCAGTAATTGTGCAGCATATGTACGCCTTACTCATTAATGGCAGCTAATTTGTTTATTAACACACAAAGTGTGTGTTTAGTTTCACCCTATGAAACCCAACTTAAATCACTTTTTGATTATGTTGGTGATCTGTCTTCATTCCTTTCATTCAGTGCTATTGCATAATGTGATGCACGTGTGGGAAAAATCTGGCTCTGGGACTAATCACATCAAACATTCCAATGGTCCTAGGGGACCAACAATGCTCTGCTATTGTTCCACTATAGATTGTATAAACAGTTGTTTGCTCTGAGCATCACAATTCTTGTTTTTTTCCCCTTTCGGGATCATATAGCTACTCCTGCTGCTGGATCGGCCAACTATCCCAGCAGGAGATAGCCATCTGGTTGTGGTGCCAAAAGTTGGAGGCCGTGGCCTTGGAGAAGGAGGAGGCATGGGCCTCTAGTCAGGGCTTTAAGTGGGATGAAAAAACTGGGGGGTCTCTGAAAGGGGCGTGGCAAATGTAATTAAGGGTGTGGCTAAAAAAACACATAAGCTAATAATCTGTGCTTAGCATATTGTGCTGCCCGATTTTTATTTTGCTGTTTCTGTCATTCCATTCACTTATGATACAACAAGTAACTTCGTACCTACAACAAGTAAGGACTAATGGCTTGACACGACGAAAATGTTGCTGCTCCTGAGTTTCAAAAAGGAAGGGAAGTCCAGAGAGAAAATGTCTCTCTTTAAAGGATTTCCCTTCCGATACAATGCTCACCTGGCATGACGTCATGCCATAACTTCTCCACTAGTGAGAATTGTGAGCAGTGCACATCGATGTGCCTACTGTACCTGCAGTCAGGAAAAAAATGGACAGCCTTGTGCCAGGGCACAAAACAGAGCCCGATAGAGACCCGTTTCAAGGCCTTCTTTAAAAAACTGCCGGTGCTCAGACCCGGTGAGACATGGCCCTCTTAATGCCCTGCCTCTATTTCTTTGGACCACCAGCTTGGACCACCAGCCATGCCTGCCTCAAACCCGATAACGCCACCTCCGCCGCAGCCTGCAGTCGAGGTCCATACTACTTGATCACCAGGAGCCCCCCTCCTCGTCATCTTCAACCGACCGCCTACTCCACCACATCCTCCATGAGCTGCCGCTCATCAGGCATGGCCAGTAGAACCTGGGCCTGGATGTGGCGGATGTACGAAAGGACCTGGATGCCCTCAAATACCTCTTTTATTGCACTTTTTTTGAGGAGGAGGGCAAAGGGCCATTTTTGGAGATTTGCTAGGAGGGGTGGATATTTTGTGGGTGGGTTTCCCATGGCTTTACTATCAGTCTTTGCATTGCTAGTTAGTGTAGCATTAGGGTTTAGTGACAGGAGCGGATCTAGAAGCTGACCTCTGAAATTGTCACACATTACACTGTACATCCACTTTTCCCTCTAGACTTCCCCTACCTGTAGTCCCTTGCCATGTATATATTCTTCACTAGGTTACGTACCTCTTCCTGCAGCCTAGTAGGCCCCCTACTAGAGTGGGAACGGAAAACTGTGACTATATATATGTGTGACTTTATTGCTTGATGAGGTTTTACAGCACCCAGCCACCTCTCAGTGATACTCAGTTAGTTACTGCCTTGTCCTACCATCTATAACTACCTACCACTAATGGGGTCTGCCAACAACATACACAAAAGTCACAATCTCTCCTTCCCAAGAACAACTTTAGTACCAAGTTCTTTAATTTTTATCTGAATTGATTAATTAATGTCAGCTACCTCTCTCAATCTTCCCAAATCTTATCCCCGGTTTTCTCCAATGGCCTTTCTAATGCTAGTGGTAGTGGGCTCATCTATTCTGAATGATACTTATGAGGTGAACTCCAACTTTAGAATTTTCAGAAGGATTGTGTAAGCAACTCAAGGCCTGAATCTCACTGGTAAAGTGAGTTACACAATTTTGGTGTTACTTTACTTTTGCAGAGTAAGTTTACAACTAGAAACTTTTCTAGCAGTAACTGTACAAGTAATACCTTTGTGAGTATTAAATCTTAATTTAAAAGGAACTACTTCTAGTTACTACTCATAAAGTTACTACTCATAAATTTACCGGTAGTACAGTTACACTGCAAGAGTAAACTTTCCCCTGAAGTGTAACTTTACATTTGCGAATCAGGCCATAGTACACTGTAGCTCCTGTTGTCCACTTTCCTATGACGATTGGGTACTTTGCGGATGAGACAAATCCAGTTCTGGCTCACTGCTCGTTTCTATGACTGAAGTGGCTGCATTGCTGAGAGACATCAATCAATCAAGCAGATCAGGGTTTTTTTTAAAGCGCGCTACTCCCCCGTGAGGGTCTCAAGGCGCTGGGGGTGGAGGGGTGCAGCTACGGGTTCAGTCGAAGAGCCAGGTCTTGAGGTTCTTCCTGAACGTCTGCAGGGTCTGGGGTGCCTGATGTTCTCTGGGAGCTGGTTCCAGGTCTTGGCTGCGCTGTAGGAAAGGCTCTTCCGCCTGCTCTGCAGATGCGGATGCAGGGGTCTCTGCCAGGGCGAGGTCGGCGGAGCGAAAGTTCCTCTTGGGAACGTGGAAGCAGACTCTCTCATTGGGGTATTTGGGTCCGCTATTGTGGAGGGATTTGTAGCCGTGGGTAGGAAGTTTGAAGGTGATTCTCTTCTCGACGGGGAGCCAGGTGTTGGGTCATGTGTTCATGTGTTCATGTCGTGGTGTCCCAAGGACGAGTCTGGTTGTGGTGTTCTGGATGGTTTGGAGCTTGTGTAGAAGAGTTCTGTTGATTCCGGTGTAGAGGGCGTTGCCGTAGTCCAGACTGCTGGTGATGAGCATGTGGGTGACAGCGTGGGCTTGGGCTTCGCCTTAGTTTGGGATGGTGCCGTTGATGCAGCAGTGATGTTCTCAGCCTTTTGCTGCCCAGATGAAGGTGCAGCAGGCACACCAAATTTCATAAAAAAGTTGATGGGTGTCACACTACTGGTGACAATCTTCTTCCTCTCCTCTTCACTGGCAACTTTCTTGGAAGAAATATGCTTTATTGGGGCCATCTTCTAGTTGTTTCACAGCCCTGGAAGTTGCACAAGCCGAAGTAGAAGAGGACTCAGATGATGTCACTGCCAGCCTTCTGTCTGACAGTACTGTGTGATGTCTCTTGTGCACCTAAAAACAAACAAGAAAAAAATTTGGTGAAATGTGGCATTTTAATTTGAATCTACAGACAAAATAGTTTACTGAGGTCCTTATAGGTAACTAACAATAGTGTATCCATTCCAAACCATACATAAACATAATATTTCAATAACATATAGATTGAAAAGGTTACTTTATGTGCCTCTAAGGTTTATGAGACACCTGTGACACCTGTGACAAGCAGGGGGTGCAGGGAAAAATTGAATAATTCTTAAAAAAATAATTACTGGTGTGTGCGTATGGCCTATGGAACACCTATGGCAGGCAAGAGGTGAAGGTGAAAATGTATAATTCTTACAGAATTACTGCTGGTGTGCGCCTATGAGACTAGACACCTAAGGCAGAAAGGGGGTGCAGGAAAAATGTATTCATCCTTAAACAAAGTATTGCTGTTGTGTGCCTATGGCTTTTGAGACACCTATGGCAGACAGAGGGTGCAGGGAAAATTGAATAATCCTTAAAAAAGTATTGCTGTTGTGTGCCTATGGCGTATGAGACACCTATGGCAGGCAGGGAGTGCAGGAGAAAATTGAATAATCCTTTAAAAATTATTGCTGGTGTGCACCTATGGCAGGTAGAGGGTGCAAGGGAAAATTAAATAATCCTTAACAAAATTATTGTTGGTGTGCACTTATGAGACACCTATGACAGGCAGGTGGTGCA
Organism: Lissotriton vulgaris; assembly: GCF_964263255.1. Taxonomy (NCBI): domain Eukaryota; kingdom Metazoa; phylum Chordata; class Amphibia; order Caudata; family Salamandridae; genus Lissotriton; species Lissotriton vulgaris. The sequence continues at coordinate 1,749,478,298 of NC_141693.1, read as the reverse complement.
GGGGAGAATGGAATAATCCTTAGAAAAATAATTGCTGGTGTGTGCCTGTGACATATGATACACCTATGGCAGTCAGGGGTGCAAGGGGAAAATTGAAAAATCCTTAAAAAATGATTCCTGGTGTGATCCTATGAGATACCTAGGGTAGGCAGAGGGTGCAGGGTAAAATGAAATAATACTTAAAAAAAATATTGCTGGTGTGCGCTTATGGCCTATGAGACACTTCTGGCAGGCAGGGGGTGCAGGGGAAAATGAAATAATTCTTTCAAAATGATTACTGGTGTGTGCCCGTGGCCTATAAGACACCTGTGGCAGCCGGGGGTGCAGGGAAAAGTCAACCAATAGAAAAATAAATTGCTGGCTTCTCCCTAGGGACGTGAAGAAATCCTATTGGAAACAAAGAAGCACAGGTGAAATGGAAACAATGCTTAAAAACACTGTACTACAACCATCCTCAAACACATTAAATTAAATTAAACTCATATCAGGGAAAAAAGAAAATATGAGGAAAAAAAAGCTTTGGCCTAAGGTGGAAGAAAAGGATTTACGCGCTGGCTACACAAAAAAGCCATTGAACACATCTTCAGAACAATAAGCAAAAAGGCATGGACAATAAAGGACGCATGCCGGCCTATGGCAAAAGTAAAGCACATTGGCTACACAAAATGGCCACCGTGCCACGCAAGGCGAAGACATGGACAACAAAGCACACATGCAGTCCAATGGAAAAAGCAAAGAACACTGGCTACATAAAATGGCTGCCTTGCCACATGGGCGGCAAAGGCATGGACAACAAAGAACATGTGCAGGCCTATGGCAAAAGGGCACTGCCTACACAAAATATCCGCTGATCACATGTTCACAAAAACAAGCAGGAAGGCATGGACAACAAAGAACACATGGAGGCCTATGGCAAAAGCCCATTGTCTACACAAAATGGTCACCCTGCATCATGGCCACCAAGGGTGAAGGCATGGACAACAAAGAACTTATGCAGGCTTATGGGAAAAGCAAAGCACACAGGCTACACAAAATGGCCACCCTGGAACATGGCCACCAATAGTGAAGGCATGGACAACAAAGAACACATGCAGGCCTATGCCAAAAACACACAAAATGTCTGCAGGCTACATGTTCACAACAAGCAAGAAGACATGGACAACAAAAAGCACACTTGCTACGCTAAATGGCCTTCTTGCCACATGGCATGGAAAACAAAGTAGGTCTACAATAAAGACAAAATGGAGTCCTATGCCAAACACACACACTGGCCACACAAAAATGGTCACCTATAATCAAATTAAAAAATTCAAGAAAAAACAAAATAGGTAAAAAAGAAATACGGTGTATGCCCTCCATCAAACAACAAACTTGTTCAAAAGTTCTTTAACTTCCTTCATTCTTCAAAAATAATGTGTTTGGTGCTAGGAAACTACCAGAACCATTCTTTGGGGTGGAATGCCTACTCGAAAAAAACATTTTGATTGATTTTGCTGCTTCTTGAGGAGGATATCTACTCAAGAAGCAGCCCTCTGACCAAACCGCTCGTATTAGAAAATCACATCGGAAGGCTTCCTAGCAACCGGAAATCTTGCTAGGAGACGCCAAATCTCGCTCTCGCTCACGCTCACTAGCTGAAACCTCGTGTTGAACCTGTTGTCATGCTTTTGCTCGAATGGGAAACAAAATTCTAACACGTGGCAATAGGCAGAATTTGTCCAGGACTTCGTGCTTAAATAGTAATGTGGAGTTGCATAATTACTCCAGTTTCATGAGTGGAATTCCGCGTGACCTAGAGATGATGCCGGAAGTCCAGAACTGCCTCCTGACACCGAATGTCAGAGTATAACTGGGTGCACACCCCTATCTTGTTAGAAAATCGGTATTTACGCACCACTACCTTCATCACCTCCCACTCAATCCCCACAGAGGAGGCCAATCCCACGTTGTCAAGCCAATAACAAGCAATTTGCTCACCCAGAGAGGCCCAGAAGGCCTGTCCATCAAGCAGAGCTTTACCATCGAGCCGGCCCAACTCCAACATATAACAGCCTTCAGGGTCAATAACTGCCCTATGCAGCGGAAAGGGCACCCCGAGTCTGATCCAGATAACAGTACCCCTCGCAAAAGCGAAGTAAGGAGTGTTATTCAATTGCCCCCCTCCACCGCTTATGGAAGGCTAGACCCTCAAGTTCAATCATGTGGGTTTCCTATAAAAATGCAATCTGCACCCCCTGCACTTCAAATATGCTGTGACATTATAAGGCTTGGAGAGAGTGGACAAACCCCACACATTCCAAGTGATCAGCTTAATCTGATCCGTCATCAAGCCAATTTCATTTGCAAATCCACAGTTGTCCGTACACCGCACCCACCATTACATTAGAGCTTCACTCGCCAGTCACACAGCGGGGCCTTATCCGCCCTACTCGCCCCACCAAAGGGAAGTAAAACATAAAGAAGCAAAGAAACCCAGAAAGTAAACCCCATCTCCCCCCAAGGACTATAATATACCTACATTCTGTCCGAACTATAGATGCCATTCTTCCTACTCACAAGCTAACTAAAGGCCACACGAAGAGGCCAGCTGAGTCTGTGACAGAAATAGTCAATAGAGGAAAATAGATCAGCTTGTTCAAAAAAGGAATAGGAGCAAAACAGTGTGACAGGACACTTAGCAGGAGCCCCCCTCTGGCCAGCGCCTCTCCAGCCAATAAAGGAAAATAAATCAGGATGAGTCAACATAAGGATAATAAATGCAGCCACCACACCGCAATAGTACATTTGAGGCAGTCGCCTCATAGCCTTCCACCATCGGCCAGTCAGGAGTCAAATGGGGCCATTGGCTTTGCCGGGGGTAATCACCCGAAGTGTGTCCTCCAGCCCCAGCACTGTTGAGTCCTCAGAGCTGGTAGTAGAACTCCAATGGGTAGGGGACGTGCGCTATGGGGAACTCTCACCAGCTCCCAATGACTCTGTTGTCTCTATTGCCCTCGTGTTCTCCGGGCCCGCTTGTGACTTAGTAAGTCCATGTACCCCCTGGGGCGAGATCACTGTTGTCTTGGGCACGGCGGTCGACACTGCTTTGCCTGCTCTGGCCTAACCATCTCTTTATCATTCAGTTCTAACCAGTCCCATGCCGAAGCAGGTTCTGTAAAGTAATGAACCTGATCCTCCACCTGGGTCCACAGTCTGGCCGGAATAGCAAAGAATAGATGAGCCCAAGTTCTCGAAGCCTCATCTTGACTGCAAATAATGAAGCCCTCTCGGTCTGCCCCTGGGGTGTGAAGTCAGAATAGAGAGAATCCCTTGTGTTCCCCACTTCAAAGGGGCAATGATTGCAAGCCCGCTGTAACAGGAAATCCCTATCACCGAAATGTAGGCAGCGGGTGACTACTGGGTGAGGTGGGGCACGGGATTAAGCAAATGTGCAGGGACTCTAGGAACATGTTCCAGGGTGTAAAACTTGGACAGTCCCTCCGAGGCCACCACCTCCTGGGGCCAGTCCTCCAGAAAGCCCAGCATGGAGTCACCCTCAATCTCTCCAGTAGTCCCACAACCCTAATGATGTTACAGTGGGCCCTTCCCTCTTGATCATCCAGCCTGGCTGCGAGCCATCGCATATGAGTCTCCAGGTCCGAGAGACGGCATTCTAGGCCTCAGGTGTCAGCATTTGCACCATCACCTCAAAGGTGGCGACTCTTTCTGACAGCTTCTTAGAGTTCTCTCGTTAGAGGCCCTGCTCCACCGTAGTAGAGTCGATCTTGCCCTCCAGATGCTCCCCAGAGGCATCAATCGAGGCAAAGGGTTTATCAACCTATTGTTAATGTGGGAGGTATCCCCGCTGCTCGCGCCCTACTTGATCCCCACCACAGGGGTGCTCGCTGGGGTGTGTTTAGGCATATGTTTAGGCATATGTGTGCATATAGAAATCTCTGCTCAGGCCAACCTGTCACAAGACGCAGTACTGATTTAGCCAAAGACAGGCAAATTAACTACACACACAAATTTGCATAAATGAGCTACACCACTATATTTCAACAAAGTATTGATGGTTGCCATTCTAAAAATAACTATATCTACATTTGCATGAATACATTTCCCTCTCTGCCTTCCTCTCTCTTGCTCTGGGCCAAAGTCTGATAATGAGTCCTGTTCTCGGAAGGTGAGTGTCTGCGCACAGCAGCTGCACCCACACCCACCAAGCACTGGATAGGTGCCATCTGGGTATGTGGTGCCTATTACTGGGAACACTGTTCTATCCCAGGTTCTGTGATCATCACGGCATGGTTGGCACCTGGGCTTGCACCTGCAGATGTGATGCCTTGACCTGAACAGATGATAGCGCCAGCTGTGCCCTGCAAGTCTCATAAAGTACAAAATGGGGCATGAGGTTGCACCTGGCGTTTGACGGCTGTACCTTGGCATGCGAGGTGAACCTTGGGCACGTGAGGCTGTACCAGGCATAAGACAGCACCCTGGGTTGTCACTGGCATTCAATGGCAGCAGCTGAGTATTTGATTATGTACAAGGCACTGAAGTGTTTAGGGGGAGCTGTGCGTTGGCTTACCAAGCTGCACGTGCCAGAAGATGGCACTGAAGACTTTCTCTTGACAATAATGGGTGTCTAGCTCTGAGCCTGGCATTTGATACAATTGTCTGTATTCGTGAAATTATAACTAAACATTTTAAGTCGCGCCTGACATATGCAGCTCTAACAAGGCATAGATGCCAACACCTGGAAATGTGAGGTTGTAGCACGGCATAAGATACAACACTTGGCATTACACAGAATTTCCTCAGTCTCAGAGTCTGTATCTGTCACACATTGGCTCTACCTGGGCAAACAAAGCAGTGCCTGTGCATCTAATTCTGTAAAGAGTATGTGAGTCTTTGAGCCTGCGTCTGGTGACGTCAGACACATGTGATGGCTTTAGCTGGGCTTGTCATCATTGGGGGCCAGCATGTGATAGCTGTGTGTTGTACCTGATCTATGACAGCAGCGTATTTCTTAATGGAGTATATGCTTTAGTAAATCAGTTGCGTTTCATTAATTTAAGAAATGTTGTACATTGTTTTATTTACGTCAACGGTCTCCCGTTCCGTGATGTCATCAAGTCAAATCGTGCGAGGCAATATACTGTGATTTCATTAGGGCCATGGCCTCTGTGTATTTCACTTCCTGTGATGTCACCTGCGCCACAGATCAAGAAGTATCACGTGGTATACTTTCATCAGGAGTCAAAGGGAATGGGGCTTGTGTTGTTCCTGTGAATTCACTAAAGTGCGTCCCTATAATTTGTCCTATGACTTCGTGTCCACAACAGGAGAAAATTGATTTTGATAACAATTATTAGGAGGCTCAGATCACAGAATAAAAATGTAACCTCTAGGTCAAAGGACCCATCATGTATTTATTCTGATTTCATAAAACATAAATATTAGACTACTGAAAGCATCTCCAAGCGAATCACCATAAACAAACAAAATACTTCTGTAGGCAGAAACCCACAGGTTGACAATGTTTTACTTCTGAAAGGGATCCAGTCAAAGGGTTATATCGGAAAGTAAAGGTGCGCCCTTTTATTCTACGATCTGAAGGAAAAGGTAGCAATCGCAGAATAAAGGACTGCAAACTGTGTCATTACACATGATATACATGGTTTTCTTAGACGGTTGAAGCAGGACTAAAACTTAAGCTCTGAACACTAACCCCCTTGAACAACAGGGCTGAATGAAATGCGGAGACTTTTCTGTTGAAAGGTTCTCCACAGAGCTGCTTGGCTCATCAGGTGGGCAAGACAGCATAGGTTGGTTACAGCTGCCTGCCCTTGGATCGCCCGTAAGATAACCCACCATATTGCATACTTTTGTATGGAATAAACCTGCAGCAATATTTTACCAAACAAAAGTTATGTTGTGTATTTATTTACTTAGCATGCATGCACTGTGGTTGTGTGGGTAGGGTGTATTGCCAATAGTAGCACTATGCTGCGGCCACCCGAAAAGGGCATCCCTTAGTGCCATTTTGGCACTAACCCACCCCCCTTCTAATGTCGAGGTTTTCTGTTGAAAGGCGCGGCAGACACAGCAGTCAAGAACAAGGTTGTACCTTCAAATCACTGCCAGTGACTTTCCATTTTGTCTATAAGGAAAGCACTAAAAGCAACAAACCGGTGTAAGTGCCAAAGGGAAGAATTCCTAACATGCGAAGAAGGAACGCAACACACATCAGGCTGAGAGAGACCCCCGTCTGCGAACAGCACCGACCAGCGGATCGTGATCTCCCTCCACGTCAGACAGAGCAGGCAGAAGAAAGGCACACGAGTGCACGCCGTCTATGAATGACAAGCAACGGCAAAACCGAAATAAAAACAAGAAACCCGAGCTCTTGTGCGCTCCCTCCACTTGGTCAGTTTTCTCTCCGCACCTTGTTTTAAGTTGTTAACGGCAGGCGGGGAGCGGTAAAAAATAGTGCTGCATGCGCAGGAGTGTCTGTTTAGCGGCTGCTGGACGACGCATGCGTTATATAGCGGCTGGACAGGTCAGGCAAAATAAAGCGCGTGACCCAGCCAGCCAATCGGAAGAGAAAACAAGCTTTTTAAAATGTAATAGGACTCGTATTACGCGAGCCCTATTGCATTATAAACAAAAGTGCCTGCCTCCAAGAAGGCATGATCGGGAGTGGGGGGAGGGCGGGGGGTTAGGGTGGACAGAAAAGTTACATACTGCGGGAGGGAATGGAGGGCATAGGAAGAAGAGTTTGTAAAGTAATAGGGCCGATAGCCATGGAAGGATTAAAATGACGACATGGCCATGAGGATGAGGGACAAACAAGCCAGAAACAAATCAGAATGCAGCATTTCTGATTAAAGCCAATGAAAATCATGGACGAAAAGTTGGTGGAGCTTCCCCCCAGTATACTGTATACTGCATGTTTCGCAAAGCGAACAGTGCGTTGCACTGCAACGCTATGCGAAACCTAAAATGGTGGAACGTTGGGAGTCTCACTGCTACAAGCGTTACATTCGCCCTTGAAGGCAATTTTGTATATAGTAATTATAGTGTGCAGTGACTTTGAGTGTACTATTGACAAATTATGCGTGAGTACAATGAACATTAAAACGCTGAGTGTTTACTTTACCAGGATTCCAAGTATGGGTGATCAGGCACTTATTCGGATGCAGGGGTTTTCACAAACCCAGTTTGTTCGGATGGGTTTCCACGGAATGAGATGGAGCAGCCTCATGAACAGATTGGAACAGAGATTGGCCCAAGGGGGGGGGTCCCCCCAATTTCTTAGTGATACACCTAGGGGGCAACAACCTCATTGCCATGGGGAGGAGGTTACTCTTACAAGCCAGCCATGAAAGCTGACTAAGGGGAGATCAGTAAATACATGGTTCAATGTGAGTTCTGGTGGACTGATATTATTCCCTGCAGAGTGTGACACGGGGCTAAGTCACAGGAGGGCGTTGAACATCCCCCGGAAGAGAGTTAATAGTTCAATGCGTAAGTTCACAGATCAGAAGGGTCTGAGTTTCATCAGGCATACGATGATTCAAGCCAATGTGAAAGGGTAATTTGATAAAGATGGGGTTCATTTATCACCAGTAGTGATGGATCTCTTCCTTCTAGATTTGCAGGAGGCTCTAGAGATGAGAGGTTGCAGGTGAGAGTAGAGCTGTTTTGGGGGGGGGCTCTGGCTGCGACGGAGGCTGCCTTCAGAGCTGTGGCAGAGTTACAGGGCCATCTGGAAGCAAATTAGTACAGATGGGTACCTCTGCAGGGCACAATAGGGGTACCAGAGCCAAATCCCAGGAGCATCATGGCAGGTTCCTGGAAAACCGCGTCGGCGTCCCGTTAGTCCTAAGGGCGGTTATGGGCCTGAACAACCGGAGGCTTGCCTTGCTAGGCTCCGCCCTGAAAGGGGCCTGAGTAAAAAGGGACCAATGTGTCGCTTGATCCGGAAAGAGGATCACCCCATAAGGTGCAGCACTGATTGGGTTCTCCACAGTGCTTGGCTCATCAGGCGGGCAGAGCAGCATAGGTTGGTTACAGCTGCCTTCCCTTGGATCGCCCGTAAGATAACCCACCATATTGCATACTTTTGTATGGAATAAACCTGCAGCAATATTTTACCAAACAAAAGTTGTGTTGTGTATTTATTTACTCAGCATGCATGCACTGTGGTTGTGCGGGTATGGTGTATTGCCAATAGTAGCACTATGCGGCAGCCACCCGAAAAGGGCGTCCCTTTAGTGCCATTTGTATTTGTATTTGTACTGGGTTTTATATCGCGCCAGCTCACCGACAGGTCTCAAAGCGCTACTAACCAAGTGCAGCAACAAGAAGCAAGATGACTATAGAGAGATTCTAGAATACCAGATACTAGGAGGTAAATGCGTCTTTGAAGAGTAGAGTCTTCAAAGACTTCCTGAAGTGGAGAAGGTTGGGCTCTCTACGAAGCACCTCCGGTAGCTTATTCCAGATGATCGGAGCCTGAACTGAAAAAGATCTGCCTCCTTTAGTTGCCAGCTTGAAGCGTGGACAGGACAGCAGAAAGGAACCGGAGGATCGTAGGGCGCGCTTGGGTTTGTATAATTCAAGTCTCTCTTTTATATAGGCTGGCGCCTGTCCATGGATTGCTTTGTGACAGATGCACATGCTCTTAAACTCAACTCTTTGCACCACAGGCAGCCAATGAAGCCTGTAGAGCAAGGGGGAAGCATGAGTCCGCCTTGGCACACCAAATATCAGGCGTGCTGCGTCATTCAGAGTAACCTGAAGACGATTGGATAGATTTTTTGGGAGGCCAAGATATAGCGCATTGCCATAATCAATTCTCGACACTATTGTAGCCGAGACAATGGTTCGCAGCATATTCCATGAGAGTAAGGGAACGAGCTTCCGCAATTTCCTGATTAGGTTGGTACAAGAACCAACTACAGCGGACACTTGGTTAGCCATCGAGAGTTCCTGATCAATCTTCATGCCGAGGCTCTTAACGCTAGGACACGGTCTTGGAGTGGGTCCGAGTTCTTGTGGCCAAAACAGATCGTTCCAGGGAGAGGTCAAGGTTGAAACTACGAGAACCTCTGTTTTGTCTGGGTTGATTTTCAATAAATTGGACGACATCCAGTTTACTGTAAATCGTAATATGTCTTGGGCCGTGGACTGAGCCGATGATGTATTGTCGATACTCAGCAACAGCTGAGTATCGTCGGCATAATTAAAAACTTTACAGTTCATATTTGCCAGGGACTCTATCAATGGCTGCAGGTACAAATTGAATAGGAGTGGAGAGAGCGCGGAGCCCTGCGGGACTCCGCAAGATATAACACCCTCACCGGAGACCTGATCTGCAACCTGGATTCTCTGCGTCCTCCCAGATAGGAAGGCTGTTAGCCATTCGAGGGCTCGCTCTCCTATCCCGAGCCGAGCCAGTCTGCCCAGAAGCAATGCATGGCTGACAGTATCAAACGCCGCTGAAAGATCTAGTAATATCAGGGCGCTTGGATTTTTACTGTCAGCCATGCATCTGAGCTCATCCAGTACAGACAACATTACCAATTCTGTGCTATGGTGGGCACGAAAGCCAGCCTGCCGCTCCTGGAGAAGATGGTGAGATTCCAGGAGGGATGACAAAGATTTTAGCACATGCTGTTCCAACACTTTTGACAGAAATGGCAACTGAGAAATAGGTCTGTAGTTCTTCAGGCTGGATGGATCTGCCCCGGGCTTTTTTAACAGGGGTCTGACGCGTGCCTCTTTAAAGGAGGTAGGTAATGCGCCAGTAGCTAGTGAGGTGTTTAGAAGGTGTAAGATCTGATCTTCTAGGATCGGGATTGCTAATCGGAGGATATCGGGTGGGCACGGGTCAGCAGGTGAGCCTGACTTGATGGATGCTACCAGTTGTCTCAGGATGGTAGGGTCAATTTCAGGGAAACTGGTAAAAATAAGGTTTGGGGAATTTAGAGGGGGCAGTTGTTCGATGTGTGAGACTGGATTATCCTTCTTAATATCGGACAAGATAATCACAACTTTTTCGAGGAAATATCCTTGAAAGGTATCACAGTTGATCGAGATGTCATTCTTTTCCTCCTTCACACTTAGCTCTTTCAGGATTTGAAAGGTTTCTCTCTGAATATTTGTGGCATCGTTTATGCGGGTCTCATAATAGTCCTTTTTAGCTAAGACGATAAACTTTTTGTATGTTTGAAGCGACATTCTATATAGTTCCCTATCAGTGTCCTTTTTGGATTTCCTCCAGCATCTTTCGAGGCAACGGAGTTTTCTTTTGTGTTCACGTAGGCTTTGGGTGAACCAAGGGGCTCCTTTCTCTGCACCTTTTACTCTTTGTACCTTTTCAGGGGCTAACTCATCGATTGATTTCCTGAGAGTAGTCGTAATCGCATCATACATTGAGTCAAGGTCAGAGACACCTTGAGAGACTATGGAAGTCTGTTTGTATTTGGGCACTAACCCACCCCCCTTCTAATGTCGAGACTCAGGGAGGGGTCCCCCCTCCTGGTCTCTGGCACGCTAGGCACGTCACTTCCAATGTGCCGAGGAATGGGGGGTATATATGCTTACCCCGCCATCCGGTCATCCTCTGTTGCATTGGACACGCCGTCTCCCACCCTACCACTTACCTGGCGTGGGCATGGCAGGCAAGGTACATGGAATGTTGTAATGTTTTGTTTTGTGTTGCAGGCGGAGTTACAGGGCGATCTGGAAGCAAATGGGTACAGAAGGGTACCTCTGCAGGGCACAATAGGGGTGCCAGAGCCAAATCCCAGGAACATCATGGCAGGCTCCTGGAAAACAACGTCGGCATCCCGTTAGTTCTTCGGGCGGTTGTGGGCCTGAACAACCGGGGGCTTGCCTTGCTACTCTCCGCCCTGAAAGGGGGGTGAGTAATAAGGGACCAATGTGTCACGTGAGCCGGAAAGAGGATCACCCCATAAGGTGCAGCACTGATTGGGTTCTCCGCAGTGCTGCTTGGCTCATCAGGCGGGCAGGGCAGCATAGGTTGGTTACAGCTACCTGCCCTTAGATCGCCCGTAAGATAACCCACCATATTGCATTAGGTTGTATGGAATAAACCTGCCGCAAAATTTTCACGGAGTTGTTGAAAGAGGACCGAGAGTACTTATCGGCTCGATGATTCACAGCTGACCGGGAGGCGGTTGTGATATGTATAAACATCGGATGATTAGTTCAGTCATGATAGATTGACCACTACAAACGAGAGAAGGGAGTTTATTTTGAATGTTGACGCCAGCGCAGCGCAGCTCGAGGTTATTATATAATTATATAACCTCTAAAGAACCGGGAGATTATTGTTCCTTTGCTCCATCCTGAAAAGGCCGAAAAGATTTCAGAGGCTAAAACGCATCCGCGTTGACGATATTCACTGTGGAGGAGTCCTCACTGAATTTAAAATGAGTGTTTTATAAAATATGTTTTGAGACACAAGAGAGCCATAAGAAAGGGTTTGTTTTGCCTCTGTATACACACTATTTGGCTACCTCCAAGTGGACTGCCTTAAATAAATGGGCAGACACTAACGTCAGAAATATACTTTAGGGTATTGACAACATTAGGTTGCTTGTATTAGTGTTTATGTTATATTTTGTTCTATGTACATTTATATGTCTTTATCACCTTGTTTGCTGTCATGAGTCACGGGGTAGTCATGTGCTCATGACTGCCGGGAGCTGTCCGAACGTTGCCGCTCCGCCCACGCGCGGTTAATTCCCTGCCTGTGCAGGAGAATTAATCAGTGGGCGGAGTTCAGATGGTTCCCGGCCGCCATGAGTGTAAGAGTCTGTGATGGGCCCTAGGCCCTCATACTTGCAAGCACTCGCACACTGACGCAGGACACACTGGAGGTATGGTGCAACTGGCCCAGAGCACGTGCGCTCGGCCTCTTTTATTAATGCTGTGTCACCTGACCAGTGACATCAGTGGTGGGTGGGTTTTAAGTGTAGATACAGGCTCAGCACTAGAATGCTGACTTTTGCTGGGCATTACATCCCTCCCCAAATTGGTTAAAAAATCAAGCCAAACAGAAAAAGTCCAAGATACCTGTGGGGGCAAGAAAACACAGAAAATAACATTGGACTTTCACTTTCAAAAGGAGTCTCTTTGGCTGCTTGCAAACCGCAGGCAGTATAGTTCTTGTATTCTGGGTTAACAGTTCTCGGTGGCACGGTTCGCAGTTGTTCGGCGGGTTCTTTCTTTGTCTGTGCTGTCTGTCTGCTGTTCTCAGCCCTGCCTTTGCTTCGCTCCGTTGGTGATGAGAGATAACTGGATGACACAGGTGTCAAAAGTCTTCTGGTTTTGTTCTCTCTTCTGGCTTCGTGATGTTTTCTGGGCAGGCTTTAGTGTTGACTCTTGGCAGGTGAAAAAGAGTAGGTGCACACATCCCTCTCACTAGGATGCCCCTCTCGTCGGTATTCTTCTCTCACCAGATGTCTGAGAGGACCTCTTTGCCAGGCTTTCACTGGACTGGTGTTTTCGGTCGTGTTGCTCCACCATAGCCTTCGGGCCGTGAGCAGGGCGCTCCACGATCCTCACCGTCGTGTCCTAGTTCCACCTGAAGGTTGAGTTGTCGACTCTTCTCATTGCTCGCGAGGCTTTCATCCCCTTGGGTCCTGCAGACGTGCATCTGTAGACCTGTCTCCCGTGCGGGACTTGCTGCCACCAGAGTCCCTCGAGGCCTCTGATTCTGGTTTGCCACGGGCTGGTGCGAGGTAGGTCAGGTCCCCAACTTCCAGAGGCCTGAGTAGTCTCGCCATCCAATCTTCCGCTCAAACCCCAGAAGTAGATGTCGCCAACAGTCTAGCTTGCTCTCTTCTGCGATCGCCATGTGGATGGATGGCTCGTAGGTGGTAGTCCTTGTTCTGCGCTGCCGGTGATCTTGCCAGGCTTGTCTTCCATTGCACTCAAGTGTTCTAGTGCCTGTCACCTTGCGTCTTCCTCGCGCTTTCTGGAGAGTCAGTAACCAAGTGATGTACAAAGTTCCCCAAGGGATAATGTTTGTATGGCTGAGTCGTCTCTCTCTCTCTGAAGGGATATGTGAAAAATCGTCAGGGAATCAAGGGAATCCCTTGTCGGAACTTAGGATGCCTCACACAACTAATTAGCTTGACGACTATTGTCATCCTGCCAGATGGTTGTCTTGTCTCATCATCGGCCTCCTGCTCCAACGTCAGGCCGGCGCTGCAATGCCTGACGGGTAGCACTAGGTGCTACACTTTTGTGGAGTTCTTTTGTTCCTGGCCGTCGGTTGAGTGCGTGTGAGGGGCCTAAGGGGTGAGGTAGTGAGTGTGAAGGAGTGTTTTTAAAAAAAGGTTAGTATAGTCCACTAAGACAACTTTATTCATGTGGCTAACTGCCTTATTAAAATTGGTGAAGGGAGGGGTACCGAAACACAAAAACAAGGTAGTTTGGCTTCGTTCGACCCTCGCCTATAGTCTGGTCAACATGTTTCATGCATTTTAGGCAATTCTTCAGGACCTAATTGTGCTCATAAACTCATGGTGTGCTCGATCCGGGCTAGAAAGTGTGTGATATACAACCTGCGGGGTCAATAACCAAGGCAGGTAGGTATCCTGCGTGGAATTCAGCCCCTCAGTCCCTGGTAGTGGTAGAGCTTCTCTCCTCACACGCTGCACGGGGTGGGGGAGGTTCGCGCTACTCTCGGGGCTGCCTGCTTCTGTCTCTTCTCACCCCCTCTCCCACCGCGGCCGCCTCACTCAGCTGCGCGCACAAAGGAAGGGGGTGGCTGTGGCCGTACTCGCTCCTTCACTTTTAGGCAGTTGGCAGGGCGGCCGGCATTATGGCAGTCCGGCCCCGCGTGCAATTAGTTCTCCAGGGCCTAGCACTTTCTCCGGGGGCAAAGTTCTCATTATAGCGGGTCGGCTCCGCTTTACTTTTTTCAGGGCCCGGCAGCTCTTTTCATACGCTCCCCGCCGCAGCAGCTTCAGTCACACGCTGCGCGTGGAGTATGGGTCGCCACAGGCAGGCCGCGGGTGGGCTCCGCGAGCCTTGCTTTTTCCACGGGGCAGTTGCGGCCGACGCCGCGTCGCTGTAGGCAGGCCGCGGGTGGGCTCCGCGAGCCTTGCTTGATTAATTGGGCATAGCTGGCGCCGCTCTCACTTCAGGGGGGCACAGTTAGTGTTTATAACTTATAGCGGGTGGGCTCCGCTTTTGGTGCTTTATAGTCCGGGGCTCACCTTCGGCCGACGGGCCTGTTCTTCCGCGGGTGGGCACCACGATGGCTTCTCTGTTCTCTTAGGGCACCGCCACAGCAGGGCGGGCCACGGCAGGCTGGAGAGGTGCGGGTGGGCTACGGTCACCTCTTTCCTTTTCTCTAGGCCCGGGGCTCGACACACGCCTCGTGGGCCTCTCGGCGGCCGGCTTCCTTCTCAGGGGGTGTGCCTTTGCAGCAGGCAGCTCTCTCTTCCCCTCTTCCTCAACGTTTTCATTTTAGCTGTGGCACGCTGGGCACAGATCCCATCCTCGTCGCCATTGTAAGAGTCTGTGATGGGCCCTAGGCCATCATACTTGCAAGCACTTGCACACTGACGCAGGACACACTGGAGGTATGGTGCAACTGGCCCAGAGCACGTCCGCTCGGCCTCTTTTATTAATGCTGTGTCACCTGACCAGTGACATCAGTGGTGGGTGGGTTTTAAGTGTAGATACAGGCTCAGCACTAGAATGCTGACTTATGCCGGGCATTACAATGAGCACACGCCTACTGTGACTCATGACGGCCGGGAGCCAGTATGGCAGCGCCACGCCCAGCCCCGCCCCCTCACGCACCGCGGGGCAATTTGCCCCGCAGCACAGGGGTTAAATAATTTATTGTTATCTTTGTTTAAAGATCGGTCCCATCTTGTATGTGTGCTCTATATGAATTTAGGTATGCTCTATATGAATTTAGGTAATATATGTCTGTAGGATTAAAAGACTAATGTGAGGGTAATTGAGTGTTCCCTACACATTAATAAAAATGACATATCAATTCCTCCGTATCATTGTTCGCTTATATATGGCATTATTTTCTCAAGCAAAAGTTGTGTTGTGTATTTATTAACTTAGCATGCATGCACTGTGGTTGTGTGGGTGAGGTGTGTTGCCAATAATGGCACTATGGTGGCATTCTGGGGGGCCAATATCTCAGGTGCAGAGGCTGCAAAAGGCGGGGGTTCGAAGCTATGGAGAAGCCCACACCATATGCGTCTTCACGACATGGCGGCTAGCTCCGTTCTCCTTTTAAATTCTGACTTTGCAAATATCTATATATATATTTATAGAACTATGCACACATTCATAATCAGTCGGATTTAAACATTTTAGGTAAACAGCACTACTTTGCAATGGAAGGTAGTTGGAACAATTAATGTGTGTGGGAAGTTGTAGTGTCCGTTTTTAGGTCTCGCGACCTATTAATGTGCGCAAACGCATTGAGCGGAGCGAGAATTCAAGTGCTCAAAATACTCGTGAAGGGTTTCGTTTGTGCGGTTTTCTTTGAGTTCACGTGAATCACGTGACCAAACAAGCACGCGCATCAGCCTCCCTCCCTCCCTCCTAATTGCATTTTTTCACGGCCGCACAGCACATCAAAGGGCTTCTCCCAGCGTGTGCTGTGCGGCTTCTCCTCCCCTAATTATTCATGGCTGGCCGGTGGCCGGCCGTACTTTCAGTTTCCCGGCCGCTCTTGTTTCGTGGGGCGTGCATTATCAGGTACGTGTTGAATGCAATAAAAGTCCCCGTCAACATCCCACAGTAAGAGTCATAAGCGATCTGGGGCTTCTATAAAACTACTGCGGTTTCATGTAACTCCTCACGACCTCGTGCTGAGGACTCTGCGCACGAGTCGCTCCATTGCTTCCCTGCCTTTTTTGTATTATGATGCTCTTCATATATTTGGATTCGCATTTTCCCCATGAGCATCTCCGGGCCCCAAAGAGGTGATGGTTGCAAAAACTACGTCCTTACGTGTTGAATGCAATAAAAGTCCCAGTCAAAATCCCACAGTAAGTGTCATAAGCGATCTGGGGCTTCTATAAAACTACTGCGGTTTCATGCAGCTCCTCACGACCTCGTGCTGAGGGCTCAGCGCACGAGTCGCTCCATTGGTCCCCTGCCTTTTTTGTATTATGATGCTCTTCATATATTTGGGTTCGCATTTTCTCCATGAGCATCTCCGGGCCCCAAAGAGGTGATGGTTGCAAAAACTACGTCCTCACTGATGGGCTCAGCTGCAGTGAAGCCCTTAGATACAGTGATGCCGGTGCACAGCCCTTTTGGGTTCACGCCGGTGCTGTCGACCAACTCCGGAGCGACATCTGTTCCTACTGGATGTTTCACTGGCCCCAATAGGCTCCGAATCGCAGTCGATGCATGACCACGCCGAAGTTTGAGGCATCAACATTCCCTCAACTCATTGTTATCAGTATCGCCGACATCCAACAACCTTCCCCTCTCTCATCCAGAGGTTAAAAAGGCAGTGACCGCGTCAATTGCCACAGTTTACAGAACAAACAGTTTGTGGACGGAAATGAAGGCGTTCTTTTTGTGCAACCAGTGCCCAAAGATCCTCCTATGATGGATAGCTGGATTTCGGTGTTGGACGAAGCAAGCAGGTTAGAATCATCTCGCCTTCTATCTCCTCTTGGACTGGTCTCGAAAGCCAGCTCTTCCTTGGCCAATACGTAAAAATGGGTGGCTGATCTACATTTGACTGCCCCCCCCCCCCCCCCCCCTTATTTGATGTTCTTCATCCGGGTCAGTCATGGATTTAGCCTAGGCTACCCTTTTGAGAGGCATATGATTTACTGGGGGAACGGGAGGTGCTAATGGGCACGATCTGGGTCAGTAGATTTCGGATGGCAACAGGCGGCTAGGTTAATTATTAGGTGTGGAAAGGACACCACTGATTTGATTGGTCAAGCCATGGTGTCTTTTATGGCGTTACACCAGTTAGTTTGGCTTCGTATGACTGGATTTTCAGGGGCAACCAATCAGCTTTAATGGACATGCAGTTTGACAGTGGTCATTCGTTTGGTGCCCATGCAGATGCTACTCTGACATTCTAGTCCCGAGATGTAATTTCACTAGAATACTCGTTTGCCATATAACAGTTTTTAAGTTATAGTGCTTACCGGCTCTTTAATGTTATCACTGTTGAGCCAAATGTCACTTACATTTTTTAAGGAACAACAGCTACAAATCACCGATGATAATGATTTTTTTTACATACTTTTATCCTTCGAAAATGTAATGTATTTTATTGTGCAGCTACAAACTTCCCAGAGTGTGTTGTGTTGAATTTTCATCAGTCCCGGGGTGTAATTGCACCGGGATACATGTAGGGGGATTACATGGACTTTCACACCCGCTTACGCTTTATTACTCATAACAGATGTCATTTTGTGTCTGCAGTTAATTTGCCTTACCAACCACTTTCCCGAACAGTAATGTATTTATCTTATATTTTCAATACTGCGGTGACCTCTCCCCCTCCCCCGGGCGAACTGCACCATCATAATGCACAGTATCTATTGGTTATATTAGAAGTGCTTCCATTTGTAAACTCGATAAGTAAGTACTGCTCTCTCACTTCCTCAGCCGGTATTTACTTTATTAAATGCCGTACACTAGAGCAACACTTGTTTTAAAATTAAATAATATAATCCTAGATGGTTCTTCTGGTCGTCAAAAGTGGGAAACAGCAGACAGATGCCATGATTTGTTTCCTTGTGGGAAACCATCCGCTTGACAGTCCGGCAGGAAGGCCTTTGATCACTATCTGTGTCACCATCTTTTGTTAATCTGGGAGCAAAAGCCCCAACCCAAACATTGATTGCTTTTCACCACATGCTGACATTCTTAACACTTCCCTCAATAGATGCCTGGACGGCGGCTCGGCGACCGTCCTGAAATTGTAAGCAATACTTCCTTAAAATGGACTGTCAGGCGAAGCAAGGCCTTTTTTCCGGCTTTTTCATTTTGCTCATGTGCTGACAAGGGGGGAAATCACTAATTATGCGATATTACCTTTCTCCCTCATCCAACTCTATCAGTTGTGTGTCCGCTAGTTTATTGATTTGCAGTCTTTGATTTATATTATATTGCTTCCCGTTCTCTACATAAGTTTCTGAACGTACTTACTGCCCTGCTTGTGTGTTATTTGACTGACCACAGCGTGTAAAACCAGTTTTCAAATGTATTCCATTTTATGTATCCTCTCTTTTACAGCTCTTCCATCTCACTGTGAATTAAGTGCCCATCTGTTTGTCTATTTTGTTTGTCAGACTCTGCTTTCCCCTACGCACTTACTCCTGTTCTTATGTTTGTAGGATACAATTTTAGCAAACAAGTAGTATTCGTAATTAAATCAATGTCACAGTAATTTCTTCCACAATTACCTCCAGTGTGCGACTTCAACAGCATCACTCATAACTGATATAAACTTCATGCAACGGATATTTACTTTCAACTCAGTCATGCATTCTTTGCCAATCAAACTTCTCTAAATACGTTAACATGTTTAGAACTTTAAAAATAGAATACTGTCTGAAATGTATTGGTTCTGATTTTGAGCTCCCATAACTAGAAGGAATTCATTATTTGTCCTTCTTCCATGCACTCACACACTGCCCCCTCACACACACACACAACCCCCACACACACAGACACAACCACACACACACAAAACCACACATACACGCAAACCCCCCCACACACACAACCCCACACACACACAACCCCCCCCACACACACCCACTCGCACACAACCCACTCACACACTGCCCCCTCACACACTGCCCCCTCACACACACACACAACACCCCCACACACAAAGACAGAACCATACACACACAAAACGCCACACACACGCAACCCCCCCACACACACAACCCCCCCACACACACAAACCCCTCCACACACACACAACCCCACACACACAACCACACACACACAACCCCCCCACACACACATACCCACACACACAAACCCACTCACAAACTGCCCACTCACACACTGCCCGTCACACCACTCACACACTGCCCCCTCACACACTGCCCCTTTCACACACTGCCCCCTCACACACACACCCACACCCACACAACCCCCCACACACACAAACACACAACCACAGACACAAACACACAACCAAACACACAACCACACACATATGCAAAACCCCACACAAACAACCCCCCCCACACACACACAACCCCACACACACAACCCCCCCCCACACACACCCCAACACGCACACACACAACTCAACACACACACACACAACCCAACACACACATATACCCAACCACACACACACTGCCCACTCACACACTGCCCCCACACACACAACCCCACACACACACACACCCACACACACAACCCCCCACACACACACAACCCCCCCACACACAACCCCACACACACAACCCCACACACACACACAACCACACAACCACACACACAACCACACAACCAATAGCAAAACATAGCATAACATAACAAAACATAGCATAGCATAACAAAACATAGTATAGCATAACAAAACACAAACAACATAGCATAACAAAACTCAAACAACATAGCATAACAAAACATATCATAGCACAACAAAACATAGCATAGCATAACAAAGCATAGCATAACAAAAAACATCATAGCATCACAAAACATAGCATAGCATAACAAAACATAGCATAGCATAACAAAACACAACAAAGCATAGCATAACCAAACAAAGCTTAGCATAGCATAACAAAACATAGCATAACAAAGCATAGCATAACAAAACATAGCATAACAAAGCATAGCATAGCATAACAAAACATAGCACAACAAAACATAGCACATCAACACATAGCATAGCAAAACAAAGCATAGCATAATAAAACACAACAAAACATAGCATAGCTTAACAAAACATGGCATAGCATAACAAAGAATAGCACAGCAAAACACAACAAAGCATAGCATAGCATACAAAGCATAGCATAACAAAACACAACAAAACATAGCATAGCATAACAAAACAACGCGTAGGATAGCAAAACTAAACATAGCATAGCATAACAAAACAAAGCATAGGATAGCAAAACAAAAAAGCATAGGATAGCAAAACAAAACAGCATAGCATAACAAAACATAGCATAACATAACAAAACATAGCATAACAAAACACAACAACACATAGCATAACAAAACATAGCAAAACACAACAAAACATAGCGTAGCTTAACAAAACACAACAAAACAGCATAGTAAAACAAAACAAAACATATCATAGCATAATAAAACATAGCATAGCATAACAAAACAAAACATAGGAAAACAAAACATAGCATAGCATAGAGCATCACTCAGCACCACCACAGCATCACTCAGGGGCACCACAACATCACTATGGGCTGCCACAGCATCACTGAATGCCACAGCATCACTAATTCGCCACCACAACATCACTCTGCACAACCACAACATCACTCGGCGCCACCACAACATCACTCGGCGCCACCACAGCATCAATCTGTGCAACCAATCAACAACAACTGGTTCAAATATGTTCTCTCAATTTTTCAAGCTTTATTACAAATGTCACAAAAAGATGTTAATATTTCACTTCTGTTCTTGGATTTTTGTCATAATAAAATACCCTAAACATAATCTTCACAAAAGTTATTTACAAAATTTAAGCTATTGCCATTATAAATTACAATAACTTTTATTTAAGTATAAATTATTAAAAAAAAAAAAAAAAATTGTTATTTGTAATATCAATACATGTAAGTCACGTACATACAACACATATTGCATTACAAATGCTATAGGTATCAAATTTGCAAAAGTTATAACTATTGGCAGTGTAAATGACAAAACTATTAATTTAGCTATTTTCAAAACCAACACATAAATAAAAAATTTGTCATTTACAATACCAATAGCTCAAACTTTCCTAATGCGAGACCTATTGGCAACGCCAGTGCTTGTTTGTCTGTGTTGCCTCCTGGCACATTTAACAGCTATTGTGGTGAGGCACAGGGGGAGACAGGACAAACGGAGCTGGGGTAGCATATCCCTCAGGCCCCCTCTAGAGACGCTAGTGCCAGATATCATAAAGAGCTGTGGAGGGACTCGCTGAAGGAGGAGGCGTGTAGCCTGAGGATATGAGAGGAAGTGAACAGAAAGGCAGGGCGAGCCGGCGAGGAGAGACTTTCTGCTATATATAAGACGTGCATCTCTTTCTTGTTCACACTACTGGAATGAAAAGTTGAAAAGACTTGACACTATATTAACAGAAAGTTAGGTCTGAAAGAGAAACTTTAATTCATCAGCTATTATCCCTCTGCTCTGTTTTCACTGCCACTAATAAACCTGATGTACTCTGAGTTATCTTCCAATATTCAGAGTACACTAAATTGGTACTGACTGTGGGCTTTGCATCCAGAGAACAAACAGTGCCAGTGATTTATTGACCAGAGCCTTGACCATGGAGCTACCGTGATTGCGAAGTGCCAGACCTGGGTCTCAAACTCGAGTCTACAGAATTGTGGGCAGGCAAGACAGATCATATTAAAACAATACCTACAGATGCAACAGAAACCTTACCTTAATACTAATTACATACAGGTCTCACAGGAACATACACAGGACTGCCCAGGCATCGTGAAGCGATGGGGAAAGGAAGTGAAGGCATGGAACATGAGATAAGTGAAGTGGCTGAGCACAAAGCCAGAAGGAAATAAGAAAAGTGAGGCAAGATCAGAATTTCGCAGGTGAGACAAGTGGGGCTGTGGGAAGGCAGGGTGCACGAATGAATGTAAGCGAGTGGGGAGACAGAGGTTAGCAAGTGAAACAAAGGGCTGACCCAAAACCCACTCTCTGATTTGCATTGTGGACAATAAGTCATTGGCGTAATGCAAGACCTAAAAAGTGGAATATTTAATATGTGACATAGTATGCTCTCACAGTGTCTGAATGTCCAAAAGGTGTTTTCCCTGTAGCTTCAGGTAGATTCTCCATGAAGATGCCAAAATAAAATTTAAATGTCTTAACTTCTATCTTTTCCTGGCACAAGGTAGCAAAATGATAAAAACTTACTTTCCATTTAATTGTAAAAATCTAATTACAAGATTGTTTTATAATCTTACGGGAAAAGTAACTTTATACAACTGTACTTTGTGCTGCATGAGCCAAAAACGGCCTTGAATTTGTTTACCACAGATTTCACTCTACAGAGTTTAATAGCCTGATATCTGGGTAATTTCTGGATCCAGGAAAGTAAGGTGTTGTCAACAATTGGCCTCTTGATAGGGATTAGCCTACAGAGAAAGGAACTGGAACAGTTGAAACAGTCCTCACATGACCTCTTTTGATTTGGAGATGCCACTTGGGGGCTGATAAGATGTGTTTCAGTTCCAAGGACACTCCTACACTCTCTGACTCCAGTCCCAATAGTGGGCAAAACAGTTCTTTCCAGTGAGGGAGGAGACCTTATATAAACTGGAGAGTGGTTTAGGGAGAGCCAGAATACCCTTCTTTTGGAAAAAGGAGTAAGACATTTTGGATTTACACTTTCTGGAATTTTTACAGGAAAGCAAAGAGAAAGTGCTGCAAAAGGAGGTGGACATAGGCCAAAAAAGTAGAGAGTATGGGCAGTAAGACATCTCTCTTCACTGACTCATCCACAGGATAAGGCTGGAACCTCACCACCACCTTCTCAGAACATTCCTGATCCTTGCAAGACTGCAACTGTAGAAAAAGACCCAGATGAAAGAAAGAAGACTCAAAGACTCTTGGCTCGTTCTGGAAACCAGGGACTGTAACTGCTCTTCAAGGGCAAGCAGCTGGCTTCCTATTTGTCTGGGACACTAAAAGCAGAACGACTCCTGATTCCAAGGAAGCTTAACAGACCACTGTGGAAGAGAAGCTACAAGAGCCAATGCTAGAAAAAGACCCAGTTTTTTGAGGACCTGAGGCTGTAGGAGTGGCCAAGAAGAACTAGGCAAGCAGTTGGGAAAATGTAGCACTGAGTCATTTATTCCATGTCTGGCGGACCAACAAAAGGGAAGCGACACCTTATATGGGCAAGAAAACCAAGGTTGTCCTGCTTGGAGCTATTTCCATGATTAAATTGAGCTTAGTAGAACATCACAGTAAAGATATCTGGCCTCA
The DNA here is from genome assembly GCF_964263255.1 of Lissotriton vulgaris. Taxonomy (NCBI): domain Eukaryota; kingdom Metazoa; phylum Chordata; class Amphibia; order Caudata; family Salamandridae; genus Lissotriton; species Lissotriton vulgaris. The sequence continues at coordinate 1,749,455,084 of NC_141693.1, read as the reverse complement.
TGGAGGCTTGACTAGTCACAACTTGCAGCCTTGCATCATTAAAGGATCTTGAGAACTGATAGAATTGTGACATTAAAAGTGTGGACTGGCCAGAGGTGGCAAATTCATACAAGTGGCAAACCAACCTTAGCAACAACGAAATTCAACATTGCCACACTCTGAGCTTTTTTTCAAAACCCATGATTCCAGCAGGCGCATGACTGAGTAACCCTCAGCATCTTCAGCCTTGGTTCTTGACTGGCTAGAATACTTTGACCTCCAGAAAAAAAGCTATGGTCCAATTTAAAACTTGGTGGTCGGGCCATCCTCTGCCAGGGCATCGGAAAAAATTTCTCAGTCACCCTGGTGCAGGTCCTGACAACCACATTTTGAATTGTCCGTCAGGCTGACGGGCATTTCAAGTAATTACAGGAACCACCGTCAAGGCTGTAATTTTGCTGTACGGCTCCTTCAAACAACTGAGAGTTGTTTTGAGCCATAACCAGAGTGTGTTTATTAAATTAAGATTACACTTCCTACATAACTAACCCATGTTTTGACACAGTGCAAGTTATTGATGAAATTATATTCCTGCAACTTTAATTCTCCAAATTGCCCTCTATGTTTTTTAGGTCGAGCACCGAAGGCAGGCTTGCCAGCTTACGGGATTAGATTAAATTTTTTTTAGATGGGGCTTGAACCCGCCTCTCTCCTCCATCTCTCCTCCATTGGCTGGCTTCCTAAACGAAGGCCAGATATTGGAGGAGAGAGGCGTCACTCCAAACAAGCCCTGTCTCTTTCTGATTCGGGGGCGTGTTTTTGGCGTTCTTTCCACCTGTGACGTCATCCGCCACTCAGAAGCCAAAAACACGCCCGAATCCGAAAATTTTGGGACGTTTGCGGACGCCATTGTTGCTCGGGACAGCCTCGCTGCCACAGGTAAGTTTTCTTCTTCCCCTGATTGTGCCGTTTTTTTCTTGTCTTGCCTTTTGTGTGTCTGCCCCTCCGTGTTCTTGCCTCTGCCCCTTCGTTGTGCGTCTGCCCCTTCCGTGTTCTTGCCTCTGCCCCTTCGTTGTGCGTCTGCCCATCCGTGTTTTTGCCTCTGCCCCTGGGCGGGAGCAGGGAGGCGCCTCGCGCTCCTCAGAACAATCCGTGCGAGAAGTGCGCGAGCGGGAGGAGGCTGAGAGCGCTGCCCCCCAGGACACGAGGACCCCCGCAGCATGGGGCAGGAGGCGGAGCAGAGCCGGGAGCGGAGCATCGAGCCCGGGGCTGTCCCGCTGCTGCTGCTGGGTCTGTGCGGTGAGTGAGTGCGGCTGCAGACCCCCTGGGGGGTTTGGGGGTGAACTGTTGGGGTGGGGTAGAAAAGCTACCCCACTCCCCAGGTGTGGGCCAGGAGATCCACAGAGCATGGAGCCTGCACGAGTGGGAGGAGGCTGAGAGCGCTGCCCCCCAAGACACGAGGACCCCCGCAGCATGGGGCAGGAGGCGGAGCAGAGCCGGGGAGCGGAGCATGGAGCCCGGGGCTGTCCCGCTGCTGGGGCTGTGCGGTTATCGAGTGCGGCTGCAGACCCCGTGGGGGGGTGGGGGTGAAATGTTTGGGGTGGGGGTAGAAGCTGCTCCCTCCACAGGTGTGGGCCAAGAGATCCGCACTCCCGCACTCTGTGACTCCGGACTTGTGGCGCCTAAAATGTTTCCCTCTCGAGAAACTGATCGGCTTCTCGTCCCATATAGTGCCTCACATTCGAACCAAGGTTCGAAGCGCTCCTGTAGATGCCCCCTTCATAGGCTTCAAACCTCTCCCTCTGGACAGACTTTAAATGCCCCCCCCCAACCCCCTTGGATCTTCAGCCACCCCCATGACAGTGGTCCCTCTTCTGATAGATTTGGACACCATTCCTGATATGTTGTTTTTTCTGATCTACTTAGACCGTGCATGAAATTGACTTGCCTTTCTGCTAGTGTTGACCCCAAGATATCTCAAGTTAGACTTAGAACTCCCCGTTCTGGCTTCATTTATTTTCTTGACTTGCACCCACTACTGATAGACTTGAACTTCCCTCCTACCCCTCCCCTTTGGATTGTCTTGGGTTCCAACCAAATTATGATTGCCCCCCACCCATTTCGATAGAATTGGACCCCCCCGTCCCCCACCCATTAAATCAATTTTCGAAAAACATCCACTCCCTCCCTGGCTAGCCTTGGACCTCTCTTTTCGTGGTGTACTGTGTCCGGCGTTAAGTTTACCCCTCACTCTTGTAAGCACAATAGACTGAACGGAAGCACACCAAGATTGTCATTGTGTAATGTGGTTAAGTTGTGCAGTGCTTTATGCCAATAAAAGGCACCTCAAAGGACTCCTATACGCACCATAGGTTGAATGGAAGCTAACCAGGACTGTCCTAGTGTTATGCGGGTAATCTGTAAAGTGCTTTATGCCTGTGAAAGGGCACCTCCAAGCGCTAGAGGTGCTGGACTGTCCTAATGTTATGCGGGTAATCTGTGCAGTGCTTTATGCCTGTGAAAGGGCACCTCCAAGCGCTAGAGGTGCTGGAGAGGTGGAAAGAGCAAGATGCATGAACATTCCGAACATATGAGGCTGTCAAATGTAAGACCAAGGCTGGAAACATGGTCTCTTACCAACATGGTGTCGACCCCAGCTAGATCGGTTCTCTGTAAAGCAACATGTGAGAAACTGCTTCATTTTTTTTTTTTTTTATTTGTTTTTATTGCAGAATTATCAACAAGGCATCTATTAGGTCAACCTGTATACGCATGTCAACTCAAAGTACCTCCGTTGTTCCAAAAATGCACACAGCCATTCAGCCCACATCCCGGGGGCTGGGCGGCGTATCAGTATAGTGACTCAGAGTATCTCGGTGTTCACCTCATAGAGATGGCAGGTCAACAGTATTATATAGTATCTGCTTTTATCCCCATCAAACTCCCTCCCCAAAGGCACCACCAGGTATAGGTAACCACTCAGAGTGGGTGACACCAGTATTGTCCGTGTCCACAACCTCAGATCCACACTAGCGCCCTCTCGTGGTAGTAGTTCCCCAAGCCAATCGGAAATGACTGTGTATGTACCCACGGAGCGCTGCCCTGGAGCCCCATCCCCCAGTAGTCATCAGTCATATATCCTTCCTGCAGGTGCTCAACTTATTACTACAACAATACCCCAGGAACTCGCCCCCTCCCTTCCCACCCCCCTACTGCTGCCTACGTGGGTTCTAATTGTGGGTTCTGGTGCTACAGTTGCTATTACTCGGTTCTGCATTTGGTCTCTAAATCCTCACGGAACCCCGCCCTCCGAATGTTCGTGTTCCTGGCAGGTAGTCTTGCAAGGCCTGTACTATCATCTCCCAAGCCCTCGCCAACTCCAAGCCTTTCTCGTTGCCCGCCTTGGCAGCCTGTCGCCTTCTAAGCACACTCTCACACCTAGACCATTTCAACAGCTCATTCACCCATCTCTTAACTGAGGGGCCCTCCCTGGATTTCCAGTGCCATGTAATCTCCCTCTGGGCCAACATGAGACCCAGGTCAATGAATTTGCTCGTTACTTTTGTCTTTGCCGTGTGGGGGAACCAGAGCAAAAGGCATGCTGCCATGTCAAACTCTACCTCCCGGTCCGTGACTGCGTTCAGAAGCTCACCTACCTCAGCCCAATACGTCCCTAGCTTCGGGCACCCCCACAGCAGATGGTCCAGCTCAGCACCAATCGCTAAGCATCTCGGGCATGCCGCATCCTGCACTTTGAAATATCTTCCAATCTTTCCCGGGGTCATGTAAGCCCTATGGAGGATGAAGAAATGCACCTGCTGAAAACGGGCATTCCTACTACCCTTCCACGTCCTTCTCAAAATTTGGCTCCAGATCGTGTCCGGAATGGGTTTACCTATGTTGTCTTCCCATTTCTCCTTCAAGGCTGTAAGCGGCTCCATTCCCTCATGGATCATTCTCGAATGGAGGCAGGTCACCGCCTTAATCGTGCCCGCTGCCATTACTACATACTGGCAGGCCATGGTTGTGGCGGGTTCCACCAGCCCTCCCCTCCAGTGCTTTTGTATCGCTGCAATCACCGCTGCATGCAGGAGGAAACTCCCATCCGGGAGGCCAAATTGCTCCTGCAGCACCCCGAAGTGGGCAAGCATCCCGTCAACATAGAGGTCCCCTACCATCTGCAGCCCCAACTCCTCCCACTCTGCTAACGGGGACCAGTCACCTCCATGCGGTAGCGCCGTCAACATCCCCAGAGGGATCTCCGGTGCTTACGGTCGTGTTGCTTTTGCTCTCTTCAGGCTCCTATGCCAGCACAACCGAAGAGTTCTCTCTTCAATGGACAAGCCTCCCAGATCCAGTTTCTGTTGCATGACTATGTAAGATAAGATGTGTCTCTGGATACCAGTCCCCCTCTCTTGTTCCGGGCCCCTAAACACTTTAGCAACGTTCTGTGTTAAAACCTGTAGCTGTGCCGCCAGGTAATACAATTCAAAATCCGGAACCGCTTAGTCAGGGCCACCCTACGCCATCCGCTCCCCCATAGGAAACCAATAACCAACGTCCTCAGGTCTTTAAAGATTCGCTGTGGGATCCAAAGTGGGAGGGTACGGAAGTAATAGAGTAGTCTAGGAAGGGCCACCATCTTCAACAATGCAACTCGACCCTGCACCGATAACGGGAGGGAAGCCCAGAAGGTCATGCCCCCCTCAGGGCCCGTATACAGCGCCCTATGTTCCCCTCTAGCAGGTTCACAATGTCGTGCTAAATACGGACCCCCAGATAGGTGAAGCATGTGCCTTCCCAGACCACATCTACCGCAGGCGGGGGATATGGCGTGTCAGCCCGCAGCGGGAAAACACAAGTCTTACTCCAGTTCACCTTGAGGCCCGATAGCCTGCCAAAGCCCGACAACATCTCCACAGCTCCTACCAGAGCTCCTTCGGTGTTATCCATGTACAGCAAGAGATCATCAGCATACAATGAAATATGATGGGTCTCCCCACCACAGCCTATCCCATTGTACATCGTCCCTGCCCTCGCCTGTGCCGCTAAAGGTTCCATCGCCAAGGCAAACAACAGGGGGGACAGCGAGCATCCTTGCCTCGTCCCCCTGCGCACCGGGTAGGCCGAAGATACGACGGATCCCAAACGTACCCTGGCGGTAGCAGAGGAGTAAAGGACCCTCGTCCAACGCCCAAAGCCGTCTCCCAGACCGAACTTCACTAACACCTCATCGAGGTACCCCCACTCCAGGCTGTCGAAGGCTTTTTCGACATCCACCGACAGTACTGCCGGTTTCTGATCAGAGTTCCAAGCGCTGTCTATTATGCGAACTAGGCGGCGAACGTTTAGAGATGTACTCCTGGTGGGAATAAACCCAGCTTGGTCCGCATGAACCAACTTGGTCATGTGTGGCAGCAATCTAGTGGCTAGGATACGACTCAGTATTTTATAATCTACCGTCAGCATAGACAAAGGTCTATACGACGTCACATCGGAGGCCTCCTTGCCAGGTTTCAGCAGCGGTACGACCAATGCTTCCCTCATCGACTGGGGTAGACGGCCAAGCGTCATGGCTTCAGCGAAAACCACCAGCAGCCTGGGCGCCAATACATCAATGTACTGCACATAGAATTCAATCGGTAGACCATCTACCCCTGGCGTCTTATTTCTGGCCATTCGCTTGGTGGCCATCCAAATCTCTGACAGTGTTATGGGTCCGCCCAGTTCTTTCGATTCTTTGACATCCAACAATGGGAGATGAATCGTCGTCAGATAGTTGGCTATAGTAGAGACATCCACCCCCAGTTGGCTCTCATAGAGGCCTGTGTAATACGATTGGAATCGCTCCAAAACCGCACTTTGCGAGTAAACTACCTCCCTTGTCTCCGTTCGAATACTCATGACCGGACAGCCTCTAGGTTCTGGGTTAGCCAGTTTAGCCAGTAGTGTTCCCACCTTATCCCTCTCCGCATGCACTCTGATGACATACAATTTATAATCAAAACACCGCAGTCGCTCAGTTTCAGTCGCAACTAACTCCTTCGCCTCAAGCAGCCTGTCCTGTAAGTCTGGTCGTTCAGGCCTGCGCCTCTCTAAATCCTGCAGCACACATTCCGCCTTCTCCAGGTCTGCCAGGACCGTCGTCCGTTCAGTCGAGAATCTACCCATACAGATGCCCCTGGTCACCACCTTCATTGCATCCCATTCTAAAGATCTCGTGGCAGTTGAGCCCTCATTCTCCCCAAAATAGTGCTCAATGCCCTGAAGGACCTTATCCCTAAACACCAGGTCTTCTAATGTCTCAGGCCGCAGCCTCCATGTGGGGACCGCCGACCTCGGGCGTGCCACTGCAACGTTAGCAGCAATGGGTTATGGTCTGAGATCGTCCTAGTTAGATACTCCGTGTGGGCCATCGTGGGAGCCAGAGGTCCGCCGCACAAAATGGAGTCTATCCTAACATGCAGCGCATGTAGTGCTGAAAAGAAGGAATAGTCCCTAACTCCGGGGTGTTGCTCCCTCCAGACATCCACAAGGCCCCACCTCTCCTGCCAGTCTGCCCTGTGTGCTGCCAACCGACGCACTGGAGAGTCGGCCAATGGTGGATGCGACCTATCCAGTGCGACATCAGTGATTGAGTTGAAGTCCCCACCTATCAGGATAGGCCCCGCCAGGAAGTGTGCCAGGGAGCCCGTCAGGCTAGTAAAGAAGCGGGCCTGGTCCGTATTAGGAGCATATCTACTGCACAAGACCACATCCTGACCACACAACCTCCCCTCGACCGCCACAAACCGACCTTCAGGGTCCACTAGTTGGTTCGTGGCCTGGAATGGAGCCCCTGCTCTCACCCACACCAACACCCCCCTGGTAAACGCTGAGTACATGGTGCCAAACATCTGGCCATGCCACCTCTTCTGTAATGCAGCGCATTCCTGCTTGGTTAAATGAGTTTTTTTTTATCATTTTGTCCACCATAAGCGTGGAAGGGTATACTCAGATGTGAGTCCCTTGCTCATTGCACCATCAGGATTCAAGCAAGCCGGGCCGACGACGGCTGAAATGCCAGAAACCGGTCCCCAGAAGCTTGTTTCCTTCCCAGTATAAGAATTGGCTTGGTAGTTTGGTTTGCCCTGTTCCCATCATGCACTGGGACAGGAACAGACTAATTTGCATGTACCAGGTTCTGAGCTGGGATGGTGCAGTGAGCTAAAAAACGGTGATGGATCAAGCCCTGATCTTTGGACTGGGTAAGAGTGGTCTGCTTAATTCAGACACTCTGTTCATCACCACCCCCTTTTTTGAATCATTTTGTCCACCATAAGCGTGGAAGGGTATACTCAGATGTGAGTCCCTTGCTCATTGCACCATCAGGATTCAAGCAAACCGGGCCGACGACGGCTGAAATGCCAGAAACCGGTCCCCGGAAGCTTGTTTCCTTCCCAGTATAAGAATTGGCTTGGTAGTTTGGTTTGCCCTGTTCCCATCATGCACTGGGACAGGAACAGACTAATTTGCATTTAGCCAGGTTCTGAGCTGGGATGGTGCAGTGAGCTAAAAACGGTGATGGATCAAGCCCTGATCTTTGGACTGGGTAAGAGTGGTCTGCTTAATTCAGACACTATGTTCATCACCACCCCCTTTTTTGAATCATTTTGTCCACCATAAGCGTGGAAGGGTATACTCAGATGTGAGTCCCATGCTCATTGCACCATCAGGATTCAAGCAAGCCGGGCCGACGACGGCTGAAATGCCAGAAACCGGTCCCCGGAAGCTTGTTTCCTTCCCAGTATAAGAATTGGCTTGGTAGTTTGGTTTGCCCTGTTCCCATCATGCACTGGGACAGGAACAGACTAATTTGCATGTAGCCAGGTTCTGAGCTGGGATGCTGCAGTGAGCTAAAAAACGGTGATGGATCAAGCCCTGATCTTTGGACTGGGTAAGAGTGGTCTGCTTAATTCAGACACTCTGTTCATCACCACCCCCTTTTTTGAATCATTTTGTCCACCATAAGCGTGGAAGGGTATACTCAGATGGGAGTCCCTTGCTCATTGCACCATCAGGATTCAAGCAAGCCGGGCCGACGACGGCTGAAATGCCAGAAACCGGTCCCCGGAAGCTTGTTTCCTTCCCAGTATAAGAATTGGCTTGGTAGTTTGGTTTGCCCTGTTCCCATCATGCACTGGGACAGGAACAGACTAATTTGCATGTAGCCAGGTTCTGAGCTGGGATGGTGCAGTGAGCCAAAAAACGGTGATGGATCAAGCCCTGATCTTTGGACTGGGTAAGAGTGGTCTGCTTAATTCAGACACTCTGTTCATCACCACCCCCTTTTTTGAATCATTTTGTCCACCATAAGCGTGGAAGGGTATACTCAGATGTGAGTCCCTTGCTCATTGCACCATCAGGATTCAAGCAAGCCGGGCCGACGACGGCTGAAATGCCAGAAACCGGTCCCCGGAAGCTTGTTTCCTTCCCAGTATAAGAATTGGCTTGGTAGTTTGGTTTGCCCTGTTCCCATCATGCACTGGGACAGGAGCAGACTAATTTGCATGTAGCCAGGTTCTGAGCTGGGATGGTGCAGTGAGCTAAAAAACGGTGATGGATCAAGCCCTGATCTTTGGACTGGGTAAGAGTGGTCTGCTTAATTCAGACACTCTGTTCATCACCACCCCCTTTTTTGAATCATCTCTAAATCCCGCAGCACACATTCCGCCTTCTCCAGGTCTGCCAGGACCGTCGTCCGTTCAGTCGAGAATCTACCCATACAGATGCCCCTGGTCACCACCTTCATTGCATCCCATTCTAAAGATCTCGTCGCAGTTGAGCCCTCATTCTCCCCAAAATAGTGCTCAATGCCCTGAAGGACCTTATCCCTAAACACCAGGTCTTCTAATGTCTCAGGCCGCAGCCTCCATGTGGGGACCTGCGACCTTGGACGCTGCCACTGCAACGTTAGCAGCAATGGGTTATGGTCTGAGATCGTCCTAGTTAGATACTCCGTGTGGGCCATCGTGGAAGCCAGAGGTCCGCCGCACAAAATGGAGTCTATCCTAACATGCAGCGCATGTAGTGCTGAAAAGAAGGAATAGTCCCTAACTCTGGGGTGTTGCTCCCTCCAGACATCCACAAGGCCCCACCTCTCCTGCCAGTCTGCCCTGTGTGCTGCCAACCGACGCACTGGAGAGTCGGCCAATGGTGGATGCGACCTATCCAGTGCGACATCAGTGATTGAGTTGAAGTCCCCACCTATCAGGATAGGCCCCGCCAGGAAGTGTGCCAGGGAGCCCGTCAGGCTAGTAAAGAAGCGGGCCTGGTCCGTATTAGGAGCATATATACTGCACAAGACCACATCCTGACCATACAACCTCCCCTCGACCGCCACAAACCGACCTTCAGGGTCCACTAGTTGGTTCGTGGCCTGGAATGGAACCCCCACTCTCACCCACACCAACACCCCCCTGGCAAACGCTGAGTACGTGGTGCCAAACACCTGGCCATGCCACCTCTTCTGCAATGCAGCGCATTCCTGCTTGGGTTAATGAGTTTCTCGTAATAGTGCAATTTGGATGCCTCGCCTCACCAGATGGGCATGTACCTTATATCTTCTTGTCATAGTTCGAAGGCCACGGACGTTCCATGTGAGGCATTTCAAATCAGGTAAAGTCCCCATTGTAGCCATTACCCAATAAGTCCACCAGTGTCAATCGGCCACCCACAGCATTGCAGTGTAACCCCTCAACCAAAACACCCCAACAAACTCCCCCCACCCCTTCCCCCAGAACAGGACCCAATAACATGATATCAGCCCCCATCCAAACCTGTAACACTCCACTCAGTCCCCTACTCTGTAGTCGTCACTACAGAAGGCCTTAAGGGCAACAAGAGGGCGATTCAGAGCCGACCCGGAGCAGGCATGGCCCCCGCCCGAGCCCATGATCCCACGTGGCATCTCAACACAGTACCTGCCAGCCCACAGAGCACCAGGGTATTCAGCTAGATCAGGAGTTGCGAAAATGGCCACATTCCCAGTGTTATTCGTTGAATAGGCCATCGGCCGTTCGTGGGGTGACCGCCGGCTCCCCGGGGCTATCAACATCCGAGACGTCACCACCTGACCTTCCTCCATCCTCACCAGAGTCCGAGCCCACCGATATGCTCCCCTGTTGCGAGCCCGTGATGATCGCCGTTGCAGCCAGCGCTCCCTTCCTGTCCTCAGCCAGCTGGCCGTCCCGCAACGTTTTCTTGAGTCTGTTACGTTTTCGGATGCGTTGAGACTTGCGTACCTGAACCGGCTTCTGTTTCTCCTTCTCACCTCTCCCTTTGCGGTCGGTGCCAGCGCGATACAACTCAAGCCACGACCATACCTCATCGGGAGTTTGGAAAAATTGGGTCGTTCCATCCATGTTCACTCGGAACCTCGCCGGAAAAAGCAGGGAATATTGTATGCCCTCGTCCCTCAGTTCTTTTTTCACAGCCAGAAAGGAAGCCCTGTTTTTTTGAACCTCCTGCGTATAGTCGGGGAACACTGTAACTGAGCTATTCTCCACCTGAAAGGGACCTACCGAGCGCGCCCTCTGTATCAATACATCTCTGTCTCTGTAATGCAATAGTCTGACCACCATCGGTCTGGGAGGGCGGCCCTGCATGGGCGGGCGGGCCGGGACCCTGTGCGCTTTTTCCAGGGTGAAAAAGGGTGAGAGACCCTCCGGGGCCACGATTGTTTTAAACCAGTTCTCTATATAGGCCACCGCATCGTCCCCTTCAATTTTCTCCGGCAGGCCCACTACCCTCACGTTGTTCCTCCGATTACGACTTTCGGCGTACCCAGCCCATTTCTCCAGTGTCGCCAGGCGGCCAAGGATATCAGCGAGTTTGTGTTCCGCAGTCACCACTGCCGGCTTGAGCTCCTGAAGCAGCAACTCATTGTCCTTCACTCTGTCTGTAAGTTTAGCATGATCCGCCCTCAAGAGTCCCAGTCCCGACCTGCGCTATGTCTTGATGTAAGGTCTCCTTGGTCGCGGTTATCGCCTCCAGTATACCATCCAGCCTTTTGTTCAAGCGCTGTTCCTGCGCCGATCCTTCCGAGTCATTATGGGCCCCGCCATCCGCAACCGACACCGTTGTCTGGTCGTGCCCACGATCCTGTTGTGGTTCAGGGCCCTTAGCGGCCATTTTGTCCGGCCGGAGCGCCAGATCTGGATCACCTCTGGGGGACGTGCCAGTACCAATGTCCATACACCCCGTGAGGAAGGGTCCCTGAGCCCGCCCCCTGTCAATGATCTCAATGTCTCCCACGAAGCACGACTTCCACGCTCGGGGACCAATGCTTATTTACCGTCCGCTCCGCTCCCTTACGCAAAACGGCCGTCCACTGGTCAGTACCGCCTGTTCCGAGTGAGGTCTGCGGTCACATCCACCGCTATTCCAGCAATCGCCCCCCTGGTCAGGGGTCCCTCGCTGCACCGTTCGGTGTCTTCTGCAGTGTGGGCTCACCTCGCTCTCAAAAGCTTATTGAGGAAGGCCCAGCCCGACTAACTCGGTGAAGCCAGCAATGTACTTTGGGGGGGGGGGGAGGGGCGCCACCCCACCGCGATCCAGTGCCCCCTCTCTCAGCGCCACTTGAACCTGGTGCGTCCAGTACCCTGACGGGCCAACAGCTCCAGCACACAACAGCCGAGTGCCGATCCCTCGAACCCCCCGCCAGCTCTCGGATCGTGCCTGGGTCCACTCCCTCTGTGGCTCAGAGGTCACTGCCAACAGTCATGTCCCCTCACAGGGAGCCGCACCTCGCTGGGGTCCTCGCTGGGAGCAAGCAATCAGCCCTGAGGGCGGACATAAATTCCACCGATCCGATTTCCTGCTCCGTCCCCGCTGTATGCCTTTGCACACCGACTCAGTGGCTCTACGCCGTCAGGCTCCCGCGTACCGCCGATGTCCCGTGCCTCGACCTAGAAGCGGGGTCTGCCTCGCAGGGTCGCCATGATCGGCAATGGGGGGGGGGTGTCTCTATTGTTCATGTCCGCTGCGGCGGAAAGCGCCCCTCACCTCCGCCGTGTCCGCAGAGTCATGTGCGGTGGGGAACTTGCCGCGGTCAATGCTGCAGGGCGCTGTCCGCACTACACCCCGGCCGCAGTCCGCCATCTTACGTTGTCCAGGCTCCCGTGTTCGGGGATGTCGCCATCTTGCCTCCAGCCCGCAGTTCCTCCCGGCTTCGAGGCCGGCCGCCAGCACCTCAGGAAGCCTCTGGTAGGTCCGCAGTCGCACTCCCCGGTAGCCCCGGTGATCTGAGCGGTAGTCCCGCGCCGCCAGCAGCGTGTTTCCAGGGATTGACAGGATAATTATCGGGAACTGGCCCGGAGCTGTAGGCTCACGCCGCCATCCCAGTCGGCGTCCAAACCACGCCTCTCGTGAGAAACTGCTTCATGACGCTTTGTGTGCTTGTCTGAGTCATTTGTTGTGTCTTATCAGCATGTTTATAGCACATTCTGCCAGATGTATGACTGCATAGTGCTTACTCCATGTGCCCAGTTACAGACAGCTTCAATGTGCTTTTCTCTGGTAGATGAGTTGTTGGTGTACCGTAGGCTCTCGGAAGGCAGTTGCTTCAAGGCGCTTGCCACTTGTGTTGGACTGGTGCAGAGCGCCATATATGTGAGAATGGCTGAGAGAACATAGCAGGGAAAGATGCAACAGAAGAGGGGAGGGGCAGAAGGGTGAAAGGTACAGGATGGGGAGGTGGAGACATGCACATGATAGTGCGGAGAGGAGTTAGGCAGCGCGAGGAAAGCTGCGTGATGCGAGGAAGGAAGAAGGCGAAGGCACTCGTTTCCCTAAATGAATGGAGACAATTTAACCAGTGCACATCCCTACTTCTTATTTATTGATTAATTTCTTGCCAATAATCAATAAATAAGAACTTTGAGAATCAATGGACTCTGTACTATCTGAATACTTGTGTGGACTGGAAGAGAATTGAAGTACCGAACTGATTGGATTGAAATACAATTGGATAAAAGTTACTAGTAGGGATGTGCACTGGTTAAATTGTCTCTATTTATGGTTCATGAAATTCTACTACACTCGCTGTGGGTAGAGTATCGTGACGGAAATTGCTTAAGGGTGAATAAGCATCCTATCAGTTGGGCACTCCCAAATTGAGTATTTGTGTATGACTGGACAAATCAATACCATGGAACAAACACAACACTGATGTGCAGATCATAGTAGCAAATTCACCCTGTCTTTTTGTTGATGTATCCCTAAATGAATGGGGCTGCTGTTAAATCCTGAACGTTACTCCGTCGCTTTCTCTTCCTCTGTGCCTCTTTTGAAAGCCTCTCAAAGATTTCTCGTACAGCCCCTAGAGGCCGCAGGCATTGCTAAGCTTCCTCTGGGCGCTATAAAAACCCCTTGCCTTCTGCCCCCTAATTGCACTCGTTTTCTTGCCTACTGCCCCCTGATTGCACTCGTTTTTTTCTTGCCTTCTGCCCCCTGATTGCACTCGTTTTACTTGCCTTCTGCTTCCCTGATTGCACTCGTTTTACTTGCCTCTGCCCCCCTAATTGTGCCATTTTTCTTGCCTCTGCTCCCCTGATTGTGCCATTTTTCTTGCCTCTGCCCCCTTGATTGTGCCATTTTTCTTGCCTCTGCCCCCTTGATTGTGCCATTTTTCTTGCCTCTGCTCCCCTGATTGTGCCATTTTTCTTGCCTCTACTCTCCTAATTGTGCCATTTTTCTTGCCTCTGCCCCCTGAATAGCTTTTCTTGCCTTCTGCCCCCTGATTGCACTCGTTTTTCTTGCCTTCAGCCCCCAGATTGCACTCGTTTTGTTCTTGCCTTCTGCCCCCTGATTGCACTGGTTTTTCTTGCCTCTGCCCCCCTGATTGCCCCATTTTTCTTGCCTCTGCCCCCCTGATTGTGCCATTTTTCTTGCCTCTGCTCCCCTGATTGTGCCATTTTTCTTGCACTCAGGATTGTGCCATTTTTCTTGCCTCTGCCCCTTCGTTGTTCTTGCCTCTGCCCCTTTGTTGTGCTTCTGCCCCTTCCGTGTTCTTGCCTCTGCCCCTTCGTTATGCCAAGCTACAATAGGAAATAGGGTACTTTACAATTCCCCAGAACCATCAGAGGTGCGGTCAATTTCTCTTCATCTGCTTAGAAATGTACTTCTCGCAATGTAAGTCCAATACCAAATATTAGAAAAATGTAAGATGAGCACCAGCAAGACGCTCTTTAAATTCTACATAAAGACACCTGCTACGAGACAAATTCTTTCTCATCAAAACAAAATAATGGACTTCTTCATTTTGTATGCAATCTTTTGACTGAAGCTGGAGAAGAACAGCAGCTCACTGGCTGGTCCATAGAGAAAGTATATTGTGAGGTACTTTACATTTTTCTAAGGCTCGATGATTGCTTTTAAAGGGTGACCTAGTTAGCTTGCCAGCTTTTCCTCAGAGAGTGAGCATGGCCAAGCAGGGGACCCAAGATTTTGTCAATTTTCAGAAGACTTTCAGGAACCATATTTTGCCTGTTATAATCTTCCCTCTTTGGATTCTTGCTCATCAAATCCTGTTGGTTATTCTTCATGCTCTTCCATAAATAATACTGTCCTTCTTGCATATCGGTGCAAGTGGTTCAGGGAATCAGGATTGTTTATCAGCCACAGCCAGTAGGTTCAGAACAATGGTGACGTCATATGAGCTACCAAGCTAGGCCTAGGGTGAAACAATATAATGGGCTCTTTTCACAAGCCTCACCTGGACTCGCTGAAGAACTCGGCTCCCTGTTTTTTGCTGCCGCTGTTGCCGCTGCGACTGGCCGGACCCGCTCCGCGGGTCCCGCTGCGCGGCTGACAGCCTTGCTGTGCTGCATCTCTCTGTGGGGGTTTGGGCGTTCCTCTGACCGGCAGGGCTGCGAGCTTTCAGCGGGGGACTCCAAGGACCAGGAGCCCCCGCGCGCCCGTTACCACCTGGGCTGCTCTCCCTGCCGGCTCCACCCCCTTCCTTGTTATAACCGGCGGCTGAACACTGGACAAGTGGATCCCTCTTTTCACAAGCCTCACCTGGACTCGCTGAAGAACTCGGCTCCCTGTTTTTTGCTGCCGCTGGTGCCGCTGTTGCCGCTGCGACTGGCCGGACCCGCTCCGCGGGTCCCGCTGCGTGGCTGACAGCCTTGCTGTGCTGCATCTCTCTGTGGGGGTTTGGGCGTTCCTCTGACCGGCAGGGCTGCGAGCTTTCAGCGGGGGACTCCAAGGACCAGGAGCCCCCGCGCGCCCGTTACCACCTGGGCTGCTCTCCCTGCCGGCTCCACCCCCTCATCCTTCAATCCCCCAGTTATAAAAACCAAGTAACTTCCCCGCTGCGCGGGAGCGCGCGGGAGCGTCCCGGGAGAAGCCCGGGACAAGGGCGGGACCGTCTGTGGCCGTCCGGGGCCGAAGGAGGCCGGGCAGGGCCTGACCGCTTTCATTTGTAGACCGGAGAACAGTGTTCACTACACAATGGATATGGCAACAGAAGCTGAAACCCCGGGGAAAAAATCTAGATTATGTAATGGATCCCTGGAGAATTACTTTCCCAAGAGGAGCGAGGGAGATAAGGATTCCATCCTAGCGGAGCGTAGGGCAGAGCGGCGCCGCTCTGTAGAGAATATGAAACACAGATCCCTCACTGATAGTCTACTTGAATTGAACCGGGAAGGTGACTCGAATGGCTTAAGCGAGGAAAATGTAAGTCAAGATGGTATCCCCCTATTGTTTCGTGACTTCGTAGCCACTCCTTGCTTGCCTGAGGATAATATTATAATTGTTTCACCCACCCCTAGCGTTAGTCGTGTGGCCGACAAATCCAAATCTAGGAAGCAGAAAGTTAACATTTACCCTGTTGCCCAGATCCATCGCCCGCCCCCTAGTAAAAAAAGAAGGAAACAAAGGGTGGTAACAGGTACAGCAAAAACATCGCACGCTGATTTTGGTAAAGGGATTAAAACTCCGACCACAACTGAGACTCCTACAGCAGTTGAGCAGGAACACACTCCACAGGTAGTTGCTTCCCCGGGTCCTTGTCCATCTTTAGCAACCAGACAAGAGGAGGTTCCTGGTAATAATATTAGAGTCACCCCACCTATCACTTCACCACCCCTTCCTTCCACAGTATCAGGGAATCTGGAATTTTTGTTAAGATCTCTCCTTCTACCCATTAATGAGTCTATTAAAAAGGTGGAAATTAGATTAACTATATTGGAAGCCGCCATTACTAGTATGGCTTCCCATACCAAAAATAAAGGAAGTGTGGCGGTACAGCCGATACCCCCTCCAACCACACCTCAAAGCAAATCTAGAATTCCTCCCACTCCTGCTCCGGTTAAGCAAACTTGTCAGCCCCCGGGGGGAGCTGTGCCCCCAACTCATAATAGACCGCCATCTAAACAACCTAAAACACCAGCTACTGACTTGGGAGCAGGCCCCTCAAAACCACCCTTAAAGGCCCCGACGAGTAATAATCAAAGTGCACACGGGGATGATGGAAAAAGCAGAATGCCCCATAAAAGGATCCCACAAGTAGAGATCCCCCCAGAAGCAGTGCCCTACGTGGTGATCCTAACGGGGGTTCCGCAGCTATCTGAGAACAAGAAGGAGGGATTTTCTGACCTTAAAAACAAAATTATCCATTGGCTAAGGTTGCATAGGCCGATAGCACCTAACATAGATGGGGACATAGTTCATGTTAGACGGATCAATTGGCTGGGGAGTAGAACTAAAGATACTGAGGGAGATCTAGTGGTGGTCAATTTTAGAGACCCTCGGGCAGTTGATTACATCTTAAACTGGCCACCTGGGACTAGTGAAACCTGTGTTATCCCACGGGCCTTAACATATTTTTATCCCAGGTCAAAAGTTATTAACTCTAAACATTCAAACAGACCACAAGGTTATAGGCCGCCCTTTATTCCACCCTACATTAATAATCAACCTCAGTATGGCCATCAGCTGACTAGGGTGCCAGATCTACACTCCGCCTGGTCCATGGTCCCCCATAGACATATGCTGAACCAGGGTCCTAGTATGAACCATCTGATGCCCTTTACCCCGTTGGATACCTACAATCGGTTTTCCCAGTTGTCAGGACTGGAAGACTGCGATTGAAGGTGGGGGCAAGGGGGGGGGGGAAATGTTAATGAACCTCCAGGGGCTAAGGATTCTCGTCCTCCCTGGGGTAGTACCGGTAAAGAAGAAGATAGTCTATCTACTGACCACATGGTGACCACTATTGTAATAACAGAGGATTCTAGGCCAACTGGGCCCGTGATGAGCACGGCTGGTTGTTCTGCAACCCTCACTATACCAACCCAGGAGGGGGGGCGCCCTTCGACCAGGGTGGTTAATGAGAGGTTGCCCAAGGTGGGTTACACTTCTATGCCAAGTGGAAGGAGGGAAATAAACCTCCTCTCCTGGAACATTGCTGGGCTAAAGAGGAAGTTAGATATCCCGGAGTGGCACACACAAATTGAGCAGTTCGATGTCTGCCTGTTTCAGGAGACATGGAGTTTTGTGCCGCTACATAAATCGGGGTATACCACCCACTGCGTGCCCGCAGTAAGTAAGGGAAAGGGCAGACCTTCGGGCGGTCTTATAGTCTGGATAAAAATAGATTTGGACTGGGTGGTTACAAGACATAGTGTGGAGTGTAATGATATACTCCACCTTTCGGCAAAAGGAGGGGAGGATGTTGCCAGGCTAGACCTTTTTAATGTTTATGCAAGAGGGACACAGGGTGACTCTCCCTCTTTGACCCTAACATCCTTGGACTTGACCTTAGCCAAATGCCCCTGCTCAGCTAAAATTCTGGTGGGGGGCGATTTTAATTGTACATTTGAACCCCTGCCCCCCTGATTGTGCCATTTTTCTTGCCTCTGCCCCCCTGATTGTGCCATTTTTCTTGCCTCTGCTCCCCAGATTGTGCAATTTTTCTTGCCTCTGCCCCCCTGATTGTGCCATTTTCTTGCCTCGGCTCCCCTGATTGTGCCATTTTTCTTGCCTCTGCTCCCCTGATTGTCCCATTTTTCTTGCCTCTGGTCCCTGGTTGTGCCATCCCTGCCCCATGACATGCAAGTATTGAATAGTTAAGTGTGTTGGGGGCCCTCTTGACATGTCACCCCAGTGTTAGTTCAATGCTGATATTATAGTGTGGTGGATGAGGAATGTCCTGGCTGAAGTCCATTACTCTCTGCTAGGGAGGCAAACAACATAAGACTGCCTTCATGGTACAAATCACCTGTGTCATGAATCCCGGGCTCCTTCAAGTGTCTCAGTTCATGGTTCGTGATATTTGTGGGTTCTCTGGATATACCCAGCAATGGTAGTGCAGAGGCATATGGTTTTGTATCTCGTGTGATCAACACGCTTCTGCTATAGCATCTGTATGCTACATTAAGCAGTAATTGCGCTGGACCTCTCTGCCTGGTACATGGGTGGAATAATGTGAGAAGGGCTTGATGAGATGAGGGTGGTGAGTATGTTGCCATGTCCAATAGGTAGCGCTCGGAGAACTACAGAGCCACCCATTGCAGTTGTGCTGTGTGGGTGCCTTTGTGTGTGTGGCTCAGTGTGGGTGTAAATGCAATAGGTCATGCATTTGAGAGCGATTATGCTATTGGCATTGTAAATGACAATGCCATTTATTTAACGATTAAGCTATTGGCAATGTAAATAACAATGCCATTTATTTATGATTAAAAAAAAAGTCATGAGCAATGCCAATAGCTCTACCTTTAATAATGCTGAGACCATTGCATTGTAAATGCTTATTTTAACTAAATTGTTGGGCTGCATGGATACCCCCACTGTGTCAAGACTAACAATGCAAAAATCCTATGGACCACTTTGTGTTTGAATGTATTCACAGCACACTCTGTGCGCAGTTTCCGTTTTACCCTGAGGAGTTTGCAACACACTCCTGGTAGACGACAACAGCGGCACTCATTTGGTATCCAGGCTCTATCATTTATGCCTGTACTTCCTGCCCGTCCAGGAACAAAAACTTTGCGTCTATTGGGAAAATGATTTGGGCTTCCCTATGACAGACAAATATGGTGCACCTGCTATCAACAAACACGGTCAGTTTTCCCTAATCACTGGCATGAATGTATTAATTTTAAATTTCCATGTTGTACTTAGGTTACCTTGCCTGAATTTCATAGATTCGACTGTTCAAGATCCCCAGAATGCACCAAATGCACAACATAGATACAAACTTTTTACATAAGACTTGGAGCCATATGTATCATCAAACTATTTTGCATTTCCTAAATAGCGAATTTTAAGGAATCGCTATTTAGGAAATGCAAAATGGTATGTATGAACAAAATAGCTTTTTATTTGCGATTCCTTAAGCTTCCTTATTTGCGAATTCGCATTTTGCGAATTCGCAATTAAGGAATAATTTCCAATGCATTCCTATGGGCCAGGAGGCCCATAGGAATGAATGCAAAATAATTCTCAAATTGCGAATTCGCAATTTGTTAATCACAATTTGAGAATTTTTGCAAGGGTGCAGGGGTGTCTCAAAGACACCCTGCTGCACCCCTGAAAAGAACATGTGTGTGCATATGGCCCACATACATGCCCTATGGGCATGTGTGTGCATCATATGCCACCTTTAAAAATGCCAATTTGTGCATTTCTGGAAGAATTCCCAAGTTACCATCAACTGAAAGTTGGTGGTAATTTGCGAATTCTTAAACAAAATTCGCAAGCTAAAATTGCTACATACATAGCATTTAAGTAATCGCAAATTTGCGATTCCCTAAATGCTATGGAAAAATAAGGAATCGCACAAGTTTGCAATTCCTTATTTTGGGAATGTTTCATACATTCCAAAACGTGCAAAACGGCCGTTTGCGAGTCACAAAGGCCGAAATTCTGCGAATTTCGGCCTTTGCGATTCAAAAACGGCTTGATACATATGGCCCTCGGAGACATATCGCATGATACTGGGTAGAGATTATTTTTCCTGTCTGACTCAAATGGTGAAAACTAACATTAGCCTGGCCCCTTTTGTGGCTTTGCTGGGTTACATACAGGATCTTCCAAAAGGCATCCGTCGATATACAGCGATGGCCCTCCTGCACGCTAGATGTGAGATTGCCCTTCATTGGAGTAGTAACTGCCCCCTAACCATTCAAAATTGGCTCACAAGCCTGGCTTATTGCAACACCACCAGCGAGATATATGCCACGCTTCAGCCACCCTCCCCCAGGCCAAGGGATATTTGGCAGCCCCTTCGTACTTATCTGTTGTCAATGGCAAATTCTACTCCACTTACCAGTAGCAACTCCACTCTATCTATCACCCTCGCAGGCTCATCTTTCTCCCCTACAGTGAGATCTACCCAACCTACCCCTTCCCATCGCCAGGGCCATAGCCACGGGGGAGCCCAGCGGGCCCAGCCAGGCCTTCCTTTTTTCTGGACCCCCCAATTGAAAGGTCAGAAACAGAGTTTCTGTTGTTTTAAAACATAGTTAAGTTTGACATTGCACAGGAACCGTGGCCTCTGTCCTTATGGCTTTATTTATACAGAAACTGAAAGTAAGAGAACGATGCAGAGAGAGAGAGGCCAAGGCAAGGGAAATGGGCAGAGGTTGCCCTGCACAGACACGCTAATTGATACAGCTATTAGCTAAGAGTCATCATGAGTTCGGGAGGACAGATCGATAGCTGAAGTCTCACATCCATAAAGAGGGCACTGCCGCAGGGTGACATGCTGACTGAATACACTGCTTCTGGGTCCCGGAGCCTGTTTGCGCTACATATAACTAGTGACTGCAGGGACACGGATGCAAGGTGAGTGATGGCAATGCTAGGCCTCTACCCAGAACACATTTAGAGGCCTGTTTTGCACTGCATGAGTGAGCATAGCAGTGTGGAGTACAGCAGCATTCAGATGTTGCTCTGCAGTTGTATCCAACACATAATAGCCCTTGGTGTGACCTTTTTTGGCCCCCAGAATTAGGAGTGGTCCCAGTACCAGTGGTAAAAAGCCTGGGGGGGGGGGGAATTAATTCGGAATTGTCCATGTCTTGCCAGGTTTCCTCTGTTGTGGGAATCTGCACGGGTGTACTTAGGCAGCTACGGAGACTTGTTCCCCTTCTCTCCATATATGCATTGCAATCAATTGTTTCCGCCACGGTCATCTCTCGGCTGGATTATGGGAATGCCCTTTACTTGGGCCTGTCCCAGAAGGTCCTCAGGAGACTACAAGTTGTACAAAATGATGCGGCTAGGCTCATTTTTAGACTCCCTAGGAGGACGCAAGCCACCCCTCTGTTACATAAATTGCACTGGTTGCCCATTGAACAGCGAGTGCAATTCAAGAGTCTCTGCATAGCTCATAAGGCAATCTATGGGGAGGCACCTAAATACATAAAAGATCGGGTGAACAAGTATGTTCCCGGCCGGGTCTTACGATCATCCGAGGCCTGTAGGCTAGCCTCATCCAGGTACAGCCTTAAAACCAAAGGGGCCAGAGCGTTTTTGGTCCTCTTCTAACAGGTCTGGAATGATCTACTGGAGTACCTGCGAAAGGAACCAGTTTTGCTTACCTTTAGGAAGCTCTTAAAGACCTATCTTTTGAGAGAGGCACTGGCATCTGTATTAGCTCTGTCTCTGCTGCCGTGCGAACCATACTCTAGCGACTTGCTCCCTTTCTCTAGAAGCGCTTAGAGACCGGTTGGTGATTTGCGCTATATAAAAATAATATAATAATAATAATATCATTGATTACTGACTCAGACTACCACCACCACCAGCACATGAGAGTGGCTGCTCCTTGTGACTTGCCTCGCACAGAAAGTGGCCTCACAGTAAATGATCCAGCCATTGTGAGGTAAACAGCAACCATGACCTGATCTGTTTTTCTTTCCCACTACCAATGGACTGCTTGAGTTTATTAAGTGTTGTCTGTTTCAACCCTCTAACCCCAAATACATTTTTTGCTCAATATGGCTGTTTTTAGTGGGCACTATTGCAATGCAGCTCATTCATAAAGTCCTGTGTGTGTCTCTCAAAGAACAGCATTCTTTTACTATCACGCCAAAGACTTAAAGGGGAATGAATAGTCGTTAGCCTCCACCCCTTTACCAGCTACTGCGGGTGGGGTTTTTGATTGGCCTCGTCTGTCTGCAACAAGGGTGGGGAGATGAGTGAGTGAAAGGATGGATGGATATTCGAGTGAAATGATGGATGGGTGGGTGAGTGAAGGTGAATGGATAGCTGCATGGATGAATCAATGAAAGGATGGATTTAAGGGTGTATGAGAGAAAGGCAGGGAGAATGTATTAATGGATGGATGTGTGAAAGAGTGGATGGATGGATGATGAGAGAAAGAATGGATGGATGAGTGAGTAAGTGAAAAGATGGCTGATGACTGAAAGGGCAAATTGATTGATGGAGGGATGGAGTGAAAGGCTGATAGAGGGACGGGTTCAGTGGATGTATGTATGGATGAGTGAGAGGATGTATGTATGGATGACTGAAAGGATGGATCGAAGGACAGACATGTGATGAGTGAAAGGGAAGATAGATGGCTGGCTGAACGAAAGGGGGATGGATGGATGAGGGAAAGAGTGGATGAGTGAAAGGGTAAATGGATGGATGGATGAGTGAATGAAATGAAGTATGGGTGAGTGAAAGGATGAGTGGACAGGTGCATGAGTGAAAGGGAGGAAGGATGGATGAGTGAAAGTGGGAATGGATGAATAAGTAAAAGGATAGTTGGATGGATCAGAGAAAAGATGGATGAGTGAGTGAAAGGATGGCTCAATGAGTGAAAGAGTACATGGATAGATCAATAAGTGGCTGGAGGGCTGAGTGAAGGGATGGATGAGTGAAAGGATGGATGTAAGGATGGATGGGTCAAGGAAAGGATGGATGAGTGAAAGGGACGATGGATGGATAAATGAAAGGATGGAAGAATGAGTGAAAGGATGGAGGAATGAGTGAAAGGATAAATGAATGGATAGATGAGCGGGTTGGTGCGAGGAAGGGTGGGTGGATGGTTGAAAGGATGAATGGCTGAGTTAAAGGATGGATGGATAAGTTAAAGAGAGGATGGATGGATTGAGTAAAAAGATGGATGATGAGTAAAAGGGAGGATGAATGAGCGAAAGGATAGATGAATAGATTAAAGGTGATTGATAAGTAATAGCATGGATAACTGAAATGATGGATAGGTTTGATGATAGATGAATAGGTTTTGATATAGATGAGCAGAAGGATGGACGGAATGGTGACAGACGGAATGTTGGTTGAAAGGCTGAATGGATGACAGAATATAAAGGTGAAATAGTAATTATCAGTGATTGGATCGAAAAATAAAAAGATGATTGGATAGATGCTTGGATGGAAGAGCCAAGCAGTCCCTTCTGGGGAGGGTCTTAATGACTTGCTTCACTATGTTTATGCCATAAGAGATTTAGTTTGAAATGGGGAGTATTTACATTTTCGGGCTACTCCCTTGATGTTGGTCAAAAGCTTAGTACATGCACAGATAGACTGCTCTCCTTGTCCTGAATACCTTTTAACCTGTCCCAGAAGTCAGCATGTAGGTTGTATGGAGCAAACAGATTACTGTTTTAAAACTATCCAGTTAACAAGTTCCATGCATATATTGCCTTTGCACTTTTGTAGTTGCAGAGTAATGCAACACAATATTGGGACCTGAAGTCCTAGAATACAAGGACAAAACTTACTGAACGAGGTACTCATGCAAGAAACTAGAAAACTTCTGAGCGCTGGTGTTTAGTAAAAGAGAAGAGAGGGGCCCTCCCATGGGAGGTTTGAACAGCTAATCGGTAATGTTGCAAGATATTTGTGTATATAATCAGCAACCATTAGTATGGCATTCACACACTTTCTGGTATGTGTATACCGCAGCGTCTGCCATTAATATGCATAGCTGGCAGGTTTCCCAGGTCCATATGTGACGTGCTGCTCCAGTCCAGGTTTTTTCTTTGAAATCTGGAACTTGTAGGACTGTTTTATAATGAAATAAACACAACTGTAAGTCTCACAATTCAAAGACAAAAAGTGGACTGGAACAGCACATCAGGCATGTACCTTGGAAACTTGGCATGACTGATTATAGACCACCCATAGCGCAGCTGAACTGCCTCCCGCGCATTGCTGGTGTGGCAATGGAGACCAGTATTTATAATACATAACACCATCTTTTAAGAGCAAAATGCTTTTAACCAATGCATTTCAAACAGTGCTGGAGGGAGAATACACCAGTTAGTGCCAATGATTAACGCATTTTTAGTGGTGCCTCTAATGAACCCTGAGCTTAGGCACGACACTCTGTTGAATTCCCTGTACATCTATAAAGAATTAGAAAATGTATACCTTTCTGAGACTGATGGGTCACCACCTTGGTTTTATGAGTTTTGTTTGCTTTTTGCTCACATTTACCCCTCTCCTGTTCCTCTATTCACTTTAGCCCCTGCCGCCTTAGTTATTTAAGGAACAACCAAGGGCCTTGACTCTACTCAGAAAGTTTGAGTCAATGTAGAACAAACCAAAGCAAGTGCCAGTACTGAGCTCTATTTAACAATTACTATATCTCTGGTGCCAATGCAAATATGTCATCGGACCCATGCAAGATCAATTTCTCAAGACTTTTTATTTTCAATCTGTAGTCTATTTTTCAATACATACATACAAATACAAATGAATCAGCGATAAACATAATACAAATAATGCCACACACCATTCTATCCCAATTCCACTATTTATCAAAAGACACCACATCTACTCAGTATTCTCTAACATCCATTCAACATTCACTCCTGACACATCACCAACTTCACACAATCAACAAGTTCCCCTAAGGGTTAAGCAAAAAACAATTCACAGTTATTTGAAAAGGCTGAACCCAGAAGGGAACAATGCACACTCAGCCAAACAACATCACGGCGTTGCCACCAATTAGAATCAAGGAATGCACAAAACCACAATAAATAAAGTTAACAAAAAATAGATAAAGTGCATTACAAACAGCAAATAAATTCAAAATGTTTGTTTGACTCAAAAGGGTACAAGGTCGACGCGTTTCAAACACTGTGATTATCAGGGTTCTCCTCAGGACCATCAAAATCTACAAAACAAAAAAGAGAAACACATACTCTTACTACTCTGATCATTAAATGTGCCACCAAAGCATGCACACAACCGGCCGGTGCCACGGCCTCTTGTTCCCGCCTGGGTTCAGCCTTTTAAAATAACTGTGAATTGTTTTTTGCTTAAACCTTAGGTGAACTTGTTGATTGTGTGAAGTTGGTGATGTGTCAGGGGTGAATGTTGAATGGATGTTAGAGAATACTGAGTGGATGTGGTGTCTTTTGATGAATAGTGGAATTGGGATAGAATGGTGTGTGGCATTATTTGTATTATGTTCATCGCTGATTCATTTGTATTTGTATGTATTTATTGAAAAATAGACTAAAGATTGAAAATAAAAAGTCTTGAAATTGACCTTGCATGGGATCTTGCATGGGACCGATGATATATTTGCATTGGCACCAGAGATATAGTAATTGGTAAATAGAGCTCAGTACTGGCACCTGTTTTTTTTTTTTTTTGCCTTAGCTATTTAGGGCATCTAGCGTCTTTTTCTTCTATAAAAAAGGACTCTTATTCTTTAAAGCAGTTAAACAAGTGCTGTGAAGGAGGGCTGGTTCCCAAGACACCTGCTGACATGGATGATAGTTACACTTTTATAAATTAGTGGTAAGGGCCAGTGAACTATGGTAAGTCAGATGTGAAAAAGAAAAGTAAGGCAAAGAAGTTGAGAAGTTGTAGGGAGAAGTTGAACATAAAAAAAAAGAAAGGAACTAATAGAATGAATGACATTAAGGAAAGGGAGTCAAATGAAGAGAAGGGCAGAGAGCCCGAGGCAAGATTTCTCAATTAGCTAGGCTACATTTTAAAAAATAATTCCTGATGAAGACTTTTCTGTGTTTCTCGAGCATCTCAAGTGCTTGTGATCTCTGGTCATAGTGCTGAATTCCTAAGAAGGCCATTCTAACTTTTCACTTTTCTGGGTTGACAATAGTAACGCTTCTTTTTCGCACTCTTCCTAAACTTCTAAACAGTGCTATTTGGCCCTATAGATTGATAAGGTATTATCTTGGAGTGGGTCTAGTGAGGTAGTTCAGTGCAGTATTATTACTACTTTAGATGCCTCTGTTACAGCTCTGTGGTCAAATTCCAGTGGGTCCTCAATTCAACCTTTTATTAGTCCTGTGTGAAATTTGCCTAATTTACTTTGTGGAATTTATGCAAAATGCTGATCTAGATTTGTTGCTGTTCTTTTAGCACTAAAAAAGTCAAAAACACAAGAACAGCTGCTTGAGTTCTATTCGTTCTCATTGTTCCTGTGCTCTTGTAATCGTATATTTATCGGAATAAAATCTGAATTATAAAACATGGTGTAATAGAGTAATGTTGGGCATTTATTTCATGTAATATGCATAATGCAAAATGCAGGAAATTCTGTGAGATTATACCATCATAATCAGTAGTTCACCTGGGCTACCTTGTATCCATCCCACATAGGGTAAAGGCTATTGCCATCAGCATCAAGAGACTGCTATGATAGTGATTGCTCACTTTACAAAACAGGCATTTCCATACTGTCCTTGTTGAGAGATAGTAGACACAAGTTCTAACTACATGGGGTTTCAACCAGTGCATCATTAGAATGTTTCCCATTTTACACTAATGCTCTTTAATGGTCTAAAGATGTGTAGAACGGATACAGCACCAGACCCACAGACTGACAGGAATAAAACAAACAGCATGTACAAATGGTTTATAGTCTATGCTCATCCTATCGCACATGCACAGTTCGTGCTGTTTTGATTGCTTATGCACCTGCACTCTGTTAGAGATCCGAACCCTGAAAACAGAGCTTGCAGTTCTTTAGCAGACCACTGTATATCAGCAAGAAAAAGCCAATTACAGGCCCTGCGTCACATCTGCAGTGTGATTATCAGTGTAGAGCGTGTCACACAACCATTCAGCTTTTGGGTAGAAAGATGCAGCCTTGGTCCTGTCAATCACACTGTATATCACATAGCTACTTCCACTTGGAAGAAACAGAAACCAAGTGAGAACCAAGAAATAACCAGAGCAGGTTCTTAAGACATTAATAGTGGTGTAGCCAGAATATCATCATGGGCACTGGTACAAGCAAGGAAAATGGGCCCATTAGCTGCTGTTTGAGAAGTACAATTGCATTAGTCAGAGCTCAGTGAGCCCCTCAAACCACTGGGCCCCAGTGCCATTGCACCTGCTGCAGCTCTAATAGCTGTGCCACTGCACGGTAAGCATACATAAATATATACATATATAAAATGCTTGTGTGTTTTATTGCACAAAATGTAGTGTAAAAATCCAGATTTCCCAGGGAACCATGAACTCTGGAAAATAGTTATATGTTCCCTGTGATATATTGGCTTCATTATCATGCGGACAGCCCCAACAACTCTACAGAGCTTCACCTTTTTCAGAGCTGCTTGGATTATAAATCAAGGAATGACCAAATTATGTGTGAAAGTTATCTAAATTATGAAGCACAAGAAAAAAAGCTAATTATACAGCATTGTGGGGCATATGTTTATGTTTGATTTTGAACCATTTGAGCTACAAAAATATGTGGCAAATGTGTTTATATCATACAGTATTGGCTGCAGATAACAGCATTATTCCACTGGCTCTGACCATTCAACAGTCTGTTCATTGACAAACTCTAAACATTATAATTGCAGTCAGTGCCCATTGTTAGCTGAACCGTGAAGAGAACAACTTCAACAATCTTTTCGGTCATCTCTACATACAAAATAGCAACGAGTGTTTTCTTTTTTAATTCCACATTATAAACTTTATAATTCTCTTGTTTGTTCTGAACCACAAGCAGACAGTATTTCAGTTACTATATTCAACATTTTCCCCAAAATTAAAATGATAGTAAAGAATTCCTAGAGAGAGAGAGAGAAAGAGAGAGAGTTAGAGAGGGAGACATAAAAAGTAAATATTTGGCCCAGTATTGCCATCATAGTGTTCTTTTGCCATCATAAACCTCAAGACCAATGGCCGAGTGATTTGTGAATGTTGCTAGACTCTCAAAACGGCTGCATCAGATCATTTTTCAGTTCCTCTTTGTCTTTACTGTTACATGTTTAGTTTCTGGGATTTAGCCTGAAATAGCTTTTTTATTCAAAATCGACCTACCAGGGACACTTGATTGGAATTAGAATGCTTTTAAGTTCTGTTTACCTTTCAGGAATAAACTGTTGAGAATGAAACTGACAATGGTGAATGGCAGTAGCTGTATGCACTTCTGTGACTGCAGAGTTTACCACATTAATATGGAATTACAGCACTTGCTATATCATTTTCGCTATAATGTACCTACTTTACAGATAGATAAAAAAAAATCCTAGCAAAACTGAATGAAAATGCGCTTATAGTATATGCCACAAAAATTGGATTTTATGCAGCTTAATTTAGGTAAACGGTTGCATATTTTCGATAACCTTGCCACCTAACACTAGTAGTCCTGACAATGTTAAAGCTCTGCAGTGGTTTGGGGCCTGTCATCATGATGTTGAAAACTATATTTCTCAAGAGAACTGTGAAATATTTATATATATATATATATATATGTCTTCAATGGTGTGTGTATGTGTGTTTGTTTGTGGGAGTGTGTGTGAGGGTGTGGGGGGTGTTGTGGGGGGGTGGAACATATGTGTGTGTGTGAGGATTGTGGTGTGTATGAGTGTGCATGAGTATGTGCAAGGCTGACTGTGTGATGTGACTACCCCTGGTGCAATTTTAGCTCTGGCACAATATAATTGATTCTTGACATACTAAGTGAGTCCATGTCCTGACATGATGATTAGTGACATGCAATTTATAATTTATCCATGCATGGCACTAGTACATGTGAGTACTTGATGCGAATGACAAACCAAGATTGAGACCCCAAACATATATTTGATAGAGGTGAAACATTTTATAACACTGATGAGCTTTTGTTTCAGGTGATTGAGTATATTCTCATAAAATGAAAAGCATAAATTCAATAACAAAAGAGTGCATATTCCTTAGAAACTGTAAAACTGAAGATTTGGGACAAATGTTTTACATTTTTGACAATCAATTTAAAGCTGATATTTAAATGACAATCACAACTGTAATCTGTGATTTGAGGTTGAATCATTGGTGTAAACTGAATGTATGTATGTTTGTACATTTTACTTCTATAGCACAAACCGAGACCGTTTTAGAAGAGCACTGGCCAGGATCAAAGATAATCATAGTCAACAAATGATAGTAGAGGTAGCAGGGTTGTGGATGGGTAATGCAGTGTTCTTTTAAGAGGCGAGTCTTCAACTCTTTCCTAAATCGGATCAGAGTTGGTGATGTCTTGAGGGATGCTACTCAAGATACTGGCTGCACAGAAGGACAGGTAAGCTGCCTTCCTACACTTCCTAGTCTGCATTCTGATGGTGTCATGGCTGGGTCTCAATATACCCATCAGAGATTGTGAACTAGTAAAATGAATGAAATGAAATGAAAAGAGGATTTGTAAAGCGCGGTAGCCACCCTAAGGCGTCCTAGTGCTCCGGACAGGCGTGTAGATGAACAGCTGGCTGTTAGTCTGATTTATTAAAAAGCAGGGTTTTGAGCTGTTTGCGAAAGGAAAGTAGGTTGGGCTCTGTTCGCAGATGGAGGGGAAGAGAGTTCCAAGTCTGGCCGAATTATAGGAGAACGAAAGACCGCCACATCTGAGTCTCCTTATCCTGGGTACTGCAACAAGATAGGAAGAGGAACATCTGAGCTGTCTGTTCGGGAAATAGGGGGTGATCAGTGAATGATTGATGCCGGTGCCTGTTTTCCAGAAGGCTCATTGGATGATACATAGGCCTTTTAACTGGATTATTTCCCTGACAGAAAAGCAGTGGAGATTCTTCAGTCCAGTTTGACAGGGACTTGACGGGGGATCTGGATCAGGGTTCGTGCTGCACAATTTTGGATCACCTGAAGCTTACGCAGGGTGGTCTGTGGGGACCCTTGGTAGTGGGCATTTCCAAAGTCCAGACGTGATAGAATTAGACCCTCGATCATGATCTGCCTAGCATGAAAGAGTAGTAGGGGAAGAATTTTCCGGGTGAGCCTGAGTAGACCGAAGCAGGTGGCTGAGGGTTTGGTTGCTTGGCAGTTAAAGTTAAGGGTCTTGTCCGGCCAGATGCGTAGGCTCTTGATTGTGTCTTTAGGTGTGGGAGCAGGTCCTAGGCTGGAAGGCCGAAGGGAATTGATGTTGGGAGTGGGGGTATTACCTAGGAGCATCGTCCGCATAAGTAATGATTTTTAGCCCAAAGTAGCGGACGATCTCGGCTAGGGGACGCATATATATATTAAAGAGCGTCGGGCTCAGAGAGGAGCCCTGCGGTACTCCGCAGCCAAGAGGCTTGCTGGGGGAGGTGGTTTCGGCCTCGAAGACCTGGAAGGAGTGATCTGATAGAAAGGACTCGAACCACGTCAATGCATTTCCTGTGACTCCCAGGCCGGCCAATCGATGCAGTAAGATGTTATGGTTGACCGTATCGAAGGCGGCGCTTAGGTCAAGAAGGATGATAGCTGCCGAGCCTCCTTGATCCGTGATCTTCCTTGCCGCCTCTGTTACTGCGACAAGGGCATTTTCGGTCCAGTGCATAGGGCGGAATCCCGCCTGGGAGGGGTCCAGCAGGTGATTAGTCTCTAGGAACTCCGTCAGTACGTTGTTAACGTGTTTTTCGAGAATCTTGCTTAGCCAGGGAAGCAAGGAGATTGGTCGGTAGTTCCCCGGGTTGGCTGGATCTAAATTGGTCTTTTTAAGGAGGGCTTTAACCACGGCCTGCTTCCAGGGTTGAGGGACAATCCCTGTGAATAGAGAGGCATTGAGCAGGCTGAGGATGGTGGGTAAAGTGTGCCTGGTGACTGTCAACAGAGAACGCGGGGGCCAGGTCATTGGGAGAGCCGGACTTCACCTGGGTCATGATGGTTTGTAGTATGGTAGGATCAAGAGGTGGAAGGTTCCCGAGTGTTGCTGGCAGCTGAGGCCCTGGTGTATATGGTTTGGTTGCTGGGTTAGGGGCCTGAATCAGGGGGAAGGAGGTGTAGATGGTTTGTATCTTTTTAGAAAAAATACTCTGCCAGGTTATTGCAATGGATTTGTGCATTAAGGGGGTTTTGTGGTTTTTCTGGGAGCTTAAGGAGGGTCTTCGCTAGTTGATATATTTCCTTAGGCTAGAGGTGACTGCATGGATCCTATTTTCAAAATAAGTTGCCTGCGTGATGCAGATTTGTTTTTATAGGCTTTTAGCGCTGTTCTTTATGCGATTTTACTGACGGGAGAGTAGTCCAATCAACACTTCCTCTCCAGTTTCTTGCAGAGGCGTTTCTTATCCCGTTGAACAGGGTAGTACCAAGGGGCACTCTTGGTGCTGCGCTTGGGTTCAGTGTATTTTAGGGGAAGTACATGGTCCAGAGCGTCCGATATCCATTTATTAAAGTTTTCGTTGGCTAGTGTGGCGTCGGCACTGTTGGGTGGCCTGGAGGTATCGAGCCTATCTCCCCATTTGGCTTGGGAAGGTTTTGGCCAATCGCGTTTCCTCAGTGTGACAGTGGTAGTGGAGGGGTGGATACACGAGGAGATCCAGGAGAGGGGAATGAGGAAGTGGTCCGTCCAAGGAAGAGGGGACGGATTTCCAACTAGGAGGTCTGTGCAGTTACTGAAGATGGGGTCAAGAAGATGGTCTTTGGAGTGAGTGGGTTTTTGGACTAGTTGTTTAAACTGTAGTGCAGAGGGGCTAGCGGACATTTCTAGGGCGCTCCGGTCCATAGTATCATCGAAATGGATATTGAAGTCCCCTAGAAGTGTGATAATTGATGTTATGCAAGCTAGGTCAGCTGTCGTAAAGGGCAGGGAGTTGAGGAACTGACCCAAGTTCCCTGGAGGGCGATATATATGCACCCCTGAAAACGTCTGACGGGGGAAAAATGTATTGAAAAAGAAAGACTTTCGCAGTCCAGAATGGAGGTTGAAGAAGTGCGGCACTCATAGCAGTCTTTATAAATGAATGCTAAGCCACCTCCTCTACCACTAAGGTGATCTTTGTGCAAGGTTCTGACTCAGGGTGGAACCAGGTCTCTGTCAAGAATAGGGTGTCTGGTTTTAAGTCCTCTAGGACCAGGGAGATCTCTGTGGAGTGCTTCGGAAGTGACCTGCAGTTCAGTAGAAACATGTTGTGCTGTGAGTTTATGGGTGGAGCTTCAGGGAGAGGCTGAAATACACAATGAGGGCAGGATGTGTATTGTTCTACTGGGTTCCAGGTCAAGAGGCAAGGGGCAGAAGCCTTTCTCCTTAATTGAAGTAAGGAGGTAGAGCTATAACTCCTAATGTGGGCAGGTAAACGGGCAGGGGTCATCACCCCTGGCCCCGGCCAGCCGCGAACGGCCGCAGACCGTTATGCCTTTGGCACCTCGTTGGCGCTCCGCTGCGCACGTCCACTGCGATTAGCGTAATGCATGAGGCTTCATGCAGCTGAATGGCAGAGTGCTTGTCCAATCACGCTACTCTCCCCTCTAGCCCGGAAGTAGTTCTGTGACCGCGCCTCCCTCCACATCAATCAGGAATAATTCCCGTGGTGGCCCGCGGAGAATGCGGGTGCCGGGTGTCAAACGGTACAGGAGGGTGAGTGGGATACAATCTTTCCTTTTAACAGTAAAAAAACTGTTTTTTTTACACAAGTGCGCTAGCGAGCAAAATAAGTGGAGCGTTGGTTGTGATGACTTTGTATATGCTGCTACTAGTTTTAGAGATGAGGCCAGCTTCAAAAGGAGGCAATGAAGTGCCCGGAGGAGGAGCAGAGACGCGGTCACGGGCGGTGTGTGTAAGAAGACCGTAGAAGACCGCAAGTAGCCCGTACTCCCACCCTACCCTTCCCTGCCCGTAGCCAAGCCAGACCAATCTAAAATTTAAGGCTAGGCTACGGGAGAAGCTGCGCGAGAAGCCGAGAAGCTGCTGCTGCTGACGAGGTCGCGGCTAGGTGGGGAGCCAAGTTGAGGCGGGTCCGGACCGGACCGACCGAACCAGGGCCTGAGCCTCTGCCCGAGCCCGAGACGGGCCTGAGCTGGGCCACTGCGAGTAAGAGAAGGCAGCAGGCGGTAGTGAGGAGCCGTGGTACAGCAGGCTGAGGCTGAGTGAAAGCCGCTCTGCTTGCCACATCCTGCTGTCCTACCGTATCCGCAGCCACACCTACTGATGAAAGAAGGCGGTTGTGGAGAGAGCGGAACATCAGACCAGTGGCAGGACAGTGGCTGTGTCAGTGGCTGTGTAGAAGCGGCTGTAGTGCCAGGAAGGGTATCGTCGCTGGCGCAGTTTACAGACTATTGACTATTGACTATTTATTGTTTTACTTAAGCCTACTAAGCTGCATTGTGGTGCCGGTTGATAATGAGATCCGGTCGTCAACGCGGCGCTCTGCCGAAATTAAAAAACAACACCAGAGGCATGAAACATTAACTGAAGCAGGGTTACAGTTAAAGACAGAGGAAAAAAATGAGGGGGTCACTTTATCAAGGGACTGCCTGACGGAGCCAGCCGAGTTGAGTCCATCAGCTTTATCCCCTATAGCGCCTGGGAAGATTCAGAAGATATCCAATATCGACGCTCAACTGTCGATTAAGAGTTTCTTTTTTAAGTATCATCACACTCAAAAGCAAAATAGAAATCAAATTAAAAATTGCAACTCCAGTGCTGATTGCAGATTATTATCTTCTTCTTCGCTAACGTCACTGTGTTTAAACAGTGCTCAGCTTTGTGTAGTTCCTGATTGTAAAATTGATTCGGCTGAAGCAAGGCCTTGTGATAAGACAGACTTCCCGGATATGAACTTAATTTCTGGCCACTATTCTCCATTGAAAGATCCCAAATCTAACCTGGGCCAACTTAAGGCGATTGATATGAGTAGCCTCAAGGAGAAGTCTCCAAAGCCATTCAAAGACTCACAAGACCAAGCACTTATTCCGCCGGAAAACGCATTGGTGTATCCTGGAAGGCTGCAGAAGCAAGCACAAATTCGCAGCCAAAATAAGGTGGACCAGCCGATCGGGCTAATTTTGGCGGAGGCTGAAGTACGTTGGATCATTAGGCTAAAGGCGGTTACCCACGGGATTAATATTGATGATGAGATGCAATACTTCCTGGGTTGATTAGACACTGTTAGATATAATGTAATCAGCCCTTTAGGAGGTTAACATGTTACATTAGAGAATCATTTAACCGGTACTACCCCTTGATACACCCTTGAAGAGGTTAATGTGTAATATTGAGAATCACTATACTGGTATTACCCTTGGATATACTATTAGCAATCTCAGATGTATTATTGAATCAGATTGTAACTAGTCTCAACTAGAGGGCTTTTATATATGAATTCATTTACAAATACTGTTTTAGGGATAGATAAAAAGTAGAAAGGTTATAGATTATTGGAGGGCACTTGGAAATGTTCTTTATTATTGGACTTTGAGATATACCTATTAAGATATGTTGATATTATGTCTTCTACTATTGGACATTTAGTGATAAGTATTAGGAAATACGTCCTAGAAGTGCACAGGCAATTTTATAAATAAGAGTGACAAACTAATGATATTGATTACAACTTGACTTGTTAGTCATAGAAGGTAGCAAGAGTCTTAAATTACCACTGTTCCGGGCCTTAACTTGCCACTGCAAGATGGCGCCCGTTTTGGATGATAATTTTGAAGGACCTGTTTAGAAACCGGCTCACTAAGATTCACCTTTAAAGCGTTTGCTATAATATTAATAACGTATGAATGGTTGTGAGTTTGAATCGGGAGCTGTACTTTCGTTGGATTGATACTATTACTTAAATAACGCGTATTATTAATGACGCCTGGAATTATTCATATATGTAATTCATTTAACACAGCGTTTAGTAGAGTGCTATTTTGCATTTTTACGATTTAGTAATTTAAAACTAGTTGAAGTCCCTCTCTCCCTCCTGTCTGTAAGTGAGGTATTGCATAAATAAATCGTAAACAACTACTACTTCGGGTTTCGACTAGCCATGTCAAGATGGCGCCCGTTTTGCGCAACATATTCGAATGATTTGTTAGGATACCGCCTTGTAATGTTTCGTTTGTAGATGTTTGCTATTATATTAATAATGTATATATATGCTTAGAATCGATAGCAGAATTGATTTTAAGACATGATAGACACTAGATACTTCCTTCAGTTAATTAACGAGTAACTTAATAGGACGTCAGAAAACACTTAATAAATATCGCCACATCGCGTTGCAATATATATTATCTATTGTATATGAAGTTGAGTACAGTGCAACTCGTTTTTGACGATATAGCAACTTAATACTAGCTTATACCCTTTTTCCCTCCCTTTTAAGTGAGGGATAGTATAAAAGCCCCTAACAAATATGGCGCCGATGCTAGACGCCGATTTCACCAGGACCCCTTTGAATCGAGGCACATTGATGGTTGACACGGTAAGAGTGACTAGGATAATGTTAGGAATATAGTACCATGCAGTTAATAATAATTTGGTTCTAAATATGACCTTCCTTTTATAGACTCTATGTGAATTATCACTGAATATTGAAGATTATGAGAAGAAATGGTACCTAGTGGACATCTTCCTATGAAGGTACTATTGGCCCCAATTTAGCTTTGCCTCATTGCCTGAGATTTATGACTGGGTACATTGGGCTCGTTGTTATAATGACTAGATAACTACCTGCCTAGTATGGGTAGATTGAATAGGAATAGTTTTGGGCTTACTTTAAACAGAGGGGTGGGATCTCAGGTATACATAAATGTATCTGGAGAGCCCCCCATGGGACACCCACCCCAACAATAGTTATATGGACGTGAAGCATCTCTAATAGAACATTAAATATAAAAGGTGTAGAAATTTGTTTAAATATCCATCAACCTTAAGGGTTTGTCTCTAGACATGAGGGCATTAATATGAAGATTATAATAATAGGGTTCTAAATACTATCTAAGATTTCAGGTTAACTTAATAATCAGGAGGGCTTTTCAATTTTGGGACTTAGAGGACTATGTATTCATATGATAGAGTCTGTATGACATGTAACATTGTGGACTTATACCCTTAATAATGGAATTACATATACTCTCTAGGATTTCTCAATCTGTGATCGTCTGAGGTGTTGCCAAAACTATAGAGTAAAGATATTCATTGGTGAGTCTAGCATCTAAACATATATATACTCTGTGTTAATAAGATTATGAGACTGTTTAATATATAGCCATTTACATCATGAGAAGTATAGACAGGTTAAATGCTGCTGTTACTGATTCTCCTTTCTTTCAAACATTTGATGGAAAGTGTATAGGTTGATTTGACAAATCTGCTAATATAAGATTGTTTGATGTGTAGCCATCTACATGTGAAATTTAGACTGTCTACTTGCTGTTGATAGTGATTCCTCTCTCTTTTTTAAGAATTAGTTGGAAACTTTATAATATGCCTTGACAAATCTGTAAATATGAGTATGACTCTTTTTAGGATAAAAACAATTATTAATGTCTCTGGATGGGAGCATCCCAGATGTATGTATTATTAACTGTACTGTTTTACAATCCCAAAGAATGAGTTCCACCATAATAGATTTCTTATTGTACAACAGAAAGAATTTTAGAAAATGTTAAGTATTATATTTGATGATACTTTATTATATGAACTTTTATGAATTTTAGTAATTTTTATAATTGTTTAATTTTTCTTTAGCCCTGACGAAGTCCATTAACTATATTTAGTTAGGACGAAACACGTGTTGGCAAAGGAAAAGAAAAGAAAAAGTACTGAGTGTCTGGAAAAGAAGAAAAATAAAGAAGAAGTTTTTTGAAATACATTGGATTGATTTCTTCCGACTTGTTTTGATATTTAATGGTTGTCCTTTGTGAATTGATCTCAAGATATTGCTTGAGTAATTGCTCAGGAGGAGAATTCTTTAAAACTAATTTTGGCGGAGGACCTGCAAACTTCAGGAATGGAAAAGTTGAACATCATATCTATAGAGAGTGAAAAAGCTGTATGCCCAGTAATTGATATCTCTTCAGGCTCGAATCATAGTGTGAGTGATGTGGCCATAGTGGCTGATCATAAGGCTGCTAAATCGCTCAATAAAGGAGGTGGAGATGTTTTAGTATTAAGTCCGATTGACCATCCTTCCTTAATTGAGGACGCTCGTCCTTTTAATTTGGATCATTCTAGTATAATCTTGGAGAATAGTTTCCGTATTAAAAAGTCTGTTCTGGTTCCAAGTATGGCCAGTAGGCGCAATAACGTTAATTATGATATTAGTGGGCAATGTAAAACTTTTAACTCTTCAGATTTATCTTTTTTAACAAAATTTCATGGAAATCTTCAGGTAAAACCCGATGCCAAGGAAAATAATGTTGGTAACTCTGATCGTGGAGTATGGGATTGTTTGCTTAACACTATGGATTCTATAACACATGCCCTTAATTTCCACTCTGATAAGTTAGACATCCAGGTGGAAATTTTAAATACTTTAGCAACACATGTTGTAGGAATTGACGCAAAGCTTCTTCAACTAACTAAGTTGATCACTAAAGTTCAAGCTGATAAAGAGAACCAGTTAATATCTTGCACTCAATTGATTGATAAAAATCTCTGATCTACCATCAATTGTTAGCTCAATGGTCCACGAAGTAAAACTATTATCTGGTAGGAAAGTCGAGGGGAGAGACGATTTAATAAATACTGGAACCATAGCAAAAAATCCTCCAGTCTTAAAACTTTCCTCCGCGCAGGTTGCTAGTAGTATAAACGTGGCCTTATGTCCAATAGCTGGCAATATTGGTATACCTTTAGAGACTCCCCTAAATCAAAGATAAATCGGGAGCTAAATAAGAGTAGCTCAATATTAAGTATGGCCACTGAAGTAATGGTAGTACCCAAAGTTTTATCAAAAAGGGCGAGGAAAAGGTTAAGAAAACCGCATAATAAGTCAGTACAGGATAAAAAAATACCTACTGGGGTAGTAAATAATAGCAGCTCATTAACCTCGAATTCTGGTCCCTTGGCTCTCTTCCCAATATTTAGACCTTTGACTGCCCCTTAAGTCTAACAAATGGTTAAATAATCCGGTAAAGTTGGGAGTGAAGGGTCAAAGGAAGAGTCTAATCTAAATGTGGCGACCAAAACCCAGATACTAGCAATTCGAGAGAATCGAGGAGGACAAGACAAGCCTATCCAAGATTTATACTCCTATGAGGGTATTCAAAACTTTATTAATCAGAACGAGATTACTTCAATCCAAGAATTAGTAGGGCCCAACGATAATATACAAAACTATCCGAGGAAAATAGGGTCAGTTTGTTCTAAAGATGACGGAGTAGTCCCAAAAGGAGAGCAATATATGGCTATTGATACAACAGTAAACCCTCCCCCTACGCATAATGACCAGATTAGTCAGGGGGTACAGCTCTGTGTTCAAGAACAGAAGCTGTTTTATGGAAAATTAGTAAATCCCACCCTTCTGCATCCAAATAAGAATGAACAGGCTGAATGTCCTTGTAGTCCGGCTCAATCAAAGCCAGAGCAGTCTGATCGATCACATTTTTTAGACAATCCCCTGTTGGTGATAGATGGGAATAGGGATCTATCTGATTCAGGGCTTAAGAGTAATATGGAACCCCCCAAATGGCAGGTTGAAAATAGAAAAGTAGTTTTCTGTCTCCAATACTCTACTCGTGGCTCTCATGACATTTTGAATAGGGGAAATATTCTGAAACTACTAAAAGCAATTCCTGATCTTAAGGATGTTGCAACTGATGATCTGGATTCTGTAGAATTTAAGATAGACGGTGGTAACAGGGAGACAACCATCATGACCTGGCTAGAGGGATGACATTGTAAAGAAAATACTAATAAATTCTAATGATTTTGAAAGTTGGGGGATCAAACTATGGAGACTCCATGGTCAGGAATACCGACCCCATTAATGCCTATAGTGATGAAGGAGGCTCCAAGACTAATTGAGGTCAATCAATTCAGAGTATTGAAAGGCACTTCAGGTCCATCTTCAGCCTTAAATAGGTTGGGTGGCATTAAAATCAAAATCTGTCAGCGCAGATCACGTGTGTGTGAGGAATTACAAGGGTTTGTCGAGGCGGCTGATGATTGGACTTGGCTTCCGTCCATTCAATCTAGAAAAAATTCAGTAAAGTATGATTGAAGTTGGGGTACCTCATATAATGTAAAAACAGCGTTTAAATTCTGTTCTTGGAATACAAATGGTTTTAACACACTTATAGAAGATGTAAATGTTATAGGTTTTTAAAAATTGTTTGATATGTTAACTTGCAAGAAACATGGAATCTGGGTAGTACACCGCTGATCGGCTATTACGAATATTTGAACGTGGCATGTAGGGACGCCGCTTATGGCAGACCAAGCGGGGGACTTTCAATATATGTTTCTTTAAGTCTTAATGTTGAACATTATGAGATAGACCTTCAAGTCAAATGGATTCAGTGCGTTAAATTAATAGCCAGTCAATCGTTGATCATTTTAAATGTTTATTTGAGTTCGAAAAAAAAGGTGCAATCATCTCAACTTATCCAATTATGGGAAATGGTGAAGGTGCTATATTATGATCATAGGGATGCACAGATGATCATTTCTGGGGATTTTAACACTCATCTTGTATTGTATAAAAAGCGGAATACCCAATCAGATCTTTTAGCCCAATGGTCCAATTGTGAATTTATTAAATACAATCTAAAGATTCTGTATGATAGAGAGCATTCCCCAACTTTTAATAAAAGCTACTGCTCCTCTATAATTGACTATACGATCTTGTCAGATAAACTCTCAGATTTAGTTCAGAGTTATGAGAATGTTCCCAGGATCGAGAGTGACCATAATCCGCAAGTCATTGATATTAGTTTACCCTTCGAGTATTTTCAGAAACTAAAATATTAAGAACTGCCCGACAGCTTTTCGTCTAAAAAGATTGGAGTGAGAAAACAGAGAAAAATATTACTGATTTTCTCTCACTTTTAATTCATGATGCTCGGGACGCATACTCTGAAGGAATCTCAATGGTTGCTCTATGGCCCACCTTATGTGACTGCTTATTGAATAAATTCCCTAATAGGGAACAATACGGGGTGTAATTTTGAATCCTAAGAACCCAGGTTGGTTTTCCTATCGCTTATTATACTTGAAACGTTCTCCTAACAAATCAAAAAGATCATTGTATAGAAAAGCAAATGGGACTTCTTATTTTCTAACCTCACTTAAAATCAGAGTCTTAGTGAGGGGTTACAAGAATGAAATTTGGAGGGTGAAACAATTGTACTATGAAGAAACTTGAGCCAAACTCCATTATGCATGTAAATCTAAGGATCTGCGACTGTTTTGGGGTTTTATTAATAATTTAGAAAATGGAAATTTTAGAAGTACTAGTGCCAATATTGATGAATTAAGCTGGATACTTTTTTTTCATATGAAAACAAATTAACTAAGTCAACAAAACGAGGAGTTTGAATGTTCTGACCATCAATGTAAAATGGATCCAGTAGAAGGGTCTGACCCTTTCGGGTCTAAGGATTCACCAGGATCTATGAATACTAAGTTATGGTCGGTAGACAAAGTCAAAAAAGTTTTACTTTAAAATAAAATCTAATGGAGTACCTGGCCCCAATGGAATTCCCAATGCTATTTTTAAAGCTAGACTCAGGCATTGGCCAGAGCTTTTAACTCTCCTTTTTAATGATATTCTTAAGTTAGGTTGTATCCCGGATTCATGGAGGGGAAGTAGTATAGAGCCGATTTACAAAAGTGGGCCCCAGGATAATCCTTCAAACTATCGATTAATCACCCTCACAGACGTAGATGCGAAAATATTTGCAAGTTGTCTGTTAGAGGAGTCGGAAACTTGGGCGGAAAGAGAAGAACTGATCCCAATCTTTCAAACAGGTTTTAAGAAGGGAGAATCGACTCTTACTAACCTAATTTTATTGTCATTACTAGGAGAAAGAGCAATATGTACGAAACAAAAATTGTACATCTGTTTTATCGACTTAAAAGCTGCGTTTGACTCTGTACCCAGAAATACTCTTTGGACTAAGTTAATGAATTGGGGTATATCAGAAACTCTTTTAAAAATGATTAAGTTATTGTACTCCAATACCTGAGTGCAGGTCAAAATTGGCGACGGTAGACCTACTACCTGCCGCCTTGAAACAAATGTAGGCCTAAAACAAGGATGTGTGCTCGCTCCTTGCCTTTTTAATCTATTTATGTCTGATCTCCCATCCCATTTTATTGATGTAAACTCGCATTCCCCTGCTCTAAAGGGTAAAGAAATTAATTACCTACAGTATGCCGATGATACCATTTTGCTCAGCCAAACCATGATAGGTTTAAAAAGATTAATAAATTCATTTAAAATATATGTAACCCAAAATGAATTAACAATTAATAAAAAAAAATAGGGAAAGGTAAATTAGGGGTAAAGGACTTGAATATCAATGGTTTGTCTATAGAATGTGTAAAGGCTTATAAATATTTGGGAATTACATTTGATGACGGACTGTCATTTAGGCGGCATTTCAATAACTTAGAATCTAAAGGCTCCTCACTTGCCTTCGCTTTTAGAAAACTGAGGGATAAGTTATTATGTCCCAATT
Organism: Lissotriton vulgaris; assembly: GCF_964263255.1. NCBI lineage: Eukaryota > Metazoa > Chordata > Amphibia > Caudata > Salamandridae > Lissotriton > Lissotriton vulgaris. The sequence continues at coordinate 1,749,413,270 of NC_141693.1, read as the reverse complement.
ATGACCACTTGCTTAAAGTTATGAAAGCAAAACTTATTCCCTCCCTGGACTATGTGTGCATAATTTTTAAGGGTAAAGATGTGAAAGTGCCGGAGGGTATAGTGACAAGGACATATAAATCAGTTTTTAGGATTCCTAGAAAGATTCCACGTGCCAATTTAAGATTGGAATTTGGCTTAAGGAATTAGCTCTTGGTGCGTCAAGCAACTTTTTAAAAAACATTATTGGCATTATCTCGATCCGATGAGGGCACGTTGGCCCACATGTGCTGGAGCGAGATTTTGAATGGCGAATATTCTCGAAGCTGGGAAGATTATTTAGCTGAATGCCTCTTAAAACTTGAATGCCCTAAATTGGAAGATGAAATAAGAAATAAAATGGTTTATAAAAAATTAATTAATTCAACCGTTGCTTTGTTGTCAGAAGTGTTGGATAAAGATAAGTTGAGAAAAAAAAACACTTTTGGTCTATCGCCAATTCTTTTGATAAAATGTTGGCTCAACCTTATTTACTCTTTCATCAAAAACCCCTAATTAAAAAGAAATTTCTGTTATTAAGGTTTGGAATTTATCCAACTAAAGATGGAACCCCTAAATGGGAGTGTAAATGGGCATCAAATATTTGTAGGCTTTGTGGGCAGTATGATAAAACCTTGCTGCATATGGTAACATTATGCCCAAAAATTTTGCAGGAACGGAAAACAATTTTAAAACCTATTTTTAAAGAAATGGGACTCAGAACTTGTAGATCGGCACTAATATTCTGCCTGAGCGGTGTCAACGTTTATATTATTCAGCAATTTGTTCAATTCATTTTTAGAGTGGAAAAGAAATTATGTAAGGTTGACAACCAAAGTAAATGTTAAATTTTGTTATGCCTTTGAAATGAGATGTTGCTGTTTTTAAGGGGTCGATGGATTATTGTTGTGGCACTTTTTATCCATGTTACATTAGCTGTTTTTAGAGTACTTTTTTAAAGAATGTTCCGCTTATAATGTTTACTACTTTTATTGAATGGCATATATGCACTTTTTCCCCATTTTAGTATTGACTCTGTCTTACAAGTGTATTTTAGTCGGTTTTAGTTTTAGATATTTGTGATACTGTTCTTTTGCTTTGTCGCTAATTATTATTGAATATTTACTGTTAGCCTATCGTACTTAAAGCACTGAAATTTTTGACAATTGAACATTTCCTGCTAACTAATTGCACTTAATGCACTGTTCACTTTATGATGTTAGCATAACTCTCTTTAACATTGTCTTTGCAATATGACAGTAATAGATACTCTGTAAAAATGTCACTAACCATTTTTGGCTAGCACATTGTATTTTATTTTATGCTCTGTAAGCACATCGCACTTTATTCTCAAACCTGTAGATCGCTACCCAATCCGTGAAAATATTGGTAGCACTATAATCCCTAACTGGAAATAGTTAATCAACTATGGTCAATTTTTATCTTTGCACTGTATTCCCGTTTGTTCAATTAGTTATTGTGTTTGGTTTGTATTTGTTGTTTTCTTTTTGTAATGGTTTTAATTAATCAACAAATAAAATATTTTTTTAAAAAGTGCCCTCAGGATGGGAGTGATGTGATCTAATTTCTTCAGGCCCTGGATGAGACAGGCTGTGGCATGTAGGATGCCTTATGAAACAGAGATTTACCACCATTGAGATGCAACAATGCAAGTCCTTGAACAGCAGTTCTAAAGTCACTTTCTGAAAGAGAGGGATCTAGGAGCAAAAGCTGGTAACAGTCGATCTTTGTTTTGTTGGTAGTGCTTTTTCCAAACTTGTAAGAGCTCTGTGACCTAAGGAATAATACTGTTCATAATATGTGGCTTTGCTGTGCATACATAAGATTGTGAGATTCCGGACATTATTATTTTCTCATTATTCAAAAAGATTATCTGGTATAACCGCTCAGCTCTCCAAATAGTATGGAGGAAGAGAGGATTACAAACTGTGCTTGATTGTTCAGTGCAGTTTGGAGCAGGCATGTATGCCCCAGCACCATAAAACATCACCAGTCACCACTGCTCCGACATTCTGGGTTTACACAATTGATATTTTCACTGCTCTGAAAGACTGCCTCGCTCTGTTGAATCTTTATGCCATCCTGCATTGATTTTTGTTATATCCTGAGCACATAGGCTGTGTGTTTGGGCGGCAGTACATTTTGTTGTTGTCCTTCAAATCCTCAAGGCCACAGATGAGCTAAAATTTGGGACTTAATGCTCTAAATGTATAGAAATAATCAGTCTACTGAGAGTGCATTTAAGTAAAATCTTGTGTCTGTGTATGTACACTGAAAGTTGTCATTTTTGTAAAGGACAGGCTTATTATAACTTTGGTCATTTGAACACATTGGCAAAGATTTGTAGAGCTGATCCAGAACTGGAAATAATTGGTCAGGGTCAGATTTTCACAGCATTATTGTCGAGCACCAAGTGGGTACATGCATATGACAAGCATATGTTCTGGGTTCTAGTGTGATGAGCTGACATCTATATGTTTATTTAGCTCATTTGGTTTATTGTATTCACTTTAAAATTCAATTACAGTGCACTTTTGCTTTTGGCCAGTTGTTCTTTAAAATGTACTAGTGACATATATTTACCCTACCATTGCTTAGTGAACCAACAACCCCCCCACCTATGAAGTCATCTTTAATAAAATCCAGTGTTTACCTGTATTGTTGAACCATGTGTTATTTGCCACCATTTTGCTGAAAAGGTTTGGGCAAGGAACCCCAAATCCATTGTAAAGCTAAATTTAACTTGTATCTAATTTTGATCAATGTAATTTCTACAGTATATTTTCTTATGTAATATGCACACAAATTATCACAAAGAGCCCTTAGGAGGAATCCCCAATCCTCCCATACAGCTGGGTTTAACTCTTTTTCAGTTTTGTGTAAGGCAATTGGCCTAATATGTTCAAGTTGCAACCCTGGGTACACATATGTTTCAAGAAATCATTCACAATAGCTTTAAACCACTGAGGTGTCTTTTATGTAACTTATTTTGACTAGCGTGTTTTAAAATTAATCTTTTGTCTCCCGTTTCCTCCACAACACTTGAGAATCATACCATACACAAAATTATGCAAAAATATGTATTGCCTATTCTAAAATATCAAAATGTAAATATTTTTTTCAAACAAAGTCTGTATATAGAAAACCATTATTTTACCTCCCCAAACCACCTCTTGTCATTATATGGGGACATGCCCCCCCCAAACAAATACTTCTGGCTACGGCCCTGCCCACCGCAATGGCTTTGACCTCTTCTCCCTCACCCCCCACACCTCCATCAGTTCTAGTGAACTACAGGACATGAAACGTATGCTCACATATAATCTCTTATAGTGCTAGATATGATAAGATGAAGTTAATAATACACCATGTAATTGTTACAGTTGGTAGGTGCAAAAAAATTAAATCCGACATTTGTGTTAATGGCATGTACGTTTTCCTTCCTCTTCAACACCAGCCTTTTATTTGCTGTATTTGGTTTATACTGCTGCTGTTGTGATTGACAGTCCTGCTACTATATACTCCTGTACAATGCACCATAATAAAAAATAATATAACAAAAATGCTAAATCCTTGTACTTAGTTACTCTCAAGCTTCCTTCCTCTTTCCTATTCTGCGTCTTCTCATTAAATGACTTGAGGATTAGGGGAGAGGAAGGTGAGATTTGAATTATGTGCCCAAATGCAGGAAAACATAAATGTTACATCTACCTGAGCCTCTTCAAAATATGATCCAGGGATGTATGCAATTTGGCTGCCTTTCAGAATAGTGTTAGCATAGGGAGTTATACTGACTAGTTTAAATGGTGGAAAATTTGATTGCTGTTTTTCAAATCTTTTTGCGAGTGTGAGAAAGTGAATTTTTAGTTTGGTTGGATGGTAGTCCACCAAAAGTAATAAAGTAATTAACCTGTTAGGTCTAGGCAAGGTTTCAATAATGTAAACCTGAGCTCATACCAAGGTAGCTATGACACAGAGCAGGCAGGCTTAACTTAAAGAAAAGATGTATAGCACTCAGAAGTAACAAATATGAAAAACATAACACCATAAAAACCCAATCCAAGTAATGAAAATATAGTAATGTATTAATATATATATATATAATATATAGGTATATATTACCAAAATGCCGAAAATCCAATAGGGGAACGGATATATGAATTTTAAAAGTGTAAGATAAAAAGTGGCAATTAAAAGTAAAGTTTCTGTGAGAATGTGGATTATTAGTTGGAAGGGGTTTGAATCCTCACTGAGTTATAATCTCACAATTCTGTTTCCAGCCCAGTTAGGTCTCAATAAAAAAAATAGAAATTCTTTTTATCAAACAATTGCTCAATACATCTTCATATACAATATAAATAGAGGGTATAGTGAATCAACATTAGCTGAAGGGGTAGTACAATTATGCCTCATTTTTCCTAAACTAGTCATCTTGGGTTCTGATATCACCTGTTTTAACAATTCCCCGGCTCCATACAATCAACTTCTGTATTTTTCCGACAGAGTCCAGATTTTTTCAAATTTTTTCAGGCACCCTCTACTTTGATAACCACTTTCTCCGCCTGTTCACACCAGTCTACATCTTGCTTCCAGGCCCCAACCTGTGGTGGAACAGCCGCCCCCCATGATCTTGCAATATTCCTTTTTGCCACTTCCGAGGCTAGCATAAGCCATGTTTTAGTATATTTGGGCCAGGTTGACTACTCTGTCACTCCCAATAGGCGCCTTCGTATCTTGACCGGGACCTGCATAACCATCACAGTAGACATCACCCGGGACACCCCATCTCAGTATCGTTGTATTTTGGGGCAGGCCCAGAGGATTTAGAAGAAGGTACCCAACTCCCCACAGCCCATAATACAATGGCTGGAGTCACAACGTCCAAGTCTCTGTTGGAGTGTTGAAGTAGTGTATGACCTGTGTAAGATCCTCAGCTGGATCAGTCTGAATTCCGGCCGTATAGTAATTTCCCTGGGACTTTCAATGGCCTCAGCTCAATCCTCATCTTCCAGTAGTCCCGGGTCCATCTCCCACACCTCCCTCAAGGGACCCAGAGGATCCGGTAAGTTATTCATAAGCTTATGGTATGTCAGAGAGACAGCCTTACCCAACGATGGGCCCAGCAGCAGCCTAACCTCTAGTGGGGAGTAGTCGAGCAGCAGCTCTCCCTTTGGCATGTGACACCGCAAGGTGTGTCTCAGCTGTAGATATCAGAATCGTTCCCCTTCTGCCAGCTCTTACTCTGTCTGCAGATCTGCAAATTTAATCATGGCCCCATTCTGCCAGACATCTTCGAGGTGGTCAATCCTGATGAGGGCCCAATTGTGGAAGACCAACAAGTGTCTAACCTCTCCTAGCTAATCACAGTCCCATAATGGAGTTAAGTCTGTTAATCTAATAGTTTTGTGGGCAAATTCCATGCCATATCACCGTCTGCGTGTGGGCCGAGAAAGATGTCTTGCATTCTCTACGGTAAATGTAAATGTAAATGTAGAGTATTTATATAGCACACTTCTACCCGGAGGCCTCGTAGCGCTGTATTCATACCGCTGTGGAACCCATCCTGGCTTTCCTATGAAATGTCCACTCCTGGGCACCCCCAAGGTGAAGCCAGGCATCCACAGCGCTGCTGGGGCCGTTGTGGAGATTAAGCAAGCTATTGCCCAGAGTCACAGAGTGGGACCCATGAATATGATAAGGCACCGAGGCGAGAATTATCAGGTCTGGGGAAATTGAGTCCAAGCACCGCCGAGGCTGGAATTGAACCCTGGTCCCGGGCCAGACCTCTGTATCAGGATCTGCCACTCTAACCATTGAGCCACGCTTCTCTACGGTACAATGCCGCTGGATAATCCCTAGGCCCCATGCTATGAAGGTCCACCCGGTATGCTGGTTCAGTATATGGTGCAAAAGCCCAGTCATTTACATTAATAAGCTTGGACGCCAGATAGTAATTCCTGACGTCTGGTACCACCAGTCCCCCCTCTTAGATTTACAGTTTTAGCTGGTGCAGTGCAATGCAATGCAAGTGCTGCCCCCGCCCATAGCAAGGTGCGCAGTTCTCCATCAATCATCGCAAACTTTCGTTTGAGACCTGGTATGGGGTAATTGAAGCACATAAAGCAGGCGTGGGAGGGCCATCATCTTGAATAGGACGGTCTGACTCATAAAAGAGACCGGCAGTTTCTGCCAATTATTTATGTCTCTCCGCAACCTCTCCAATTGAGAGTGGAGAGATTCAGCTCCAGAAATCTCTTCTCAGATTTAGTGACCCAGATACCCAAATACTTGAATTCCTCCTGTTGCTTCAGGGCTGAACAGGCTGATGTGATGTGTGGGATCTCGCCCACCAGGGAGAAAACCAGTGATTTATCCCAGTTTATCTTGTAGCCGGAATAAATACCGAAGGTTCTGAAAATGTGTATGAGTCTATGGAATATGTGGCATGGCTTATCTGCATAAAGCAAGATATCATCTGCATACAATGATATGCGTTCCTCGCATCCTCCCCTAACTTCTATCCCATACACTAGAGGGTGTCTACGCACCCACACCACAAGTGGCTCAAAGGCCATTTCAAAAACCTTAGGAGAGAGTGGGCACCCCTGCCGTGTGCCTCTGTGGAGTGCGAAAGGTCTTAATATTGCCCCGTTGACACAAACTCTAGCCAATGGGTCAGAGTATAGAAGACGGACCCAAGTGCAAAACTTTGGTCCAAAACCCAGCCGGGACAGGACCGCAAACAGGTATGGTTACTCAATGCTGTCAAATGCCATACGGGTATCTAGCGACAGCCCCGCCGCGGCCTCTGTTGTGTGGGCTGCTGTCACATGCATTGCCCCATATAAACACCGTAGGTTCAATCTAGTACTTCTCTGCTGCATAAACCCAGATTGTTGCAGGTGTATTATTGTGGAGATGATGGGGCGCAGTTCATTAGCCAATTTCTTTGCCAACACCTTGGCTTCAAAATTAAGAAAGGAGATAGGTCTTTAGGAGTTGCATAATTCTGTAGGTTTGTCTGTTTTCAGAATGACCATTATTGTCACTAGTCTTAAGCCTTCTGGTAATCGTGCTTTTTCACACGCCTCTTGAAACATATTAAGCATGGGTTGCACTACCGAGCCCGCAACACATTATACAATTCTGCTGGAAGCCCATTCGGACCCGCCGCCTTTCCAGATTGTAGCCCGGAGACCTCTTCCACTGTCAGATCCTGGTCAATTGCGTCCCTGTCCTCTGCCGAGAGTTCCAACAGGGAGATATCTCTCAGCAACTAAACACTATCCTCCCCTGTCTTGTCTGAGACCGACTGGTATGTTGCTTTGTAATACGTTGCAAAAGCCTCAGCCATTGCTGCTTACGTCTTGCACAGCGAGCCTTCGTGGCCCCGGAGCTCCAGCACCCAGTTGAGTGTTAAGTATCGATTACCACTCAGGTATGTCTCCTGTAGGAAGATTAGATTGGGGGATTGTCTGGGTAGGTATTGCAACACCATGGTTCTTTTAATTGTGTTGCATAGTTAGTTGAAATTCGATGATAAGACCCTTAGGGCAGTTCTAACCTAAGTAGCCATGTTCTAGCTGGGAAATAATGACCCCAACCTCCCACTTCTCCACCCTCTCCACTTCCCTCTCCCGTCGTAGCGGATTGTTGTGTGTGCCCTAAATCGATGGATTGAGAGAAAGAACAACGAAACGTTAAACGTGCATAACCCATTAATGCCCAAACCCTTCCCTTTAACAAACTCCCCCCACCCTGCTACCGTGCACCGCAGGTCTGGAACTACCCAGGAATCAATCATTTAAACCTGAACTCGACCCTTAGTAAGTTTAGCACAGAGCAGACATGCTTAACTTAGGAGAAATGTGTACAGCATTGATCAGTGCCTAAACAGTTAAAAAATATAAATCAGCACGCAATAAAAATCCTAGTCCAATTTATAAAAATTGAGAACATTATAATGAACAAAATGAGATCTAAATGATAGAAATCCAATGAGGGGAACCGGTCATGTGAGTTTCAGAATTTTTAAGTCAAAATAGTGCATGTCAGCAAAAAGCACCAATCGTGGTTTTCTGGTTGAGCTGACTGGGTCCAAGTCAATAGTCAAGGTGGACTGCAAGAAACTGCCAGCCAGCTACAAGTACCAGGTTTGTCTCTGAGGAAAGTTTACCTTTTGACTTCAAAGATTTTCTCAAGGAACGTCCATGTCAATTGGTTGTTGGACTGCATACTGGGGATGGCTCGATGCTGGCTGCTTGGTGAACCGCGGGTCCTTGATGTGAGCCTCGATTCAGGTGGGAAACTAGTACAATTGCTATCTATGGCAGGAAGCTCAGAGCGAGAAAAGTCCAGAATCTTTACCGAGGGACGTCTCATTTACAGTCGGATGCTATTTTGACGTTGACCTCGGCGAAGGCTCTCTATATTCAGACTTTCAAACTTTTCTACAAGTCAACTTTTTTTAGCGGGGGAAACCAGTGAGTCGCAACTGACCGGAAATTGGATACTGGTGCTGCGGCTTTGGCATCAGTCCCAGTCAATGCTGGTTCATGAGAGGAAACGTTCTGAAACTTTTCCTAAGTGTCATGTTTTGCAGGTTTTAGAGTTAGAGGAGTGCACACTAACACCAGCCAAGGGTCTAGGACCGTATGTCCACCACTTGAGGATTAAGGCTTACTCTTCCAGAAACCAGCAGTATAGTCTCCAGGGCAACTCCAGTTAGAACTGGGCTTTTGAGAAGAATAGACGTCTTGCAGCATTTGTCTCCCTGTAGCTTAACAGGCAGTCATCCAACTGAGCAATTCTTCTTCTGTCTTCAATAGCTCCAGATGTGTTCTTAAGTGGGTACAGGGGTGCCACATTTATGCCCAGTTCCAGCCTGTGATAGGGGAAAACTCCTGGCCACTCCCCAACAAATGGGATAATGGTTCCCAAGGGTGCCCCTACACATCATTCCAGCACTTCCTGTGTGTTTTCCTGTAAACGATCCCACAGTGACCATCTCCACCTAAAACCAAAATGGCAGAACATTCGCTTTTGAGGAGCTCGCAGTGCCCACCCAGTGGTGTTTCTATGATAATGGACAACCCCTCCCTTGTGGTCACTCAAAAGTGGTTTTGGGGCTGACACAGGATTGGTGCCTGGCTAGCTAGCAGGACAATTGAGGAGGCGTGCCCAGGTGTGGGTTATGACAATGTAGGCACCCTTTAAAATGTAATTAAGTACTTGAGAACTGCCCAGATGTCTATTCTGGCAGGGGAAACAGCTGTCCCCCACACCCAAGGCGATTGTCTACTGTCTCGGTGCAATGCATATCTCATCACAGGAGAGCCATTAACAGCCGGGTGGCTTTGTACACTCGCAAAAAGGCAGATTAGGTTTAGGAAGGAAAATACCAACTTTCTAACAGTGGATTTTCAAAATAGTAATTTAAAATCTGACCAAATCATTAGATTGGATTTCGAATTACTATTAGCTTGGGTCCTTGAATCATTTTTCTAACTACTCCCAAACTGAAGTTATGCCTTATAATGTGTTATAATGTACCCCAGTGCTTTCCTATAAGAGAGTGAGTCTTGCCACAGTGAAAAACAGCTTTCAAGATTTTCCATTGCTCGGACATGTAAACGGTAAGTACATAACACCTACTTTTGAAATATCACACATCTTGTGCTATTGGCATTCAGGACCTACCTTAGGCATGACTTAAAAGTATTTAAAAGGAAGATTTAATCTTGGCAAAAATGTATTTTGTCAGGTCAAATTTACAGGCTTAAAACGGCAGACTTAGGCTGCAGGAGCAGGCCTGAAAATATACTTTGCATTGTAACATTAGTGATCGCACAATAGGTGCTGCAGTCCACTTGTGACATTTCACTTACTGTCCACTGGTACATTGGGTACCATATGCTAGGGACTTATAGGTAAATTATATGTGCCAATCAGGGTTTTTAACCAATTCATCAAAGGTTTTAAGGATAATTCCTTGCACTGGGCATGGTTAGCAGGGTCGCAGTGCAAATGCATCGATACAAAAAATATGGCTTGGTCAGGCCAAAAGTGGTATTTTCTTACAGTGCCAATCAGAAATCATAGCTCATGTGTGACCGGAACCTAGGCACTGTAATGGAGCGCGGTGAGGGTTTGTCAAGCAGTTTCCCCCAAGGTAAAGATTTTACATTAGTCCCAGAAATTTAAGTTATACTCCTTCAGCGTAGAAGGATTGCAGTAGGTACATGAGGAAGTCGTCTTAATGCTGGATAGTCATTGGATGAAGTTCAGTTGAGGCCGTTGGTTTTTGGGAAGCAAAGCTCAGAGTAGGAAAGGTGGAAATTTACTGCCATGGGAAGTCCTTTAGTTGGCCAGATACTTTTCGAGCCATTTCCAGTTTAAGATTTCTATGTTTGGACGTAGGGCCTGATTATGATCTTGACAGATGGGATACCCCATCATAAATGTGACGGATATCTCATCCGCCGTATTACAAGTTGTTAGAAATGGGGTTTCTGGTTGGCTTAGACGATGCACCTATGATAGGCAGAACCCGCCACTCTAGTCTGGGCAAGGGAGTTACATGCGGAAGATAACCCCTGCTCACTTCCTTTGTAGCTTGGCAGAGCAGTCAGGCTTTTTCCAGAGGCAATGTGTAGAGCATTTGCACAACACACTCACACAGCAGCGACACACTAGGTACACCACAAAAGAAACTCACACAAGGTTATATAAAAACAGCCTTTGTATTATCCATAAAAACACATTAGTACAACACCAGATATTTTACTATGCCACTAGTCACTTGTCATGACTTTACAGGGACTACATATATCATTAGGCCAATCAGGCCCTTGTCAATCATTACAGTTAGGGTCACCAGTGATTACTGGTGGTATTACACTGAACGCCACACCATATGCAGAACATAATTAGCAACAGTGCAGCTTAAGGATATCCAGCACCAGCATCAGTAGTGCACCACAAAACACTTGTAGCAGTGTACTCATTAGGCAAAAGCATTAGGTAACAAACCCATAGCAACAGTGCCCCACTCTCTGCGTGACACCTGCGCTTCTCTTTGGAGCACCTGGTGTCTTTTGTATAGGCTTCCGGGACACCTGCCTACCTATACCATGAAATGTGGCAATTCTCATGCCCGGGGCCTCCGTCGAGGTCTCACCCTGGTCCCGGGCGCAACTCCACAAGCAAAGGGGTGGGGGTGCGACTCTCCCTGTCTCTGTCCCTGGAAAAATGCCCCTGATGCTACAAGTAAAGCGACGGCTGCCCACGATCAGGCAGCACCGCCCGACATTGTCAGGAAATGGCAAGCGATCGTGGTCAGGGGCGTCCGCCGAGGTCATTCCCTGCTGCTCATGTCAACGGGAAGACCCCTCCTCTGCAGCACAAGGAGCCCACGAGGCTCCGGCTCGATATCGCTGCCAGCCCCGCCCAAACCAGGTGTACTCCACCTGACTTCCGTTCTCTCCGATTGGCACAGTACTGCCAGCAGGGTTGCTTACGCCTGCAGCACCTCGGGCACAATGAGCAGGGAGAGTTTCCCGTTGTGCAGCGCGACACAAATGCTGCCAAACTGGGCATGCCGGCTGCTCTCCAGAGCACTCCCTCTTCAAAATCAGCAGCGGAGCGAAGTCTCCGTCCGTGCAGGCATACAGGAAGTTAGAGTGCTACCATGCTGGACGGTGCACCGACACGCGCACCGGCTGCTTCCTTCTCGCCCAAGGGAAACACAGCCCTCACCACGCACTGTCACAAAGCAGATAGGACAACCCACACAACCATGGGAGACCACAGGGGCACACCAGCATAGTAAATCGTAAACCGTAAATCATACGTTCTTATATAGCGCTTTTTCACCGTAAGGTCTCAAGGCGCTTGCTTTGGGAACCCGTCCTGCCTTTCCCTGTGAGATTACCCCTACTGGGCATCCCCAAGGTGAAGACCAGGCATCCCATCGCGGTGGGGCCGTAGTGGAGATTAAGCAAGCTATTGCCCAGAGTTTCAGAGTGTGAACCCACGATTCGAGTAGGCACCGAGGCGAGAATTATCAAGTCCGTGGACATTTTGAGCTCAAGACCCTGCCGCGTCAGGGATTGAACCCTGGTCCCGGGTCTGACCTCTGCATCAGGGACTGCCTCCTCTAACCGGTGAGCCACACTTCTCCATAGTGTCCCCAGGGAGGCCAGCACAAGGATTCTTTTAGGAAAAGTGGCAGTCCCTCCCCTAGCACCAAAAAGGCAGCAGGTTAGCCCTATCTGCAGTCCAGTTCAATGGCGGTTCCTCCTGGTCCCACGCAGTGTCTTCTCCCAAGTTCCAAGCAAGCTCAACAGACATGGAGTCACAGCCCAAATACTTATAGTCCATATGTCTTTATTCTTCCCCCTGGCACAGGGCTCTGAGTCCAGTCCAAACTAGTTCTGAGGGCACTTTAAAATATCTTTACAAGTGCACACCAACCTCCATTGTTAGTGTAAGCCCTGGTTCCAGACCCACCGCAGGGAGGCGAAGCAATCATTGTGGAAGGCAGGCACAGCACTTTTCAGGTGCAGGCGCTACTCCTCCCACCACTCCAAATGCAGAACAGGCCTATTCAGCCTAGTGCTGAGTCACGCAGGCAGGGCAAGACACACCTCAATCCCCCCCCGGAGGCCTGGCTGGACTGAATGCACATCACCTCTCCCCCTTTCAGTCAGAGCCAGACGGCCAATACACAACAGGCAGGCACAAAGACACAGAGCACACAGAAATGCCCACTTATAAAAGTGGCATTTCTAAAATAGTAATAATAAATCAGGTTTCACCAATCAGCAGGATTTATCACTACTATTCCAAACATACCAAACTCGTTTCCGCTACCCCTCTCAGATAAGGTATTACCACTGAAGCACATATTTGGGAATCCCCAATGCATCCCTATGAGAGAGCAGCCTCACTGCAGTGAGAAACCAAATAGGCTGTTTGTCACTACCAGGACATGCCACACAGTTAAGGTACATGTCCCATATTTTACCTACACCACACCCTGCCCTTAGGGCTAGCTAGGGCCTACCTTAGCGGTGACTGATATGTAGTAAAAGGGTAGTGTCAAGGGTCCCCCTCGAGAGAGGAGGAGGTTCGTCCACAGGAGCAAAGATGAATGTCCCACACACTTCCAGACAACAACTACCAAAGCGAGAAAGTATAACTTCGCTATAAGGCAGCTGCCACCAAAAAGTGTGGGGGGAATTTTCCCAGGGAGTATACCACTCTCCCCCAGCAAGGTGACGTAGCTGCAGTCTTGATGGCAGGAGACTGGAAAATAAATATACAACAATACTAACCTCACCAGTACTTTACAGGGCTGATATACAAGTGTTCAACATACAATTCCACTTACCTCACAGGTGAATGACAGGGCTTTAAGCTAGAAGTCCAGGCAAGAACCAGGAGATACAGCAGAGACCCTGGGGGACAACTAGCAAGGAAATCTCCAAAGGAGAATGCACCAATTCCCGTCCTACTCATAAACTTAAGACAGAGCAGGACTGGGGGCCACAAGTGCAGCTGTATAACACTAGTGTCACTTATAGAGCTAAAGACAAAGTGACACAGAAACTCACTTCCAACACATAAACTAAAGACAGCGTGGAGCGAGTAACGTATAACACAGACAATCCCCTCTTGCAGCTCATAAGCTAAAGACAGAGCGGAGGAAGGGAACAAACAACATAAAACACGGACAATAGACACACCCCGTCTGACTAGAAACCGAAGAGCAGAACGGAGTGGGCATACCTACAACAAGACGCGTTAGACCAGACACACTCTACTCGTAAACTTAAGACGGAGTAGAGCGCAAACACAAACATACACAAAAAAACCTTCGATCACAAAAATGACCGCGGAGTCTCAACACAGTGATGAATTGCCAGTTCGGAACTGACACCAAGGAGAAGAGAAAGGCAGACGGGGAATTCAGGCAGAAGGGAACGCTAGGCACCGGGGAAGGGCGTGCCGAGACAAGAAAAGGTAACGGAGCAGGGCGGGAGGAAAAACAGCAGACAGGACACAGAACGGGTACAGAAAATACCGTGACCCAAAGGCAGAAATCTCAGGAGCTGGAAAGAGCACAAACGGGAGTAAAAGGAATCAGCAGGATCTCAGAACACAACGGGAACCTCACGGAGCAGGACGCTGAGTAGAGGGGGCATGGTCACTAACCGAACAGTGAGCCAAGCAATGATTCGCGGATGAGCTTCCCTTTTCAGCTACCTAGGGAGCGTCTCAAAATACCATGACTACTCAGTAAGAGGTTTTAGGGAAAGGGACAAAAGTCTCACAGGGACACAAGAAAGTTTGTATAACGGAGCATTCTACAACGCCCTGTGGAATCTATATTGAACACTTATGGATGAGGTCAAATCCGACCACCCCTAACAGTTCTCCCCCTCAAAACCCCCCTCCCGAGGCCGGGGCCAGGTTTCCTAGGATGTAATCTATGGAACCTCCTGATCAGTCTAGGAGCATGTACATCCTCAGCAGATTCCCAAGTTCTGTCTTCTGGGGGATATCCCACCCAATCTATAAGGTATTGGAGTTTGCCTCTATGCCTTCTAGAGTCTAAGATCTGTTGTACCTCAAACTCTTCTTCGCCTTCGATCACCACAGGAGGAGGTGGTGGTTCAGGGGTCAATGGGGGAATGTATTTCTTAAGAAGGGAACAATGAAACACAGGGTGAATTTTGATGTGTGAGGGTAACTGCAATTTGAGAGTCACTGGGGTTATGACTTTAAGAATGGGATAGGGACCTATGAAGCGAGGCTGTAATTTCTTGGACCCAGGGAGTCTGAGATTCTTGGTCGATAACCATACTTTTTCCCCTACATTATACAGAGGTTCCTCTCTGCGATGTTTATCTGCTTGATACTTCATACTTTCTTTGGCTTTGTTCAGTTCATGAATGGCCTTCTCCCATACCACCTTTATGTGTTGATGATGCTCCTGTAATGCAGGTATTTTGTCAAGATCAGTAGGGAAGGGAATAGGAAGGAACCCAGGATGTTGACCATGATTGAAGTAAAAAGGGGACACTCCTAAGGCTGAATGTGTTGAATTGTTATAAGCAAACTCTGCCAAAGGTAATGCTTCCAACCAAGTGGATGGTAAATGGGTCAGTAGACAACGCAAATATTGTTCTAGTGTTTGATTAGTCCTTTCCGTTTGACCATCCGTTTGAGGATGGTAGGCAGTGGACAATCTATGGTCCATTTGTAACACTGAACATACTCCTCTCCAGAATTTGGAAACAAATTGAGGGCCCCTATCTGAAAATATCACTGCCGGAGTACCGTGGAGGCGAATTATCTGCTCTAGAAAAATGAGTACCAATTCTTGAGATGATGGTATCTTTTTAAGTGGAACAAAATGAGCCATTTTGGACAGCATGTCCACTACTACCAGTATGGTATTATACCCTTTACTACAAGGCAGTTCGGTGATAAAATCCATACTGATGGTATGCCATGGTTTGGGAGGAGCTGGCATTATCTTCAACAACCCTGTGGGGGCGCAATGCGAAGACTTTTGCCTAGCACATACTGAACAAGCTTTGACATAAGTTGTCGTGTCTTTAATGATAGTATCCCACCAGAACCATCTCTGAAAAGACTAACAGTCTTGGCTACTCCTGGGTGTCCAGCAAGAACACTATTGTGACACCATTCCAATACTTGATTTTGTAAGGGGGAACAAGGTATGTATAGTCGGTTATCATGGAAATATAATTCCTCTGACTGTATTCAACGGATTCTTTATCCATTCTTGTCTGTTTATCAAGGCACATTGTTCTTTTAAGATATCAAAAAAGGATTGAGAATGATGTTCTTCAGCTCCAATGATTTTATGTTCTGGGATGATAGGAGGTGTGCTATTCGTATGTGCCATGCTAGTGCTGTTAATTCTTGAGAGAGCATCAGCCTTGCCATGTTGGGCTGCAGGTCTATAAGTGATTATAAAATCATATTCACTAAAGAAGGATACCCAACGCATCTGTCTAGGTGTCAAAGCTTTTGCAGATTTAAAGAACTGTAAATTCCGATGATCTGAGATCCTAATAAATAATGTCTCCATTCCTGAAAGGATAATTTGATGGCAAGGAGTTCTCTTTCACCGATGGTATAATTTTGTTCAGCAGGGAGCAACGTCTTAGAAAAGTAGGCCACAGGATGAAGCTGTCCATTTCCTGGATCCCTCTGCGACAAGACTGCACCAACCGCTGCTTGTGAAGCGTCAGCTTCCAGAAAAAATGGCAAAGTGTTGTCCACGTGCAGAATGATGGGGGCAGACATGAATTTCTTCTTGAGTTTGCAAAAGGCCTGTTCTGCTTCTTCATTCCAAGCGAACTTAATTCCTTTCTTGAGTAACTTCGTTATAGGAAGAATGGTTTCTGAAAAGTGGTCTATGAATCTCCTATAGAAATTAGCAAATCCTAGAAAGGACTGTACTTCCTTGACCGTGGTGGGACTTGGCCAATCCATCAATGCCTTTGTTTTCTTAGGATCCATGAGAATACCTTGAGGAGAAATGACATAACCCAAAAAGTCGATGGTATCAGTGTGAAAGGTGGTTTTTTATCCAACTTGGCAAACAAGGAATTCTCTTGTAATTTCTGTAAAACTCTTTTAACATGTACCACATGTTCTTCTTCATTTTGCGAATATATCAAAATGTCATCAATGTACACGATGACAAAAACATCAAGGTATTCTCGGAGCACTTTATTGATAAAGTATTGAAAAGCTGCAGGCGCGTTGCATAACCCGAAGGGCATCACGCAATATTCATATAAACCGAATTTGGTGCGGAACGCCGTCTTCCATTCATCTCCTGCTTTAATCTGGATTAGATGATAGGCTCCTCTTAAGTCGATCTTCGTGAATATCTTTGCACCTCGTACTTGATCCAACAGTACAGGGATGAGTGGCAATGGATATTTGTTCTTTATAGTAATCTTATTTAAAGCCCTATAGTCCAGGCATGCTCTCAAGCCACCTTCTCTTTTTGGTATAAAAACAGGGGCGAGGATACTGGAGACGTTGAATGTCTGATGAACCCTTTTTGTAGCATGTCATCTAGATAGTTCTTTAAGTATTCGGTTTCATCAGAAGTTAGCGCGTATATCCTACTATTAGGAAGTTCAGCACCAGGTATTAAAT
Organism: Lissotriton vulgaris; assembly: GCF_964263255.1. Taxonomy (NCBI): domain Eukaryota; kingdom Metazoa; phylum Chordata; class Amphibia; order Caudata; family Salamandridae; genus Lissotriton; species Lissotriton vulgaris. The sequence goes on along the minus strand of NC_141693.1, from coordinate 1,749,396,021 downwards.
CAATGCGGCAGTCGTAAGAACGATGTGGGGGCAATTTAGTGGCCTCTTCTTCATTAAATACTGACTGAAATTCAGCATAAGTGTCAGGTATCTTTGAAGCCACAGCTAATGACTGGATTGAGCAACATAATGGATGCAAACTGTCACTGGCTTCCTGATAGCAATGGGTCATGCAATAGGGTGACTTTAACGTCACTGTTCTGTCTATCCAGTCAATCTTTGGATTATGAGTTTGGAGCCAAGGAACTCCTAATATTGATCCAAAATCTGAAAGAAGAGACATATGAGGTCTATCTTGATTGCTGACCACTAAGGTGATATTCAATAGAAAATGTTTCGCAGGTCTTATCAATGTCTTCTGATTTTGACAGATCTGACAAAGGCATGTACTTGAAGAATCGATCTCCTCATTCTTCAAGCTCTTTAGTTTTCCTGAACACCAGCGATATTCTTGGGCGTAGTAGAAGGACGATTGGGACAGTCTTTGGCATAATGTCCACTCTTGCCACAGTATAAAAACAAATTATTCTTCCTTCTTCTAGCTTTCTCCTCATCTGAGATGGGACCTCTCATTCCTCCAATTTGCATGGGCTCAGGTACATCCTTTATCTCCTTTTTGTCTGTTTTCTGTAGGACCAACCTAGGGAATCCGATACGACTCTTTTCACCTCTTCTCTCTTGCAGTCTATGATTTAATTTGACTGTAAGTTCAATGAAAGAGGGACAATCTTCAGGCGGATTAACTATTTGAGCTAATATGTCCTTCAACTCATCAGACAATCCTCGGTAGAACAAGGATGTTCTCTTGTCTTCAGGCCAATATGTTTTCGGCCAGCAGCCGGTTAAACTGAGGTATATATGTGAGAAGATCTTTGGACCCCTGTTTAAGATTAAGCAGGGCATTGTCACTGGCTTGCATATAAGCGTGCTTTGCAAACAGACTTCTAAACTTGAGTTGAAAGTCGTTGTAATTATACAACAAGGGATCATCTGTTTCTACCAAAGGGACAGCCCATTCTGAAGCATTTCCTCCCAAGTAGGAAAGAATAAACCCCACTTTTGATGCATCATCGGGGAAGGCTGCCGGCTTACACTTAAATTGAAGATGACACTGAGTCATAAAACTGTTAAACTTGGCACTATCTCCTGTGAATCTCTCTGGCATGGCTAAAGGAACAGGACTAGGTGTGGTGCACCATAACTTGTACAGGAGGGCTTACGTTTGCCGCTTCAACAGGTGGACTAACAGTGGGTGATTGTACAGAGAACCTGGCGGGTTGAATATAATTTCTTTTGGGAACCGCTCCTGTATTAGTCCCACCCACAGCCCCGGTATCTTGAGCTTGTAAATGGGCTACTTCTGCCTGTAACTTCAGGTTCTCTGTTCTTAACATTACCACTTCCTGTTGTAAACTGGTAACTACGGCATTGATCTCTTCCATTGAAGGAGTATGTTCTGTAGAACCCACACTCGGGTCTACATTCATCTTTGCTCGGGTGAACTAGAATACTTGGGCTTGGCTTGCTGTCAAGGGTCCCCCTCGAGAGAGGAGGAGGTTCGTCCACAGGAGCAAAGATGAATGTCCCACACACTTCCAGACAACAACTACCAAAGAGAGAAAGTATAACTTCGCTATAAGGCAGCTGCCACCAAAAAGTGTGGGGGGAATTTTCCCAGGGAGTATACCACTCTCCCCCAGCAAGGTGACGTAGCTGCAGTCTTGATGGCAGGAGACTGGAAAATAAATATACAACAATACTAACCTCACCAGTACTTTACAGGGCTGATATACAAGTGTTCAACATACAATTCCACTTACCTCACAGGTGAGTGACAGGGCTTTAAGCTAGAAGTCCAGGCAAGAACCAGGAGATACAGCAGAGACCATGGGGGACAACTAGCAAGGAAATCTCCAAAGGAGAATGCACCAATTCCCGTCCTACTCATAAACGTAAGACAGAGCAGGACTGGGGGCCACAAGTGCAGCTGTATAACACTAGTGTCACTTATAGAGCTAAAGACAAAGTGACACAGAAACTCACTTCCAACACATAAACTAAAGACAGCATGGAGCGAGTAACGTATAACACAGACAATTCCCTCTTCCAGCTCATAAGCTAAAGACAGAGCGGAGGAAGGGAACAAACAACATAAAACACGGACAATAGACACACCCCGTCTGACTAGAAACCGAAGAGCAGAACGGAGTGGGCGTACCTACAACAAGACGCGTTAGACCAGACACACTCTACTCGTAAACTTAAGACGGAGTAGAGCGCAAACACAAACATACACAAAAAACCCTTCGATCACAAAAATGACCGCGGAGTCTCAACACAGTGATGAATTGCCAGAGCGGAACTGACACCAAGGAGAAGAGAAAGGCAGACGGGGAATTCAGGCAGAAGGGAACGCTAGGCACCGGGGAAGGGCGTGCCGAGACAAGAAAAGGTAACGGAGCAGGGCGGGAGGAAAAACAGCAGACAGGACACAGAACGGGTACAGAAAAATACCGTGACCCAAAGGCAGAAATCTCAGGAGCTGGAAAGAGCACAAACGGGAGCAAAAGGAATCAGCAGGATCTCAGAACACAACGGGAACCTCACGGAGCAGGACGCTGAGTAGAGGGGGCGTGGTCACTAACCGAACAGTAAGCCAAGCAATGAATTCGCGGATGAGCTTCCCTTTTCAGCTACCTAGGGAGCGTCTCAAAATACCATGACTACTCAGTAAGAGGTTTTAGGGAAAGGGACAAAAGTCTCACAGGGACACAAGAAAGTTTGTATAACGGAGCATTCTACAACGCCCTGTGGAATCTATATTGAACACTTATGGATGAGGTCAAATCCGACCACCCCTAACAGGTAGTAGCAGATATGGCAACTATTTTATGTGCCAAGTCACAGAGGCAGTAAACTGCGAGCGCAGGCCCTGCAATGGCAGAGGCCTGAGACAGGTTTGAAAGGCTACTTTGGTGGGTGGCGCAAGCAGCATTGCAAGCCCACCAGTAGCATTTAATTTATAAGCCCTGGGTATATAGGATACCACTGTTCAAGGGACCGGCAGGTAAATTAAATATGTCTAACAGATGTACATCAATCTTACCAAGTTTACAATAGAGAGCACATTCACTTTAGCACTGAGCAGCAATGCTAAGGTGCCCAGAGTCATAAAACCACCAACAACAGGTCAGAAAAAATACAGGAGTTCTGGGATGACCCTGCATAATGGGCCAAGTACAACAAAACCCCCTTCGAGCCTAAAGCCAGTGTAGACCAATCAAAACCCTGAAGGGCTCCACTGCTTGGGGTGATAAAACATGGATGCTGGCCAGCAACTGCAGGGGTACCTTCCAGTTCTACGCCAATCTGAACCCATGTGGATCCCTCTGTCTCTGCTCTCAGGACCAACTAAGCTAACCCAGGGGGGCTCCTTAGCTATCCGCAGCCAGGACCAGGCCCCAGGCCATCAAGGGGTCTCTGGTCCTTGCCATCTTGCAGAGTGGGGGGCGGTAGCCCCAGGTACATAGTATCCTTGCTCCACTCTACCTCTCATCCGTACAGTTCTACTCTGCCACTGTTCCCTCAACCCAGGGTCTGCACACTCAGGGTGACCAGTGGTCATAGGCGAGGCTCTCCTCCCCCTACTTCTCCTTCTGGGGTTCTATACTCTCCTCCTAGGAGAGGCACCCTCAGAACCTAAAACTGTCAGGAGGCTGGTATCAGGCGACTCACACAATTCTCCCACCAGTTTAGGATTTCCACCCTGCAACTGGTCTCCCAACCCAGGGACCCAACCCTCTGGTTGAACCGGGCCCAGGGGCGAGTGCTCCTTCTCCCTACACCCCCTTCCAGAGTTCTGCACCCTCCCACCTGGAGTGGTACCCCAGAAGACAAACTGGTAGGGACACTGTGTGCAGATGTCCTTCCCTCCAGGTCAGAATTTACCTCCTGAACCTGGCCTCCCAACCCAGGGACTACACCCTGCAGCTGAGCATTTACCTGGCAAGCCAGGACTTCCTGGGGAGCACACATTCCTCCCCAAGCGTAACACATACCTCATGTGTTGCATGACAGTCTGCCTGGCGCTGATCTCCCGACCCATGCCCTTCTGAAAGTGTGTGAAGACCCCCCAAACCGGAAGTGGTGTCACCATGGTCATTCCCTCGGAGCTCTGCTCTCAGAGCTGGCCCCTGACCCACTGGTTCTCCCTCTGGGAACCGCATCCCCCTTGCACCCCGCCATCTGGGCTTCTGCACCCTCCACTTTGGAGTGGTGCTGCCAGACACTAGAACTGGTGGAGCGCTGCTTGCAGATGCCTTTCCAAGTTTTTCTGACACTAGGAGATCCCCCTCAATGGATGGGCTTCCTGTACAGCCTAGGCTCCCCACCTGGTGTTCCCTTCGGGAACCCCCCAGGCCATGGGACTGGGTTTCAGGCACCTTGGGACGCATCTCATTACCGCTCCTTCCCTGTAGAGACAAGACAGTGGTCCCTACACCCCTCCCACTACACCGGGTCCTATCTGTGCTACCTCAAACCTTTCCCACCACCCTCGGTTGGGAAATACCTGAGCCACTTCCTTTAGGATCACTCCAAAATAACTTTTTAGATCCTCTGGCACTCACCCAGAGGTCTGCCTCCGGTGCAAGATCCCTGGGATTAGAGAACTCACAATCCAACAGGTGTTGGCATAACCTTGGAAACTAACAACAGAACATGTGCTCTCTGACAATCAGATTGAACAGCCCTTCAAAATTGTTTGCTGGGCTACTCTTCACCCATTCTTCCAGTGCCGCACAACATTAATCCACAAACTCCTCCCCAGACTGGTGAGACAGTTTCCTACTGCCCCTGAACTTCAACCTATACCGATCAGGTATGACACCCTCTTCCATGGAACTAGGTACCATGCTTTGGGATCTGGGAGTGGAACTTACTACACTGGACACAACATTGCTGCCAACACTGGACTCCACCCTCACTGGTGAATCCAGAACACTGAAACTACATTCAGTGGACAATGTATCCTCAAGCACTAGTTTCTCTCTGGTGAAAGGCCCTCTCTGCCTCCACCATCCTCTCTGGAACTAAGGCTCTGAAAAAACATCAGCCTTTCTCTCCTCCACACCCAGCTGCAATAGCTCCAACCTGAGCCTTTCCAATGCCAGCTGGTGCTCCATTTCTTCCCTCCTGTTCGCCAGAGAAGGCACTACTCCTGGCACTAGACTCAGCAAGGGACTCCCTCTATACGGGGTTCTCACTACCTACTGGCGTCTCTACTCAGTAATTGCCTCCCTCCTGCTCAGAGTCTCCAGGGTTGCTGATCGGGGATACTCCCTCTCATAGACCTCACTGATCTCGGGGTCCTCCTTCCTAGACATCCCCCCACCCGGTTTTTAAATATCGAACAGGCCAGTAAGGACTCCCACAGTTCCACCCTCCTTCCAGAACTACACACCTGACATCCAAGATCCCGACAGAACTGCTTTAGGTCCCTCACAGTGTACCTAAGCAACATGTCAACATTAAATGCAGTTTTTGTCGCATCAACTGCAAGTCCTATCCTCACCGCTGACAACCAATATTAGATATGGGGTTTCTGGTTGGCTAGGGTATGCACCTAACCCCGGCAGAACCCACCACTCTAGTCAGGGCAAGGGAGTTGCACTCTGAAGATAACCACTGCTCACCGCTTGGGAGCTTGGCAGAACAGTCAGGCTTACCCCAGAGGCAATGTGTAAAGCGTTTGCGCAACACACTCACACAGCAGTGACACACTAGGCACACCACAAAAGAAACTCCACACAAGGTTATATAAAAATAGCCTTTGTATTATCCATAAAAAGACATTAGATTACATTCACATATTTTATTGTGCTGCTAGGCACTTGTCATAACTTTACAGGGATTACATTAATCACTAGGCCAGTCAGACTCTTGTCCATCATTACCATTAGGGTCACCAGTGACTTTCTGGTGGTATTGCACTGAGTGCCACACCGTATACAGAATATAATTAGCCATAGTGCATCCTAAGGATATCCAGCACTAACATCAGTAGTGCACCACAAAACACTTGTAGCAGTGTACTCATTAGGCAAAAGCATTAGGTAACAAACACATAACAGCAGTACCCCAGACTGAACGTGACACCTGCGCTTCACTTTTGGGAACCTGGTGTCCTTTGGAATGTATGACATTACAACACATACATTTCCATTGCATGCTATTACAACAAATTTTTTAAAACTACATTTACAACGCATTACATTACAACACATACCATTACATTGCATTTAAGGTAAGCTTTGGACAGTATAGGGGTAAAAATTACTATTCTAACTCCAGAGGGTGCAACAGTAGGGTAAGTGTTGGATAGTGTAGGGGTACTATGCGTTGTAATGGTATGTGTTGTACTGACATGCAATGTAATGGCTGCGTTGTACTGAAATGCGTTGTAAAGGATGTTGCGATGTAATGACTGCGTTGTACATGTAGTGGGATGTAATTATTGCATTGCAAAGGTTGTTTCCCGTCCTTTGTATAAGCTTCTGGGCCACTTGCCCGCCTATACCATAAAATGTGGCAGTTCTCGTCCCCCGGGGCCTCTGTCGTGGTCTCACCCCGGTCCGGGACACAACGCCACATACAAGTGGGCAGGGGTGCACCTCACCCTGTCTCTGTTCCTTGAAAAATGCCCAAATGCTACAGTTAAAGCTGCGGCTGCCCACAATCAGGCAGTGCAGACCCGTGGTTGTCAGGAAATGCCTAGCGATCCTTTTGTGGGGCCTCCTTCGAGGTCTCTTAACGAATTCCTCTGCTCGCATTGATGGGAAAACCCCAACTCTGTGGCACAAGGAGACCGCGAGGCTTCGGCTTGATATCGCTGCCGGCCCAGCCCACAAGCAGGGATTCTTTGCCTGACTTCCGGTATTTCTGAACAGAGTAGTAATGACCTCAGAGTTCCGTATGGTTGTTTACCGTGAAGCAGCGCCTCGGTGCACAACGAGCGGGGAAAGTTTCCCGCTGTGCAGTGCAACCCCGAATGCTGCCAAACCAGGAGTGCCGGCTGCTCTCCGGAGCACTCCTCCTTCGAAATGGGCAGCGGAGCGAAGTCTAGAGTGCCCACCATGATGGACAGTGCATCAACATGTGCACCGGCTGCTTCCTTTTCGCCCTAGGCAAACACGGCGCTCACCACATGCTGTCACAAAGCAGATAGGGCAAGCCACACAGACGTGGGAGACCAGAGGGGCACACCAGCAAAGTGTCCCCAAGGAGGCCAGCATAAGGATTCTTTAAGGCAGAGTGGTAGTCTCTCCCTTAGCCCCAAAAAGGCAGCAGGTCAGCCCTTTCTGCAGTTTAGTTCAATGGCGGTTCCTCCTGGTCCCAAGCAGTGTCTTCTCCCAAGTTCCAAGCAAGCTCAGCAGACAAGGGGTCACAGCTCCAATACTTATAGTCCATATGTCTTTGTTCTTCCCCCTTGCATAGGACTCTGAGCCCAGTCCAAACCAGTTCTGGGGGCACTTTAAAATATCTTTGCAAGTGCACAATAACCTCCATTCTTAGTGTAAGCCTTGGTTCCAGACACACCACAGGGGGCGAGCCATCATTGTAAAAGGCAGGCACAGCCCTATTCAGGTGTAGGTAATACTCCTCCCACCACTCCAAATGGAATCCAGGCCAGTTCAGCCTAGTGTTAAGTCACCCAGGCAGGGCAGGGCAGGACACACCCCACCCCATCCCCTCTCCCCCTGTCAGTCAGAACCAAACGGTCAATACACAAGAGTCAGGCACAAAGACACAGAGCACACAGAAATGCCCACTTCTAAAAGTGGCATTTCTGAAATAGTAATATAAATCTCCTTTCACCAATAAGAAGATTTATCACTACTATTCCAAACATACCAAACTTGATCCCACTACCCCTCCCAGATAAGGTATTACCACTGAAGCACATATCAGGGAATCCCCAATGCATCCCTATGAGAGGTCAGCCTTACGGCAGTGAGAACCCGGATAGGCTGTTTGTCACTACCAGGACTTGCCACACAGCTAAGGGATATGTCCTACCTTTTACCTACACCGCACCATGCCCTTAGGGCTAGCTGTGGCTTACCTTAGGGGTGACTGATATGTAGTAAAGGGGGAGTTGCAGACGTGGCAACTACTGTATGTGCCGCGTCACTGCAACAGTAATCTGCATGTGCAGGCCCTCCAGTGGCAGAGACCAGAGACAGGCTTGAAAGGTTACTTTGGTGGGTGGCACAAGCAGCGCTGCAAGCCCACCAGTGCAACAAGAACAACTGATGGACAGAATGCAGAACAATGTTATACATTCACCCCAGTACAGAGATCTGCGCCTAAATCCATCGTTTTTTTCTCACCATGCCATTCCAGTTTGGACCCAGCCTTATGCAAATCAGTCTTGACCGTGTACTCAATGGGAACAGTCCAGCCCGAAGTGCCAGGCCAGGTCCTCCCTGGACTAGAAACAAGCATCCTAGGACCTGTTACGGGCATTCAGCCCTTATAAGTCAGGATAGCTTGACTCCAGTGGCATGGAGAGCACAGGACCCACATCTGGGGATACCCGTCCCACTTGGGGTGACAAATGCAAAAAGAACAATTGATGGACAGAATGCAGAACAATGTCATACATTCACCTCAGTACAGAGATCTGGGCCTAAATCCATTGTTTTTTGCTCACCATGCCATTCCAGTTTGGAAACAGCCATATGCAATTCAGTCTTGACCCTGCGCCCAATGAGAACAGTCCAGCCCGAACTGCCAAGCCAGGTCCTGCCTGGACTGGAAACAAGCATCCTAGGACCGGTTTCGGGTCCCCTCTCCAATCATATATATACTATGACCTTATAGGAAAGCTAAATATGCCAATTCGAAGTGCGCCAATTTTAACATATGTTACTCATGCTAGGAGTACAAAGTTAAACGGAGTTACTTGAAAAATACGAAATTAAATGTCAGTATTTGAAAAAATGATTTCCTTTGTATTGTACTCTAGATTTGTAAAGCTTTTAATACCCCTGGGAAACTAGGACTGGTAAAAATGTAGGAATGTGTGATGGAAATCAGGAAGGCAAACATGACTCATACTTTACATTGTTCTTTGAATCCAAAGTGCCAAGGTGTCATACCATCGCTCAGAAGCCCTATCACAAGTATATACTTCAGAATCAACAGTCTTTTTTTTAAATGATTTGTGCATATATATGTGTTTCCGGTAAGATGCGAATGTTGTAGTATCTGTGTGGAATCCTGTAATTATAGTAATCTGTTCAATAGGCATATGTTAGAATATCAAGGTGTCACTGTTAGAATGATAAGCATGTCACCTGTATTAGTCACTTAGGAATTATAGGTATGTCATTGCATTCTGTATTTAGTTTTGAAGTAGAGAACTACCAGTTGCTGTCCTGACCTCCCGCATGGTGGATGGGATCCTCATAAGAATAAATCTTTCAAGAAACTTTAATTGAAATGCATCTTTATTTACAAGAATACTTCACTGGCGTAGTCGGCATGTCTTCGAGGATGTCAATATGAAAGTTTGGTGAGAATATTCCACCATTAATAATAATAATAATACTGAGTTTTATAGAGCGCAACAGCTACCTCCGTAGGAAGTGTCCCAGCGCTGGTGTGAACAGTGAGAGTCATAGTGCAAAGAGATGAGATTTATTGCGTGAAAAGCCATGTTTTCAGTATTCCATTGGATTGAATCTTCTTATCTACAACAGAAGGAAAACTAATTCAGAAGAAAAATTAACTCTTCTTGATTTTTCTTACAAAAAGAAATATTTGACTTAAAACATATTAATCTATTCTATATTGGGAGCTTCGCTGCATGTTTTCAACTTTATTGCAATGGAACTAAATCGATGCAGGCTCATAGGAATAGAAAATTAATGTGGAGGAATATTGATATTGAATATATTGTTGATTGCTTTATTATGTGGGAGAAGTTAATGGACGTACAGTACCAACCTACTTCATTTTAAACATTGAATCTTTCATTTGTCTTGTTTCACTATATAAGTCATTCGACTAATGAAACGTAAGTTGTTCATTTGCTGTTGGTGAGCGAGTTAACTCTCCCACGAATTTCGACAATATTGTCGCTTTTGTTCTATGGATGTGGATATCGAACGGTATTTACTGTGGAAGATTATATATTTTTAAAGATCAACAATGCGATTTTCAAAACCGCCAACATTCCTACCAGAGTTCTTGCAAATCCAGACTTCAGCAAGGTTTGTTCGTGTCCGTCATCTTCATCATCAAAAGTTTCCTCTTCGTCTCTATGGTTGACGGCCGACGTCATCGCGCAACGTCTAGCTGAATGGCGGCCATCTTTACTGTCACCTAGCAATATCCCAAAGCTAAGGAGCAACACCTCGGAACGGAGCCAAAACCTCCAGTTATTGAAACCGCGCATAACTCCTTTGTGGACGTTGATGCGCACAGCTGTGATCTTTTAATTATTAAATCTGTGCACTGTTCTTTCGGTAAACCATGATACGCACAGGTAAAATGTTAAGTTTATTAAATCTGTGCTCAGCTCTTTAGTATACGTAGATGCGCACAGCTAAAATCTCTTATTTATGAATATTGCGCACAGCTCTAAGGTGGACGTTTATGCACACAACTATCTCATATGGGTATTATGATCTTTGTAACGGTGCACAGTTTATTCCTTTAACGCTGATGCACACAACCATTGGTACAACGGGTTCCGTGTAGGGTTTTGGAGTGTACAAGAAAAAATGGCGCCTGAGCTAGTTGCGTTAAATGAGAACAGAATAACAATTTAAGAACGGTGTAACATGGTCAGAGGAGACCCAAAAAACCTCTGTTGGGGTTGGCAAGGGCCCAACCGAAATAGAAACAACACAAATCCTGTGCACACGTTATGATAAGTCAATCATGAAGGTTTTCAAAAGTAAAGAAGGCAGAATTGTAGGTAATGAAACATTGTGGACTCATAGATGGGTTCTTTCAAAAGTAATGTATTAGGCCTTCCTTTCTGGAAGGGTGACTTCAAAACATAAAGCAACCAGCCGACACGTGTTTCGTCAAGTGAGCAGTTGGCTCGTGACTCTTCAGGGCTGGGGGAAGAGTAAAAAGACACGGTACAGTATGGAAGATATACATATGAGACGCTAATTGGTTTGAAGGTGAAAAACGCAGAAAAACACCTCGCGTGAGTGCAAACCCTTATATCAGTGAAAAAGAAGCATCATCAGTACATAATATTGGTGACATCACACAAGTCTTGGAAAGAACCCTAGTCAAAATTCATGGTCAAAGTAACAAGAATCGCTACGAGAGAAAGTCCTGAATCAGAGCAACCAAAACTGTCTCCATGTATAGCAGAGATAATGAAGCAAGGATCAGGTATAAGAACAATAAATGAATAAAATTTACATTGTGACGTGACGCATGAGTGGGAGAAGAAACATGAGTCCAGTGACATCATTGGATGATCAGCATTAGGAAAACAAGCTACAGTACAAAGTGGATAGACAAATTAAGCGATACAAATTCAAACACTCTCCATGCATCCTGGGACATTATGTGGCAAGGTTACGTCTAAGTACGTAGCAGAAATCAGTAGGAAAATTAAGTACAATGTGCCGTTACAGGCAAGCTAAATGTATCTCGGAAAAAAAGGTATTTCAAGATCGGTAAAACAAGTCATTTAACTTTCATCAAAATTGGCAGAATTAAATAATATGAATAATAGAGAAGTGCCCATCGTTGTTCAATACAACAAATTGCTAAATGTAATTGGAAGGACAGCAGGAGGGCAATTAAAGCAGAAAATAATTGTTTGGGAAAAGAGTTAGAGATTAAAAAAACGCCACGCTCGTACAAATGCGTGTAAATACCTGTTGGCAGTATTGGGTGTAACAGGTTCTGGGGGGAGAGGAAAGGGAGTGTGTGAATAAAAATAAAAAGTACTACATAAAAGTCACGGGGCAAAAGGAATCTAATCAAACGAACCCGGGGCATAGCGATAGTAGACTTACTGGATAGCCGGTGATAATTCTAACCCGGCATAAACGGGTTAATTTGCGAAGGGTTATCAGTGGAAAGTAAAAGGAAAGTAGACAACGGGTGGGTACATCCGTCGTTATGGCGAGCTAAAGGAAACAGAAGCACGAAATAATGAAGCCTCTGTGTAGATCCCTTATTCAAAAGGAAGGCATTCAGCTAAGGGGGGCCGGGCTCACCTGAGTATAGACGCCAAAATGGGCCCCCAGGGGCACTTGGCAAAGCCAATGTCCCCCTGGGGGATTTCGCGCGAGGGACGACCTCACGCGACCTGATTGGGTGGTGGGAGGGGTTAGGGTCAAATGAAGGGTGGGGAGGGAGGGGACGTCACTCTGAGCGAGTGAGAGGAACGGTGGAGTCGCTTTTTGACAGGATCAGCTGAGGTAATCCTGTCAGTGCTGGCATTCGTTTCTCTGGGCTTTTTTCGACGTTTTTTCTAGTCATTGTCGAGAGAATGGCGGCAGTTGAAATGGCAAGAGAGGCAATTAGAGCGTTTGTGGCGGAGACGTTGTGACATGCGGAGGCCTGGCGCTGTGGTCGACACTTCGGTGGCAGTGAAGCGCCCCCGCCGCCTAGCGGCAGAAGGAGTCCTGCGAGCTGTGCTGCCTGCAGGTCGGTCCCGAGTGTGGTTTCTGAAGAGGCAGGCGGTGACAAGGTGCCGGCTGGGAGAGCCAGGAGAGCGCGTTCCGTGAGCAGAGGTGACCGGGGTAAGAAGCCCCCACCCCTGCGCTCAGCATCGGCCCTGGGTGTGTTGCCAGCAAACTGAAGGTTAGTTACATCACACGACAGAAGACGTGCAGGCAGGCGCGGGGGCAGAGCTGGAGGCGTGTTTGACACGCGTGTGGCGCAGTTTGACATAGCGGAGAAGGATGCCGACAGGGTGTTCAATGAAGGCATGGAGGCTGCGCTGCAGGAGTCAAGAGTAGCAAAGATGCAGTCCAGTATGGCAGGGTCAGCAGATATGCCAATAAGGTCGGGAGTTTTAGCGCAGACTGGCGATAGAATTGAAATAGCGCCTGAAGTATCATTTGCAGGGAACAAACAGCTGTTGGTAGACTATTCCAGTGCTAGTGAGACTGAAAACTTTGGACAGTCAGGAGCGGAGGAAGGAGAAGATGACAGGGGCTGTGAACAGGAGTTACAGGACCTACTACAGCATGAGGAGTTTATGGACTGCCAAGACGTTATTGTTCCTCAGCCTATAGGCCCCCCAATGCAAGTTTGGGGTGAGGGATTAGATGAGGATGGAGCATACAAGACATATTTTCAACAAGATAATCGAATGGTTGGGTGCGCGGGGGGGGAAGCATCGAGTTGGGCAGTACAGGGGTGGGAGGAGGGGGGTTAAGGGTGGTAGGGGTTGTGTGGGGCAAATAAGGGGAGAAGGTGCATTGTTTCCAGAGGCGAGGCCTCCACCTAGGCATCCTCAAGTGGTTTTGACTCAGGGCCCGAGTCTCAGCAGGGCCAATGGGCATGGGTGGAGCATGCGGATTTGCCAGTGAAGCACAGGTATGGTATGTCTGCTACACAGGTATCAGGTAAGTATGGAATGGGTCCTCGCTCGAGCGGCGAGTACCTTACGGAGGCTGCTGGTCTGGTAACGGATGAGCAGTTCTTTTTCTTTCAGACGGCGCCGCAGAGTGCGGTGACTGGGGGGGGGTTAGTTCAAGAAGCGGATCTGGTGCGGATTTAGTACCTGCGACTGGGCGCTTTTCACGGAGGCCCGAGTCAGAGGTTCAAAGTAGGTTTCTTAACTTGGCGTCTGGCACTAGGCCAGGTACAAGTTTTGTTATGTCGGAAAATGAGAAACACTTTGAAGGTGATTATGGTGATTGTGACAAAGAGAATGTTTATGAGACAAGAGGTGGTCTGTCTCATGGTGGTGGATTCGGGGCTGGGAGGGGGGAGAGGAGATTAACTTCTGCCAGTGTGTTACAGAGTTCTGGAGCGGTTCTCTCACCGGCACATGGGAATCAGAGTGGACATCATCGGCGTGATGGTCTTGAGGACTTTCGGCAACGGGCTGCGCAGTTACCAGCAGGTAAGACAGACTGGTGGGCTGCTTGGACACGGCCGTTGGCTGGTGTTTCAGGTGGAGCGCCTGCAGAGGGTGGTCAGGGGAGGGCGGAGGTTGGGGATGGAATGGGGTCAAACCAAGGTGAAAATGTAAAGGCAGCGTCGGGGGCATGGTGGGAGGCCGGGGAATGTCAGCCCAGGTTCATCGGCTACTAGTTCAGAACAGAGTGGGACGCATAGAATGAGTGGTACGAGACTGCATTACATGGGGGTATCAATGCCATTGGGCATGCATTTGTCACACAGAACTAGGCAGCGTATTTGGGACCATGAGTACGTAGACGTGTTTAGGCTCCTTTCATAGGGAATTGCAGGCAAAGGAAGGTGCTAAAGAGGAGGAGGCTGAATTGTCCCGCCGTCCCAAAGTTCCTAAAACAATAGAAAACTGGACAGCGGCCTTTTTGATATATGCCAGCGTATACAGTGAACGATACCCTGAGAGGGCGGTTTCGCTGTTCAAATATTTAGATGTCATAAGAAGGGCACATTTGCAGGCAGGGGGTTACGCTTGGCTGAACTACGATGAAGAATTTCGGGCGCGAATGAGTTTATTCCACGATAAGCCATGGGGGGAGGTTGATCAGGAGTTGTGGTTGCAGTGGATGTCAGGTCATTCTTCGGCCAACACGATCCACACAGCCAGTGGGTTGCCGATTCCTTACCGGCCCCTTTTCTCAGCGTCCCGCCACACAAGGGGCAAATGGCGTTGGATGTGGACAGTTGCCCACAACTGGAGCATGTTGGAGCTTCAACAGAGGTTCCTGCGTGCGCCAGTATTGTACATTTAAACATGAATGCTCCCAGTGTGGGGGCAGTCATGCTGTCTTCTAATGCTTCCCCAACCAACCCCCGGGAGATCACGGGAGGGGTCAGAGGGGGGGGGAGAGGATCTGTGCCGCCTCTTATGCCAAAAGGCGCCTACTCCAATTAGGTTACGGGCCAGGTTGAGCGCATTGGAAGCTTACCCTGATGTGGAAGGAGCGGCCACGTTGTTTTGGGGGTTTCGGCTCGGATTTAGGATTGGTTATCAAGGCCCCAGAGTTTCACGTTGGGCTGATAACTTGAAGTCAGAATAGGAGATGGCGTCGGTGGTAGAAGTGAAGTTGCGGAAGGAAGTGGAATTAGGCAGAGTCGTTGGCCCTTTCGAATTTTTCCCCTTGCCAAATCTAATTGTGTCACCACTTGGTGTTATCCCGAAGAAGGCAAAGGGTGAGTTCCGCCTGATACATCATCTGTCTTGGCCGGAGGGGGCTTTCAGTTAACGACTCCATTTCCAATTCCGATTCGGGAGTGACATATGCGTCAGTGGATGACGCTTTGGAATTGGTGCGCAAGGCAGGGGTAGGAGCTGACCTTGCAAAATGTGACATACAGGCCGCTTTTCGCCTTTTGCCTATTCATCCAGCCGACTTTGGTTTGCTGGGTATGTACTTTGCAGGAGAATATTACGTGGACCGGGTATTACCCATGGGCTGTGCTATCTCTTGCTCACTTTTCGAAACTTTAGTACATTTTTGGAGTGGTGTGTAGTCCAGCGCTCAGATCACGCAGCTGTATGCCATTACCTGGAGGAATTTTTGTTTGTGGGCAAAGCGGATACGGATCAATGTACTAAAGTCTTGGCTTGTTTCAGGACTTGGCTAAAGTGTTTGGTGTGCCTTTGGCAGAGGACAAAACGGAAGGGCCAACGCATAGGTTGACCTTCCTGGGCATAGAAATAGACACAATAGAGATGGTGGCCCGTTTGCCCAGAACAAAAGTACAAGAGATCAGGTCTTTTTTGCAAGAAATCCTGGGAGCTAAAAGAGTGCAGCCGAGGCAAGTCCAGAGGTTTCTGGGTTATTTAAACTTTGCTTGGCGAGTTGTCAGGGCAGGCAGGACGTTCTGCAGGCGGCTGGGCTTTGCTATGGCTGGGGCGTACATGCCACACCACCACATACGTTTGACGGCAAAAATCAAGGAGGATTTGAGCATTTGGCTGCGATTTTCGGACGATTTCAATGGCGTGTCCATCAATTTTGTGTCAGAGGACACGGTCTGGCCAGTGCAGATATTCTCGGACGCGGCCGGGGCCTTAGGTTTCGGCGGGTTTCTGGGACGGAAGGTGGTGCGCAGAGCAGTGGCCGGCACAGTGGTTGCAGCAGGGCCGCAGCATTGCTTTTTTAGAATTCTTTCCCTTGTTGGTGGCGCTGCAGATTTGGGGTGAAGAGTTCAGGGACCGCTGCGTTGTGTTTCATATCGACAACTTGGCGGTGGTTTTTCTGGTGAACGGGCAGCGGGCAAAGGATTTAAAGGTGTTAAATGAATTATAAATTAATAAATATATATAATAATTATTATTCTCATATTCTTCTTGAATTCTAGGAGGTGGTAATGACCGCACCACCTCTCCTAACCAATCACAATGTGGGAAACTGTCACTTGCAACATTAGTGGGTGGTCTAAGGGTCCCCAAAACCGTATAATTGCCCTAGTTTAGCTTAGGAAAATTGTCCGACTTGTCCGAGTAGCAGACCTGTCACTGACCCTACGATCTCAATAGGTGCTCATTCTGAAAGTGCTGCGGAGCACTTTGTCCATACTTTCCACAATCTCCTAAGGGGTGGAAAATCCTAAGTGCTGGCGAAGCACTTTGCTGGGGAATTCGAAAATCCAATCGGGGTTTCTGGCGGATTACTTGCAGGAGGGGGTAACGCAGGCGTTGCTGTCCGAAGCTGTGGGTCGTACCCTGGGAGGCCCAGCCCTTGACCTGAACCTGAAGGGTATCCTGTCCTTACTGTCCGTGAGCTGTACCTGCTCGCATTCTGGCATTCCTTTTCTGAGGGTCCCTGTCCCCGTCTTCCCAACTGACCCGTGGCCAGGGTTGGTCTTCAATCTGAACTAGGTAATTATTGATCGTGGGTTTGCGTATCTCTCTCTCTCTCTCTCTCTTGTCTGATCTGTTAAAGCATTCTTACCTGTGTTATTGCTTTATTGCCATTGCAATTGTTTGTGTCTAAATTTTAGTTGGTTCCTTCTCTCCCCCTCTCCTTTAGGAATTCATTGATTTTATAAAACCATAGCATGTTCCCGTTTTTCCCTTTCCTTTAGTGGATTGCAGTGAACTTAGCAAGAATAGCGTAAAACACTTAGGTTAATTTTCCTTTGGGCAGGTAAAGAAGTTGAGGGACCCCATTGCGTTCGACTTGTTACAAAAAATTGTTGGGTGTGTTGCCCTCCTGCTGTTATGATGAGTGGGAAGGTTTCGGTTCAAGTTATGCATGATATGGTTATTTTTGGTGCATTTCGGATATCAGAATTATTGGGGTTACGAAATCAGGAAGGGATCCGTTCATCTGATATTGTTCTTTTGGGCAAGGGTGTGTTGCAAATCACTTGAGAAGGTCAAAGACAGACCCGGCAGGAAAAGGGAGTTTGGTGCGCCTGGGCAGGAGTGGGGTGAAGGGTTGCTGCCCGGTTGGGGAATGGGAGGCATTTGTGGTTTCAGGGGTATTTCGAGAGGGTGGGATATTTTGCCATAAAAACAAAACACAGTTAACTTGTTTCCAATTCTTAGCGGTCTTACGGTAAGCATTGACTTTCGTGGGTGAACATGCGCACTGTTTGGGACGCATTCATTCAGAATAGGTGCGGTTACAGAAGCTGCGAAGTTGGTTTGGGGGGCAGAGGAGTTACAGTGAATTGGTCGGATAGCACGGGGCCAGGGTTGTGTGGACAGAATTTCTGTACAGGAGCCAGTGGAAGGGTGCTAGGGTTCAGGCAGCTGTTGAGAGGGCCCGCAAGAAAGTTAATAAAGCATTGAAGGCATACTGTATGGCAATGGGCATTACGGTCATTGCCCACAAGCATTTTAACGGTGAAATTCTTCACTTGTAAGGGAGGATGGGGGTTCATCTCTCACAGATGGGGCAGTCCTATTACTTGATGGAACTCCGAGATACTTGGGCCAATCTTTGGTGTGTCGATTTGTGGTGCTCCAAAACAAAGAAGTGAAAGGAAGAATTTGAGGATAAAAGTTTTCCTTCACAGACATTAGGTATCGTCTTGAGCGGACTATTTCTGCATTAAGGGAGGGTTTGTGTGGGTGGGGCAGGAAAACTCAAGGGTTTTCCTGGGTGGCGTGTGTGATGGGGATTGGATAATCTAGAGCGGATTCATCCTTTCTCTAAGGGGGAGGGCTTGGGAGGGTAGGTGGGGAAGAGATGGAAAAAGAAGAAGGAAAACTCAAGGATGGTATCAAAACAAGTTATGTTATCGGAAAAGAAAGAATTGGAAAAAGGAAATGGTTATATGGAAAAGGTTTGGAGAAAAAAGAAAGATAAAGTTTTGTTGGAAAAGTTATGTTGCGGGTCTGTCTTTGGCTGTCCTGGTAATAAAGGTGACCTTTTATACTATATTCAGAGTTGTGTGAGAGTCCTTATTTGCGCGATGGGCCCCCAGGGGCACTTGGCAAAGCCAATGTCCCCCTGGGGGATTTCGCGCGAGGGACGACCTCACGCGACCTGATTGGGTGGTGGGAGGGGTTAGGGTCAAATGAAGGGTGGGGAGGGAGGGGACGTCACTCTGAGCGAGTGAGAGGAACGGTGGAGTCGCTTTTTGACCCACCCACCCGCCCTGATTTCAACAAATCAAGGGTAGGTGTTTTGTTTGTGTTGTCTGTCGTGTCTTTGTGTTGTTCAGATTAAAAAAAAAAATAAATAAATAAATAAATAACAAGCTGCAATGGAAGGTTTTCACAGCTTGATAATAAGTCAAGCATGCAGGTCTACCTCTTGATTCAGGTCATAGTTCAAGATGTCACCTCAGGACACCTCGGGCAGATTCTTTTGTTGTCTTGTCGGCGTGTGTGATGGGGATTGGATAATCTAGAGCGGATTCATCCTTTCTCTAAGGGGGAGGGCTTGGGAGGGTAGGTGGGGAAGAGATGGAAAAAGAAGAAGGAAAACTCAAGGATGGTATCAAAACAAGTTATGTTATCGGAAAAGAAAGAATTGGAAAAAGGAAATGGTTATATGGAAAAGGTTTGGAGAAAAAAGAAAGATAAAGTTTTGTTGGAAAAGTTATGTTGCGGGTCTGTCTTTGGCTGTCCTGGTAATAAAGGTGACCTTTTATACTATATTCAGAGTTGTGTGAGAGTCCTTATTTGCGCGATGGATACACCGGGGATTTTCTCTCTTGCCTGTAGGAGACCACCGACCCGGGCGAACCTCCGATAGAAGTAGCTGGGCTGGCGAGAAACTCCAGTCATAAGGATGGTAGAGCTAGAGCGTAAACCTCACTTTCCGTGGACCGGAATGGATATGCGAGTTCCCGTGTAATGGAAACTGAGGAGGGGTATTCAGAGAAACCTCGAAGTAAAAAGCATAGTGCAGTAAGATAACGAGAGTCCAGCGCAGTCATATAAGGGAACAAAGTTGTATGCACTATAGTGTGTTAGAATGCTGAGGCTTGAGGTAACCAAACTGAGTGGCTGTATTAGCCAATGGCTATGAAAAAGAAAAAGAAAAAGAGACCCGCGAGGTCATATTAGGGGAGCAAAATTGTATGCGCAATGGTGTTTTAGAATGCTGAGGCTTAAGGTAACCAAACTAAGTAGCTGTATTAGCCAATGCATGTGAAAACAAGCATTTGCAATGCAATAGGTCTCGCATTAGGAAATTTTGAGCTATTGGTATTGTAAATGGCAATTTTTTTTATTTATGTGTTGGTTTTGAAAATAACTAAATTAATAGCTTTGTCATTTACAATGCCAATAATTTTAACTTTCGCAAATGTGACACCTATAGCATTTGTGATGCAATATGTGTTGTATTTACGTGACTTAGATGTATTGCTATTACAAATAACAATGGCTTTTAATTTTTTTAAATAATTAATACTTAAATATAAGTTATTGTAATTTATAATAGCAATAGCTTAAACTTTTGTAAATAACGTTTGTGAAGATTGTGTTCAGTATATTTTATTGTGACGAAAATCCAAGGACAGAAGTGAAATTTTAACATCTTTCTGTGACATTTGTAATAAAGCTTGAAACATTGAGAGAACATATTTGTACCAGTTGTTGTTGAATGGTTGCACAGATTGATGCTGTGATGGTGTAGTGATGTTGTGGTGGCGACGAGTGATGCTGTGGCGTTCAGTGATGCTGTGGTAGCGCATAGTGATGTTGTGGGCCCCTGAGTGATGCTGTGGTGGTGCTGAGTGGTGCTGTGATGGTGCTGAGTGATGTTGTGATGGTGCTGAGTGATGTTGTGGTGGTGCTGAGTGATGCTGTGGTGGTGCTGAGTGATGCTGTGGTGGTGCTGAGTGATGATGTGGTGGTGCTGTGGTGGTGCTGAGTGATGCTGTGGTGGTGCTGAGTGATGCTGTGGTGGTGCTGAGTGATGCTGTGGTGGTGCTGAGTGAAAATGTAGTGGTTCTTAGTGATGCTGGGGTAGCGCTGAGTGATAATGTGGTGGTGCTGAGTGACAATGTTTGTACGGAGCAACAATTATAAGGTAGTGAGAGAGACAAGAAAAATACTAGCTATTTACAGTGAAAAGTACAGACCTAGTAGATTAATAAGCAGAGTAAGCAGCAGGTACTGCAGCACATGTCTGTGAGCGACGAGCAGCGGCGTACACCAAGAAATTTTAAATCGCGCTTACAAGTATTTTTTAAACATACTATAGTGTAAAATTTGACATCTTTGTTATCACCGAAAATGGCCCTTACCTGAGTCACCAGCAATGAACAGTCGCTTTTGTAAAACCAACCTCATCAAAAGGTAAAAAAAGGAAATATTTTGCTTTATTAGTATGCAGGTTTAAAGAGGAACCGGAGTCGAAAATTCCGAAAAGAGTAAACACAAAGTCGGCAATGAAATAGAGTCACTAGCAATGAACTGGCGCTTTTGTAAATCCTACGGTTAGAACAAGACTCAGAGATTGAGTTGTTTTTTTGATGGAGTGGGATGAAGCCAATCCAAAGTCAATGGACAAAATTGGAAGGAAGAGTCATCAGGACCCAGGAGAAGGATCTAAATTAGAAGCAGGGCCTAGGAATAGGACCTCTTTCTTTGGACCACTGAACCAGGGCTAATGAAGCAGTATCCATCTTATAGCTTAGGTGTGGTCTTGTGCAATCTACTAGTTGCCTCCCGTACCAGGGCTTTGTTTCTGGAACCCTCCCTAAAAGCTTCAGAGCCCGAGGCAGATTGACCCAAGACTGGTTAAGAATATGACAAACATGAGGCTGAAGAATGGCTCAAGCGGAATTTATTGGTACTGTTGGGGTACTGAAGAGGATGATTGTTGTGAGAAATAAAATTATTTTTCTGCATATTTTGGGAGGGATCGCTAGTGTCAGAGATGAAGGACTGAGTGTAAGCATACAGCTACTGCAGTGGGTGAGGTAATTTGTGTTTTTTACACCATCCAAACTGCTTTAATTCCAGTATTGCCACTGAGATCGTTCTGTAAGTTGCAATTTTTAATGACCTATTTTTGAGAGTATTGGACAATTTGACCTTCTGTATCATTAAATGAACAATGTGGGCAACGCTGCGTGTGTACCATTTTATATTTGGTCTAGGAGATGCAAAGGTGTGCACTTGGGATGTGGTGAAATTTAAGGCTGGAGATGTTTTGCACGAGAGCATCAGCACTGATGGTATTTTCCTCTTGGCCCACAGTGAGGCGGGCCTCACAGAGTTAGGGTTGGCCTCATTGCCACGTGCACCATGAATGTTGAAAACGAGGACATGGACAGACTATGCGAAGAGCTGCCAGTCCCAGAGGCGTAGATTGGGTATCTTGAATTCTGAGATGTCAGAGCCCTTCCACTTCACTGGTGAACGTATTGACCACTTGAGTAAATCTAAAGGTGCTGTCATATCTTTGTTTGCCTCTTGTGTGTCAGGTCAGGTGACGAGTTTGCTGAGCAGGGACAGCAGAATGAGATCATCTCCTAGGCTGCTAGGGTTAGAGGTAAAAGGTTAATGCGTTTTCGTTGAAGGTTTATAGACTGACTTACAGGTGACAGATTTTACCAGAAGGCGTCATGTAAACTGTGCATCATCTTTCAGCCGAACTGCGTAAGATTAAGCTTTTTTTCTATATTTTTTAGGATATTCTAGTTAAAAAGTGGTAGCGCTGAGAGTATAGAACCAGATGTGGTTAACCAGGAGTCACTGAGGAGTAAATAGCTAAAGCTGCTATCATAGTTAAGGTTGTGAATCCTTGTGACATGTTGGCAATACCCATACAGTGAAGAGTCCACCTCTGATGAAAAGCCCCGAATTGCATGTGATAAGCGCTGTCAATGGTAGATTCAGCAAACACTGAGCAGAAGCATGCGAGACTGTGGGTCGAACAAATGAGGCTTCTGCTGGGATTGTTGTGCCTACTCCAAGCTTTGTGACCACTTGTGGAAATAGGAGCGCAATTTCCCTCATGGTAAATAGGTCACAACCCTTTTGATTAGGCACTTGTCAGGTTTTCTTGTGCTATCTACTGGTAAAGAGTGAGACGTATGAGCGTATGGGGGAAGGGAGGTGCGCGTGGCTGCAGCGAGAATATGCCATGGGCGCATGGGAATTGAGCAGGTGTGATTTGATGGTGAGATGCTTAGTGGGTCAGGCAATGGTGATTTCTGGACTTTTTTGCATGACTGTCCATACCTGGAATTGGAAGCTATGTCTCTTGTTTTGGTTGGTGACTTGATGTTTGTGAAGTGGAGAAGCGCTCCCCTGGGTTTGCAGAGTTTAAGAGAAGGTTTGAAGTGGATGGTGGCCTGCAGAAACACAGCCTCACACTCCTTGTACTACACAGGGTTCAACAAAGTACACAGGGTTCCCCATAATGCTTGGTGATAATAATAAACAAAAGCAGCAACGTCACTGCTACGCCCGGGAACAGTTGTAATTCAAGGCGCGTGAACTCGCGTTCCGTGGCTGCCTTACACGGCGCGAGGTCTCTGTGAGGGTGACAACGTTCAACTGGCACGCGCGGTAAAGCCGCGGGCTTGAGTCAGAGCGGGGGGATGGATGGACTGCTGGTGGATGCCATTGAGAGGCAGCGGCTGGAGGCGGTGCCCAAGCGAAAAGCCGCATAGCCCAGTATCCCCGCACAGTATCACAACCCGCCGCTCGCACCCTAAATGCCAAGGGATAGTCACCGCGGCCTCGAACTGGGCTATACCAGTGCCCCACTTTCAGGGGCTACCGTTCCTAGAGGCTGTGCTCGGAGGGCCTGTAGGAGCATAGGGGCAACAGGCAGCCCGGCAGAGATGCCACACAGCGGGAGCCCAGCCTCCTGAGCAGAGCTCCCACCGGGGGAGGGCGGAGGCAGCCGCGCTCAGTATGTCTTCGTCGCTGGGGGCCCCCTGGTTTAGGGCCCACGCCCGGCCCCCAAGATCCCTGACCTGAGCCACCTGACCAAGGAGGAGCGCAGCAGCATCATGGCAGTCATGGACCGGCAGAAGTAGGAGGAGGAGAAAGAAGAGGCCATGCTCAGGTAAGCGCCACCAGCACCGGTGTGTGTGCGTGTGAACAGGGGAATTCTTGTAGGGAAGATGGAAGCTATCGGAGTGCCTTTTGGGGATGCTTTGGGGCGCCATATCGATGGTCTTATATAGCTGCTGAGCAGGCATCTAGGAAGCTCTACCTCCTGCACTTCTATTCCTTCAGGGGAGTGGAGAATAGAGGGTACAGAGTGGACCGAACCACCACGAGACACTGAGCGAGAGAGCAGCGGCGCGCACACTCGGAGGCAGCCCCCACCACGTGGGCGGCGCACGCACAGAAAGGAACCCAACACCAGGAGGTGCGGAGCGCACGCACACACGCGGTGCCCAGCGCCGAGGTAGGACATAGGAAAAATCCTATTTCTTGGCTCATTTTCAGGACCAATTAAACTATTGCACTGCTTCACCCTGAGGAAGACAACCAACGCTTGGGACTTGAGCAGGCAGGGCACTTTGCAAGGGCAGATGGGAGGGCACTATTAAGTTCACAGTAGAGCTCTTTGGAAGAGATGAAAAGTTGTCTTAATTCAACGGAAGGGGGTATAGGAGGGAACTTTAGAAGTGAGGTGAGGTAAGGAGGGGAGTATGTGCATGCGTGAGTGTGGCTGCGCGCGTGTTTGAGAGAGGCGAGAGGCGCTGTGTGAATGTGGGACAGGAGATGTGCACAGCGCCGGGCTGGACTTGCGCGTCCACAAACCCGAATCGCTGCGCGTGCCCCGGTTTGTCTCCCTTGAGAGGCATCTCGGCAACAATAGGTCTCGAGGGCGAGACCTAAAAACAACATCTGCTCCCTCAACAGCTGAAAATTGACGTCTGCCTCCACAGTATTGCCAAATACAATATTACCCCCTCAATACAAAAAACACACAAATGCCAATTATTTGGCAAATTACAACTCTTCCTCCCACATTAGGTGAAAACACACAACTGCCACCTACACAGGTGATCAATACAGGCCTGATTTTTACTAGGTGAAAAGTAATTGCCCTGTAATCCCATTTTCTTTAGCATGAAAAACCCCAGAATGCTTCCTCTGCAAGAGTGAAGTCCTAGCTGCCATGAAGCAGGTTGAACATGACTGCCACCTTAGCAAGAAAAACACAGGACGACTTAGATGTTGAGGGATAACAATATAACCGCTGCCTTCGAAAGGAACACACAACTTCCTCATCAGTAAGTGAAAATACCAAATCACCTCCTCAACAGGCTAAAAGGCTTTCAATTTCCTTTTCAGACAAAACACGACTGACTTCTGAAAAGGTGAAATGGGTCACACTCTATAATAACTGCCATGTGAGATCACAATCTGTAATAACTCCCTGGCGAATGGTATTGTTCCCTCCTTTTGTAAAACAACTTTAGTCACCCTCTCTTCAAAAAGGATACTTAAGAACCTAATATCTCTTCCAACTATCCTATTTCCATTCTTCATTTTTGTACTAATATTTTAAATATTTGGATGAATACACAGATCATTTCTTATATTGAGGAAAACAGTGTCCTTAATGCATTTCAGTCCAGTTTCAGACCCTCATTTAGCCCAGAAACAGTGCTAGTGGCTGCAGTCAATGACATCTGTATGATCTTGAAGCAGGGAGCCCTGAGTCTCTACGTGTCCTTGATCTGTCATCAGCCTTTGGCAAGATCTCACATGCTGACCTGCTATAACGATTAAACTTTATTGGTTTGGGGGGACAACGCTCTAAGATGGTTTGAATCCTTTATTGTAAAATTGAACACAGGCTGTTCAGAGGGCTTTATTCCGTGCATATTTTAAAGGTACGCCCTGTGGAATCTCTCAGGGATCTGTTCTCAGTCCAACTCGCTTTAATATATATGTTGCTCCATAAGCGTATCGGATCACCTATTCTGGGTTCTAATTTTATGGCTATGCTGATGGCACGCAGATCTCAGACAAGACCGAGGTGTTGATTTTCAGTAATCCTTAAAATTGGTGCCCCCTGCGGTGGCCTCAGGCATAAGGGGAGTGCCCTAAATTGGCAACTACTACCTGGAAACTTTAATATGTATACCATATAAAAAGCTAATGGCCACTTGTTTTTTTAATCATAAAAAAATTATAGATTCATCCATTCATTCCTCAATACTCCAGTAGCTGTTAATACAAGCCTTGATTCTCTGCAGGTTGGACTATTGCAATGCATTGTATGTTGGTCTCCCTGCCTATCTTATGCGGAGACTGGGGAGGCAGTTTTGAGTTTTACTTGCTGTAGACTAGCAGCATGTATCACCTGCTGAGAAGAAATTAATGCCATTTCACTTCCTGAGCTGGAGGTTATTTCTCTTTTAGTGAAGGCGTAGCGATGTTTTTACTTGCTAAGACAGAAGTCTCCTCTATAGTCTGTTTATGGCTATCCACATGCTGGTACTGGTGGGCATGTCGGTGGGTTTGTCATGCTGGCAAGGCAGATATATGTCCTCTCCTTTTGAGGAGGTAATCATATTCTTTTACTTGTTACTGGGACTGTTGGGTGTTTTCTGCTGCTGAGTAGGCCTTTGTGTTTTTAACCTGATGAGAGCGCATTTATGTACTCTCACCTGCTGAGCAGGCAGTCTTGTTTTTACCTGCTCAGGAGATATTTATGTTTTTTTCCACAAAAGGAAGAATTATTTTCGTTTGCTGAGAAAGTTGTGTGTTTTCTTCACTCTTGTGGGCAGTTGTGTGTTGTCATCTTCTGGCGGAGGCCGAGCACAGCCGTCTAGACGAAGGGTGCCTTTTAAGCATGCCAGAGACGGAATTGGTTCGAGTTGCTGGATAAATGGCTTTATGGCAGATGCAGAGAGCCTTCAACCAACATCTTTTCTTAACTGGGAGCCAACATTACCAGTTGCACCGAGGCACTATCAAATCTCTGCATGCCAAATATCAGTCTGGCAGCTGTGATGCATGGAAACATACAACTGCCTACAAACCATGTACACATGTATCCATACTGCGAGTACATATAACATACAAATGCCAGGCAGGGGGCAACCATGTGACTGCATCCCCTGCAGGTTTAAACCTATGACTGCACATCTAAAGGTTGCAAAGGACTGCCCGTCAGCAACAAAAAAAAGACAGAATTGTACAGCATAATTTTTAAGGTATCCTCATCAATTATCCGCTATTCCTCATTTATTATTTCCTGAATCATCACTCCTCTTCGATCACCCTCATTAGCCATCCGTCCTCCCTCATCCCTCAACCATCATGTGTCAGTGTCATCATTCTAAGCTGAAGATGAATTTAATGCACGGCTGTTCTCTCGGTAAGTTAAAACACACGACTATCAAACCAAGGGGCAAAAACATACGACTGACTGCTCCTTTGGCATCTGGAAACATAACAGCTCCTCTCCTGCTCCCCTCTCTTTGCCCCCTCAGCGTGTAAAACACACCACTGCATACTTTACTACCATAATGTAAACACTCTGCGCTGCGGAACTGGGCAGGGGGCCTACCGCCGGTCCGCTTTCTTCCTCTCCCCCTTAGCCCCCGCTTTCATTTTAATTTTATTTAGTGCATTTTTATAAAGCGTGGACATTACCCGAAGGTGTCAGAGCGCTGTACAGTAGAGCTAGTTATGTTACAAGAGAAGAGTGGTACAAAATAGAAGATTACAAAGACTAAAAATTAAGGGTACACAAACACAAAATCCACCACAGCACGCAGGGGTGAGGAATGCACAGGAAAAAATACAAATTTACAATGAAGAGCGAACTTCCAAGAGGGGCCTGAGAATGAAGGGTACACAAGCACAAATTGCAACACAGCACGCAGGGGTGAGAAATGCACAGAAAAAAATACAAATTTACAATGAAGAGCGAACATACAGAGTGCAACCACTCTCCCCAAAGACTTTTAGATAACAGGGCACACACGGAGCCTCCAAAGACCCTCGGAGCAGTTAGATTCACAGGATGGTTGCTCTGGAGCCTCAGAACTAGAAACCACATGAGCTGGGCAGGAGGGCCATTGCTCGGCAGAGGGAAATGGCACGGTGCGCTCGGGGTGGCTCTGGTCACAATAGCACCAACCAGACATGACAATAGACCCAATTCAGGGCAGACACACACAGCCCGTCTGCTCCCACCTCCAGCCCACAGAATGCCCCCAGAGGAGGGCTGGAGGTCTGCCTGTCACTGGGAACGCCACCCATGAACTGGTGATTCCAACTGGGGCCCGTCCCTCCCCTCTCAAAGCATATCCGCTCTATGCCTTCTCCACAGCTCAGACCGCTTCCATCCCCTGAAACTTTCGCAGAGACAGGGCTAGGGGGCAGAGGGTCACAGACAGAGT
The DNA here is from genome assembly GCF_964263255.1 of Lissotriton vulgaris. NCBI lineage: Eukaryota > Metazoa > Chordata > Amphibia > Caudata > Salamandridae > Lissotriton > Lissotriton vulgaris. The sequence continues at coordinate 1,749,368,055 of NC_141693.1, read as the reverse complement.
CCACGTGGGTCTGCTGATCGCCCCACTCCCCTGTTCAGGGTGCAGCCAGAGTAGACGGCCAGGTTATTTAAGCGCTGTAAAACAAACATATGCCCCACCCTCACCAGAATGTGTCCTCACTAAACTTCAAGGGCCTCGGGCGCAAATGGGGCCTCCTGAAGGGTTCCAGGGGTCTGGGTGATTCCTGTGGACCCCTGGCTGCTCCGGCCCGCAGGAAACCTTCAGAAATGGAAGGCCCGGGCATACGGGCCGTTTGGAGAGACATCGATGCGCCTGGGACTCATGTTAATAGAACCAACCCCATCTTTTCACACCACATCCAAAGTGGACTTCTCCAGAGCTCAGGCTAGTCCCAGGTCCAGAATCCCTTCAGGGACCCCTCGAGTGACGGGGGGGGGGGGGGGAGGTAGGTGCTGAACCTGGGCAGCGCGCTCTGAACATCTCCCCTCCTAGCAGCGCCAGGCCCAGGGAGAGCGTGGAGTAGAGCCCCTGCAGCTCCACTCTGCCTACTGATTAAAGGTTCAGCCTCCCCCTAAATTTTTTCTTAGCCCCCCCCCCCGAAATTTGGCTCTAGTTGCGCCTCTGGCATAGGTCATGTTTATTACGGAGGTGGGGGAAGTTACTGGACACCGGTAGACCAGCGGGCTGGGACTAGGGCCTAGCTTCAGGGTTGCTAGGATTACAAATTCCCATAGCAGGGGTTGAGAAAAAGACCAGGGGCAGCAAGCTCATTTCTAACGAGCATCTTTGTGAGTTTGTCGCTGTGGAGAAATAACTCTCCTGCGCGCTGTGCCAGGCCCTGGGGAATTTTTTTAACTTAAAATTGGGCTTAAATGCGATCACACAACCTCTCAAAGCCATTTTTATCCCTCTGCACCCAAGCCTTCCTGCGCACTCCCGCTGGTATGTGTCTGACCTTCACCCCACCACCTCCAAATTACACTTGAATCTGCGCTGTGTCCTGCATGCAACCTCCGCGTGTTTGTGTGTCACCAGGCCTTTCACTTTTAATTTCGAATCCGGCCCAGTTGTGACGGTGCCACGCCCCAGACAGAGCCGTGCAAAACTGAACAGAGATGACGGTCCTGACTACACTCACCTGCAGACAGGGGGCCGGGGGGCTGGAAATAATTAAATGTTGTGCCTCGCTCTCTTTCTCCATCGTCGACTCGTCTCTCTCTGGCCTTTGACATCACGAGATGCCTGCCTCCTTGACCTCGCCTCACCATCACGCGCATTTTGCGCGAGCCCAGCCCCAATGCGCATGATCAACACCCAGACCCTACCCTAAGAGGTGAACTACACCTCGGATTGTCGGCCGCGCGCAGACGCAGGGGCCGGGCAGAGGAGACATCTACGCGCTGCGTGCGTCATGGATCTGCAGCAGCAGCTGCATTTATTTAATACATTATTCATTATGAATTGCCTAAATCGGACACGGCCAGTACAGAAGAAGTTCACAACAGTAAGTACTACTGTACAGCAGGCACTCACGTTGATCTTAAGTGACGGTGCACAGAAGCAGGGGAGGATCGCCAGAGAAGACATGGAGCCTGATGCCGAGACTGACACGCGGAAAGAGCCAGGTGAGTGGGGGGGTGTGGTATTGGTGGGGGAATGTGTGTGTGCATGTGTCTGAGTGTGCCGCTTAGTTGTGTGGGGTGGCGGGGGGGGGGTTCTGTGCGCTCCTCTGTGTGTGTGTGCGCGTGATTGAGAGGCGAGAGGCTGCCTTGCTGTGCACAGTTGGAGCAAGAGGTGTGCACGGCTGGGGGGCGGGGCCAGGGGGCGCGTCCACGAGGTGTAATCGGCGCTCGTGGCCATTTCTAGGTCGCTTCACAAGGAACTCGGTGACAATAGGTCGAGAGCTCGACCTAACAAAAATGAACAGATAATTCTTGATTCATGATGAGGTACATTGTTACGAGAGTTATGCTAAAGACATCAATATGACAGTGAAATGCAAATTTAGCAAACCCATTTCAGTAAGCATCAATCATCTCAACAGTATATTATGTAAGAATGAGGAAAAATAGTTGAGAATTAGACCACTGAATGGAAGCAGAAAATAGTTGGTGATGTGCAAAAACAACACCTCGGATTTCCCCTTTCATCTCCCCCCAGGACCTGGTACACCCAATACCGCCAACAGGTAGTTAAACGCATTTGTACGAGCGCGGAGATTTTTTCATCTCTAACTCTTTTCACAAAGAATTAAAAATTTGCAAACATTCGTGACAAGAATTTTCAATTCTATTAAGGACACGGAGGCGAGGATTATGCTTTCTCTATTTCTTTACTACTAACAGCAGCCAATGGAAACACAGTAAAGAAACGAAAAAACTACAACTCCCATGAGCCCTTAGACCAACCATAGAGAGTGCATGCTATATAAGGAACCATAGAGGACAACACTTCCTCTTTCTTTGTCCAGGAACCATAAAAGTCTAAAGTCATTTGAAGAAAAGTACCGCCAACCATCCAGAAAGGAAAAGTCCGAAGGCTGAAGCGCAAGAAATCCAACAGGAAAACAGGCAACCATTCCAAAAGCGCCGAAGGTGCATCAGGAAACACAGCAACTCCAGGATCCAAAGCGTGGAAAACGATGCCGGCAAGACCAAGAGGACAAATCACTTCTGGTCCGAACCTGAAAGCAAAAACAGAGCCGTAATATACATCCCCAAAACCTTTGAAGGTCGCATCACATAGGGTGGGGAAAAAATATCAATGCAAAACAACGCATGTCATAGTAAAGCCAAGATGCACATGAACAATGCAGTAGTATACCAATGGGTGGGATAATCCTCGCCTCCGTGTCCTTAATAGAATTGAAAATTCTTGTCACGAATGTTTGCAAATTTTTAATTCTATGGCAGGACAGGAGGCTTCAGATTATGCTTGTTCAAAGCTGTTCCACCACAACAGATGCAATATCGACAATGGGTTTGAAATAAAAGGTTTTAAACACTGTATCAGAAGACCAATCAGCTGTTTTCACAATGTCATGTAAACTTACACCAACACGAAAAGCCTTGGAGGCCATGGCACCCCTCGCGGAGTGAGCCCCAAAGATGGAGGTATCAATGCCTGCCTCAGACATAAGCCAGCGTACCCAACGAGCAAGAGTAGCTGACGCCACAGGCTTAAAAGGTTTCAACAAAGCAATCAATAACTGTCCAGACATATCTTGACGAAAAGGAGCAGTACTCACCTCATAATCCTTTAAACAGCGAACCACACACAATTGTGGGTGATGAGGAAATGCAGGATAAGTGACAGTAGACAGATTAGTCTTGGTACGCCTGGAGACTGTAAAAGTAACCCCTTCCGGAGAAAAAGAACGACCAGCGAGGTCCAACGCCCGGACATCTGAAACACGCTTACAAGACACTAAGCACAAAAGCATTGTCAATTTTGCAGACAATTGCTTACGGGACAGAGAAGCGTTGGGAGGCCAAGCCTCCAGAAAACGCAACACAACAGAGACGTCCCAAAGAGCCACATATTTCGGACATGGCGGTTTAGCCATTCGCACACCACGCAACAATGCCGAGATGAGAGGATGTTCCCCAACAGGCTTACCGTCGACCAAAGCATGGCCCGCAGAGAGAGCGGAACGGAAAGAATTGACGGTCCTGTAAGCAGAACCAGCAGAAGCGACAGAAGCAAGAAAATTAACCACTAGAGAGATATCTGCAGAAGTGGGATCCAGATTCCGTTCAGAACACCAATCACACCACCTACGCCAAGCTGACGCATAACGTTTGCGCGTGTTGGGGGCCCAAGCTTCACTGATGAATCTCTCAGCGTCTCCAGATAAGCCAGGGACTTTCCAGCGTTCCCCGAGAGACGCCACGCTACAAGACGGAGCTGGCCCGACAAGACTAGGGGATGCGGGTGGAGCAGAGGATCCAACAGCAAGTTCCACCTCGCTGGAAGTAGAAATGGTGTCGAGCAACTCATTTCCAGAAGGTCCGGAAACCAAGCTTGAGCTCTCCAAAGAGGAGTGATCAGAACAATCTCCGACAGAAACTGTTTCGCCCTGGCCAAGACTCGCGGGATCATTGCGAACGGGGGAAAGGCATAGCAAAGCTGTGGAGGCCAAGTCTGGAGAAAGGCATCCGTGGCCATGGCCTCCGGATCCGGACGCCAGCTGTAAAACCTGGGTAGCTGAGCATTGAGGCGAGAGGCGAAGAGATCGATCCAGGGACGACCCCACAGGCGAGACAGGGAGCGAAAGACCCGAGGGTGAAGACGCCAGTCGCTGAAGTCCAGGAGATGGCGAGAGTTCCAGTCGGCCACCTGATTTTGGCGACCCGGAAGATACTCTGCAATAAGAGTGATCTTTCTCTGTAGGCAGAAATGCCAGAAGTCCTTCGCAATCTCCGCTAACAACTTCGACCGAGTCCCCCCCAATTTGTTCACATATCGCACCGCCGAGATGTTGTCCATGCGAAGCAAAATGCAACAGCTGGTGGCTTGAGGAGCCAAACTGCGGATCGCAAATGACCCCGCCAGAAGCTCCAGGCAGTTGATATGAAGGGCTAATTCGTCCTGAGACCAACGGCCGCCCGTCGTCAAGTCCCCGCAACGGGCTCCCCAGCCCCAAAGACTCGCATCCGATTCCAAAACCAGATCCGGAGTCGAGCCGAAAAGGGCTTTCCCGTTCCAAGCCTCCATGTGCTGAAGCCACCACATCATTTCCGACTTCGCATCCTGGGACAGAGGAACCAGGTCGGAATACCGAAGACCCTTCTGCAGATGTCTGATTTTGAGGCGCTGCAAGGCCCGATAATGCAGAGGACCCGGAAATATCGCCTGGATGGAAGAAGCCAACAGCCCGACAATCCGAGCGATCGACCGCAACGATACGTTCGGTGCAGACAACAGTGACTTCAACTCCCTCTTGATAGACCTGACCTTCTGAGCAGGTAAAAGAAGTTGGCAAGAGACCGAATCCACAAGGAAACCCAGAAACTCTATCGATTGAGTTGGAAGTAAATGAGATTTCTGCGGATTCACTAGAAAGCCGAGAGACTGAAGTAGATCGACTGTCCAAGACAAATGGGAGCGCAGTTGTAGAGGACACTGAGCCATCAAAAGAATGTCGTCCAGATACACTATAAGTCTCACCCCCCGCGCACGCAGGAACTCCATGACTGGCCGCAGGAGCTTCGTGAAGCACCATGGGGCGGAGGAGAGACCGAACGGGAGTACCGTGTATTCGAACCAGTTCCCCAGCCATTGGAACTGCAGAAAACGGCGATGAGGCGGATAGATGGGAATGGACAAGTAGGCGTCCTTCAAATCCAGGTGAACCATCCAGTCGCCTTTGCGTAGAAGATCCCTGAGAAGATGAATGCCCTCCATCTTGAAGTGACGATAAATCACCCCGTTGTTGAATTTCTTGAGGTTGAGTACAAGGCGAGACCCGCCCCCCTTCTTCTCCACCAGAAACACATTGCTGACGAACCCCTGTGGATGGCGGTTCGTTCGCACTATGGCCCCTTTGAGAAGAAGGGAATCGATTTCTTTGGAGATCACCTCGCGATCTCGTTGGGAAAAAACAAGGGGAGAAGGGACGGGACCCTGAAGAGGGGGATGGTAAAACTCGATGTGGTACCCCTGCACTGTTTGCAATATCCATGCATCGCTGGAGATCGAGCGCCAATTCTCTAGAAAACATTGAATCCTGCCCCCCAAAACAACACTGTCGAAAGGAATCAGGCTCACCTGCAGAGGAGTAATCCTGTCGTCCTCCCTGGTTACCACCGTAGCCTCCCTTGTTGCCCTGGCCTCGACCTTTCCGGGAGGGGTAGAAGGTGGACTTGGATCCGGAATAGGACTGCTGCTGCTGCTGGCGCTGTCCGCCTCCACCCTGATGGGACTGCTGGCCACGTTGCTGACCAGAACCTCGGCCGAACGAACGTCCCCCTGAACGTCCGGCCTTGGCAAAAACCGGGCGGAACGCCCTACGCAAAGAAGATTGCGCCTTGTCCAGGCCACTAAAAGTCGCTACAAACTTAGTCAGCTCTTTCAAAAACGGCTGACCAAACAATAGACCTTGAGCCAGAGCACCGGATTCGGAAGTTGCCAGCTCTGACAAACGCGGATCCATTTTGATTAAGATGGAACGGCGACGTTCCGTTGAAAGGGCACAGTTTGCGTTCCCCAAGAGACAGATAGCCCTTTGGGCCCAGCCAAGTAGGACATCGGGATCAATGCCAGACGCCTCCCCTTGGGCTTGGTATGCCAGATCCAGGATTTTTGTCAAAGGACCAAGGACATCCAGTAACTTGTCCTGGCACAGTCGCCAAGAGCGGTCGATACCCTTCTTGGGATCCTTATTAAATTTTTTAAGGTAGGTCAAAATCGTGGGATCGACCTCCGGAGTATCCGCTAATTTGTCCGCCAACTCCGGACGAGGGCACTCAGAGCGTAACCGAGCACGCACCTCCTGATCAAAAGAGTCGCGGATATGCTCTTGAATATAGTCCGCGACCTCTGGGGCTGGGCACCAAACCTTGGAGTTAGGGTGGATGATATCAGAGGGCTCAAAGGTCAAGATTGGTGGATGCGGAGAAGCGTCCACAAAATGTTCCTTTCGGGACTTCTTCGCCGGAGAGGGACCAGAGGGACCAGAAGATGATGATGAAGAGGTATCTTCAGTGTCCGGAGCAGGAGCAGACAAAGACCTGGCCAAACGAGCAAAGTCAGATCTATGAGGATTACCAGGAGACTTAGATGAATGCGCAGAGGCAGGGGATGGAATCCAACCCTGTTGCTGAGCATAGTCAGCCAAATGACGCTTCAGAGGCCCAATGGCACGGACCAACGCAGTATTAACAGACTGCTGAACGCCCTGGTCAAGGGCCTCGACCAAATCAATTTCAAAGGATTCCTCCTGCTCCTCCTCATAAAAATATTCCTCAGCATCGACATAGTCTGCCATGATAATGGAATGCCCTGAGGAATGAGGTACCAGAAATAACAAAATCTAGAAATACAAAAGTATAACTAGAGGCCCACAGCAAATGTAAATGCAATGAAAAGGTCACAATCAAGTGACTCCGACAGGGGGGGTGACAGCCCCACGCAAGCAACACAGGCAGAGTCACAACTCGACCCAATAAACAGAATAAAGCGTGGAGGGACCAGCTTGCGCAAAGAATGACACCCTAGGCACTGCCTCTAAAAATTATGCAGCCCAAAACCTTCCGAGAGGTAGAGGGCGTCAGAGGAGCTCTCCGGCAGGCAAAGTGGGCCGAGGCAAGGTTGTAAACGCGCCGCCTCACAGCGCTCAGCAGCTCCTGTCAAACGGAGCGTCACAAGTGCCACCAATGCGCATGCGCGGTGACGTGCCGTATTGCCGGAAGAGGAGCGGCGCGCGACACGCGCGCGCGAGTCCCCGAGCTCCGGTCCCGCTCCACCAAAGCAGCAACGCAGGCACAATGCGCCCGCAACTACCAGAGAGGCGAACACGCGCTCTCAAAGCACAAAAGCGGCGAAAGCACAAACGAGTAAACCTGCACAACAAACGCCGGTAGCAGCGTGACGCACAACGCGACTGTGAAAGAAACGCTAGAGCGAAACCGGCATACAGGTAAACAAGCAAATAAACAGTGCCATGCAATATACAAACAAGTAAGAAAGTCAAAAGCACTTAACTGGCTGCGAAGCAGCAAAGAAAGAGGAAGTGTTGTCCTCTATGGTTCCTTATATAGCATGCACTCTCTATGGTTGGTCTAAGGGCTCATGGGAGTTGTAGTTTTTTCGTTTCTTTACTGTGTTTCCATTGGCTGCTGTTAGTAGTAAAGAAATAGAGAAAGCATAATCTGAAGCCTCCTGTCCTGCCATAGAATTCTTTTTTGCTTTAATTGCACTCCTGCTGTCCTTCCATTTACATTTAGCAATTTGTTATATTGAACAACGATGGGCACTTCTCGATTATTCCAATTATTTAATTCTGCCAATTTTGATGAAAGTTAAATGACTTGTTTTACCGATCTCGAAATACCTTCTTTTCCAAGATACATTTAGCTTGCCTGTAAAGGCACATTGTACTTAATTTTCATACGGATTTCTGCTACGTACTTAGACGTAACCTTGCCACATAATGTCCCAGGATGCATGGAGAGTGTTTGAATTTGTATCGCTTAATTTGTCTATCCACTTTGTACTGTAGCTTGTTTTCCTAATGCTGATCATCCAATGATGTCACTGGACTCATGTTTCTTCTCCCACTCATGCGTCACGTCACAATGTAAATTTTATTCATTTATTGTTTTTATACCTGATCTGTGCTTCATTATCTCTGCTATGCATAGAGACAGTTTTGGTTGCTCTGATTCAGGACTTTCTCTCATAGCGATTCTTGTTACTTTGACCATGAATTTTCACTAGGGTTCTTTCCAAGACTTGTGTGATGTCACCAATATTATGTACTGATGATGCTTCTTTTTCACTGATATAAGGGTTTGCATTCACGCAAGGTGTTTTTTCTACGCTTTTCACCTTCAAACAAATTAGCGTCTCATATGTATATCTTCCATACTGTACAGTGTCTTTTTACTCTTCCCCCAGCCCTGAAGAGTCACGAGCCAACTGCTCGCTTGACGAAACACGTGTCGGCTGGTTGCTTTATGTTTTGAAGACACCCTTCCAGAAAGGAAGGCCTAATACATTACTTTTGAAAGAAACCATCTATGAGTCCACCTTGTTTTATTACCTACAATTCTGCCTTCTTTACTTTTGAAAACCTTCATGATTGACTTATCATAAGGTGTGCACATTGGTACAACGTTTTATTAACGCTGATGCATACAACCATTAGTACAACCTTTTAGATTTATGTGACATTGTGCACACAACTTATTTTATGGATTATAATTATTTTTCCTTTGTTCTCATTATCTTCTTTGCATAAGTACACTATTTATGATGCATAAGATTTCATGTTTGTTCTCTTAGCATTTGTACAAAATGGTAGTTTTGAAAAGTCTTTACATTTATTGCATGTGTAAGTCAATTTTAACAATATGTTTAGGTCTCATACTATAGCCTCTTTACTTTTAGACAATTGCATAATGCAGAACGTCACTGCAGCTCCTTTCTTTCTTACTTCCCCAGGAACTCCACTTTTTCAGTGGAAGAAGCGGAAAGTGGTATTTGAGAGGTAAGCTAGAGTGTGTAGCCCGTCTCTAAGCGCTGAAAGAAAATCTTCTTTACTCTTGCATTGTTTAGGCTAAGAGGGTCAAGATGTCTTCGACCATTTGCCTGAATTGACCTCTGAAGAGGTCAAAGATCTCAATGATTATGAAATATGTATAAAAAAACTAGATAAGCATTATTTACCAAAAGTGAGTACAATTTTAGAAAGATAAACTTTTGCTAAAAGAATGCAAGGTAACGAAGAAACAGTAGAGGGATATATTACGTATTTGAGGAAACTTGCTTCCTCTTGTAAATTTGGCGGCCTAACCGATGAGCGTATTCAAGACCAATTTATGTTTGGCTGTAGTATGGAAAAGGTCAGAGAAGAGTTATGGTTGTGTGACGAACCCACATTAGATGAAGTTATTAATGTTGCAAAAAGGATCGAACATTCACTTAAGTGAGTAGCAGTACTAAAAATAGATTCTGAAAAGGATTGTAAAATTCAAGAAGTAAAGAACAAATCCAACAGAAAGGAGATTATTAGCAAAAGCAATTATTCTAAAGATTTTGTTTCTAATAAAGTGAAAAACAGTGACAAAGTAGTTGATTACAGATGTTACAGATGTGGTAAACCTGGACACCTTGCTAATGATAAGAAGTGTCCTGCTGTAGGGCAAACTTGTTCCAAGTGTAAAAGAAAAGGACATTTCTCTACAATGTGTAAAAGTAAGTCAAAATCTAAGGTGAATGAGGTTGAGGTTTTTGATGAAGACAACAATGAATCTTGCACTGATGACTTCGAATGTGGTCAAATTGTGGTTCAAGTAGAAAACGGGGAAAAAAGATCTTGTCTATTCAATATTATACTTTTAGAAGGTGCAGAAACTAAAGTTATATCCGATTCTGGTGCTAAAATCACCATAGTCTCTAGTATTTTCTTCATGAACAACTTAAGGGACAAAGTCAAACTTCTGAAACCTGATGTAACACCCTTGGCATATGGAGGAGAACCTATCAAATTACATGGTTATTTTACTGGTTTAATTGAGTATAAAAATAGGCCGGCCTCTGGAAAGATATATGTTTCAAAAAAAGGAGACAGTATCATTAGCTGGATGCATCAAGCTGATCTTGGTGTTTACTTTACCTTGACCCTAATGCTGATCCTCCTATTCAACTTAGAAGTGAGGGCAATTTCATTTTTGGGAAGGAAGATAAAGACTGTTTCTGACTTGAACAGGGAATTTCAAGTTATCTACAGAAAGAAATTAGGTTGTCTTAAAGGGTATCAGCACAGAATAAAACTTAAGAAAGACGCTATTCCTGTTTGCTGTAAAGTTAGAAATGTGCCTCTCACTGTTAGGGAAGAAATTTACAAATGAGAAAGTAGTGGTATTATTAAAAAAGTTGAAGGTACCGAATGGTTGGCTCTGGTTGTCACAGCACACAAACCCAATGGAGATTTTGAGGTTATGCATTGACTTGAGGCAGCTTAACAAAAGTGTGGTTGTTGATAGGTATACGTTACCAAATATTAACAAATTATTGCTTCTATTGGGTGGTGCGAAAGTCTTTAGCACCATTGACTTAAGTTCGGCCTACCATCAAAAAGTTGGAAAAGTCATGTAGAGATCTGACATCTTTCATAACTCCGTTTTGGACATATAGATTGATTCGTATGCCATTCGGATGGGTGTCAGCATCCTCAGTTTTCCAGAGAGTTATGGAAAATGTTTTATAAGGGTTAGAAGGAATTTGTGTCTATCAAGATGATATTCTAATTTTTGGTGAAGACACCAATCAACTTGATTGTCAATTGAAGATGGTCTTGGGGAGATTGTGTGATCATAATCTAACCATCAAGGCAGAAAAGTGTAACATTAGAATAAATTCTATAAACTATCTGGGACACAACATTACTGGTGAGGGGTCAAACCGAAGTCTCAATTGATTAACACTATCCAAGATATGAGTTCTCCCACTAATAAAAGTGAACTTATGAAGTTTTGGGTGTTATTGAATATTACGCTAAATTTGTTAAAAATGTTGCTGATTGTGCTGCCAATATGAAAAGATTATTGAGAAAAGGAGTTCAATTTGACTGGAGTGATCTTTGTGAAAAGGAGTTTAAAGACTTAAGAGAGAAACTTAAAGATGCTCCTTCTCTTCGAAGTTTTAATCCTAAAATTAAACCTTTACTCATTACCAATGCTAGTGAAAAAGGTCTTGGGGCGGTTTTGCAACAACAGCACTCTGATAGGATGCAAACTATAATGTTTTTATCCAGTAGCCTAAAGGATCCGGAAAAACAAGATATTCAGTAGTAGAGAGAGAATCTGTAGCGGTCTTTTGGGCTATTAAAAAACGTTAAACATTTCTGTGGGGTATTGATTTTCAAGTACGCACTGACCATAAGCACTTGGTTGAAATTTTTAACAAAAAAGGGATTGACTCAATTTCGAGTAGAATAACTAAATGGATCATAAGCCTTCAGGAGTACAATTTTGAAACTAAGTACATGCCAGGGGTGGATAACACCATAGCTCATGTCCTATCACGCCTTACACCTACAGGAAAATCTGAGGATGACTGGTGTGATGATCTTGATGAATGGGTCTGTGTTGTTGACCAAAAGATAATTTCTGAAAAGAAGTGGGGTGAAGAGTACGGCAAAAGACTTAGGGGGTCCTTAGTATGACGGGCAGGCTTAGTCCGCCCGCCATCCCATCGTGGGAAGGGACCGCCCGCCAGAAGGGCGGGGGTCCCGTGGGGGGTGTTAGGATGGGCCCGCAACAGTGGCGGGCGCATTATGCATGTTTAACATCGCGGCGGGCGATTTTTACAGCAGCACCCGCCGCAATGTTAAAAATGCATGTAATCTAAAACAAAAAGACAGTCCCTAAGTGTAGGAATATACCCTCCGTCAGGGTGTCCCTTGTGTTAATAAGACACCACTTGACCCAAAGAATAACCTCACTCTTATACCATCACACACAGTCTTGTGTATGCAAATGCAGGTACCCCCATGTGCATCCCCTACCTCGCCTTCACCATGGGGGCCCACAGGGGGCCTCCAAAGTAAAGACTGCCTGCCTTTCCGTGGCGGCATTGCCGCCACAGAAAGGTATCTCCCAAAGCCCATCATAATATGGCTGGCGGTGTCTAATAGACAACGCCACCATATAAACCCTTTTCCGCCCTGGCCGCAAGGCGACCGGGGCGGAAAAGCGGCGGACGGTTTTTCCGTCCGCCGAGGTCCCCCCGCCATAGTAATATGGCGGGGGAAATGGGTGGCGGTGGGCAAGGATGACAGGCGGATCGCCACCGCCCGCATGGCGGTGGCGATCCGCTCGACATCCTAATGGGCCCCATAGTCTTGAATGAGGGGATGTCTCTTTTGAATAAGAATTGGGTGAGCAGTAAAATGGGTTCAGAAGCGACAAAACAATACTGGATTATGCGTAACAAATTATCTGTAGAAAATGGTCTATTGTTTCATGGCACAAGACTAATACCGGGACTGGGCCAAGGGCCATGACCCCAGGTCCGGTTGGGACAGCTGAGCGCTTTGTCTACTCCGCCACTGATCTCCTACAGTTAAGGTCAGTCCAATGTAGCATCTGTCCCCAATATGATCCCGAGTTTATTTCCCAAACGGTTATCACTACATGTCCCAGTTGCGCTTCCCTTTTACCTTTTATTAATAGCAAAGCCCGCACTAAGATAGGTTCTAACAACAAAACCAGGAAAGTGACTATTGCACCTATTAATGCCAGATCTCTGGGAAGGCACAGACAGGAAATTCAAGATCTGATTCTAGACAAGAGCATAGACACACTATTTATCACCGAGACCTGGATGTATGCCGAATCAGACCCAGATCTGGTGGTCGCTGTACCGCTTGTATATACGTTACATCGACTAGATAGACAGGGAAAGAAAGGAGGAGGATTAGCGGTTATCACTCGAAATAGCTTCTCAGTCAGAACATTTCCGATTCTATCTACAAGCTGTGAAGCTCTTCAATTCGCCATTAAGGTGACTCCCTCATACAATCGTAAGGGAGTACTTATGTACAAACCGCCTGGTCCTCGCTCCGTTTTTCTGGCCAATCTCTCATTGATCGAATCATTGGTGACCGAGGACTCCTTCATAGTATTGGGGGACTTGAATTTTCACTTAGAGAAGAGGGATGATGCTGATTCCCAAGCACTAATGGGCGACCTGGAAAGCTTGGGGCTGGTTCAATTGGTCAATGCCCCCACACATGAGGCCGGCCACACGTTGGATGGCATTTTCTCCAATATATATGGGATAACAGTCCAGGATATCCTGCCCCTTACATGGTCTGATCACTATGCCATTCTTTGTGATCTTCCCATCACTGACACTCCTTCATTCAGACTGGCCCACTTAAATCAAGTGCCTTTTAAAGTATGGAAATACATAGATAATGTAGCTCTTACAGAGTTGCTGATCAAGACCCGCCCTACTATATCTCCGGATGCTAATTTAGCCGCCAAACCATTTTCAAATTGGATAGGGAATGAGATGGATTTATTGGTTCCATCCAAGACCATTTGAAGAAATAGAAAGGTACATTCGGCTCCGTGGTTCACAATAGAACTCAGGAGACAAAAGCAAGAATGCAGAAAGCATGAAAGATATTGGTGTAGGTCTTATGATCAGGTTAGCAAACTACGTTATAAGGAGACACAGCTTATCTATAAAAAAATGATTACAGAGACCAAAAAGAAGTTTTTTGGAGATCAAATTGATAATGCTAAGAACTCCAGCAAACAGCTATATGATGTAGTGAAACAACTGGCTGGGAAGTCCTCAGATATAGCTCTCATTCCATCGCAGGCCCTCTGTGATTCTTTGGCTAATTTATTTTATGCCAAGGTTAATGACATTTTCTCAGAGTTTTCTGTTAACGACACACCTGTCCCTCCAGCGACATACATTAACCCTCCTGCCTGCTCACTAGTTCAATTTGAAGGATTGGAGGAGGAACAAATTAGGGACATCATGCAGTCCATAAAAACAGGATCGGCCTTGGATCCGAGCCCCCCTAAAGTTTATCTGCCAGTAATTGATTCCATCAGCAAAGTTATCACACAAGTCTGCAATGTGATACTTATGTCAGGGATATACCCGAACATGCTGAAAAACACTCTTTTAAAACCACTCCTTAAAAAACCATGTCTAGACAAGGATCTGCTGAAGAACTACAGACCGATAGCTAGTTTGCTGTTTCTAGCCAAAGTGCTCGAAAAGGCAATGAATGTTCAGTTGTCCAACTACATCGAGCAAAACAATCTGCTAGATGATTCACAGTTTAGGTTTCGCAAGCTCCATGGCACAGAGACGGCCCTAATTAAAGCCGCTGATGATATCAGAACCATCAGAGACAGCGACGGCCCGTGGAGGGAGTTACGGTGGGGCAGGAGGGCGGGGAGGGGGAGGGGCAGGGTGGAGGTTGCTAAAAACCGGCATATGGATAATTGCAGGTAAGTAAACAATTTAATTAATAAAACGAATTTCGTAGCTCGCACTGCATTGCATTTTTTGCGGTGCAAGGCGCACTACGAAATTCGTTTTATTAATTAAATTGTTTACTTACCTGCAATTATCCATATGCCGGTTTTTAGCAACCTCCACCCTGCCCCTCCCCCTCCCCGCCCTCCTGCCCCACCGTAACTCCCTCCACGGGCCGTCGCTGATCAGAGATCATGGAGGGACAGCAGTCCTTATAATGCTGGACTAATCGGCGGCCTTCGACACGGTCAATCATTCCATCTTGATTGACCGTGTCGAAAATCTGGGCATTCTATCTAGCGCAAAAGATCTGCTTGCCTCGTTTCTTTCCAGTAGAACACAAGCTGTAACGTTGGGACCATTTAAATCGCCGGAACTTGCTTTACCCTGTAGAGTTCCCCAAGGCTCATCTCTAAGTCTGACACTTTTTAATATCTACGTGTCGGACTTAGCAAGAGTTATTAAAACCTACCAGATGAGCCTTACCTCCTATGCTGATGATACCCAGCTGGTGCTTGCTATTAACAACGATGGAGAACAGGTAGCGGCACGCTTCCAAGAAGGTATGTCAGCAATTAAAGACTGGATTAATGCCAACTGCCTTAGGCTGAACTCTGAGAAGACGGAGGTAGTCATTTTTTGGGACGATGTCCCCACAATGGTCATCAGTGTGGTGGCCTCCATCCTTAGGAGCCTTACTAACGCCATCAGCAAGGGTCAGAAATCTGGGAATTGTCTTTGATGAGAAGCTCAATTTTGCGGCACACGCTAATCAAACAGTGGCAAATGCTCCTCATAAACTTAGAATCATAAGAAAGATTATCTAATTTCTTTCAGAAAGCGCTGGAAAAACTGTGGTGAGCACACTTGTGCTTTCTTCTTTAGATTACTGTAATGGCTTATTTGCCAATGCGCAAGCCCGGGTAATCTCCAAACTACAAATGATTCAGGACGCGGCAGCACGATTACTCTCCAGGACTCCTAAATTTAAATCGATTAGTCAAACAATTAGAAGTTACCATTGGCTAACAATCAAAAACCGGATCAAATTTAAATCACTCTGCCTGACTTTCAAAGCTATCCATAACCAAGGGCCGAAGTTTCTCCAAGAGCAGCTTTCGACCTACCGTCCGTCCAGACAACTTAGATCGACGACGCTGTATCAATTAGCAGTACCTCACGCTAGAACGGTCACCTGGGGAGATAGGCGCTTTACGGTGACAGCAGCCAGACTCTGGAACTCTCTTCCATTAACAATTAGATCGAGTCAATCCCTTCTCCAGTTCAGGAAATTGTTGAAGACATGGCTGCAGCGACGGCTCGTGGAGGGAGTTACGGTGGGGCAGGAGGGTGGGGAGGGGGAGGGGCAGGGTGGAGGTTGCTAAAAACCGGCATATGGATAATTGCAGGTAAGTAAACAATTTAATTAATAAAACGAATTTCGTAGCTCGCACTGCATTGCATTTTGCGATGCAAGGCGCACTACGAAATTCGTTTTATTAATTAAATTGTTTACTTACCTGCAATTATCCATATGCCGGTTTTTAGCAACCTCCACCCTGCCCCTCCCCCTCCCCACCCTCCTGCCCCACCGTAACTCCCTCCACGAGCCGTCGCTGCATGGCTGTTCAACCAGTAATGAGTCTGTTTTAGTGACATGCTCCCACCTCTCAGAGACCCTACATGAAATTTTAGCTCCAAGACGCCCACGGGCATACGTATGCGGTTTACAAATTGTAATAATAAATAAATAAATAAATACCTCCAAGCAATCTTAGAAGTGAACTGATTGATTTAGTTCATTCTTTTCATTCTGGTCTCACTAAAAGTAAAGAGAGATTATGGTTATCTTATTGGTGGCCTGGAATGGACTGAGATGTTGAACGTGTTATTCGTGATTGCATTCCATGTGCTTTGTGTGATAAATCCCAAAACACCAGAGTTCAGCCTATGGTTATAAGAAAGCGCCCATCTGGTCCTTGGCAAGACATTGTGTTAGATATTCTTGGCCCTATTCACAATAATAGTTCTCAAACCTTTGTATTAGTTATTATTGATATGTATTCACGGTGGCCTGAGGCATTTTTTTTGTCAGTCATTGATTCTTCACGTTATTCAATGTTTAGAAAATCTATTTGCAAGAGAAGGGATTCCTGAGTCTATTTTAACAGACAATGGAGTTCAATTGATCAACAAAGAAATGGAGAATTTTCTGTCTTCCAAAGATATTGTTCATAAAACCTGTTCACTATATCACCCAGAGGGAAATGGAATGATTGAGAGATTCAACAAAGTAATTAAAGAGACAATAATCTTAGCAAAATCATCATCATTGGATTGGAAGAATGAAGTTCTTAAAAAAATCGAGGAGTATAGACTATCTCCTATTTATTTATTTATTTATTTATTTATTTAAACTGAGTTTATAGAGCGCCTGGTTTCACTGGCCAGTGTGTCCCCGCACTATTCAGTGGCCTAAATGATCCCTAGTACAGCTCACGAAAAAAAACAAATTAATACTTGGGGAACAAGTGTGTTTTGAGTTCTTTACGGAAAACTCCTCATTCAACAACAGGAAAAACTCCTTTTTTGTTGTTTAGAGGAAGAATACCTAATACTTGTGCAGAACCTGCATGGGTTAATAAATATGAATTGGGAAGAGGTAAAGAGAACAAATGTGTTAATTCTGATATTCAGGAAAGGGAAGAAGAGAAGGCGATACAACGAAAACAGTATTTTGATGTAAGAAAGGGTGTTAGAAAAACAAATGTTGCTGTAGGTGATTTAGTAATGATTAAACGACCGGGTATAGTTTGAAGCTCTGTGTCAAAATGTTTGAAACCTATTGAAGTCATTAAAGGTTTCAATAATGCGGTAAAGACAGGTGACCATCGCATTTCGAATTTAAATAGAGTTGTGGTTGTCAACAAGAATGTAAAGTGACCTAGAGTAAATGAACACAAAGTGAATGGTTCTGTAACTAGAAGCTCACCTAGAATGTGTAAAAGTCCACCATACCTCTCTGATTATGTTTGTTAAGGAAGGGAGATGTGTGGAATCCTGTATTTATAGTAATCTGTTCAATAGGCATATGTTAGAATATCAAGGTGTCACTGTTAGAATAATAAGCATGTCACTTGCATTAGTCACTTAGGAATTATAGGTATGTCATTGCATTCTGTATTTAGTTTTGAAGTAGAGAACTCTTAGTTGCTGTCCTGACCTCCTGCATGGTGGATGGGATCCTCATAAGAATAAATCTTTTAAGAAACTTTAATTGAACTGCATCTTTATTTACAAGAATACTTCAATCTGCTTTCCTCTTTTTAGCTGCAAGTGTTTATCAGATCTCAGTAGTCTTGCTTACATATGGCTTTCCCATGTGAGACAAAAATTCCATTGTTTCAGTCCACTCTAGTGTTTCTAGTAAGTCTGAGATTAGCACAGCTTATTCTAGATCCCACCTAAGAATGATCAGTAACATTTATTCAAGGGAACTTTGCTGGCTCGTAACAGTATTCATAATGCTTCAAATTATATTAAGCGTTCTCTTAGACACTAGGCTATCAAACAAGGACTATTTTATAAATGCAAGACTCTGACTGTCGTTCCTTCAGATTACTCTTGTTTTCCATCTGTAGGAGAAATGGTCAATAACTGTTCCTTTTTGATATTGTTTCTCAAACACATGCTGGTTGATAGTTTGCTACTCCCTTTGACCAGAGTACCAAATGTGATGAAGCACTTTTCTTCAGGTATGTCGAGCCATTGCCCAAAACCACAAGAACTCAGACGTCCGGTCTCTGGCCCAATTCACAAAGGGCCTCCTTTACCAAAGGGTTTTTGTAGTGTCCATTTTCCTTTTTTGATCACCGCTTAGATGTTGTTCATTGACCTTGGTTTCTACTCAAGGACTTGTTTTTATGGATTTTTGCTAGAATCTATTTATGTTGACTTTGGCCTGTTCAATTGTTCTTTCCATTTTCGCTTTATTTTCTAAACCTATCTAACTTCTCACACAAGAAAAGAGGGCTGTTCGCAGTCAAGTAGGACGTTACACATGGCTCTGTGATACTATTGGTTACTGTGTTTGTGACATTGGGTACTCCCATTGGTCAGCCTGTCGCTTAGCCACATGGGATTTGTAGTTTATCGTTATCTTGACTGCTGCTATTAAAATTAAGGCAGTTAAGAAAGCATAATAGTCGCCTCCATCTCTTTAATAAAAATTAAGCCTTTCCTTCATAAATTACTAGGAAAATCTACATTCTGAGCCACTCTGTTGATGTTAAATTGTAGTCCTTCTATTTGTACAAAATGTCCCGGTTTTGTGTTCTCAAGATCTGGTCACTCTGGTTGCAAGACCTCCGGACTGCAGTTTCTCAATGCAGAGGTACTGTCACGAGTGCCGGGCCCCCACCACGACTTCCAGCCCTCCATCACAAGTGCTGGGCCCCACCAGCAGTGCATCCCCCCACATGACTCCTGAGCCTCCGCCAAGAGTGCGGGCCCTTGCCATCAGTGCAGGCCCCCCACAACACCTCCCGGGCCTCCGCCATGAGTTGAAGGCCATTTGTGAATTGGGCCTAATGTCTTTGTTCCCTCTTCTGTTTCAGTAGAATCCGCAAAGGGACCACTGCAGGCCCTTATTCTACCTAAAGAGTTCTCAGATGAAGTATGCTCCAGAGCATTCCATCCTTCACAGATGCAATGGGGATTTCTCCTGGCACTGCAACCTCCTAAAGCAGGCAGGACTAGCAAAGATTGTCATTACTCCCCACCGAATAGTCTCCACAATAGCAAATGTCCACAAACTGTATCAAAAATATTTAAGAAAAAATATCTCAGCTTAACTAGAGTACATTGTTGACAGGCAGCTGTGTAAACAATTGTCTCACGGCGATGCTAATTTAGTCGCCATACTTTGTTATAAATAAATTCTGATTAAAAACAAGATTTCATTACGTTAATTACAAACAGGGAATGCATAGCTTGGGGCTGACGCCATCTTGCCTTGACATGGTAAATAGATGCAGTCAATTATCTGGCAGTGCTCGAAAACACGCACATCATAAAACCCCACAAATCTTGTTATTGCCAACCACATGTAAAAGAATTATATATCTTTTTTTCAGTGAAAAGCGTATTATATCTTAGTAATTTGCAAAACCAGAGAAGTGCGCATTAACCAAGCAATATAGCACCCAATGTGCACTTTAAAGTACCTCGAAAATGTAATTATTTGCAACAAGGGGTGGTGAGGGACAGAGTCTCTGAATTAAACAGAATACTCTCACCCAGTCAAGAGATCAGGGCTAGATCCAACACCGTTTTTTAGCTCACTGCACCATCCCAGTTTCAGAAGCTGGCTGTATGCAAATTAGTCTGTTACTGTCCCAGTGCATGATGGGAACAGGGCAAACCAAACTACAAAAGCCAATTCTTACACTGGGAAGGAAACAAGCTACCGGGGACCGGTTTCTGGCATTTCAGCCGTCTTCGGCCCGGCTTGCTTGAATCCTGATGGTGCAATGAGCAAGAGACTCACATCTGAGTATACCCTTCCACGCCTAGGGTGGACAAAAATATTTGCAACAAGGGGTGGTGAGGGACAGAGTCTCTGAATTAAACAGAATACTCTCACCCAGTCAAGAGATCAGGGCTAGATCCAACACCGTCCCCGGTAGCTTGTCTCCTTTCTGGTGAAGAATTGGCTTGGTAGTTTAGTCTGCCCTGTTCCCATGATGCACTGGGCCAGGGACAGACTGATTTGCATATAGCCAGGTTCTGAGCTGGGATGGGGCAGTGAGATAAATAACGGTGATGGATCAAGCCCTGATCTTTGGACTGGGTAAGAGTGGTCTGTTTAACTCAGACACTCTGTTCATCACCACCCCCTTTTATAAATCGATTTTGGCCACTATAGGTGTGGCAGGGTATACTCAGACATGAGTCCCTTTCTCACTGCTCCATCAGGATTCAAGCAAGCCGGGCCGAAGAAGGCTGAAATGCCAGAAACCGGTCCCCGGTAGCTTGTCTCCTTTCTGGTGAAGAATTGGCTTGGTAGTTTAGTCTGCCCTGTTCCCATGATGCACTGGGCCAGGGACAGACTGATTTGCATATAGCCAGGTTCTGAGCTGGGATGGGGCAGTGAGATAAATAACGGTGATGGATCAAGCCCTGATCTTTGGACTGGGTAAGAGTAGTCTGTTTAACTCAGACACTCTGTTCATCACCACCCCCTTTTCTAAATCGAAAATGCAATTAGCACTATAAAATCAAGATCTTGAATTAAAAAAAAGAAGTGATAGAGCCAATGTTTTTTCGCAGCAGTACACTTTCCTTCACCACTGCTGGGCTGTAGACTGCTTGCATTGTCTCCGCCCATAGTCCATACATAAATATTCGCTCCCCAGTGCCCCTAAGGGTATTCTGTGGGGAGAACACTGCTCACTGTAGGGCAGGCCCCTTCAAGGTGGGGTGTCCTGCTCAGGGCTGAGAGAGGCAATGTGAGATCATTCATTGCTGTCAGGTAGCAGCGGTCATACACTACCAGCTAATCCTGTCTTTTTAAGCAACAGCACATAGCATTCTGGGATTTGTAGTTTCACTTTTTTGCATCATATAAATTAGATGGATCGCTTAATGTTGTCCAGCAACAGCGTAACTTTTGGTGTTGACAAATAAAATGCTATTTTGCGTATAGTATTTGCCTTTGATGGTCATATTGGGAAGTATGTAGGATGTGCCGACCCTCAGTGGTAAATAAGAGGTACTAATGTAAAAGCCAGGAAGCTTCAGAAATATCTTCATTGACCAGAATATACGAAATGAGAAGAGAAGAGAGAAATCAGGAAAGCAGAAAAAGAAAAGAGGATGGATGGAAAGGAGAGTAGGATAAGTGAAGGGAAACACTGAGAAAGAAGAGCGAGAAATGGTAAGATGGAGATAGTAGTAAAACATTAAGAAACAGGTAGTGTTATCTTTATTTGTCTGAAAATAAATGCATTGTAGTAATGAAAATCAGGGGGTGCTGGGAAACCACGTGACCCCCACCCCCCTCCCTCAACCCTCCTTACAACGCCACTGGTATATGCTTCCAACTGTTTCATTTTGCTTGATGCGGATTGATCTATTTAGTGAGAATTGTGTACAACTCTATTGAATGTATGAAATCCTTTTTTTAGAACCACATAAGAGTAAGTTCTTTTTGGATGTGTTGGATGCCTTTTCCCACTGACCCTTGGAAGAGAATCCCTGCCGGATCGATCTCCCATTATATATATTTTTTATTTTGCTGATCTGAACTTTACTGAGCTTTTTGATTGGCTCAGTATATTAACTGAGCTTTGCATTCTGATTCATTGATAAATTGAATAGACTATATTATGTGACTAAAATCTGATAATAAGGTTTAAACCTTCCCTGTCTATTATTCTTGTAGGACCAAGTGGCTTAAATTGCAATTGTTATTTTAGAATGCTTTAAAGAGAAACTGGTTCCCCAATGAGCATCAGAATCCAATAAAGAATTAAAACTGCTGCTGGTCCATCAGTCGCACAAGAGAAGTAGGTGGAGTCACGTCAGTAGTAGTTAGGGTTCAGGAATAGATCGGTTAAACTGATATGGACTACTGCGAGTTGTGTTGCTGATGAGAGGGGTGAGGGCCACGCCAACCGAATGGCTTTGTCAGCAAGCAGTGCAGATAGTTCAAATCGGCGTTTAAAAGCACATCAATCAGAGCAAAAACAGGGCCTTCTCCCTTTAACAAACATTCTACCAAAGCAGACTTTGACCGTCCTTCATGTGGCAGGGACAAATAAAGCTGCATGGCAAGGCGAGCTGGCAGAATGATCTTGAGATGGGGATGTAAACATACAATACTGTAATGTGTTATCTTTATATGATGTATGCCTTGATGCAGTAGAGGCTTAACTTCCAATGACATCTTCTACATAATGTCTGAATATGTGACGTATTCATGTTTAATTTAGCAACAATTCACAAAGACATGCGTTAACGTCCAGCAATTGGGTATGTAGGTGCACAATGTGCTCACCAAGTTGCATGAGGTAAACACATTGAAATTATTTCATAGACATGCATAAATATGGGCATTTAATTACCGTAGGTTTCATCTTACTATTTGCATAGGTATCCACATTTTAGAGGAGTAGCAGACATCCCCAGAAATATGCTTGGAAATATAGATTTCGTATATTTTTTGTCCAATATACGTACTCTATCTATGGGGTTGTCTACAAGGAGCACAGACGTAAGTACTGCATGATTGTAGATTTGGACATGCACCCGGCAAATGTGAAGAAATCTCTTCCATAGAAAACTTCAAAAAATATGCAGAGGTTAGAATAAATTACACCATATTTGTAGACTTACTTCATCTGTGTTTAGGAGATGCGCAAACTGTATATGTGTGCAAACAGGGCGGAAAAACATAAAAAATGAGCAATAATGGAAAGGGAAGACCAATCGGTCCCCCCGAACGTATGGATGGGTGCCCCGATCCCCCGGGAAACCATTGTGGGCAGGGGCGTGTCCCGGCTGGTATGCCCGAAGCGGCGTAGCCGGAGCACGCCCCTCCCGCCCAGAAGAGGTTGGCCCAGACACCCGCCCGGAAGTCCGTGTACAGATGGGCGTACCTGGGGCGGGCCCGACCCACCCTCCCGCAGATGGATAAATAGAGCGGGAATTCAACGAAGCTTCCTCTTGTTCCTGTGCTCTGAAGGCTGCACCACTCGTCGCTCGTGAGCCCTCTAGGGAACAAGCTGCAATTTTGACCCACCCACCAGCCCCTGTTTGCAATGTTTTGGAATAAAGTAATTGTTGGTGATTATTCGAATGTAATAAAAAGATACAGTCATTTTGCATCATAGATGTATGCCTTTGATTGAATAGATGCTTGTAGGCCTTTTACTCCTTTGTAGAAACGTAGAGGAATGGATTAAATAAATAAAGATTGTCTTGTGCTTTAGGACTTTTTTCCCTTTGTAGCAATGTCAAAGTTTGTGAATTGTCAAACTGTTACAGATTAGGCGTATTTTCTTTCCTTAGTAGGTAAAAAACAACTGTCGTATTTATTTTGGTCGGGCGGTAAGGTCATGATCGGTGAGCAGTGATTTCAAGGTCCCTAGGGGGTGCGCCACCCAGTATGGATGGGAGCGCCCAGGGGGAGGCGGCCATTGGCCCCTCCCACGGGGGGGGCAGCACCCACTACGGATGGGTCGCCCAGGGGGAGACGGCCATAGGCCCCTCCCAGGGGGAGATGGCTATATGCCCCTCCTACGAATTTCCCGGGGGCCGGATATCCGCTCCGGCGGAAGAGAGTGTGGGGAAGGGGGGGTGTCCACGCTGTCCTTCTTACGGATACCTCGCACGAGAACTCGGACAACCTCAAGATGGCGTCGAGTGAGAGGAGGCCCCCACGACAAAGGAAGTTACAGTTGGCTGCGAGGGTAAAGTCCTCTGCGCATGCGTCACTCACACCGTGAGGGCGGGAATTTGGTAGTAGGGATCTGACACCGGTTAAGACCTTGCCGTTGGCCCTTAATGCTAGGTTGTACAATTTTATCTTAGAATGTTATGCATTTGCAGGATGCTAGACTCGGCTAGGAAACCTTTGTATTAGAGATTTGTTAAGGTTAGCCAAAAACTTGTCTTCATCAAAATGTAATGGAAGTTAAAATTGTACATGATTCATGAAACGTTTTAATTTAAAGTTTACATTTTTTTCATATTTTAATAAATACGGCCGGGGGGTAAGGCCCCCCCGCCTTCCAAAAGTTCAAACCTGTGTCTGTCTCCTCCCATGGGGAATTGGTGTTGGGAGGGGTGGCGGGCATCCCGGCCCATACTTCCTGGGTGTTCACACTATCCCAAATAACTACTACTGTGCGCTTTGCTTTGATCATAAGACAGAGGAATTTAGTTTACCTGCAGATTCATAAAAAGAAGGGAAAAAATCGATTATAAGTTTTCTTTTTACAGGTGCCTCAAAAAAGCACAACAGGTGTCCGTCATTTTCTTCATACCTACCAGTAACTTTACCTGTTTATACCTACATGTGGAAGGTACGACTGGAGACCATCCAAAGAAAATCAGCATAGGTTATAAACTCACATGAAGGCATAACTTCTCAATGGTGCACCTTACACACATTTTTGTATGTATGGCGCTCATGGACAGTTAGATTCACGGGGCAATGAATACCACCCTGCCTAATGGTGGAAGTGTTAGATTCCCAAGTTCAACTTAACCTACCTTCTTTCCCTTACAAGAGTGCCCCGCCCTCTCGTTATCTACATTTAGAACCCGCACCCCTTGCTTTGTTTATTGCTTCCGGAATGCAGAGATTTGGCCATGTAAAATGAACGGCATAAGTGAATGTTAGCTTTGTAGCAGCATCCAAGAAGCATGCTCTCATTTTCTGTGCAATGAGAAGAGATGAAATTACATATTTGACACAGATCTGCTTCTTGTTAAGAAGTGAGCGTGTGGGTCCAACATTAGATAAACCACCCTGTTGAGAACAGATGATAAAGCACCAAAGACTGCAGCAGCCCTTTCACAAGTGATGATGCTATCTGTGAAAATGTTAGCTGCCATGTTGAAACGTGGTAGTCCAATCCTTGAACATGTATGTGCTCTATTGATTTGTGATAGTACTGTTGATAAAAGGAGTAGCAACCGAGCTGAGAAGTGGCGGGTAGGATTGCTTATTGAAGCTGGTAGGTCATACATTCAAATCCTGGCCTTGCCACCTCAGACCTTTATACTTCTGAGGCTGTGAAATTGGGAGCAATTTCATTAAGCAACAGTAACATCTGTTATTTACAGCATTTAGAGACAACACATTTTCTGATGTGCTATTAAGAGTTCTGCACAAACATGTGCTGGGTGTGGCAGCCCTGCTGAGAATTGTTAGTCATATAAACTACTCTTGGACCTGGCCCTCTCTGCAGGTTCACCCCAGATTTTGCCGTCATCTGTCTCTTGTTGTTGAGCCTGTTTTTGTTGTTTTTTGGGACTTGATGCACTTTTCCCCTGCTAACCAGAGGTAAAGTGCTGGTGCTCTCTCCTTTAAACATGGCATTATTAGTATTCACCTGCTTGGTATCTTTAATTGATCTGGAAGTCCCTATTATGTGATAATGAATGTACAGAGGGACAGTAAATTAAATGTTACAAGTGAGCTGCAGCACTCATTGTGATCCCCACTAAAGTAGTGTATTAAAACATTTCACAGCCCTGCCAATGCTGCCTGTAGTGCAGTTTTAAATTTCCATTTCAACCTGGCAAAATAATTCTTTTGCCAGGCCTAAACCTTCCTTTTTTAATACTAATACGTCACCTCTAAAGTAGGCCCTAGAGTCTCCTAGGGCAGGGTGCATGGTAACAGAATGGTTCCGTCATGAGCACTGGTGCTCCTGTGTAGGGGCACTAAATCCCTCTGCTGCAGACAGCAGAGGGATTTCCTTTTTTTTGTTGGCCTCAGGAGGTTGGGGAAGAGCTTCCCAACCTCCCGAGGCCATTTTGTATTTCCAATGCAATGACGTTCGCACGAATGGCGCACTGACGTTATTCCATTGAAAATTAAACTGAAACGTAGTTCGGAAGAACAAGGGGAATTCTGGGTGGTAGGACATTTGTGCCGGCATGGTGATCTCACACAAAAATGTGTGGAAAAACTTTCTTTTTCAGCTAAATTTGAGGTTTGCATGGGGTTCTGTGTAGGGAAATTTTGGGGGATCCACGCAAGCCATACCTCACTAGACTCCCCAGGGTGTCTAGTTTTCAGAAATGTATGGTTTTGGTAAATTTCCTTAGATGGCCACTGAGCCGGGGGACAAAAACCCAGGCCCCCCCCCGCAACAGCAGGTTGTTTTATGATTGGTCATTTTGAAGTCCCCACAATATGTTTAGGGCTCTTTCCTGTTGCGGGTACTTGACCCACCCACACGAGTGAGGTAACATTTTCATCAGGAGACCTGGGGAAACGCTGAGTGGTAGGAAATTTGTGTCAGCCCGGTGATCTTCAACTTTCCCACACAAAAACTTGAGAAAAGTTAGATTTTTTCATCAAAATTTTAGGTTTGCAGGGGATTCAGGGTAAGGAAACGCTGGAGGATCCACGCAAGCCATACCTCACGGGACTCCCCAGGTCTCTAGTTTTCAGAAATGTGTGGGTTTGGTGGGTTTCCTTAGATAGCTGAGAGCCTGGAACCAAAAAAATAGGTTTTTTTATGAGATGCAGAGACAGAATATTGAGTACAAAATATCGAGTTGCACAAATATCAAGTTAATAATTTCGTGGGTCAGGAATATCAACAGCAAAAATATGGGGGTCAAGAACATTGATTTAAGGTAAGAAATATAGTTTTTAAAAATATCAAAGTGTTAAATATTGTTTGCAAAAATATAGTTGTTAAAAATATCGTTTTTTCATTATTGTTATGTATTTTAGTATATATTTTATATGTAGGTGATGTATGTTATTTTGTATAAGATTTGTTTGAGCCAGCAGGGGTGTTGCAAACCACCGGACTTGCCGCCCCAGGAGCCATCAGGGTGCAGCGAACAGCGACCAACCAGCCCCGCCCCCTGACACCTGGGGGATGCCTAGCTCCTCGTGCCTCCCGCTCCGCGGGAGACGCTTCGTTGGTTTTTGGAGTTGCTTGCAGGAGCCAGTAGGGGTGTTGCAAACCACCGGACTCGCCGACCCAGGAGCCATCAGGGCGCAGGGAACAGCGGACAACCAGCCCCGCCCCCTCATACCGGGGGATACTTATTCAACAAGCCTCCTCCGTCCCGCGAGACGTGCGCGGGCAGCGCCGGGAGAAGCCCGGGACAAGGGCGGGACCGTCTGTGGCCGTCCGGTGCAGACCGAGGCAGTGCGGGGCCCGGTCCCTAAGCACTTATCTACCAGAGCACTTTGTTGAAAAATACTGGTAAGAACTATTGATACTCGGGACATATTAGAGGCTTCTCACTTTCATATTGTTGTACAGTGATTTTTTCCAACTATGGAAAAACGAAAAAACACATCGGGCACACTAGATGCATATCTATTAAGAGCCGAATCCCTAATTAATCATGAGATTCACCTAACAGAATGTAGGCTCTCACTCGATCCTTCACAGTTTCCCTCCATTAGGGAGGATGAATCCAATGTCTCTAGCGTCTCCTCATCACTGATTAATTCCCCCTCTCTAATTTTTCTCCTTCACCAGTGGTTTCCCCATTCGTAAAACTCCCCGAAAAGCCCCTTACAACTTCAACTCCAAGGGCCAAAGGCCCCCAAACTCGGGGCCAAACAAAGGCAAAGAAAGGTTCTGCCACAATTACAAAAAAAAAGGGAGCCAAGCTGATTAAAGCGGGAAAGGCACAGCCAAACCCCGCCAACGACATTCTGCACCCAACACTACATGACCTAGGGAAGCACATGGAATCTCTCATAACAAACATCCTTGAACAAAAACTTTCCAATATGGTCGCCCAGCTATCCTCCGCCTTCGAGAACAAGCTTGCTTGCATAGAAAGTAAGATGGACCGAATGAAAGAGGACTTTGAGTCACTTAGAACTCGTTTAGAGGTTCCTAACCTGACACATTGTCTAAGCAATACTACACTGCCCCAAGCGAAAGTCAACCCACCCACCCCGCCCCCGATAAGGCCCCACAACAAGTGACCAAAAACACTATTACCCGGGGCCCGACATCAAAGACACCCGAAAGGGAGCAAAACCACTCAAATCCAGGGCACAAGAGGGCGAATTACAACCAACCAAATGCTAGTGTTCATCCCAATTGAGATTCCCTAAGTCTGCCACTGCCACATGTCCCTATGTTGTGGTACTCACGGGCGTTCTGTAGTGTAGTTCCTATATTCCCAATAGGCTCTGCGCATTGGAATAACATAAATGATAGCTTAGATGTAGGACTGAGGTCGACTAGGTCTCTATTGAATATGTTAGACTTAAATGTGTGTGCCAGCTAGTTTAGAGGTCACTAGAAACTTTCTCGAGTAAACAAGAAGGTGTTTAGCTTTCCTGAATAGACAAGAAGGGATTAGCTTCTGACAACCATATCACATGACAACTTTGTTCCCCCTGCAATAAGGAATATATCTCTAGAGTCGCGGAAACAATAGATAGCTATTTTACTCAGTCAATCGTGCATGCTTCGTTGCAGAGAAATAGAGAGACGGGCGTTTTCAATAAAAGGGTTATTTATTGAGCAGTCTTCTTTCTCATGCAAGAGAAATTAATTGCCACAATTGCAATACTTGTCATAAAGTAAAGTGCGTACAGTAAATTGAATATTATGAAATAATACTGTAAAAACATTTATATGGTTTCTAAGCCATATGATACTTAAAATGGATAAAATACATACAATGATAAAATAATGACTAAACATACTCAACTGGTGTTTCTAAGATACGCCTACCCCAGTGTACCTAACCTAAGCCTAGTACGTGGGAAGGAGTAGATGAGTTACAGTTTTTGCCAAGAATCTGAATCAAGAATTCTCTGTGGGTCTAATCAACTCCGTACCTTAGGTATAGAATGAAGGAAGTCTTGTATCTCTCTCTCTGGACTCGATCTCCCAGAAACCCGCAAGGGTGACCGGAAAACACTGGAGCTGGATTTCTCGGCAGGAGAAAAGACAGCGTCTTTCTCAGTGCGTCAGCAGGGAGGGTCGGCTTCCTTCGGCACTCGCATCAGCAGGGCGTCGGGCAAGTAGATAACCGATGTGCTCCAAACCACCGTGTGTTGCTTAAGGCAGATGCTGGTATAAAAGCACTTTCTTGGAATATCGCCGGTCTCCGATCTAAGTTCCATCAAGAAGGGTGGATAGCCTTTGTGCGGTGCTATGACAAACCTCTGTTTCCAGGAGACGTGGGCGGTAACACCCATCCATCTAAACGGGTATAAAACTTTTTTCTCCCCAGCACTCACCTCACCCGCAGGGCACGCTAAAGGTGGGTTGGTAACCTATGTTTCCAAACTAATAAACTCTGTAGAAACAAAACAGCCCTTAAAAAATCTCCAAGAGACAGGGCGGAGGTCATCCACCTAAGAAATTATACAACACACACTTAGACAGAGAAGGAAGCAACTCAAAGATAAACACTGGACCGCTCTATATAATAGCTGTAAAACAAACAATATGACAGTATTCTGGGCGGTTGTTAACTCCCCCTTCCTCTCAGGAACAAGTCAGAACAACAAAATAGAAGTAGCCATTACTGAAACCGAATGGGCAGCCTACTTCTCCCAGATGTTTAGATCTCCTGACTCCATTTTGGAAGCATCTGGGAACTCTCAGACAGAGCAAGTAATCTCTAGAGTTTCTCCTACCACCCTGGCAATAGATTTCACTCTGCCAGAAGTTGTCCAAGCTCTAAAGCTAAGTCGAGGAGGGAAGGCCCCAGGGCCGGACGGAGTTCCTGTGGATCTTTATAAATTTAAAATGGACCTATGGGCCCCCCTATTATTGAAAGTTTTACAAGCTGCAGGAAAAGTTGGTCTTCTGGACTCGTGGTCGGAGTCCATTTTGGTTCCAGTTTTTAAAAAGGTTAACTGTAACAGCCCAACGTGTTACCGCCCCATCTCCCTACTTGACTCGCTGGGAAAGGTGGTGGGCTGAATCCTTTTAGACCACTTACAGTGCTGGACGGAAGATAACAACATCATATCTGACCTCCAGTACGGCTTCAGGGAAGGCCTTGGTACGATTGAACAAGTCCTAAATCTTATATCGATAAGAGATAAATACATAGTAGCAAAGGGTGGTAGACTATACATGGCATATGTTGACCTGTTTGCTGCATTTGACTGCGCGTGTCATTTAATTAATTTAATTTGCGTGTTTATATAGCGCTAGAATCACTCCCGGAGGAGTATCTCCACGCTTCGACCGCTGCGAAACCCTTCCTGGCTTCCCTGAGAGATGGTCCCTTAATGGGTATCTCCAGGGTGAGACCAGGCATCCCCGGCGGTCTGGTGGGGCCGTTAGTGAAGATGAGGCAAGCTAATGCCCAGAGTTGCCGAGTGTGATTGCTGATCAGAGTGGGCACCGAGGCGAGAGAATTATCGAGTCCGCTGACCCTGGTCCAGAAACCTGCCGCGTCGGGAATCGAACCCTGGTCCCGGGCCGTCCTCTGCTCTCGGGTCTGCCGCCTCTAACCAGTGAGCCACACTACCTCACTAATTTGAAACTCATTTGAAACTCTGGAACATTCTTTTGGAAATGGGGGCTGACAAGTCTTTGGTTAATTATCTACGTGAAATGTATTCCAGCGCTTCCGCAAAGGTGAGATACGGAGAGGGGGGCCAGCTATCTTCATCTTTCAAAGTAGAGCGCGGAATAAGACAGGGCTGTGTCCTGGCTCCGTTCCTTTTCACACTATACACAAATGGCCTGGAAACTGCCATGCTGAGAAGGAGCCTGGACCTCCCACTAGTTCAGAACCGCCGAATTCCCTCACTCTTATACGCGGATGACGCGGTTATTATTGCCCGCACGCCCCGCGAACTCAAACGCTCCCTAAACCGCTACAATCTATTCATGTCACACCTAGACTTAAAAATAAACGTAAAAAAGACCTTTATAATGACATCTGGAAAAAAACTCAGAAAGGGAAATTATATTTATCAATCAGGCTGCAGGATTGACCACACTCCAACTTATTCTTATTTGGGGGTGGTCATAGATGAAAAGGGTACCTGGAAACAGTCGATAGAGGTTAGAAAACTTCAATTCTTGAAAGCTACAATGGCTTTAGCTGGGTTCACACAGAGGCTAGGAAAGAGACCACCCAAAGAGACACTCCAAATTTACCGTGCTAAATATGTCAGTACTGCCATCTACGGGGCTGGGGTTTGGGGATATACGCACCATGAAACTATCCAAAAGGTTGAAAACAGTTTCTTGCGCTTTTTACTTGCGGTTCCACAAAGCACCTCAACCGTCAGCTGCCATGCAGAATTAGGTATCCCACATATCTCAGATATCATTCGGATGCAACCAGTCCTGATATGGCACCGCATTTGGACATCTAGTAAATTACCCCTCACCCAGGCAATAGTGTCAGATTGCACCAAACTAGAATATGTACACAAGATCCCCTGGCTACAGAATGTAAACAAGTTCTTACACGACCTGGGCCATCAGAACTACTATTATAATCCTCTAGATCTGGTTGGGATCTCCAGAAAGGAGCTAAGGTATCAATGCTTAAACCACCTAGCAGATCTCAGGCTCTCCACCGAAGCCAACAAACCATCCATCCAGCACTCAATGATAGTACAAACGACAGATTCAATACATCCCTATCTAACCATGAAGTTATCTACCTTTGACACCTTTCTAATGACCAGATTTAGACTAAATATCTTTCATCGTCTTGTAACCTTCCCCTCAACAAATGATTGGTCTAAGTAATTGAATGCCCTTGCGACGGTATCTCTACCCAATCCCTTCTACACGTGACACTATTTTGCAAATTCTATGCTGAGCCCGGAAAGTACTAGCTGACCCCAATGCCAAAAATCATGGGCCTGCGTCACTGTCGCCCAGCCCTTCTGGCACTCCAAAGGCTAGAATCCGAGGTCCTTGTTAAAAATGTGGCAATGTTTTTAAAATTCTGTGTGAGGCACCAAACCAACCCATAGTTAATGTTCAATTTCACTTAAAAAACTGTTAAGTGTTGCTGCCAAAATTACCTGTGAAGTTGTGATATTAACCTCCTAATGAACCTTATTTTGGATTTTAAAGTGAAACATATCTTGAAATCAGCACATTGCACTCTGCCAGCACCTAGAATGAATTAACCATCATCATTTGAGTTATTTGCAGCAGAGTTGTACGTATAAGAGTACTATGCTAATTTCCTTTTTAACCGCAAAAAAAATTCGGACTGTTTGCAAGTATCCTAGTACGTAGGATTCAGTCGTCTCCGACTTACTATTTTTACTACTATTAATCAACTTGTTAATTTTTATTAATATTTTTATACTAGAAATGTTTTTACCATGTGTATTTGTAACTGCTTATATGGTTTTGCATTGCATACCGAATAAAGCATTATTGATCTGATATTAAATTTATTTTGTATTTTATTTTTTGCATTTTTAGTTCCATACTGGGTTGTGGGTTTATAGAAGTAATTTATTTATATTTAATGAATTGATTCATTTTTATTTATTAATATTTGTTTAGTTGAGATGTTATAGTGTTAAATATGTCAATTTAGTTTATTAATTAATTAATAATTGGTTATTAACAATTTTACATTAATTCATTGGTAATTAATTGTGGTCATTGTGTAATTAATGTTACGTTTGTGTTGTGTTTATAGGTGTAAATGGTGGGAAAAATATTTTTAATTTATGAACTAATAATTGGTTAATTAATTTGTAATTAAGTTTGGTAATTGTGTAATTAATTATATTTGTGTGTGTGGTAGTTTTTATAGGTGTATAGGATGGGAAGGGTGGGAAGCAAATTATTTTTCATTGATGAATTAATAATTATTTGTTAATTAATTTAAATTAATTAATTGGTAATTGTGTAATTAATTTTCATGTGTGTGTTGTGGTGTTTATAGGAGTAAAGGGTGGGAAGTCATTTGTGTTTAATTAATTAAAATATAGTTGTTAATTTATGTTAATTATTTGATATTTATTTTGGTAAATGTTTATTTTTTTGCTTTTGTTTTTACTTTTAAAGGCGTAAAGGCTGGGTATTAAATAACATTTTGGTATTTACTTATTAGTGTTTCTTTACAAAATAATATATAATTGTGTTTTATTATTTTATAGTTTAATTTAGGTGTGTGTTGTGGATATTAGAGTGTTATAGCATGTGTACTCAATTATTGTTTATTTAATTCTTTTATTAATACGATGTTTTTAATGTATTTTTAATTATGAATTATAGAAAGAAATGTAATAAAAATTATGACGTGTTTTGTATTGGTGTGGTGTTATAGGGTATGCAATAAAATTAATACATTTATGTTTTAAATCATTTATTTGTTCGTTAATATTTGCTACTTCGGAAAAAATATTGTTTATAAATGTATTTATTAATTTATCTGATATATTATTTGTAGGTTTTTGTTATATGTAATTATTTTATAATATGTGTTCTTTTATATGTTTAATAGATTTAAATTTATGTTTTTTAAATATTGTTTTTTATTTTTAAAATGTAATTTTTTTTGTTTTTTGTCAACTGTTTAAGTGTTATTCTGTTTCTCTGCTATCCAACACTTTCCCTAATGTTTGACTCACTGGAGTGGGAATAGTAATTTTTACCTCTTGGCTATCCAGCACCATCGAGGTAATCGTTCATGCCTGCATACCATGAACCTCTAAGAGCCTATGCTGGAGAAGTAGATCCTGAGAGTCTGAATAACTTTGACGCATCAAATTCAATATATTTGGACATTACAACACCACAGAAATAATATAAAGTGGTTGTTTACACTCCAGCGGAACTTTGATAGTTAAGACCAGCATATGAAATCAGCTATATTGGAGCATACAAGGTCTTGCCTGAACTACGCAGTAAAGGGTCAAAACGATTTGCATATTGTACTGTCCTAAAGAAGGTCTCATGGATCTGTTCCATCGAAGACCGAAACGTCGGCCATTCAGTCCATTTCTTTACTTATGATTACTTCTTCACAGATGATTTTTTATTGTTATTGTAATAGATATCATCTCACAAACTGGTATAGGATTGGACTTTGTTACAAATGAACTATAGGTTGTTTTGCTAATTTTTCCTTTTTCATTTGTAAAGCACTGTTTTTCAACCTTGAATGTTGATCTGTACCCTTATAACTAACTAAGCATTGTTTATATAAAAAAAACTTTTTTATCAAAAGAATAATCACTCCGTGTCTCTCTTCTCTACTATGTAAAGCATTTTCTTGAAATTGGTTTATTGAATGCTTCATGCAGTAGCGTTCCTGAATTGATTGATCTTTAAACTGAATTGATTCTTTGTACCGTCTGTGATTATTTTTAACGCAGAATTACTATCTAACAAATAATTGCCCCAAACGAAGTCCATTGCTGGCACCTTCTATTGTTATTTATCTATATTGACCCAAGCGCGCAAGGACTGATTGGGTTTCCCACCCTCTTTTCTGCAATGATAGGCAGCACAAGACCTACAGCAATGATATTCCGTGATGACCACCAACAAGAAGCTCCAGCAACGGCCGGATCTTCGTGCTACAGCAATGACCATCCGAGATGTCCAGCCTTCTCTTCAAACTGGTAGCCTCCTCCAACGCAAACGGAGGACTTAAGAAGGTAACTTTTCAACTGCACTGCAGTCGTTCTGAACTTGTGACTTTTCCTCAGTCTAGCACAACCAGATGTCCGTAAGTGGCGTTTTGTGCTTCCAGGTGCTATTTTCACTAAGAATTTTTAACATGTAATATCTCTGATTCTATTAATTGGATTTTTGTTGTCTTGGTATCAGTATTTTAATTAAAATGCACTCTTAACTCTACTTTTCTAAATTGGTTCAGGATTTTTCTACTATTGTGTTTTCCATTCCATTTTTCCCATTCAATAACTTTACTTTGTCCACGAAGACCATTAAAGTACATATCAAAGAAAAACATGCTAAAATACATACCGTTTCATCATATACTACACAACCAGTGAATAGCTTCACATTACAAAGTTGGCAGAATTGACAAACAGGTAAAGTTTAACTTTGAAATGTGTTCAGAGACCTTTGCCAATTTGGGTTGCAGTGTATAAATTCATCTGTTGAAAAAGGAACAAATTGCTAAAATTTACTACTATAAAAATATTTTTAAAGTACCAAGATTACACCAGAATAAAATAGAAGAATATAAAAATGGTCGAGGAAAACAAATACATTACCGATGCAGATACTATTTTAGAAAAGTCCGCCGCATATACCACATAGAATTTAAAAAACGAGATACCGCGAAAACCGTTGCAGCATGAGTGTCATATTTTAATACTCAATGTGCTTCCACACAGCATACCAAACCTAAATTCTTACATAGTTGAACAAGCCAGCACTGTTGCGGTAGTGCATAGGAAGGGAAGAGGAGTAAGACATGTAACTCGGTCTCTTCCTTGTAGTTACATTTTAGACCACTTATAGTGTATACGTGAAGCGGTAGAGTCCCTAATCTAAGCTGTACATACAATTTCCTGGCCAGAGTTGGTTGAATGTCATCCAGGAAAAGTTCCCTACTATATACATCTTTAACTTGTAGATACTCATCTGTCAATCTGCCCAAGAGGAACTTTCCTGGATAACAGAAAGATTGTGTGATCTGTAAGACTTTACCAATTCCAGCCGTCATATTAAGGGACAACGGGCTAGATGTAGGTAAATCTTTTTTACTAATTCTAAAATACCGAATTTTACTGAATCTGTATTTTAGAATCGGTAAATTAGATGTAGGTAAAAATTCTGTATTTTTTACCGAATCGGTATTTTTTACCGAATCGGTATTTACTGATTCGGTATTTGCCATTGATTCCTATGGGCCTGGAGGCCCATAGGATTGAATGTCAATTTACCGATTCGGTAAATACCGAAAAATTCAAGGGTGGCAGGGTGTCACTTTGACACCCTGTTGCACCCCTGATTAGTGCTTGTGTGCCATGTGGCACACATACATTCCCTAAGGAAATGTATGTGTGCCACATGGCACAGGTGTAAATGCACATATTTGTATTTACATAGGAATTCGTTATTTACCACCAACTAATAGTTGGTGGTAAATAACGAATCCTTAAAGCCCTGTAGCACTGTTTAAAGTGCTACCTACATGTCAAAATACAGATTCAGTAATTTTACCGAATCGGTAATTTTACCAATTCGGTAAAATTACTGATTCGGTAAAATTACCGAATTTGCATTTTGACATGCCCTACATCTCAGTATCCAAATACCGGTCGGTAACGGCCGAAAATCAGTATTTTCGTCCGTTACCGACCGGTATTTGGATACCTACAGCTGGCCCAAGATGCCTTAGGAGTTCTCCATAGATCCACCGTAACTAGTTTAGAACAGAGATCCCTTATATGGCAAAGCCAAAGGATTTTTCATAGTACCATATGTGGTCAAAAACTCTTTAAGCTTGGATCGATAAATTGTGTTTTCACTTTATTACTTTTTGAGTGGTCCACAAATACTTTACAAATTGCCTCTACATTAAGCTTGACTGCTTTGTGCCAAGCTACCAGAGGGTTAAATATAGGTTAATTTAGTGACTTTTGTGTTCAACCTGATGCCTCTATGTCAAGCCTGACTGCTTTGTGCCAAGCTACCAGAGGGTTAAGCTTTGGCTTAACCCTCTGGTTTTTGTGAGATTGAAATTTACTATAACTTGCGCACCTCCACACACAGTGTTGTCAGCTCGCTAGTCACAATACATTACTTTCACCTTCCCCATTACCTGCTTATACCCTTTCATATTACATCACTTATATCATATTAAATCACAGCATTCATAAAGCGACTCATGACAACTCAAATGACATAAATTATGATAACACTGTGCATGGTTGAGGGGTGAGTTATAGTTAATGTATTGTGGCTAAAGAGTTGCCAACACTGTGTACCTCCGCGAAAGAGGCTTAGTGTATGATAACAAGTCCCTGCTGTAGTCATCACTTGGTCCTTCATGGATAACAACACATCCAAGCGAACGCCCAGGTTTCTTGCCAACAAGGTAGGAGTAGGAGCAGAACCCAAAGTAGAAGGCCACCACCCAGGGGACCAGAAATTCTTGGCTGACCCAAACAACAACATTTCTGTCTTGGATGCATTTAGTTGCAGACAGTGGTGTGTCATCCACTCTGCAATAGCTGACATCCTTTAGTGAAACGCTGATCAACAGACTCAGAGTCCTTATCAAAGGACAGGAGCAGTTGGGTATCGTCAGCGTAAGAAAAAGGAGTGAAGCTGTACTCCCTAATAACCTTGGCAAGGAGGGCCACATAGATATTAGTAGAGTAATCAATAGAGAGAGCAAGGGTTTTGAGGGGCGAGTCCCGACCCCAAATATATAACCAAGAAAAACAATATGGACTGGCCCACTATGTGGAAGTAGTGGAATATTGATTATTATTCCAGGTCACTTGTAAGTGTGGCTTTTCTGCTGGGCACAATAGGTTTTTGTTTATAAACCCCTCACACACCAACCTGGTTGGTGTCATGCTTCATCATCGGGGTCCAACCAGGCAGCCGAATGCCGCCTGGTTGTGCTTCTACGCCTGATTACAGCGGAGCAGGTGTCGTGCAACAGTGTGATGTGGATGAAGGTGAGTAATGAGATACACCTCTGGGAATCCTTGCCCAATATTTTATTCGTGGCGGCCCAGGGTGTTCGTTAAAAATAGTGATGCAACTACTCGTAGAAAAATGCAACTACTTAGTTGGCTAGGTGTTGGCGGTCTACATGTTTCAGTCCCAGAGGAAAAATATACGGGACTTTCGTCAGGACCAGGAAAAGGTGAGTGAGTGGCAAAAAGTAGTAAACAACAAAATAGAGAAGACCAGGTCCATGTTGGTATGCTGCCAGAGCGGTGACTGGGATCATATAGGTACGTGTGTGAAGAGGTGTGTTGAGTCACACTGGGCTACGAAGTTCCCATCAGACCACCCTCGTGGCGGAATTACATCATATGGGGATAAGTAGTCGCTCCATTCATCGCCCTGACCATCATGTGATGGTGCGAAAGAGGATAACGACATGTTAGCCACAGTGTTGCTCAAAGAGTGATACTAGATGGTTGCAGTGCTCTAACGGTGGTGCTCACTAAAATTGACTACCTAAACTCAAGAGTAGCTAGTAAAGGGTGGTGTAGGTGTCAAGATTAAAATCACGCCTGGTAGTTAAGGAGTAAAACTACATTATGGCGCTGTGCAGAGTGGTCAACTAGTTTCAGCTTGATGGAAAGATACTCCAGCTTTCTTCAGGACCTTATAAGTTATAGGCTACTGCAACAACCGGTGATAAATGTAAAAGTAACAAAGTGAAAATAATTAAATCACATGCAGTGTACTTGAAGGGGTCATCTATCTGCCCGGACCCTGGAGCCCCAAGTGTCCATTGTAGACAGAATGATCTTCTTCCTCAAGACTTAAGATGCTTGTTGTTCATAAGGGCAGGGCACATATCGTACCAACATGGAGCCAGTGTGAAAGTTGGAAGGGAAAGCTGTTTTTTTTCTTGTGTATGACGCCTTCCTGAATAATCTTTTCCATCTTTTGCTGCCTTGTCCCCATTTTATTCTTCCTTGAAAAGGAATTTCCTCTTCCTGTCACGGGCCTCCATCCAGTTCGAACTGGATGGAGGCCCGTGACAGGAAGAGGAAATTCCTTTACATTTATCACCGGTTGTTGCAGTAGCCTATAACTTATAAGGTCCTGAAGAAAGCTGGAGTATCTTTCCATCAAGCTGAAACTAGTTGACCACTCTGCACAGCGCCATAATGTAGTTTTACTCCTTAACTACCAGGAGTGATTTTAATCTTGACACCTACACCACCCTTTACTAGCTACTCTTGAGTTTAGGTAGTCAATTTTAGTGAGCACCACCATTAGAGCACTGCACCCATCTAGTATCACTCTTTGAGCAACACTGTGGCTAACATGTCGTTATCCTCTTTCGCACCATCACATGATGGTCAGGGCGATGAATGGAGCGACTACTTATCCCCATATGATGTAATTCCGCCACGAGGGTGGTCTGATGGGAACTTCGTAGCCCAGTGTGACTCAACACACCTCTTCACACAACAACCTATATGATCCCAGTCACCGCTCTGGCAGCATACCAACATGGACCTGGTCTTCTCTATTTTGTTGTTTATACCTTAATAGTAGGGGCGCGAGTAGACAGGTCGGTAAACTATTCCCCTTGACCCTCCGTAATGTGTTTTTTGGCAAAAAGTAGTGCCACATGTAAATCTCTCCTGCACACGCGCTAAATTGTGTGGAAAAAAGTGGAAGGAATTAAGAATTTAAAAAGTGCGGCTGTATTACTTACAGGCACTGCAGGTATGCGAGAAAAATGTTCGCTAAAGGTTCCATTCCAGTAGATCGGGGCGCGGGGAGAGGCACTCCCGTGTACGCTTTGTATGTTTGGAGTACTCTGTGGAAAACCTAGTCTGGTACCCACGGCGTCCCATATAGATATTAAACAGAGTTGAGCTCAAACAAGAGCCCTAGGGCAACCCCTTAGTGAGTTTCAAGGTTTGGGAAATAGAAAGGACCAGAATTGATGGCCTGAGTGCGTTGGTCAAGGAAACTGACCATCCAATTAAGTGCCTGAGGCAGCAAGTGATCTGAAACGGAATCATAGAGTGATCTGACCATGTCAATGGCCAAGGGGGATCAGTACTTATGAGAGGGGAATTGGTAAGTATAATATCCAGGGTGTGACCAGCCAAATGTGAGGGACCAGTGTTAATCTTTCCCAGGCCCAGAGTGGCCATATCCGCTAAAAAGTTGGTAGTATCAATGTTCTCTTTGTCCTCACTGTGGATATTGAAATCCCCTAACAGCAGGAAGTGATGGAGGCAATAATGTGAGGGGCAATTTTCTCAATTAAGTTTAAATTAAAATCTTTAAGTGGACCGCATGGCTCTATATCGGAGCACCCTTTAAAGTTTCCTGATGTGATAGCTCCACTTTGAATATACAGATTTTCATCTGGGTATCTGAAACGGAGTCAATAATATTAGCTTTCAACTCTTCTCTAAAGATTATCGCCAATCCGCCGCCCACTTTCCCTACTCTATCCAGTCTAAGAATCCGATAATTCTCAGGGAGAGCCAGGAAAATGTCAGGCGTGAAGGTAGCTTTCAACCAGGTTTCTGTTATGAAACCAAGGTCAGGGGATTCTGAACTCACCAGATCCCAGAGTTCAGTGGCATGTTAGGTAGTGAGCGAACGTTTGCTCATAATCCCTTCCAGACACACAGCTGATTGGTAGTGTAAGATGTAGCTCGGTTGTAAATCCCTCCTACCTCCCCAGTCCCACTCTCAGCAAACCCACCGAATGTGTTGGATATATTGGGGGTAAAGGCAACATCTGGACAATTATTGTTCTCAGAGAGTGGAACAAAGTATTTAGATTGGATATAGTCTGTAATATAGTTGACTTGTGCTAGATGAATGAATGAATGAAAAACAATTAGTATTGCGCGACTAAAACCCGAAGGCATCAAGGCGCCTACCAAAACAGATCAGAAAAAAATAAGGCAAAGCACAACTACAAATATGTCCGCACAAAGAGACGAGTTTTCAGGGCATTTCTAAATAACTGAAGGGTGGGAAGAGACCTTAGTTCCAGTGGGAGGGCGTTCCACCACTTAGGTGCCAGGATGGAAAAGGCTTTACCACCCCATTTGGTTCTCCGAATGCGAGGGACTGATAAAAGTAGTCTGTTGGAGGAACGCAGGTTCCTAGAGGGACTATAACGGGACAAAATGGATCCAATTCCAGTAGGGCTACTTTTTGCTAAGGCCCTGTAGGTCATGCACATGGTCTTAA
Organism: Lissotriton vulgaris; assembly: GCF_964263255.1. NCBI lineage: Eukaryota > Metazoa > Chordata > Amphibia > Caudata > Salamandridae > Lissotriton > Lissotriton vulgaris. Next base: position 1,749,326,764 of record NC_141693.1, on the reverse strand, counting down.
AAAGTATACGGTCCTCTATAGGAAGCCAGTGAAGCAGTTTTCTGGCAGAGGTAGTCGAAGTGCGCCAGGGTAGATCCAGAAGAAACCTGGCCGCTGCGTTCTGGACCACCTGCAAGCGCTGCAGCAGACTTTTATTCAGTCCCGCCTCCATACAAGATCTAAAATATGGAGGCAGTTGGTCAATGGATGATCTATAATTCATTGAAACTGAATGGGGAGAAGACGGAGGTGATGGTGTTTGGAGGAAAGGAGGAGGTATGGTCAGCAGTTTGGTGGCCAGACTCATTGGGAGCTTGTCCTGTTCCTGCCCCTTCTGCCAAAAATCTTGGGGTCGTGATCGATTCCACCCTCAGTATGCACAGACAGGGACGGAGATAGGAATTTACCCATTTTCACTCTTTGCTCTCGTTGATCGAGGAAAGAGGTGAGTAGCCCCAATGCCAGCCCCTGGACCCCGATCTCCCTCAGGCGAGATGTTAAAACTGAGGGAGAAAGGGTGTCGAAGGCAGCCGTGAGGTCTAGAAGGATCAGGAGGGAGGTCTGTCCCCCATCAACTCGCGTGCGGATATTATCCAGCATTATGGTGAGGGCCGACTCGGTGCTATGTTCCCTCCTGAAGCCATGCTGTGAGTGGTCCAGACAGCCCGAGCTTTCCATAGATGAGACTTAATAAGAGTATAATGTAGTGCTTCCAATTGCAATGATGGTGTTTGCACAAAGTATAATTGTATTGCTTCGCACTCCTAGATAATAGAAAATACCACCCTCTCACAGGGAGGCGCAAACAAGACAAATCAATAAAAACAACTCAACACCACCTGGAAAGGGATTTCACTTTTATAAAAGTAGACACATCAAAGACTGTATTCAGAATAATGCTTGGGGTTTTATTTGTGCAATACTCTAACAAAAAGGCTTTCCCAGATGTCAATATATATATTAACTTGCCTCCCCTTCTGGAAAGGAATTTTGAGCCGCACACAAGAACTTCATTTTGCCATTTTTAATAAAGGATTGAAACAGCATGTGGCAATGTCCTGACGCGTTTCGTTCAGCCGTGGAACTTTTTCAAAGGAATGCCTTACACCATCGACATGCCGTTTTTGCTCCCAGGTCCATTGTTGTTAATTGAATCCTTTCCTCTGATGGAGTTTTATGGGGAAACCACTTCCTTGGATGACGAATTGCCGTATGGGACCTGTGGTGCAGAACGATGTCGCATTTTCTTCCCTCCAGTGGGTGGTGTAGTTAGAATGCTGGTCAAAGTATGCAATGATCCCTGGCTAAAGTTCTCCCGTGTCAGTCCACTTTCAGAGCTGACACAGGTACAAAACCGAGGCCAGTCCTCGGGGGCACCGCATTCTCCTGGGTCGTTTTACCGATTCCAAACAAGAAGGTTCATGCCGGAGAGTGATGGCGCTCTTGTGGCGGTGCTAAGCTCGTCGCCAGAACCAAGCCGATAATACATATTAACTTGCCTCCCCTTCTGGAAAGGTATTTTGAGCCGCACATAAGAACTTCATTTTGCCGTTTTTAATAAAGGATTGAAACAGCATGTGGCAATGTCCTGACGCGTTTCGTTCAGCCGTGGAACTTTTTCAAAGGAATGCCTTACACTATCGAAATGCCGTTTCTGCTCCCAGGTCCATTGTTGGTAATTGAATCCATTTCCTCTGATGGAGTTTTATGGGGAAACCACTTCCTTGGATGACGAATTGCCTTATGGGACCTGCTGGTCAAAGTATGCAATGATCCCTGGCTAAAGTTCTCCCGTGTCAGTCCACTTTCAGAGCTGACACAGGTCCAAAACCGAGGCCAGTCCTCGGGGGCACCGCATTCTCCTGGGTCGTTTTACCGATTCCAAACAAGACAAATCAATAAAAGCAACTCAACACCACCTGGAAAGGGATTTCACTTTTATAAAAGTAGACACAACAAAGACTGTATTCAGAATAATGCTTGGGTTTTTTTTTGTGCAATACTCTAACAAAAAGGCTTTCCCAGATGTCAAATGAACAACATTCAAATGTATATATATATATATATATATATATATATATATATATATATATATGTATATATATATGTATATATATATATATATATATATATATATATATATATATATATATATATATATATATATATATATATATATATATATATATATATATATATATATATATATATAAGGTGCAAATTATTCTTTTTATTTAGTTGTTAGCCCAGCACCAGTCCGCCATGACGCGTTTCGGCTAAAGATGATAGCTTTGATCACATGACATATATGTACAAGCAATACCAACACAAAATGAAGTACAAGCAGATTATACTGGACGTCCTGCAAGAAATCATAAAGATATATACACTAAATACACAAGATGATTACAACCACTGAAGACTTGGATGTGCACACAGACACTCACACATCACAATGAAAACACCTCAGATGATTATAATCACGGGAGACATGGACGTGCATGCAGACTCACTCACACATCACAAAGTCAATACTCAAAAACAACCACCTCAGCGGCTACAAACACTGCATCTTAGCATACTCCAGACTGGGGGATTCACAGCCGGGGTTAAGAGCTTCAGCAAACCAGTGTTCTGCCGAAGTAGACGCATCCATCCTCATTTGTACTCCAAACAAATCCCAGTTTTATAATCTCAAAACACACTAGAAGGTTGCGAGAGGCCCTCCTCCACGCCAAGGAAACTTACTGGAATTGGCCACTTCCAAAGAAAAAAGAGTTCTCAAGTTCCTTCTGCACTTTCACAGCCTCTTTCCAGCCTTTGTCATAATGAAGCTTACAAAGGTCTCCAGCAGTACATTCAGTAATCTCCGAAAGCACAGAAACAAAACAACCTTGAACGTGAATAACCCAAACAACTTGAGTAATCTGGGGCCTGCCTGTGTGCGCAAAAAGCTCAAGCAACACAGAGTTATAATTGAAGATGACATGACGGCATGTTAAAGCCAATAGTAAGAACCTCATATTACTTTCCGATGTACAACATAATGCACATTGGAGCACCACTGCTCATAACACTGCACTCCGAGACCAAGAAGTTCATTCCACCTCTATCTCTCTCTCTCTCTCTCTCTCTCTCTCTCTCTCTCTCTCTCTCTCATGCTTTCAAATGTGCATTCCATATGTTCTGTTCCTGGCAAGGCTGTTCTACTCTGTGAAAGCACCCACTCTAAAACTACAAAGAGACAAGCACAAAATCTTCAAAGAAACGTGCACATGCAGGACATTCAAGATAGGATGAAGTAAAACACAAAAGGTTAATTACAACAATGGTAGTCAAAGGTCACCACAGGTGCGCAACACCCATTGGCCTCAAAGTGCTTCAGCCCCCCCCGTCGTGTGTGGCAGCCCGGGACGAGACACATCCCGAGTCCGCTCACAGCCGCATCCGAGCACTTCACAGGTCTGTAAAAGAGCTTGTACATGTTAATGGGGCTTTGTTGTTGTTTCACACCTTCTAAGAGCTCCTGCAGCTTGACTCTGCCGATTGCCTAAAGATTCAGCCCCCCAAAAAAAATTCTTAGCCCCCCCACCCCCTTGAAATTGGACTCTAGTTGCACCTCTGGGTCACCATGTGGTGTCAAAACAAAGGTGTGTCTCGAGCACTACAATAATGTCCGCACAAGTTTTCTTACCATTGAGTGATGTGTGGAGAGCATTTTGTTATGATGGAATGTGGTTTCGCACATGTGATTTCTCAAACAACCTTTTGAATGTCCTTGGAAGTTAGCAATGGTCCAAAATGGGTAGATGTGTCAGTTTTTGAGAAGTTTGCACTTATTAAGTAGTGATGACATTTTCTATTTCAGTACAAATGTTCTTAGCTTCAGAGTAGATGTTTCTCTGATATTATAATTATAAGTGAATCTCCATTTTTATAGCGACCTCTGGTTTATTTTTTCTTCAATACATATTGTTCTTAGCATTCCATTTTTGTATTTAAGCAAATAATTGTCTTCTTTTTAAAATTAAGTTGTTGCTATTATGTACTTTTCTAATGGCCAATGATCTAACTCTTTATACATCTGTTTGTCTACCTCTGTGCTCCTTATTTATGTATGTCAGTGTATGTGAAAGATGGTTAGAGTTTATTTTCTTGGGCACAAATTCATGTTTTGTGCCAGACACCATGCTAAGAATGTAGGTGTCAAATTGATTTAAGTTTGAAATGAGTTTCACTAACTTGGGTTGGTGAAAGAGGAATCAGTTACTACCTGTCCTTTCCTCTGTTAGTACATTTGTCCATCCCCACTTTATGGTTATCCACTATGTTGGCAATGATATAGGACACTTAACTGAAATTAGATTGAAATTGAGATGAAGGTGATGTGTTCCATTTTAATATCTATATTGCCTAACATACAGTTTGTGTGCTCAAGTGTTTGTCTGAGAGAAGAGTGGAAGTGGTCTACTGAATATGCTGCTAACTTTGAAAAGACTTAAAGATATGTGAACAAGGCAGTGCCAGCATTCCTTTGTGGTGATCATACAATGTCTTCAGTCTTTCATTTAAATATACTATACGGTAACCCAGCACTGTATCGTCTTAATGATGTACTTTTTTCAATCTATGGAAACCATATTTTCAACAAAAAAAATGTTGCTTGATAAACAAATATGAATACGAAACTAATAAAAACACAAAGGCCCTTTTAAGAACTATCCTATATTTTATGTACTTATATTTTGTCATATATAAGGTTTTTTCTTTATTTCTAGAAGTACTGGAGTACTTTCTAAATACTTTTGAGAGTACTGTGGTACTCTGAAAATTCTTTTAATAATATATAAATCAATAAAACTAACTCTACAAAGTTTGCTAAACTGCCTAATTTCTTCCAATACATTAAAAATGTTATAAGCTATATTTCAAGTTAACGCACAAAACAAAGTGTGATCTAAACAGTCAAATGTCAATGTCAAAAAAAGAAATATGTCTGAAAGGTTTCTTGGCGATTCATCAAAAGGTAACAAAGTTATTACCGATCATACCTCTGACTGCCACTCTGTAATATCTACTTCTATCAATAGAGATAGAGATAGATATATAGATATAGATACATCTGTTACAGAGTGGCAATAGCCACTCTGTAGTTGCATTTAGTAATCCCAGGTATAGACATTCCTCAGATTTTTGCTTGCTAATAACTTTATCCCCATTTGACAAAATTCCACAAACTTTTCCAGGCCTATAGCTTTTTACACATTGGCAGATGACAGAACGTTTCGTAGTGATTGGTCAAGGGGGTGCAAAGAAAGAAAGGGGGCCCCAAAATGCTTTTTTTCTGCAGGCATTATCCCTAGACTTCTAGGTCAAACATTGTGCAAAAACAGCAGAATGGATTAGAATGGAATTTGGCTAGAATATAGATCATGGTGTATAGAGGATCCTTTTTGGTAATACAGGTAAGTAGGGTAAGTATTTCAAAGTTAAAAGGCATTTAATTCAGTTATATCTGTTGCTGCGGTAGCTTCGCAATCTTTTGCAGTATTTCTCAAAAGTACCACACTACACAGTGATGACAAGGCATTATATGGTTGGCTAATGATTGCCTTTACAACAGTTTAAGGCATCCATGTTGCTTTAAGTACATTTTGGCTGTGTTCAAGGTATGGCCTTAGATATAAGTAAGTATTATGTTTTATACTTTTTCCCTCCCTATTACTTACTTTATTAAAGTGGTAATGCATGGGGAAATGTATTTAAAAGTGTCTATATTTTTTTTAATGTACAGAGTACCGCAGTACTTTCCAAAAAGTACTGTGGTGCTTAAAAGAAAAACAAATATGTTAAAAAAAATTAATACACTGTACTCACTACATTTTACACATATAGCGTACAACAGTGTATTTTATTATGTTTACATATTTAATTCTTTACAAAAAAATCTACTGAGTACCATAGTAATAGGTACAAATTATCGCCTTACTAGTAAAACAAATCTGTAGTTCACCCTAAAGTGCTGTAAAATATATAGAAAAATATAAATATTTTTTTTACCAACTCCGCCACTCAACTGTACAACACTACATTCAATGCCATTCCACTGTATGTCACTACACTCTACCACACTCCAGTCCACTGTACTGTACACCACTCTACAGTATACTATTACACTCTATGCCACTACAATGTACGCCACTCCAGTCATGTCACTCCAATATATCCCACTCCACTGTACCCCAATCCACTGTACGCTATTCCACTGTATGCTATTCTACCGTTCGCAACTACACTCTACACCACTCCACTTTATGCTATTCTTCTCTACCCAACTTCACTTATGCTGATCCACTGTAGGCCACTCCACTTTATGCCTCTCCACTGTATGGCACGCCACTGTACTCCTCTCCACTGTATGCAACTCCACTCTACGATTCTCCACTGTATGATGTTGTATCCAATGCCACTCAACTCTACGCCACTCTAGTCTATGCTACTTCCCTGTACAACACACCACTGTACATTACTCCACTGCATGCTATTTTACTGTATGTCACTCTACTATACTGTACTTCACTTCGGGCTATTTCAGTGTATGGTACTCTACTGTACGCTATTACTCTATATGCTACTGTACTCTACACTATTCTGCACTACTACACTGTACTCCACTCTATGGCACTCTACTCTAAGCCCCTCCGCTATATGTTATTTCACTGTACGCCACTCTCCACTGTGCTCTATTCCACTGTATGCCATCCATTGTACCAAACTCCACTCTAAGCCACTCCACTCTACACCACTCCACTGTATGCTATTACACTGTACGCCATGCCACGCTACTCCACTCTGCTTCACTTCACCGTTTGCCACTACATTCTATGCCACTCCACCCTATGCTATTTCACTGTATGTCACTCCATCTATGCACTACACTGTATGCTATTACACTGTACACCACTCCAGTCTATGCCACTCCAATGTACGTCGCTCCACTCTAACCTGCTCCACTCTAGGCTATTCCACTATGCACCACTGCACTCTATTTTATTCCACTGTATGGCACTCCACTCTACACCACTATACTCAATGGTATTCCACTCTACAAACTCCACCCTTTGCTACACCACTGTATGCCAATTTTTGAAATAGTCTTCAGAGCACTACCACAAAAAGAAAGTATCAAGGTCCGTATTCTCAGTGGGTCCTTTTAGTTGTGTTCAACAGCACATCTTGATATATGCAAATATGCCAAAGGATAGTTCCATATTCTTTATTTCCAAAATTCAACTTGAACAACAGCTGACACGTGTTTCGTTGTGAAATGACTTTTTCAAGGCTTGGAGAGACAGTCCTGAGGAATTAGTCACAGCGTGGTAATGAGTTATATATCTCTTCAGTGAATACAAATTCAGTCCACTGGGCCATAGATGCGCACAAGTCTTAGTTTAAGAGATAGTGTCTTCAATCTGTGGAAGAGTGTGAAGTTTTTGAAGCCAGGACCTTGATAAGTCACTAGCCCTGGAACTTGCAAGAAAAGAAGCGTCCATCCGTCCCAAAGCGCAAACATCTCTAATGTATGCCACTCCACACTACAGCAGTCCACTCTACGCAACTCCACTCTTCGCTGTCCTACTCAATGGCACTCCACTCCACTCTACACTATTACACTGTACACCACTACACTCTATCCCATTCCTCTCTACCCCACACCACAACACTCCACGCTATTCCGCTCTATGCTACTGTACTTTTTGCTACTCCACTATTCAGCACTCTAGTACATCACTCCACTGTGCACCACTCCACTCTATGCTACTTCGCTCCACGCTATTAAACTGTACGTCACTCCACTCTACTCTATTATACTCTTCTCAGTGGATTGAACTCGGTAGCCACACTACATTACCTATAACTCGCCACTTTGCCATGTACTGTGTTCCCATAAATAATGTGATTTGTGATCTCACAACGTTTATTTTGAATGCAATATGATATAAAAGGGTATAAGCACTGCTTGGAGAAGGCAAAAAATGGAGTGTGGCTATTGAGTTGAATACACTGCGTATGAAGGTGCACAACATATAATAATTTGAAGATTTTTCATAAATTATAAATCAAAGTACATGTATGATTTCTAATTTTTGTGTACTTTAAGTTTGGTTTGTATCTAAAGAATAAATAAAGTTATATATATATATATATATATATATATATATATATATATATATATATATATATATATATATATATATATATATATATATATATATATATATATATATATATATATATATATATATATATATATATATATATATATATATATATATGTATATCTTGCACGAAAAGGAAAACCAGCACTCCGCTCGTTGAATGCAGTTGAAATTTATTCAAACACTGTTACAGCCTACGCGTTTCGAACCAGATGGTTCCTTCTCACGGCAGTGTTACACAGTTGTCCTACTTTACTTTCAATTATTTATATTTTTGTGCATCTAAAAGTGCATTGTGGGACATGCAGTTTAGAGCTTATTTTACAAAATTATTCATAACATTTATATCATGTTGTTACATATATGCATTCTCATGCATTTGAAATATTCACGGCTGAGTGCCCTCCATTGGATAAATGTCCAGTTAGCACTTAGATTGTGTGTCTCGGCAGTGTACTCGACTGTGCACATGGATGGAGCTTATTCCTCCGTTAAAGCTACTGTGGTTAATAACTGGTTTGGCTGTGCTGACAGTTTATATTACTCAGGCTGAGTGCCCTTGCCACTGACTTTGATTAGACACCAAAATGTGCATATACACTGATTAAGAAAAGAGCAAAAAGTTTTTTGATCATAGATTATCTCCCAATGTTGGTTGAATTATTAATTGTTCTAAGGCAGATTGGAGAGTACATGTGTTTAGAGATGAAAGTAAAGTTCTTCATCCCCATTCAATCCTATCGGTTGTCTCGTTTTGAAACGCATGATCAGTTTCGATTCTAATCTTCTTAAGTTTAATTTCCTGTTGCCACCACGTTCGTGCTGTTGAATCATGGCCAAGCCAAAAAATTGAATGTCCTTCCATGTTTTGTTGTTATGAGTTGTCAAATGTTTGGCCATAGCATAGGTGAGGTCTTTGTTTAATATAAACTGTCAGCACAGCCAAACCAGTGGAGGGCACTCAGCCGTGAACATTTCAAATACATGAGAATGCATATATGTTACATAATGATATAAATGTTATGAATAATTTTGTAAAATAAGCTCTAAACTGCATGTCCCACAATGCACTTTTAGATGCACAAAAATATAAATAATTGAAAGTAAAGTAGGACAACTGTGTAACACTGCCGTGAGAAGGAACCATCTGGTTCGAAACGCGTAGGCTGTAACAGTGTTTGAATAAATTTCAACTGCATTCAACGAGCGGAGTGCTGGTTTTCCTTTACGTGCAAGATTAAACACGGGACCCGGTCCTGGCCTCAAATCCAGCACCGACTTGCTAAGTTGTTCCCTCTGCGACAGGACCGTTTGTGAATGATATATATATATATATATATATATATATATATATATATATATATATATATATATATATACATGCACACATATGTACATATATGTGTGATTGTATGTATATATACTATATATGAGTATCTATCCCTAGCCCCTTTTTCACAATAGTTTACTCCCAAAGTGCAATTTTTTGAACGCTTTTTTGTCTGATATTTCCGAGCGATATTTTCAAGTAGCCCTTTTGCCCATTTAGACATGTAAGGGCACTCCTTGCCCTCCCCAACTCCATTCTTTTCCAAATGTGTTATCGCTACCATGTTGGGAGGTAAATGGCGACAGTCCCTCTGCTGCTCTGGGGTCAGGGTAGGGAAGAGTTTGATACTCTCTACTGATCCATCCTCCTCTTTGAATGACAACGGTCAGGAAGAGGTTCACTCTACTCTTCTTCCCCATCATCTGTCGCCATCAGCATGGTGACCTCAGACCTCTCATAGTGGGGTTTTGTCATGTAGTTCCTAACAATCCATATGACCTGCACATTGTTTGGGCAACATAAACTAAGGGTTAGGTGTCAAGACTGATTCCGGACACCCCCCCAGGATATGTTGGCCTATAGACCAGCTAGCTCACAGTGCCACCATAACCCCACTAATCTACCAGGGAGCGAACGTTTTTCTGGCAACCACTGAACATGACAAGCCTGACCCCTCAGGGATCTTGGAAACAGTACAGAACCTTTCGCTCAGTCACTTGTGCTTACTTGTTCGTATAGAAATATACAGAATACACAGTTTGTAATATTTATTGAACCAACGTTATTCTTGCATAAAATATGTGTGCTGCAATGATTAGTAGACAGAAGCAGATAAATGTGATTACAAGTAGCAAAAGCGTAATTGTAGGTATAGTTCTACCATGGTGCTAAACAATGTATATATGCAGGCATATAAACAAGGCAGTAATTGAGCGTACTCCTACTATGTGAACCCTACTCTAAGTGTACCTAGAGTGGGTGTAGGTGTGGAACTAAGAATCCCCCAAGAGACGATCCAACCTCTGAACTCGATAATAAAACAGTTTGAGGTGGTTGAGATGGAACACCTCAAGGGATTTCTGAGGGTATTCGGATCCCCCAGGAAAGTGGACTCCCTCTTCCTCACCACCTCATAAGGGCCAGTCCAGCAATCCTGGAGCGCACATGGCTGTTTTGGCTCCATCGCCTACACTTTCTGCCTATGGTGGAATTCCACAGTGGTAGCTGTTGGTCACACCATTGCTTCATTACCCCCTGGTTAGTCTCCAAGCTCTCAGAAGTCTTTTCCAAAACTTGGCCATCTGGTTCCTGAGGGCTAGCATTGATCAGACTGAGAAGCCCCCTTACTGGATGACCATACGTAAGTTTAAATGGAGTAAAGCCCACTCCCTTCTGTGGCACTTCTCTATAAGCAAAGAGCAAACGTGGTAAGAGGACATCTCACTTCTGCCTCGTGGGCTCAGCCATGCCCATATTCATGTCCTTAAGAGTCTTGCTAAGTCCTCCAACAAGCCTGTTTGTTTGTGGATGGTAGGGTGTGGAGCACTTATAAGTAACCCCACACTTCTTCCTCACAAACTTCATGTATGCTGTGTCAGGAAAAGGCAGGCATAGGCACCTTCAAGTTTCATATGCAGGCTCAGAGAACCCCCAATAAAAGTCAACAGTAATACAATGTTATTATCTCTATATGCACATACGAAGTTCAGTACAACTCCAATGGTCTATTGCGAACAGCTCAATCAATCATTAGGGGAAGTGACTATAAGTAGAGTACTTGTATGTAGACTGACATGCGTAATTTCATTCAGCTGTGAAGTCAGTTATGTTCTCGAGTGGTGCTGAAGAAGTGAGGATGTGGGCTGCCGGTTTTGGTAGCATTTGCATGTTGTCCAGTAAAAGGAACTGTGGATTTTGGTGGCTATAGGAGTTCTGCCTTTTCTGTCGCTCTAAAGTTTCCTGTAAAATGACAAAGGGAGGATTTCTCTGGTTGTTGGATACACACCAGCTAGTGTGTTTTGATTTTCTGCAGCGCAAGGAGCACATTAATTATTTGAATTCATTTCTTCTTCCTGGAAGTCTCATGACCTTTTGCATTCTACAAGCCTGTTGCTAGTAACAGCTGTTTCGCTGTAATTCTTATCGTGTTTGGCAAAGTGTGCTGGGGTTCTGACATTATACAGAGACGTGACTATTTGGTTTTTTACTTTAAGGATGTTGCGCAGCTTGTTATACTTCCTGCTTTTTTCCTAAACTCCTAAAATACAAGACTGGTTCTTCTATTTTTGTAAGAGAACTTTTTTCCTGGTAACATTTAAACTTGAGAGATAAATGAACACTTTGCGATTAACCTTTTCTTTTGTGAGTAACTATCATTTACCTAAAGGATATTTTCTTCAGTGATTTTGGTTCATTTGCTGCATATTTCCCATTTCAGAAAACAAAGGATTTTCTGCTTCTAATGTTTGGTGACAATATTTGGTTCGTTGCTGAGAATATTCATCATTGACAAACATACATGGGATTTACAGTGTTTGTATAGTACGTATGAATTTCTATGTTGCACAAGGCCTGACTTACACTAGTATCACACAGGTTTGAATGAGGATTTTTGAGTTTACTTGTGATTCATTTGCATTTGGGAATTTTTGTGCATATCAGCAAGGAAGGATATATGAGACTGAACATGGTGTATAAGAAAAGTCATTGGTTCCAAAAGGCAGCACCGCATATGATTGAAACTTTTCATAGCAACACTATATATATATAAGTTATCTTCTAATAGCAATGAGAGTGGAGACCTTAATTGTCTTTATCTTTTCCTTATAGGTCTATTGGTAGTATTGAAGTGTGGACCCAATCTGAGTATCGCTCTGACCCTGAGGAGCTTGTATGCATACATAGTTGTAACTTGACACACGGACATGAAGTTGGTGCCCCTGTATGATGCCACTTCTTTGGGAAAAAAGGGGGTGGTGATGGACGGAGCATCTGAATCACTCAAACACTCACACTGAGTCAAAAGATCTGGGTTTAATCCATCACCGTTCTTTAGCCCACTCTGCCACCCCAGTTCAGACATGGCTATATGCAAATCAGTCTGACCCTGTGCCTCATGGGAACAGTCCAGCCCGAACTGCCAAGCCATGTCTTCCCTGGACCGGAAACAAGCTTCTGAGGACCAGTTTCTGGTTGATCAGCCATCATCAGCCATGCTGGACTGTTCCCCTTTTGTACCGCTTTTGGCCACCATAAGTGTGGCAGGGTATGCTCTGACGTGAGTCCCTTGCTCACTTTGCCACTGAATTCAAGCAAGCCGGGCTGAAGACGGCTGGAATGCCAGAAACCGGTCCTCGGAAGCTTGTTTCCGGTCCAGGGAAGACATGGCTTGGCAGTTCGGGCTGGACTGTTCCCATGAGGCACAGGGTCAGACTGATTTGCATATGGAAGTCATAGAAATATTTAATCTAGAATAGATCTGCTCTGTGCCGCATTGGTAGCAGCTGTCATTACATGATACAATCATAGCTACTACCATCACAACCTGCACCACATACAAATGTGTGCCCATCTGACAATCAGGGAAAGTGATGTCTGGCAACCAGGTCATAGGTGTAATGTGGCAAAACAACACCTGTATTGACTTGCTACTCTGGTGCCTCTGGTGTCAGCCCCCTTCTCTGCTAGTGGCAAGGTGATTGTCAGGGACCAAAGCGCACCAGCATACTGGTGCCACACAGGTGCCCCTGGTGCCAGCCCCCTCCCTGCTAGTGGCAAGGTGAGTGTCAGGGACCAAAGCCCACCAGCATACAGGTGCCCCTGGTGTCAGCCCCCCTCCCTGCTAGTAGAAAGGTTAGTATCAGGGACCAAAGCCCACAAGCATACAGATGCCCCTGGTGTCAGCCCCCCTCCCTGCTAGTGGCAAGGTGAGTATCAGGGACCAACACCCACCAGCATACAGGTGCCCCTGGTGTCAGCCCCCTCCCTGCTAGTGGCAAGGTGGGTGTCAGGGACCAAAGCCCACCAGCATACTGGTGCCACATAAGTAATCGTGGTTGAACCACATGACAGGCAGAGTCAACAGTAGTTGGCAAAGCACCATCCAATCCATGTGCTAATTAAGTTGGCATTGTGTGGATCACACACACAGCAATGTACAAAAGCACATACTGCCATGTGACCATCACAAATACATGAATAACAATAGATGTGCCTAATGTGGCAGCAAATATAGTGGATAGAATACACTGACAGCACTGCATGGCCAGTGAGCAGTCAGGCAACAAAAAACAAAACACAATCACACATATCTGATTGCCCCAGCATGTGAATACACAACACAAGTCATCACACTGCATATATCACAACACACACAGCCAGTGTAACTGTAGCTCTTCAAACACACATACAGCACTGACCACAACCACAGCGGAACAACAAAGTAAAACACAGATACAAACAACTTGACTAGAGGAATGTGATGTTTAAACACATGCACTGCACATGTGCAACCATGCCTGCAAGCAGGTGCCTTACAATGATACCCATATGCATGTTAAAGTGTCCTGAGTGGCACAATGGACCAGTACACCGAGCAGCCACTCACAGAACCACTTCACACTATGAAGTAATGGTGAGGGTCACACATTGTGAAAGCATGGGGTGGAACACATGCAACTGAAGTGGTGTATACATCAGGATTGCACAGGTGATGATTGTACATCCAAAAACACATAAACCAGTCATTCACAATGTGAACACATCATAACCAGACATAGGGGATGCCATGAATACCCACAGCAAACACTGCATCAGCAAAGAAAACCAGATAAGTGACAGCAAGGCAGGGGAAAAATCCACCAACATGTCAGTCAAACTGAGTGGGACAGCACAAGTAGCTCCCGATTACATGACACACGTGCCTCAACAACTCAGACTTTGCAGTCACACACTGCACGCTCTCAAGGGACAGCAAAAACAGGAATGTGTCCACAAGAAGTGCAAGGACACACTGCCCAACTTCAAACTCATCCATGTGCAAACATTTAGAGGCACTTGTCAGACCAAATAAACAAACAGTCAATGCATACCAGGATCATACACGTGTGTATACGGCACGTTAAGTGCCACATACACATCAACAACACTGACAAGGACAGGCCAAACACACTGCCTGACTACTCAAGTGTGCACATACAAATATACCCATGTGAGTATGCAGACAGACCTACACAAGATTACAACACACACACTACTGTTCACACATCCAAACCCATCACACAGATAACACTAACCATGGTCACCCCGCAAGTCACACTGTGTGTACAATACTCCTTGGTTGTGGCATAGCCTCCTAACGTCACATGTGTACAATTGAAGGAATCGCAAGGTTATATGATGAGTGTAAGAGTACATCAACACAAACAAGCATAATTGCACTCCCAAGCCACATAGTTGATCCTAACAAAAGTGAGTTATGTCAGTCAAACTATTACAAACTTAATCAATGAAATAGCAATGTGGAAGTGCCATGCAGAGCATGTTGCACATTGAGCCATACACACCCATAAAACTGTTTAGTTCAGCAAGTGCACCTATGAAGTATACAACAGGAGTAACAGTTTTTATTGCAAAATAACATGATAGCCATCAAATTGCTAACAAAGGAAACACCATTGTCCAGTTCATAGTTCAAACAATGCACATGTGTGCATGAGAATATACACAGTGAATGTGCCACACAGTGCGCTGACATGTGAATCCAAATGCTACGGTGATACCAGAGCACCGTCCAGCAAAGCTGTGTGAGAGATGGGAATGTGGGAAGTATTTGGCATCAGACCTGGACTTTGAGGTGGAAGAGTGTCCAGCCCAGTGGTAGGACCTGACCTAGGAGACAGAGGACAAGCAGAGGCAGAGGCGGTAGTGGCTGGGCCATGCGGAGGGCTGAAAGGCCCGGGTGGCATGGTGGCACCTGGAGGCGTGCATAAGCTGCAGTGAGACAGGGTGGGTGAGGGAGAATGTGTAGGGCTGACTACACTTCTTAGGGATACGATATTTCAGAATTGTCTTGGGCTGACTGGGAAGTGGTGCGGGCACAACAGATACACCCTCCAACAAAGGAGTCACAGGTGCAGGCGTCTGTCCCTGTGGGGATTTGACGGATTTGGACTTAGCCTTGGTGTTGGCCTGACTTTTGCTCCCGATCCCCTGTAGTCCTGTTGCTCCCGGCACATTGCTCTCCTGACTAAGCCTCACAGGGGTGTTGGTGGGAGGGGAGGTTTGTCGTGAGGGTGTCTTAGGTAGCTGTTGTTGCTTCGCCTTCCCAGGCACCTGCACCACAGCAGGTATGGCAACTGTCTTTGTGTCTTTAGCAGCAGTTTTCTGGATGGGAGGGTCCTGTGCTGGGTGTGATGTCTTGGAACGTGAGCTAGAGGCCTGCTTCTTTGCCTAATGCCCCAGAGTCTCTTCTGAAGGGCTTGTTTCTTTGTCTCCCTGTCTGCCTGTGTCCAGTTTAGGGGATGGTGTTTGTGGTCTGCCACACTTGGGGTGGTGCTGTCGTGGGCTGTGTCTCACCAACTTGGGGCCTGAGGGCTCTGTTGTGTGTTCACTCTCCACAGGTGTTGCCACTGGAAGGGCGCTTGTTGAAGGGACAGGAGCCGGACTTTGAGGCCATGACAGCTGAACGGCAGCAGTCACGGCCGAGGACAAACCCTGGAGAGTCCTGTGTAGCCCACCCACGTCCGAATTAATGGCCTCCATGAATGCCAGAACTTCTCCCAACTTCTTGTCCTGATCCTGGTATGCATTTAGTAGAGCTGTCTGCCCCCCACACAACCGCCGCAAGAGGTCTACAGCTTCAACACAGAGGGCAGCAGGGGACACTGGGGCAGGGGGCAGCAGTGCCTAGGGTGAATGTGACTCTACCCTTGACAGCCCTGCGTGCACGGAATGCACTAGTCGTAGTAGGCGGGATGGTGGGCACTAGCCGATGTGTTGTGGATGTAGATTTTGCATTGTCACTCCCTGTGGCCAGCATTGCTGCAGACTCCCCACTGGGGTCATCGAATGTAGATGTTCGGCTTTCTGGTCGTGATTCTTCATGGACACTCCTGTCCCCCTCCGAGGCGCTGGACACCTCCGTGTCAGGGACCTCATATGACTCATGCATGCCAGATGCTTCAGCACTGGTGTCCGTCTCATTGCCTCCTGTGCACTCAGTAGATTCTGCAATGGACAGAGACATAGGTTTAGTACAGTGCAAGAGACACAAAGAACGTATGCATGCACAACACCAAAGTACATAATGACAACACCATGTTGCACAACACTCTGTGCAGTGTGAATCTGTAACAACAATGCTAGGTACAGAGGCTGATGCAAACATGCATTGTTGACAGCAGGGTCCCATGTGACGTACACACAGGCACACATACTGGCCTTGCTCCCTATGAACCCAACAAGGACATCCCTGTAGGCAAACCCATGTGCCTGTATGTGATACAGGCATACAACACAGCCTGTTGCCCCCGTCACATATGCAGTCACTGTAAGGAGACAACACAAATGCTAGTTATTTCATCTTACATTGTACCAGAGCTAATGTACAAGTAATCACAAAAACATTTGCACGTTGTTGTCAGAAGTGTAGGTCACACCATTTCAAATTCCTGCAAGGGAAAGATCGTCAAATGCACACTTACATGTTGCACATTGCTGTAGACTGCCTGATGATGTCGTTAACACCCACAATGCACAACATGTCATAATGCTACATGTCATGACGCAACATCAAGTGCCATTGTACCTTAAACATTTGGATTCACATCCATGGTAGTAACATGACACCTGTACTCCACACATAGACCACTGAGTAGTAATCTCATCGGAATTGACACATCAACGACAACAGAAGTGGCTCACGGATGCCATTCATGCAGTCAGTCAGTCACACACGAAGTCAGTCTTCTCAGAATACTCAGACCAAAAATATCCTGCTAATGGGCCCTCAAACGTCCATACAGTTCTGGCTGTGTCACAGACAAGATGCGGGACATAATTGGAATCAAGTTCCGTCGCGCCAGCCTGCCTGTTCGCGATGCCAGCCGCAACGTCGTCTCTCCCATGGTCTTGCTGTGATGGGAGATATCATTCCACCTCTTATGGCAGTGTGTGTGCCGTCTGTTGGATACACAGAGGGCCCGCACCTTCCGTGCAATGTCCTTCCATGCGGCCTTACTTTGGTTGACCTTCAACTGCAGGCATGGGAGACAAGAAAAGGAAGTATCAGTCACCTTGTGTAAATCCACACCGTGTGTCAGTACAGGAGAACAGAAATGCATGCCACACGAAGAGTCACATCCTCATCACAGGCCATAGAGCATTACACATTGTACATTTGCATGACATCACTGCATACATATGTACGTTTGAAGCAGGACACAGGGCATGGCCATCACCTACACAGGCACAATGGCAGCACTGAAAGCTATGTGCAGTAGGCACCAATCGGTGATACAGTCTGTGAGTGAGCAATACATGTAAAACAGTGCAAAAGATGTGTTGTACCTGAGTGACTGTGTCAACCACTCCCCCACACCCCAATGCCCTTGGCATGGTGATGCCTCACTGCCTCGTGTATGACACATTTCTTGACATAGTCACCATGCCCTTATCAAAATGTCAATATCTTTATTGTGCAATACTCAGTCCTATGATGGCTCTTTGGGTAATAGGTGTGTGGAGTTGCAACTTACAGAACTGGGTTACAGTCAAGCATAGGACTGTTGAACATGCTGCACACCTAAACATCATGCACTATAGCATTTCACAACACACATCATCCATTGGCCTATTACAGTATACATATGAACATCCACTAGTGAGTTTGTCACGTGTGAGTGGACAATAACATCACATGGTACAGTCAGAGTAAGTCCTGACTTGGACTGTATCAAAACAACATTTGTCCGTGTGCCAGCTTTGAAAAATGCCCTGTCAGCTATGTTGCATAATGAGGCTGCAAACATCATTTACATTATATTGCATTGCCTGGCAGTCTGACCCAGATTTACAATAGCTAATCTCACAACAACGTGTTCATTGCTGTAGTGCAGGAATGGGTGGAGAGCTATACAAATTACCTCCTCAGCACATGTCCCACTGTAATTCACATGGCCCTGTATGGAGCATGCAATAATAACTATGTAGATACCTGCACATGAACTTGCACTCACAGGCACATACTAGTGCACAGGAGCAACAAGGTGGCATTCTGAGCAGTATCACACTTGTATTTAGTCACACTTACCAGTACTCCTGGCACATCAAAATGCCACCCATACTGTCCAAGGACCTCGTCCACCAGAACCTCAAGCTCCTCGTGGTGAAGGGATTGGCCCTGACTTTCTCCGTCCTCGACATCACAGTATCCAGGAATCTGGAAAACAAGCAGTTGCTGTGGAGTAATGGTAGTCACCAGTGTCTGAAGGCATGTGAGATCTGTTGGGCTAATCAACAAACGGAGGAACCGGGATGGCTATATTTTACGGGGTCCAGTGTGCAAGCCCTGAGACTATGTAAACAAAAAAAGGGTACACTTTTCCCCAGAGAGACGAAAATTGAAGGACCAAGCAATTGTTAGAGGCCCCAGTTGTGGTGTAAAAGGGAGGGAAATCTCCCTTTCGGAACTAAAACCCTCACACACCCAGCGAGCTAGGTGTTATGCTTCATCATCTGGGTTTTGCTCCTCGCAGAGCAAGGGTAGTGGCCGGTGACTGGGGGCAGGTCCCATAGAGTTCTTTGGGCATTCATTTCCCTCTTTTTAGGTCTTGTGTGTACCAGGTTGTCTTTTAAGTTTGCTGTGCTCTTGAACGCAAACCTGGGATGGGGGATAGCTAGGTCGCCTGAGTTGACTATGCCCCAATGTTTATTGATGGTCTTTAAGTGATGAATTCCTTGTAAAGGACGTCACACAGGTTATTGTGTCAGTCGGTTCCTTGAATTTAGTCTCCAGTAACGCCTCTCTGGCTTGTGTTGTAGTTGCTGGGCCTCGATTTTATAGTCTGACATACTAGAGCAGTTCCTCCGGATTCTGAGGAACTGTCCGAATGGTAGATTATCCCTAAGTGATTTGGGATGATGGCTTTCATAGAGGAGGAGACTGCTCCTGTCCGTTTCTTTCCTATGCAGGTTGGTACTCTCAGAGAGCCACATCCTCAAGTCAAGAAAGGGGATGTTAGAGTCTGAAATAGTACTCGTGAATTTCAAAAGGGGATTCTGTGTGTCTGTCCAGCCCCAGAAGGCTTCATATGTGTTGCAGTCGCCCTTCCATAGTATGAGAATGTCATCTATGTGCCTTCTCCATATAGTGAGATTATCTCTGTATGGATTGTTTGGACTCATAATGATAGTTTCTTCGAAGGTTGCCATGTTGGGTTCTCACAGACATTTATAGGCCCCTGGGGTTGTTACAGTGATAGTCAGCTACTGTAATTGGGCTGGCTGGCTGGCATCTTTCAAGTATGTCCAATGAGTAGACCCGCGTATGCGGAACAAGCCTACCGCGGTTTTCAAATATTGCATCACACCACCGCGATCGCGGGTCCCATTGGCTGCAATGGCATTGGCGGTGTCGCACCAGGGGTGCCAGGCGGTCGCTACCGCTATGTTGCATCTTACAAGTATATCCAATGAGCTGACCCCCAGATGCGGAGCACGCCTACCGCGTTTTTCAAATGTTGCATCACACCACCGCGATCGGCGGACCCATTGGCTGCAAAGGCATTGGGGGTGTCACACAGCGAAGGCCAGGCGGTCGCTACCGCTATGTTGCATTTTACAAGTATATCCAATGAGCTGACCCGCGGATGTGGAGCACGCCTATAACGGTTTTCAAATGTAGCATCACACTATCGCAATCGCCGGACCCATTGTCTTCAATGGCATTGGCGGTGTCACACAGCGGAGGCCAGGCGGTCACTACCACTATGTTGCATCGTACAAGTATATAAAATGCGCTGACCCGGGGATGCGGTGCACGCCTACCGCACATATGGACACTGTATGCACTAGCAATGTGACTCAGCGACTTTTCTTCTTAAATAAGATGGCACCACAGTGTCTTCTTGCAGTTGTTTCTCAATATGAATGCTAGTGTGACATACAACTCACTGATGCCTACACATGCCATGTGTGTGGGCAAAGTAAAATGCCTTGACATGCACTTACTCCTGTCAGCTATGACATGTGTGTGCATGTACATCTCTTGCTTCTGTCATATGGTACAATGATTACCATGTAATCACTGTGTGAGAGGGACAATCAGTCCACACACATGATTGCATGGACATATACTGCGGTCATTTTTATGTGCACATATCTGAATGATCTAGTACATGTGATCTGCTAACACACTCTGTGTACATTGTGGTGAACACTGGTGGTCTGTGCAAGTTGATCAGCAAGGTGTGGCCGGCACTGCAGCTACATGTTAGTCAGCAGTGAAGCTGTATCATACATCTGCTGTGTCACCTACTCTTAGGGATTGGTACACAAGATGCATTGGTGTGCCATTCACAACGTCCAAATCTGTTTTTGAGTTAGTCAGTATGTGCAACATGACCAGATATAAACCCATATGTGTACAATGTGTACCTGCATCTGGGTTGTCAATTCATGAATGGTTGAAGTCCCTTAATTGTTTGTGCTGCGTAAGTCAATATGTGATATGTTTGACACATGTCACAGCGTTATCTGATTTCATTATTCCTCTTCCTTTTCATATAGGCGACGACCAAATGTGCACCGTCCTTTCACAGTGCTGGCAGACATGGAGAATGTGGACGTCATCACGGAGTTCCATATTGATCGCGCAACACTGCAAGAGCTGTGTGCTCAGTTGGAGCCCCATCTGACACCTTAACGGACATATCCAACTGCCCCGTCCCCAACAGTGAAGCTCATGGCAGCCCTGCATTTTTGCTACAGGCTCTTTCCAATACATGGTTGCCATTGGTGGTGGTATGTCTCAAGGCACGTTCAGCATGGTGCTGTGGGAGGTTGTGTCTGCAATGATGCTGTACAAGGACCAATACATTAGATTCCCAAGTAGACAAGAAATGCCTGCTGTGAAGGCTGTTTTTTATGCCCTTGGCCGCATTCCTCATGTAGTGAGGTCCATTGACTGCACACACATTGGCCTTGTACCACCACAAGCACGTGAGCAGGTGTATAGGAACAGGAAGCACTACCATTCCATTAATGTGCAGGTGGTTTGCCAAGCTGATTTGATCATCAGCCATGTGTGTGCGAGATGTGCCGGCTCTGCCCATGACTCTTACATCCTGCGGAGCAGCGTGGTACCTCTGTTGATGGCAGATCTACATCAAGAGTGTGCATGGCTTGTAGGTGAGTAGACTGAGTCAAGTAATGTGCTGTGTGTGACATGTTGTTCTCTTCCACTGTTTGTATCACTAACTTTCTCTGTGTATGCTACACCTAGGTGACTCACCGTATCCCAACCGGCCTTGGCTGCTGAGCCCAATAAGGAATACAGGTACCCCAGGTGAAGTCAACTACAGCGAGGCACATGGTAGGCCATGCCGTGTGATTGAGCGCACCTTCGACCTGTTGAAGTCCCGATTCCGGTGCATGGACAAGAGTGGAGGTGCACTGTTGTATTCCCCACAGAAGGTGTGCCGGATACTAGTGGCATGCTGCATGCTCCACAACCTTGCAGTGTGCAAAACCATTCCACTCATCCTGGATGAGGATGAGAAGCAGATGCCCCCTCCTGCAAACCCACACACTTCCAGTGATGACGATAGTGGTGAAGAGGAAAATGGTGACCTGAGGCAACAGCTAATTGCCAACTACTTCCCTTGAATGTAAGTGACTTCGTAGGACAGGGAGATCTTGTGTTGACTTGGATGTCAGTGTGAAGGCATTGATGTTCTTGACTGCTGGCTGTTGTTGCATGTGAGATGATGGCTGATGTGTGTTGCACAGGGTATTTCTCTCCAGGTACTTCATGTGTATGTTGAGTTAATTATGCATTTCTATGTGTGCTTGTCTAAGTACCATTGATGACTATTGATGTGTTTCAGATACAATGGCATAACATGAGTAGTAAATGTCATTCTCTTGTGCCTTCCAGGTTCATTCACACTGTAAAGGTCTCTTCACATCCACTGCTGGTATTACGGTGGGCAAATAGGACCGCCGTGGACGTTGTTTCAGCTTTTCAGCACGTGCATGGCAGTGTTTCATGGATTCCGACCACGGCGGGTGTTTTCCCCCGTGGTGCACCATGATGGGACCGGCGGTGCCGCCGCAAGCCATACAGGCAGTCTTTTCCCATTGCCATGGCGGTATGGACGATGATCCGCCCGCCATCGTAATCGGCCCCTTAGTGAAAATAGTGACAAAAAGCATATAGCACCAACCTGGGATATCTGGTTGCGCTGGACAGGATCAAAGTCACACTTTCAGCCTACCGCAATGGAGCTCAGGTCCGCAACAGTCACCAGGAGAGGCCCACTGAAGTTTACCTTTTTAAAAGTCCATGCCAAGAGTTCCATTCACAGTGGAGGGAACCGGGAGGAGCAACCGCAAGGAGCAGGGAGGTCATTGTGGGTGGTTGCCGGTGTAGAGCAAAGTGCAGGTCAGGCATCGCGGACACACGTTGCTGGAGCTTTGCATTGGCGGTCCTCACGAGCTGTTGATTATGTAGTGCAAAGTGTTGGGCTGAAAGAGCTTCCCATTGATTTGTGGTGTGAGCGTCAAGGTTCCGGTGCAAACAAGCCCGTTTGCTGTTGCAAAGAGCCTAAAAGCTTAAATCCAGCTGAGCCACACCACGCTCCTGGACCTGAGGGGCACTACTTGGGGAACCCAAACTCACTTCAGCTGGATCCAAGTGCTGGTGCAGAATGTTGGGGAGCCTTTTGTCTTTCTGAGGTTCAGATCAGCAAGCCAGCAGACTATCCTTTGGAGTCACTCTCGTATCCTGGGTTCAAGGTTGAAGTTGCAGGTCCAGTTCTCCCTCCCCCGGCAAGAGGGCAGCAGGGCAGAAAGGCAGCTATTCAGCATGGCAACAGCAGGTCAACAGTCCAGTAGAGTGGCCCTCCTTTCAGCATCAGAGCAGTCCTTCTTCCTGGCAGAGTATCCACAGGTCCAAAAGTGTACTGAAGGGTTGGTGTCTAAGGTCCCCTTTTTTTTACCCTGGTGCCCTGGTTCTGGAAGGTGGCTTTGAAGTGCATGACATTTCCTGCCTCCCCTTCCCTGGCTCAAAGCTGGCTGCAGTAACAATGTGGGGTTGTTAGGCCCTCTAATAATAATAATAATAATAATAATAATAATAATAATAATAATATAGTTTATAAAGCACATGGCTATCTCAATGTGAGGTGTCTGAGGTATCCCAGTACTAGAAGCAGATCTCCACAGCCTGCCTTTCGCTTTCAAACTCTTCTATGTGTGAAGGCAGAGCACAGGCTATTCAACTGCAATTGGGGCTGTGCTCAACAAAAATAGGTTCAGCTACAATGGAGGAGGAGAGGCAAAAAGTTTGGGGGAAGACCACACTAAAGCTGATAGGTCTAACACAGACACTGGGAAGTATAGGCTTTAAAAATCCCTAAGCGAAAAAGACAGATATGATCTTGCATATACCTTTTTTATGGTTGCCTCCACTTATTTGTCTGCAGGATCCTTCAGAATATTTTCTTCTTTCATTGAGGATCATCCCACCAAGCTGGCCACTATTGAATCTGCATGAATAGTTTCTGGTAGCTTCTCCTCCATGTTCTCCAAAGGATACAGGCATTACATAAATCTTGTAATGCTAATCTTGTAGGGATCTTTCCATTTAAGATGATATTAAGTACATATTGATGAATTTGAATCCCTATACTCATTAATTTCTTAAACTTCGGGAACACAGAATCTTTAGAAGAACTGGCCACCTCTTCTGCTGGAAACCCCATTTTGTCTTTGATATGAGACAGCAAGTCTGTTAAAAGGTCCTTTGAAATATATATTCCAGCCTGTTCTGGAGTAGCAGAAGTGGAGGCATTCCAATTTTAGCTGTTCTAATTACAACTGCCATTTCGAGCTGAAAGTTCCTTACATATCAGACCAGATATCCTTGGCCCCAATCCTTTTATGGCATTCTATCTGGAGAAGGGATCCTGTTGATTTAACTCAGCAGTTCCTGGCAGACTACCTTGCACTGGAACATGCACAACAGATTTTTTGGCTATCGCATGTCAAAATAACCTGATTTCCTTAGACCTAGAAACTATTTTTGAAACTCCAAGCACCTGCCAGAAAATCTAAAAAAAAGCTATTAAAGTTCACTTTTTAGACTATATGGATGAAAAAAGGAATCGACTCGACAGCTCTAAATATATGGTGCAAACTAATCTAGAGGTACCGTCACTAAGCAAGGGGCAAGTTTCTTACCTGATGGCCGTGACAAACTAAAGCCATAGATCTATACTGTTGAAGTTTAGGCTAAACCATATTCCCTGTATATTGGGATACCCATCTGGTATTTTTTCTTCACAAGCTTTACCGCTTTGCGCTTGTGATAGGGTGTCTTCACAATCTGATATACATATTTTATTCTTTTGTAAATTTTATATGGAGCATCGTAAAAGGTTTATTCAGCCAATTATGCGCAAATAAAATTTTAGAGAGTGTCACCAAGGAATGTTCTTTTTAAAAATGCTGTCTGACCATTATGTTTGTTAATGATCCCGACCCCCCCACGTCACAGTCCCCCTCCGAGCAAACTAACACGCCCCTGGGCTAAACTGGACCCGGAAGTATGGAGGCACAATCTAGAGTGTTCCCCTCCACTATGCGACCCAGACCCTTCATAGCTGATTCCGAGTTTTCCAAGAGAAAAGGAAAAACACTGGACATCACGTTGCCAAAAAAATCCTCATGTAAACCCCGAAGTAAACACTCTGCGCCCTGGTTAACTACGGATGTACGCCTCCCAAAAAAACTCTGTAAAAAATCTGAAAGGGCATGGAGGAAGGACTTCGACCCTTTAAAAAAGCTAGAATATAAACGTGTAATGCATATTTACAAAAAAGCTCTCAAAACTGCAAAGTCCACGTATTTTGACAAAAAAATCAGTTCCTCCGCTACTTCGTCTAGGGAGACATTCCAAATTGTAAAGAAACTCTTAAAAATCCCTAATCCTCACCCTCCTGTGGGCACCTCGATCAGTCGCTGCAATGAACTACCCGACATCTTTGATGCCAAAATTAAAAAAATTCTTATTTCTCTTCCATCCTCCCCTTTCGAGACCCTTGACCCTCCCCCCGAGACCCCCAATCCTCAAGAGCTGTTTGGACTTCCTCCTCAGGCCCAGAAGCCTAAATTAGTTAGATTTGCTTTCACTACACCTGAGAAGCTTCTACCTGTCCTCCAATCAATTAAAAGCAGATCGCCGTTAGATCCCGCGCCTTTAAATATCTTAAAACTAGTCACTCCAACCATATTGCCTTACTTGGTCCACCTGATTAATGTCACGCTCTCTCAGGGCATGGTGCCACCGAGTTGGAAAAAGGCTATTGTCAGAGCCTTGATTAAGAAACCCAATCTGGACCCCTTAGAATTGAATAACTTCCGCCCAATCTCTCTACTGCCAGGTGTTAGTAAAATAGCAGAAAAGATAATCAATCAGCAGATCTCCGACTATCTGGAATCTAACGGCCTACTTAAATCTTCTCAGACGGCTTTAGACTAGGCCAAAGTACTGAGACTGCAATGGTGGCCGTGGTCGAAGAAGCCAGAAAAATCATGGATGAAGGATGGTCAGTGGCAGTGATCCTCCTGGACCTCAGCGCGGCCTTCGACACCGTGAACCATTCCATACTGGTTCACAGGCTTAAGGGCATGGGAATTTCAGGGTCAGCTCTGTCTTGGCTCAACTCTTTTTTAAGTGACCGGTCCTTCCAGGTGGCAGAAGGGAACTTCACTTCTAAAAATATACTTATACATTGTGTGGTTCCCCAGGGCTCATCATTGAGCCCAACCCTTTTTAACGTATATATGTCCCCCCTGGAGAGTATTGTCACCGAGTCAGGGATTAAGTTACTCACCTACGTGGTTGACACCCAGATGGTGGTATCTCTTGGTCAGCAAAATCATCCCTCCCCTGACCTCTATACCTGTCTTGGAAAGATAACTAAATGGATGGACAGATCCCATCTGAAGCTAAACAGCGGAAAGACAGAGATCATGATTTTGGGAAGCCAATCCCATTTCCACCCAGAGTCCTTATGGCCCCCATGTATGGGACCTCTCCATCTCCCAAAAATGAAATTAAGAGCTTGGGGATTTGGTTGGATGAGGGTCTCACCTTCTCCTCCCAGGCCCGGAAAACAGCGGGCACCTGTTTTGGCCTCTTACGAACCTCTAGAAAAATGTTGTCTCTGCTTCCCCCCCATTCCCAAAAACTACTGATCCAAGGATTAATACTGTCTCGCCTAGACTATGATAACACCCTTTACCTTGGAGCCCCTAAAAAGGTTGTTTCACAACTCCAGGTCGTACAAAATAGAGCGGAACGTCTTCTCACGGGCACGCATAGTCATTGGTCAGCTAAACCCTCCCTTAAGGTCCTTCATTGGCTGCCCATCCAACAAACAGTGCATTTCAAGGCCCTATGCACCACACATAAGATCTTGCACAATAAGCCCCTCCCATTCTGAAGGATCTTATCATGCCCCACACATCCAACAGAGCCCTCCGATCCTCCCATCTTCACCTTACTTCAGTGCCTAGAATCAAGAGAGCCCGATCTGGAGGCCGTCTGTTCTCCTATAACGCCTCCAAATTATGGAACTCTCTCCCGCTGGACATTCGGGCTGAATCGAATCTGCTCTCTTTTCGTAAACTTCTCAAGACATGGCTGTTTCCTTAAACTCACTTCCCCCCATCTTGTCTTCTTTCATTAGCGCTGGGACGCTTACGGGCAGCCATGCGCTCTACAAATCAGTAATAAATAAATAAATAATAAATCCTTTTTATGCCTCTCCCTAAAGTCCAGAAGATTGTACAATAGCTCGGAATGAATTATAGGATTTCGTCTAGTGTTTTTATGATTATTTTTAACAGTATTTTATAATTTTTCTTGAATAACTGATGAATTGAGTATTTCTGAACTTTTATGATCTGTAAACACAGTTCGAATAAAGTGATTTCTGACTGACTTGTTGCAGCCCGCAATCAATTTCCAACATGCTAACCAGCTACCAAAACGAACATGCGGTGTCGCAAACCGCCCAACATGAGACATGCTTACTGCTTTGTTTACAAGTTCGGGAATCTTTTCTCACTCCTTCAGAATGGTGCTCCTGTAGTGGTAGGCATGGACACTCTGAGGGGCGTATGCATCATCGTTTGTTTTTGCGATTTCTTATGTGCAAAAAATAAGGAATCACAAATAAGGAATCGCAAAATGCAATTCATCATGAAAATTGCAATTTTTTTGCGATTCGGTAAAAATCGCATTTTTGTACCAAATCGCATAAAATTTGAGATTCTGTATTTGCGAATTCGCAAATTGCGAAATCGCAAATAGCGAATTACCCATATTGCTGCATTCCAATTACATCACAACCAGGAAGCAAGTGTACTGATTGCACACACCTGTTCCCAGGGAGAGCTGGAGGAGAGACAGTTGGCAGTTGGAGCCGAGCTAGGAGCAACTGGAGCTGAGTCTGAGTCAGCAGCAAACATTGAATGGCCTCAGAAAATGTAGGAGAACAACTACAGGCCAGGAAAAGAAAGATAAAATTCAGTGACCATGAACTTGAAATTCTGATTGAGGAAGTGACCTTGAGGTAGGAGCAGCTTTTTGGAAAACAATCTTTAAAAGTGCCTGAAGCTGTGAAAAGGAAATTGTGGCTTGCAATTCAAGCAAAAGTTAATGCTGTTGCACACCATGACATTAACAATTTACAAAAGCGGTAGTATAATCTGCGCAGTCGTTCAAAAGAAAGGATTGCAAACAGGATTAAGGCAGCCAAAAATACCAGCGGAGGACCATCCAGGGACAGGCCTAATAACCCATTTGAGGACTTGGTGGAAGGCACCCTTGCAACAGAGGCAGTTGTAGGTGTCATAGAAATTGACACCTCAGACCAAGCTGGTACATCCAAAGGTAAGTGCTTAACATGTGTTTTGCATGCAACTTTGAGTGTAAGAGACCCCTAAGGTAGACTTATTTGCTAATAATTTATACCCCTAATACACTAATTGAACCATATGAAACAGCAGTATCCTGAACCCCATGTACTAACTGTACCAATGCATCATGGGAGTTGTAGTCATGGAATAATTTAGTGTGAAGTACATAGTGAAAGAGTTCAATTGAACAATATAAAACATTTCAAATGAAACATTAGGAGACATGTCATGCAAAATGTAGGTTTTTATTACTGATTCTCTTGATTTGCTGCAGTCACAAGTGCAAATTAAAAAAGTAACAGACTTTTTGCACTGTTTAAATCACAGATACAGAACAGGACAGTAATGCCAATGAATATGCGGAGTTCCACAGTCAGGACTTTCCAGAGACAGATGACTCCAATGCAGCCACATCTTCACCCACAATTGCACATAGGAGTCACAGAGGCAGAGTGCACCAACTTCAACAGTCAGTGAGTGAGGATGACCTGAATGTACATTTTCCAGAACAGGCTGCTCCAACCCCAGAAACAACACAAAATCTGCAGAACAGGCGGAGTAGGGTGCAACAGTTTTATAGGCGCAGGCCACGACATTCCTAAAGACAAACAGCAGATGATAAGAAGAGGGACGCCAGTGTTGTTGAGGTGAAAATTTTGAAAGTACAGCGCATGCAAGGCAAAGACATGAGTGTCATGAAAGGCAGAATGGTTACAATCAGTCATGACATTGGTGGCATATACAACTGTCTTCAGCACATGGCAAATGTGATTGAGAAAGGACAGAGGGCAACATCTGAAAAACTGGACCGTGTGGCTACAGCAATGGAGTCAATGTGTAAAACAATACCTGCGCAACAACTAGCAAGTGACCGTAGGCAGCATAGGGCATTGACCAGCATGCAGGGATACATCTGGTCAATGAACCGTCTTTGCCACACTACTGCTCAGCTTTCAAAACGTGCTTTTGCCATGCAAGTGGAGATATCGCAATGCTGTGGAGATGTAGCCAGGGGCATGATGAAGGTCATGAATGTAGTAGAGGGTATGCAGCCGGAAGCTGCAAGTGGACGCCTACTGCATGGTGGTGGGAGTGGTGTAGGTCCAAATGTGACTACCAAATTGGAACCTGTTGTGGCCGGGGGACGCCGTAGCACCAGAAGACATGACAGTGCAGGGAGCCCAACTATGGTTGATGGGAGAAACACTGGAAAGGCATTAGGGGTGCGTGGACGCAAGAAGTCGGATATGATTATATGACCTATATTGTTTTTGTTAAACGGGCATCTGAAGAAACTGCATTGCTTTGACTATGAACAGTAAATGCATTTTAATTTACTATCTGCACACTGCATGCAGTAATATGTGTTAAGTACCCTGAGTCACTGTTAACAATTTTTGAATTAAAAGATTACAATCATGCACAAAACTGTGTTGTATAATTCTTACCTATGTCAAAAGTAATGTTGAGTTATTTATGCCCTTCTTCTTCCCCCCTCTGCTGCATGTGGTCCACATAGTCTTGGTTGTGGTGTTTGTGGCTGGTTATCAGCTTGAGGCAGTACATCCTCCTCCTCCAGTGCTATACCTCATCTAGTGGCTAAGTTGTGCAACATTGCACAATTTGCAACTATTTTGCAGCAAATTTCAGGACGATATTGTAAAGCCCCGCCAGTCTTATGTAGTATGCGAAACCGAGACTTCAATACACCAAATGTTCTCTCAATTACATTGCGGGTTGCTATGTGTGCATTGTTGTAGTTCTGTTCTTTCCGTGATGCTGGATTTAGAGAGGAGGTAAGTATGAATGATCTCACAGCGTATGCACTGTCACCTATGGAATGGGTTGGAAAATACAAATTAAGAGTCCAATGTGAACACATGGTACAGAGATGCGCAACAATGAAAGAAAATATATTTACCAAGTAAAGATCCATCTCCAAATTCACCAGCAAGAAGTCGAAATATATGAATCATGGGCACTGCCAGGGTAACTAGCAACTATGTCAGTAATGATAGTTCTAGAGTTGCATATCACCTGAATGTTAAGTGAATGGTAACATTTCCGGTTGCAGTAAATGTACTCATTTTCTGACGGAGGAAAAATGGGGACATGCGTGCCATCTATACAGCCTATCACATGGGGAAAATGTGTCATGTTGTAAAAATCTAATTTTGTTTGTAGCAACTCCTGAGGTGTGCTGGGAAATGTAATGTGATGCCTTATCCTTTGCAACATGGCATTTAGGAAAGCATTGAAAAAACGCAAAAGTGAACTCTGGGACACACCTCCAGCAGTAGCTATGACACCCTGGAAGGACCCCGACGCAAGGAGGTGTAGGGGACACAAGACTTGTACATGTGTTGGTATGGCTTGTGTCCTGCGTGTATGTCTCTGTAAGATTGGGTCTAATTCATCTATCAAATCCAAAATTGTGTCATCATTGAGTCTACACTTATCGTATATTTCAGCTTCTGTCTGCCCTAGTAAGGTGATGCGAACTCTAAATATCCTCTCCTTTATCCTCCTTCTCCTCATTGCTGCTGCTCTCAGCCTCATCCGTTGTGCCACGACAAAGAGTGCCTTCATTGTGAGACATTTTGGAGCCATTCTGGGGCCCCTTAAATACTATCCAAATGAGTTCCACCTGCTTTGATTGTTTCTCAAATTTTACCACCTGATCTGACTTCTTCTACTTTTAAGAATTCTAATTTGCACATTTTGAAGAAATCGCAATTTGCGATTTTTCATGCATACACTATTTTCATCTTAATTTGCGATTCCTTAACTGCGGAAAAAATTTAAGAAATCGCAAATGAATTGCGATTCCTAAAAATGCGAATTTTACCAAAAATTATGATGCATCCCAAAAGTTCAAATTGCATTCTCAAACGGCCAAATTTTGCGATTCGCACCATTTGCGAATGCAATTTACAATGATGCATGTGCCCCTGAGTCTTTTGTTTATTTCATGGCGCATACTACGCTGTTATTGTAAGTGGTCTTGCACCATGTTTACTTTAATATGTGTATGCTTTTAACTTGTCGCTTGCTGAGCGTTCCTTCTTCACGGTGTCCAACTACAGCTTGGGTAGTTGCAGACTGGACTCCGTGGAGAAGGATGTGGGCTCTTTTGCTTATTCAATAAACTACACATTGGAAAATACTACTGAGCCTCACCCTTACCTTGGACTCCATCTCAACATATTTTGTGACAAATGATGCTTGAGGACTTGTGGGAAGACACCGTCCACGTGATTTGCTGTGGAGGATTTTTGAGGATGCACCACTTTTAAATCCTGGTCTGCCTTGCTTGCCCAGTTGCAGTTAAGCATTGAACCACCACCAAACTTGCTCCGTCACCGGCAGGGATCACGCAAGTTCAGCTGAAGCGTTTTGGAAACGACTTCCTGGCGCGAGCTGGGTGTACCTCTGAGCCGATGCTCACATGCACAGTGCAGCGTGTGGTGGGTGTACTCATGCGCACAGTGCCGAGCAGGGTGGGTGTGTGCACCAACGTTCACGATGCATTGGAACAGCGTAGCATGCCATAATTACATGGTGACCATTAATGAAATGGGGCAACCCAAAGGATAAGGACCTGGGTATATAGCAATATAAATAAACAGTGGTCCAGAACCTATTTCTTTATAATCTGATCCAATCAGTGTGTATTCATAGAGTCAATTGTTCATGAGCGTTCCTATTGAATCTGCTCCCACACGCATATGTACTGAGTTACTTCAAAGAAAGGAAGTACCACTACAACAACAATACATCAAAAAAGATGTATTGTTTTTTATGCCTATTTTTCCCGCAAATTTAGTGCCAGTGCTAACCCTACTAAACTCATCTTTAAGGCGCTCAAGGATCTCACTACTAGCAAAGCTTCTGCCGCTGAGATTTGCTCTCCCTCCCATTGTGAGGATCTAGCTGCTTTTTTCATTGGTAAGGTGGAAGGCATCTATCGTGCCTTTCCTAGCCCCACAGGTTTCCTGCAGGATATGACACTTGCATCCAAGACTATTCCATCTTTATCCCACCTTCCAGAGCTTTCCTTGGAGGATTTTAATAAACTTGTAGTAAAAATCAAATCAGGCTCTCCCAAGGATCCGCTACTACCCGTTCAATTCAGAGAATCTGCTTCCTTCTGTCTCCCTCCGCTATGTGAGCTCATTAACCTGTCCTTAGCCTCTGGCTCTGTCCCTGGCACTTGGAAAAAGGCCCAGGTGATTCCTGTCTTAAAAAAACCTGCTCTTGACCCACAAAAATTGGAGAACTATCGTCCAATTTCTCTCCTCCCGTGGGCAGCTAAACTGACCGAGGCCCATGTCAACACCATCTTAGCCAACCATCTCCATTCTGCAAATATTTTAGATCCATCGCAGAATGGTTTTAGGCCCGGTCATAGTACCGAGACTGCGCTTCTCTCTATGGCTGAACATCTTCGCTTGCTGATGGATTCTGGTTACACTGCGGCACTGGTTCTTCTTGATCTCAGTGCCGCGTTCGACACTGTTTCCCACGCTATTTTACTTCAGCGTTTGGTGGAGGCTGGTGTCGACAATTTGGCACTTGAGTGGTTTCGATCTTTTTTATCTGGTCGCACCTTCAAGGTTGCCACTCCACCTTTTGAATCCAAACCTTATGCGATCGCCCAGGGAGTCCCGCAGGGTTCGGCTCTTAGCCCCACCTTGTTCAATCTCTATGTGCAGCCGCTGGCTGCTGTCGCCAAGCGTGGGAACCTGACTATCGTGTCCTACGCTGACGACACGCAGCTGGCGGTTGCTATAAGTGGGGCCTCTGACCTTGAGGCTGCTAAGTTCCGGGAGGGGCTTATCTCCGTGGCACGCTGGATGACTGATAATTTCCTTCAATTGAACGCCAAGAAAACCGAGGTGCTCATTGTTGGGAATCAGAGTCAGCTATGGGGCGACAACTGGTGGCCATCTGAGCTTGGTCCAACTCTTGTCTCTGTCACTGAGGTTAAAAACCTTGGGGTATGGTTCGATTCCAAGCTCAGCTTCTCCACCCACACTAAAAAGGTTGCTGCCACTGGTTTTGGGACTCTGCGTCAGCTCCGATCCATTTTTACATTTTTTGACGCGCCTACTAGACAGCTCATTGTTCAAGCAATGATTCTGTCTAAGTTGGACTACTCTAGTTCTCTTCTTCTGGGAGCCAATCAGGCTGAACTCTCTCGACTCCAACGAGTCCAGAATGCTGCCGCCAGGGCTCTGGTTGGCTTACCCAGATTTTGCTCAGCCAAAAAAATCATGCATAAGCTCCATTGGCTCCCTGTTGTTCAGAGGGTTAAGTTTAAGTCCCTCTGTTTATCGATTAAAATCCTTAAACATTCTTCCCCTCAGATCTTGGAGCACCTCATTTCTTCTTATGTTCCAGCACGTTCTCTGAGGTCCTCTGGTCTCCACTTGGCTATAGTGCCGCGTTTTAAGAGATCTAGGATTGGCGGCCGCTCTTTTAGAGTGCTTGCTGCCAAGTTATGGAACTCCCTTCCTGTTCATATTCGTCCCATTGATGGACTCTTGCCATTCAGGAAGGCTGTAAAGACTTTCCTTTTCCCCCCTACCCCCTAGTGCTGTGGTGTTTGAGTTCTGTTATTGCTTTTGTCCGTTTTTTTCTGTTCTGTTAGCGCCAGGACGCCCCTTTGCTGGGGCATCTGCGTGCTCTACAAATCCGGCTAACATAACATAACATAACAATTCATTGTCTCTGGTCAACCAATTGACAATCTACAAAGTTTCTCATTAATTTAGAATTGAAGGTTGCCCAAAGGAGCATGCAAAAGCAGGTGATCAGAACGTGTATGGTGAGTGAAGAGAAGGAAAAGAAATTCAGAATGATAATAACAAAATATTCACATTAATATTATACAATGACGGTTTCACAGTTTTTTCGTATCAAAGCTACCTGGCCACACAAGATAATGATTAATACCCCTGATGTTAGAATGTAGGCAAGGACATCTATGTCAAATGTGTTCACTTTCTATATTACAACAATGGGTCCCAGGTAGGGGTTAATAGCGTCGACGTTTCGACTCGACTTAAGGTTAACCGTTGAGTTAGACCTGGACCGTGCGAGTCTTCATCAGGACAAACAATAACAGGGCAACCAAGGGTTGTAGATGACCCTACAAAAGATAAAAGGGGAAATTACCCTGTTGTAGTGGTATATTACAAGCCGAATAATTAAAAACCCAAATGGGCAGTATGCTTACCATAGGGCGAAAGGCAAACAAGGTATATATCCTCAATAAGCCAAGTGGAATTCACTCCTGCAAAACATAATTATGCAGAATATGGACAACTTTATCCGTTGACCCATGTGCTAATCACCCTCACATGGGTATGTCCATACTATTTTTACCTTTTCAAAGATGATTGAATCATCCCCGGAAATTACAGTCACAGTATTCGTCCAAACATCCTAAGCTGAATTTCCCTAAAAATCAACAACAAGGGGCATAAGGCTATTACGAACAAAATCATTAGGCATAGAGAAATATCTCAACCAATTGCGCCATGTTACCTCAATTCAGTCGTGTTTAGGAATCGACTCAAGCTCCTGTCCCAACCGATCAGGTAGCTGTGTATAGAGACAGGAGTCCCATTAGAAATTAACAATTAAAACTTACAACTCTTAGGGCAGTCAGCGTTACATAGGCACCCAAAGGATGTCCATTTACCTCTAATCAGTCGTTCTTTGATTCAATTCACACTCCTGTCCCAAACGATCAGGCAGCTGTGTGAAGGAGAGGCAGAACTTCATTAAAAACTTGCTCATGGAATCTAGCAAAAGCAAACTACACGGAAGAACTCTGTGACCCTCCTGATGGAGAGGAGTTGCTTACCGAACAATTGACTCTATGAATACACACTGATTGGATCAGATTATGAAGAAATAGGTTCTGGACCACTGTTTATTTAAATTTACATGGTGGTCATCTTGGTTTGGGCCAAGCAGCATTGTTTATGATTGCAAGAGCTTTGTTAAATTTGGAACATGATGTCTTGGCACAATCAGTTATTTGTTCAGTTGATATGGAGGATGAAATACTTCAGTAGCATATTATTACTCTCAGCAACATTGTAAGGAAAACGAAAGGTATTTACTTTATCTACAATCATAAAACTTTATTCGTACTGTTTTAAAAAAAAATATCAGACTGTAAGATTTCTGCTCAGCGTTTGGTAATGTCTAATTTACAGCAGTTTATTCAAATTGACCCTTGTCTTCAGAATCTTGGAAAACCTCCACTTACGTGGGAAAAATGGTTCAAGTCTTTTGAAAATGTTATTGTGGCCATTGATGCAGAGAAATTTTCACCAAAAAGAAAGGCAGCCATCCTTTATGGTAATCTAGGGGCTGAAAGCAAACAAGTTTATGACAACTTACCAGTTGCTCTACCACTATCGTATTTTGAGAGTTAGAATGAGTATGTGGAGGCAATTACTTGACTTAAAAACATGCAACCAAGTGTTATGCTTGAAGATGTAACTTTTTAAAGAGAAACAGGCTCAAGAGGAATCTGGTGAGGAATCTGTTTCTGCACTTAGGATCCAGGCGGTGGCAAGTAACTTTGGAAATTCATTTGACATATGCATCAGGGATCAACTTGTCTGTAGTTGCAACTCAAGAAAAATTC
Organism: Lissotriton vulgaris; assembly: GCF_964263255.1. Lineage (NCBI taxonomy): Eukaryota > Metazoa > Chordata > Amphibia > Caudata > Salamandridae > Lissotriton > Lissotriton vulgaris. The sequence continues at coordinate 1,749,290,358 of NC_141693.1, read as the reverse complement.
AGGAACGATTACTCAGTTTTCGTGATCCCACGTTAATGGAAGATGTGGATATGGCTAAAACTATAGAACGCTCAGTTATTTCGAGCAAATGCATTTCGAGTGATGTTAGTGCAAAAGCGTTGAATACTGTACAAATTCATGAATCTGTGAATCTATTGTCTACTAAAGATAAAAACACCAAGTTTTCACAAAACAGGAGTGGGACATATTGTTTCCGATGCCAATCCAAAATGCATATCCAGCTTTGGGGAAGAGGTGAAACAAGTGTCATAAGGTGGGACACTTTCAAGGAGTTTGCAGGAGCGTTAGAGATATTACTCGGATGGGTTCTGTGGACATTACTTCCGTTGTGGATTATTATGGATGACACAGGCATTAAACCAAAATTTGCTTTGATTCCGGCGATACTGGATGTAGCCCCACCCAAAGACAAGAAAACCTTGAGATCTTTCCTTGGTATGAGTACTATTCAAGGTTCATCCAAGGGTATGTACTAGTTGCTCAACCACTCCGTAAGGTATTGCGTAAGTGCACACAATTTACCTGGGATGATCTTGCTGACAAAGATTTCTCTAAGACCAAGAGCCTTATAATTGATGCTATAGCCTTATCCTCGATTAGACCTGAAAGTAAATGCATTCTCACAGTAGATGTAAATTAAGTTAGTATAGGGGCTGTTCTCTCACAATTTTATGACACCAAAGAACACGCTGTTCCCTTTGCTTCCCACTTTTTGAAATCCTCAGAGTCACATCACAGTACCATTGAAAGGGAAGCGTTGGCCTGCTCATGGGAAATTGAGAAGTTTAAGATTTTTCTTTGAGGCATGTGGTTTGACTTGTTTACGGATCACACACCCCTAATACACTTGCTTAATGGCAATGGATTGGGAAAAGCTTTGGCAAGGTTGGTCAGACTTCTCTCCCATTTGCAAGAATACAATTTTAAAATTGATTACATCCTTGGAGCCAAGAACTCTAGGGATAACTGTTTATCCAGGATGCCTGTGGAAAGTATGGATCAAACTAAATTTCCTGATGAAATGTAATCTGTAAAAGCCACATTGGATGAAATCTTGAGCAATTCAGGTCTAGTTTCCTGTGATGAATAGTTGAATGCCCTTAAGAATGACAGAATGTATTAACTACGGTTATGAACTTTATTGAAAAAGGATGGCCTAAGGAGAGGTTTTGGCCACTTCTCTCAAATCTTTTGCACATGTGGAGGATGAACTGTCTGTTGTAGATGGTATTTTGTTACGCAATGATGTTACTGTCCCTCCCGCTGCTGTTAGCCCCAAACTTATTGAGGGAGTTACGTGTACAAATCATAAACAATTCTTTTGGTGGCCTTCATTAGATACCCAAGTTGTGAGTTGAATTTCAGGATGTATGATGTGAATGTTATAAGATAAGTATTGGGTTACACACAAAACAACTTTACACACAGTTCCTCTTCCTAATGCTGGATAGTCCAAGATTTTATTGGGCTTTGCAGGACCTTGCGAGGTATTACTTTCTGACAAAAAAATGTTACTCGTCTTAGTGGACTATTTCTCTAAATGGGTATATTTTTAATTTGTCCCCGCAACCAATACAACTATGGTCATAAATTCTATGAAGATGTTTGACATAGAAGGATCTCCAAGGGAGTTAGTTACTGGCAATGGTGCACATTTCACTTCCTTACAAATAAAGGAATGTGTTCACAATTTTCATATCAGACATTGAGAGTGGCTTTGTACTCTCCAGCTTCAAATGGTCTGGTGGAGAGGATAAGCAAGTTCCTACAGGAGGGAATACACTCTGCACTGGCCAGCAGAGTTTGTGTTGAAGAGTTTCTTAGGAAAAAGGTGTGGGCTTATCATTTCACTCTACACTCTACCACTGGTATTTCACCTTATTGTCTATTACGGAAAAGACAACCGAGGCCTGACCTATGTCCTGATTGCGTCAAAGACCTTATGCCAAAAGTGGAAAATTGTCAATGCAAAACAATAGAATGGTCAAAGAGGTCACTGCAGATCAATCTGTGCATAAAACTTACTATGACACGTGCATGGTGGGAAAATATGGATCTCAAAGTTGGTGATTGGGTTTAGATCAAGCAACCCATCAGAGTACAAAAAGGTGAGATAAAATTCTCTGAGACAGTCCAGGTTGTCACGCTTTCCAGTACTGCTTAATGAGAGAGGTTAGTGGAGCTAAAGAGCTCTTGGGAGAGTTTCACATGAACAAGCTGGTAGAATTATCACACACAAAGCCATTGAAGACTCTCATGATTGGTTTGCTTTGGAGAATTCAAAATGTCACTCAGGTGGGGTTTGTATTTCTCATGGGACCTGATCTCCTGTTACTACTGTATCCAACACTTCTGAATTAGGTACAGATTCAGATCTCACTGAGGAGAGTTCTACAGATAATTCGAATGAATATGTTGACCTCAGTCCTTCTGAATGTACCAATGCAACAGAACATGTGAGCACGGTTAGAGCTTCTTCTCACAATGTATCCATGCCTGCAAAGTACAAAGACTTTTTTGTGCACTGTTTTTTATTTGTTTTGTTCCACAAAGGGGAAGATGATGTAGAGGTAGGCATGGACACTTTTACTCCATTGCATATGGCTGGGTCAAAACTGAGGCAGCATGGGGTGCAAAATAAGGATGAACTGGGAGGTGGCCCGAGCAGTCACCTGTGACTGAGATGAATTCAAGCATTCCACCCATCACTTTTTCATATACTTTATTTTCAGTATTTGTGCTGAAAAAGTCAATCTCGAATGCTCCTAACAATCTGCAAATGCAGAAATTGAGGCCAACAAGGCTGCGCAGACCTTCCTTTCCACAGTTACATTCACTTAGTGGCAGCATTGCAACCTGCCCCTTATTAGAGATGGGGTTGGTATCAGGGCCGAAGCTATCACTCATGCAACAGGTGCAGTGCACTAGGGCCAGGGAAGCGATGGGACCACTGCATCACAAGAAGGAGTGCTGTCAGCCCTCCGGCAGGGCGGGAGGCACCCCTTGTAGTATTCTGTAAGTGATTTATAAGTGCTTTACCTTTAAGATTTTGTTCCTTTTTATTATACATTCTGTTTAGGGTGCTTATGCATTCTTTTCCCTGTTCATTCTGTTCCTCCTCGTCAGATTGCTGTTGGTGTTCTCTACATTGACAACCTCTGCCGTGGGCTCCCTACATGTGTATTTAAGTGGATATTAAATATCACATAACCTACTTCCTTCTCGGATTTTACTGGATTTATTTCATGTAAACCCCATACTACAATTTGGTACCAGAAGTGGGGTTTCCTTTTAAAGGAAAAATATCAGTTGGAATTTCCTTTATGATTTTATTTTATTCGGAAGCTTTCGGAACATTTGGAGCCTACGGACAAGAGTGTCTCATTCAATCAAGAACTCGACTTCTGAAAGGTGCGTCAGACAAGTTTATTTGTCTTTTCTTGACTTCTTCATTTAATTCATCTACAAGCAACCGCTGTTTACAGGCGACACTTGAATCGCTACTCACGCGATCGATGCTCGAGCCATCCACCTTTCCTTCATTCTTACTGTGACGTCCTTGCAAAGACTTCTGGGATCATTTCGTCAAAGCACCGCAAACGATTGTGGGATTGAACGTGATTACGTCACACGTCTGGCCGCCATTTTAAATTTGTTAAACTCCGATGTTTACATCGCGATCATCCTACATTTATTATTTCATACTTGATAGAGTATTTGCCGCAATCTCATCACAACGCATTGATTTATAGCACCGTACACACCAATGACTTTAAGAGATTTCTATCTCTTCATGGATTTATAAAATTCAAATCGCCATCTGTAAGTTTTATTTGCTTTTATTGTTTTATTTTCATTTATTTCTCTGGTCTTATTTAATTAGCTTCATTCATGGCTACACTTCAAGGAGTCATACAGCCATCACCATTCCCACAGAAACCTGGCAAACCAGACTTAAAGTGGTCTGAATGGATAAAAGACTTTGAAAATTATTTAACTGCTTTTGATGCTGATGATTATACTAATACTAGGAAATTGGCGTTATTGGTAAATCATCTTGGGACTGCTGGTTGTAGAGTCTTTCAAAATCTCCCTCATTATCATCCACCAGTGTCAGGAAATGCAGAGTGGAATGTGTATCTTGAAACAAAGTTGCGGTTAGGGAAGCAATATCCAGACGCTACCAGTGTAATTTTAGAGAGATTTAATTTTGCTATCTGCAAGCAGTCATCAGAAGAATCTGTTGAAGACTATATTGCCAATTTAAGAGTTCTTGCTGAAAAATGTGACTTTGGTAATGGTGTTGATATATATATTAAAGACCAGTTCATATTTCATTGTTATTCAAAAAAATCCAAGAACGGTTACTTACTTCTATAAATCCTACATTGACAGAGACAATTGATATAGCAAAAAGCATTGAAAGGTCAATTGTTACATCCAAAGTTTTAGCTACTAGTCAACAATCTGGAACTTCTTCTCACCATGATCTAACTCAATCTATGAACTTGGTGTCTGAGGAAAATTCTGTCTGCACTATCACTCCTAAAGGACCAGATAGTCTGTCCCCAAAAGAGCTACATGTTTTGGCCAGCTTACGCACTACCCCCTGCATCTTGCGCATTGCTGCTTGGTTTTTGCGCGCATCATGCCGCGTTTCTTCTCTGTGTGTAGCAATAGCCTGAAGAATAGTACCTACTGCCGAGGTTGGTAATGTATGTGATTGAAATTCTGACCCCGCTTGATCATTCGAAAGAGTTTCAAGTGGAGTATTAAGTGGATTAATCGAATGATCCCATGCCAGATCTCTGGATCCCTGTCTTTTGGCTCTTTTTCTTAACACAGTTTTAGCCCTGGAGTTTGGGGCATCTGATTGATCGCTGGGACTTTCGTCGGTAGTAGCGGAAATCTCATCCACATTATCCGACCATTCACCCCTCTCAGAGAAAGAAAAAAAGTCGCTCGGATCTTTTTCAGCCTCAAGGTCTGCTAAGACTAACAGATCTTCCTCTGCCAATGGGCCTGTGGGATGAGGCTCCCTGCTTGCAGCCCCCCCTCTTGATGCATGTCACCGGCTCCCCCTGCCTCTCAGGACAGGCTGCTATAGTATTGTCATCGGATTGTTCACCTTTAGTATCAGGGGTTATTATCAGCATATTAACTTTACAGTTAGTCTTGAGTATTGGCAAGATATTTTCTCCTCTCACCTCAGGGGTCATTAACGTAATACCATCGGCAACAGCGTCCTCCTGGTTGTGTGCTGGTGACTCTGGGTCTGGTTCCATGAGTCCGGCTCTATTCTGTATTCCCACTGCTGGCTCACTCTGCTGCTGTTGACCCGGATCAGTTTCTTTCTGTAAGCCCTCCGCGGGAGCCAGCTCACTCTGCTGCTGGCGCCCCGGAACAGGAACCGACTTTCCTGCTCCTGCTCCACGGAAGAGATCTGCAACGGAAGGGCCGGTGCTGCGGTGAGCGGTACCCTTTTTCTTCAGGCTTGGAGGGTTGGGTGGAAGAGCTTTCAGAGAGCCTGGGCTTACACACGGGACATCGTCCTGCTCCGCCAACTTCGCCGCCCTGGCTTTGGCGGCAGCGGACACCGGCGGTGGGATCGCCGCCGCCGCTGGTTTTATTGCTGGTTTTTGAGCCGCATTTATCTTTGGAGCCATAGTCGAGTGCTTCAGACTGCTGCAGGAGGCATCCGGATCGCGTAGCTGGTAAGGCTGAAACTGAGTGCCTGAATTTGTTTTTACTTGAGTTTTAACGTGGCGTACATCTGCCGAGGGGTAGGCTCTGGCTACAAGAGCACGAAGCACCGTGAGTCCAATGTAGGTGCTGATAGTGTATATGTGCTCATGCATTCTTGCATTCTTAGTAACTAGCGAAGTCCGTTTCCATCCCACATTCCATAGTAATCAAAAATGTGGAATTGCCTGGTAAGGAGAGACTGGCTCGCGATCTTAGCACGGTATCCTATCTTCACATCGCTGGAGCCTCAGTCTGTGCTGCACTGCGGTCTAGAGCACGACCGCCATCTTGCCTCCGGACCTTTTTTTACAGAAATGGAGTCTCGCATTGTGACTAATGAAGCAGAGCTGGCCACCCATCAGGGCAGCGTTGATTCCCATGAAGAGCAATTGACGGATATTAAGTGGAAGCTGGAAGAATTTGAAAACCGGCAACGAAGAAATAACTTATGAGTTGTAGGCGTTCCGGAAGGGGAAGAAGGTGGGGATGCCCGACTGTATGTTATCGATCTTTTACGTGACTCCCTTCCTGAAATTACTGGATAGAACTGGGCGGCTGAGGTCCAGAGAGCCCATCGGGTACCTCTCACCTTGAAACAACCACAGAAACCCGGGGGATACCCTCGGGCCATTTTGGTTTATTTTGGAAACTTTTTGTTATGTCAGTTAGTTTTTGAGAAGGCCCGACCCGAGGCAAAGAGAGTCAGGAATGAGGTGACATATTTTGTCCACCCGGACTTCTGCCACACTACAGTGGAAAGACGTTGGAGGCTACGCCAGCTTATCAAGCCATTTCAAGATGTAAAGGCCCAAGCATACCTCAATAATCCCGCCCGACTAAAAGTTATTTGGGAAGGACAATCTAAGTTTTTTACATCAGAGATAAAAGCAAAAGAATTTCTGGATGAAATTTCATCCAAACGTTAATAGTGATGAACCTCCAAGCTTTAATGAATGTCATGTAGATTAGGCTGTAGGTAACATAAGCAAGATGCCTGATAAATTAATTTCACGGGGTATGGTTGATATATATGGTTTACTGAAAGGGTGAAAGGGTGGTGGCTCATTTAAGGGGAGTTTTGATGTTCTAAATGGAATATAGGAGGGGGATTGGTTTACGATTTGATTCTTACAAGTATTTTTTCTCTTTTGGTAAAGGTGTAGCTCGGTTTCTGTTAGAATTTATTATGATATGATAAAGGAGCCTGAGTCACATGCTGCATGTTCATCATTACGGACTCTTACAGAGTCTGTTGTCTCATTTGGGTGGGAAGGGTAGAGAGGGGGTGGGATGGAGGGGTGTTTGTTGTGAGGGAGGGGGGTGGAAGGAAAAATCAAAAAAATATCAGCATCACTGTTAAATTCACAGCTACATGTTTTAAGCTAGCAGTAAAAGTATTTCTAAATTTATGGAATCCAACAGAAAGCCATGATCAGATCAGGTCAGGAAGAATATTTAAAATTTCAGAGGGCTGTATAGAATATTTTTCTAAACAACAATGGGGAAGTTAACTTTATGCTCATGGAACGTGGCAGGTCTGAACGATAAAACTAAGCGGATTCGCTTGAGCGAGATTATTAGGCAAGGCTCCTTTGACATAATCTGCCTACAAGAGACCCATCTTCCTTGGGATAAAAGAGATCTTCTAAGGTTGTTTGGTTATAATCTATGTGTCTTCACATCTCAGACATCTAACACCCGTGGAGTCGCGATTGTTACAAATATTACTTGGGGGAGCCTATTCGTAAGAAAGGTGATACACAAGGTAGATGGGTTATTGCAACCTTATCTTCTGGCTTAACCATCTGTTCAATATATGGTTCGAACTATGATGAACCGGCAATTATAGAAAATTTAGAAATGGAGCTTGCCTCTTGGTCCAAAACGCTTATAGTATGTGGAGATCTGAATATGTCATTAGGGACAGGTTGTAGAAACTTTGGACAAGATACTTATGTGGGCCGAAAACCCAAGGTATTTAGAGCCATTAATCAGTTAATGCAGAGCCATGATTTAACGGATATGTGGGATTTAAAAAATCATAACGATCCTGGCTATACATACTTTTCATATCCGCATAACAGATATGTGAGATTAGACTACTTCTTAGTAGTACGGGGCTTGACAAATGGAGCTGAGATCAAAAAGCTCCCAAAGATCCTTTCAGATCATAACCCACTAGTTTTAATGGTGGATATATGCAACTTTGTTAGACCAGCTACTAAATGGACTTTTGATAGAAAACTCTTGGTCGATGAAGGATATGTGAGTTTTATTAAGAAATGGGCAGAAGGTTTTTTTGATATGAATCAATATAGTGCTTCTAGATTGATCGAATGGGATTGTTTTAAGGCAACACTCAGAGGTGAAACCATAAGTTACGTTTCACGCACTAAGAAATTATGAGTAGCTAAGAACTTACAGCTAACCCGCGATCTGATTCATGCTGAAGAAGAACATATCTTAGCAATATCCCAGGGTACAGAAGGGAAGCATATCCTGCACCGGATAATTATTCTCAAAACTGAAATGAATAATTGGTTAACTAAGCGCTCTGCTGAGACATTCCAAACACAACGAAACAACTTGTATGAAAACGGTGAGAGAGTGGGGAAACAGTTGGCACTCCGCACCCGTCAGAAGGCCTCTTACAATGCGATACCGTGTATAAGTATAAATAATATCCAATATACTGAAACCCAGGAAATAATTGAAGGGTTCCGGTAGTATTATCAAGATCTTTACTTCGATGATAATCCACAAACTGAACTCGAAGTTAGTAATGCAATAAATCAATTTATTGGTGACATAGATGAGTCTATCTAAACTTGATTTGGAGAAACAAATTACTATAACCGAGCTACAGCTAGCATTGGCAGGTCTTGCCTCAGGAAAAGCAGCCGGTCCAGATAAAATTCCTTTGGAATTATATAAAATCTTAGGTCCAGTTATAATGCCTTTTCTGTTAGACCTCTTTACAGGCATACAAATAACGGGTACAACTCCAGATTCTTGGAAAGAGACAGATCTAATAATTTTTCACAAAAAAACAAACCTGTCGAGAATCCAGCTTCGTACCGACCCATCTCCCTGATCAACTCTGATTCTAAACTTTATGCAAAAATCTTGGCTAATCGGCTCGTGGGGGTGATTGAACATCTGGTCTCCCCCTGGCAACACGGTTTCATTCCTGGCAAGGGTACGATCGATCATATCCGCAGAGCCATTGCGCTATTCGATTTCGTGTCTGCAGAGAGGGGCCAGATGTCGATGATCCTCCTCGATGCCGAAAAGGCCTTTGATCGCGTATCATGGAAGTTTCTGTGGACTATTCTTCGTCTAAAGAATTTTGGAGACAATTTTATTAGATCTATTCAAGCTATGTATTTTCAACCTAGAGCCAGGCTTCAGATTATGGGGAAAGAATCAAAGGTAATAGAGATGTCTAGGGGGACAAGGCAGGGGTGTCCCTGTTCTCCGATCCTTTTTGCCTTATTTATTAATCCTCTAATCATGAAATTACTTCATAATAGCGATATCAAACATATCTCTATAGGTAATTTTGATACGAATTTTCTAGCCTATGCCGATGATGTGGCAACTGTAACACCTGATCCCGCAGAGGCAATTGAACAAATTGAAGCAATAACTCAACAATTCGGCTCATTTTCAGGTTATTCACTTAATAAATCCAAGACAATTAATATTTGTACTGAGAATACAAGCTATAATGATCCTAGAAGAGTAGAAAAGGCCATATATTTAGGGATATGCTTAACACCGAAAGTTGAATTGATCACTAATTTTAATTTTAATCCTCTAATTAAAATTATAGGAAAAGATCTCAAGAGAGTAGACAGTCTACACTTATCGATTATTGGCAGGGGTAATTTTGTAAAAATGAATATTTTTCCAAAACTTTTGTATTTATTTCGAGCAATACCATTAGCAGTGGAGGACAGCACTCTCAAAGCGATAGAATCACTAATTTCATCTTTTATGTGGCAATATGGGAAAATTAGAAGGTCTCTTAAATATTTATCATTACCACAGCATAGAGGAGGCTTAGCCATTCCTAATATTCTGCTATATCAATGGGTGGTTTTTCTCCAACAAATGGCTCCCATGCTTCATACAAAAATGCTAGATTCCATAACACCAGCAGTTCCCTCCATATATGAATTACTACTTGGGAATAAACATCATGGTCTTCTAATAAAACAAATAGAACCAAGCTATTTCAAAAAAATAAAATTTAAAATAATTATGAGTTCTTGGAAAGTTTGGGTAAAGATCTAGAAATGTTTATCAATCCCAAGAAATAATAGATATACTCCTCTTTGGGACTCCTTTCTTCTTCCCCGGTTGGTAAATGATGATATGGCCAAGAAATGGAACAGAGCTGGTATAAACACAATATCGGATCTATGCGAGAATTCTACAGACCTTCAATTTTCTTATATTCAGGAGAAATATAATATTCCCAATAATCACCAATTTAAATTTTATCAGATTAAAGCGATCCTGAAAGCAAAAATTCTGGAGATATCATTTGATACAATACCTATTTTGAATATATTGACTATTAAAACAGTAAGAATAGGGATAATATATGATTTACTCTTAGAAAGAATAAAAGATGATATAGAACATACAGAATCATCATGGGCATCTAGACTAAACGATCCAAATCTTGATATTGACTATAGTTTGTTATTAACATCTAAGATAATTATGTCTTCAAACTTAAAAGCTCAGACTTATAAAACGATTTTCAATTTATATTTTACTCCAGCAAAATTGTTTAAATGGGGTAAAAGATCTGATGATCTCTGTCCAAGATGCGTGCAGGGCCCCGCTGATTTAATTCATATGTTTTATGGCTGCCGGGTGTTAATTCCACTCAAAAATGATTTGATTAAATTTTGGGAAGAATTATTTGGACAACAGCTCCCGGTGTCAGCTATGCTATTTATGTTGGGCTCCGATAATACATTGGGATTGAATAAAGTTCAAGAATCATGTTTATGTATTGGTGTAACTGTATATAAAATGTTATTAGAAGCTAGTTGGAAGGATGCAAATTCCCCAACCTACCAAATGTGACTGGCAAGATTTTTGGCTATTTATAATCAAGAAACAGCAATATATGCAGCTAAAGGAATTCGGTCTCGAATGCGGGGTGAGAAAATTTGGGAACCGGTTGAAAGATGGATGCATGGGTCTAAGGGGTAATTACTTAATCGTTAGTTAAATAGTTTAGAAAGAAATTTACTTAACCAAGTTGAACACACAAGAAAAATTGTCAAGCATAGAAGATGTGTGTTAACAGCCTTCTGAAGAGTTTCTTTTATTTTTTTATTTATTCCTTTACGCTTTCTGTTTTCTATAAACATTGAAACGCTTATATGGATGATTACATTATAATATATTCATGACTGTGAATTGATATGTGATGCTGTTTAATAAATACATTTAAAAAAAAAAAGGACAAGATAGGAGGGTTTTCAGGAATCAGAATAATACTAAACCTCAATTAATCTGTTTCCGTTGTGGTTCGAATAATCATATTGGTAACAATCCTTTATGCCCAGCACAAGGGAAAAAGTGCATCAAATGTCAGAAATTTGGACATTTCTACAATGTTTGTAACAAAAGAACTCTGACTTCTAATTCTAGGAACTATAGACCCCGAATTAGCACTATTTCAGTTGATACGTCTGAAGTGTCAGATTGTTCTTCACAATTTGCAAACATGGTTGTTGCCATTGATGTTCCTGAGTATTCTGACAAACCTATCAAGGGCCCATTTGTTGATAATATTGTTGATAATAAGGTTATTTCTACCATGGCTGATTCAGGTGCACCTGTTACAATCCTTGCTGATGTTACATTTTAGGAATTATGGCCTGATAAGTTTCCCTTTCTTGCCCCAGACATCAATCCGAAAGCATTCGGATAACAGGATATTGACTTAATCGGATATTTTTGGGACATATTTACTTGCCTAGGGAGATCAATTAAAACTAAAATTTATGTAGCGATTAAAGGAAGGAATATAGTTGGATGGAAAGATCTTGGTCTGTTGGGAATTATACGGCCGGGACAAGATCCTCCCATAGTTCTTGGTGAATTACCTTACAATGTTTTAGCCATAACAAATGAAAATACTATTGTTATTAATCTCACAGCAGACTTTCCTGAAGTTTTCAAAAGTGTGGTTGGTAAGGTAAAAGGATTTGAACATACCATAATATTGAAAGACAATGCAAACCCCGTTATACACAAAGTTCGCCCTATCCCTATTAGTGTTAGGGAAGACCTTAAAACCCTACTTTCCAATCTTCAAGCTGATGGTAATATTGCACCTATCAATACTTCGGAGTGGGTTTCTCTGGTAGTTTTGCGAAAGAAATCTAATGGGGATTTAAGATTATGTGTAGATTTAAGATCTCTTAATCAAAACATACTGGTTGACTGCCACCCGTTACCACACGTACATGAAATGTTGGCCAACATTGGTAAATCTAAATTTTTCTCAACCATAGATCTGCCATCAGCATACCATCAAATCCAACTGTCACTTGAATCTCAACCTCTCACAGCTCTCGTGACCCCATTTGGGGCATTCAAGTATCTAAAATTACCTTTTGGCCTTGCTTCGGCCGCAAGTGTTTCAGAAATAAATGGACAATCTTTTTGGAAATTTAAGTCAAGTGCAGGCGTTCCAAGATGATATATTGATACATACTGAAACTGAGGAAGAACATTTGATTATTCTAAGACAGGTACTTTCTATATTACGTGAGAAAGGTATGACAGTAAAGGCTAACAAATGTAAACTACTTGTTCGTGAAGTTTAATATTTAGGGCACTTAATATCTAAAGATGGAATCAAACCTACATTTTGTAACATCAAAGCTATTCGCAATGCGCCTTCTCCCTCAGACAAAGATACTTTGAGGTTTTTTCTTGGCCTTTGCAAATACTATGCTATATTTGTGCCCGGATATGCTCAAACAATTCAGCCACTCAGGAGTTTATTGAAGAAAGGCTGTAAGTTTGACTGGTCTTCTGTTCTTCAGGATATCTTTGAGAAGGTTAAACTGTTAGTTATTAATGCTCCTGCCTTACAACCTTTTGTGCCTAGAGCAAAACCTTTCATTTCAGTAGATGCTAGCCAAAAAGGTTTGGGAGCAGTTTTCGGACAATGGGTGGATCATAAGTAAGGCTCCCTGTTTTCCGTTTTTACGGATTTTTTACAGATAAATACAGACAGAAAGCAATGTGTTTTCTGTCTGCATTTATTTTTAAACATGGATAAATACAGAAAATGTGCTTCTTTTCAGCGACTCTTCGTGCTATCTTTCATGAATTCACCCCATCAGCTGAGCAGATGACAGCATGGAAAATTAAATAACTGTATGACATTTCTTGAAATAACTGCATTTGTCAACATACAATTGTGGTATAATGCTAATATTTGCCGGTGGGTGTACTTTTATGTAATATTTGGCAACTCAAATAGCTAAAACACCACAGACATCAAAGTATGACTGTGGGTCTATCATTTAAATAAATATGGAAATGTACCGTTTTTCAACAACATTTATACGCAAAACACAAAATAAATATGGATAAATACAGATAAAATGCCCCAAAAATAAATATGGATAAATACAGACGGAAATGTTAAAAAAATAAATACCATAAAACCGGGAGCCCTAATCATAAGGAAAATACTATTGCCTTCGCTTCTGGTGCTCTAACCACAGCTGAATGTAGCTATAGTACGATTGAGCGAGAGGCACTGGCAATTGTATGGGCCATCCAAAAGTTTAAAACATATATTTGGGGTATCCCATGTGAGGTGTATACTGATAACAAACCGTTAGTATCTTTGTTATCTGGTAATGGTTTGGGTAAAGCATCCGCCAGATTGGTGAGATTACTTTCCAAATTACAGGAGTACAATCTGACGGTGAAACACATTCAAGGGGGAAAAAATGTACGTACTGATTGCCTTTCCCGGTTGCCACTTCCTAGCAATGCTGAGGATGAAGATCACACTAGTTCAGATTGTGTTGTGGGTTTAATTGATGCCATTGCTTCATGTTCTAGCGGTATTTCTCAAAATGATTGGGTGGTTGCCATGGAAAATGATGAAGTTTTTAAAAAAGTGGAGGTTTTCATCAGAACTAAATGGCCAAACAATAAAAGTCTTAGTAGTGAATTAAGATCTTTTGCACAAGTCAGTGAAGAGATTTTATTTGAAAACTGAATTTGTATCAGGAATGGCCTCTTTGTTCCTCCTACTTCATTAAGGAACAAGATCATTGCCTTAGCACACGAGGGGCATTTAGGCATTTCTGCTACGTGTAAGAAAATCAAAACTATTTATTGGTGGCCTAACATAGACAAACATGTAAATTCTTTTATTGACAAATGTTCTACATGCATTGTTTCAGATAAACATTGGAAGGTTAACAAACAACCTTTGTTTCCAGTTCCTTTTCCTGATCAACCTTGGGACAAAATTGCTGTTGATTTTTCAGGTCCTTTCATATTCCTCCCATCTGAAAGAAGGTATTGTACTGTCGCCATTGATTATCACTCTAAATGGATATATATTTTTTTTTTTTATTGAGCTTTTATTCGATATGCAAGATATCTTGTAAGCGTACACAAAATACAGCCATTTACAAAACTACAAAAGACATTATTTAAAAAAGCAATTGTTAAATGCACATTTAAAAAGGATAAAAGGACATCTAAATGGATATACTATTCTTTTGTACAAAATGCAAATTCTGATTCAGTTATCAGTCTTCTTCAGAACATTTTTAAAATTGAAGTTACTCCTAATTCTGTGGTTACTGATAATGGTCAACATTTTATTTCGAACCAGATGACTGATTTCTTTAAATCTAATGAGATTAGTTATCTCAGAGTTGCATTGTATAGTCCATCTTCTAATGGCCTCGTTGAGAGAGCTAATCGCTTCATTAAGGAAGGTATACAATCTGCTATTTCATTCAACGTTGATGTTGCTGAATTTATACGTAACAAAGTTTGGGCATACCTTAATACTCCACATTCGAGCACGAATGTTACTCCTTTCAAAGCTCTCAGCGGGAGAGAGGCTTAATCTAAACTTTTACCACACTGGTTTTCTAAATTCTCTGCTGGTAAGGATTTAAACAAGAAAAGAAGTTTGGTCACTGATTTACAAGATAATAAAAATGTTGTGGCCAATAAACAAGCTATTCAGAAAATATTCTATGATAGAAACACTACACGTTCTAATTGTGTCTTCAATGTGAATGATTGGGTTATTATCAAGAAACCTTTTAGGATTTGTAAAGGTCAATATAAATTCACATTACCTGCTCGCATCATCAAAGTCACAAATTCTTCTGTGTTACTTGACAATAGAGGTTGGTGGAGCAAGAACAATGTAGTGAACATTTCTGACTCTCATGTTGATATTTTTAACAGAACATGCTGCAATGATCTATCTGGAAATTATTCTGATTTTACAATTGGTCCTGGATTTGATTGTAAAAATGATCATATTGATGCATCTATTTCTTGTGATGATAACTTTCAATGTGATGTTCCTAATTATATTAATGTTAAGGTGTCTAGTAATGCTCGTGTTCACAAACTTCCTATCAGATTTAAAGATTATGTTTTATATTAAAAAAAAATTGAGGTTTTTTTTGTGTTTAAGGGGAGGGGGTATGTAGTATTCTGTAAGTGTTTCATAAGTGCTTTACCTTTAAGATCTTGTTCCTTTTTATTATACATTCTGTTTAGAGTGCTTATGCATTCTTTTCCCTGTTCATTCTGTTCCTCCTTGTCAGATTGCTGTTGGTGTTCTCTACATTGACAACCTCTGCCGTGGGCTCCCTACATGTTTAAGTGGATATTAAATATCACATAACCTACTTCCTTCTCGGATTTTACTGGATTTATTTCATTTAAAGCCCATACTACACCCCTCCTAACACAGGCACCCTTCCTACGCCACTCGCTACGATGCTGAAACATTGGCCCTTTGTAGGAGGAGAAAGCATGTAAATGCTCCCCCGATGCCCACAGCTATCATTTGCTGGGAAAAGCTGTCCTCAATGATACCATCAGGCGCGCCCGGCACGGATCACAGGTGTAGGGGCAAGCATGAGGGGGGGATGGGGGTGACTCGCAGGATGATTTAAAAAAAAGAATAATATTAATATAAAACCTACCTTGCCGCCATCGCTAGATGCCGCGTCTTCTCTGAGGTGAACAACCTTTACAACGCAACTTTTACCACGCAGTGCCTTTACAACGCAGTATTTACAACGCAAACCATTACAACGCATTGCGCTGGGGGGCGCTCTAGGATAGGGAATAAGTTTAAATTACTATCCAACACCTTCCCTAGTGTCCATGGGGACTGGTGTTGGAATAGTAAATTGAACTTTTCACTATCCAGCACCCCAAAGCGCTATGCGTTGTAATGGTTTGCGATGTAAAAACCGCGTTGTAAAGGCATGCGTGGTAAAAGCATGCGTTGTAATGTCATACATCCCTTCTCTGAGGTCTGCAAATTATGTGCAATGATGTACTGTGAGCCACAAACATATTTTCGACTAATAATGTCACCTTACTTCATTCTGTCTTTTTTTTCCCCATCCTTGTCTGTCACTTTGCGCCGTGCAGGCTTTGTACGGGTGAAACACATTTCCTACATTAGGAACGTGCCGACACGTAATTCAAAAGCGAAAAGAACGTGCCTTTTCATTGGCAAATTCAAATGAGTACGAAATGCTTAGCATAGTTCAGGAGAGTGCACTGCAGCCTCGGATTGGCAAGGCGGGCAATCGGGCATCAGCCGATGGGCCGGTTTTTAGAGTCCACCCTTGGTGCACAGTGTTAAAGGCTGTTGTCAGTCACAGCCTTACACACATGATGACCCCATGCACATGAAATCAGGCCAGCGGGCTAATGTCAGGTGCAGAACAACAATGGGCTGCTTGGACAGGCCCAGCAGGAGGTGTGCCTGCCTCCTTCCAGGTCTAACAGAGTCTGCAAGGAGATGCTAATGGGAAGATTATTATCACTTACTTTTCAGGGGACTGCAGCAGGGAGAGGACTGGAGCATCGGGTGGTGGGGGTTGGTGAGGGCCAGCAAGGAAGTTTCTCAGGACATTTTTGTCCTCCTCCACTCCATGCAAGCAGCACAGATAAATCAGCTTCTGCTCTTGTACTTTGTCTGCTAGATATCAATTTCTGCAGTCAACAGGGACAGGTTCTGTCCCTCCGAAACTATCTTCCGAGCCAAACTTAAAACCTGGCTCTTCTCCGGACTCTAGTCTATTCACGTTCCTTTTTCTCACTCCCCCTCTCCCTTGGCAACCCCTGAATTTTAGCGCCGGGACACCCCTTCGGGGGTAGCTGCGCGCTCTACAAACTACATAAAATAAATAAATAAAACCAGGTTCAAGTCCCAGCGTCAGTTCAACATCCTGTGATTCTGGGCAATTCACGGAATCTACATGAACCTAAAGAAAATAATATGACCATCTGGAACGTTATCTGGTTCTCACACAAAGCGCTCCAATGCCTCTGGGCCTAATTCATGCTATATAAAACTGCATGTAAGGAAAGTGACACTATTTTTTGTTTCTTTTTGCATTTACACAGTAGCATCGTTCCCTTTCTCAGAACGTACACATGATGCTGAACTAAAACAAAAAACAGAGATGCACCTTTCACCAGACTCTGAACATTGGAGGACCTCTCTTAAGTACTGCAAAAAATAAAATGAATATCATACAAAAGTGAGTGTAAAAGGCAGTTAGATCTGTTCCATATGTTTCCCAGTGAACATTAATCAAAACACCCACAGCAAACGTATGGATAAAATACACAATTAAAAAAAGTGTCTAGTATTTAAGATAATTCCTTGCTTCTAAAGTATATTTTTTTCATTGGAATGTTAATTTCCTATTTAGGTACCAGCTCTATCAGCTTTAAAATACCTTTACCACACAAATGTTTGTCATCAATTAGCGCCATTATCCTAGCTAAGCAGTTTCAGATGAAAGGTTGCCATCAGCAAATGTAGGCCACTTTTTGGGGGGCTTAATTGTGCCCCCAATCAAACCCTCTGAGAGTGGTAAAACATGAGTGGAACGCTGAAGGAGTGAGTGAGGTTAAAGGTGAGACAGAAGCAGAAGATACTAAGGTGTTAATGACCTATGTGATGGGTACTCTTCGTGTCATGAGCGGTGGGGCAGAGCTATTACAGATGCCTGCTGCATGGACGAAAATTGTTCTGAACAACTGGACAATGTCAAGGAGCGATAATGCATTGCACGCTGTTGTAGTAAATCGTCGAGATCACCTAAGTACGCCATTTGACTCTTTCCCATCACAGAGCGTGGAAGCAGTCATCCAATCGAAATGCAGTGTGCTGTAAGAGTGCAGCAGGGCTGACATGTTTTCCCACTGATTGCTTTTAAAGGAGGAAAAGTATCTCCGTGGAATACTAATGCAGGAAGCCATCAACAAACTATCAAGATTGTTATTATTTGTGATTCTCGGTCAAAATATCCATTTATATCTTGTTTGTATGTACTTGCTTCGTGTGAAGGTAAAGTGCTGCGGTGTTTTATCTTAGTTTTTTCGATAATAATTGCTTTTAACAAATCCAACAGTACAAAAACAAGAAGAATATAATTTGCCGGTGATGTTGTGCCTATCATCACAGTCGAATAAGTAATGCGTAGCCAAACACGAATCCATCCAACACAAATATACACAATAAGAAAGCAGTTAGCACATAGCGTGAAAGGAATAGACAAATGAAGCCAACACACAGAAACTAACCTAGAATTGTTGGCTCAATACAGCATTTCATAATCATTTTACAGAGACCCATCTTACTTCCAACAAATACCTAGCAGGCAGTGGCGGCTCCTCCGCAAGGCGGCTGAGGGTTGCCCCACTACACAAAAAGGTAAAATAAAATGATAATAACGTATTGTTATTGTCATTTTATTTTTCCTTTTGTGTGCAGTCAGAGACCTGTGTGCAGTGTGGCCAGAGCAGGGGAGGAGTGGTGTGAGCTCCCAAAGTGCACAAGAACTGTTTGGCCCTCTTGGGCTGCCCGAACAGTTCATGCGCACTTTGCATGTTCCTACCAGGCTGCATTGCACAGACTGGTGAGGAATATGCACAGGCTCCCTGTTCCAGTCGGAGTGCCAATCTACGCCGCTCAGACCAATCACAACGCTGCATTGCAGCGTTGTGATTGGCTCAGGGCAGCCTGTGTGTCGGGGGCTTCCTGCTGCCGGCAAACTAGAGAAAGGAAGATGGAAGAAGAGGCAGGGGAGGCGGCAGCGGCTAGCTGGCCGTTCCCAGGTAAGTCTTTTTTTTTTGTTAATTAACCCCCCCCCCCCCCTCCCCCTTCCAGCACCCCAGTTCGGTAGCAGCCGCTACTGCTATTAGGTACAAATGGAAACTACACTAAAGCATAAGTGGGGCTGCATCCACAATGATTCTATGAGAACATCCATGCTGTGACAATTAAATCAACACTATCTTCGAAGAGGGGTTGTGGTAATGCCAAATATAAGTCATATCCACATCTTGTGAATTGATCGGCAAAGCCAATGATACAGTCTAAGCTTCTCACTTTCAAATGCCTGTCTAGTACCACTTAACTGTGCTATCAAATGCACGCATGATAACTCTGTGGGCTAACCTGGTTATTAACTCTGTACTTTTTTGTCCTTTTGGAATACACAAGAAAATGCCCCCCTGTTGAATATTACATATGATTGTCTTGTAGGCTTCTATTCACAACAATGTTTGTGGACAAGTTTCACATGTTGAGGCATCTACATATGATATCCAGCAAATATATGTTACCAGGATGTATCTTGGCACGAAAGCCATCTCTGGATTTCCCAGCATCCATCTTTACAGGAAGTGATATCACTGTATTTCCTAACATTTATCTCCACAGGAAGTGGAATCAATGCATTTATCAACACCCATCATCGAAGGATCTATGGCCAGAAACCCTGCTCCAGATAAACTTACTTCACCATCTCATTTCACACCATACCCACTGAAATACCTGCAACCTCATCCACATACCACTCACTAAAATACACATCCTTCCTACAAGACATTCAATTGCTGCTTATCAAAGCACACTCTATAGTCATCCATGGTTCAGGCACCAATGCCATCATCACTCAACACTATCTATATGGGTTTTCCACCAGAATATAGATAAAAAATGAAGTAGTAAAACAACAGTGTGCGTTTTATGCAGACTAGAATTTAACTTGAACATGGGTGACAAACTTTTAATTGATTTTTTTACCATCAAAGTGGAAGGTTCAGTGATGGCAAAAATTGTAAAGTGGCAATATAGATCACAGGAACACGCTTATAAAGCAGAGTTCATACCAGGTGTTTGCAATGTAATTGCAGTTTTCCTGTCTTGTTTGGCTGTTGGTGTAGAAGGTAAGGGGCAGTAGGTAGAAGAAAAGTCTTCTGAACATGATGAGTATTTGGTGAATCGTGTATACATGGCTTTAAAGTGTTGGGTGATGAAGAGTGGAGGAAGGCAGATGGTCTTTTGAATGAGTGATCAAGTCATTCAGAGAAGTTTGGCCAAAAAAAGGGAAGTGCTGATGTAGAGAAATGAGCTTATTGTTATGTTGCTAGCAAATTGCCTACTGACAATGGGTTTATGTGCCGTCTGAGTTTGCTGATGGTTTCAGAATGATTGAGGAGTAAGCTGATGGAGTTGGTTCTTGAGGATCACATCAGTTTGAAGGCCATGAAACAAAGCTACAACACACTGCTGTGGTTTTTCTTTCCCTCACACTTGCTGCTGCTTGGGAAGCCTTAACTGGAGATATCTTTTCAGATTAGTCAATCTCAAAATCGCACCTGGCTGGAAGTAGACTGCATAAAAAAATGAGGGCATGCCTTTGACAATCTGAAAAGCGGTGGGTATTTCATGAGCCAGGATGTTGCATATTACATATTGTTTGATATCTATTGCTAAAAAGTCAGTGGATTATTGGGAACATAATGAAAGTATAAAATAGAAAATAAAGAAAGTATAAAAAAAATCTGAGCACCACATATGTATGAATGTACGGCTTGATATTTATAGAGCACAGACCAAGCTCAAGACCAACTCAGCACTGAACAGGGAACATGGCCATGCACCCGGAAGATACAATCACTGGGCAAGGTCAAGGATATATTGCAGGGTCATGTGTAGTGCTCCTCGAAGAGGTGCTTCTTCAGGTGTTTTTTCTGAGTTCCAAGACAGTCAGTGCTGATTTGTTCCGGATCCTGGGAGCACGGATAGAGAAGGCTTGCTTTCTGTTTTTGTCCGTCTTGCAATGTTTTGTGGAGCAGGAGTGCGAGGGTCTCGCCTCTGAGCCCTTTGATGACTGAAGAAGGAAGGGTGTTGTCTTCATATGGGTTTGCCTTGACAGAGTGCAGTATAATGGAGAGATTAATATGCAAGACTGAATTGAACAGGTTATTTCGGTGTTGAGGCAGTGGGGATTGGGGTGGCGGATGTGAGTATGTAGAATAAGTTGGGGAAGTCAAGTTGGGAAACACCAGTGGTTAATTTGTAAAGCAATAAGTGCTGGGGCTCTTGTCAGGAAGCAGCTTGCATCAGCCCATTTCTCCTGTTAGTAGCGCCTAAAACAGAGCCAACTACTTACTAACCATGAAAGTGGAGATAGGATGTGGCCTAATGGCTAGAGCTCCGATTTCGGCGCTGGGGAACCAGGTTCAAGTCAGCTCAACATCCTGTCTTTCTGGGAAAATCACTTAATCTCCCCATGCCTTCCATAAATGAATGTGTCCTTAATTGGTGCTCATGAAAAGTGCCTATGTTGATTATAAAGTGCTGGTACTGAGCACCAGAAACCACAGGCTCAAATTAAGCACTTGAGACAACCTCTGAAGGTTTTCAATGCGAGGTTAGGGAAATTCAAAGGCTCCCGTCATAAAATGATCTTGAAGAGTGCTGGCAAGTCAGAGTGGTGGGTGGCTGTGGGATTCGGTGAGCAATGAAAATGAGCCCTGATGGTGTTTGTGCTTTTGTACCATTTGATTGTTAACGTTAGGTTGGAGTACTTCCAGCTCACAAATATTATGGAAATGTCAGAATAAGTTTATTCAACACGTGCCTTCAACTGCCTGCCACCACAATGAACTTCAAAAATACTCCTGACATCTAACATCCTTGGTGACTCCAGAGGGGGCAGAATTCTTAAAGAGGATGTGTTTTGGACTAGCTGAGCCATAGTCCTGCATGAAAGGCATACACTGGTCAAGACGCTAATATGGCTGCTTTCATCTTGGAAACGGCCATTGATCTAAAGTTTTTATTGATGTGAAGGTATGTGTCTCTGAAGATTGGTAATCTGATGGGGAAGCCACAATACCGTAATTGTATTTGAAGCCACGTTTACAATGCCTTCAAATGAAATGCAGACAGCAGCTCTTCAAAATCTACCAATTTGCTTTCATTGATTATATCGTGCAAGCTATTCACTCCGAAATCGATGCAGTCCTGCCGCTGCACTAATGTCCCTCTAATTATTCCTGAGCATCTGCAAGTGGGTTTCTGTCTAACTGTGTCGTACTTTGTATGCTGGTCGGTATTTGCCTGTTCACTTAAGGAATGGATAGTGTAAATCATTGGAATTTTCCTCATATACAAAACAAAAATGCTGTGGGCCAGAGTTCACAAGAGTTTGTGGCCTACCAGAAACTGTAGCTCATTATTGGGGCGCTGATGCGTAGCGCTTTGTATGGGTGGATTCACCCTAAGTCCAGAGAGCGTAAAGACTCTGCAATGATCGGCAGTCTTTCCTCCCTGAAAAAGGTTCCCCACAAGCAGGTTTGGAGCTGGGGCGCAACTAGTCCCAAGTTTCAGGGAGGGACGGGCGGGGAGGGGGGGGGGGTGATACATATTTGGGGCGTGGGCTATTTCTTCCAGCAATAGGCAGAGTGGAGATGCAGGGTTCTAAGAAGGGGTGAATAACAACAAAGCCTCGTTGACAAGTAAATGGTCTTTTGAAGACCTGTTAAGTACTTGGGTGCGGCTGCAATAAGAGGGACACCAGACTAGCAGCCTAACGCACAGGCCTGGTACTCTCAGTGACAGCATGAAGGCCAATAGAAAATGGTCACTTTAATTTTGAACGTTCCTCCAAACGTTGTTTTTCTTCCTTTCTGGGAGTTGTGTGATTGGGCGTGGGCTCTTCCTCACAGGCACCCCCAATCACTGATCTCCTTTTAAAAAGGTGGGCTTTGTCCCTGCCCACTAGTGCAGGTAAAATAGGGGCATGGCAAAGAGGAACAAATCCTTTTTTTGGCACTGCTAACCTTTGCTCACTGACCTGCTGCGTGGATATTTCCTTTGCTATTCCACATTAGAGAAAAGAACTTTGTTTATCCTGATTCACCTTTCCTGGCCCCTGCAGCTGCTTATCGGGCTGTGACATAGGGTTTTTTAAATCAGGGCATGCCCAGTAAGACACACTTTGTGTATGTGTGGGGCTCTGTGATGGAATTGGGAAGGTTGGGGATGGGGTATTCCCCTGGCGGCAGTTGCTGCTTGGTGGTCGGGGCTGACGGCCAATAAAGGACGTACCTACACACCTCAGGCTCCGTACGTCCTTCCAGGGGCGATGAGCGACCGTCAGTCTGTTCACCTCCGTCCTGCCTGTGCCCTTCCTGGAACCTGTTTTCTGCTTTCTCTGGAGTGCTGGTTTCTCTGCGCTGGTGTCGCTGGTGTGTTGTGCTAGTGTTCTGTGTTGCATTTCCAGCTCTGCTGTATTCTTCTCGTCGTCAAGGTTCCCAGTTGTGTTTCCAGCGTGGTCTGTGGCATTTTCTGAGAATTGGTGAGCCATCGGGACGTGTGCTGGAGCGTGCACTGTGCCACATCATTAGAGCTCATGGGGCAGTGGATGACCGCGCAGCTGTGCGCGGTGTATGCCTTCTGCAGATGATTACGTCTGATATCAAGAGGCTGCAGTCATACGTACAATGGCCATCTTTAAGGTAAATTTTTGTCACTGTGATAGGCACACCCTTAATTCCTTAAGAGTGTTGAACGTTCAGCGCCCAGTGCTTAACGTTCGAATAACGGGTGCTGGCCCGCCAACGGTCGTGCACAGCACTGGCAAGGTAGTGCTCGCGACGACCATTGGCCGACGGCAGCACTTAAGGGGGTTAATAATTGCCTGTCGACCTCCGAGTTATTTACATTATGCTACTTTGTATAAACAGACACGCACACCTTTAATCTTGCTTGTCAACATTTGGCTGATTACACATTTTAGTTTTACTTTGCATACGGTGACAGGTACACCCTTGATCACTGCCTGTCAACTTTTCTAATATACACCAATACAATGCAGGCATTCATTTTCAGAAAAGTGTTTAATGTAACTATGGCAACTCTTTCTCGAAGATGGGCACAGCATATTCCAGCGCATAGTTGCTTTCTACACCTGTGAATTTCATTCTCTCTATCTCTGTGGAATAAATGAGCTTTCAGTGACTTTTATTACCTAGTTAATATTTATTTCAGTAGCAACTCAGTCTGCGTGCATTTTTACAGTTATGGAAGAAATATCTCCGCCACCTCCTTTCCTGGCAAATCCCGGTTCTCCTCCATTGAACTGGATACAATAGCATGAGGCTTTTGAAGCTTATCTTGACACTATAGACGGCGATGTGTTCACATCTAAGAAAAAGAAAGCATTGTTAGTGTACAACTTAGGCCATGAAGGCATGTAAGTTATAAAAACGCTGTACATTGAACTGTTTATGTTCTTCCCAGTGTTGAGGGAGACGCTGAGCCTATTGATGAATATGCATCATTAATCCAAACTTTGAGCAAAAGATTTTCTCCTAAAAAGAATGTTGTTTTGGAAAGACACAGGTTTTTGCAACGGGCACAACTTCCTGGAGAATCCATTGATGATTTTATCTCAGCTTTACGTACGTTGTCCTTAAATTGTAATTATAGGGACTTGAAAGAAGAAATAATCCGGGATCAACTAATTGAGAAAACGTGTAATAGGAGAATCCAAGAAAGGTTACTGGCTAGTGAGGAACCTGGTTGGACCTTGCCTTGAAAATTGCAAGGAGTATTGAACAATCTGATATTTGCATGAAAGAGTTGGCTGCCAGTCATTTTAAGTTTGAATCCAAGGAAGTTAATGTTATACAGAAGAGTGGAGGTGAAATACCTAAAAGCCAGAATTTTAAGTTTGTAAAAAACCTGTGGGGTACTCAATGAATACATAAAAAGATTGTATTTGTTAGAGATGTGGTAGTATGTCACAATTAGGAATTTTCAAACATTGTCCAGCTTTAAGTCAAACTTGCTTTAATTGTGGCCGTAAAGGTCATTTTTCTCATATTTGTAGAGCAAGTAGTCAAAATAGACACGCTGTGAGTGCGGTGTGCCAGGATGACGTTGTGGTTGATGATAACTCCGGAAGTATGAGTATCAGTTTTAATGGTTAGTGAAGAGGAGTGTATTCAATGTGATGAGACGTGTGCACTGATCAAACAAATTGGTAAAAGAAAACCTCTGTTGTGTGATCTTTCAATCAATGGCCATGATTCAAAGATTATGGCGGTATCTGGTTCTCCGGTTACTCTTCTTTGTGACAATTAGTTCACCAAATTTCATGATGTTGTACTTGAGCCATCTGATATTAAGCTGTTTGCTTATGGGGGCAAGAAAGTAGAAGTCGTTGGCAAGTTCAAGGCTAATCTAAAGTTTTGTGACAATTCTGTTAATACCAGTATGTGTGTGGTAAAAATGGATCGAATTTATTGGGGTCGGATGACCAAGGTGATCTCAAAGTAGTTTTAGATCCCAATCATCCTGATCTAGGGTTAACTAGAGATCGTTTGTTGAATTCTTGTTTAAATGCTGCTGGATAGGTGCAAGATGTTAATGCCGCTAGATGGATCAGTGAATTCAGTGAGGTATTTTGGGATGTTTGAGCAAGCTTCGCAATTTCAAACATCTCATTGTCCTAAAGAGTAATGCTGTTCCTGTGGTTCACAAAGTCAGGAAGGTACCTTTGTGTCTGAGACAAGAGTTGAAAAAAGAGCTTGACAAATTGTGTGCCATGTCAATCTTGAACCCAATGAAGGTTCAGAATCATTGTTTCTGATCGTTTTGGCCCATAAGGCCGACAAATATTTGTGTTTATGTGTGAATCTCCGCAATCTTAATCGCAATATCTGGGTGGATTGTCAACCTTTACCGAACATCAATGAAATGTTGGCTACTTTATATCATGGTGCGGTGTTTACGTCTCCTGACATGTCAGCAGCATACCACCAAGTGGAGTTGGACCATGATTCCACACACTTAACTTCATTTATTACACCAGAAGGTGCTTTTCGCTATATCAACAAGCCTTTCGGTTTAGCGTCAGCATCTTCTGTGTTTCAAAGAGTGATGGACATTTCGTTCAAAGGTATGAAAGGAATTGCTGTTTTCAGGATGATATTTAAATTTATGGCAAGGATAACGAAGAGTATGATACAAGAGTAAGAATGGTTTTAGAAGTTTTGAAGAAAAATTGTATGACTGAGGAAAGACAGATGTAAATTTGCTCGGTGTGGTGTTGACTATTTAGGGCACCATGTGTCTGCTGATGAGGTTAAACCTAAATTGTAAATTTTTGAGGCTATTGAGGCTGCGCCATCACCCTGTGATAAGGATCAACTCAGATCTTTTTTAGGTTTTGTTGAATTTTTTGTCAAATTTGTTGCGCAATTCTCCAGCAAAACTGCAATATAACACAATCTTCTAAAAAGGAATGCTAGATACAAGTGAACGAATGAGTGTGAATGGGTCTTCAAATAAATTAATAAATGCATAGATTCTGCACATCCCTTAAAGTCTTTCAACACGCATGATTTAAGCATTTTGATGACTGGTGCTAGCAGTGAGGGTTTGGAAGCAGTACTATTACAGAAGTGTTCGAATGGGAGTGAGGAGATTGTGTATTTTGCATCCCGAACTTTAAGTGGGATCGACCCCACTTACTCTACTATTGAGAGGGAGGCCCTTGCCATGGGAACTGAGTATTTTAAAACACAAATTTGGGGGAGACAGTTTGTTCTTCGCACAGACCATAAACCTTTGGTGGATCTATTTTGCACTCATGGTGGTGGAAGAACTACTCCCCTCATTGCCAAATGGCAATATCGCACGCAGGAATTTCAGTATAAGTTGGAGAATGTGTCTGGGAAAATAAATTTTTCTGCTGTCTGTTTGTCTAGGTTACCTGTCCCAGACGAGTGTGATATGGACACCTGTGATGATGAGGAGTTGGTTATGGTTTGTGTAATAAGTTCCTTGGGTAAGGTTTTGGAAGGTGCTTTATGTGAGAAAGAGTGGTTGGATGGTGTGGAGAGAGATGATGTTTTAACAAGTGTGAGAAGATACATGATTCATGGATGGCCTATTCTTAAGAATTTACATGAAAGTTTTGCTGCCTTAGAGAAAGTGAGTGAGGAATTATCTTTTGTCAATGGTGTTTTGCGTAGTAGAAGTTTGCTTGTTGTGCCAGAGGATCTTAAGAGTAAAATTCTTCATCTTGCACATGTTGGCCATGGTGGTATCAGAGTGCTTAAACGTAGAATCAGAGAAGGCTTTTGGTGGCCGGGGGTTGACAAAATGGCAGAAGTTTGTTAAAGATTGTGATGCTTGTGTCATTAGTGACAAATCCCAGGTTACTGTTCCATATCCTGTTGTATCTGTGGAACCTCTGTCCATGCCTTGGAGTAATTTAACTTTGGATATTTCTGGACCGTTTGTTGTGTTAGGCAGCACTCCTAAATTTGCTTATTTGTCCAGGTGGCCTGAGGTAAAGATGGTTGAGTGTGTGTCTACTTCTGTTGTTTTGGAATTCCTCAGCGAGGTTTTTGTCAGAGAAGGGCATCCAGTGGAACTGGTCACCGATAATGGTATCCAAATTTGTATATGTGGAAATGACTGCATTTTTGCAAAACAAAATGGCATTTGCCACATTAGGACATCTCTTTATCATCCCAGGAGTAATGGTTTGGTTGGAAGATTTAATCCGGTGGTAAAAGATGAGTTGCAGTTGGCTTTAACAAATAATCTTAATTGGAAGAAAATATTGAAGGACTTGTTGTGAGCGTATAGAACTACTCCACGTAGTGTAACTGGAGTGTTCCCTTTCACCTTGATGAGAGGAAGAGTGTCTGGAACGAATTTGAACAGAGATTGGATGAATCAGAAAATTGTGAACAGTGATGTTCTTGAAAAGGTAGTTGATGTGGGTAAGGCTGTATCTGGTGGAGAAAGTGTGAAAACCCCGCAGAGGATCTTGTCAGTCAAGCCTGGTGATTGGGTTCGCATAAAAAAAACGGTTTTGTGAGGAAGTGTTGTTCCAAATTTTCCTCTCCCAAGAGGGTGGTTGGTGTTCGAGATTGTGTGATTGTGATTGATGGTGGCAAAGTGTGGAGTAAGAGTATGCTTTCTGTTGTTCCAGAGAACAAGACTTCTGTTGTGCATGACAGTTTGGGCGTTTACCAGGATGTTGTGTTCAGGGATGTTGTGTTCAGGGATGGCAGGTCTCAGTCTTTTGGTCATCCTGTCAATGATGCCACTATTTCAAGAGGAAATAGCTGTGGTGCTGCCAGAAACAGGAAATCTCCTGCACGATTTAATGATTATGTTATGCATTAATCTCTGCTATTTTTCTTCTGTATCCTCATCTTATTGCTCTGATTAAGGTCCAATCCATGTCAGTGTAATGTGCATGTATTTGGCATTTTTCATCATTGTGCTGTTTTCTTTTCTTCACCAATTGTTGTATATTGTTTTCATTTTACAGTTGTTCTTTCTTCTTCATTTTGTAAGAAGGGATATGTGTGGCGTTCTGTGATGGAATTGGGAATGTTGGTGATGGGGGATTCTCCTGGCGGCAGTTGCTGCTTGATGGTCGAGGCTGACCGTCAATAAAGGACGTACCTACACAACTCTGGCTAAGTATGTCCTTTCAGTATGCTTCATTTAAATATTTTTTTATCATTATCAAGGTCAGGTCTGCCACTGATGCAAGACAATAAAAAATGTCCAGATAACTCTGGTGATTTATGATATTGCTGGAGAGCAATCATTTGTCTGTTGATAGTTTTGAAATGCAAATAAACTGTATTTTATGTGGATAGCTCAGTGGGTTACTGCCTTTGTCACAAATATCCTTTTGTTATTTGCAGTTCAAAGAAGTTAACATCCTTACATAGGCAAGTGACCTATGAACTGTCATCAAAGAGCTGCATACAAACCTGAATGGGATAGTTAGAACTCCACTTGTTTGTGTATGTTGCGATATAGTTAGAACTTCCCCACTCTTTCATTATTCGGGCATATAAACATTTTTATCAGTCAAGAAAACCCCCATGTACTGGATTACTCTCTAAATCCTTAATTTGTGCTTCTCCAGACCAAATCCTCTTAAAATATTCTGCCTACCAGTATGAATGAAATGTGATTCCTACACCTTGTAATCCTCCTTGGCTTATGAAACATTCCCTGTAGATTGATTTACATACTTGTATGATTCATTGTCTCTGTATAATGTGTGTGTGATGTAAAGTACTATGACACCCTAACTGATATGAGTAGTGCTATACAACAAATGAAATGCATATAAGATTGTGGCTATGCAGAGATGAGGGGTACTGGTGGAGGATGGCAGTGAGGAAATCCGAGGAGGAGGTCAATAGGGGGAGTGGCTCTGGAGCGATAAGGAGCACTGTTGGAGGGTGGCAGTGATGGAATACGAGGAGGAGGTCATGAGGAAGTTAGGTACAGAGAGATGAGGAGCATTAGTGGAGGGTGGTGGTGAGGGAGTCTGAGGAGGAGGTCATGAAGGGGAGGGGCTATGGAGTGATGAGGAGCACCGTTGGAGGGTGGCAGTGATGGTATCAGAGGAGGAGGTCCTGAGGAAGGGAGATACGGAGAGATGAGGGGCACTGGTGGAGAGTGGTAGTGAAGGAGTCTGAGGAGGAGGTCATGAGAGGGAGGGGCTATGGAGTGATGAGGGCACTGTTGGAGGGTGGCAGTGAAGGTATCCCAGGAGGAGGTCCTGAGGAAGAGAGGTACGGAGAGATGAGGTGCACTGGTGGAGGGTGGTAGTGTAGTGTAGTCCCTAGTTTCCCACTAGGCCCTGCGCATTGGAATAACATAAACAGTAGTATTGACGTGGAACTGCGGATATTCCAGGCCTCCACTGACTATGCTAAACTTAATTGGGTTGTGTTACCAACTAGCTCAGAGGTCACTGGAAACTTTCTTCTCTGCATAGGAAGTGATCAGCTTCCTTGGCACAGACAAGAAGGGATTCAGTTTTCCAACAACCGTGCAACATGACAACTTTGCTCCTCAGATCAAGAGTCGATCTCTAGGGTCGTGTGAAACAATAGACATAGATTTCACTCAGTCAGTCTAGTGCAGTTTACTTTCACGAGATGTAGAGAATAGAGAGACGGGCGTTTGTCAATAAAGGGTTAACATTTATTGAACAGTCTTTCTTCTCGTACAAGAGAAATGTATTGCCACAATTGCAATAACTGTTATTATAAAAAGTACGTACAGTAAGATAAGTATTGCGAAATAGAACTGTAAAAGCATTGATATGGTTTCTTAGCCATACAATGGTTTAAAAGTAATAAAACATATATACAGTCATATATACATTAGGCTAACATACTCAACTGGTGCTTCTAACTAAGCCTACCCCAGTGTGCCTGACCTAAGCCTAACACGTGAAAAGGGGAGCAAGTAAGTAGCTTTAAGTTAAGTTGGTTTTGCCAAGGTTTGTTTCAAGAATTCTCGTCTAAGGGTTTAGTCAACACCATACCTCTGAATAGAATGATGGAGGATTGGTATCTCCTTCAGGGGTCTCTCTCGATATCCCAGTCACCCGCGAGGGTAAACCGGAAGCGCCGGGACTGGATTTCTCTGCACGAGAAAGGCAGCGGCTCTCTTCAGCGCGTCGAGGAAGGAGGGGGGACAGCGTCCGCGGGCAGCTGGAATCTGCTGGATGTCTTCGCAGAGGACGGCTGTTCAGCTCCTTAAGCGTACTGCACCATAGTTCGCGCTGTAGCGGCGATAATGGTAATCAGCAGCTTCACCACCACAGGATAGCAGGCTGCAGCGACAGAGTGCTAGTTTTTACCAACACAGGGTCATGCAGGCAGCTGGCATCAGCAACAGGCAACGAACTCACACCGCTTAAGGCAACGTTGGTAATATTTATACCTGACAGGTGCCGGGTTTGACGCAAGTTTGCTGGACATAAGACGTCAATTAAAGATGTCACTAGGAAGTGACAGTTATCAGTTGCTCATTAGAGTTCCATTACTAATCAAAACATAGCAAGCGGGGATTTCCAGGTTTGCTAAGTTTTTATCTTGTTGAAGAACTCGGAGTGTTATCTAGGAATATCAGATAGTGACTGCTGCTCTGTCATTGCACTAATTGGTCGCAAAGGAAGTAGCAGAGAGTCATGCTGGAATGTGGCTCTGTTCGTGTGAGGCCAGAGATGACGTTTCAGAAAATCGCACTTGAACGGTTATGCCAATATAGGGAATAAATGGATTTATAGCCGAATAGGGGCATAAGGTCACAGTATCGATCAGGAACCTAGATAAGCACGCAACACCCACTCCACGTTTTCATGTCCATCAAAATTACTAAAACTAAGCAATAAGATGCATGTGTAACATTGCCCACCCCAAAATACATAAATGCATTCGAAATAGGCGTACTTGTAATACATGGAATTTAGGTACTGTACGTTTTTTAAAGCATATTAATCATTCAAAAAATTATTGCATATGAAGTCAATGAACGATTATGCAAAAGGAATTACACATGAAGTATCTCTGACAGAAGAAAGGCGAGATAAATCATCACATAAAAATGCATTGTAATAACATGTGTGCTAGAGGCTGGTGTAATGTTGTTATGTCTCTAGATGTGTTTAGAAATAGAAGTGTGAAGCTTCTGTTCTCTAAGAATAGTTTTTACGTTAAGCAAAGAATTGTTCGTGCCAAAAAGGGTCAATATTAAAAAAATTGTCCAATTCAAAGAAAATAGATTTCCAAAGCTCCTGGCAGTTTTTGTTGATCAAAACTGAAGGCCGAATTCAGAGTTCATGGGAACGCTGTGTGTCGGAAAGCTTCTCAAAAAGTTATTGTTTCTCTGTGGGTGAGAACATCGTATCAGACAGGCTCTCAAAGAATTGGTCTACAAATTCAGGTGATAGTTCAACCAAATTAGATAGCGCTGTAACTTGGCAGGTGTGAGAATGATTGCTGTCATCGAAGGCAGGACCAGCAATGCTCACAGAACGTTGCACCTGGATGATGTTGCTTTTGTCACTCGCTCCACTGATACCACTTGGCTGTAGTACAGGAGTCTCCACAAATGCCGTCATCAGGATTGGTAGCCGCTGGGGACAACACAATGCGTGAGCCGTTATTGGACTGAGCAAAGTATCGACGTCCATTGGTACTGCTGATGGAAGTGAAAGACAGATGTCCAACACGCATTCATCGCCGCAAAGCATACACCGTAGCACAGGTAAAATGCAATTTTGCCGTATCGGTCTGAATGAAAGGAACCAGGTCATGTTTAGATCTCTCAGCCTGGCCAATCCGAGGACGTTAGTTATCCTGTCCCTGTAGCGCATTGCTAGGATTGTCTCTTCCATTCCCATGGGAGCTATGTCTGAGCCGAGGCTTGCCATAACGTAGCAGGAGGGTCAAAAATAGAATCCCTGCGACGAGTCCCAAAAATAATGGTATGCCGCCAAAAATGGAGTGCACAAAATTAGGAAAGATTCCCAAAATTGCCTGGAAGGGTGTTAGCAGTCCCGTAAAGACTGTCTTAAATATGCCTGGGATGCTTGTTGCACTAGACATGTTAAGGAGTTGGCTGAACATTTCTACGAAATGCACGGGGCAATTTGTTGATAAAAGGTCATGGACTTCAGTAGCCGTCCTTGCGACTAGAAGATCATACGTCTCTTTAGATGACGTTATAGGCACTGTTGTCTGTAAAAGTACAGATTTCATTTTGCTTAATGTATCAATTCGTATAGAATAGAGATTCAGACGAGGCCAGAGGGGAGTCACTATGTCTGGAGGCCCGCTCGGAAACAATGCTTGCATACAACATTTGACCATGGACGTAACTTGTATTAGATAACTTTTCCCTGGTGTCAGGCCACAACATCTGTGATCCGTTCTAAGAATGTAACTCCCGTTCGCGAGTTGCATAAAGAAGGGCTCTATCTGAGTTGCAGTTGTGACTAGCTGGTGGCATGAAAGGTTGTTTGAATTTCCATCACATGCTCCGTGTAAATTAATACCCTGACACAAAAGTATACCGCTTAGTGAATGTTTACAGTTGTCACCACTAAGAAATACATTTTTGTCACTGTCACTATAGCAAGAATGAGTGTATGGTAATTTCCATTCGGATTTTACATATCCTTTACCCAATTGTTCATATTGGCCAGCAGGTATGTACTCAAGGCACTTTTTAAATCGGAAAGTTGTTATCGGAATTGTGATAATTCCGTGTATTATCCATTCAATGACAGGACTCTCTGACATTGTCAATGGTAATCTCTCGAGTTTTTCGATGCTCAGGATTGTATAGTCTGCTCCTTTCTGTGCCAAACTGATCTGTTTATCAGTAAGGTTAAATCTGGAAAATAATGACGTTGTGTTGATTAAACGCCAAGGCACATAGCCTGAACGAAGATTTTTGCAGCGTCCAGCCTAGTTCTATAATAGAGCGTAATTGAGACTGGCCATGTTGTAACATTAGCAAATCTCTGTCTATCACATCAAAGGCAGAGGATACAATATTGTCCAAAGAATATATTCTGGAAGACAGAGTCGTTAACCCATTGTCTACTACAGAAAGTGATTTCTCCAAATTAATACGAACGATCAATTTCTCGTATTTTTTCAGCAGTTTCAATTTGCTTTACTTTCCAAGCCTCGTTGTAAGCAGCATAGATACTGGTCGCTATGAAACGCTTTTGACGCTGTTTGCGTGGTCCAATAATGAAATCGCGCAGATCAGCACCATCTTTTAGTAAAGACAAGTGTTGCTTAATTTCAGCCAGTGTGGATGTAGTTAGCCATTCTAGGCAGAGTTTCCCTACACTGTATGTTGTTATAATCCCTGGATGTTGTCTCTGGGAGTATCTAGGGTCTAATCTGGTCATTTTTAACCCCTGTGTTTTATTCAGGAACCTATCTTGACAGCTATTTGTGTCTGTAGGCCAGATTAACCACTTTTTCCAATCAGGATGTGTTCTGTTGAAATGTAAAATTTGTGACACGTCTAACTCAATATCTGTGGTTGTATTCTCAGGTATTGGCTTTGGAATAGACGGTGTTTTAAGGTCTTTGATCTTAGCTAGGCCAAGACAGGATGTTTGGTGTACAGTGTCATTTAAAAATAACATTTGTTCTGGTATCATGCAGGTTCTAAATAGTGCTTCAATGCCTTGCACCTGCCAATCTTTTGTACCCCAAATTGTTTTCGTTTCAATATTATTTTTCCAATAATCAAAACCAAATGTCATCATTTTGTCATAAAATGCTTCTGAATATATCAATTTAGAATTTGTCAGCATTGTTTTCATTCCTGTTTTATCTAACAGTTTGTAATAAAACATTTCTGCATCACTGGTGTTAAATCCTGAGAAGTATTTGAATTTCTCAAAAAATGCTTTAGAACTGCTTTTAGGTGGTGTAGCACAATGTTCCCATTGATTATACATAAAAACATTTCTAGGCTGTGCAGATTTATGCAAGTAATGATCCCCATAATGGGTGTAACAGAATAACTGCTCATAACTAGATGAACCTTGTAAATAATCATGATCTGTGAATCTAGCTGACATTACTAAATCAGACATCATGTCATTAATACTGTTAAAGTCCCAATCATCAGAGAATGTACTAGGTGTCACAAAGTCACTTAAGGAAACCTTTAGTTGATGAGGATACTTCAGGATTTCGACCGGACCATAGATCTCATAGTCTGTTTTCTCCCATACTACCCCACCAGGTATTGGAATTGCTGTGACATTTACTGTTGACAGTTCTCTTTTCTTCACGTGGGATGATCTGTGTGGTTTCAGGACTAGGTTGATGTTCTGACTTGCTGTGTCCATTGTAATATATTTTCCTTCAATGAATTTTCCCAAACACAGTACCATGATGAGCCGAAGCAGGAGAAACAAGCATTTACAATGCAACGGTTTCGCCTTTGGAAAGTTAGAGCTATTGGCATTGTAAATGACAAAATGTGTATTTATGTGTTGGTTTTGAAAACAGATAAATAAATGGCATTGTCATTTACATTGCCAATAGCTTAATCTCTCGCAAATGTGAGACCTATTGTACCCTACGGACGAGCTCAGCAGATAGCAATTACTACCACACACACACACACACACACAAACCCAGAGCCACACACACACATCCAGAGCCACACACACCCAGAGCCACACACACACACACACAAACCCCCAGAGCCCCCCCCACACACACACACACACCCAGAGCCCCACACAAACACACACCCAGAGCCCCACACAAGCACACACCCAGAGCCACACACACACACACCCAGAGCCACACACACACACACCCAGAGCCACACACACACACACCCAGAGCCACACACACACACAGAGCCACACACACACACACCCAGAGCCACACACACACACAGAGCCACACACACACACCCAGAGCCACACACACACACACACACAGAGCCAGACACACACACCCCCAGAGCCACACACACCCAGAGCCACACACACACACACACACACCCGGAGCCACACACACACACCCAGAGCCACACACACACACCCAGAGCCACACACACACACCCAGAGCCACAAACACACACCCAGAGCCACACACACACACCCAGAGCCACATACCCAGAGCCACACACACATACCTAGAGCCACACACACATACCCAGAGCCACACACACATACCCAGAGCCACACACACATACCCAGAGCCACACACACATACCCAGAGCCACACACACACACACACCCAGAGCCACACACACATACCCAGAGCCACACACACATACCCAGAGCCACACACACACACACCCAGAGCCACACACACACACACCCAGAGCCACACACACACACACACCCAGAGCCACACACACACACCCAGAGCCACACACACACACACCCAGAGCCACACACACA
Organism: Lissotriton vulgaris; assembly: GCF_964263255.1. NCBI lineage: Eukaryota > Metazoa > Chordata > Amphibia > Caudata > Salamandridae > Lissotriton > Lissotriton vulgaris. Next base: position 1,749,254,191 of record NC_141693.1, on the reverse strand, counting down.
CACCCAGAGCCACCCACACACTCAGGAGAGAAAGCACAGTGAGCGGGCAGGGAAGCAAGCACAGCGAGGGGGCAGGGAAGCAAGCACAGCGAGGGGGCAGGGAAGCAAGCACAGCGAGGGGGCAGGGAAGCAAGCACAGCGAGGGGGCAGGGAAGCAAGCACAGCGAGGGGGCAGGGAAGCAAGCACAGCGAGGTGGCAGGGAAGCAAGCACAGCGAGGTGGCAGGGAAGCAAGCACAGCCAGGGGGCAGGGAAGCAAGCACAGCCAGGGGGCAGGGAAGCAAGCACAGCGGGGGGCAGGGAAGCAAGCACAGCGAGGGGGCAGGGAAGCAAGCACAGCGAGGGGGCAGGGAAGCAAGCACAGCGAGGGGGCAGGGAAGCAAGCACAGCGAGGGGGCAGGGAAGCAAGCACAGCCAGGTGGCAGGGAAGCAAGCACAGCCAGGGGAAGGGGAACCAGGGGATGGGGAAGCACGCACAGCCGGGGGCAGGGAAGCAAGCACAGCCAGGGGGCAGGGAAGCAAGCACAGCCTGGGGGCAGGGAAGCAAGCACAGCCTGGGGCAGGGAAGCAAGCACAGCCTAGGGGCAGGGAAGCAAGCACAGCCTAGGGGCAGGGAAGCAAGCACAGCCAGGGGGCAGGGAAGCAAGCACAGCCAGGGGGCAGGGAAGCAGGCACAGCCAGGGGGCAGGGAAGCAAGCGCAGCCAGGGGGCAGGGAAGCAAGCGTTAGCCAGGGGGCAGGGAAGCAAGCGCAGCCAGGGGGCAGGGAAGCAAGCGCAGTTAGGGGGCAGGGAAGCAAGCGCAGTCAGGGGGCAGGGAAGCAAGCACAGTCAGGGGGCAGGGAAGCAAGCACAGTCAGGGGGCAGGGAAGCAAGCACAGCCAGGGGGCAGGGAAGCAAGCACAGCCAGGGGGCAGGGAAGCAAGCACAGCCAGGGGGCAGGGAAGCAAGCACAGCCAGGGGGCAGGGAAGCAAGCACAGCCAGGGGGCAGGGAAGCAAGAACAGCCAGGGGGAAGGGAAGCAAGCACAGCCAGGGGGAAGGGAAGCAAGCACAGCCATGTTTCCAGTGCTTGGCTATTCTGAACAAACCATTGGTATCCAGCCTGCCACTCAAACGAAAACAACTCCCAGAATACCTTAAATAGCTAAATGAAACCTCAGAAGTAGAAACATTATGTCCGGACTACACGAGAGAGGCTGTAATTGTAAATTTGACTAAGCTACAAAATCACAGTGGTCAGTAAATGGAGAGCCCAGAACTCGGGCATTGCAGCCTGTGGTCATCTGGGAAGCAAAGTCAGGCGAGAAACGGTATAACCAGTCATACAGGATGCAGAGAGGAGCACCGAGGGGGGGGGGGAGGAGGCGATCAGTCGGGCTGGAGGTTAACAATAGCACTAGAGCTTTAAAGGGGGCGTGGCAAACAATGTCACACATCTGTGTACTTCTTATGTGACAACTGTGGCTTGACCCGTGTCTGTGGTGCAGAAACTACAATCGCTCTGCACTCCACTCCTCAAGATAATGTCCCACTGCTGTATTTTGTTTACTCCAGTTGTTACAAAAGCCCGTTCACGGCACTCTAAAATTGTTCCACGCAGTGGTTTGCGACCGCACATCTGGAGATGCTTTGTACAGCACTCTGAAAGTGCTTAATGACGTGTGCGCTGCTCTTGCTATTAGACCTCCACTGTGTCAGACTCAAACAACTATTATTTCCGATTATGCTAATGTTATCCCTCTCACCGACTCAGGTCAATGACTTCTCCTTCTGTTATTACAGTGGTGTCCACATGCTCTGTAACTATCACCGCACGCTTTGATGCCCTTGTTATTTCACAAACAAAACAGGTGATGGACCGAATGTGGATCAATGTCACACATTCATCCCAGTCAAAAGATCTGGGCCCAAATCCATCGTTTTTTTGCACTCCACACTTCCCTGGGTTAGACAATGGCGATATGCAAATCAGCTCTGACCCTGTGCCCCATGGGAACAGTCCAGTCCGAACTACAAAAGCCATGTCCTTCCCAGAACGGAATCAAGCATCCGAGGACCGGATTCGAGGTAACACCTCTCATCAGCCCGGCTAGCTTGACTCCAGTGGTGTGGAGTGCCTGGGACCCACGTCTGAGCATCCCCAGCGCACTTATGGCGGTATTGCAAATAAAACAGGTGATGGACCGAATGTGGATCAATGTCACACATTCATCCCAGTCAAAAGATCTGGGCCCAAATCCATCGTTTTTTTGCACTCCACACCACCCTGGGTTAGACAATGGCGATATGCAAATCAGCTCTGACCCTGTGCCCCATGGGAACAGTCCAGTCCGAACTACAAAAGCCATGTCCTTCCCAGAACGGAATCAAGCATCCGAGGACTGAGGTGAATGTAAGACATTGATCTACATTCTGTCCATCAAATTGTTATTTGTAATTTTCTTGTTATTTCACAGCCACACTCCATCTGGTGGTGAAGTCTGTGCTATAGAAAACATACATATAAATAAAACGGGTGGTGTAGATTGGGTTTGCGCTAAAGAAAACAATATAAATAGATTAGCCTGACACACCCCTGTATCGCCAGCTGGACCTGCCACCCCTCCTCCCTCTATGTTAAATATACATATTAGCCCACCCCTTCCAGGGGCCGGGCCCGCCGCGTGCAGCTAAAGCATGGCTCGCTGGCAGCGAGCCATGCTTTAGCAGTAAAGTGTGCAGAGTCGGAGGCACGCAGTGACCCTAGATCCTGAGATAAATACAGGCAGCGGGGAGGAGGAGACAGACAGGCTCAACGTGTCGCTCCATGACAGCTCCCTCCCAGGCATAGCCCAGAGCGCACACACCCACCCGCTGAACACACACGGAAGCCCGCCCTCGTCCGTCTCACTCATGCACCGGGGATTCTAAGTGCACTAGGCGCTGCACAGAGGCGGTGACGTACATATATACACAAGCTGTGTGCGTGGTTGGGGGTAGGGGGGCTGCTGAATAATAACAGTAAATCTTCAGCCTGCATTCCAATTCCACATGGCCAACTGGAAACATAAATATCATTATTATGTTAGATCAAAGATTTAACATGCGAGAGCACATTGAGTAATGTCAACAGGGATCAATATTAGTTCATCTAAATACGTTTACAATATTTAAAATGTAAGCATGCATGACAGCACAACTAATACACAACAATGCACATCAAAAGGGGTCAAACAAAATGTATAAAAGCATGATAAAAATCCGGTAACAACTCACAAAACTCCTACTCAAACATAAAATCCGGGAGCCTAAGTGCCTCCGTCTAACCAGGGGCGTAGCTAGAGCTTGTGGCGCCCAGGGCTATCCCTCAGGTTGCCGCCCATGTCATCCGCAGCCCTGTGATTTGTGAGCTTAAGTCTCGGACTCGAATTTTGAATCTCACCTCACTGTCAAATTTCGGGCACAAATATTTCTCACATGTATCACCGTCTCTCAAGGCAGTGGCTGCAGGCTCAATTAGGGCGCTACTGCACGCTGTGGTAATTTGGGTTTGCCAGCCCTTTCATTTAACAGTCATCCTCCAGGCTGGCAGGCCAGTGAGTCCCTGGGTGGGCGGGGCCGTCTAGTGACAGCAGACTATGTCCTGGCGGCCGCTGCAACCCGGGCCTTTCACTTTATTTCCCTTAGACTCCCCCTCGGGTCTGGCATTATTAAATTGAGGAGGGAGTTTAAGGAAAACGCAGAGCTAGTGATAGGACCCGGCGGGACTGGTGCGAGCGGCATGCAGCAGGCATCATATTTGCCTGGCAGCCTGCTCCAGCGCCCTCCAGCACAAGAAGGTGGCAGGCATGTGAGTACCAGAGGCGCAACTTCAAACACTTCACTGAGTGCAGAGCACTACATCCATAAGAAAGTAAGGGAGGGTGCACAGAGGGGGCACTTTATAACTCAGTGCCTACACGGGGTACAGGGTTATCATGTGGAGAGTGAGGACATCGTATGCAGAGAGTGAGGACATCGTATGTATAGACACCAGTTTAAAACTGTCCAATAAAGAGTGACTAGGAGCAGCCCGCGCAATCAGGGATGGGTACCTACCAACTTTCTTCTTTGAATTGCGGGGTAAGGACAGCGCGTGCCCACAGGATACCACTCTGAGACGTCATCCTGTGCAGAGTGAGGGCAGGGTGTGCCATTCGCAGAGCCACTCAAATTCAGAGGCAGCAGGTTAACCCTCAACCGATTTTGGCCTTGCATTTAAATTCAGCAGCATTCAAGACATCCATCGACGATCCGGTCTGCGCTCTGCAGAGGTGCAAGCAAGGCAGGCTGCAGGGCAGGCAGGTTCAGGCAGTGAGTTAGAGCGGGCCTCAGCAATTTGAGTTTGCCGCCCGGGTCCGGCCCGCCTCCAGTAATAGGCAAGGCGTGCATGGTGCTGGCGTGACTGGCCACACATTATGCCCAGGGCCGTCATTGGTAGCGCTATTGCGCGCTACAAGATTGACGGGAGAGTGCCTCATTTAAAAGGCATAGGTAACAGCGCTATACTAAACTGGAAACAGGGACCTCACTTAAGGGAAAAACACAAGGAAAGCAGTGCTACACTGAAGGTGTAGGCACAGATCCCGGAACTACAATATCTGACTACAGGGAAAGGTGGCACTTCTGTGAAAAGAGGAAGTGAACGGTATCTCATAAAAAGGTTAGGAAAAAAAAGGTGTCAGCATCTCATTAGAGAGAGAGTGAGAGAGACGGATAATAAAGAGATGAGAGAGAGTTAGGATACAAATGTTATGATAAAAAATAATAATATAAAGAAGACCTTGAGGAGAAAGATGAGAGATCACAGTTAATATGCAGGTTCAAGCTCTCGAAAGACCGGCTAAAACGGCTTTAAATCCCTTTGTTATCGCAGCCCTCACAAACCCAGCAGTACCACGTGATTATAATCCCTGAGCCCTCTGACCCTGATGCAATGCCGCATTTTTCAAAATCTCCGAACCCTACTTCCGGGTGCAGAGTTGCACTGCTAATAAACGCTCGCCCCCGATCAATATAAAGCGCTGCCCTCTGGTCCCTCCTTCGAGGAGCTGTGCAGCACCATTTATTAATACTGGTCTCATAGTCTAGGGCAGTGCAGCACATCGTTGGCCTCAGTGCTCATTTAAAAGGGTAGCACTTCACGTTTCTAATACTTCCGACCTGCCGAGGTCCAGTGGGGCCTTCGGTTTCCGGTCGCCACTAGAAGTTGCGTGCGTGGGTGCCTATGGGGATGGTTTGAAGGTGGGTCTGGGGAGATTAACCTACCTTAAAAACAGGCACCAGGCAGAGATATCGCTCTACAGCAAAGAAGCCAACAGGGATGGAGAAAAGAGACCTGGTGCAGAGGCCTCACCCCTGCCTCGTCACCACACCCTTACAAAAATCTGCCCATCACGGCATAGCGCTGTCAGGCACGTCTGCTTAGCAGTGACTTATTTAACATAGCTCCAGAGTCACTTGTCTCTAGGCGCTTTCATCCAAACAGAGACAGGGACGGGACCCGATCCCCTGACAAACACTGCACTGCAGGCAGCATTTTCAAGGTGTTCTTGCTCTTCACTTGGGGGCTGCGCGGCACTGGCGGCAGCTTATAGTTCATTTTATTATAGAATTTGAGTGTCTCCAAATAGATTATAAATGCCGCCACCAGTGCCGCGCGGTGCCCGTGTTAAGAGCAAGCACACCTTGAAAATGCATCCGCCCCCAAAATTGTGCCGCCTGGGGCGGTCCGCCCCCCTCGAACCCCCTAGCTACGCCAGTGCGTCTAACGCCATTTCCTTTGCGCAAAAGTATCAGGAAAAACACACTGCTCGTGCACACATCCTCCGCTTAAATATTAAGACACTAACACTGACCTTGCCCACGGCTGTGCTGCGGGTGCCACCTACAGGTGAAGCTCCCCCTGCAGTGCCAGAGACCGTACCTCCCTGGCTACAGTACCCGAGTGTGCCCTGGCCACTAAGGGCTGCATGAACCGGCAGAGTACAACGATTTGTAGCCTGCACAGTTTGGAGGACACCAGCCCATCTGTAGCTGGACCGCAACTTCCGTAAAGGGTGGGACATTCGTTCCGGAGTGTATGTGTTTACTTCCGGGGAGAATAGATCTTTCCGGGGGTAGGTCGTATTTCTAGCCAATCACTGGACACTAGTCTATTTAGTTTAACTTAAACTGACAGTTTGAGTCAGTATAACACCGTTTACATGCTTCATTTTCCCTGCCTTCGTTTAGAGCTTACAGTCGGCAAAACAAGAACAGGTCCCGGGCCGGCAGCCAATCACAGCGCGGCCCGGGAATGACGTCACGGGGGTGTCCCGGGCCGGCAGCCAATCACAGCGCGGCCCGGGGAAAAGGGGCGGGGCTTAAAAAAAGCACCAGAAACGCCCCCGAATCGCGTTTTCGAGAGAAAGCGCAATTGACAGCCTCTGCCTCCCAATGGCTATCCTCCATTTATGGAGCTAGCCAATGAGAGGCAGAGGCGGGGCCGACATCCATACTGAAGACAATAGTTTTCAAACTGGGAGGGGCACTTCGTGCCCCTCGCCAGGTTCGAAACCTAAAAATACACCTAGACCAAACCAGAACTCTAGCCAAGGGGAAATTAAGTAGATTTCCTTCAGTTGATGAAAGAGTTCCGTTGCTTTTTCTTTAAAAGACTTTTTTGTTTCTGGCATCACTTCGGGGTCGTTAAAATCTTCAGAGAAGTTGTCGAAGTTGATGAAATAACCAGAGGCAGTTCTGTCAATTGATGGGATTGTTCTTTCAATCTGTCTCTCGGTAGCACTTTCTGATGCCACATTAGTGTAGACTGGTGTTGTTTCTTGACGAACTGTTTCAATCTGTGTTTCAAGAGGCACGAGTTCCATGGCATTATTGCATAGTCCTTCATTGTGCACTGCAGGCTGATCGAATGTGATGAGTCTTTCAGTTTGAACCTCTTGGATTGTTGCAAGTTTGGGTATTCTGTTGTTTCTTGGGAGTCCACTGGGCCTACTGTTGATTATAGGCCACATGCTTGTGGTTTTACCAGATCGATAGACACGACTCTGTTCTCCTTTTTACCAGCAAGGGGCGGTAGCACAACTGATCTTGTTCCGGTGACTGCTAAGACAGGTACTGCTTTTCTGTAAGAAGGCCCAAATTCCTTCTTAACCGCGATCTTTTCTCTGACTAGATCCCCAATCTTTGGAATCCAGACAGGCCTTGCTGGGGCTGTTGCGGGTGGTGCCTCGTCAGTGGTACTTGGCTGTTGCTTTAACTTTATGTTGCTTAATGATTTTCTTGTTTCATTCAGTTCCTGTAAAACAGCCAAACGGTCTTTTACATCAAACTGCGTTTTTTCTTCTTGTACCACTGACATCTGACTATCGAGGTCCTGAACGTTCATTCTAATTCCGAACAATAGTTCGTATGGGCTGAAACCTTTTAGAGAATTTCTTGGCATGTTGTTAAGACTAGTCTGGACACTTATTAAATGTTTGACCCACCCAGCGCCTGAACCTAATACCTTCGCTGTTATAGATTGCTTTATGCCCCGGTTTTTTCTTTCTATCACACTATTCCCTTCCGGGGTATGACGGACAAGAATACCGCAACCCAATTCCCATGCTAGCCATGGCCTCCTTATAAGCTCGAGAGCTAAAAGCAGGACCCTGGTCAGAATGGAACGTGGTAATTGCGTATATGCCGATATGGACTCGCAAATCTTTTATAACCGTTCTAGCGTCAGCCGAGCGCTGGAGGCCTCATTCTTTAAGTGCGTTTCGTCTTAACTATTAATAGGACGCAGGATGGGGTGTAGGCAGCGTTACGCTCTTTCTGATTGGTAGCCGGTAGCAAGGTTCGCTACTGCGATCCCTATTGCAGTTTTCACAGTTGTTTGCATATATTTGGTGTTCTACACTCATTCCCGGCCACCAGAATACTGATTGTAATTCAGTCAGTGATTCCTTGATCTCTCTGTGCCTAGGACCCAAACCCATGTGTGCGTCTGCTATTAAAAATATTCTCCTGTTCATGTTTGGAATTACTCTATCCCCCACTCCAGGGATTCGAGCAAAAGGAACGGAGTTTGCATCGATTATGTATGTATAATTGAGTGGATAGTTTACGGGTAGTGCTGCGCAGTCGCCTTTTACGGTCGTTTTTACTGCTAGCATGGTTTCCCCGTCTATGTATTTATCTGTACGCTTTTTTGTGGCTACGGAAGCCGGGTTAGTTGCTTCCGCTTTGGCTGTATTAGCCAATGAATTCCCTGCAACGTGAACGCCATCACGTTGAAGACTCTGTGCGTGAATCACGTGAGTCTTTTGTAGTTTTTTGAGTAAAAGAGCTACCTGTTTCCAGAGCATTTTATGCTTTATTGTGGCACCTGTGTCATCTTTGTAGTCGTTTTCGATCCAACTCTGCAGTTTGTTATTGTAAGAATTGACGCAAAAATGAGAATCGCACACTATAAGTGTGGGGAATTCGCGTTCTGTATTTTCGAGCGCCATCTTTAAAGATCTGATTTCAGTTCTTTGAGCCGAACAGTACTTTACTGATTCGGTTTTTGTTACTTTCGGTCTGAATTTACCGCACAGCCAACGACCTTTAATGATCGCACATGCTGCATCGTAGGATTTTCTCTCTACGTTGAAATGCTGTACAAAGCTATCTGTATAGATTATACAGGCATATTGTGGGAGAGGCAGAATTTCGATTGGCAGAGGATATTCTTCTTCATATTCTAAATCATTCAGTTCTTCAAATTGCGGGGCGAAATAGTATTTCACATCTTCCGCTCCTAGAGAATCTATGCACTGTATCCATTTTGGATCCAGTGACACTGTAGGCAGGTTTACTGGGCTGAATAGCGCCTCGAAGGCGGATTCCGCTGTAAGGATATTAATCCGTTTGCCGTGTGCTAATTCTCGTTCATTTGCTAATGCGATTTGCACTGCTTTCACAGTTCTTTCTGTGTGACTGAATGTTTTTTCTGCTTGTGTGCACAAGTAAGATTTAATTGAAATTGGTACCTTTTCTCCCTCATTAGAGGTTAGGTATGTGAATCCGCATCTTCCTGGGATGACTCGGATTACAAGATCGATCGTGTTGTCACGTGTATCTAATTTTGTTTTTGCTAACATGTCTGTTTGCAGTGATCTCAAAATTTCTGTGTGTTTTTGAGTCCAATTGATTTGTTTTAAATCAGGTTTTATTAGTTCGTAGAGAGGTTTAACCCTCTCTGCGTAATTTAGTATGTAAGTTCTTCCGAAATTCAGAAAACCTAGTATTGATTGTAAATTCTTCAGCGTTTTTGGAGCTTGGAGTACAGCGCACTTCTCTAAGAAGTTGTCCGCTAGGCTTTTCCCTTCACTTGATAATTCGTACCCTAAGAACAGTACTGTCAGATGGGCAATTCGGGACTTTTTAAAGTTGAATTTGTAACCCTCTGCTGCGAACCCAAGTATAATGGTGTTCACTCTTTTCAAGTGAGTATCCAAGTCGTCGTCTGTGAGATAAATATCATCTACGTAAGATAATGCTTCATCATCATAGATTTGTAGTAACTCTGTTACCCTAGCTGAGAATAGTCCTGGGCTGTTCTTGAACCCCTGTGGGAGTCGACAGAATTTTTTCTTTGACCCAAATGCGGAGAAAGCGGTCAAATATCTGCTTTCTGGTGCAATGTTTTGACAAAAGAAACCATTAGAAATGTCTAATGTCGTTTTATATTTTTTCCTAACTATGTTATTCATTAGGGCTGCACTATGCGAGTTTTGTACTGCAAAAGTTTTGCAACACGTATTAAGATGTCTGTAGTCCAAAACTAGACGATATGAATTGTCTGGCTTGGAGACAGGAAACAAAGGATTGTTCATTTGAGAGGTGCATGTTTCAATCACCCCCTGGTACTCAAGTTGATCTAAGATCTCCCTGACCTGTTTTTTAGCTTCTTGCTTTATGGGATACTGCCGTTGGGCAGTTGGTTCACTTTTTAGTTGGATTTTGTGAGGAGGTGAGTCCTCATCCCATCCTACATGATTTTTATACAATGCAGGTGCCTGGGCCACTGCCCATTTCCTTGCATATGTATATTTTTTATGAATCGGTATGTGATTCGAGAAGGCAGGCATAATCACTTCTTCGCCACGAGGGCACTCCCTGACAAACTCTGGGGGCCAATCTTTTTCAGCTAACAGAATATCATAGCCTTTTGAGAGCTTATCCCAAAATAGACCCTTAATTTTCCTAGTCTTATCACCCTCTATACGCAATGTTATTTTGTATATTTTATGGGGCTCGCTAAGCCTGGCGTCGGCAGTTTCAACTTGAATGTATTCATTCGTGTCCACTGTCTCCAGATGACTCATCAAGATCTTGCGCGCTATACTGATCTCTGCTGCACTGTCCAACATTGTCAATGCCCACTCCCCGTTTTTCAACTGTGCCCTCAGTATTCTCGGCATGGTTGATTACTCTAATACTGGCTACCTTCTTTTTCTGAAATTGAGATTTCTTATTTTGAGCAGGTTCCTTGTCTTTGGACTTGGTGTGCTCTCCTGGGTCTGACCGTCCTCTTCTTTCCGAATTCTGTGGAGAAGATCGAGAGGGACGTGTATCAATACTTTGATATCTATCAGGTTTTTTTAGATTATCCCTATTTCTAAGGTTATATCTTTTCTCAGAGGGCTCCCGTTGGGGAGACTGGCGTTCTCGAGTCGGAGTTCTTTCCCTCCGTCGAGGAGACCTTCCTCTGGACTGGAAAACTTTTTCCTTGGGAGTGGATTGTTTATTTCCATCCCAGCTCTTTTTAGGAGTGTTTGAATTATTTTTAATAAATAATTTTACTAACTCTCTGTAAGCATTTGTTAATTCTCCTATGTTAACTAAGAGATCTTCCTTTGACATTTTTGCAATGTCAGGATGTGGTGTGTAGCTGGCTAGAACCGGCCACGTGGCTCCTGGTCTACCTAGTGGACCGAGCCTAGTTATGTGATCATTGTGTTTTAGGGCGCCATTAAACCAGAGCAGGTGCTCTTGAAATTTAAGTGGAATTTCAATCTCCTCGAAAGGAGCGTACTCTTCCGGAGGTTTCTCTATTTTGTAATAGTGAAACTCTTGTGTTATAGCGTTTACCGCTGGAAAGTTTATCCATGAATAGAATACCTCTGTCTGCCGATACTCGTGAGCCTCTATCACGAAAATTACTGTACCACCTTGAGGTGTCAGTCCGTTTTCTATAAGTTTTAAAGTTATAGATCTTCTTAACTGGACCGGGATGATAATAGCATCCGGGTCTGTGTCTAGGAGACTCGTGTCTTCCTCTATTAGTTGGGCTGCCAGTCTAACTGCTTCCCTTTCTTCTTCACTGTCTGTCATTTTAAAAATGCAGGCTTTGCAGAGTATGTCTCCAAGGAGACAAAGATTAGGTGCACAATATTTTGGAACACTGTATCCTTCAACGTTGAATAAACCAGAGCTTTACATAGGAATCTCTTCCTACTAAGGTCGGGCGGATTTTAACCTTTCACCCACTCCAGACGTCTATTGGAGTATTTACGGGAGAAAGGGGTCTGTGAAATATGCACGACTGAGTTAATCTAATAGTCTTGCGTTAGTTTATCGCCTTACCAAAACGTTGGGCGCCATGTAGTGTAGTTCCTAGTTTCCCACTAGGCCCTGCGCATTGGAATAACATAAACAGTAGTATTGACGTGGAACTGCGGATATTCCAGGCCTCCACTGACTATGCTAAACTTAATTGGGTTGTGTTACCAACTAGCTCAGAGGTCACTGGAAACTTTCTTCTCTGCATAGGAAGTGATCAGCTTCCTTGGCACAGACAAGAAGGGATTCAGTTTTCCAACAACCGTGCAACATGACAACTTTGCTCCTCAGATCAAGAGTCGATCTCTAGGGTCGTGTGAAACAATAGACATAGATTTCACTCAGTCAGTCTAGTGCAGTTTACTTTCACGAGATGTAGAGAATAGAGAGACGGGCGTTTGTCAATAAAGGGTTAACATTTATTGAACAGTCTTTCTTCTCGTACAAGAGAAATGTATTGCCACAATTGCAATAACTGTTATTATAAAAAGTACGTACAGTAAGATAAGTATTGCGAAATAGAACTGTAAAAGCATTGATATGGTTTCTTAGCCATACAATGGTTTAAAAGTAATAAAACATATATACAGTCATATATACATTAGGCTAACATACTCAACTGGTGCTTCTAACTAAGCCTACCCCAGTGTGCCTGACCTAAGCCTAACACGTGAAAAGGGGAGCAAGTAAGTAGCTTTAAGTTAAGTTGGTTTTGCCAAGGTTTGTTTCAAGAATTCTCGTCTAAGGGTTTAGTCAACACCATACCTCTGAATAGAATGATGGAGGATTGGTATCTCCTTCAGGGGTCTCTCTCGATATCCCAGTCACCCGCGAGGGTAAACCGGAAGCGCCGGGACTGGATTTCTCTGCACGAGAAAGGCAGCGGCTCTCTTCAGCGCGTCGAGGAAGGAGGGGGGACAGCGTCCGCGGGCAGCTGGAATCTGCTGGATGTCTTCGCAGAGGACGGCTGTTCAGCTCCTTAAGCGTACTGCATCATAGTTCGCGCTGTAGCGGCGATAATGGTAATCAGCAGCTTCACCACCACAGGATAGCAGGCTGCAGCGACAGAGTGCTAGTTTTTACCAACACAGGGTCATGCAGGCAGCTGGCATCAGCAACAGGCAACGAACTCACACCGCTTAAGGCAACGTTGGTAATATTTATACCTGACAGGTGCCGGGTTTGACGCAAGTTTGCTGGACATAAGACGTCAATTAAAGATGTCACTAGGAAGTGACAGTTATCAGTTGCTCATTAGAGTTCCATTACTAATCAAAACATAGCAAGCGGGGATTTCCAGGTTTGCTAAGTTTTTATCTTGTTGAAGAACTCGGAGTGTTATCTAGGAATATCAGATAGTGACTGCTGCTCTGTCATTGCACTAATTGGTCGCAAAGGAAGTAGCAGAGAGTCATGCTGGAATGTGGCTCTGTTCGTGTGAGGCCAGAGATGACTTTTCAGAAAATCGCACTTGAACGGTTATGCCAATATAGGGAATAAATGGATTTATAGCCGAATAGGGGCATAAGGTCACAGTATCGATCAGGAACCTAGATAAGCACGCAACAGTAGTGAGGGAGTCTGAGGAGAAGGTCATGAGGGGGAGGGGCTATTAAGAGATGAGAGGCACTGGTGGAGCATTGCAGTGAGGGAATCTGAGGAGGAGGTCTTGAGGGAGAGGGGCTATGGAGCAATGAGGGGCACTGTTGGAGGTGGCAGTAAGGGAATCCGAGGAGGAGTTCATGAGGGGGAGGGTCTATGGAGAGATTAGGGTCACTGTTGGAGGGTGGCTGTGAGGGAATCCGAAGAGGTGGTCATTGGGGGGAGGTACGGAGGGATGAGGGTGGTAGTGAGGGAGTCTGAGGAGAGAGGCTACGGAGAGATGAAGGGCACTGTTGGAGGGTGGTAGTAAAGGTATCTACAAAGAAAGAGGTAATTGGTGGGGCACCAGAAAATACTTTAACACCAGTGCTAAAGCCGGCCCTGGCATGGACTTTCTGTTTTTGTGAATTTAATTATCAGTCGGGTCATTAGGGCAACTGTGGAACATATGTTAAAGTGTGTGTAATTATATTTACTGCTACGTTCAATGTTTTAAGTTTGAAGGTGATTTTACTCATGTTTTTTACGGGAATAATGTAAGTGGAGCCGGATGGTGGCTGATATGGGGCTGGGGCCCAAGGTCGGCTGTGAGATAAGGTGCACTGGAGAGGGGTGGTAGAAAAGTGGATAATCAGGCCTGGAACGGAGTGGGCTGCAGAGTAACCCTGGGCGAAGAACTACGCTCCGTTCGCGGAGTTTGCAGAGTTTCGGCAACTCCGCTCTCCGCGGAGAATGCGAAGTTGTCGAATACTCCGCAAACTGCTGTGTAGCGTAGTTCTCGCGCGCTCAACAGCATTTTCGCGTGCGCGAGGATGCTTGTCGGTAAGATCGAGTTGCCGAACACGCAGAAACTGCAATCTGGCACAGAATAACTCGCGAACACGTTAGTAGTGACCGGAAATAAGGGGACGCGAGCGGGCGGGACAAACCTCATGGGTAACTTCGCGTGCTACACTTCCCGAGCATGCAGGCAATCAATCAATCAATCAATCAATCAGGATATTTGTATAGCGCGCTACTCACCCAGAGGGTCTCAAGGCGCTTGGGGGAGGGGGGTCCGCTACTGCTCGAACAGCCATGTCTTGAGTTGCTTCCTGAAGCAGAGGTGGTTGGGTGGATGGGGAGGGAGTTCCAAGTCTTGGCTGCCAGGTAGGAGAAGGATCTTCCTCCCATGGTGGATCTTCGGATACGTGGCACGGCGGCGAGGGCGTGGCTGGTCGATCGTAGCTGGCGGGTGGGAGTGTAGAAGGTCAGGCGGTTGTTGAGGAACCTGGGGGCCAGGTCGTGGAGGGCCTTGTGTGCGTGGGTGAGGAGTTGGAACGTGATTCTCTTGCTGACGGGGAGCCAGTGAAGGTCTCTCAGGTGTCCGGAGATGTGGCTGTGTCTGGGGATGTCCAAGATGAGTCGTGCGGAGGCGTTCTGGATGTGTTAGAGTCTTTTCTGGAGTTTGGCTGTGGTTCCGGTATAGAGGGTGTTTCCGTAGTCCAGTCGGCTGGTGACGAGTGCCTGTGTGACCGTCTTCCTGGTTTTGGTGGCAAGCCATCGGAAGATCTTTCGGAGCATGCGTAGGATGTTGAAGCATGATGATGAGACGGCGTTGACGTGTCTGGTCATCGAGAGGGAGGAGTCCAGGATGAAGCCCAGGTTGCGTGCGTGGTCCGTTGGTTTGGTGCGCTGCCCAGGGCAGGGGGCCACCAGGAGTCGTCCCAGGCGGAGGGCGATGATCCAAGGATGAGGACTTCCATCTTGTCTGAGTTCAGTTTCAGGCGGCTGTTCCTCATCCACTCGACTACGTCTTTCATCCCTTTGTGTAGGTTGGTTCTGGCGGTTCCTGGGTCGTTGGTGAGGGAGAGGATCAGCTGGGTGTCGTCGGCGTAGGAGATGATGTTGAGGTTGTGTTGGCGTACGATGGCTGCGAGGGGGCTCATGTAGACGTTGAAGAGGGTGGGGCTGAGTGATGATCCTTGTGGTAGGCCGCATATGACTTTGGTGGCCTTGGATCTGTACGGGGGGAGGCGGACTCTCTGGGTTCTTCCGGTGAGGAACGAGATGATCCACTCCAGTGCCTTCTCTTGGATTCCGATGTTGCTGAGGCGCTGCACTAGGGTGCGGTGGCAGACCGTATCGAATGCTGCGGAGAGGTCCAGGAGGATGAGGGCAGCTGTTTCCCAGTTGTCGAGCAGGGCTCGGATGTCGTCAGTGGCTGCGATGAGGGCGGTCTCGGTGCTGTGGTTGGCGCGGAAGCCGGATTGCGAGTGGTCGAGGCTGGTTGGGCGAGCGCAATTGGTGATCCACTATGTGAGGTTGTTGGCTGCTTGGTTGGGGTCCGTTGAGCTGGCGGGAGGGTTCTGGCTCAGTGAAGTGGTGAGCTGGTCGGTGGTGATCTTGTTCCAGTTCCTGCGGGGAACCTGTTGCGGGTGGTGGTGAGTCGTGATCTTTCTGAAGCTGAAGTGGACGCAGCTGTGGTCTGTCCAGTGGAGTCCGGTGGAGATGTACTTGCTGGAGGAGAAGACTGGGTCAAGTGTGTGTCCGGCGTAGTGGGTGGGGGTGTTCACCAGTTGCATGAGTCCGAGGTTGGCGAGGTTGTCCAGCAGGGTGGTGGTGGTGTTGTCGTTGTTGTTCTCCAGGTGGAAGTTGAGGTCCCCTAGGAGGATGTAGTCAGTAAGCATGGGCGAATTTTGCGAATCTCGCGTTCGTGAATTTTGCGGATTTGCGAACTCGCAATTCGCAAAATCCGCGAATTCTCGCGAATTTGCGGATTTTTTTTTGTGTGTTCGCGCGGGTTTCTGCCAGTTCGCGAGGGTTTTGTACAATTTCGCAAACGCGAACTTACCTGTCGGGTCGCAAGTTTTGTGAACTTGTTGTTTCTACGTGTCCAGCCTGTTTGGGACACTCTTCTTCATCACTGCCACTCTCTGTCACCACTGCCACTCTCTGACTACTCATGCCACCCTCTGGCCCACCCATGCCACCCTCTGTTTCATCACAGCACCCCTCTGGTTGTCCAGTCAGTGTACATTATTGTGGCAAAGCAAAGCACACCTTCCCTGCCTCAAGTGACCTGAATTAATTTGGGGCTGATTAATGTGTCACAGAATATTTTTTTAGCTGGCACCTGCTTCCTTAGTGCTTCCTGATTAGTGATCTTTTGCACTTGCTAAGTGCTTTCATTGTTGCAAAATTAGTTACAACACCTGCCCTGCCCCAACTGACAATAATGAATTAGGGGCTGATTAATGGATTTGAACTTCCAGCCTGGCTCCTGCTTGTCTCCCTTAGCTGTAATTCAGGACCTTTGTGGCATATGTGTAACTATTCTGAGGTTCAGAGCAGGGTCACATAATAGTTGCAAGTAGGCAACTGAACTCTGGAGGGGCCCCTCAGGAAGCACTACAGGAAATGGCTACTACTGATGAGCCTGAACTTTTGAACCTGGTAAGTAGTTTCAGTTTTGCTAAGATCGTATTTCTGCAATGTAGCGCTTATTCGCGGGGCGCGAAGTTGTACTGGGAAGCCGCGAACTCACGCGAACAGTGCGAGCAAAATCCGCTGCTCGCGGATTTGCGGATTTTGCGGGAGATTCGCGAATCTCGCGGATTGCGAATTTACCGAAAATCTGCAAAATCCGCGAGCGAAACGGATTTTCCGCCCATGCTTAGTAGTCAGCGGAGGCGAGGGCGTGCGGGCTGATGAAGTCTGCGATGTCTTTGCTGAATTGTGTGCGAGGTCCTGGGGGTCTGTAGATGAGGGTGCCTCTGAGTGTGGTCTTGGGGTCGGTGTGTATCTGGAAGTGAAGATGTTAAGCGGCTGTGAGGGTGTCGTCTGAGTTGGTCGTGATGCGGATGGTGTTCTTGTGGACGATGGCGACGACGCGTTGACGCGGTCTCTCCGGGTGATCTTGTATCCGTCCGGGATGGCGACGGCGATGTCGGGCGCTGAGGAGGCGTTCATCCATGTTTCCGTGAGGAAGGCGACGTCTGGAGATGTGGTGTCGAGCAGGTTCCAGAGTTCCACGGCGCTCCCGAAGACAAAAAATGGCTTGCGAACGGATCAAGCAAGCTACTACGCATGCTCGCGGAGCTATGCGTAGTTTGCGGAGTGCAAGTGCGTCTTCGCGTAGCTCCGCGGAGTGCGGCTACGCGAACTACGCCCAGGCTTACTGCAGAGTCCAGGGTCAGGTGGAGGTAAGTATGAAGAGTGATTCTCCCTGAAGGCTTGCACATAAGGAGCCAGAGAAGTGTCACTTGCCTGATCCTCCCATCAAAGGAACATTACATGGAAAAAACACTTTTTGAAAGTGATAACTTTTCGAAAGAGATTTGGAAAAGGGTGTTTTTTACTGGGGTTTGTAAGAAAAGGAGAGATAAACAAGGGCCCTGAAGCAGGCCTGGCTAGTCATATAAGAGACATATCGGGCCCACCCGAATGCACCCTTGGCCCACGCAAATAAAATTTCCAAGAGCTGGGCCTGCTACAGCAGATTAAAAACTGTCTGTATGTTTACCCAGCAAGCTGTCTCAGCCCAGGCTGATACACACGACAAGGAGGGGTGTGGGGGGCTTGGGGGGGGGTGGCTGAAGCCCTTTGAGTCCAATGGGCGTTGTGCGCCTGGTTTGGAGTATTACTTTACCATCCTCACCCAGCACCAAGGGGTAAGCAATGCTCGACACAGCATTCTGACATTCCATTAGTTATAGTAAATGGGATTGAGGGGAAGATATGAGCCAGGACTACAAGAAAGATCCTTTCCTCTGCCCTAGGGCAAGACGGGGAAGCAAAACACTCCTCGCCACTTGGCAAGGTCAAGAAGAAGGCAAGAATATTCTCTACTGGAGTTTGAAATCCTACATAGATGTTTGAAAAAGGGGGAAATATTCATTAATTAAATGGGCTGTGGGTCTTATCCACATGCATGACCTAAAGAGATAAACTGAAATTTGAAACTCTTATGAGGTGTTATAGGAGATACTGGCACAGCGATGGACCGGTTTTTCCTATATTACCTAATAAATTGTTCTAATAAATTGTTTGTACTGGCACAGCGGCCTTTCTTGGTGTATACTGTCTAGTTGTCACAAAAACATAAAGGATTGTCTAGTAATCTTTTTGGGACACCCAGTATTCCAAACACAGGCAGTACCATCAGTGGGGAGAAACAACTTATGTAGCCCAGGGAACGGCTTATGAACTTGAAAAATCTCTCAAAGAAATACTTATTAAAATGGTGGGATGCCATGACACTCCAGTACAGGCAGCAGAACACATTACTCAGTAATTATATTAATTTTCCCTTCCACTGAACATCTAAACTAAATCCAAAGAGAAGCCTGGAAAATACTTCTCAACTAAATGTCAAGAAGTCTAATCAAAATGCTCACAAGCTGGATGAAAACTAAAATCAGCTAACTAAAAATGAGATAGAAGAGGTAAAACATGAAATTACTACTCTAGCAGGCAAGAAAAACCATAACAAATTGAGTGTTATGTCCAAATTTAGGAAGAGATTAAAAATATATATTATCAAGTTTATCAGGGATAAAAAGGACTACAGGTTAGGCTACCATTATGCCTGACAAATTAACAGACTCTCCTAGCCACTCAGAAACACATGGTAATGAGAATGTAATACTTATCTGTGAGATGTCTTTTTAGATCAATTATACACACTGAGATTAACACTCGTGAGAATATCTCAAGAATAGAAATTAGCCTGGGCAATTGGGACCTAGCAAGAGATACAGGAGAGGAGGAAACAGAAGGATGATAAGAAAAAGAGAAAAAATAATACAATTAGATAAAATGAGATAACAGATCAAACAAGAAACTAGGAAGCTTCCCCCAAGTCTTGGAAGAATGCAATCAGCACAAGGGCTCCTGGATCCGCACACCAACTGAAGTAATTCCTAGTTGGTGGCATAGTCATGAGCCAAAGAGGTCAAACGGGCAAGGTCCCCAACTGTCCAATTTCCAGCCTTTGCGTTTCAGAAAATGTCTGGGGTTCCAGTGTACCACTACATTCGAGATGCTGGAAGGTATTCTCCCACAACAGAGATTTGTCTATCTAGATAGAAATTCTTGGGCTAGTCAGTCAATATCCTGGATTTGGTTACCCCTAGGAAGTTCAAATTTATTATGAATGAGATGTTGTACATCCTCAGTAGTATACAACAGATCACTTTGTCCTTCGTTAGGCATTTCATGGCAAAATAATCCAGCCATGGGCTGAGGCAACTGATGTGCTGCCTCAACTGGTGTGCTAATCAAAGACATCCTGTAGACACATCTCCACATCTGGATCCCCATCTTGAATGGCTGGCATCTGACTCAGAGATGAGATTGAGAACATTCCCAAACATTGCTCTTGCGTTTCAGGCCTCCATGAGATTAAGCCAACACTGGAGCTGTACCCTGGCTTTCTCTGGAAGAGAAATCAGCTCTGAGTACCTTACAGCAGGTGGCAGCTTTCAACGTCTACAGTGCTCCAGAGCACAGGGAGGCCTGGATGATCGCTACAATGGGAGAAGCCATGAGCTATAGCTACCACCTTCTTATGAGCAAGGTGCAGCATAGCTAACACTGAGTGAATTATACAGCCTAGTAAAGATGAACTGACGGGGAACAGATCTGATCTGTCTTCTTTGATGACACATCCCAGCCTCTGTAGCAGATTTACTGTATATGCTAGTTGCACCCGAAGAAAACTCTGCAACTGGCACCAGGGGACTAACAAGACCAGTTAAATCAGAACTCTTCCCTGCCATCTCAACCACCGAAAATGGTGGTAAAACTGGACGATGAGACCAACCTGACAATCAAGTAATTGCAAGGCAGGTTATCTCCCATTAGGTGTATCCTGAATGGTAGTAGATCAAACATTCATTAAGCTCTTTAAGGCTGAACACTGGTTGAAAGCCTTTCACTTTCTTTTCTATGAGAAAATGACTGCAGAAATCTGCAAAGGTATAACATTGAGCAAACATTTACCTTCATAGGCTCCAAGTCAGCCATCTCTGTGGAACACTGGAGTTGTCATAGGTCACAATCAACGGTCCAAAGAACCTGACAGGAAATAGGTACTTAACAATCAGCAAGCCAAGGTATTTAATCTCAATTGAGCAGACATTTGAGAAAGGGGGTCGGGCGGATAAAGGGGCTGGGGCTGGGCAATCCCAAGGTAAGGCCTGGGCCCTTCAAGTGAGAACACAAAAAATTCAAACTCAACTGCCTATGTAGGAGCCAGATTTGGTTTGTAATACCGGTGATTGCTGACCTGCTAAGTGAACTTTACATGTGTATTGGAAATGTATTTTTTTCTTATTGGTTTGTTGTTTCTGAGCTTGTATCAGACTTCCTCACCTTGGAATAAAGGACAATAAGGAACCATTTCCCACCTCCTGCACTTACATAGAATTACTAAAAATTCAACCAAAGTGTGATATCCAACTAGATACCATAATTAGGTTTATCAAAATCTTCAGTATAAAAAATAAACTTCATTTGAAATTGTACATGACTATTATGAAGTGCTGAAATTGGATCAACACATACCTAAAAAGACACCATCATAGAAACATTAGTTACTTTTCGTACAGCAAAGAGTTAGCATAAGTAACACCTACAGACACAACCACAAACACAAGGAAGTTTTTCTATCTCAGCTACCTGATGGATGCCTTAGGTGTGGGTGTCAAGCTTCTGCTGAAGATGTAGATCCCCTGAGAATCCCAGCTGTCCCAGAATCTCTCTCTGGAGGTATTAGTAGCTATACCTCACAAGAGAAAAAATGAAAAAACAGGGAAGGCAAAGAGGATACAAAGGAACGCTTGCTGTTGTAGTGGGGTGCTGGCAAAATCCAGAATGGAATATCATCTTTTTAGATTTAATGCATTTACTCTTTCTTAGGTGTTTTATGGAACTAAAGCTGAGAGGATTTAAGAATGACAGGAAGGGCAATGTGAAAACAATGCTCAAAAATAGTAGATAGTGAAAAGCATTATAGATTATAGCATCAGCATTCTTACCGGAATTCAGGATAGAAGCGAGAAGCTACAATTGTGAATTTATATGTCTACTTGGACACCAGCATAAATACCCAGGTCACTCCAGAATTCCGAGGTCCCAGCACAGCAGAAGGATGGAGTCAGCCAAACATGTTGCATGTTTGGCAAAACACTTACAATAAAAAAAGCCAAAAAGGTGAGCGAGGCAAAGGGAGCAAGTAAGGGACCTGGACAGGAGGAAAGCAACATTGGCGAGGGAACATAGGCCAGGTGGTCAAACTAGCAAGAAGTGCAGAGCCACTGCAACTGTGAGTTGAAGCCAGGCATAGAGGGCTACGTGACTATGATAAAATATATGAAATTATGCTTTGAAAATGCCTCATCTTATTAATCTTTTTAAGTTGACTGAGACAAAAAGGGAGTTAACAATACCAAAACAATTCAATCTTTTGTGAAGCCCATTGAACCTCCCAATACGGACCAGAAATAAAAGGTTGAAGTTAAGAAGTTTTATTACTATATATTAATCAAACCCCAAGCTTAGCCACGGAACATTGTCATTAAGGCCTAGTGTATTCGTTTTGAGGCGGTGGACCCACCTCTGTTCTTTTTCAAAAAGTATGTTCTCTGCATTATGACTCTTGTTCTGTAAGGTTTCCAGGATTATCCATTTTAGATCATTGACGGAACTTAAAAACAGGTAAAATATACTTGATTCATTAAAAACTGTGACAATACGCAGACCCTACACGCTTCATAGGTCCTGAAGAATGCCCCCCTGACCCTTCTGGGCAAACCAAAGGGCTGAAATATGTCGACCTTTTTATGGACACTATAGTGTGTCAGACTAATAACAAGTCCACACACGCACAACACAGTTCTTAAACAATCTTGAACCCAGAACCCAGAACGAACCCAGAACCAGGAACGATTAAAAAATTCCCAATCTAGGTATACGAGATTTTTAACATCACAACCAACTTCCACTTCACTAGAGCACTGTTCACTAACCCTTTTTTCGTTGATCACTACTGCGATAACCAGTGGTTCTCCCCCCCCCCCCCCGATGGAGGAAGCAGGAAGCATACCACAAAAATTAAACTCAATGATGATGCTGTCACAGGGCAGAGAACCAAGATATACTGCCTCACAATTTGAGTACGTGAAGGAGGGTTTTTTATTGACAACCCAGACGAATACTGCAAACCCTGGTTACTCAGGTCAAGTGATCCATTCCTTTTTGATTTTGAGTATTAATGCAAGGAAACTGAATGGATCGCAATCCCTTCCTTCCCCCCTCCTCTTGATTTAACATATATAATAATCAAACCAGTAAATGTGCATATCAAGAGAATATTAAAAAGATACAGAATGACAGCTGGCAAGCTGGAATATTACAACAGGTTCTGTCTCAGTAGAATCAGATCTAAAATTATCACCATCCACAGCTATACAGAAACGAAGAATTAAGAAACTCCGATCTTCTCTCCTGAAAATTAATAAGTTCTAAAGGCATCTATTCCGGGCTCTAAGTTTAGAATAAGGAGGGTTAGTACAATAGGGACTCAAGGATATTTGGAAATGGTGGAAGGTGTCAGCATAGTAAAGACTCTAGTAGGAATAAGTGTTTAGCATGAAGCTTCATACTAGCATGAACAAAAGAAGCTGGGAGGTGTGTACCCGCCAAAGTCTAGGGGATCTGCCTTAACGTCTAACAGTGTGAGCACTAATTAAAACCAGTAAAACTTCAACAACAATCATATATCTTCCCAAACCACTAAGAACCAATCAATTCCCTTCTTGTACTGTGCATTTGCATCATTACCAGACTTTTCCATCCTACAGAACTTGGACAGCTACTGCAACATTGAACATTTTCAGTTCCTGATACGGGATGAATGGGAGGGAATCTGCTCATTAGATCTTCACGTTTTTGCGAAGATGTCTCTTTTCAGGCCTAACTGTCAAAAACTAGTACAGACAACAATGCTCCTTTTCTCTACTTAATGAAACCTTGTAAACACACCTGCGAAGGAAAAGAACTAACTGGCAGACCAAAATACATTTCAAAATTAAGGCCTTTAGTCAGGCTAGATGTAACTAAATATTTAAACATGCACTTCAAATACATGGTTATACTTGTGCACATGTAACTTGGGAACAAATGCAATGTTTGAATAAAAAGCATACATGATTACACTTTCAAAGGTAACTTTCAAAACCTGTGCAAAGGTGACTCAAAGCATAAATGCAAACAATTCCGAATCTATCTTCATTTTAACCTGAACATTAGTGCACACATTTGTAAACCTCTAGGGCCAGATGTAGGATGGCAAATACCGGTCGGTAACGGCCGATTTTGGCTGTTACCGACCGGTATTTGCTGTTTGACATGTAGGGGGCCTTATAGTTACAGAATCGGTATGTTTACCGATTCGGTAAATTTACCGATTCTGTAAAATACCGAATCGGTAAATTACTGAATCGGTAAATACAGATGTAGGTGGCACTTTAAACAGTGCCATAGGCCCTTACCGATTCGTTATTTACCACCAAATACTATTTGGTGGGAAATAACGAATACCTGTGTACATGCACATATGTACATGTACACCTGTGCCATGTGACACACAGACATGCCCTTAGGCCTAAGGGCATGTCTGTGTGTCACATGGCACACAAGCCTGAATCAGGGGTGCAACAGGGTGTCAAAGTGACACCCTGTCCACCTTGCAAAATCGGTAATTTTACCGAATCGGTATTTACCGATTCGGTAATTACCGAATCATACAGATTCGGTAAAAATTACCACTTTTTTACCTACATCTGATTTACCGAATCTAGAATACCGAATCGGTAAATTCGGTATTTTAGAGTCGGTAAATCAGATTTACCTAAATCGGGCCCCTTGTTCCTAATTTCATTAATGCATTTATATGTTCGCACACATTAATAAAGTTATGGCACACTGTAAATATAGTGTCACATGTAGGTGCATCAGGGCATTTCCCTGATGTGTAGGGGTAGAATCTAAATTCCGCTGCTGCTTATCCTCTCCCACTAATGACCCGAAAGTGAACAGTTCTTGACAGCTCTCACCCATGCAGTAGATAGCAGTCTAAGCTTTCCTCATTGCAACTGCCCAGCCTTTAAGATTCTCCATTCCTTTCCCCGTCTCAGTACACAGCCAGGTTAATGTGACTCACAAGTTAATGTGGGGATTGACCCAGTGATGTACACACCATGATATATGTGCTTACTACAAACCTTTCTAGGACAAATCTACACATTTAATTAAATATTTGGGTACTGGAATGTACACAGTAAATTCATTAACTGAAATACTTCTTGTTGGGTCTACATGATAACTATTATATGCAGCAGACAATGCCGATGATGGATGCTCTAAAATGTCACTGGAAGGAAAACAGCAGAGCCCTTAAAAACAAGGATATAAATACCAAATAGTGGTATGTTTTTTGGAACAAACATGAGAGGAGGGTTCTTAAAAATGTGAGACTAATTTGAATTTATTATATCCCTCAAATAGAAGGGGGTTGACAGCCAACACAATCTCAGGAAAAATGGAATTAAATGGATTACCATCCTAGGCACCCTTGGAAATGGTTTACTAAAAATCAAATCCCACATGCATTTTGTTCAGATCCAAAATAAATAAACAATATAAAAAAACACATTGATATTTCAAGTGACAAATTGCCTGATTTGTCTTTATGAGAAATTTGGTTACTGTTGACTGGGGTGTGAGCCCCTGTCAAGTAACAACCACAATCCTAGTCCGGGTAATGTACAAACAAACCCCAATTTAACCTACGCTCAACCCTCTGGTAGCGTGGTACAGAGTAGCCAGGCTTAACTTAGATGCGATGTGTAAAGTGTTTGTGCAACACTTCAAACAGCAACACAGTGAGGTCACCACACAAAAAGAATACCACACAAAGTTAGAATAATAGAGCCTAATTAAAAAAAAAAACACACCAGAATGACAAAAATCCAATCAGTAGAAGTATGGATTTTTAAAGAATAAAGTGAGAAATGGCACCTAAAAGCATTAAGTGCCAACCGGGGATATCTGGTTGCGCTGGAACGACTCAAAGTCAAAAGTTCAAGACAACTGCGACGGAGCATGGATCAGATACAGTCCCTGTGGAAAGGGTCTCTGGGAGAAAGGAGAGCGTTGCAGGTGGTGGTCGGCATGGCATGAAGAGCAGGCTGGGAGTTGTGGACAGGCAGGCTGGAGCTTTGCATTGGCAGTCCTCCATGGGCGACGAGACAAGCAGGCAGTGGCTCGTGCTGATTTTCAGTGCTATCAGCGCACTTCCAAAGAGCTCAAAAGCTTGATTTTAAAATCATGTGAGCCACACCAAATGGCCAGGACCTTGGGTTCATTACAGGGGGTCAGGAACTCGCTGCAGCTGGGTCCAGGAGTCGGTCCGGGAGCGTTTTATATCTCTGCGGCTCAGAGCAGGAGGCCATCAGACTAGCCCTTGGAATCACTCTGTGGTCCTGGGTTCAAGATGAAGTTGCAGGTCAAGTTCTTCTTACCCAGGAAGAGAGCAGCAGATCAGCGCAGCAGATCAGCACAGCAGGGCAGCAGTTCCTGTAGGGCAGCAGTTCCTGTAGAGCAGCAGTCCAGCAGAGTGTCAGTCCTTGAAGCAGCACAGCAGTCCTTGTTCCTGCAAGAGTATCCACAGGTCCAGAAGTGTACTGAAGAGTTGATGTCTGAGGTCCTTCTTTTATACACAGTTGTGCATTTGTTGGGGAGAAGCTTCTAGAGGCATGCATTTGAAGTGCACAGATACCCTGCCTTCCTAGCACTGGCTCCAGACAACCTACATGGGGTATGCAGCCCTTTGTGTGGAGACAGGGGTTCGGCCCAACTCCTCCTACCCTTCCTGTCAGTGATGGCCCATCCATTCACACCTAAGCGCCCCACTGCGCGTGGCTGTCTAGGAAAAATATACAAAGCCAACTGTCAGCTACACCCAGTCATGTGACCAGTGAAAGCCTGCAGGCATCAAATGGTTAAGGTAAAAAAATGGCAACTTTCTAAAAGGGCTTTTTTTGGAATTGCAATTTAAAATCCAAACTTCACCCTAAGTTAGGATTTTAAATTATGTTTCTAGATCACCAAACATAAACTGATCATTTCTTCCCATTTGGAAATTACACTTATAAAATGTAATAAGGCTACTCCAACATTATCCTTTGGGAGTGATAGGCATTGCAGTAGTGAAAAAGATATTACGAGATTTCCACTGCCAGGACATGTAAAACTTAAAAGTACATGTCCTGCTTTTTAAATACATTGCACCATGCCTTCTGGGCTGTCCAGTGCGATGGATTTAGGCCCAGATCTCGGTACTGGGGTGAATGTATGACATTGTTCTGCATTCTGTCAATCAATTGTTCTTTTTGCACTTGTCACCCCGACTGAGAAGGGTATGCCCCATCCACTAATTAAAGTGGGCAACTTGCACTAGTCCAAACAAACCCTTATGGTGATTTAAGAGATCAAAGATAACCTTAGAAAGCTATATGTTGTAAAGTGTTTCTTAATCTCCTTATCTGTCATCTGTCTTCTCATGCTTTCCAGCTTGTCTGTATTTAGAATGCTAGGTATGTCATAGAATGCTGGCTATGAGATGGGCCTTCACTTGGTGATGGAAGGCGGAGTGTCCAGGAGGACAGCTCCTGGTGGGGCTAACTTAACTGCTAACTTACTTGACCATTTAACTACCATCTTGGTTCACCTATACCATCTGTAACTTCAACTACAATAAATACTAACTTGGAACTACACCTTGACTCCATGAAGATTATTACATTATTTCATTGGCGACGTTTTGGACTACCAACCCTGCGTGGATGCTATTTTAAAGGATTTCTACATTCAAAGTCTTCAACTACATCTAAGAACTCTAACTCTACAACTAAGAACCCAAGCACTTACCTGCAACTCTACATTGTTGTCTGCCCGTGCCCCACCAGTGACCAACTGTCAACGGTCAGCCTCACCTGGGCTTGCCAACATCAACTTAAGCTTGGTGAGTTCTCTACTTATTTCGAAGTTTTAAATTATTTACTGCTGCATCTGATTTTAAACCCTCTACTCCTGTTTTAAAATTCATTCTCCTGATTCTAAAGAGACTGATTCAAAAGAGACTGCCTGACTGATTCTAAAGAGGCTGCCTGACTGTGCTTGACTTGTTTGAACCATCATCACAAACCTGTTTATATTTTCAAACGTTAATTCAGTTTCCACTGCGCTGATTCATAAGCCTTCACTGTGTTTTATGTCCATGGATTCCTGCAACTTAAAGTGTTAACTGCCTGACACCGGCTTAATTTTCTAAAAAGGAAAAGTTTCCTTTCTGCACCCGCCCCAGTTATGGGTTTCATCTGTCACCATTTGTTGTGGCTGTGCCCTTTCCGACCCTGCTTGTCTGGTAATTACAGATTTATGGGGCAGCTGGGCGAAGTGAAGGCATTTTGGAGAGCTTCGTTCGTGATATCTATTTTTTATTTGCAGCGTAAAATGGAAAATGATTGTGCACTTCAACCATTTGGATGACGAACTGTTTTTTTTTTAAGTTGATAAATGAAAGATTTATTTTTACCTTGCCTCTATAACGCAGCAGTTCAACAGTCTTATTTTCATTCAAAATCGACTAGAACGTGCAGCCAGCGCGTTCAGGAAGTCCGTGCAGCCTCCAAGTAGCGGAACATTCTTTCTTGTCTTTGTGTGGTATGACGCTAACTCTACGTCAAAGACACTGCGCAGTAGCTTTGGGGTGCATATGTGTACCTGTAACCACCCTGCACAACGCAGAAAACGTGCCTCCATCTTTATTTGGCACATCACTTTAAAGTGTTATTTTACCATTCAGCACGACTTTACATTTGGTCATCTTCTCTACCGGATGTTTCTTCATCAATTTCAGCGCTTCTGCGTAGTTCCGTTTTAAATCTTTGAAGTTTTAATTGTGTCTGCACGAAATAAATTAAATAAGGTTAGCGCTACATATGATCTTCAAACTGAAATGTTGTGCTGTTTCTTCAATGTGTTTCATGGTTTTCAAAATCACATTCCTTCACGAGGAAAATTCAAGGAGTGCTCTTATGATCGTCTCATTGCAGCGCAGGTACTGTTTCAATTCTACTTGAACTACAATGTCAAGCACGTTTTCTGTTTTTCAGTTTACAGTTGTCAAGTTCTTTCAGCACCAATTATTTATTAATATCATGACTCCACTGCGAATCCTCTGCGCTGATTCGCACAGCTTGCATCTTCTTAGTGCTTTGACAATTGTGACAACTTTATTTATTTTAATTTATTCTTTTAATTATTAATCATCACATTTTGATAGTGAGATTTCTTCCACTTATTTCTTCTTGTTGTGATGCCTTTTAAAATGAAATGTTGCATTATAATGATAGGTTGCAGCAGGTATAATTATAAATGAATTATATGAATTTTTCACGGTTTAACATAGTGATGTTTATTGAATTTCATGATGAATTCAGCTATGTTATGTCATTATTACATTTATGCATATTTGATGAGTGGACACTTTTTGTCTACAGTTACAAGTTTTAAAATGATATTTACGTCATTATTCAATGGATGCATGTTTTATGAGTCTACAGTTACCGGTTTTAAAAATGATATTTACGTTATTATTCAATGGATGCATGTTTTATGAGTCGACAGTCTACAGTTACCGGTTTTAAAAATGATATTTACGTTATTATTCAATGGATGCATGTTTTAGGAATGGGCAATATTTTTGTCTACTGTTACCGGTTTATAATACGTTTTTCTTATGTCATCCTTTCAATTCAGTACTGTTTTTGATAGTTTTGCTCGAGCCCTATTATTTTTATTATCTTCTTTTTGCGCAAAATAGTTTTACTACTTCTGATTGTTTCCTGTGCGTAGACGTACGTCACATGGAACTTTGTTTTATTATATTCCTGATACTTGAGCTTTTTTGCTTTTCTTTTATTGCTCTATTCATTTATTCTTACTTATAACTTTTCTGCTGTTTATGTTCTCGTTAGGTGTTATTCTTTCACCTTTACTTGAATTATATTTTTTCATTCTTGTTCTATCTTTCTCTACTTGGTTTCACAATTACGCCAGTCTGGCCAATTGGTGTGGTTGACGATCCCGTGGACTTTGTGTTCGTTGTTCATCTTCTTATTAATGTTTTTTTTTCTTCTCTAGTGTAAGGAAAGGGGACGTGTGTGTCTTGTGTCTTAATTCATTACCTTTTTCTATTTTATTCTATTTCTAGACATATCTGTTCTCGATTCTTATTAGTTCTATTTTTCTACATTATCATTTCTTCCTGTTGTTTGTATACCGTTATTTACATTTCTTATGCTTCATTCTTTTCTTATTCCTTCTTTGTTTCTCTTCTCTAGTGTAAGGAAAGGGGATATGTTGTAAAGTGTTTCTTAATCTCCTTATCTGTCATCTGTCTTCTCATGCTTTCCAGCTTGTCTGTATTTAGAATGCTAGGTATGTCATAGAATGCTGGCTATGAGATGGGCCTTCACTTGGTGATGGAAGGCGGAGTGTCCAGGAGGACAGCTCCTGGTGGGGCTAACTTAACTGCTAACTTACTTGACCATTTAACTACCATCTTGGTTCACCTATACCATCTGTAACTTCAACTACAATAAATACTAACTTGGAACTACACCTTGACTCCATGAAGATTATTACATTATTTCACTATCCATGCGGAAGCTGTGGAGAGCAGCCTTCAGGCGTAGTCTTGAAGGAATAATTCGCGTTACCATAAGGGTAAACCCAATTAATGTCCCTGGGACCTGGGTATGTAGCAGTACATTGTGTGAGTGGTCCCAGTAAAAAATTACTTACCATGAACCCAACATAAAGCAAAAATAAAAAACATATCAGGCAAATGCAGTTAATGAGGTTCAATTGTTATTTAATTTCAATGAACAAACGATGGATTCAAAAATACTTCTAACAGATGAGTGCCCCAAGTGGAGAAGGGAGTGTGTAAAGAAGAAGGGCTCAGGTGGTTGGTGTGCAAGTGAACAGGTATAGGACAGGAGTCAAGTTCAAATCTTGTGATCCTCATCAATAATCAATGGACAGCTCAACTTTGAGCCACATAAATACGAACAATATTAGTAGATTACAAAGCTATGCTACAAAAGTGTCACAGTCAAGAATCGCTGATGAATGAGCTGGCGGGTTCAAGATATGTCGATGTATCGACCCTGAAAGCTATAGGTATCTTAAAACCTTACGAGGGGTCTTCCTCAGGACAGGGGGAGATGAGGAGGTGGGGGGCACCTAAGATTAAAAGAAAGGATTCAGTGGTCTACACATAAATGAAAAACGGGAAAAGATTATAAAAACACGAGTGAGAGAATCAAATTACCATGATAGATCCTCATGGTTCGGGGGTCATGGGAAGATGGGCGCATAGGCTCCAAAATGGAAGAGACTGGACAAAGCAGCACCGGAAGCACAAATTAAATGGTGCACGTCAACAGAGCCATATTGGACCAAGGTGCAATTGTCCTAGGAGCTAATGCAAGGAACAATCACAGTCAAGGACTTACTTAAAAAGGACTACTTATTCTTATGTCCCTTCAATACACATCAAGAAGTAGGCCACCGTAGTTGGTCATGCCTCGGGTAATTCTATCCCAGCCATAACAATCTGCGAAAACAATCAAAAACAGGACCCAACGAGTGACATGAAATGAAACTCCTTGCAGCATAGGTAAATGCACCAACAGGGCGGACAACAGCATGGGTGCCCGAATAGGCAATTACCTTAAAAAGATTTCAACAATCCTCCGTGGGGGGTTTAGACAGCCTACAATACAAAGAGGGGAGTTTAGAGGCCAAACTCACTAATTAAAGGACTGGCCTAACATGGTTTGAAAAGGGGCGTGCAATCACAACGAAACCACTCACCAGAGTCCGCTGAAACAAGCTCCGTCCGGATGAAGGAAACCGGAGTAGTGGTGAGGCAGCTCTATTTAAGCATAAGGCAACGCCGAGCGTGCACGTAGCCGCGCGCTACCCTACGTACGTCTTAAAACGCAAGTCATAGTGAGCGGAAAGAGAGAAAAGACTCAACCTAAAAACTGAAGTGGACTCTGTCAGAAAAAAATAGAAAAGTCTAGTCAAGTCAAAAAGGCTTAATTTCGATAATAATTATCATAAAAGCTTCATAGTAGAAATATACACAAGTTCATTAAAAAAAAGTAGAACAAGTTAATTACATTAAAATTTAAAAACCTTGCTTTTCCATTAAAAGAAGCATTTCATAAAAGTTTTGGTTAAAAAGAAGATTAAACTTTTTCTTTTAGCCTTTTGCTCCTGATGCGCCAGGCCCACGATAGAAATTTTGAAAGAATACAAACATAAAGTGAACGTGAGTCTGACATTAAAATACGGAGTGCCTCAGCATGGTACCTAGTCCCCAACATACGACACAAGTTCTTAAGCCATTTTCTTCATGGTTTGTCATACTCTTGACACTCAAACATAAAGTGTGCCACTGACTCCTGTTTGTGTGGACATGAAGGGCAGAGGTCTGTGGTCAGAGTTGGTTGTTTCCACCGGCATGTAAAAGAGTGCAGAGGTAATGTTCCAGTTCTAAATTTGAAGTATAGTGACCTATCAAATGGTTTCTCAATAATGTCTAAGTAGAGTTCCCGAATTGGTAAGTCCTTAAAACTCAAAAAGTCCTCTGTCAATCTGCCCAACGTGTGATCAGTACTCCTTTTATTCAGAATCCAACTCCAGTACAAGTTCTTAAGTACTGCTTTTGGCGGAGTCGATTTGTTAGTCCAGGCTTCGCTTATGCCCAAGTCGCACAAAAGGGATTTCATGTCTTTTAGCCATTTGATTTTATGCCATCCTGGCAGAGACATTATTTCAGAAAGCCCTTTCGCATAAATCGCGAGCTCCGGGACTCGCCACAACCGGGCCCATAGAAGTAGGGGTCTGAACCTTGCTAGGTCTTCAATAGGTCGACAGCCCAGGTCAAGCATTAGTGGAGTTGTGGGAGTACCTTGTGGAGTGTCATGATTGCCCTACAGAACTTCCTTTCAGAGTTTGCCAGTTCATTGATTTTACATGAGCCCCATAATTCTGCCCCATACAGAGCAGATCTAACTCCCTTTGCTACGTATATGTCAATGACAGGAGCTATGGGTCTTATGGCACAAGAACGTTGTTCCTTCAAAAGGGCCCCAGTTACCCTCTTGTGGGCTAACAACATTTTATCTAAGTGAGGGGCCCACTGCATGTTGTGTGACAGGCGGATTCCTAAGTAATCAAATACATCTACCCTACCCAGAGGTACGCCATTCAACTTAGGAGGGCGTACAGGTTTTTTGGGGGGATTCATTACAAGGTATTTTGTTTTGTCGGTATTGATTACCAGCCCCCGCTCCACACAAAAGGTCTGAAAGTTGTTGAGAAGTTTTTGGAGACCCATTGGGGATTTGGACAGGAGGAGCGTATCATCAGCAAAGAGAAGAGTAGGGATACGCGCCCCGCCAGGGATGGTTTGTCTGAGGAGTCTCTTAGCAGGTGCTCAACCACCCCGTTGATGTATAAGGAGAAAAGAGTGGGAGCCAGAACACATCCCTGTCATACTCCTCTCTCTACTGGAATGCTGGTAGTTTTTACTCCCCCTGAGTCCCATCTAATCTGGGCAGAACTGTTGTCATGGAGCCTTATAAGTAGTGATAAGATATAGTTTGGTATCCCCATGTCACTAAGGACTCTCCACAGTGTCTCCCTAGGTACAAGGTCAAAGGCAGTCTTTAAATCGATGAATGCGAGATAAAGACTGCCTTTGCCTATGACCACCACCTTCCAGTACACTAGCATCAGTCTAAAGGCTTGTTCTATTGTGCCAGTGCCTGTTCTAAACCCTGCCTGGAAGTCGGAGAGAACATTGTTATCATTGATCCAATCCAATATTCTGGTCAATAATACCTTGCCGACTACCTTTTGGCTTATATCTAGCAGACTAATAGGTCTGTAATTGGACGGGTCATCCCTAGCGCCTTTTTTAAAGATTGGAACGACCTCCGCCCCTTTCCAGGATGTGGGGATTGGAGCGCCCCTACAGATGGCAATCTGTAGACTGTGAATGAATTTCCCCCATGTCGTAATGTCAGAACGCAACAAATCCCCAGGAATGCCATCGGGCCCCGGTGCCTTTTGGGGCATGATGGTACTAATGGCATATTCAACCTCTTTTATAGAGAAATCTGGATCTGTTGGGTCAGCTTCCCAGTCCTTTTGTATAGTAATTGAGACCAATTCCCGTACCTGATCTTCCTTAGATGTGTCTGGGGTGTTAAGATCAGATTGGCGAGTGTATAGCTTGGAGAAGTGGTTAACCCACTGTTGGCTAGTGATGTTGCATGTTATGAGGTCACTATCTGGTCTGTTTCTTTTTCTAATGGTATCCCAGAAACACCTTGAGTTTTCCTTGAACTTGCTTCTTTTAAAGTGCTCCAGAAGTCCTCATCCCACTCCTTTTTAGCTATTGCCAGTGTACGTCTATTCCCTTTCCTAGCATCTTGTATCTGGGATTGTATTTTGCCTTTAACACTTTTAATTAGGAGAGTTTTAGCATGCCGGCATGCAGGAGTATACCAGTCATGCTTACCCATAGACAGCCGGGTTAATATGTTTCTTTTCACGCATCCCTTTTTCAAGAATATTTCGCCTATGGACCTAAGAGTGTCTTCAAAAATTGGTGTCACCCCGTCAATTGCCAGGACTGCGTTGGTGGTATCTAGTTCCAATTGTGAGGACACAAGTAATTCTCTAATTGTCTTGAAATTGGCCTCATCAGAGGAAATTTGGTTCCATTTTAGGCGTTTCCCACAAGTAGATACTGAAATTTTGTGGGCATGGTTGGGAGGTTTCTCAATTGATTTGTTGGGCCAGGGATTTGATAAAAAAAGAGAAAGCAGGTTATGATCGCTTTCCACAGTAGACAAGACTACCATATCCTTAACTAGTCCCCATAGCAGGACATCTATCAAAATGTAATCGATCCTGGAGGTATGATTGGTTCTGTTATATGTAGCGGCACCCAGGGGGTCAGATGGTGTTCAGCCGTTTGCAGCTCTTAAGCCGAACTCGACTGTCAGAGCATTAAGTGGATTGCACTATGCGACCATCTTTTCATCGGGGGGATATTTAAGAGCGGAATGCCCCTTCTAGTATCGTCCTCACACAGATCCAAGATATCGTCAGAAATAGAAACGCACCCATCTAGGGTGTATTCAAGAGTTGTACGTTAATAAACATATTGAGACAAAAGATGTGGCATAACATGACAAAGTGATAACTCGGAAATCTGTGACATGTACCTCTCTCACAGGAGGGTAAAGTGTCAGTCACCTCTTGATAGGAGACACAAAATACACCATTTGAAGATGGTAAAATACATATCATTATCAAGAGACACTACAGTAGTGTTGGCTCTGTACAAGACAAGTGCAGTTGCAATCGACCATACATTTAAAGTGTCAGAGCCGGTGAATTCTCTGCTGCACAGACAATTTATAAATGTGCGACTCGTTGCACCTGCCTCTCATTGTGGTATATAACCCAACACACTACGTGCCAAAGAAATGTGTGGGTTCTGGAGTCTATGACATGTACTTCTCACACCGGAGGGTGAAAAATGTCAAAACCAATTAAACCTTAGATGTCGGTCTGACATTTACTTATATATATGCAAACAGAGTACATGACATGGATATCACAGTGTAGATTGGAAACCTGAAGCGTACCTCTCACACAGGAGGGTAAAGGTGTCAATGGATGGCATAGACATGTCACAACCTATTTAGAATGGAAAGGATAACATGTAAATGCAGTGTAATTGACTGAGCTGATATCATGACAGATGAGTGTAGGATGCATCTGGGTCTGAGAGTGTTCATTCAGAGGTCAAGGTTGCTAATTGTGTGTGGCTGCTATCAACTTCTTTGTGACCACAGTGTACTGAATCTAAAAAGGACATCCACTTAGATTCTCTAACATTAAGGATGAGTCCTATATTTCCTCCTCTGGGTCCTAGCGTCATCTTCTTTAGAACCAACCACTGTAAATCATCAGGGCCATGTTTGGCCGTCTTGAAATGTTTTGACTAAGGGTGCCCCTTGTACCTCGCAACGCATGTGGATGCAATGTTGCAAAATCTGTGCTTTTATTTTTTGATGAGTTTGGCCAATATATATTAGACCACAAGGGCATAAGATCCTGTAAATGACATTGCAGTTGGTGAATGGTTTCAGGTGGATTGAATGTTGTTTATAGTCAAGTCGTTTGGTCTCGATCGTGGTTGCGCACACTTTACACTGATCATATTTGTGATGTCCCAGTATAGGTGGTAGATTCCACGGGGTTTGCAGAGTTGGAGTTTCAGGTGAGTTTAAGAATGTCCGGACAATGTGACCTTTGATACTTTGGGCTTTTTGTATGAATGCATTGGTACGATTTCCTGTTCGATACCGTTAGATATCAGGCACCAATGTTTGTTGATAACCTTTTTGATGGCATTGCTCTTCGTCAAGAAGGTTGTGACACATATCAACCTCTGTAGGAAACGGCCAAGGTTCAATCCCTGGGAATCTCTACTACAACCAAGAGAGAAACGTGATAAAGCGCTACAGAGGTTAATATGTGTCACAACCTTCTCACTGGCATAGAATTACCAGAGGCATGGCCAACTACGGTGGCCTACTTCTTGATGTGTATTGAAGGGACATACAAATAACTAGCCCTTTTTAAGTAAGTCCTTGACTGTGATTGCTCCTTGCATTAGCTCCCAGGCCATTTGCACCTTGGTCCAATATGGCTCTGTTAACGTGCACCATTTAATTTGTGCTTCAGGTGCTGCTCTGTCCTGTCTCCTCTGTTTTGGAGCTTATGCGCCCATCTTCCCATGACCCCCCCGCCGTGAGGATTTATCACGGTAATTTGATTCTCTCACTCGTGTTTTTTATAATCTTTTCCCATTTTTCATTGATGTATATATTTCCGCTCACTATGACTTGCTTTTTAAGATGTACGTTGGGTAGCGCGCGGCTACTTGCACGCTCGGCGTTGCCTTATGCTTAAGTAGAGCTGCCTCACCACTACTCCGGTTTCCTTCACCCGGACGGAGGTTGTTTCAGCGGACTCTGGTGAGTTGTTTCTCTGTGATTGCACGCCCCTTTTCAAACCATGTTTGGCCAGTCCTTTAATTAGTGAGTTTGGCCTCTAAACTCCCCTCTTTGTATTGTAGGCTGTCTAACCCCCCCCCACGGAGGATTGTTGAAATCTTTTCAAGGTAATTGCCTATTCGGGCACCCATGCTGTTGTCCGCCCTGTTGGTGCAAGGAGTTTCATTTTATTTCACTCGTTGGGTCCTGTTTTTGATTGTTTTCGCGGATTGTTATCGCTGGGATAGAATTACCCGAGGCATGGCCAACTACGGTGGCCTACTTCTTGATGTATATTGAAGGGACATAAGAATAAGTAGTCCTTTTTAAGTAAGTCCTTGACTGTGATTGTTCCTTGCATTAGCTCCCAGGCCAATTGCACCTTGGTCCTATATGGCTCTGTTGACGTGCACCATTTAATTCGTGCTTCCGGTGCTGCTCTGTCCAGTCTCTTCCGTTTTAGAGCCTATGCGCCCATCTTCCCATGACCCCCGAACCGTGAGGATCTATCATGGTAATTTGATTCTCTCACTCGTGTTTTTATAATCTTTTCCCGTTTTTCATTTATGTATAGACCACTGAGTCCTTTCTTTTAATCTTAGGTGCCCCCACCTCCTCATCTCCCCCTATCCTGAGGACGACCCCTCGTAAGGTTTTCAGATACCTACAGCTTTCGGGGTCGAAACGTCAACATGTCTTGAACCCGCCAGCTCATTCATCAGCGATTCTTGACTGTGACACTTTTGTAGCATGGCTTTTAAATCTACTAATATTGTTCGGATTTATGTGGCTCAAAGTAGAGCAGTCCATTGATTATTGATGAGGATCACAAGACTTGCACTTGATTCCTGTCCTATACCTGTTCCCTTGCACACCAACCACCTGAACCCTTCTCCTTTACACACTCCCTTCTCCACTTTGGGCACTCATCTGTTTGAAGTATTTTTGAATCCATCGTTTGTACATTGTGATTAAATAACAATTGAACCTCATTAACTGCATTTGCCTGATATGTTTTTTTATTTTTTGCTTTATGTTGTGTGCATGTTAAGTAATTTTGTACTGGGACCACTCCCACAATGTATTGAAGGAATGTTAAGCAGCTTGTTTTACAAGGTTACAACCTGATCATATTGGTTAAATGAAAGGGGAACCACAATGTAGTTATAAAAATATGTATTTATTAATATAACACTCTGTAGTACGATACAGTATCTCCTACATGGAGATAATCACAAAGCACACAATACTGTAGCACTGAAACAATAGTAAATAGCACTAATACACAGCGGGCTCCAGGGGGATACCAAACCATATACTAAAATAGTGGTATAAGAACCATGACTTGAGTCAAGACAGTGTCTAGAGAAAGAAGAATTACTGGGACACCAAGGAAGCACCCAAGGTTAGTTAGTAGGGACCCCACGAAGGACAGGTGCAGTGTGGGAACACGATCACGTGCTCTGTACAATTCTATGGGAGAGTCGCGGTTGAAGTTGTTGAGTGTAAGGACCCTTCCTAGTGGACTTCAAAGAAACCCTGTGGAAGTTAGGAGGTTGGTGAGCCACCCTACCCATGGATACTGTAGTACCAGAGTTACCTATCCCAGGGAAGCCGGGTGCATAGGTCTGAAGTGGCGTCAGAAACCGCTGTCGAACGCTATGGAGGACCTCGAAGAAGAGCCACTGCTGGAAAGAAGAAAAGTGTACGTTGGAATCCAAAGGTGGATTCTGGTCAAAGAGTACCTGAAATCAGTGGGGATAGAGTCTGGGTCACTCAGGAGTGACCAGGTGCTTGATTGACAATTGCCCACCGATGTCGGGTGCTTCAGGTGTGTTGAGGAGGTTCTTGACTCTGCAGCCAGGGGGACCAGGAGACCTCGAGGATGACCAGGAGCTGCATACAAGCTGTCCCACAAAGGATGTTGAGTGCTGACGGGTCTGTATCCGGCGGGAGCACCAACAAGCCCTGGTAATGGGAACCCACGCAGAAGGCCAAAGAATGTTACAGTTCGGACCAGCAAGTGCCAGAAGACTCACCAAAACAAGGGGAGTCAGGGCAGGCCTGAAGCAACCAGGGGAGCCCAAGAAGAGCAAAGTTGACCCTCAACTGGACTCATAGGCCGGAGAAGGCACAAGAGTCACGAGAGGACCTCAAGCAAATTCACCAAATATCAGCTCACGGAACACTCGGTGTGAGGAGGCCAGAGTGCTTAGTAGGAAATGGTGCCAAAGGTTGGGGCTTCTCGGAGTCCAATGCAATTGCTCGGGAAACACCAACAAGCACATGCCACTGCAAATGAACGTGGTGCACAAGGGTACAGGTATTGCAGCCCCCACAAGGGATTCTTTCCTCAATTTTGGTGAGAGGGCAGGTCGGACCTTGAGAGATGTAGAAACCCACCTCTTGTATTGCTGGAGCCTTTGGAGTCCATAGGAGCTCAACAGAAGCAGTCCGGTCAGTCTTGATGTGGTGCCTGCGGATGCAGGGGAGTGACTTCTTCACTCCAAGGGAGCTATCTTTGGTTGTCCTTGATGCTCCACATGTCCTGCATGGAGCCTGTATGGTGCACTGGCACAGACGATGCTTCAGACTGAGAGGGAGAAAAAGTTAGGCCCAAACGAAGTCCAGAGTGTCCAGACGGTCGAACTTCATTTCTGATTCAGAATCTTGTCCATTCGAATCTATGGTCATATATCCAGGTAAGTCCTTTTGTACCCATGGGAAAAGGTTGGACAGATTCAGGGGACTCTCCCAGGGGAGGGTCTGGACAGTGGGGAGGTTACTCCCATGTCCTTTGTCCAGTTTTGTGCCAGAGCACAAGCCAACGTCTCCCAGGACTGGTTTGAATTGGACTATGCACAAGGACATCAAATGTGCCCCTCATGCAGACTTTCGGTCGCTGGCAAGCGCACCAACCCAGCCCTAATATGCTAAATTCTGTCTGGGAGGTGGTCACACCTCCCTGTGACAGGATGCCTATTGCTCTGTCTTTCCCTGCTTGAGCTTGGCTCAGCAGCAGGATGGCAGAAATATGTCTCTGGTCAGAAGCAACCATGTTGTGCTGTCAGGGACTAGAAGGCTGGTACCGGGAACACCAGGGACCCAATGAAGCTTGCTAATGAGGGGTGGAATCATACCACCCACACTGGTTACTGGAATGATTCCACAATGTTTGATACCAAACACGATAGGGTTTGATTCAGCCACTTTAGAGCTGATCAGTATGCGGTTGCGTAATGCTACTCTATATGTCGTATATGGCTGTATCAATGACAACCCGAAAGAATGGACTCTGTAGGTTGCAGGGGTGCCATGCTCATGCAGTGGCACCCTCTCACTGAGAACCAAGCACCCTGCCTGCA
This sequence comes from Lissotriton vulgaris, assembly GCF_964263255.1. Lineage (NCBI taxonomy): Eukaryota > Metazoa > Chordata > Amphibia > Caudata > Salamandridae > Lissotriton > Lissotriton vulgaris. Next base: position 1,749,214,346 of record NC_141693.1, on the reverse strand, counting down.
AGATTTTTAAGGCCTGCTGTAGGGGTGACTTATAGGTTTTGATTGCAGTGACCCTTAGATATAGTAAACCTACATCTAAAGTAAGTGGTGTGCATGCACCATCTTACACAGGCTCCAATGGCAGGCCTGTAGTTCCATTTTGCATGGCCTCTCATGAGTGGCATAATACATGCTGCAGCCCATGGGGGGCCTCTGGAGTACCTATGACCTGGGGACATGTGTACCATATACTAGGGACTGACAAGTGAACCCCAGTATCCAATCTGGAGTGTACTTAAGTACATGGCCTAACAGTTTAGGGAGGAAGCAGATAGACTGGGGTCCTGATTAGCAGGATCCCAGTCAGACTAGTCAAAAGCAGTATCACATTTAGAAAAAAGTGGGGGTAACCATAAGAAGCAGATCCTACTTTCCTACACCAGACGAGGGTCTGTGCTCTCCATGCCACTGGGGTCAAGCTATCCTGGCTGATGAGGGTTGAAACCGGTCCTAGGATGCTTGTCTCTAGTCAAAGGAGGACCTGGCCCGGCAGTTCAGGCCGGACTGTTCCCAATGGGCGCAGGGTCAAGACTGATTTGCATTTGGCTGGGTTCAAACTGGAATGACATGGAGAGCAAAAAAATGAGGGATTTAGGCCCAGATCTCTGTCATGGGGTGAGTGTATGCCATTGTTCTGCATTCTGTCTGCATTTAACAAAAGTGGAAACTAATTTTATACATTTATACTTAATGTTACACATGGCTCTGATAGAGAGCCATTTGCGTGAACAACTGGAACCTGAATCAAGTAATTCACTGTTGTGACACAGCAGTAGTGGGTAACAGAACTTGTTGAAATTCCAGGTAGCTCTAGATGAGCTCTCTCATAGCGCATCAGAGCAGCACTCGAAAGCCGGGAGCAAAGCCTCTGGATGTGAGGGACGGAAAGACACAGACAGTGGTAAGGTGAGTGATAGGAGGCCATGTATCTCTTTTTTAATTTGGGGCAGAGAAGAGAGTCTGTGTTATGTATGGCTCCCCGGTTACCTCTGCATAGGAGTTCAAATGAATGATGTTGGGCCCATTAACAACATAAAATTATAAGTGGGTAAAATATGAAGTATAGTGGTTCTGAGTTGTCTATTTGATGCCACTCAGAGCCCCTTGGTGAAAAACATTCCCATAATTCACTGTTACCCATTTACATTTATATTTGTTGTTCATATCTATGCAAAAGCTAAAGTGTAGAAAAGGGTAAGGTGGAAGTCACATTAAAATCATATGTATAAGTCCAATGGAAAGTTAAACTAACTCATAAATGAGCTATAGCCTTGAGGTTATTGCATGATAACACCAGTATTTCAAATTATAGTAGTGGATGCAGATCGTTTCTTCAGAATAAAAGTTACTACAATGGAGCAAATGTAATATAACATTATGCACAGTACATAATAATACCCCCATGTTTAATAAGAGAACAGCAATAAAAAGATGCTGCTCAGAGAATTAAGGATGGACTTTTTTTTACCTGCAGGAGGGAATTAAAAATATTTTTTGCTATTACATTTTAGAGCCTAAGTTAAGGAGGGAATCTGGACCCATATGATCTCACTCATACTGCAACTAGTAGTGTAAAATTGGTAGCATACTATCATGCATACACATCAGCATTGCAATAAAAGGAGCAAAGTTGCAGATGAACACCCTGAGAAGTCTCAAACCCTTCCTTCCCGCAAACGACTTTAAACTAGCGGTGCAAGCAACAGTGATCCCAAGACTGGAATCTGGGGGTGCTTCCCTCTGCGGTCTCCCCAGATCAACGACTGCCCCCCTTAGAGACTCAATCAACACAGCAGCGACACACATCACAGGCTCAAAAAGAAACTGTCACATCTCTCCTGACCTTAGAGCCCACAACTGGCTGCCTTTAGAAGCCAGGATCCATCTGAAAATCGCATGTATGACTTACAAGGCCATACATCACAAAACTCCAAGCTACCTAGCACAGAATGTAGTGCCCTCCTGTGGCAACAGATCCTCCAGGAGCTCTAATAACCTTCTACTGAACCCTCAACGTTTTGCCAAGAAGAAAACTTATAACCGGGCTTTCTCAGGAATGGCGCCCAGAATTTGGAATGCATTGCCCGCCGAAACCAGACTTAATGCTTCCTTTTGTCTCCTTAAAAAAAGAAGTGAAATCTATTCTCTTATCTAAACTCACTTGAACCCTGCATATACATACATTTCTTACTGTGTGCTCTCACTGAACTGTTTGTATCCTACATATGCCTGTAAAGCGCTCTGATACCCGCAAGGGTCTTGTTCGCACTATATAAAACCCTAAAAATAAATAAATAAATGCATGGCACAATAGTTGCAAACATGGTGGCACTACAAAATATTCAGGATAGACGAGAAACCGCCAAATAATCAGTAGGTGCTTCCGTGTCGGACTACATGGTCTGTTATTGGCGCAAAAGAGATAGCACACGCTACGTTTTTAAACAGCTTACTTCGGATGTTTCGGATCCAATGTGGAAGCACTGATGGACCACGCTGGATAAACTGGTGAAAGATCAAAGGTATAGGGTTATTCTGTTGATATTATACTAAGTCACACTATTAAATGGACCTCTTTTATTGAAATCCTAGTGTAGTAAACACATGATGGGTGCAAGATCATGCATTTAAACAACCACCCCCAAAAAAAATTTAAGTGGGAAACAGGATATGGTAGAAAACAACTAATCATATATTTTACACATGGTGCAGAGGATGTATGCTGTAAAATTTTGGATACACATTTGGACGATGCCCACAAACTTAGGAGTAAATTATCAAGTAAGATACTTTTGCTCTGTTATAACCTTCGGTCACCACAAATTGACCATTGGTTTTTATAGGTTTAGGGCTGTTGTAATGATTAAGGTGAGCATCATGTTTTAGATTTTTTTAGATCCTACAGAAAAATGTATGTGGTGTTTGGAAAACATCGTATCTGGTGGTATAAACGGTAAAAGCCATTTTACACCATTATGATGCTTTTTATTAGAACATTTCACAAATCCTTTTAGCTTGTGTTTTTGAAACATACCTTAAGTTGTGATCTGTTTGTTTTCCTTGATGTTTGCAAACAATGGAGTATGTTGACTTTTAACACAAAATATCCTGTGACTGGGGAGCTAGAGAGCCCATAGCAAAATGGCCGCACTCTAGTGCAGCTCTGCCTGCAGTGAGTCTGAAATCCGAAATAATCATGTAAGTGGATGCCCAAACTAAGCGAGACAAGGCATACAAAGCTGAATATTCCTGGGGCATGCAAGCGAAATCGATATCCTGATAGTCACAGCGGAACATCGCGGCGGGAGACGTCACACAAAATGGCGACTCTGACCCATTGAGACATTGAGAGCGGAGTTCTCAAATGTAGCCCCTACTACAAATCACACTGCGAAGAGCGTGGGGGTCTCGGGCGTTCACGGACCAGACCTCAAAGGTGAGCAGATGCCTTAAGACACATGTTAAAGAGCTGTGAGTCAGACGCAATCCCGAGCGACTGCTTACGGGCGCTGACACCCGCTGTACCATGCGGTTGGCCTGGATTCAAGAGGAGAACGGCCCAGAAGCGAGACCGAGACGGTGGAACCCTATGACGCCACGATCCACCAGGATCACTATTTGCCAGAACCCGACTGAGTGGAAATGGCAGTGGCCACCTGTAGATCTCTGTGTCCACCCGGGAAGCATGGTGCGCTGGTTGTGTGCTCTCACAGCTCAACGATAGCAAGAGGCCTCGACGCACACGGGGAAGGATTGCTGAGCAGCCGCATTGAGAAGCCGCTGCACTACAGGGTAAGAACAGTATAATATTAATAAGTGTGAGTGGCACTACCTCATACAGAACATGTCCTGTGCCAGTGGGAAGTATGGGGATGTGTAAAGGGCAGTAAAATAAACCACTGAAGTGCCGCGATGCAGCCTAGAGGGTGTGGGCCAGTATTTCAGTGGCACATGCCCTGCAGGGAATAGAAGCTGAAGCAAGAAGGCCGCGAGGCTAAGACAAACCACACAACAACAACATACAAGCTTTGCAGAGTGCATCTGGGCAGAACATACCAGCACCTGAGTGAGAGACAGTTTGAGGGAAAAGCGTGGTGCTGCACAATACACTGAAACCTGGCAGAGGGCACTGATAGCTAGACAGTGTTGAAGGACAAGGAGCTATTACAACCGCTGACAAAGTGAAGTAACACAAACAAAGAGCCCAAATATGGAAATCGGACAAGACACAGCCTAGGATCACACTTGAATTGTAGAAGGCCACACGAGCAACAGGAGAGGCTACAACCAAGTTGGAAATGTAGGGGCAAAGCCAGCCTACTAGTGCGCTGGAAACCACACTAGCCATGATGCAGCAAAGCGTACACTACATAGACAGCAAAATTGACCGCTTGAACCTGAAGATGGACATTTTGACAGCCAAGATGGACCAGCATGCATCCAGACTCATGGAAGTGGAACAGAGACAGTCTACATGGTGTCGCAAGATGGGAAAAGTGCTTGCCCTTATCTAAGCCAAAAATGAAGACTTGGACGCCCGATCCAGGAGAAATAATGTGCGCATTATGTGAGTCACAGAGTCGGCGAACAAGGAGAAAATGGAGTCATACGTCGAATATATGCTGATGGAGATCTTTGGCACAGAGTCCCTGTCACGAATGCTGATACTATAAAGTGTTCACCGCTCCCTGGCACCGAGACTCCCTCTGAGAGCACAACAGCGGCCCATCATTTCAAGACTCCTGAGGTTTTGTGTTTGGCATGAGACAAAAAGGAAATAAACCACCAAGGAAACGTACGAAGCTTTTTTCCAGACTTCACACTAGTGGTGCAAGTAGCCACAAAAGAATATCTACCAGTAAAAAAAATTCTTCAAAAAGCAGAAATAACCTATGCTGTACCCAGCGAGGCTGAAAATAACTCATAAGACAAGAATTTTCACACACCTACGTCAATACGCTTGTTTCGAAAGGCAAAGACATGACATGGCAATCTGAAGACAATTAAATGACTTCAGGACGACCCAATAGGGGAGCATAGATTGGACTTGGCCTGAACCGAGGTAGTGGAGAACAATTCATGTAGCGGTGAGAGGCCGCTACGGGCGAAATATATGTGGTAACGTGTGTGAACGCTCTGAAGTTGGTAATGCTGTACGTATTCCTGCTAATTGTGAGTTAATAGGGACTACTGATATAAGATTGTATTAAGCTCATGGGGTCACTGGGATTCACTCTCTAAATAAAATGTTGGCTCACAGCACTCTATTCAAGGGGTGTGAGTTGGGACAGATAGTTGCCCCCTAAAAGTGTACCCCGAAACAGATTAAATTAGATGGCATTGACTCGCAGTGCTAAGTTACTTTACCTGCCACAAGTAGTCGTGAATATGTTACCTAGGGAGATCTTAGGCGTGATTGGAATGCTGAAGTTGGAGGGGGGATTATTAGAGTTCACTGTCATTGCCACACACATAGATACAACGCACTACGTTAGTACCTGTATGACAGACACAAGGTGTTCATGGGGATATGCATACCACTGGTGCACAAATGAACAGCTCCAACTGGCCAGAACCTCGTACATTGGTCACCTGGAATGTCTGGGGAATGAATGGCCCCCGAAAAACAAGACAAGTATTGGTTTACCTGGACAGACGCCACATAAAAATTGCCCTACTACAGGAACACATCTGACCAAGCGTACTGAAAATGGGGCGGGGGTGAAGGGGGCGGGAGTGGCCTCGGCATACTCCTCCTACTCTAGAAGAGTCATGACTCCGATCAAAAAGGGGGTGTCATTTGAGATAGAACACACACTAATTGATGAACAGGGTTGATATGTGATCCTGATGGGGGTGCTACAGGGCTCAAGAGTGACAATAGTGAATACGTACAGCCACAATACAGATGATCCTGGGTCCTACACACTAATATGGAACTGTCATATAGATATACTTTGCTTATATGCTGTGTTAAGTTAGCATGAGCTTATTAGGAGTTTAAACGCCATTCTACCTTCCTGCTGCTTCTGCACACGACACAAAGCTGTTGCTTTAGCTTTGAGCCTAGTAGAATGTTTTGATTCATACGAGAATAATATGTTGTTTCTCTGATATCAGCCTTGCTTGGTGAGCTGTGTCTATACAGTGAGTGCAGAAACCTTCAAGGATATCTCAACACAGTGGTTGTTGTGAGGTCTGAAATTCGCACGTTACTAGACATCACATACATGCAGCTGCGGCCAAGTTCTAAAGCCCTTGCGCCAGCTCTGTACCGTACACACTGTGGATGGGATACATTTTCCCCACACCACGAAATTCCTTTGCGGTCTATGCCTCAGCCTCAACCTCAATATCCCATAAAGCGCGAAGCTAAGGCTTCCGTTGCAGAAATCCTTGAACAATTGGAATATCAAGGAGTGATTGAAACTTGTGTGTCACCAATGAATAACCCTCTTTTTACTGTGACCAAGCCTGACGGTTCATATCGTTTGGTATTGGTTTACCTGCATTTAAACTTGCATTGCCGTACCTGTGCAGTACAGAATACTCACGGCTCTGCTTTAGTGGATAGTCTTGTGCGTAAGCGGTTTAAAACCACGCTTGACATTTCCAACGGTTTTTATGACCACCATTAGGATGGTCTGAGTTCCCAATGGACCTCCTTTACTTGCGACGGTGTCCAAAAACATTTCAAACGGTTACCGATGGGCTACAAATAGTCCTGGAGTGTTTGCTGCCCGTATAGTCTCTCTCTTAGAGAGAGTTGACCCAGATGCTTGTTCGTATGTGGATGACATTTATCTCACGGATGACGAACTGTGGGAGCATCTGTGTCGAGTTGACCGCTTAATTTGTAGCTTTGCTGACTTCGGTTACAAATTCAACTTTGCAAAATCGCATATGGAAAGGGGCGACCACTCGGTCCCCTCGAACGTATGGACGGGTGCCCCGATCCCCCCGGGAAACCATTTTGGGCGGGAGGCGTGGCTCGCTGGTATGCCCAAAGTGGCGTGGCCGGGGTGCGCCCTTTCCCGCCCAGGAGGGGTTGTCCTAGACACCCGCACGGAAGACCGCACCCAGTGGGCGTACCTGAGGAGGGTCCCCGCCCTCCCGCAGACGGATAAATAGAGCGGGAATCCGAAGAAGCGTCCTCTTGTTCCTGTGCTCTGAAGGCTGCACCACTCGATTGCTCGTGAGCCCTCGACGGAACAAGCGGCAATTTTGAGAACTTGTAATCTTGTTGTTTCTCTTTCAGTTATCCGGAGGACGAAGGATCTGGGACCTCGTTGATCGACTAGAGCGGGATATTCAAAGCTATGGCCGGCAAAAAAGCGGGAAAGAGCTCCGAGCTGGAGAAGGTACTGCGCACCTTGTCGAACGGAATGGCGATTATGGACCGGAAAATCGGTAAAGTTGAATCGATCGGTCGAGGTCTGGCCGAAGTCAAAAAGCAGTTAGCGGCCCAGAACAACCCCTCAGGCCGTCCTAAGAAGGTAATAGGCCCGGCCTTGCCGGGGGTCATCCCTGAGGGTAGGGGGAAGCGTATTAAGAGGAGGGCGGTTTCCGGGGAGGATCCGGTTCCTGAGGTGCCCCCTGTCGCCCCCATCGCACCAGCAGACACCCCGGTACCAAACCCAGATATAGGCCTACCAATCCCGGTTGTAATTACACCGGTTAATGAGGAGGAGATGCCCCCGGAACTGGCCATCCAGTTAGCGGCAGTGTTACCCTGGCTCAAGAAGAAAGCGGGGGGGGCAGTGGCCGCGGGAGACCCGGCCGAGGAGGCTAGGCTTATAATCGAGCAGTTACGGCAGTCGAGAGAAGCCGGGACGGCGAATGTTCCTTTTGTTTCCCCACAGGTGGCGCAAGGAGTACCTACGGTTGGCCGGGAAAGGGCAGCAGACACGACGATTGAACCCGGTAAGCAACCATTGCCAATGGCAGGGGAAGGTTCATTACCTTCAAGGCGCGAAAGGGTGGCCCAGCACATCCCTGCGGCCACAAAAGAAATGATATGGGGGGAAAAATATGTGAATATGTTTTTGTTGTTGACTGACCATCGCGAGATGGAATATGCAAAATCCCAGAAAGATTTATGGCACCCCAGTGTATGGCGGGCCAAGATGGCGGAATTTACGGTCGATGAGACCGTTGCGAACTGGGTAAAGGCCTTTTCGATATTTACGGCAGTCATGGGTGAACGGAAGCCGGAAGTGATGACCGAGTTGTCCTGTTATCAGAATAGGGTTATGGATTTTTATACCATGTACGGGGGGGACGAGTGGAAAGGATATGACATGAAATTCCGAAAAGCGAAAGAGTTTGATGCAATTTTGACCTGGGATTGCCTCGACTCGGTGTCATGGTACAAGCAGCTCTTGCCTGGTGCGGCGGGTACGTCCTCACCGGGCGGGAGCGGGCCGGGGTCAGTTCGCCAAAAGCCTGATTTGCCCTTTCGAGCAAGCGCCGCTGGGGACTTTCAGCCCAAGACCGGCAAAACATACGTTCTGATGATTGGGATGTTCAGGCCGTAGAGGTTTTGTTTGCTGATTTGAAATATTATGCTGCCTTTGATGCTGAAGATTTATATTTAGAATCTGCTAATTATGGTGATTTGTTTTGATTCCAGCATTTTGGCAATCACTACCTACATAAAACTAATTCCAGGAGGAGTACTGTAAATTATACACAGTGGGAGCATTGCCCAGCTCCTTTACAAGGCAGCTCAAATACATTTTTGAAAAAGTACCCTTATTTTACTGATTTTAATCATTCCAATCCCGCTTCATTTTATTTTAGAATGACAGACAAATCCATATCCAAAGTTAGACTTACCAATACTAAGTTATTGTATTCGAAGTCCTTTCTAGACCAGCTAGCTGTTGGAGGCTACGAGTTGTGGAAGGAAACCATTGATCTTAAATCAGTTTGGGGTTCTAAAAGTTGGCAGGTACAAGGCACTGAGGCTTTGCACCGTGCATGTCTCATCCCAAATCATATGTTATTTTTTAATACTACCATCTCACAGACGACATGCTTTGGATTGGCTGATTTGGAAGAATATTCAGGTTGGAAAAATTCAACAACATTTTCAATTAGAGAGTTACAATCTCTATTACTAAATTCGTCCTTTAACATATCCAGTTTGGATCCAAAGGGTTGGTTGATGTGGCACAGAAGTGCAGATTCGTGCCAGCATCGGTTTTTGGGTCTGACAGATGGCTTTAACCAGGTCAGGGTAGATCCCCGTTTTGAGAGAGACCATTCAGTAACCACTTATTCAGTGGGCAAATTGTGTCAGAATTAGCTCAAACACTCTACATTGGCGTCAGTCAAACTGCATTTGTCTAAACTGACTGACGAGGTTGATTTGAATGATTTCATAAAAGGCCCGGCTAGAGGTAGGTTTAGAAGATGGATATATGTTGTTTATAGTGAACTCTGGAAAACATCACAGATTGAAGCGGCTACCCGCCTTAGAGCTATTGATCAAGCTAATTTAGAGAAAGTGCTTGCAGTAGTGGATAACAGTATTAACACTCTTTCCTCCCGCATGTACACATTGGATAATATTGTGTCATCTGTTGTTGAAATTGTACAGGATGATGTGTCTGTTTTGTACCTTGGTCAAAATCAATTGCGTTCTATTATGCAGTTTGCATGGACCCTGCAGACGCTGAAGGCTGGAAAAGTGTTTTGGAATTACATGAATGTCTGATCTCATTTTTTCCCATTTAATTTGACTGAGAAGCAACGTTTGCTTTCAATGAGAGATGCGTCTTTTTCCATGCGACCGCTGAGCCTGTAACCAGGCGAGGTTGCCCCCCACACACCGCTGCTTCCTGCCTCGATTTCTGCCGCTCCTGCCTCGCTTTGCTGCTCCAGTTGCCGGACGCCCCAGCTGCCGCTGAGCCGCCTACTTTCCCGCCGCTCCCTCCCTGCGGCCCCGCCTCCCTCCAGCCCATTCGCCGCCCCGCTCCCGCCACCCAGCTGCTCCTCCCTCCCGGCTCCTTACTTATGACGCCCACGCGTACGCGCAGCGGGCGCGCCGAATGTGCGCCGAAGGCGCGCCAAAGGCAAGCCCGTCTGTGCCTGGCCTGGACCGCGCCCAGCGCCAGAACCCCTGGCCCCCGCCGATGCAAGACCACCCGTCGGGCCTACGACGCCGCCACCCTCCACGCACTCAACGCCGGCCGGAACCCCGCCTGCTACCGAGCCACCCCGAAACGCACCCACGGACCCTTCACCTGTAAAGCCTGCAAGTTCACCTGCCTCCGAACTTGCACCGCGCCTGCCAAGCCGAGCACCAACAACAACCACCTCAAGTGCATCCTGCTCAACACCCGCTCGGTCCACAGACACGCCGTGGAACTATGGAACCTCCTCGATAATACGTCACCAGACGTCGCCTTCCTCACGGAAACCTGGATGAATGCCTCCTCGGCCCCCGACATCGCCATCGCCATCCCGGACGGGTACAAAATCACCAGGAGGGACTGCGTCAACCAGAAAGGAGGAGGCATCGCCATCGTACACAAGAACACCATCCGACGACACCCTCACCGCCGCCGAACACCTCCACTTCCAGATACACACCGACCCCAAGGAGACCCTCAGAGGCACCCTCATCTACAGACCCCCGGGACCATGCACACGACTCAGCGAAGACATCACAGACTTCATCAGCCTGCACGCCCTCCCCTCCGCTGACTACATCCTCGTAGGGGACTTCAACTTCCACCTGGAGAACAACAACGATACCAACACCACCATCCTGCTGGACAACCTCGCCAACCTCGGACTCAAGCAACTGGTGAACACCCCCACCCACTACGCCGGCCACACGCTTGACCCCGTCTTCACCTCCAGCAAGCACATCTCCTTCAGCCACTCCACCGGACTCCATTGGACGGACCACAGCTGCATCCAATTCCGCTTCAGAAGAACCACGACCCACAACCACCTGCAACAGGTGCCCCGCAGGAGCTGGAGCAAGATCACCGCCAACCAGCTCACCACCTCCCTCAGCCAGAACCCTCCCGCCAGCACAACGGACCCCAACGAAGCAGCCAGCAACCTCACACAGTGGATCACCATCTGCGCAGACAACCTCGCACCACTGAAGACCCCTCCCAGCAGACCCGGCAGCAAGAAAGCCTCCTGGTTCACAGACGAACTCAAGAACTCCAAGAAGAACTGCCGTACTCTCGAGAAAGCCTGGAGCAACAACCAGACCACAGACAACATGATTGCCCTCAAGCACGCCACCCGCAAACACTACCAGCTGATCCGCACCACCAAGAAAACAGCATTCAAGGAACGACTAGACAACAACGCCCACAACAGCAAGGAACTCTTCAGCATCTTCAAAGAGCTCTCCAACCCCAGCGCAGGAAACAACGACATCACCCCCTCGCAAGACCTCTGCGACTCACTCTCCTCGTTCTTTCACAGCAAGATTGCCGACATACATAACAGCTTTGGCGCACAGAACACGCACCCAACCACCGTACCAACGCTCCCCACCACCACCCTCCGCGCCTGGACACCAGTCAGCACCAAAGACACCACCCGCGTCATGAACACCATCCACTCCGGATCACCAACCGACCCCTGCCCCCACCACGTCTTCAACAAAGCCGACTGCATCATCGCACCCCAACTCCGAGACATCATCAACACCTCCTTCAACACCGCCACTTTCCCGGAGAGCTGGAAGCACGCCGAACTCAGCGCCCTCCTGAAGAAACCAACGGCGGACCCCACCGACCTCAAGAACTACCGTCCCATCTCTCTCCTCCCTTTTCCTGCAAAGGTAATCGAGAAGACCGTCAACAGACAGCTTGCCGCCTTCCTCGAGACAAACGGATCCCTCGACCACTCGCAGTCCGGCTTCTGAGCCAACCACAGCACCGAGACCGCCCTCATCGCAGCCACAGATGACATCAGATCCCTGCTCGACAACGGGGAAACGGCGGCCCTCATCCTCCTGGACCTCTCCGCAGCGTTCGACACTGTCTGCCACCGCACCCTAGTACAGCGCCTCAGCAACATCGGAATCCAAGAGAAGGCACTGGAATGGATTGTCTCGTACCTCTCCGGAAGAAAGCAGAGAGTCCGCCTCCCCCCGTTCAGAGCCAAGGCCTCCGAAGTCATCTGCGGCGTACCACAAGGATCATCACTCAGCCCCACCCTCTTCAATGTCTACATGAGCCCCCTCGCAGCCATCGCACGCCAACACAACCTCAACATCATCTCCTATGCCAACGACACACAGCTGATCCTCTCCCTCACAAACGACCCCACCACCGCCAGAACCAGCCTACACGAAGGGATGAAAGACGTCGCCGAGTGGATGAAGAACAGCCACCTGAAACTGAACTCAGACAAGACGGAAGTCCTCATCCTGGGATCATCATCCTCCGCCTGGGACGACTCCTGGTGGCCCCCTGCCCTGGGCACCGCTCCGAAGTCAACGGACCACGCACGCAACCTGGGCTTCATCCTGGACTCCTCTCTCTCGATGACCAGACAAGTCAACGCCGTCTCATCATCGTGCTTCAACACCCTGCGTATGCTCCGAAAGATCTTCCGGTGGATCCCCACCGAAACCAGGAAGACGGTCACCCAGGCACTCGTCACCAGCCGACTGGACTACGGAAACACCCTCTACGCCGGAACCACAGCCAAACTTCAGAAACGACTCCAACGCATCCAGAATGCCTCCGCCCGACTCATCCTGGACATCCCCCGACACAGCCACATCTCCGGACACCTGAGAGACCTGCACTGGCTCCCCGTCAGAAAGAGGATCACATTCAGACTCCTTACCCACGCACACAAGGCCCTCCACGACCTGGGACCCAAGTACCTCAACAACCGCCTGACCTTCTACACTCCCACCCGCCAGCTACGTTCCACCAGCCTCGCCCTCACCGCCGTTCCACGCATCCGCAGAGTCACCACCAGAGGAAGATCCTTCTCCTACCTGGCAGCCAAGACGTGGAACTCCCTCCCCATCCACCTCCGGCTAACCCGGGACCACCTTTCCTTCAGGAAGCAACTCAAGACCCGAGCAGTAGCAGACCCCCCCCCCCAGCGCCTTGAGACCCCTCCGGGTGAGTAGCGTGCTATACAAATGCTATGATTGATTGATTGATTGATGTTACACATTGAACGATTGGAGTCTTTACCTTTCTCAGTGGCAGAGGCCACTACTGCTACGTGGCTTATCCACGGGTTAATAACGTTACCATTTGCACTTTTCCAGTTTACAAATTGCATGAAATATTTTGCGATTGGTAGGTACAAGCCTCTTGGTAGCTCTTATTTACATGAAGCCTGGTCGCTCCCTTTCACTTACAGATGCCTTAGGGACGGAAAAGAGGTTTATCTGAAAGGTGAGGAGTGCACGGAAACACCAGATCACTCATTGATGTGTAGACACATACAATTGCATGGCTCTTGTAATCAGGAATGGCCTAATTTAGCATGTATTTTAAAAGGTACACCCGTGCCCGCTATTGTCCCCACTTTCACTTTACTAGCAAACGGTAGTTATTTACTTTTAAATAATGAAGATTTCTGTGGGTTATTAAAAGGCATAGCTTATGTAGTTACAGTCAGTGACCGTGTGGTTTGCTGTAAAAATGTGCTGTATCCACCCACGCATGGGAACTTGGATGTTTCCATCTGGCCAAGGATTCCGACCTTGAAAGCAGAGTTCAATAAGATGAGTCGAATAAGAGCCCTATTGTCACAAAAAGAAGTTGCCCTGACATCTGCTTGTGAAACATTTGTCCTTCACGTAGCTAACACCTGCACAGAAGTGCATGCTTTATTAAATACTGACCTACCATTGCATTTCGGTGAGCTGATTCATACTATTTTTAATGCATCCTCCACATCGGGGCTGGGGCACTTTTTCAAAGTAGTGAGCAGTGGTCTTGTAACTTCTTTCCAAAAGATATTTGGAGTCATTCCTGCTTTCTTCCATTCGATCTTTTCCAGCCTATTTGGTGGATTTCCCATTTTGCTGGCGCTAGCTGCAGGCTTTCTAGTGCTATTTTGTTTTATTCAAAATGGATGCCCGTCCTGTGTTCCAAGACGAGCAGTTGCAGTTAGCACTGTTTCGCAACAGGATGCTTGAATACTATGGTACACTTCCACTCGCCACCTTAAGTGCAGCATATGGATTATCATTTCGATTTTCCTATTTCACCTGTGTCCAGCCTGTGTTTCATTGCCTGAGCTGCGATTTCGACTGGGCCCTGGATTTGTGTCTCTGCAATATGGTGTCTCCTGAAGTGGATTTTAATCATCTCATGAGTCCCTTAGTTGCTCATGAATTGCTTTGTTCTGACAGAGGGATTATGGCCTTTGCGGCAATGCATGGAATACTGGGTTGTTGGAATATATTCGCAGCGGCGCAAATTTATTGGCACACAGCTTCATTGAGAACCCGCAGAGTTGTCCTCTGATGGTACTAGAGGCTCCGGTAATTGAAGAACATGTATGTTCTTTTTCACTATTGAATTGGATGGCTGAGTTATTTTCGGATGATAACAGTGACTTCCTTTTGGAAGCAGTTGCTGCTTATTTTGCAATTGTCTTGCTGGTTTTTTGGCTGTCTAAAATATTTTTCCTCACCTATTCGAATTTGAACTGACTATTTCATTGAACTCTGCATTTCAAAATTGAGTCCCTTATCTTATCTTATCTTGTCTTATCCGTGCTCGGATCTAGGGAGGGTGTCATATGGCCATTTTTCCTTCCTGCTGCTTCTGCACACGACACATAGCTGTTGCTTTAGCTTTGAGCCTAGTAGAATGTTTTGATTCATATGAGAATAATATGTTGTTACTCTGATATCAGCTTGCTTGGTGAGCTGTGTCTGTACAGTGAGTGCAAAAACCTTCAAGGATGTCTCAACACAGTGGTTGTTGTGAGGTCTGATCTTCGCACGTTCCTAGACATAACATACATGCAGCTGCGGCCAAGTACTGGCTTTAGGAGCATTTTATATTGCTTTGCACATGAGCATATAAACACACTTGATGGTGCTTCGCATGCAGAGAGCTTGTGGAAGATGATGTGATCCCTTACCACTAGGATCTTGAGGTGTGGGTCCGCTCTGCTAAAACCCAAAGAGACCTTCTTAGATATAATATAATATACTAGCTAGGGAGGGTGAGAATTAGGTGTTACTGAACCCTATTCGTTTTAGCATAATACCATGCTTTCACCTTTTGTGTTCTACGGACTAGTGACTATGCTGATTACTTTGTTTCTTATAATATGTTTGCTTGTATTAGCTAAGATACTGTGTTTGAGAACACTGCATTAGTGAATAAACATTTCAAATATGCATGTGTCCTTTTTTACTCCTTGTTCTGGATTGGAATGATTGTATAATGAAAGAGTGTTCATGTGTTCCACGTTACCTGAGGTGTACTAAGTCCATGTTCTGGTTTGTCTAAACATTGGGGGTTTGTGATCACCAATGAGACACTGTAGCTAGTCTGGTAGGGGATTTTGGGTACTAAGGTGAGTTTTGGCACACCCTAATTCACTGAGGTTCCAAGTCTCTATGCAAAGTTCTGTATGAGAACGGAATCCCTGCGACAGAACTAATTATGTTCACTCCCTCAGACGGAGCTACTATAGGGTGAGTACCTAAATGTAGCTCTAGAAACA
This sequence comes from Lissotriton vulgaris, assembly GCF_964263255.1. Lineage (NCBI taxonomy): Eukaryota > Metazoa > Chordata > Amphibia > Caudata > Salamandridae > Lissotriton > Lissotriton vulgaris. Next base: position 1,749,198,608 of record NC_141693.1, on the reverse strand, counting down.
TCCAGTGACAGGTCAACTGCGATGGTGGGACACAACTGGCAGGCGGCGAAGGTGATACTAGATGGTATGGAGGAGTTCCATATGGTGGATATGTGGCAAATATGTAATCCAACAAGAAGGAACGTACAACTTGATAGTACATGGTAGCTTGTCCAGATTGAACTATTGGCTGACGACTGGTGGGACAGATAGTTGGCTAAAAACATCTAACACTTGGCCAGGACACTGTTGGACTATAAACCATTGACACTGACAGTGAACATTCTAACACACATGCCCACGCAATACGTATGGAGGTTAAATTCTGCGGGCTTAATAGACCAAACATATAATGAAACCATCCGGGAGGCCATAAAATAATACTTTGAGTTCAAAAAAGGTCTCAGTAGACAGTGCAAGTACGCTGTGGGAGGCCTTCAAAGCAACCATAAGAGGGGCATGTGTCAGCACTAATGCAGGTATTTTAAAGGACATGCCTACACAATTGCAGAAATTAGAAATTACACTCCAGCAGCTGGAAGCAGAATACGGGGGCATGCATCAAGCCGATATCTTGGTGCATATCAGCAATCACCTTACGCAATACAATGAATTCACAGAATGCAAATTGAAATACTTGATGTGCGCTTCTTCGTTGCAAGAGCATATGAGGAAGGGGGTGGACCCAGCCGTATGTTGGCCAATAAAATACGACTGGAGGAGAAAATTCAGGCGGTTACAAAAATAAAGAATGACGAAGGGGAAGACCACTACGACATAAAGGGAATACTCAAAACATTTGCAGAGGTATATGAATCCCTCTATGCATCCCACGAGACGGCAGTGGATCCAGAAGTACCTAGAGCATATTGAGATTGTGTGGCTCTTTGATGAGCAAAGAGAGTACTTGGCCCAACCGATCACCCTACAGGAGGTGCAGGAGGCTATACGGGCCCTACTGAATGGGAAAGCAAGTTAGTTCTGTAAGGAATATGAGGACCTGGTGGGCCCGTACATATTAGAGATATAAGAGAACGTTTACAAAAGGCAGATTCTGCCACCAACAATAAGAGTGGCACTCTTGAAAGTGGACAAAGAACCTGATAGATGTGATTCCTATCATCCACTCTTGCTCATCAACACAGACATCAAAATCTTAGCCAAAATTCTAGTCACTATGTTGCAGCCTCTGCTCCAACCTATTATACTATCAAACCAGTTGGGCTTTATTCCAGTATGCTCCACTTAACATAACTTGCAGATGATATTTGCACTCTACCATCAGCTGAACCCAGAGTTGAAGGCAGCGGCCATGCTCCTGGATGCCGCCAAAGCCTTCGGCTCGATAGAATGAGAATACCTATTTACAGTTTTAAATTCAATGGGATGATAGAATGAATCCAACTCCTCTATACTCAACCAGTAGCAAGGGTCCATGTGAACGGACACATATTGGAGCATATATGGATATCTTGAGGCAGAAATATTGCCCCTTTCCCCAATTCTATTTGGATTGCCCTTGAAACTCTTGCATGTAAGATTAGTCAAAGGCACACAAATGTAGCATTGAAATTCCGACAACGTCCAATAGGTATCTCACTATATGCGGACGATATTGTAATATATGTACACCACCCAAGAGCAAACCTGTCACCCATTTTGACAGAATATATCAAAGTCATGGGGTACTCCAGCCTTAGTATCAATTGGGGTAAATCCACAATACTCCCCTTAACCAGCACCACTGCTCCTCACCACTTGGAATACCAACTAAAATGAATGGAACAGTTTAAATACCTGGGGATATGGATCCTTAGGGACCCTGAGGTGGTAGTAAGAGAAAATTACGGAGTGGCAATGGGAAAATTGGAAACTTATATAGATAGATGGAGTAAAATGCAACTTCCACTGTCTGATAGTATTGCTATCATGAAAATGGTAGTCCTACCTACATTTTTATATCTCTTCAACAATATCCCAATTGTGATGCCCTCCCACTTCTTCAAAAAGCTACGCACCTACATGATCAACCTAGCGTGGGCCAGGAAGCAATCCAGGATTGACTGGGTTACAATGACTTTGCTGTATAATCAGAAAGGCTTTGCAGCACCAGACCTACACTTAGACTATGTGTGCACTAAAGTTCAGTACGCGCACTACTTGTTTCACCCTCCCGCGATACATGCCGCACTTAGTGGTGGAGATGGAGGACGCTCACCCTGTACCCCTGAGTAGCAGGCTGTCACACCGCCGTAGAAATATACCAAGCACAGAAATCAACACACTTCAAAGTACGGTGGCAGCGAACCATGCCATGGGGAAGGGGGCACAAACTTCCACTATACGCACCAGCAATGCCGATGGCATACCACCCAGATATTTCAGTGACTAAAGAGCAGGGGAGTCTAGCATTGTTAAAACAGGTGGGGTTAACAACAATGGGTGACCTATACCCAGACAGCGAGTTTTGGATGCAAACAATAGGACATATATTAGCAACCAGGTGCCACGGTTTAGATTCCCTTATTGCTGCCTTTGGGCGAGAATTAAAAAGTTATACCCCTCCTTCCCAGAGGAGCCATCAGCAATGGCCACCCTGCAGCCACTGATCACTGACCCAAACACTAAGCACATGGTTATGAGGCTGTACAAAGCCATGCACACAGAGAATACACTGAGTGAGAGTGTGGCAGGTGAGTGCTGGAACCGAACACTGGAAGAGCCCCTGACCAGCATAGGCATTTAGCATAAGCACATTATGCATACTTCATGGCATTACAACATATTATGTAAAGCATAATAATCAGCCGTAGTGCAGATTGAATAAACATAGCATACCCCTCTTAGAGATCAAACTGTACCTTAGGTGATCCTTACACCATATCCCCTCTGGCCCCACCTAAACTTAGGGGGCTACCATCAGGCAGACTGGCCTCAACTTCGGGGGCCCACCTGGGACATACCTGCAATGCCCTTTGTCAAAAGCAAGGGCACCGTTAATTGCGTGTCCCCTCTTCAGCGGCCAGTAATTCAACAGTGCAGCTGTGAACAATGTACTCGCTCTCCAACTTGGAGCAAGCTAAAGACGGCGCGAGCAGTCGGGCCTCCCGTTGGGCAATCCCCCCTCCTCAGGAGTTTTACAAGTGCAGCTGCCCGCCAGCACGCAGTGCAGCTGCAATAATTTAGTTCCGCCCCACTCACCACACACAGGGGGCGGAGCGGTTCAAGTTGCAGCTGTTGGCTGCTCAGCTGAGCAAGCTACTGATTGCCAGGTACCCCACGTCTTTTTGCTGGCAAAGTAGGGGCCAGTCGGTCCCCACGAAGCGAGATCTCCGTCAACTGGATTCTCCCCACAGGGGCCAACTACCTCCAGCGCCCTGCAGGACCTGGAGCGAAGTCTCTGTTCTGTAGACTTCCTTCTGGCTTCGGTGAGCCTGCGAGACTTCGACTTTTCCTCTGGCAATACGTGGGGCTTTCACTGGCAAGGGAGCTCCGCCCACCTCCAGGCAGAAGGCTTGCCTGACTTGCCCTGAAGGCCACGTCCGGCCCTCAACCAGGCTTTGCTTGCCTGGCTTCCTCACCTGAGGGCAGCTCCTGTTGGCTCGCCGTTCACTGCAACTGGACCCGCCCAAATCAGGCTCAAACGCTGCCTGACTTACAGTTCGCGTTGGCGGCTGCTCTCGCCGCAGTTAAAGCAAGAGCCCACTTTCCCGGGCTCAGTATGAAAAAGTAGAAAAAGGCTCAAGAGCTCTTCGAGGGTGCTGACACCGTGCTTTTCCCCCACATCAAAGAGGAGGCACCCCCTAATGAATCCAGCGCTCTCTTAGCCTAAGGCTGGTGGATAGGAGCCCCCAAAGTCCAGAGGGCAGAGCTGGGCACAGGCAGGCCAGTATGTAGGGACCCCCAGGAGACATCGCCTGGGTCCCAAGGCGGTTCCTCCTTGCGCAGCTCTCCTTCAGCAACACGCAAGCACAAACAGCCTCCTCCATGGGGTCACAACCCCAATATTTATACCCGCCAGGTCTTTGTTCTGCCTTGGCACAGGGCTTGGGGATCCTGTCAAAACCAGTTCTGGGGAGCACTCAATATTTTATTTACAGTGCACAACAGTCCTCCTTGACATTGCAGGTCCTGGCTCCAGACACACCATAGGGGGTGGAGCCAGCATTGTACAAGGCAGGCACAGACCTATTCAGGGTCAGGGGCTACTCCTCCCACTACTCCAAATGCAGATCTGCCTATACAACCTAGCGCTGACTCACCCAGCCCCTCTGGAGCCACGGAACCTCCCCAGTCCCTGTCACTCCAGAGCCAGACATGCAATTCACATTAGACAGGCACATAGCACACAGAAATGCCAACTTATAAAAGTGGCATTTCTAAAATAGTGATAATAAATCTGCGAACACCATTACGCAGCATTTATTATCACTATCCCAAACATACCAAACTTGATCACGCTGCCCCTCTCATATCAAAAATTACCACTGTGTGGTAAATATTTGATTTACCGTCTTAATTTCTATGCAGGTAAGTACTTAATCAATAATAACTCAATCGGAAAGAAAAAGGCAGAGTCCGTGGTGTTAGAGTTCTTAGGGGTTTTATTCCTTAAAAAGGAATGGTCAAGACCTGGATATCATGTTCCTGCAACCACAGGGGTTCAGGAAGGGATAGAGCAATATTTTATTGACAGTACATAACTTATATACTTAAATCGTACAGTAGAAACCAATACAGAAGGCGTAACAGCTGAGAAAAGACAAGATAACAGCATCCACGTGGTAGTGATACGTAATTAGAAGGCGTGAACTGGGCGTGAACATAGAGGTGTGTGCTAGAAACGTCATAGGTAGGTGTCACAAGTGGGTGGCACAAAGCAGAAATCTTGTAATGTCAGCAGAAATCTGAGGCTTGGATGCGCGCGCAGCTGCATGACGTGTGATTGACGTGAAACTGGAGGGTGCAGGGGGACTTGACATTTACACGGGCGGGAAGAGACAGGAGTCTGGCATGTCAGATCAACTCGTACTTCTATCATATCTGATATCTGATGTTTGGGAACCATATTATCTAAACGGAAAGGTCTCTGGGGCAGAAGCTTATTCTATACTGACTGTGAGTGCGTGTATAAGCGCCTAAGTGTCTACATGAGAATGCGAGGGGCATGGGCCTTCCATGGTAACAGGGGCTATGAATTACTTGCACGGAGACAGCGAGGCCGGGCCCTTCGCTCTGCAGCTGGGGGGATGTTTACTTAAACTAGTAGGCAGGAATGTATTTTCGAGGAGCGGAACAGATAATTCGAAGGTTGAAGTCAGTCTTGGCAGGCAGCAGGCAGCAGGCTGTGCTAAGCGCCGGGAGCCGCACAGAAAGTAAGTCAGAGGTCACGGGTACAGAGACAGCCTGGGCTGAGGCTTTCAGAGTCAGAAGCCAGGAGAAAAAGGCTCGATGGCAGAATTCAGGGCCTACTTTGCCAGAGCTGAAAAACGTGTAAAGTATACCACAAAAAGACGTTGGCATAGCATACTTAGGAACGGACTATTCAACCCATTCAGGGTGGGTCTGAAAGAGGACATGTTAACGTTGGACGCAAATGTATTTGCGTCTTCATAGCTGGCACAGGAGGGAAGTTACATGCACTTTAAGCTGGTACATGGAGTCGGTGGGGTACACGCTAGGGAACACAACTTGACCATAAAATTTATATTTCCTCAACTGAAACACTTAACAGGGAATCCCCAATGAATTCCCATGAGAGGGCAGCCTCACAGGAGTGAGAAACCAAAATGGCTGTTTGTCACTACCAGGACATGCCATAAAGTTAAGGCACATGTCCTATCTTTTACCTACAATGCACCCTGCCCATAGGGCTAGCTAGGGCTTACCTTAGGGGTGACTGATATGTAGTAAAAGGGGAGTCACAGACGAGGCACCCACTTTATGTGCCATGTCACAGTGGCAGTAAACTGAGCACACAGGCCCTGCAATGGCAGAGGCCTGAGGCAGGTTTGAAAGGCTTCTTTCATGGGTGGCACAAGCAGCGCTGCAAACCCACCAGTAGCATTTAATTTATTGGCCCTGGGTATATGAGATACCACTTTACAAAGGACTGCCAGGTAAATTAAATACGCCAAACAGGTGTAGACCAATCTTACCACGTTTACCACAGCGAGCACACACACTTTACACTGGACAGCAGTGATAAAGTACCCGGAGTCCTAAAACCACCAACACCAGGTCAGAAAAAATACCATGAGGAAGGCAAAAAGTTCAGGGATGACCCGGCAAAAGGGGCCAATCCAACAAAGTGGCATGTCGTTTGTTTGTGACTGAGAATAATTAATCAAATCTTATTAGAGATAAAGATATATCCTGTGACAGTGTGTGTGTGTGTGTGTGTGTGTGTGTGTGTGCACGTGGGCATGCTCGCTCCCACATGCTAACAGAGTGGGAGAAGGGACAAGGTAACCACAGCTGAACATGCACCAGTGTTTAGTTTCTAAGAGAATAAGTGCTGGTGTCCAAGGTTTCACTCAGGCACCTGCTGCTGGTGCTATTGAAGGCTGCATAGTCTTGATTCCACCTCACGTCTCTAATCCACTACTAGACATTTCCTCTCCCTTTATCTCTCTCTTACAGGTTGATGCTTTCTTCCTTTGTCGAGGTTTTTCTGTCTTTCTCTTCCTCCTTAGTGTTTTTCTCTCTCTTGCTGCGGGTCAAGTCTGATGGGGAAAAATAAGTGCCAATCCCCAGAAATAAGTGGTGAAGGGCCCCAACGGCTCAAATTAAGCACTGCCAGGAGAGCTATCTGTTGCCCCAGAGCACTGTTTGAAAAAGCAATCACTTATCTTCAGCATCCCCACTGCTGCAAAACAGTGCAGATTCCCAAACAGATGTCTTAGGTCTGAAGGGGCAAAACTGACACTCTCTCTCAGAGATTTTGTAAGGCTAACTGGGGCAGTAGAAGCTTTCCTGTGGGTGCTATGAAATTTTGGAACGCCCTCCCCTTTTCCAACAGAAATCTTCCATCTCTAACATCCTTTCATAAAGCCCTAAAGACCTAGCTATTGAATTAATAGTTCACCTGCCTGCTTCTGGACTGCCAGGGCAAGACACCACTTGGTATTTGTGCGCTGTATAAATCTTAATAACATAACATAACAATGGGTCCCAGGGGGACTTGTCGCGAGCCGGTGTCCCCCTGGGATAATTCACGCGGTGGAGAGGTCCACGCGACGCGATTGGTTAGCTGGGGAAGAGGGAGGGGCTTAGTGGGCTCGAGGTGGGAGCGGGTGTCTGCACGTCACTGGGAAGTGTGACGAAGCTGTGGGGACTTCGTTTTTGCCGGCGCCTTTGTTTTTGGTTCCTGTCAGCTGTTTCTGGTTTTTGACCACGCTTTCCTTTTATTTGAAATAACGAGCGGAGGAGAAGGAGACCATGTCCGCCGAGGACATAGCAAGGGAGGCGGTTCGTGCGCTGGTGGCAGTCGGGCGCACAGACCTATTGCGGCCTGGAGCTCCTGTGCATTGCGCTGAGGAGGCAAAGCGCCCGAGGAGAGTGGCGGCGGAAGGGGTGAGTCGCGCTGTGGCGGCTTGTATGCCCGTGTCAAGCCGCCAGTTAGACAATATGTGTGAGGCCACCAGCGCAGTTTTGAAGCCTCGTGGAGCGCGCTCCTCAGGAAGGGGTGCTCGTGGCAGAAAAATTACGCTGCGCTCAGTATCTGCCCAGGTGTGCTGAGGGGAGGACAGGTATTGCTGGTGCCTCAGGCAAAGAAGAGAGCTGGAAAGAGAGGTGACAAAACAGGCACCAGTGGTGTGAACAGTCAGCAGCATTTTGAGTTAAGTGAGGAGGTGAGGTTTCATGGTTATGCCACAAGTGACAGAGTGCCTGCACAGCCGTCAGGGGTATATATGCTACAGAAAGAAGCAGCATTTTCAGGAAGATTACCCCCAGTGAGATATGACAGGGGCCCTGATAACACCAGGATTGACATAGCGCCAGAGGTGTGGGCTGGGGGTCCTGTGCATTCGTTAGTGGATTACCCCACTGACAGTGAAGAGGAAGAGGTTGTTCCAGTGGAACTTGCTGGGGCTAGAGGTGCTGGTAGTGGAGAGCCAGTTCTGACTGCACACAGCATTCATTCTCAGGAGCGAGCAGAGTTTCAGGATGTTTTGCTGCCTCAACCTAGAGGCCCCCCGAGGGTAAATATTGAGGCGGTATCTATGCAGGAGGAGGACAATATTGACTTTTTTGTGTATGACTTTCAGCATGAGGAGGGGGCGTTTTTTGACAGGGGTGGTGGGGCTAGTTCTCTGTGGGCGGGGATCGCTCTTTTAGGGGAGCTGGTAACATGGAGAGCGAGGTAGTGATGGTTTTCCCGGAGCCCCGACCACCGCCGTGCCACCCACAAGTGGACTTTGACTCAGACTTGGGCCCACAGCCGGGGCAGTGGGTATGGGTGGAACATGCTGAATTGCCAAGGAAGGCGATGGCTGAAGTAACTATGGATCAGGTAAAGGGTAAGTTGCAGGCGGTTCCTGGCCGGAGCGGCGGGAACTTGGGAGCGGACTCTGGTTATAGGTCTGTCTCTCAGAGTTCTTTTCCAGTTACAGCGCAGCAAGGTGCGGCTGTTGGTAAGTCAATGCATACCCGAAGCGGATCTGGTGCGGATTTCGGGTCATCGGCCGGGCGTGCTCAGCAGCGGCCTGTGTCCAATTGGGGGAGATATGATGGTGGTGTTGGAGATGGCGCAATGCCAAGCACAAGTTTTGACAATAACACAGTCCAGGATTATTATGGTGTTGAATTTGATGGGTGTGATAAAGAAAATGTTAATAATTCACGGGAATGGTTGTCGCGGGACGCGGCTCCTGACTTGGGCGGTCAGGAGTTTGGGGTGAGGGGTAAGGAACATTTCACGTCTTCTAGTATGTTTCAGAGAGCTGGAGCGGACTTCTCTACAGATCGGGGCGGCGTGGCGGACATCATAAGCGTGATGATCTCAAAGAATTGCAGCAAAGGGCTACACAGCTGCCTTCAGGTAAGAAGGACTGGTGGGCTGCGTGGACGCGGCCTTTGGTGAGCGGCGCAAGTGTGGTGCCAGGGGAGGGTGATGCTGAGGGGGATGTAAATGTGAATTTCGAGTCAAACCAGGATCCACAGATAACGCCTCGGGCAGGTACGGGGTCATGTGGACAAGTGGAAGTGGGTGGGGTGGTAAGTCCTGTTTCATCTGTAGTTAGTTCTTTACAAAGTGGGGTTCAGGGGTGTGGCCGGACAAGATTACCTTATATGGGAGTGGCCATGCCTTTGGGCACACACTTGTCGGAAAGGACGAGACAAAAAATCTGGAGTCATGATTATGTGGATGTCTTCCGATTATTGCATAGACATCTGCAGGCTAGAGAGGGATCGAAAGAAGAAGAGTTGGAGTTGTCCCGCCGCCCTAAAGTGGATAAGAACATAGAGAACTGGACGGCTGCTTTTATAATTTATGCTAGTGTATACTGTGAGCGGTATCCAGAGAGGGCGGTGGCGATGTTTAAATACATTGACATCATTAGGAGGGCACACTTGCAGGTGGGGGGTTATGCCTGGCTTAACTACGACAAAGAGTTTAGGGCCAGAGTGAGTCTGTTCCACGACAAGCCATGGGGGGAAGTGGATCAGGAGCTATGGCTTCAATGGATGTCAGTGCATCAGTCATCGGCGACTATCCATACGGCAAGTGGTCTCCCCATAACATATCGTCCCTTTCTCCAGCGTCCCGCTCCAGTGGGGGCGGGTGGAATGGGAAGAGCGCAGTTGCCTGCCACGGGAGCGTGTTGGGGTTTCAACCGGGGTACATGTGTCAAGCAATTCTGCAAATTCAAGCACGAGTGTGCTCAGTGTAAAGGTAGACACGCAAAATTTCAGTGCTTCCCCAATCATCATCATGGGGATCAAGGAAGGGGGCAGCGAGGTAGAGGGGCCCTTCCACCTCTTATCCCAAAAGGCTCCTACCCCAGTTAAGCTGCAGGCCATGTTACCTTGTCTTGAGGTCTACCAGGATGGGGTGGCAGCGGTTAAGTTGTTGTGGGGCTTTAGAGTAGGTTTCCATATTGGTTACCAGGGTCCTAGGGAGCAGCGTAGGGCTGACAACTTGATATCAGCTAAAGAATTGCCTTAGGTGGTTCGAGCCAAATTGAGTAAGGAATTGGAACTGGGTAGGATAGCGGGTCCTTTTCATCAGTGCCCTATGCCCAATTTGATGGTCTCGCCTTTGGGGGTTATTCCAAAGAAAGCACAGGGCGAGATTCGACTCATACACCATTTGTCTTGGCCGGAGGGTCAGTCAGTAAATGACTTCATTGCACCGGAAGATGCAGCGGTTTCATATGCCTCGGTGGATGATGCTCTGCATTTGGTGCGCATGGCTGGAGTGGGTGCGGAGCTGGCCAAAAGTGATATTCAGGCAGCTTTTCGGTTACTGCCCATCCACCCATTGGATTTCGAACTGCTTGGGATGTTTTTTGAGGATGCGTTTTATGTAGATCGCGTATTGCCTATGGGTTGTTCCATCTCATGTTCTCTTTTTGAGACTTTCAGCACATTTTTGGAATGGTGTTTAGTAAGGAGGTCTGGTCATACAGCAGTTTGTCACTACCTAGACAACTTTTTGTTTATTGGACAAGCAGGGAGTGAGCAATGCAGCAGGGTGTTGGTTTCTTTTCAAAAGATGGCACAGGAATTTGGAGTACCATTGGCTTCAGATAAAACAGAGGGTCCAACTACTAAATTGGTTTTTTTGGGCATTGAGATCGATACAGAAGCAATGGTGGCTAGATTGCCCTTGGATAATGTACATGAAATCAGGACCTTCTTTCAGGAAATTCTTAGTGCAAGGAAGTTGGAGCTCAGGCAGGTTCTGAGGCTGCTAGGGTATCTAAATTTTGCCTGTAGAGTGGTGAGAGCGGGAAGAACTTTCTGTAGACGGCTTGGTTTTGCGATGTCGGGAGCTTCCCTGCCACACCACCGCATACTTTTGTCAAGGAAAGTGAAGGAGGATTTGGTCATTTGGTTGCGTTTCTTGGATGAGTTCAATGGAGTATCGATCAATTTTGTGGAAGATGACACTGTATGGCAGGTGCAGATTTTTTTGGATGCTTCAGGGGCTCAAGGATTTGGGCTGTTTTGGGAAGGGCGCTGGTGTGCTGAGCGTTGGCCGGAACATTGGCTATCGCAGGGCCGTAGTATCGCCTTCCTGGAGTTCTTTCCGCTGCTGGTGGCATTGCAGGTATGGGGTGAGGAGTTCAAGGACCGCAGTGTCCTTTTTCACATCGACAATATGGCAGTGGTTAGCTTAGTCAACGGGCAAAGGGCAAGGGATGTGCGGGTTCTGCATTTGTTACGGGCTTTTATGTTACAAATTCTTAAGCTGAACATTGTTTTTAGAGCCAAGCATATTCCTGGTGTGAATAACTCAATAGCTGATGCCCTGTCTCGTTGTAATTGGCAGAAGTTTCGATCTCTGGCGCCAAAAGCGGACAGATGCAAGACGGAGATTCCTTCGGACATCTGGGACCTTGGGGAGTGAGGATTGCTGAATTGGTGGAACACTCCATTGCTAGGTCCACCAGACGAAGTTACCAGCAAGCGTGGTCTGAATTTTTAATTTATGCTTCCTCACAGGATCGGGATGGTGTGGCTGTGGGTAATGAGCAGTTCATGTTGAGTTTCGTGTTGCATTTGATGGACAAAGGTTTGTCGCACACGACGATTTCAGGCAAACTTGCTGGCATTTCATTTTACAGTCAGTTGCAGTTAAACACAGAAGTACGGGTGGGTTTTTTGTTGCGCAGGATGTTAAAAGGTTTTGGTAGAAGCAACGTTCATTCCCTGCATTTGCGGGAACCTATTACGTTTGAGCTCTTACAATGAATTTGAGATGTTTTGCCTAGTTGTTGTTATAGTGAATGGGAGTTGGTTAGGTCCAGGTTGTGCATGTTATGGATGTTCTTTGGTGCTTTCCGGGTTTCGGAGTTATTGGGTTTACGGAATCAGACTGGGATCCAAACGTCTGATATTCAAATTTTAAATAAGAAAGTTTTAAGGATCAGGTTACCACAGTCAAAGACAGACCAAAAAGGGGTAGGAACTTGGTTTTCCTGGGTGGCGTGTTTTTGGGGATAGGAGAGTCTAGTGCGGACATATCCTTTCCCTCTGGGGGTGGGGGGGGGGGGAAGGTGGAAAAAGGAAAGGGAAAGTTTGAAGGAAAAAACATTGGTTTGGAAGTAAACAGTTTTGGAGTTTTGACAAATGATGAAATCGTTGGGGAATTTGTGATGCAAAAACCAATAAGAAAAATGGTTGGGGTAAATATCCAAAGGTGTATTTAATTAATAAAAAGCAAGAGTTGGAGTCTGTCTTTGGCTGTCCTAAAATAAAGTGACCTTTTATGCTACTGAGAGAGATGTGTGGACTGTTCTTATTACGCGATGGAGATTGGGATAGCTGACACCTCCGCTGACGCCTTGTTCACTGCTGTAAACGATGTGGTGGAACAGGTTTTGGCAGTTCTGAGATTCTTTCACTTACGCTTCTTTGAGGTTAACTCCTGGCCCTGTTTGCAACTACAAATGGGAGCACTGGGGCAGCTGCCATCAGTCCTTGGAACTTCTTAAATCACGAAATGGTGCAAGCTAAGAATAACAGGGGCAGCTGGCATTTGCCCTGGGCTTTCTTTCCTTTTTTTAGGATGAGAAAGAGTGTACAGCTGGTCCATTGGCCTATTTGCAAATACCACTTTGGACAGCTGATAGCGACCCAGTGAAATATTCTAAAATACATAACAAACGTCTTCTTGTTTTTAACAACATCACCCAGTGTTCACAACTACGACAAGGTACAACAAATTGACAAACTAGCACCAAAGGCTTTGTTTATGGTGTTAGCTGTCGTTTTCCCCTTTTTACCAATATCACTTCGTCTTCACAATCACTGCAGGGTTAAAACAAAAAAAAAGCATAATCTGGGCAATTCATTCAAGGAGCCAATGCACAGAAACCTATTCATGTACTTCAATTACAGACACGTATATGAATTGCTGTATCCAAATAGTTGTTGTATTTGCTTTCGGGACCCAGCAGGAAGGTCCACGGAATCATTTTAGGATCTTTTTTTAGCGCCGTTTCAGCCCGGATGTGGCTTTAAAACTGCGCCGTTACCAGAGGTGCAGACAACATTCGTAACATAAGAGGTGCCTTCAGAGGTGTGCCCCTAAATACCAACGCCACAGAAGCGATGGGACACAATAAGGAAGAAAATAAATATCAACAAGTTAGTCTATATTTTTTTATATCTAACTCCATATATATGTAGCCATGTGGTACACATATCTTCATATTTATTTCCCATGCTGTATTTTTCATCTTTGGTTTGCTTCCTTACTGCCGGCCTACTATGTAATGTAAGGCCCTTCTGTTTTTCACTGTATGTATATAAAGCGCTCTGATACCTACAGGGCAAGCTAGCGCAATATAAAACTTTTAAAATAAAATAAATATATAGACGTGGAGTTAGGAATAATAAATCTATACTTCCCATTATGTACTTACCTTCCGATATTCTGTCCTCTATATTCATGTACCACAATATTGTTGGTGTTGACATTCAGTAGTACAATCCCTCCAAGGAACTTAATAGTTTTAGACAAAATATTTACATGTGTAGAGGGTACCCATAGCGAATTCGAGAGGATAACACTCAACCTTTACTCCACACTGATCACATGGTAGAGCCTGTCTTGGGCAGTCCACTTTAGGTCAATGTTCCTCAGACATTCGTGCTGCAATTCTTTTTGTTGCTATCTTCATTGTTTATTGTGCTTAATTTGTCATTTGAATCTCGAGGTCTGCGTTCCTTGTGGTTTATATTATGTGTGTATTTGCTCTTTTTATTCTGTTTTATATATTGTATGGTTATTTATTTAACTGAATAGAGAGTTTACTACTACTTCTCCTACATTTCCTGCCTAACGTTTCAGAAAGCATATAACCACAAAAGTGCTAACATTATTTCAACAAATAATTAGGTTTTACAGAACATATGATACAATTTCTTCGACCGTTTTAATCAAATAGAGGAATAGGCGTATTAAAAGAAATTGACAGTAAAGAAGCCAGTGGAAAGCAGAGATGATGCCGACAGGTTTAAATATAAAACACACCGTAGCAAGAGTCCCACCTGATGAATGGGGTTTGACAAGCTAGGATCAATAATGAAAACAACCTTGCAGTGACCTAAGATCGGTCCACATCTCTGGAAATTCAAATCGATAAAGATTCTTCCATCTTGATTGGTCCTCAGGGAGTGATCTTTTTTTTACTAACACGCCCCTTAAAACCATTATCTATGAACGTGCCAAGACCAAGCCAGGGGGCTTAAATACTATTTGTAAATAAGGATATTTCTATTGTTTATGAACTTAATAGAGGACTAACAAGATAAAGGTCTAAAGTGCAGGACCACAAGAAAGCACAGAAAAAGCAGAGGACCAGTCAATAGTTAACCTTCCCTTTTAATTCTTCATTGTATTCTTTTTTACAAGGATTACCAGAGTAAGAGTGCCTCCATCCTTCACTGAGTGGCGCAGGCTCTGTTTGATGGACATCAAGAGTCACGTACAGGCAATTTAAGGAGCTTACAGGTACATGCATCATTGAATTGTTTAGCGATTCCTTATTAGCGATTTTTAAGGAATCGCAAATAAGGAATCGCTAAACGGAATGCATTAAAAAAATAGCGATTAATTAAGGAATCAGTCAAAATCGCAGAAAAAATTGCGATATCCATTTTTTGCGAACTCGCAAATGGCGAAATCGCAATTAGCGATTTAGCAAATTGCGTGGTCGCGCATTGATGCATGTTGATGACATCACAACCAAGAAATGTGCTGTTCAAGCCTCATTTTCATTGCTGAGGCTCAGGGGGAGGAGGGAGCTGGCTCTGGGAGCAGAGGAGAGTGAGAGGGAGAGAGACTGTGTACACCTGGAAAGAACTGCAAAATGGAAGCTTACAAAGAAGCACAGGACAGCCAAAGTTCAAGGAAGAGAAAAATTAAATTCTCTGAAAAAGAACTAGAGACTCTAATTGAGGGTGTAGTGCACAGCAATGACAAGCTGTTTGGGAAAGCCTCACTGAAGGTTCCAGAGCAGGAAAAACGTAAAATATGGATCCGGATTCAGAACCAAGTAAATGCCATCGGGGTCACTCACCGTTCAACAGAGGAACTTAAGAAGAGATGGTATGATTTACACAGTCATGCCAAGGCGAGCATTGCAGACCGTATGAAGGAGGCACAGAAGACAGGAGGGGGTACATCACCACACACAGGAAACACTCCCATGGAGGAATTGGTGGAGTCTACCATCCAGCGTGAAGCAGTTGTTGGAGTCACGCAGCTGGACACCTCCGGAGCTGCACACACCTCTGAAGGTAAGAGAAATGCATGTCTCAATTGCCCCAAGTACATAAGTCAGGATGTCATCAGAGCACAGCATAAGCACACACTGTAAAGCCTGTATACTATTACATTACTGAGGAAAGTGCATCATGGGAGTTGTAGTCAGGATAAGTACTGACAATGACACACACACAGATATGCCAAAAACTATTATAAATAGTGTAGCAGATGTCAAAAATAACAAGAAATGTATTAATTGAAAACTGTGACATGACCTCACAAGCATACATTGATGCAGGTTTGCACTGTTTAACCTCACAGATGCAGAACTCGATGAGGCCGGGGACATTGATGGTCTGGAAATGCACCACGGCAGCGCATCAGAACATGAGGACACACCAGCTCTGCCAACTACCCAGTCACGTGTGCCTCATTCCCGTAGGTCACCTGTCCCAACACTGCGTCCCATGGCTTCCGATGATGAGGGCAATGCTGCACCTGCAGTCTGTGTACGGCAAACAGACATCGCAACACCCACACCAACACAGATCCGGAGAGGCTATTGTAGATCGCAAAGGAGAAGACGCAGAGCACGCAGACCAAAGCAGGTGGAGGCGAGAAATCCAGTCTGGGGTGGCTTGGAGGGACAGATGCTCCGTTCACATCGCCTGCAGAGCAAGAACACTCGGTTAGTGAAGGAGGAAATTGCTAAGATGTCAGGCAACATTGCTGTACTGGCCAGTAGTGTCCAGGAACTCACAAAGGTCATGCAGGAGGGGCATGCATCGCGTAACAGACAGCACCGCCAACTGATGCAGAAACTCAAACACCAAGGAAAGACCAACAATAGTCTGGCCACAGCCACAACACTGCTGGCGCGTAGATCAGTGACTTTGCAGACGGAAATGTGTCACTGTAGTGTCGATGTTGCCAAAGCACTACATCAAGTGACTAATGCAGTAGACATAATGAATGCATCCGGTAGGCAAGTGCACATGACTGCACAGGATGACAGTAGTGAGTGTGCCTCAAGCATGAGCAGTACAACAGTGCATGTTGCAAGTGCTTTGAGACGCACTACTCGCAGCGCTACCCCATCCACTGCCAACGAAAGGCAAGAAGATGCAGCGCAAGACAGACGTCTGGGTGTTCGAGGGAAAAAACGCTAATCTCCCATCCTGACATTTTGATTGAAATGGTGATTTAACCATTGACACGCCGTGACCTAATCACTGACTCTCAAGTACATTTGATTTAAAGTTTATTTTTTTTTAAATTCCAATGAGTATTGTGACATTAGTCACTTTGGCTGTTTGCTTCTATTCCCTGGTCACAAAACATTTACATAAAGTATACTTTGCATTTCATTTAATGTGTTTGTGTCTTCATTATTCACCTCAGAAGTAATTCTGTGTAATCTCCAATCAGCGCCTGCGGCCTTCTGCTGCGCCTGTGCCTTGTTGGGCAGGGTGGTGTGGCACTTGTTGGTTTCCATCCTCCGAGTCACTGTCAGACAGCTCCAGTTCCAAACCTCCCTTTGTCGCTATGTTGTGCAGCATGGCACATGCTGCCACTATCTTGCAGCATTTGACGGGACTGTATTTAATTTTGCCTCCGGTCTTATGGAGGCGTCTGAATCGGCTCTTGAGTAGGCCAAATGTCCGCTCAATCACGTTCCTTGTAGAGATATGTGCTGCTTTGTATCTCCTTTGTGCGGCTGTGGCTGGATTTAGATATGGTGTCAGCAGGTAATTTCGCAAGGCGTATGCGCTGTCACCTGCATGTGAGGGTAGAAAGGCTGTCAGTGGTTGTTTGAGTTTTACATGTGTACATGGAATGGAAAGTTGTTTTGCACATAATTACCTAGCAAATGTCCCTCTCCAAACTCTTCCCTTGCTAGACAGGTCTGAATGCCACTTTGCCTGAAGATATACGAATCATGTGCACTGCCAGGGAATTGTGACACGATGTCCGTTATAGCTGCAGGGGGACATATCGCCACATGGGTGCAATCAATACAACCCAGTACTTGGGGGAAGCCAGCAATTTGATAAAACTCCTGCTTGGTCCTAGCTATTTCATGGGCTGTGGTAGGAAAACTTATGTGGTTGTGTATCCGTACCATCATAGCATCAAGAAAATCTGCCAATATTCGTGACATTGCACTTTGAGACACACCTCCTGCTACTGCTATGACTCCCTGAAAAGTGCCTGACGCCAGTAGATGTAGGCAACATAATACCTGCACATGCGTTGGGATTGCATTGGTCCTATGAGTCTGTTGTTGCAGGATAGGGTCCAATTCATGGATTAGATCATGTATCATTTGGCCATTCAGCCTATACTTGTCATATATTTCATCATCCTCCTGACCAAGCAAAGTGATGCGGATTCTGAAGATGCGCTCATTAATTTGCCTCCCTCTCTGTTGAGCAGCTTGCAGCCTCATCCTCCTCGCCATCAGGTACAGAGGAGCCATTTTGGAAACTGGGGCCTCATTGTGGGTGTGTTTATATATGTTTCTGTTGGTCTTCAGCTCTTCTGATTTGCACTCATTTTTACCACCTGGTTGGATCACTTCTTAAATTGCGATTGCAATATAGCGATTTTCCTGTATATCGCTAATTGCAATTTTTCATGCATTTGGATAGCGATTCTCTATTTGCGAGTCTTTACTTGCAAATCGCAATGGTTTTCGCAGATTTTCTTTGCGATTCCTTAATTTTGTGAAAATTTACAATTTTTAGCAGAATTAAGGTTAATGCATTTCTACACTTCAAATTGCGATCGAAAATGTCATATTTTTGCGATTCGCAATTTTACCGACTTCCTAAACGCTTGATGCATGTGCCTGTTAATGTTTGTTGGTTTGTGTATTGTAATTTCGCGTATCTTTCTGTGAAATCTTATGCTTAAAGACAGTGCGCTTCTGCTTGGACACCAAAGTCCACGTTAGTAAATGTGTACTATTGAAAAAACAAGTGAGCCCTCTTCGATTCCACAAGCGTTTTTCCTCCATTTACGTTTTTTTTCTTATTTTCTTCAGTGGGAGGAAATCTGAATTCCTTGTTGTCTCTTACAGAGTGCCGTAATCTCCACTTTTAATTTCTCTATGAAAAATTGACTTCAGGGAAGATAGACCATGTCCACACTTACTCCTCTACAAAATCTTTGTACCTGAGTCAGCGGTTCTTCTGAAGTTTACAGAACAAACCATGGCTTCATCTGAGGTTTGTGTGGACAGGACAAGAATTTCCTTTCTTCAAATCTGAGACAATTTAAGGCCTGTTGTTACTTAATTCTGATTATGTCAGGGCCTTTGCCTACTTAGGAAGAAGTGTGCTGCGAAATTATGTTATTTTCTGATAAAATTGTGTGACATTCGAAGTAAATGTAATGAAATTACACGTTCAAAGTAAAATGAGGTTTCCTGGTATCAATTTCGAATGATTGTGCACCTCATGTAAAAAAAAAAGTCTCATGAATACCAGCAAGCGACTAGTTCGAGCAGAAAATATATTTCTGCAAGAATTAGTGAACTGGTATCCCACGGTCAAAACTATGTAAAATTTGGGAAATTTTGTATAACAATTTTCAAAGCATCATTAGAAATCTCTCAGGCTTAGGCAAAACTCTCCTAGTTCTGTTGTAGGGGTCAGTTGAGAGGGCTAGAGAGCAGTTTTCATTCCCAGAGACGCGTGTAACTTGATTTGATTCTTTTTGGTACTTTACTGAGGTCTGGTGGTAGTTACCTCTAATAGGTGCATGGGAAACATCTGGCTGCCACTCTTTCTTCTATCTCCTTTTTGACAACATGAACAGTCTCATATACTGACTGGGCAGAACCCCCCCCCCCACCCCTCCCTTCAATCTAATCTACGG
Source organism: Lissotriton vulgaris (assembly GCF_964263255.1). Lineage (NCBI taxonomy): Eukaryota > Metazoa > Chordata > Amphibia > Caudata > Salamandridae > Lissotriton > Lissotriton vulgaris. The sequence goes on along the minus strand of NC_141693.1, from coordinate 1,749,179,302 downwards.
GGCTGACCTGGGCAGGTACCCATGTTCTCTGATATGGCCTCACAAATTTGTAGGTATCATAAAAATCAGTAAATAAATCTGGATAGACGTATTAGGTTATATTCACAAAAAAAGAGAAAAGTCAGATTCTAGGTCTAAATAAGCAAAACTTCCAAGAAATTCTGAGGGGAGAGAACTACAGTCTCATCAGGAGCGACTTTAGTTACTGTTGCTTATTGGCATGCTTTCGGCCGCGAATGTCTTTCTAAATGGTCATCAAAGCACTCCTAAAAGAAGAGTAGCTAGTAACTTACACGTTATTGCTTAAAAGTCATATTATTATTATTATTATTATTAACAAGAAGTTACCACTGAACAGTTAAATTAGCTTCTAATGGCCTGGATAGCTAACTCGTCAGAAAGTAGGTATGGTAGTTTGGCACTTTTTTGTAAACAGTGATGTGCACATGCTCAAATAAATTTTTTTAATGAGTTATTATTTCAAAAGGAATGTTTTGTTTACATTGTCCTGATTCTATACTACAGCTTAACACACAATTTCGGGCAACATTTATTTTGACTCTGATTTGAGGGTACGTTTTTGGTTTCTCTACAAAGAGCTTTAGTCTAGTTAGAGTTCCTGTCATTAGTCCTTAAAAAACATTACACAGTATAAAGAAGGAGTGAGCTTTAGGTCAGCATGTTCAATTACTGCTTTTCTTATTTTTTCTGCATTAAGCACTGGCTAGGTGAGCTCCTATTGAAGCCTTCAACATTTCATGGAAGTTTACATTTTGCTATTGACTTTACATTAAGTCTCTGGTGATGTGCAAGTCACAAACTGGAGTCACAGATCTATATTATTCGAACCGCATCTCGAATGGGCCAATAAGATCTCACCATTATGTCCATTAGAATGAGACAACAGAGTAATTCATGCTCTGCCACTAAGTTGCCGCAGTAGTAGGCATCTCCCAGCTGCTGCAGAATGTTGCAGACAATGTCGGGTCCCTCTGGCGGGGCAGCAGCACTTCCAGAAAGCACTAATCTTGCAATCTGGATACAACTGGAGTGATGTACCTTGCTTTCAGTCCCTTCCCATGCTTCTGTTTTATCTCCCAACTAGGCACTTCCTCGTCACTAAACGTAATCTCTTTACCTGCAGGGCACTCCTCCTGCTCAGCCACGTGCTTGCGCTCTCCTGCTAACTCCTCTCATTGCTCTTCTCCTGCCCCATGTTGGAACTGGCCTTTTTTACAGGTTTATCCCTAAACTGTTTGCCTTTTGCCTCCTATTTTTCTGACCTGTTTTTGTTGGATTTAGCACTTTGGGCACTTTACCACTGCTGATCAGTGCTAAAGTGCATATGCTCTCTGTGTAAATTGTAATTCTGATTGGTTATCCGTGACTGTCATATTTTGTTTATTGGTAAGTCCCTAGTAAAATGCACTATGTGTGCCCCGGGCCTGTAAATCAAATACTGCTAGTGGGCCTGCAAAAGATACACAAACGATGGACGGAATGCAGAACAAATCAAACATTCAGCCCCAGTCAAGAGATATGGGTTAAATCCATCGTTCATTTGCCTACCATGCCACCCCAGTTTAGACCTAGCCATATGCAAATCAGTCTTGATCCTGGTCCTCATGGGAACAGTCTAGGCCGAACTGTCAAGCCAGGTCCTACCTGGACCAGAAACAAGCATCCTGGGACCGGTTTCGGGGTATCACCCCTCATCAGCCAGGCTAGCTTGATTCAAGTGGCACAGTGAGCCCAGGCATGTCTGGGCATACCAGGTGCACTTAGGGCGAGAAAGCAAAAGACACACAAGTGATGGACGGAATGTGGAACAAATCAAACATTCACCCCATTCAAGAGATCTGGGTTAAATCCATCATTCTTTCACCTACCACTGGAGGTGTTTACTCGGCAGTAATCTCCAGAAAAGCATTTCCAACACCATCACCTCCTGCCACCTCCTGCCTGCTCCGACGCAGTGTTCACCGTTTGCTGAGTGAGCGCAGCACTGACCTTGAGGACAACATAGCCCTGGTCGCACAGACGACGATGCTTCTTGCTGACATTGATGCCGAGGCCTGCACCGTGGTCATTGCACCGCCTCGTGGCACCAACTTCGACTGCACGGCCACATCGACTCCACTGCTTGTAACGGAGCCGTGGTCACCGCCTTGCCACACCACCCTCAATGACATTACTGACTCACTGCATCATCGACATTGACACCAGCGCTCTGCGCCAACGCCATGCCACTGTCTGCAAAGAAACCACAGAAACTGCATCGTGAAGTGCACTATGCATTGCCCGCGACGACACCGCAGGCCAGGCACTGCCAACGTCAGCCTTCCTTACTTTGACCTCACGGAGTTCAATCTGCAATGTGTGTAACTGACTTCAAGGACTCACCGACTTCAGCACCGACTTGAATCACCGAAATGCAGCACCGAAGTCTCATGACTCCAGCAACACCTCACTGCTACACTTCAGCGCAAGGTCCTCAAGGCCTCTTCAACTCCAAGGTACTGTTTGCGGGTTTTCCCAAAGCCATAGCCGGGCCTCAACTCCATTGAGGTCAGAATGAACTGCCGGATCTGTTGGTCACGATGCAGCAATACCCTCGGTTGGTGCTATTGACTTCAACGATCTGTATTTTTGCTAATTTCTTTAAAATTCATGTCTTCGCTTGTGTATGTTGGGTTTTTGTGATTCTGGTCTTGCTCTGATTCGATAAATATTGACTGTTTTTCTAAACTGGTGTGGTGTCCATTTTGTAGTGTGTTCACTGTGCTACTGTGTATGTTTTGTACAAATCCTTTACACATTTCCTCTGAGATACGCCTGACTGCTCATGCCAAGCTAACAAGGGGGAGCAGTGGTTATCTTATCTGTGTAATTCCCTTACCCTGACTAGAAGTAAAGGCCTCTACTGGGACAGGGTGAAAGCCACTGTCAACTAGACATGCCTATTTCAAACACCCCCTCCTCCGAACACCTCCTCCTTCACCACACCATTCTATTGCAGCCACACTGTGCCCTGTCTATGCCTGCATCACCCTCTCCTCAACAGATGGCTGAGTGCTGAAGTGTGTACTTGCACTTCCCCTCCTACTCTGCTCTGAGATAGGCAAGCCTCTGCACTACACCCTCTTGCAACTCCCTCTATACAGCAGCGAAAGTCATATCCTCCACCGGCAAGAAGGCTGGTCTGGCACACCTGGGGTTGGACCCTTGAGCCAGAGTATTCACTAGCTGTCTGGAAACTACCAAACTCAAAATAAAACTTAAACACAGAAAAGGTACAGTGCAGCTCAGTCATGTCCTCTCCCTTACATACTGCCTCTCTTCAATAAACATATTTCACAATCAGACAAACAAGCACTGGCAAAGCCAACAGGCCAGGCTTGTAACCGAAAATTCAAGCCAGCTCTATTGGCTTTGCCAGTGATTCTTTACTTTTCAGGCATGATTGTAATGAACACCATTTTATGCTGGCCGTCCCTATTTTTAACTTACCTCTATGAAAAGATTTACAAAGTGACAACCTATCTGCGAGTTGTCCTTCATTACCATTAGTTCACGTTTTTAGATCAACAACTACCCTGGTACTACCGAAACTCATTCGGCTGATGTTCTCCAGGTGTTATTTTTTTCTTAGGGCACTCCTATTCCAAATCTACACTTCTAGTAATATATTGCATGAAAAGAGGCAATATATTTTCATTTAATCATTACATAATTGGTATTTGCCGATTTAAAAATCTAGTAATAGTGTATGTACCCAACCTCTTGATGGTTGTGATAAGATTAAGTGATTTAAGATGAAGATTGTCACAGTTGCAACTCTGTCTCTGAGGGCGAGGCTCCTATAGTTTGACTTTTGATGCAACCTGGTTTCAGCAGTCTGTGACCTAAAAACAAACCTTAAGCTCCCTAAAGGAACTGAGCCCAGTCCACACCTCCTCCTCTCATTGGCTGAGCAAATGGTGCAGCTATTGTCCTTACCCTGTTGTTCCCAACCGTCGCACCCAGCAGTCCTTGGCATGCATCCTCCTGGTGTAGAATAATTGCTTAGGCCTCTCCAGGACTCCGGAGGCACAGCGCTACAGGCTGCAGCACTCAATATATTAAGCTTTGGAAACATCTAGCACCATTCCAGGTGGCTTGGTTTCGGATCAGTACAATAAGCTTGGCATCCCCTCCTTACACCAGACGACATGCAGCTTTGATTCTTTGTAGCAGGCAGGGGCGGCAGTCAGGGCACAAACTCACACATAACACTTACACTCATTCATCCACACACTCGTCCACTTACAACACTCATTCACAAATATTTATGCACACATACACGCATGCACCAAATATTAAAAATAAAATGATACTTACCTGCGCACTGCCCTGCCTCGGAGATTCCAGGAGGGCTGGGACTGCTGCCTTCCCTCGCAGTCGCTCACAGATCACAGAGTGGGATGGAGTCAGTGAGACTGGTGACCCCTACCCACTCTGTGAAGTGTCAGCGATTGCCACTTGACCCTTGGCACTTAAGGGCTAAGAACTGAAGCACCAAGGTCTGAGGCAATCACTGACACTCCCCCTCATCACAAGGGGGAGAGCCTTGGGATGCTTTGCCAGGGTGCAGATGTCTCTCCCACAGGAGCTGTGACTTCTTGAGCCCAGCAAATTCCATCTCAGGGAGCCAGTCGCCGCATGTCTACCTCTTGGCTGCCTGACCTGAAAATAAAGAGTGTCTGTCAGGCTGACCTTTCCTCAGCCTGACAGACACTCTTTATGGTAGCCACAAGGTGAGGGGGCATGGCTGTTTAGCTCATTATAATAGGCAGCTGCTGCCAAGTGGGAAATGTTCTTAGAGAACTTCATGAATCGGTTTATACTTCCCCACTTTAGGAGGAAAGATCATCCATTGGTCTGTTGCTGTTTCATTCACTTGTCGATTCCATCCACCAGAGCATACTGCATGAGGGAATGGGTCAGCCTACTTCAAACACTAGCTACATTTACTTTGAGTGACTGTATTTTTCTCTTTTACAAGGAGCACATCCACACACAAGGTAGTTCCCTTCAGTGCCAGTGTTCATCTTTTTACTTTAGAGTAATCATGAAAGAATAAAACATGAATTGCCAAATCCAAAAGGCTGGTAGAATGACATTTTGGTCTTACCAATGCTTGTTTTATTTAGATACACCAAGGCCAAAGTCTGGCTTATTTTAGACTCTCCTCACTCCCCCTCTAGCTCACCAAGACATCCTGTTGGCTGTCTCATTAGTAGTACAATAACGCTATTGAGTAGTTGTAATGTTATGGCATAGATAATGTAGCCGAGATATGATGGGTTCCTGAAGTATATGTTAAGCCAGCTGTAGTAAACAATAATAATAGTTCCAAGCAGGTAGGGAGTTGTTGAAGACAGGTTTTTCGCAGCACAGAGAAATACAGCAGATCACCATCTGGCCAGACCGCAACTGACACAGCTGGAATTCTTAGGTGGAATCATTACAAGAAGAACATGCTAAAGCTCCATGTAGGAGACAGTGAAAACAGACTAAATACACAGAAGCTATTTACAACATATCTCCGTCCCTTAAATCCATAAAGGAAAAATTACAATAAAACAGCTAATGAATATAATCACTAAGATAAATAGGCGGATGGCGAGAACGAGCACTTCTTGAAACACCACTACTAGTAGAGATAGCAACAGAGGAGGAAGAAGGAGCAGAAGAGGAAACAGCATCACCAGAACAGGAAGGAGTGGGAATAGAAACATCACACCCAGAGAAGGAAGAAGAAGAAGAAGTATCACCACAACCCACCTCCCACCTTGTACTGGATTGAGAACAAGAATTGAGGTCAGACTGAGCAGATAACATGTAACCACTACTGGAGGAAACAGAAAAAGGTAGAGAAGTCCTAATATCCACGTCAGAATGACGCTTGTACAAAGCCACACGTCTGAAATTCCACCATTCCCCATTGTCAAGAAGAACACAACGAGAAAGGACACGCTTTACAGCAAAAGGACCTCTAAATTTCGAGAGACCCTTAGAAAACCTCCCAGGCTTTACCTTGACCAAATCCCCCACAGAAATAGGAGAAACAACAGAGGACTCCCGAGGAAAAATATTGTCCCCATTCCTTAGCCAAGAAGGTGTTAATTTGGTTACAGGAGGACGACCACGCATCAACTCAAAAGGAGACTTGCACCCATGTTTGTGAGGAGTTGAACGATAGGCCCAAACAAGTTCCTGAACCTTACTCAACAGACATTTGTATGATCCCCTTAATTAGCCTGTTGACCCTCTCGCACATACCATTACTTTGTGGGTTATAAAGACTGGTCCGATGATGACTAATCCCACATTCTTTTAGAAAAGAAACCATTTTTCCAGAAATTAATTGCGTGCCATTGTCAGTTATTAACACAGAAGGAAAACCCTCATCCAAAAACACATTTTTAAGAAAGGAGATTGTAGAGTCAGTAGTGATATCTTTAACAAAGTGAACAGTGAGCCACTTCGAAAAATAATCAATGACTGCAATAGCAAAACGTTGGTTGAAAGGCAGCTCATTTATGGGCCCAAAAAAATCTAGACAGATAGTGTGCCAAGGAGAACTCTCAAAAGAAATATTACATTCACTCTGAGAACCAACAACCTTCAAACGTTTTTCGCCCTCCTTACAAAAACCACAACGCACCACACAATCCACGGCATCAGCATCAATGGAAGGCCACCAGAAATTTTCCTTAACCCTACGTTGGGTGAGAGACTGGCCCAAATGTCCCTCATGGGCTAGGTCAAGTATTTTCTTTCTAAGTGAATACGGGGGAATAAACCTATCACCTCGCATTAACAGATTGTTATCAGAGACAGATAACTCATCCAAGACCCTAATATAGGGCCTAACGGAGGGCTCAACAGTACTCTCCCTTCTAGACCCCTTGACAATAAGATCCACAACCAGTTTCAAAACAACATCAGACTCCATACCCTTAGACCATTCATCAAGCGAAAATGACTCAGCACCAAGAAACAAAACATCCTGGGTAAAGGCAACTGCAGAATCATCCTGAATCTCTACTAAAGAATTTCTACAAGCTGTGGACTGAATGGGCAAGCGAGACAAGCAGTCAGCTTGAATGTTTTTCCACCCTTGGACAAACTGAACATCAAATTGAAAGTCTTGTAGCCGTGATGCCAACCTTGCCAGCCTGGGTGAACCCTTGCCGGTACCACCAGGAGCCAAAATATTGACTAGGGGCTTGTGATCGGAACGCAAAACAAATCTAGTACCCCATAAGTATGTCCTGAAATAATAGACACCCCAGACAGCAGCAAGAGCTTCACGTTCAATTACGGAATAGTTGCATTCCGACACAGTTAAAGGTCTGGAGGCAAAGGCAATGGTCCTTTCTTCATTCCCATGCCGTTGAACAAGTACAGCACCCAAACCAACTCCACTAGCATCTACCATAAGAATTGAAGGGAGTTTGATATCAAAGGGAGTAAGAACATTGGCAGAAGAGAGTTCAGCTTTAATTGATTTGAAACAAGCTTCTTGTTCATTAGTCCATGAAAACTTAACTCCTTTTTTCAGTAAGCCCATCAAAGAGGCGGTCTTACTAGAAAAATCCTTTACAAATTTCGAGTAAAATTCAATTAAGCCCATAAAGGACCGTAACTGGTCTTTGTCAATGGGAGAAGGAGCAAGCTTAATTGCTTCTAACAAATTCCTTTTAGGTTTAACACCTGCAGCCGAAAGAGAAAACCCCAAGTACTCAATCTCAGAGACTAAAAATGCACATTTCTCCTTCCTCAAGGTAAGACCAGCTTCAGATATCCTATGCAAAACACTTTGAAGAGTAGTATTATGTTGTTCAATCGAATCCCCAAAGATTAAAATATCATCTTGAAAGTAGATGACCTTTTCCAACCCTTTGAAGACTTCAGATACCATTCTCTGAAAAACACTCGCAGCTGAAATTAGACAGAAAGGTAATCTAGTGAACTGAAAGGTACCTTCCCCACTGATAAATGCAGTGAGATGTTTTGATTCCTCATCAAGACGAATCTGGTCATAGGCATGTTTGAGATCTAATTTGCTGAAAAATGTAGCACCTTTTAAGGTAGAGACCAGCTCCCCAATGTTAGGTAGTGGAAAAACATCTGCAACTACGCACTTATTTAGTGACCTAAGGTCCACACAAAATCTGATTTTGTTGTCAGGTTTCTGGGAAATCACCACAGGAGAAATCCATGGAGATGCCTCTATAGGCTCAATAATCCCCCCTTGCAACATTTCCTCCAAAACAGCCTTCACTTCCTTCCTTACAGCAAAAGGAACCCTTCTTGATTTATGTTGGATGGGGACACTCCCTTCTTTTAACAAAATTCTATGAGAATAGCCTTGTAATTCTCCCAACTGTTCTCTAAAGACATTGCTAAACTTTAAAAGAACATCATCCACATCAGAATCATTCACAACCATCACAGGTTCCTCAGCCCTGGGATCTATAACTATGTGAAGATCATATTGATGAATACGACCTAAAATGGCCGGTCCGTCAACAAAGACATACATTTTACCATGTGTAGATCTGTTCTTGAAAATAATTTCAGTTTCAAAATATCCAAGAAGATCAATTTTTTCTCCTTGATAACCAGAAGGAAAAATATCACAATCTAATAAAATTCTCTGACCCCATAGTTGCTTTAAGAGTGACATCGGAATGATGGTCCATTTGGAACCAGTGTCTACCATAAGACTGACAGGTTTTTTGTCAATTGTGAATTCAGCTTTGAGAATTCTTTCTCTCCTGTCTTGACAAGAACATATAGCATCATTTAGAACAAGTAATTTGTTGACATCTCGATTCAATTCACAATAATCATTCACCACAGTCACTCTAGTATTGTTTCTATTTTTACACATTTTGGCAAAGTGACCCTGTTTGCCACATTTTAAACACTCCTTATTATTAGCGAAGCAAAATTTCGCATCTGAAGAATGTGAATTACTGCCACATCTAGAGCATACTTTAAATTGAGACTTAGAATACTGCTGACTGGCATTCTTTTTTTGAAAGGCATACCCTTTTTTCCTAACTAAAGCAACTGCACAGCTTTCAGTATCGCTATTATCACTAGAGACAACTGTTTTGTTAGAAATTTCAGCAACTTTGAGCTCAAGACCACTTTTTTGTAATTCTTTTATACAGTTTTCACTTTCCTCAACTATTTTGGCAAGATCGATAGCAACCTTTAAAGTTGGATTTTTTGCTGCCCACAAACGTTCCTGTATTTTCCGGTTGTTACATTGAACAATTAGTTGATCGCGAATGAGTTCATCTGTCATCTGACCAAAACTACATTTCACAGAGAGTTCTCGTAAACGTGCGACAAAGTCATCAATGGATTCATCCTCTCGCTGTTTGTTCTTATAAAATTTATATCGTTGCAAAACAAGATTTTCATCTTTAGCAAATCTAGTCTCAAGTCTAGCGACAGCATCTTTGATTTCATCAAGAGGAGACTGAGATCCTGACGGTAGAACTTGGGGTAAATACTTAAATATTCGCTGACTTTCCTTACCCAAAGTTGTCATCAACAATGCCTTTTTTCTTTTAGGAGAAAAATCTTCACCGTCCAAAGCTTCAATATAATTGTAAAACATAGCTATCCAATCCTCCCAGGAGATGGAAGGATTACCTGGTTCGCTGAGAAATTGTGGTGGAAGTGCCACATTGACTTGTTGTGACATAGTTAACTGTAAATAATTGTTAAATTGTATAAACAAACAAATGGGTATGGCGTATTACTCGAGTGAAAACCCCACACTGACCAGGTTACAATATAAAAATAATTGCCTTACTTATTGTGCTTGCGATGGCTGTTTACAATAACAAACAAGAAGAGACAGAAGTCTGATCAAAAACGCATTGAATTTTGCTGTCTGCAAAGTAATTGAAATCTGCTAAAAGCGTCGAAGAGAAACTGACATCAGATGTGAGTAGCGTTCACTCTGGGATCCTGACGAGAACAGCGTCAACAAAAAACTGACATCAGGCGTGAGTAGTGCTTGTTGTCGAATTATCGCGAGAGATGAGTAGAGAAGCAGCGTCTTACGCGGCTGGCGTCACAGGACACGGACACGCATCACATGGATCGCGCTGGAGGCAGGCAGCGCGTATTGTCATGAAAAGGAATGGAGGTCTCGGGCAGATCGAATCAGTAACCAGGCAACAAGGTAACTGATTTACGAAAGTTTATGATGAAAATAAAAGCCTCCAGATATCGTGAAAAACGCTCACCTCGATGCGATTTAGGCGCGAAGTCCAAATATTGAAAGATGATGAGACAGATGACTCATACAATGCACGCAGAGTTCTTTTGCGGTGAAAGGCCGTAATTCTTCTGTAAATTTCTGTCCCACTGCGGCTGTGAATATCTGGCCAGATACTAGTCCTTGTCGCCAAAATGTAGTAAACAATAATACTAGTTCCAAGCAGGTATGGAGTTGTTGAAGACAGGTTTATTCGCAGCACAGAGAAATACAGCAGATCACCATCTGGCCAGACAGCAACTGACACAGCTGGAATTCTTAGGTGGAATCATTACAATAAGAACATGCTAAAGCTCCATTTAGGAGACAGTGAAAACAGACTAAATACACAGAAGCTATTTACAACACCAGCATCAAACACTTATCGTCAAATACATGGCAATATTTGGAAGCAGAAAAGAGGGAGATTTTGAAAAATAAATCGGGGGATCTATTTTCACCATTAACTCAAATCTCTCACCTCAATCAGGTGTGTTGGCAAGTATGTCATCATAACTTACTTGATGGACTATATACCCCCTTGTTTTTGTGCTCCTTTTCCATGGTGAGCTTTCAAAGCATACTTTCTTAGTATGGAGACAGATTCTGTCCAGGACTTACTACTCATTGTGATGTCAGATGTGCCCAGAATGCACTTTTGTCGGTGTAAATGCAAGCCCAGATTGTGAGCATAGCACTCTTATAACCCTGTGGACGCGGGGACAAATTGTGATTTCACACAATTAGACGGAAGGGGCAAGAGATAGCAGAAAGAAAGACAAATACAGGAACTGGCAAAGCCAATAGGCATCATTCCCAGTGAGACAACATCTGAACCCTCTTTGTCTGAGGAGAAACAGCAGCTTTGATACTCCTCGGCCTCTCAGCAGCCTTTGACACCATACTCCACACGCTGATCGAAAGACTCCACCACATCAGCATCCAAGGGGACTCACTCAAGTGGAGTACTTCCTTCCTCACCTGAATAACCCAGAGGATCCACCTCCCCCCTTTCATCTCTGAACCCAAGAAGATCACCTGCGGTGTCCCTCAGGGCTCATCCCACAGCCCCACGATCTTCAATGCATACGTGACCCTGCTGGCCAACATGTATTGGCATTTATGTATTGGCATTTATATAGCGCACTACTTACCCGTAGGGTCCCAAGGCGCTTCGACCGCTGCGAAACCCTTCCTGGCTTCCCTGAGAGATGGTCCCTTAATGGGTATCTCCAGGGTGAGACCAGGCATCCCCGGCGGTCTGGTGGGGCCGTTAGTGAAGATGAGGCAAGCTAATGCCCAGAGTTGCTGAGTGTGATCGCTGATCAGAGTGGGCACCGAGGCGAGAGAATTATCGAGTCCGCTGACCCTGGTCCAGAAACCTGCCGCGCCGGGAATCGAACCCTGGTCCCGGGCCGTCCTCTGCTCTCGGGTCTGCCGCCTCTAACCAGTGAGCCACACTACTTCACTACCAGTGAGCCACACTACTTCACTTTTTCCTATGCAGATGACACCCACCTCAACATCATCTAAACATCTCAACAAAATTTCCTATGCAGATGACACCCACCTCATCCTCTCACTCACTCACAACCCCACCACCACCAGAACCTACTTCCACAGATGCAGGACAAACGTCCCTGTCTTGATGAAGAACAACTGCCTACAGCTAAACACACATAAGACAGAAATACTGATCTTTGGCAACAGCAGCAACCCATGGAACGACTCCTGGTGGCCATCAGAGCAAAGACCCACACCCACTTCTCCTTCGACTATGCCAGAAACCTCGGAATCAACACTGGCAACAAGTTCATAATAAAATCACAGATCTTCACCTCCACCTGCTTCCCCACTCTGCACATGCTACATAAGATCTTCAAGTGGCTACCCCTACACGCGAGGCGCACCATGACACAGGCCCTCATCACCAGCCAACTGGACTGCAGCAATCCCCTCTGCATAGGAATCGCCACACACCTCCTATTGAGACTTAAGACCATACAGAACGTCATAGCCAGGCTCATCCTCTGCCTTCTCCAACAAACCCAATCACACCCCACCTCAGGCAACTCCACTGGCTCCCCATACAGAAGAGATGCCAATTCAACTGCTGAGCTGCGCACACTAGGCTCTACACAAACAAGGACTCGCATATATTAAGCACTTCCTGAACTTCCACCAACCGCTGAGAAGACTACGCTATGCCGCCCTTTCACTTGCCCATACTCCCCGCATCTACCAAATCTGAAGTGGAGGATGATCCTTCTTCCACATCGCAGCAGAGACCTGGAACAGCCTCCCCAGGCACCTCTGGACCATCATCTCACTTCCGGAATTACGAATGGCCCTCAAGACCTGCCCTCCGGGACCTGCAATTGCCTGGATACACTATCGGGTGATTAGCCAAGCATTATAAATCCTGATTGATTGACTGATTGATATACAAGTGCTATATTGGGTTTTACCAATGTCTGTTATTCATGTTGTACAGCAGCTTGGTTGAAAGTTAGAAAAAAGGGAACTCTGATGCAACCACATAATAGTGCTTCTTTTTTTTTGCTAGCTGGGCAGGAGGGCAAGCAACAAACAATGGGCGATAGGATGGCAAGCAACAAGATCGTGGGACAGAGAAAGCAGCAAACAACGTGGAATAGGGGTGCACGCAAAGAATAATACAGGGCAGGACAAATTACATGCAAGTTACAATGCAGGACGGGGGCAAGGAATAAACAATGTGGGGGGTTCAAACAACAAACAAATAGGGACAAGGGAGCCAGGAACAGATGCGAGACGAGCAAAAACAATGTGGGACAGGACAAACAAAAAAGAACGATGGACAAGGGGGCAAGCAACAAACACTGAAAGACATGGGCAAGAAAGAACACAGAGCACAATGAAGGGAGGGTGTGGGAAGGCGAAAGGTAAACAACAACAGAGACAGCAGGTGGAGCAAGCAGAAACACGGAAAGTGGGTGGGGGCAAGCAACAACATGGAGGGAAACAAAAGAAAACAAGTAAGAGAGAGCAACATGGAGGAAGCAAACGAGGGAGACTGCCTGCAAACTCTTGCACTCTATTAGAGTCCTTTAGCTAAAAGAAAAAGTAGCTCTAAAAGTGTGCGTTTATCCTGGACGATAAACTCAGTATGACAGTGCAAATCAATGCAATCAGCTCCTCCGACTTCCATTTCCTAGACATGCTACGCAAGATCGTCAAATGGGTGACCCTGAACACCAGGGGCTGTATTATGTGTATGGAGCGCTTTCTTTGCTGCGCCATGGTACACCTTTCAAAAGATGCGCTGGCATCTTTCAAAAGGTGCGCCACATTCAAACAGGAACAGTGCACTATATTAGAAAAAAAATGTGTTGTCCACAGATCAGCCTCAAACTCGCACTGCCCTGGTGGCAGCACATTCCAGTGAAATACTGAGGGGCTGCTTTAAGGCCGCTCCATGTTTCACAGGGCAGGCGGTCTGCCATCTGCACTTTGAAGAGGGTAGAGAGATCCCCTTGTAGGCGGGTGGAGTGAATGACTGCAGCCGCTTGCAGGCGTGTGTCTGAGGGGGACCATAAGATCACCTTTCTCCCCTCTGGCTGTCTTGAGGAGGCGCACTAAAAGTTTTCATTTTAGGTTTCACCCTAGCCATAGCACTGCGAAGCAGTGCTCCGCCCAGGGCGAAATCTTATGTCCTACAGTATGGGGCTTCGTCCCGCCTCTGTCTTCTATTGTCTAGCTCCATAAATGGAGGCTAGCCATTGAAAGAGATTGGCTGTCAGTCACTGTTTCCCCGTCGGAACGCGATTCGGGGGCGTTTCCGTGTCTTGTTTTAAGGCCCGCCCCCTCCTCTTCCTATTGGCTTGCATTTTACCTTCCAGCCAATGGGTAGGGGAGAGCACGAAAAACACGCCCCCCCAATCCCAAAATGACCTTGTGTTTGTATTCCTTTACATGCATTTCGTTGCTCTTATTTTCCATAATAGGATCATTTCTGGATTAGGGGCTCACCCAAGTTATTCCTTAAACCGTGATTGGCGGATCCCTGAGGCCGCCGCGCTCTTTGGTGCACCTTTGATTGATGCACGGTCCGTGTGTACACTCCCTGCTTCCTCCCGGCCAATGCTCCCACCCTGCCGGGTTTTCGGTTTTGCCCCAGGCTCCCTCTGGACTCTGGTGCAAGAAGATCTCGGGAGGAGGACAGTTTAGCCTGGAGGACTTGAGTCGGATTTTGGGGATCTTATTAAACCAGCGATTGGCGCCCCACATGTGATTGACGCACCGAGCGCGTTAGCATGCTAAGCACAGCATCTATCTGGTGTGCCTCGCAGCCGGGTGCAAGGAAGAGGATTCATAAGACGGGAACGTCCCTTGCTCCGGGCCGGGTGCGAGCGGCCTTCACAGCTCCCCGTTTGGTGTGTCAGTTTTTGGAGTCATTGCACAACCAAGTCATTTGTGAAGCGGGCGAGGGTAGGTCCGCCCGTAGCCTGTCCCCATGTCAGAATCACTGCTTTCCGATGAAATTCGGTGTTTGCAGTTGTATGTAGCGTGAACTCGACCCGAAGGTAGTGGATGAGGTTAAATTAAACAAGGCCACATTTTTTTAGGCACGGGGAGTTTAACTGATCTGCCCAGAAGCATATGCTGTTAAGCCGCCACCGAAACTCGAGCATTGTTTCAAAGGTGGCAGCTCTGCCCGTTATGCACATCCTCTAATTGCTTTCCTGTTGCCCTGCCCTCCTGGGTGGCACCGTGTGATTGGCTTAATTAATCTGATGGCATCCGGTCCTGGTGGGAGAGGGGTAGGCTCCTGAAGCACCAGCAGTGCCGAGGAGCCTAGCCCTCTTCAGGCGCACCGAGGTGCTGGAATCTCAGTGCCACCTGTTCTCAGTTAACGGACAGCGTTTTGTGTTATGCAATTTCCCACAGGAACGCATTTCAGTCGGCCACAAGTGTCCTTACTGTAACAGGCTTCCCATACACTGACTGCGATGCAAGAAGGGGTTTAGCCCTGTGCATGCTGTGCATGTAATATATTTCCTCGGAGAGGTTGCCTGGTGCAGTGTTTCTTGGGTCTTCCGTGGTGGTAGCGGGCTCCGTTCTTTTTCTTCTTTGCTGCATATTGAAAGAAAATCCACAGGACGGTGGTGTGCGCGCCCCATGCGCTCTTCGGTACTAGGCGTGACAGCGGAGCGGGATCGGTGATGTGTGTTGCACCTGTTAATAATTCCACAGCTAGCTCCTACTCTAGATTAACACAAGCATCTCCTCCAGCCCCAAAATGAAGGAATGCCTCGTATCGGACCTGCACACATGGTTCATCTGTCCACTGTAGCAATAGCGCGTGCGCCTTTCTCTTTTCTTCAGTATTCTTTGTGTAGGCGCCAGTATGCTGGTTATCGAGGTTGTGTAAAATGTGCACCTAACTATAATCCACAGGCAGCATACACTATATGTTTGTCACGCCAAAGGGCAGTTCACTTCTCTTAATTTGAGTTCAGCGACTGGAAAAAGACTGAGCTGAGACTCGTATCACTTGGGGTTTCTTTTGAAATGTGCACTTCCATCGAGGCACAAGGGTTATTAAAGAGTTAGACAATTTCCGTCGCTTTGTCCGAGTAGCTGCCCCTCTTTCCCCACCGTACACACACGGGACCTCTGTAGGGTAGGCGCACCCAGCCATCCCCCCTCCCTTGTAAAATAGCCCATCAGTATCGTTTGTGCGCCATTGTACAATAGTTGTTGGCAGTCCCTTTCGTCCTCTCAAGTATTTTGGTAGGTTCTTCGTTGCCGTTTTGTTCAACCCCCACATACAATTTCGCCCGAAGATGCGCTGCAAAGCACTAACAATAAACGCACAATTCAGTTCCATCCGACGCTTCGGCGCGGTTCCACATGAAGCCGCGCTGATCTGCATGCAGGACACACAATGTCCTGTTTACATATTGTAGTAGGCAGGCTAATTTGGGCTTTCCCTTGAATCTGAATTGTGGCCTGGCAGCACGGCATTAGGACTTTGACTGACTTCATAGAGAGGGCTCGAAAAACAGAGGCTGCTATGTATCGAAAATGTAGATCTTTTAATCAACCAACCACACACAGATGAGCGTCAAGAATTGAATTTGTTTTATTTGGCAGTAAATGTATGGAAGCAGCAGTCCCAAGCAAACTACAAATACCCGTCACATCTAGAACGAAGCAATCTTAGCTTAGATCACCTGTTTGTAGTTTCTTCTGCACTGGCGTTTGTAAATGTTTCAGGACATTGTTTTAAGTAGTTGAAAGTAACTGATGTCTTAATTATTTTTTATTTACTTTGTCCTTTGATTTTTTTATTTTACCGTTACTCATTCTTTACTTATCTCAACCATTTCCCCAATTATAATTGCCCCGAAATGAGCTAATAGTTACAAGTAGGAGACCGTATTAGTTCTCTCAGGAAGTTATTTCTGGCTATAATTTACCAGCAGCTTTAGAGATTATCCATGAGTGACGCACTCTAAAGTGACGGCAAGGTAGGGTGACGTGTCCTTCTGCGCATTATGGAACACGTGTGATAAATACAATCTGTTGTTTTCCTTATCTGTTTGCTGTGACCCTACTCCCTTCCAATCAGCGCCTGCTTACATTGAGGATGCGTTTTCTCTGACTCCCAGGGCGCCAACAGAAAGGAGGCACCGCGTAGCTCCTAGAAGATAACATCTGTCCTGATTACCAAATAAGAGGGCGTCAAAGCGTTGCTTCACCAAAGGGCAAGAGTGTGAGTGGCAGGTCTGACACCTGTGAGGCTTGCGTGTCCGCCTAACTCTGTTAAGGGGCAAAAGGAGACCAATTTATTTTACATATTCACAGAGCACAGTATTTTATTGTTAAACATAGATGCCACTGAATTGAAACTAAAATAAACTGTAAAACGTGGCATTCGAAAGCTACTCGAACAGGATAAAAGAGGGGGTTGGAAACGTAACATAGAATCTGGCTCATACAGACAAGTACAATATGTGTAGGTATTTCTTATGGGATGAGCAGAGCATCCTTTTGTCTGAAATTTGTTTCAAACTAGGATCGATCATTTTGCAGTGGCCTGCAGCTCTTCATACAACAGGCACCTGGCTGAACTGGACTCAGTGCTTGCATCTCAGGCGCAGTTTGGGACTGGGACCGAAAATTGGCCTGGGTAGGGCAAAATCCAAACGGCCCCATTAGTAAATACAAATGTAGCCCACGCTTCCAAATTGGGGCCGCTTTGAACTTGCAAAAAGAACATTGTATAGCTGTTTTGGAAGTGTGTGGGACTGCATGCATGTGTGCCTGCTGGAGGTAATGTTTATGTTCATTTTAGGGAAATCAACATTAAAGACAGACCCACCAACTGAACTCGCTGACCAGCCCTTCCAGTACTGCAAGGTTGCCCTCTAGGCCAATCAGACGTTGCTGGGGGCGTGGCCTTCGAGACATCATACTACTGGGACAGCCTGCAGAACTGGACAAGTACAGGTACTCGGGTGTGGCCTGCAGAACTGGGCAGGCACTAGGTACTCTGGCATGGCCTGCAGAACTGGACAAGTACTAGGGACTCAGGTGTGGCCTGCAGAACTAAACACAGTACTAGGTAATTGGGCGTGGCCTGCAGAACTGGACAAGTACTAGGTACTCGGGCGTGGCCTGCAGAACTGGGCAGGTACTAGGTACTCTGGTATGGCCTGCAGAACTGGACAAGTACTAGGTACTCTGGTGTGGCCTGCAGAACTAAACACAGTACTAGGTACTTGGGCGTGGCCTGCAGAACTGGACAAGTACTAGGTACTCTGGCAATGTGTGGCTCTGGGTGTGTGTGGCTGGCTCTGGGTGTGTGTGGCTGGCTCTGGGTGTGTGTGTGTGGCTCTGGGTGTGTGTGTGGTAGTAATTGCTGTCTGCTGAGCTCCTCGGTAGGGTACAATAGGTCTCACATTTGCGAGAGATTAAGCTAATGGCAATGTAAATGACAATGCCATTTATTTATCTGTTTTCAAAACCAACACATAAATACAAATTTTGTCATTTACAATGCCAATAGCTCTAACTTTTCCAAAAGTGAAACCATTGCATTGTAAATGCTTGTTTTTAATTATTTTTAATTATGAAATATATCTTTGACAGACACACAAATGTGCCTACAACGCTGGGCCGGCTGCATAAATACGTAAAATACATCTCACAGCGGCGCTACCCACATCCCGGAGGCCGTGCTGCGCTGTACTTAAAAATTGTAGTGCCGGTCAATGTGCAAAGCAGTTCGCTGCATGTCTGTGATGTTAAATGAGTCACAAAAACACATTTTATCAAGAAAAACAAACAAACAAGGAGGCGTCAGCTCAGTCAATCGACGTCAGGACTCTAACAGTTGTGCATTAAAATGACAATAAGGCTCCAATTCAGTCACCATTCTACCACAGAACCCATCTCGCCATCTATGCTTCGCTCCACTAATTTCCGCTCTCCGTTCCGGCCCTACTTGCAATCTGAACTCAGCATTCCCCCCTGCCTGCGGAGCGCATCCTAACCCACATTGTTTCAATCACCTCTATGACGCTGGAGTGCTGGTTCCCACTTCTGCCCCTGTTGTTGTCTCGGCAGTAGTGCCCCTTCTCCCACCTTTCAGGTATGTGGTGTAGAAGCCCCAGAGGTTCTTCGGTCTGCACCGTGGTGGAAGTAGTGCGCTGAAGTTTTCTGATTGTGTGCCGCAGTAAAGAACATCGCGTGACCATTGCGCCACTGTTGGTAAGGGACCCCATAGCCAACACATTGCTACTCTACGCTTCGCCATTAGCAGTCCCAAGTCTACCAATCTGCGTGCGGACTTCAGCAATTTTTTAGAGTAGCCCAGCAACACCACCACCTGGTCAGGAAGGATCTCCAATTCTGAGATAGTGCTTATCTCCCGGAATATGTTTTCCAGAACTAAAAACACCTGGACAACCCCACGCTAAATGTAGAAAATCCACTGTTGGGGAACGACATCTGTCACAGGCTGCGTTCTCTCGCAGGCCATACCTGTGCAATCTCTCTGGTGTATAGTACACTCTATTAATGTATTTAAAATGTTTCAGTCTGTGCTTGCCATGCAGAGATAGGCGCTTCGTGTTGGTGCAGTAATGTGACCACATGTCATCATTTAATTGTTATGTCCAAGTCAGTCACGCTGCCAGGCCAGTCTGGCGGTAGTGTACTGATTAGCTTCCTGGGACATTACCAATTTATATATACTGGAGACCAGTTTGCGGGGTGATTTAGTTTTAACGAGGTATGTTCTCGAACCTCAGGGGGCTCGTCCATGTCATCCCCAAGCTGTTGTCGCAGTGCTCTGTGCACTCAAAGGAACTGGAAACGCTGCAGCAAGATAGGTGTTTCTATAGAGGTCGTGACTGCGTCCCATGTTTTAGCGACGCCATCTGGAAACAGGTCGCCTACCTTGTGAATGCCCAGCGCTCGGAGCGCTCGTACTACCCCTTTGTCGCTGCAGGGGGTCAGCCAGACCGCCCAGTCTTGAGGCATTTCTGGGGAGTATAACAGTGCACCCGCTTGCTGTTGTAATAAGCTGTGCCAGTCATGCCGTGTCGAGTTTAGGGAATCCAGGATCCCAGTTCTGCGGTCCACAGGCTCAATAATAACGGATGGGAGTGGTAGAGGATCCGCGAAGAGCTTCTCAAGTCTGAACTATGGTATGTTATTTGCGCTGTGAATCCAACTGTGTGCTTGCGCCCCCTGCGCCGCCCTATAGTACAGCTCCAAGTCAGGAGCACCCAATCCCCCAGATGGTACGGCAAGGTGAGTACCCGCCATTGAACACGAGCCTGCTTGCCCGCCCAAGCCAGCCTCATCAGTGATATATTGAGTCTGGTGAAAAAGGAGCGTGGTAGCACTATCGGAATATTTGTAAACAAAAAAAGGAATTTAGGTAAAACTACCATTTTCATGATAGAGACCCTACCGATTAGTGAGAGTGACAGCCCAATCCAAGTTTCGACATTGTCTTCTAGTTTTGCTACGGCAGTCCCGTAATTTTCTCTAAAAACAATTTACGAATCCGTGTGCAATCTGATGCCAAGGTACCTCACCGAATCGGCAGACCACTGCAGCGGGTACTCCATCTCAAAAGGGAGAGAGGACGGGGTGAGCGGAAAGGCTATGGACTTAGACCATTTGACCTTTAACCCAGATAGTGCCCTAAAGTGTACCACCTCCCGTAGGACCGGGGAGAGATTGCTTTCGGGTCCCTCACGTAGAGCAGGGTGTCTTCTGCGTACGTTGATACCACGATTTCGTAGGTGGGAAATCTGACGCCCCTGTGGCTGTGGTATTCCCTGAAAGCACACGTCAAGGGCTATGCAATTAATGCATATAACGTCGGTGACAAAGAACAGCCCTGGCGCGTTCCTCTAGTGATGGGAATGGCGTCCGTGACCAGGTCCCCCAGACGGATGCGTGCAGAAGGAGTATTGTATACCACCCCAATCATTTGCAAAAAGACAGGACCAAGCCCCATTCTGGGCAACACGTGCCGCATAAAGGGCCACTCTACCGAGTCGAAAGCCTTCTCCATATCCAAGAAGACGGCGACAGCCTTTGTGTCTTGCCGAACATGTTGCATTGTGCCAAAGACCGTGCGCACAATATAAGTAAGGTTTCTGTCGGGAACAAACCCCACCTGTCCTGGAGCAACTAGTTCCGGGGTCAAAAGGGCCAGACTGGTAGCTAAGATATCCGCGAGCAGCTTAGTGTCCACGTTTAGCAAGGATAGCGGGCGGTAAGATCCACAGTCCTCCAGGGGTTTACCTGGTTTGGGTACGGCTACCAAAATGGCTTCTCCCAATGATTGTGGCATCTGTCCCGTTACACACATATTGTCAAACAACTCTGCAATGTGTGGGAGCAGAAGATCTATGAAGGTCTTATAAAAGTACTGTGAGTCCATCTGTCACTGGGGCGCTATTCGCCTTCCTTCCTGACAGTGCCTCAAAAATTTTGTCTTTTTCTATAGGGAGAGATAGGAACTCTCTGTGCGTGTTAGTCAGAAAGGGTAACTTAATGTGCTCCAAATAATCTAGTATTTCCCCAACCATATCTGTCAGGCGTGAAGCGTACAGGCCCAAATAATATTGTTTAAATCTATTAGCGATATCCACTTCCTCAGTGAGTAGGTCACCCTCCTCCGACCGAATCGCGGTAACAGAGGTCTTGCTCCGTCTAGCTTTTAACATATTAGCCAGCATGGGTCCCGGCCTATCGGCCTCTCCGTATGCGTGCACTGTGGCATATATCCCCAAATGCTGCACTTTGCTGACTCATGATACTTCCCCAACATCGCCTTCATTACCTCTGTGGACTCCCCATCCATCCCGGACTGCTGACTGGCCTCCAACTCACTCAATTTGATGAGCGAGAGGGAGGGGTAACGGAAGAGAGGAGAGGAGAACGGAGAGGAAAGAATTGGTGTGCTCCTTGAGAAAGGACTCCCAGTCCGAAATGCATTGGAGCCTTCTCAGCTTTTTGATGTTGCTAAAATTGATTGTCTGACGATTCATATGAAGAAAATATGAAACTTACCCCAATGAAAAATACCAAATAAACCTTGAAACCTCAAATTTCTGGAACTTCAATTGAACTTTTTTGGAATCTACTGTGTTGTCTCCCACACACAGCACCACACAAGTGTGCCCACCACAGGGATGCGCCTACACCTCAGTAGCGCACTCAACCCCTCAACCCCTCAGGACGCACCCGAACAGTTGCGTCACCTGTAGGAGCACCTTCAAATTGACTACAATTGGCTACTTTGCCTCAGCCTACATTCAACCCAATCTGGCATACAACGTTGTGCGCCGCGCCTAATCTACCTAGTCTACTTCCCCAACATCGCCTTCATTACCTCTGTGGACTCCCCATCCATCCCGGACTGCTGACTGGCCTCCGACTCACTCAATTTGCACGCTAGCGTCAACACTGTCTCTGTCGAATGTCACAAGCACCCCTGAGTGTTTAGGCATGGCCACCCCCCTAATGTACACTTTAAAAGCCTCACAGACCGTCTGAAAACTGTTTACAGATCCTATATTAGTAATAAAAAATGTTTCTATCGCTTTATAATTTCTTTAAAAAGGGGATCCAACAGTGAGTAGGGGGGGAAACGCCATGTGAATGGAGGGATAGTCTTCTTAGGGGTGGACAAGACCAGTAGGATAGGGGAATGGTCCGACAAAGTGCGTGGCAGGACCTGACAAGAACAGATCTGGGATTTGAGGGGCGATGATACGAGCCAATAATCAATACGTGTATGTAGATTATAGTAAGCAGAGTGGTGTGTGAAACCACCCATCAAAGGGTGAAGTTCTCTCCATACATCAATGAGGTCTATGCTGAACATAGCCCTTTCTACAGCTCTGACTGCCGGCCTTCGTAGCGGGCCTTCTGATCTGTCTAAGCTCGGATTCCTGACCAGGTTGAAGTCACCACCCCAAAGTATTTGTGTCGTCTCGCGTCCGCTAACAGTGTTAGACAATGCGGTGAAGAACTCTGGGCAGTTGTAGTTAGGGCCGTAGACATTAACCAGAAGAAGTCAAGCCCCCTACCCTGACAGCTAGAATTCACAAACTTGCCACCCGTGTCTGCCATCAGCAGTCGTAGCTTATAATCGGACCTGGGGTTGACCCATGTCATTACTCCCCTTGCATGAGTTGTGAAGCCTGCAGCGTTAAAGTTTCCCACAAGGCCTATGAATCGCATCATTGGGCTCTGCAGTGGGAGGTGCGTCTCCTGCAGTAAGGCAATATCTACATTATGTCTAATGAGATAGTTCAGCACTTTGCGATGGTCATTGAAGTCCCTCACATTCCAAGTTAGTGCTTTGAGGGAATCCACAGGTCTCTGGCCAGTGGCCTCTCTAGTCGCTACCATCCTGTCTGTCTTGTGTGACATGGTGTCCTAAGTCCTGAAATTGACATATGTACTGTGTGATATACAACAATATGGCTGACCTTTCTAACCTCCCAACCAAAAACAATATCCCCTCTTCCTCCCCACCCACAGCTGACCACCCACAACTCCGTCGCGCAACATCCCTTATAGGGACTTCCCACACCTCCCTCCTCCCACCCCCAACTTAGTTAACCGTAGTGGTGTTTTTCACTTACAGGCGGAGGTCGGTCTATACACAATTGCTAACTGAATGCCAGTTTTCTCCTGTCTCGACCTCCAGGCACAGACATCTAGCATTCCCCCCATCACTGCTCCGCAATTCATTGCAACACTTGGCAGTGTGATACTTCTCAACCTAATGTCGTAGACCATATAGAATCGCGCATCCCAATGGGTAATTCCTGTGGCCCATGCTAAGGCCATAATAGGGCCTCCTTCCTACCATCTGACTATCGTATGCCTAAATAGAGTGATTAGTCCTGAAGAAGACATGCATATTGGAGTGTCTGTAAATGTCCGTCACAGCAAAGCAATACATACAATCCCACCCTACCTCCCCTCTGCCCCCCACCCCCCAATCCACATAATACTTATCGAGTGCATGCCGCTGGTCAGGTCTCAGTCTTGTTCTTCAAGTGATCCCCAACAGCCTCATCTAGAAGCTGTCGCTCTGGGCTCTTTCGTTGTTCCCTGTATCAGTCTTTAAGCGCCTTCTGCAACTAATGGGGGGTGAATTTGTGTGCTGATTTAAAACACTTTGGTCTGCACTTGGTACCCACCTGATCAGTCCCCGGTCCGTCACGGCGATGCTGTGCCGCTTGAACGTAGGAACGTGACTCCTCCCCCTTGCTGCCTGCATAGGTGCCGGTTGCAATCGCCGCGCTGGTGTGAGCAGTGTGAGCCGGCGCTGACAGCGAGTGGTGCATTTTTAATGAGAGTCTGGCGCTAGTGCGGTTGACTGAAAAACCGTCTAGCGTAATTATCTTTTTATCTTGTGTAGCGTTTCGGTGCTATTTCTATTTTTAAACAACTGATGGGGGGTGAATTTGTGTGCTGATTTAAAACACTTTGGTCAGCACTTGATACCCACCTGATCGGTCCCCGGTCCGTCACAGCGATTCTGTGCCGCTTGAACGGAGGGACGCGACTCCTCCCCCTTGCCGCCTACATAGGTGCCTTTTGCAATCGCCGCGCTGGTGTGAGCAGTGTGAGCCGGCGCTGACAGCGAGTGGTGCATTTTTAATGAGGGTCTAGGGCTAGTGCGGTTGACTGAAAAACCGTCTAGCGTAATTATCTTTTTATCTTGTGTAGCGCTTCGGTGCTATTTCTATTTTTAAACAACTAATGGGGGGTGAATTGGTGTGCTGATTTAAAACACTTTGGTCTGCACTTGATACCCACCTGATCGGTACCCGGTCCGTCACGGCGATTCTGTGCCGCTTGAACGGAGGGACGCGACTCCTCCCCCTTGCTGCGTCACTTCCTTGACTCCCTACATCAGGAGATGGTGACTCGACCACGCAGCGGGCGCGCCAAAGGCAAGCCCGTCTTCGCCCGTCTGTGGCCGGCCGGGGACAGGGGCCACGACCCCTGGACAAAATGGGGCAGTAATACGGTGGAGCGCGCAACAACTCCGTGCCCTTTGTCCCAAAATCGCTAAAGCCTGTCTCCATAACCTAAAGGTGGAAGAGGATAACAGTTGCAAAGAGTGTCAGTTTAACTGGCACACTAGAGATACGCAGAAGGTTGAGGACATTAGGCTTATATGTGGGTTACTGAATACCAGATCCATGCGGAAGCATAATCTAGACATATATGATTTGCTTACTGATATGAAATTCGACCTCCTATTCCTCACCGAGACGTGGCTTGATCCCAACTCAGAGCCAGATGTAGTTGCTTCCCTCCCGGCAGGTTATACCTTGGTGAGGTTGGATAGAGCCTCGGGTAGAGGTGGTGGGATAGCGATAGTATCTAAGTTGCCGCTATGATGTCAACTCGAACCGCTCACTATTGCTGACAGTGAGACAGGAGCCTTCTCTATTAAGGTTAATGCAGGCAATACGGTGAAGGGCTTCTTGGTCTATCGCTCTCCAGGTTCATTTACTCGCTTTACTACCAGCTTGATTGAAGTATAACGGAAGCAGCTCTACGTAGGGATAAGTTTTTGCTATTAGGTGACCTTAACATCCATTTGCATGACCCATTGGACAATGGAGCCACTGACTTCTGCCAGGAACTACATTCTCTCCAACTCCATATTAGATCTCAGGCCCCTACCAATCAAAAGGGCCACTTACTGGACCCTATCTTTGCCAACTGGGATGAAATTGAAGTAAAGACCCCCATACCAATTCCCTGGTCCGATCACTTTTTAGTGCCTTTTGTTATAGGTGTCCCTGCAGGCAACATCCAAGAGCGAACTAACCCGAAATACCTGAGTCGTAAATGGGCTGCTTTTTCTAAAGCCAAGTTTGATACTGCGCTGATTAAAGGTGGCAAACCCGGAGGTAAGGATGCTGATACCGCATCCGATAGATTGGAAGGTCGCATTAATGATGCTCTGGATAACATAGCTCCCCTTTGTCACAAGAATCCCTGTAGTAGACCCCAGAAATCCACCCCCTGGTTCAGCGATGAGCTTCGCCAAGCTAAGGCGGAGTGTAAACAACTTGAAAGGCAGTGGAGAGTGGACTATCTTGATCAAGCAAAACAGAAGTATAGAGCTAAACGGAGAGACTATCATAGCTTAATCAGGCGTTCCAAAGGAATTTATTTTTCAGGCAGAATAGGGGAAGCTAAAAATGCCACGAAGGAGTTATTTAAGATTTATAAAGAAATCTCTCTCTGTGGTTCATCTGTTGACCCGTCTAGTGTCTCAGAGGAATCATGTAACCGCATTGCAGCTTTTTTCTCTGAAAAAGTGGCCACCATCTACTCAACTTTTTCAGGAGGAAAGAGAAGGGGATCGGATTTTAGAGAGATTGAACAAGAGGCTGTGGGTGTTAATAGGCTGGAGAACTTTCTCACCCCACCCCCTGACGGCCTACGGCAGATATGCTGCTCCATCAAGTCAGGATCCCCTCGCGATCCGGCTTCGCCAAAACTGCTCGCGGGGAGTATCGAGATCCTAGAGCCCTATATCAGGGATGTTTTGGATCTATCGTTCAAATCTCATCCAGTACCTAAAAGATGGAAGCAAGCAGTGGTACTCCCGCTCCAAAAAAAGCCTAATCTAAGTTGGGAAAGGTTGGACAATCTTCGCTCTATTTCACTCCTTCCCTATCTGGCCAAAGTGGCAGAAAAGGTGGCCAATCTTCAGCTGATGGTTTATGTGGAGAAGGCCAATCTGCTCCATCCAACTCAGTTTGGCTTTCGCTCACGACACTCCACTGAGTCAGCGCTGCGTATGGCCACTGAGACCATTAGGCAAGGGGTCGATGAGGGACAGACGATGGCCCTCATTCTACTCGACTTAAGTGCAGCGTTCGACACTGTAGCACATTTCACCTTGCTACAGTGTCTGAACAAGGGTGGAGTCACAGGGGCAGCGCTGAAGTGGATCCAATCTTTTCTGTCCGATAGGGGCTTTCAGGTTAGACAGGGAGAACATTACTCTTGTATGTTCAATCTGGATCAAGGGGTACCTCAGGGCTCTGCCCTGAGCCCAACCCTGTTTAACCTATATGTGTCCCCCGTAGCCAATATTGTGGAAAGCCATGGCATGCAAATAGTGTCATATGCCGATGACACACAGCTGGTCATCTCGCTGTCACGGGCACCTGATGTTGCGGCATCTAGCTTCAGTGCTTGCATGCAGAAGCTTGCATCCTGGATGTCTAACAACTGCCTGAAGCTGAATGGTGCCAAAACTGAGGTGCTCGTGGTGGGGGGTGGTCCGGGTGTGTGGTCCTCGGCATGGTGGCCAGCATGCCTAGGCACCACTCCCGTGCCCTGTCAACAGGCCAAAAACCTTGGGGTGATGTTTGACTCTGACCTATCGTTCACTCCCCAGATTGGTCGAGTGGTTTGGATGTGCTTTGGAATTCTCAAGAGTCTGCGGAAGATTCTGGACCTGCTCCCCGTTGGTGCCAGGCGGACTCTGGTGCACGCCCTTGTGACATCGCGACTAGATTACTCCAACCTCCTCTATCTGGGGACCACGGTTAGAAGTCTGAATCGCCTTCAGGTGCTACAGAATGCCGCAGCCCGACTGGTGCTGAGGCTTCCGAGAAGAACGGCCTCCAAAGCGGCTTTGAAGGCCCTCCACTGGCTCCCAGTTAGGGAAAGGATCACTTTTAAAGCGTTATGCACGTGTCATCACATAATTGGGGGAAAGGCGCCCGATCCCTTGCAAAGCCTTATCACACCATACAGACCTAAGCGGATGCTCAGATCCACTGGCACTGGCTTGGTAGCTATCCCCAAAATTAACAAAGCGCGCATGGGGGGCAGATCTTTCAGGCTCCTGGCAGCCAAGAGTTGGAACATGCTTCCGCTGGAGCTGCGTCTAGAACGCTCTGAGGCTAAGTTCTGCAGAGCTCTCAAAACTCACCTGTTCCGGACAGCACTTGTGTAACCTATTCCTGTCTGGCCTCCTCATATTCTCTCACTTAGCGCGCGGACACGCTGGTGCGCGTAACCAGGCGCTTTACAAACTTCCATAATAATAATAATAATTTTGGGTCTGTGAAGATGTGGGAGCGTCCTTGCCTGTTCACCCTCAGCTTGGCCGGGTACAGCATCGCATAGTCTAAACCCAACTTCCGCAACGGCTTCTTCATGGGGACAAATTGTTGACGCCCCTCCTGTACTCGGGCGGTGAAATCCGGACAGAGTGAAATATTTGACCCTTCGTATGTCAGCGCTTGTTTGTCTCTTGCCACGCGCAGAGCAGCTTCTCTATCACAATAATTTAAGAGTTTCGCTATGATTGGACGTGGTGGAGCTCCTGGCTGGGGACGGGGGCCCAGGGAGCGGTGTGCTTTTTCAACCACAAACATGCTCGAGAACACTTCTGCTCCTAATAAGTCGACCAGCAGCTTCTCTACGAAACGCTCCATGTTTCCAGTTTGTGTTGTCTCCGGCAGGCCCATGATCCATAAGTTGCAGAGTCTCGAGTGGGCCTCCGAGCCCTCTGTTTTATCCAGCAGCACCTGCATAATTCTGCCTAGTTTTTATGATCCGTATCCAATGAGGTCTGCGCCTCTTCAACTTCCGTGAGTCTTCGTTCGGACATATCGAGCCTCTCTGCATACTTACCCAGCCGCTCCCCCATTCTATCCATCCTGTAGGAGAGGGCATCGATTTTCGTGCCCAGGGAAGAGATGCCGCTTTGCAATCCCTTTTCCATAGATAGCAGCAAACTACGAATGTCCTGCTCGTCCTGTGGGTCTATTGGCCTCCTCCGAGGTGGGGTGGTATGACTTAGAGCGTTTCTGTTCGAAGGTCAGCTTAGACTGGGTCCTGTCCGTTTTGCCCATCGCCTTCTCTTATGTGGAGTGTTTGTGCTCAGGCCTTTACATGAGTCCCTACTAGTAGAAAGCTGCTAGAAGCATGGCGATGGAACCCATCATGAGCAGCAGTCCGTAGGGCCTCTATCCAGAAATGTCTGCACATAGTTAAACAGCAGAACCACACATTTTTCCCTGGTTGCAGAGGGCGTCTCCCGGAGGTGCTTGTGTCACTGTCTATTTTCGTGCCGACCACACCCAAGGGGATGTTTGGTTAGGCCGAGCCACCCGCCATCGCGTCTTCGGGCAACCAGGCCTGTCCTGCAGGTGGCTCTTTGCAGCGCTGTGCCCGGCCCTCTCAACTCCGCAGAGGCCAGGAATGACAATGTTGCCTCTGCTAGGCGGATTACTGTTTGTGAAGATGGCAGGACTCCTACTGGGACACCCCTCCATGACCTTCCCCCCAGCCCGGCCTGACTTGGACCCTCAGGCTGCGCTTCCTGTGGTCTGTTGTCCTTAGGTGTGCGCCTCGCAGTACCGCAACGATCAGTCCCCCATTGATAACCCCAGGTCAAACAGCCCTCTGCGAGACCGCTGGACCAGTACCCTCTCGGTGCCTAGTGTTAGCTGTTGCATGTGGGTCGTCTGGGATCACTCCGAATTGCAGTCTTGCCCGGGCTAATGTCTCTACGCGTTCATACTGTATGGCAGGAGTCATAGGTACAGTGCAGCAGTAGATTGGGGCCCCTCCACGTCAGCCTACGCAGCCCCACAATGCCTGTCTGTGCCCCCGCTTGCCAGTCGTCCCTAGGCACACGCCCCTCTCAGCTGTGCAATTCAATTCAACACACCATTGCCTACCTCCACAGCGCTCAGGGAAGCTGCCAGGGGCATACACAGAATGTACTTTCGTGTTTGCTGGCATCTCAGGCCTTCCCGGCTGCATCCAAAATGGCGGCCCGCTCTACTTCCAGACTTTATTTATTTATTTATTTATTGACATTTGTAGAGCGCGGCGAATACCCGTGGGCGTCTCGGCGCTAATTAAGGGATGGATCAGCGACTGGGGTAAAGAAGATATACAAGGCTATTGGTCAAATAACCACGTCTTTAGCTGTTTGCGGAATGTGAACAGGGAGGGACTTGCTCGGATATGTGCAGGAAGGGTGTTCCAGAGTCTAGGGGCGGCAACCAGGAAACGCCTGTCGCCCCAGGTGACTGTTCTAGTGCGAGGCACAGTCAAGAAGTTCTGAATAGAGGAACGAAGAGATCGGGTTGGGACATGAAGGAGAAGATTCTGTTTGAGAAAGTGGGGACCTTGATTATTGAGTGACTTGTAAACAATACACAGCGATTTGAATTTGATACGGCTGCGTATCGGGAGCCAATGGAGATCCCTAATGATGTTTGTAACTGGTGCGAACTTGGGGATCCCAGTCAGCATTCGTGCGGCTGCATTTTGGATTGACTGCATCTTATTTGTCACTCGGACTTGGGCATTTAAGAATAGAGCGTTTCAATAGTCCAAGGAGGACAGGACTAGTGAGCTGACCAGTGTTTTCCCGGCCGTGTTCGGTAGGAAAGGTAGTATTTTCCTAATCATTCTCAATTTCATATGAGCTGAAGCCGCAGTTTTATTCGCATGTGCCATAAAATTGAGGCCAGCATCGAAGATGACGCCTAGATTTCTCACTTTGCTAGCTGGACTCGGCGGGGGACCGAAAGATGGTGGCCACCAGACAGGTGACCAGCCCGGGGAGAGGTGACCGAAGATGACCACTTCAGTTTTTTCTGAATTGAGTTTCAGACAATTCGTGGCCATCCAGTCACCTATTGCCATCATTCCTCTTGTGAATCGATTGGCCACTTCCTCCCCGTCCCCTTTGATAGCCAGTACCAATTGGGTGTCATCGGCGTAGGAGGTCAGGCTCATCCCAAATGCTTTGATGACATTTGCAAGGTCCGACACGTAGATATTAAATAGTGTCGGACTCAGGGATGAGCCTTGATGGACCCCACATGGCAGAGACACCTTCGATGATTGGTAGGGTCCTAGAGATACTGCTTGTGATCTATTGGCCAGAAACGATACAAGCAGGTCCAGAGCAGTTTTCTGGACCCCCAGTCGTTCGACACGGTCGACTAAGATCTTGTGGTCGACCGTGTCGAAGGCCGCCGAAAGATCCAGCAGTACCAGGAGTGCTGTCCCCCCCTGGTCTCGTATGGCTCTGATGTCATCCGCAGCCTTTAGAAGGGCAGTTTCCGTGCCATGACATTTGCGGAATCCGAACTGGGTGTTGTCGCCGACTTCGTCAGCCGACTTCGTCAGCCCACATGCCCTCCCCTCCGCTGACTACATCCTCCTGGGAGACCTCAACTTCCATCTGGAGAACAACAACGACCGCAACACCAGCACCCTGCTCGACAACCTCACCAACCTGGGACTCAAGCAACTGGTGTCCACCCCCACCCACCTCGCCGGACACACACTCGACGCTGTCTTCTCATCCAGCAAGGACATCAACTTCAGCCACACCACAGAGCTTCAATGGACGGACCACAGCTGCGTCCACTTCACCTTCAAGAAAACAACGACCCACCACCACCAGCAACAGACCGCCCGCAGAAGCTGGAACAAGATCACAGCAGACCAGCTCGCCACCTCCCTGAGCCAGCACCCTCCTGCCAGCTCAGCGAACCCCAGCCAGGCCGCCGACAACCTCACGAAGTGGATCAGCAACTGCGCGGACGAACTCGCCCCACTGAGGACCCCGCCCAGCAGACCCGGCAGCAAGAAAGCCCCATGGTTCACCGACGAACTCAAGAGCTCCAAGAAGAACTGCCGAGCCCTCGAGAAAGTCTGGAGAAGGGAACCGACACCGGACAACAGGACCTCCTTCAAACTTGCCACCCGGAAACACCACCAGCTGATCCGCGCCGCCAAGAAAACAGCATTCAAGGACCGGTTGGACAACAACGCACACAACTGCAAGGAACTCTTCAACATCGTCAAAGAGCTTTCCAACCCCAGCGCAGGAAACAACGACATCACCCCATCGCAAGACCTCTGCAACTCCCTGGCTTCATACTTCCACAACAAGATCGCGGACATACACAACAGCTTCAACAACCAACCAACGCACACCATGACCGAACAACCACCCCCCACCACCACCCTCCACGCCTGGACCCCGATCAGCACCGAAGACACCATCCGCACGATGAACTCCATCCACTCCGGATCACCGACCGACCCCTGCCCTCACCACGT
The DNA here is from genome assembly GCF_964263255.1 of Lissotriton vulgaris. Taxonomy (NCBI): domain Eukaryota; kingdom Metazoa; phylum Chordata; class Amphibia; order Caudata; family Salamandridae; genus Lissotriton; species Lissotriton vulgaris. Next base: position 1,749,147,291 of record NC_141693.1, on the reverse strand, counting down.
CTTCAACAAAGCCGACGCTGTCATCGCACCCCACCTGCGAGACATCATCAACACATCCCTCGACACCACCATCTTCCCCGAGAGCTGGAAACACGCCGAACTCAGCGCCCTACTCAAGAAACCAACAGCGGACCCCACCGACCTCAAGAATTACCGCCCCATCTCGCTCCTCCCGTTTCCAGCCAAAGTCATCGAGAAGACCGTCAACAAGCAGATGGCCGCTTTCCTCGAGACGAACGGATCCCTCGACCCCTCACAGTCCGGCTTCCGAGCCAACCACAGCACCGAGACCGCCCTCATCGCCGCCACCGACGACATCCGAGCCCTGATGGACAATGGAGAAACAGCGGCCCTCATCCTCCTAGACCTCTCCGCGGCATTCGACACGGTCTGCCACCGCACCCTAGTACGGCGCCTCAGCAACGTCGGAATCCAGGACAAGGCGCTGGAGTGGATCACCTCCTTCCTCGACGGGAGAACACAGAGAGTCCGCCTACCACCGTACAAGTCAGAGGCCACCGAAGTCATCTGCGGCGTCCCCCAAGGATCATCTCTGAGCCCCACCCTCTTCAACGTCTACATGAGCCCCCTCGCGGCCATCGTACGCAAACACAACCTCAGCATAATCTCCTACGCCGACGACACCCAGCTGATCCTCTCCCTGACCAACGACCCCGCCGCCGCCAGAGCCAACCTGCACGAAGGGATGAAAGAGGTAGCCGAGTGGATGACGACCAGCCGCCTGAAACTGAACTCGGACAAGACGGAGGTCCTCATCCTGGGCTCCTCTCCCTCCGCCTGGGACGACTCCTGGTGGCCTCCCGCCCTGGGCACCGCACCCAAACCGACAGACCATGCACGCAACCTGGGCTTCATCCTGGACTCCTCCCTCTCCATGACCAGGCAAGTCAACAACGTCTCCTCGGCATGCTTCAACATCCTACGCATGCTACGGAAGATCTTCTGGTGGATCCCCACCAAGACCAGGAAGACCGTCACCCAGGCCCTCGTCACCAGCCGACTGGACTACGGCAACGCCCTCTACGCCGGGACCACCGCCAAGCTCCAGAAGAGACTCCAGCGGATCCAGAACGCCTCAGCCAGACTCATCCTCGACATCCCACGAACCAGCCACATCTCCGGACATCTGCGAGACCTTCACTGGCTCCCCGTCAACAAAAGAATCACCTTCCGCCTCCTCACCCACGCACACAAAGCCCTACACGACCAAGGCCCGAGCTACCTCAACAGCCGAGTCAACTTCTACGCTCCCAACCGCCACCTCCGATCAGCCAACCACGCCCTCGCCGCCGTCCCCCGCATCCGAAGAGCGACTACAGGAGGAAGGTCCTTCTCCCACCTGGCCGCCAAGACCTGGAACTCCCTCCCGACCGACCTACGCCTGACCCAAGACCACCTCTCCTTCAGGAAGAAGCTGAAGACCTGGCTGTTCGAGCAGTAGCGGCTCCCCCCCCCCCAGCGCCTTGAGACCCCACGGGTATGTAGCGCGCTTTATAAGTGTCACTGATTGATTGATTGATTGTTGTCGAGCAACTGGTGCTGCTCCACAAATTCCGACAGTTGCTGATTCATGGCTTTTTCTATTACCTTAGCCAGGAAAGGAAGACTGGCTATCGGACGATAGTTTTTCAGGTCATCTTTATTCAAATTAGCTTTCTTTAAGAGGGGTTTGACCAACGTATGTTTCAGAGAAGCCGGGAAAATTCCGGAGCTAAACATAGTGTTGCAAACATGAGTTGTAACCAGTATCAACGTGTCCATAACTGGCATAAGAACTTTGAGCGGACACGGGTCTAATGCAGAACCTGATTTGATTCTTGAAATAATACTCCTTGTCTGATCCATAGTGAGCTCGACAAAGCGGGTCAGTGTGTTATCCCGTGAGGTGGAGGACAAGGATAGTGGTGTAGAGTCCGTGTTTAGAGAAAAAGCCTGATAGATGTCGTTAACTTTTTTGAAGAAAAAATCAGATAAGGCGTCGCAAAGATGTTGTGAGGGAGGTGGTGTGAGGTCGTGCGTGCCACCCGACAAGCGTTTAGTGATGTCGAATATCTCTTTGCACGAGTTTTTGGCAGTCTCAATTTGTGCGGCATAATAGGCTCTTTTCGCCTCTGCGATCATCTGTTTGTACCGGGCAAGTGAGTCTTTATATAATGATTTACTTTCTGGGTCATAGCGCTTCCGCCAAAGTCTTTCTCTTTGTTAATTTAATTGTTTCTGTTTTTTGAGTTCATCCGAGAACCAGGGAGCACTGGGGGAGGCTCGATTCTGGGAGATAGATTTTACGGGCGCTAGCTCAAGTGTGGCCTGATTGATCCAGGTATTGAACTGATTTATGGCAACGGTGGGGTCATCTGACAGCAATGGCGATGTTCTAGCCAGGAATGTGTTCAATGTCCCCGCCTTTATGTCCTTCCATGCTCTCACCTGTTTGGGGCTATTGTTAACAGCCCTCCTCTTAGAGGCATCGGGGATAGCTAAATGACTTAAAATGGCGTGGTGATCGGTCCATGCCAGGGGGAGGACATCTGTAATATGTAGCGACTCAATATTAGTAAAAATGCCGTCAAGAGTGTGACCAGCGTCATGGGTAGGGGCAGAAATACGTTGATACAGACCTAGTGTTTCCATGTCCGCTAAGAGGCATGCAGTGTCTGTGTCACTACTTGATTCAAGGTGGAAATTAAAATCGCCTAACACTGCAAAGTGATCTTCAAGGGCTATGGATTCCAATATAGACCCTAGGCTGAATAAAAATGGGGCACGTGCTCCAGGTGGGCGGTATACCAGTACGCCTTTAAAATTGAAGAGGGGTGTGAGCTTAATACTAAATAGTAGGGCTTCGTAACATGTGGATGGTATCGGTGTGGTCCTGATTGGGAGGTAGTCCCTGACAATAATTGCTACCCCACCTCCCCGCTGGCCTACTCTGTCCTGTCTATGTATGGTGAACCCACTAGGGACTGCTATAACCAAGTCGGGGTCCGAGGCACCATCCGTCCAGGTTTCCGTGATAAACAGGACGTCCAAGTGGGCATCTGTTATTAGGTCTGCAATTTCTTGCCTATGTTTGCACATGGAACGGGCATGCTTCCTCCGTTCGAACCGAGAGTAGCAGCCTGCCCCCCCCACCCCCCAAGTCCCTCAGCACAGGCGTCCCACGTTGCCCTGCACATTGGTTGAAAAATTACTCGATAGTCCCGCAGCGGCTCCGGCCACCTCGCTCTCACGGGGCGTTGGGGGTGGGGAACCCCTCACCGCCCGCTCGTTCTGGTCACGCAGCGCTCCTAATCTCACCACAAGGACAGACCCGGACTTCCTCCACAGGTCCGCTGCAACTTCAACCGCGGCACCGTCAGTCCTCACAAGTGCCTGCTCGAGTCAGACTCCAGAGATGCAGGGGACCGGCCCGACTGTACACCTCTCTGCGGCACTTACAGGGACGCAGCTCTGCCCCGCTCCCTACTTCAGCGCCGAGATCAGCGGCCCGCACTTCGCGGCTCAACCGTCCCTGCAACCTCGGCCTGGAAGGGGCTAGGAGGCTCGCAGTTAGATTCCCTGGTTGCGGCGAATTTCCAATGGCGAGGAGTCGATCCAGAACGGAATTGCAGTAATGGGGAGAAGGATTATTTCAGGATCGTTGTTCAGTGCAGTGGAGCTCAAGCGGCTATTTTCGTCACAAGCCAAGCTCCGCCCCCAGGAGGCGCACTAAAAGTGCACACCCTTTTTGAAGTGCACCGTCAGTGCGCTTCCAAAGGGCATATTTGCCTCTGCGCCTGCATCCATAATATGGCGTGAGCGAAGAGGCACAATGATTCCCTCATTTGCATGGCGAAATGCACCTATGCAAATGAGGTAACGCCCTCTCACGATAGTGCTGGTGCTACATGTACACCAGCGCTATCAGTATTACAGCAGGGCTGCACAAGTGCCTGCGGCCCCGTTTGTAATGCCACTGTATCCTGAGGGTACAAAAAGCTGGTGCACATGCCTGCTGTCCCCCTGTGGCAAAAGGTGTAATACAGCCCCAAAACGACTGCCACATGAGCACTCGTTACAAGTAGACTCTACTATGGCAACACACTCTACGCTGGGATCTCCAAAGAGCTCCTACACACACACTGCAGACCATCTAGAACCCCACAGCAAGGCTCATCCTTAACCTCCCACATAGCACCCACGTCTACCAACCTCTCAGAGAGCTTCACTGGTTCCCTATACATGAAAGCATCCAATTCATACTCCTTACGCACGTATACAAAGCACTAGTCACACTCATTCTAACACACTCATTCTCATTATTTTGCACTTGCTCTCTTTCACAGTCTTACTCACTCAAACTCAGTTGCACGCAGTCTTACTCTCACTCATCCTTTCTTATTCCCACTCACTGTTAAGCATTCATTCCAACTCACAATGATTGACAATCTCTGTCATTCGCTCACTCATTCTCGCTCATATTCATTACCCTTAACACAGCCCAAAACTCTATTAGATTCTCCACACTCATTCTTATTCATTCTAACTCACCATCATGTCCAGTAATTCTCAATCACTCACACTTAATGACACTCAAGTCACACTTGTTTTCACGCACTCACTCTGTTTCACTCTAACACACACATGCTCACACTTACACATGCTCGCTCTCACACAAATACATCCTCACCCGTGGACACAACATATTTTAAAACCATTTGTCTTACCTCCGCTGCTACAGAATGTCCTGTGCAGCATTTGGTGCTACATTTTTCCTTACTCCAATAGTGAATAATAGACTTTCATTATTAGTTTAGTAAAAATAGGCGGAATACAAGAAGGTTGAGACCTGATGTCCATGAGAGTGATTGGCCCTGTGCTCTTGGCTTTGATCTTGAAACTTCAAAGGCTAGGGGGTAGCAAAATGAGTGCTAGGGGTTGCAAAGGGCATGCCATGGTCACAACTGCAATAAGACAGTGTTAGACCGGGCACCATTGGCGTGGGTCTCCCTTCCATTTTTTGTTGTTGCCTCCTGTGTTTTTGCTGGTCTATATGCTTTGGGCACTTTACCACTGCTATTCAGTGCCAAAGTGCAAGTTCTCCTTATTGTATATTGTTGCAATGGATTAGAGACTCCACGATTGGCTTATTTGATTTACTTGTCAGACCCTAGTACAGTGCACCATGTGTTCACACCATGTGTGCGCCTGTAAATCAAATGCTGCTGGTGGGCTTGCAGCACTGGTTGTTCCACCCGCTGAAGCAGCTTGTAAAATGTGACTCAGGCCTGAAATTGTAGAGCCTGTGTGTAGCCTGGGGCTGCCATGTCGACTAGGCAAGTGCACACACTTGCTAGTTCCGAAACCTTCCCTTTTCTACATGTTAGTCACCCCTAAAGAAGGCCTAGGGAACCCCCATGGGCACGGTGCTTTGTATGTGAAAAGTAGGACATGCCCTGATGTGTGTGGCATATCCCGATAGGGAATTACAGCCTATTTCATTTTTCACTATTGCAAGGCTACCTATTCTCATAGGCCAGAATGGACACTTTGATTATAACATCTTATAATCCCAACTGACTCAGGGAACTAGGTGGAGTTTAGTATGCCTGAACTCAGAATGTTAAAATACATCTTTTAGTGAGGGTGATTTTTACATTCTATGTTTGAAAATACCACTTTTAGAAAGTAGGTATTTTCTTGCCTAACCATCGAGCATGCTTCTGCTAGGTTTGTGTATTCCATGTCTGGTTTGTGAGTGGCAGGGGCCGGGGGTGGCTCCAGGAGTCTGGGTGAGTCAGCACTAGGCTGAATAGACCTATCTACATTTGGAGTGGTGGGAGACGTACCACCTGGGCCTGAATAGGGCTGTGCCTGCCTTCCACAATGCTGGCTCCACCCCCTGTGGTGCTTCTGATGACCCTGGCCCAGACTGACAAAGGAAGAAGTTGTGCACTGGCAGAGTGCACCCAGAACTGGGTTGGACTGGGTCCAGGACCCCTCACACATAGAGAACAAAGACTTTTGGGATATAAATATGACAAATATATATAAAATTAAATTGTTAGAAACATTTAGTGACAAGTGGGCACAGCCGTGACCCACGAAACAGTGAGACAACACAACGAAGCACAGAATGGCCACAGAGCAAAGTGAAATACGTCTGTACACTCCTATTAGAAAATTTTATGTGCCCACTTGTCACTAAATGTTTCTAACAATTACATTTTATATATATTTGCAAAATAAATTCTTGTCCGGCTGGACAAAAGACATACTACCTATTTAGAGTATGATTACTGTATATAAGTGATGCTTCTTTTGAAAATATGGACCATTGTTCTCAATAACATGATACTGCCCAAGGTCCCTATACTATACCTTTTGGGTTCCCTTGTTTTTTGTAACATTGGGCAATCAACACAGCACTTATTGACTTATCCTTGGGTGGGACCACCATATTACGGCTGGATCCCGTCCCTCCTTTGCAACCAGAAATGGAGTTGAAGTTGGTGACAACCATATTTAGATATACTGGGACGCTGATTTATCGAGGTGTGGGCTTTCCACCATTAACAAACTTCCTCTTCACATACAATTAATGGACGTTGCTTCTCTTCCATTCAGGTGCAGAAAGGATCTTACTGGTTAATCTAAAGGGTCACTGATTTTGACAGCTGCATACGGTATTTACGGTTATGGACATATTGGCACTATAAATGTACTTAGATGTGGGACACTTTTGCTTGCCCTGAAGAAGTTCCAGCTATGGGGATGAAACACATTGGCTGAATTGTGTAAAAACCAATTGACCTTTTCTGAGAAAAACAATTTTTGAAGAAATAAGTTATTTTCCTACTCTCATTGATTCAGTGGACTTTTTGAAGCTGTGAACCCCCAATTTGTTATATTACTTATTTTTCTAAACTGGTGTGGTGTCCATTTGTAGTGTTTTCACTTTATTACTGTATGTGTTCACAAATGCTTTACACACTGCCTCTGAGATAAGCCTGCGGGCTCGTGCCAAGCTACCAAGGGGGTGAGCAGGGTTAATTTAGGAGTGTTGCCCCCTTACCCTAAATAGAAGCAAGGGTCTCTATTTGGACGAAGGTGCCTACCTCTGCCAACTAGAGACCCCCAGTTCTAACGTTGGTGGTCAGCTGTGAGGATTTCGACTTGCATGTGTGACTCATATACAGTGATTGTTGTATACTACTAGTGAGTGCAGACCATAACGTGACCACAATCTTTCTGGTACATTTTCCTTGGAACTTCTTTTAGAACAACTGTTTTTCAACATGAGCAAAGCAGCATCCATTACATCTGTTGACATTGATTTTGAAGAAGATATGATTGTCTTACCTCAAAGCTGCTTGCAGGAAATTTAAAGTCTCTATGAAAGACCTCACCAAGAAAGAGGAATACCAAAAGGCGCTGAAGGCCTGGGTGGAATCTAGGAATGCCACTGAACATCCTGAAGAGCCTAGGGAGGAGGTAGAGCATGTAGATGGGCAGCTAGAGGGCCAGTGGGCCTGGAAGGGAAAAAGGTGCCTTCCAGAGCAGGCAGCAGTGTCTCTTCAAAGGACCTTTCCCCATGAGAGTTGGAGGACAGGGAGAGAGATAGAGTGCATAAGATGGTGCTGGCCAAGCTCAAAATAGGTGGGCAGATGGAGTTGGAGAATAACAAGTTGGCCTTGGAGGAAAAAATAACGCATTTGGAGCATGAGAGAATGTTGAGGGAATTGGAATTGAAAGCTAAGAGTTTAGAAATGTCTCTCTCTGGTGGCAGCGCACCGTCCATGCCTGTAGAAACAAGAGTGTTTATATCCAAGGATGTCATTTAGGAGTTTCATAAGAATGAAGAAATTGGGCAACGGTTTAAGGTCTATGAGGTACCTAGGACCTCCCACCGGGTCCCTGAGAAAGATTGGGGAGCGGGTTGTGGGGGCGGTTCCTCAGTGATGGGCAGGATACCTTATTGGAATTGCCTTCTGAGGATCAGAATTCTTATGTTCAAATAAAGGAAGCCTTAAAGACCATGTATGGGTTGATCCCTGAGCTTTATAGACAAAGGTTTAGGAATTGTAAGAAACTAAAGTCTAGCACTTGGGTAGAATATGTGAGTTTTTTTTAGCAGAGCATTGGATGGTTGGGTGGAGGGTAGCAAAGTGAATGATTATCAGGGGTCTATGATTTGTTTGCATGGCAGCACTTGTCTAGTAATTGTTTTCCAGAGCTATGCCAACACCTTATTGATAGCAAGCTGACTAACCCTAGGAAGCTTGCTGAGGAGGCGGACCGCTGGGGTGAGTACCCGGTTCCACAAGTGTCATGTGGGACACTTCGCCAAAGGTGGGCAGGCTTCCCAGCAGAAGAGTGGGGGGGACAAGGGTAAACAGAGGGAGTTCCAGAAAGGGCCCCAAAGTAATCCCCAAGGGAACCAAGGGAAGGGTTCCCAGCCTTCCCCTGAGAAGAAGCCTGAAGCCCCGACAGCTAAACCTGTTCATACGGGACGCTTTAAATGTTTTTAGTGTGGTGAGATGGGCCACCGGTTCTATGATCCCCAGTGCCTACAGAGGGGCAAAATGGGTGCCCATGGTAGGTGGGGTCCAGTAGAGATGTCCCTAGTCTCTTTAGGAGACTGTGAGGTGGTCTCCAGGACCCAGCTGCCTGATAAAACTAAAACGTACAGGCAGTGGGTGAACATTAATGGCCATAGAGTGGAGTCTCTTAGAGACACCGGAGCCAGTGTGACAGCTGTAAGTTGTCGGCTGGTGTATGTTACCCTATCGTTGCCGCTGACAACACAGAGAGCTACTGCAAGGTGGCTCAGGTTCCCTTTGAGTGGGGGGTCGGGGGGTTTCAGGTACTCTCCAAATAGCTGTGAGGCCAGCCAGGCCTGTTGGCTGTCTGATTTGTAACAATTTGGAGAGCTCCCCTTGGGCTAAGGTGGAGCGAAGTGCTCATTTGGAGATGCTGGGTCTGCCTGAGTGGGCGTGTGTGACCACATGGTCCCTGGCAGCCAATAAGGGTGTTCAAGAGGACCTTGAGTCTGAAAGAGTGGCCAAGGTGCCTGCCTTAAAGAGAAGAGGCAGGGGTGCTGGAAACCAGCCCCCACCGTTTCCATGGTCCAGGAAGAGGCAGACCTTGAGGGGATGCCCTGGAACCTACAGGGGAACAGGTAGTTGAACTGGGGGGCCTGTCTGAGCTGACCCATTGGCTGCAGGAAGAAGGACCCTCCATGGAAAAGTTCTGTGAGGAGCAGAACAAGTGCCCTTCTCTTGTGGGGTTGCGGCAACAGGCTGCAAACTAGGCAGCAGGTGGTCAGTCTGGATTACATTGGATCTACTGGGAGAAAGGTCTCCTGTATAGCGAGCCTAGGTTGCTGAGCCTGGGTCAGCCCGTGTGCTGGTGGTGCCCCAGCGCTTCAGAGCCTTCCTACTGGGTTTGGCTCATGATGTACTATTTGCAGGACATTTGGGGCAGGACAACAAGACCTTTGAAAGGCTTGTCACCCACTTTTATTGGCCCCAAATGCGCAAGAGTTCAGATACTTATTGCAGGACCTGTCAGACTTGCCAGGCAAGTGGAAAGAGTGGGAGGAAGCACAAGGCTCCTCTCCACCTATACCCTGTGGTCAGCACCCCCTTTGAAAGGGTGGGCATTGACATTGTGGGGCCTCTGAATCCCAGACAGCCATGGGCAACAGGTTAATTCTAGTCCTGGTGGACCGTGCCAAGCAGTACCCGGAAGCCATCCCACTCCGGTCGGTGAAGTCTCTCGTGGTGGCTCGTGCGTTGATGGGGATTTTCTCCTGTGTGGGGTTCCCCAGAGAGGTGGTGGTGTTAGACCGTGGTAAAAACATCATTTCCAAGTATATGAAGTCCCTGTGGCAGGAGTGTGGTGTAACTTATGAGTTCACCACCCCTTACCACCCCCCAAGGTAATGGGCTGGTTGAGAGATTCAACCGGACGCTCAAAGACATGATGATGGGTCTTGAGGAACTTATGAGGTGTAAGTGGGACATCCTCTTGTCATGCCTTCTCTTTGCTTACAGAGAGGTGCCACAGAAGTCCTTAGGGTTCAGCCCCTTTGAACTGCTCTATGGTCACCCTGTAAGAGGACCTCTGAGTTTGGTAAATGAAGGCTGGGTGAAAGCTCCCAAGAAACCTCTCCAGGATGTATATAGTTACATGCTGGCCTTCAGAAACAAAACCCGGCGTTACAGGGAACTCGCTCAGGCGAATCTGGAAGCCAGCCAGGAAGAGATGAAGCAGTGGTATGATCAGAATACCACTGTGATTGAGCTTCAGCATGGTCGGAAAGTTTGGGTCATGGCCCCCGTGAAGCCTTGTCCGCTCCAGGATAAGTGGACCGGACCATTTGAGGCGGTGGAGCGCAAAAGTTATGTCACCTACTTGGTGGACTTGCGGTCTCCTAGGAATCCTTTGCGGGTCTTACATGTCAACCGCCTGAAGCCCCACTTAGAGAGGTCCAAAGTGGGCATGCTCTTAGCGACAGATGATGGAATGGAGGAGGAGACTGAGCCTCTTCCTGACCTCCTGTCGGCAACAGAGCAAGATGGGCCAGTCGATAGTGTAAACCACTCTTCCACCCTGAGTAGAAGAATGAGTCGCCAGTTGTTGGGACAGTTTTCTGATCAGTTCTCCCTTATTCCAAGTGTCACTGATTGGTGTGTCCATGATCTAGACACTGGGGACAGTCCTCCGGTTAAGCACAGAACTTAGAGTGACTGACAGGGTGAGAGCTTGCATCAAGGAGCAGGTCTCAAAGATGCTTGCATTAGGGGTGATTGAGTCCCCTAACAGTCCTTGGGCCAGCCCAGTGGTCTTGGTCCCAAAGGCTGCCGAACCGGGTGCCAAGCCAGAACTCCGGTATGTGTGGACTACCGAAAGCTCAATTCAGTCATCAGGACTGACGCACGCCCCATCCCCAGAGCTGATGAGCGCATTGATCGGTTAGGGGCTGCCTAGTACCTCAGCATGTTTGATCTAACATCTGGGTATTGGCATACCGCCTTAACTGATGGGGCAGAAGAGAGGTCAGCATTCTCCACACCAGATGGGCACTACCAATTCCGGGTTATGCCCTTTGGGATGAAGAATGCCCCTGCCACCTTTCAGAGGTTGGTCAACCAAGTGTTGGCTGGACTGGAAGATTTCAATTCTGCCTACCTGGATGACATTGCAGTGTTCAGCGCCAGTTGGAAAGAACATCTGCGCCACCTCTGGGAAGTGTTGATGGCGCTGCGGAAGGCAGGCCTCACGATCAAGGCAAGTAAGTGCCAGATGTGGTGTACTTAGGACACCAGGTTGGGAGCGGCCAGGTGGCGCCCCTACAGCCCAAGATTGAGACCATCCTGGCTCGGGAACCCCACAAGACCCAGACAGAGGTGAGAGGCTTTTTAGGACTTACTGGGTATTACAGGAGGTTCGTCTAGGGGTATGGCAGCATTGTTGCACCTTTGACAGAGCTGAATTCCAGGAGGCAGCCCAAGAAAGCTTTTGATGCCCTGAAGACTGCCAGGTGCACGGCGCCCGTGCTTCTGGCGACCAACTTCTCTAAAGAGTTCATTGTACAGACAGACGCTTCAGAGCATGGTGTGGGGGCTGTTCTTTTACAGACAAATGAGGAGAGCCTAGACCAACCTGTAGCCTTCATCAGTAAGAGGTTACTTCCACAGGAACAGAGGTGGAGTGCAATTAAGAGTGAGGCATTTGTAGCGGTCTGGGCACTGAAGAAGTGAGGCCATACTTGTTTGGAACTCACTTCCGGGTTCAGACAGACCATAGGCCCCTAAGATGGTTGATGCAGATGAGGGGTGAGAATCCAAAGCTGTTGAGGTGGTGGGTAGTTCTCCCCACCTCAACAGCTTTGAGCATTTCAGCAGGAAGGGACACTTGTTAGACCTTGACGTGGGTCTCCCTTCCATTTTTTGCTGTTGCCTCCTGTGTTTTTGCTGGTCTAGATGCTTTGGGCACTTTGCCACTGCTATTCAGTGCCAATGTGCAGTGCTTCCTGTTGTAAATTGTTGTAATGGATGGTGGCGAGCGTGTGCGCGGCCCTATCGACAGACGCTGAGCGGACAGACGCCGTGCGAGCAGGAGCTTGGCGGGACCTGTTATCTCGGGGTTTATCTGACCACAGCCCCAGGCCCAAGCCACCCTGCACCCGCACCCTGACTGCTTTGATTTTCGGCTCTCCGGCTCTCCTTCAGCTGCACAGACGGGAGGCCGAGAAGCCGAGACTTGGACCTTGCTCCCGCCCCATCTAACCGTCTGGACACTCCGGCCGGCCCAGAGCCGCCGAGGAGGAAGAAGGAAGAAGGAAGCAGCCGGTCGGTGAGTCAAGGGGCGAATAATCTGTCTGGTGATGGTGCCCGGCGGTTCCCAGGAGGCAGCCCAGTAAGTTGCTCCCTACGCTGTGACTTGCAAGCTCGTCGCTTGCTGTAGCTGGCTGCTTTGCTGTGTTCCAGGGCCAGGGCCAGTATCAGCAACGTCCCGGCTCCCTCCATCAGGGAAACCTTCCCCCTCCTGGACCCTCCTGGACTTTTCTTGGTCCCTTCCTTGGACCTTTCCTCGAACCTTTCTTGGCTTGCCATCAAGAGACTAAAAGGCAAGAGGCAAGTGAGTGGGAGTTGAGGGCAGGGACAAAGCACGAGCGCGGCTGCCGTTAGAGGTAGCCGCTAAGTAAGAGCCCGGGGTGGCAACCGAGGCCAAACTGACTAGGTCAGTTTTGGCTCAAGGTACCCCCTGAGCGCACCGCTCGAACGAACATCCCTCCCAGTGCCCCATCTCGGCCAATCCTTGCCCCAAACCAGCAGGCCACCCAGCTTGGATGTGATTTCAGCGAGTGGACTCACCTGGAGGTGGATGGTGCTGCAATCCCTTGTGCAGACGGACTTGCCTTGTGCCAAGACTCGCCGCACCCACTTCTGAGTGTGTGGAGGGGCCGCTGAGGAACCTGTGTGACCCGTGGGTGTGACCAACACCAATAGGGGAGGAGCGCAGCAGGGACTTGATCAGGAGTCCCTGCACGGCGCTCTACTGCTTGCCGGCACCCCCTGCTAGCCCCGCCCATGGCCCGCCACGCGACCTACAAATTTGACCTTCCCCCCGCCGAGCGGGACGCCGGGCGAAAGCCGGGCCAAGGGCGGGCCCGTTCAAGCCCGTTCCAGACCGGTGGAGGCCGGGCTGGGCCAGCCCTCTAACGTTTACTCCCAGCCTGGGTTGGTGAGTTGCAGTATGCAGACAATGTAATCATACTTACATTTCCATACACGCTCATACTGCTACGTCTGGTGATCTCTACCCCTGAGAATGTCTACCCGAGAGAGCAGAAGCAAAACTGCTGCAGGAGGGCCCCTATCTACAGGCACCTTGGACAACTTTATCATAAGGGCCAATACCTTTTCTAGACCAAGGGATCACGCTAATGGAGCGTAGGGTGTCCCAGGACCTAGCAATGGCAAAGAAAAGATCTTCTATGGGCCCATTTGCAGCGGCCAAAACCCCTGACCCTATGGAGGCGGTGGGCCTTATAGATGTTCAGGCAGAGGTACATGCTGAGAGATGTAGTTTGCCTAACATGGTAGATCTATCTGTGTCTCATCTATCATGTGCCTCGCTACTGAGTACAGATCTGGAAAACACTCCGGATTTAGCTATCAGCCCCACTCATGGAGACACTAGCGCTACCACACTGAGGGGCAGGAGGGAGGGCGCCATCCCCAAAAAACATAAACCAAAAAACGGGAGGGGAAGGGGACGAAATCTGAAAAAGAATTCCAAGGTTGTCACCCCTAAACCAAACATAAACCCGGATCCCCAGGTTAGTGTTGTTAGAACAGGGACTGCAGGGAATCTAGAAGGTCCAACTAGCCCGGTTGGGAGAACTGCTAGTAAGGAAGCGATAGACACCCAAATTCTGCTGCAATTAGAAGAGCTCTTTAAATGTTATCTCGCACCTATAGAGAATAGGTTATCCCATATGGAAAAGCAACTAGCTGATCTCTGTTCCAAGCCTATCTATCAAAAAATCCCAGGGGCCCAGAAAGATGGGAGCAACACAACAAGCAGTAAAAAAGCTAGCGCACAACCCCCCCAAAAAACGGCTTTAGTAGTGGCTAACCCAACCCCAGTTGTTGAAAAGAGAGGGGAAAAGGAAGGTATACCCAACCCAGGCCTCAATATTCCCGGTGAAGGGGCCATTCCACCCAGGGTACACAACAGGCCGCCAATGGGGAACAAAAATGGTGGAGTAGCGACCAGAGGAAGAGTGGTGAACCTCCCTCCGGAGGCTACACCGTTCGTGGTCGTTATGACGGGGGTCCCAGAACTGGAGGCCTCCCATGAGGAAACCAATTGGTCACTTCATAATAAGGTCCGACACTGGCTTAACCAAAACCGGCCCTTACCATCACATCGCAGAAGCAAGATCTTGACAGTGAGGAGGGTGGCATGGCTGGGGCACCAGAGGAAATCTGTCAAGGGAGATTGTGTGATAATCAATTTCGCGGACCCACACACTGCTGCTCAAGTTTGTGCATGGGATACACAAGAAAGATTTGAGCCACCAGATGACTGTCCTTCTTCTACCCCCAATGAGTGGGCCCACTCGGGACCCTAGAGTTAACAGCAATTGGCACAGAGTAGGGCATCGTTACTGGGGTTGGAATCAGGGGCCTTGGGGGATTACCCTCCGACAGAGCCAGATTATAGGGACAACTGGGGGGGCTTCCCGATCATGAATAGGTTTAGTTCCCTGGACATGGTGGATTGACATGAACTACCACCATGTCTCTCAAACAGGGGGAACACGATCCCTATAGCCGCAACCAACTGTGCGACTGGGAGCGTGGGCCCTATAGTTCCCCATTTCTGTGATATCTCCGGGGCTGCTGCCACCCCACAAACAAAGATCTTGAGGGGCATTGGTGATATCAACTTATCCCTAGAACCAGTTAGTCCATTACAAGATACTAGTGAGCTTAAGTCCTGTGAGCAGGGAGGGAATAATGGAATCACCTCGGACTTGTCTGTTGCAGACGACAGGGTAATCCATTTGCTATCCAGGAACGTGGCTGGGTTGCAAAAAAAGTTGCTTTTGCCAGAATGGAATGTGTTCATCGAGAAGGTTGATGTATGCATGTTCCAAGAAACCTGGAGCTTGCTCCCAGTGCACAAATCCGGCTATACAACCTTCTTTGTGCCCGCATCAAGTTGTGGCAAGGGTAGACCGGCGGGTGGACTCCACATCTGGGTAAAAATTGGTTTCAACTGGGACATTACCATCCACGAAACAGGGACCAGGGATATCTTGCATAGCTCCTTCCCAGGTCACAGCAAGGGGAAGAGGATAGACCTTTTTAACATCTACTCTAGAGGGAGTCCGGGGGCTACAACCTCAGATACACTCACGATCCTAGAACAGATATTAGCCAAATGTCCCACAACCTCTAAAATCTTAGTGGGAGGCGATTTCAACTGTACATTCGAACCCCTATCTAGGGACGACCCCCTGGGTATAGAGGAGGAGGACTCTAGATGGTCTATCCCAGCTCTCTCATTAGCTCCACTTAGAAAATGGTCAGCCAGGGCAATTCAGATCAATGCCCTGACCATGGAATTTAATCTAAGAGCAGTAAATGGTAGGACAATCTCTGACAGTGATGGAGCAATGACCTTTAATAGGCTTAACGGCCCATCCAGAATCGACTACATCCTACTGGATGTTACACTGTGGTGCGACCTAGTAGATATGGAGGTCATACCCTCGCAGGATAGTGACCATAACCCCCTATGTATGAAGATAAGGTGGGGCAAATTAAAGGGAAGTGGGAACAAAGCCCCCTTGAAGACAACTAGCGAGGCTGTCCCTTGCAATGGCAACCGCAGGTTAAAATAGGACAAAGTCCAACTTCAGGAAGGGAATCTTGAGAGGAGTAGAGCGCATGTAGTAGCACTGACAGCAGAGCTGGGGGACCTCGACCAGAGAAATGGTTGTGACCAAGGGCCGCCTTTCTCCTTGGCTTACAAGAACACGATAGAGGAGGTAGGACAATACTTCCTAGCCCAGGGCAAAACGGGTAGAGGGAACACTAAATCTGCCACCACCAGTAACCCATGGTATTCAGCCCAGTGCAAGGCGAAACGGAAGGAGTTAAATGTCGCCTTGCTTAAAAAGAATCCCTCACTAGTTAGAGCGGCTAGGAAGGATTATGCAAGGGCGATAGCGCAGGCTAAACGTGAGTGGGAGGAACAACGTTGGCAGGATCTTAAATCCGCTGCCAACATGAAGAATGTCAAGCTGTTCTGGGATTTGATTAACAAGGCTAGGCAGCAAAGTGTACCATCTATCACAAACCATATAACGGAACAACAATGGCATTCCCACTTCTCTGCATTGTATGATGGGAGGGAAGTATTAGACTCACCTCTCGCAGACTCAGATCTCAGGATTCAAACCCTGACGGAGCTCGAAGAACCATTTCTGCCCTCCGAAGTAAGAGTGGCCATTAGACACCTGACCCCGAGGAAGGCAGCTGGCCCGGATGGGATACCAGGGGACCTTCTTCTGAATGACCCTGATGCCTGGGGCAAATTAATCGCCGTAATAATGAATTTGATCTCTAAGAGATATCCGGTGCCAGAATCATAGAAGGGAGCAGAGGTGGTAACAGTGTACAAAAAGGGCGCAAGAGACGACCCTGCCAATTACAGACCGATCAGTCTGATTGACGTGACCCAGAAGGTGGTTGGCAGGGTCATCATTTCCAGGGTGGGTTTCTGGATGGAAGAGGAACACGTTCTCTCTCACTTCCAAGCTAGGTTTCGCCAGAAGGTGGGCACGATGGACCAGGTCTTCCGTTTCTTTGCGATCTATTGGAAAGCCGTGACCATTAACAAGGGTAGTCTCTATCTGGCATTCATAGATCTTAAGACAGCGTTCAACCTGGTCCCTCGTGCAGGGTTGTGGGATATCTTGGGGAAGGTGGGCCTCCCAGGGCCACTTTTGGGACTCGTGAAGCTACATGAGGGGAATTATGCGAGGATCAGATGGGGCACCCAGGGTCAACTGACAGAAAGGGTGCCCGTGAAGAGTGGAGTCCGCCAGGGATGTGTTATGGCACCAACCCTATTCTCCCTCTTTGTGAATGGAGTGGTGGATCATCTGAGGGAGGAAGCGGCGGATGCGCCATCCCTGGCGGGGGAAAAAACACCCACTCTACTCTTCACGGATGACACCATCTTGATCTCAAAAACACCCAAAGGTCTTCAAAAACTCCTGGACCGCTTTAGTGTGTTTTGCATTGATAGAGGCCTCACTATAAATACCTCTAAAACAAAGCTTATGGCCATCTCACCTTCCAAGAGATTCAGGAATAATGTCTCGCTCAACGGCGTTCCCTTGGAGCTGGTCGATTCCTTTGACTATCTGGGTGTTAGGGTAAACAGCCGGATGCAATGGAAAGACCATCTGGCCAAAATGTTATTAAACCACAAAAGAGTCTCGGGTGGTCTTAAGGGAACAGCGGGAGTCGATTAGTAAACCTGTGGCACCGACTCTTGCAATCTATGATGGTCAAGTATTGCCGGCAGCATTATATGATTCTGAGATGTTGGGGTTTGAGAATATAACAGAGCTAGCCACGTCTGAAAATAAGTTCATGAGAGATCTGGTGGCCCTCCCAGTCTCCACCCCATTAATTCCATTACGGTTAGACCTAGGCAGGCGCCCCATAAAAGATATAGTGCGTCTGCGCCCACTTCTCTTTTGGGTGCGTCTGAGAAGAACACAGGAGCTCCATAACTATGCTGCAGTTCTAGACGAACGTATTCTCCTCAACACAGGCAATAAGATTAAGTGGTTGTGTAACCTTAGACAGCTGGTTGTGCAACTGGGCCTAAGTGAAGCATGGTTGAGCCAAACACCGCCGCCCAAGGTAGTGATCAAGAAGATCTATTGGGAGTGGGTACAGGAGATGGCCATACGCAGAAGTGAAGGGGGCCCTCTCTCCCAGCGTTTTCTGGAGATCAAATGGACAAGAAAACTCGAACCCTTCCTTGATTACATAGAGAAACCACTGGACAGATCACTTTACCTAAAACTGAGGCTTGGGACCCTACCGGTGAATGACTTTTCTTCTGGGTGGAAAGATCCGGGTGTTCTACAAAAAGCTTGCCCCGGTTGTGCAGCCCCCAACGAGTCTGTGGCTCATTTTTTCTTTGCCTGCCCGGCATATAGGGCTGCCAGGAAGATATGGTTAAAACCACTTTGTAAGAGGCTGGGTCTTAGATGTCACAAAATGGCCCTTCGGGTCCTCTGCACTGAAACGTCCTCCATTGCTATGGTCTGTGGGGTAGCTAAATATCTGGGTAGTGCGTGGCAGACACGTATAAGGCGGTCCATGCTCACCCCTCACCCCACCCAACCACCAACTAGCCCCATGGCAGGATATGTCTTTTAATGGCTCTCTTGACAACGATTCATTGTACAATTTAGCAATTGTATAAATCGAGTTGTATGCGATGTTGTATGTTTACATAGGATTGGCGGGTCCTTGCATTTTTTAGCTTTTTAATTGTGCTGGACATTTACATCTTAGCAATTTTAAACAAAATCGAGTAGTAAGGGATGATGTATGTTTATGTAAAATTTGGTGGGCCCCTGCTCTTTTACTTTTTTCTTTTTAATGTACTGTATAAATTGTACACTTTTATGATGAAATTTGTATCGAATAAAGTAAGTAACACATAATGAATTAGTGACTCCATGATTGGCTTATTTGACTTACTTGTCAGAACCTAGTGAGATGAGGAGTAAAAAAATGAAGAAAAAAAAAAACAAGCATTTACAATGCAATGGTTTCGCCTTTGGAAAAGTTAGTTATTGGCATTGTAAATGACAAAATTTGTATTTGTTTTGGTTTTGAAAACAGATAAATAAATGGCATTGTCATTTACATTGCCATTAGCTTAATTTCTGCAATCACTCTGCACTCTCTAGCACTCCCTAGCACTCCCTAATCACTCTGCACTCCCTAGCACTCCCTAGCACTCCCTACTCACTCTGCACTCTCAAGCACTCCCTACTCACTCTGCACTCTCAAGCACTCCCTACTCACTCTGCACTCTCAAGCACTCCCTACTCACTCTGCACTCTCAAGCACTCCCTACTCACTCTGCACTCTCAAGCACTCTGCACTCTCAACTCCCTCTGCACTCTCAACTCCCTCTGCACTCTCCACTCTCCACTCCCTCTGCACTCTCCACTCTCCACTCCCTCTGCACTCTCCACTCTCCACTCCCTCTGCACTCTCCACTCCCTCTGCACTCTCCACTCCCTCTGCACTCTCCACTCCCTCTGCACTCTCCACTCCCTCTGCACTCTCCACTCTCCACTCCCCCTGCACTCTCCACTCCCTCTGCACTCTCCACTCTCCACTCCCCAAGAACTCGCGTTTCTCGCTCAGATATGGACAAAAAACAAAAGTACTCCCTTGGGCATCTCACCCACTCTGTGAGTTCACACATCTCCTACACAGCAGCAACCCCAGCAAATACAACATTTCTGCAGAACTGCAGCACAGAAGAAACCAAACTGCGATTATCCGAGGTCCTCCAGAGTATCCCCCTGTCCTTAACATCCTACCCACGCTCAGGGCAGAAACAGGGCCGTTTCTAGGTGATTTGCCGCCCTAGGCGAGAATTGAAAAATGCCTCCCCGACTCTCAGTTGATAAACAGTTCTCAGTGCAGAACTGGTCATGGTGGTACTGCCATGCATGTATGCGACAGGTGTGCATGCCCTAAACACCACCTGCTCAGCCTCTAGTCCCGGACTCAGAGCAGGTGTTCATGAGGAGTTTTATTGTTGTCAGGAGACAGCAACAATTACTGGGGTCCGGGCTGGGGTACAGGTTGAGGGTGGCGAATATACTGTGCTATACATTAGCTAAAATGCACTTTCGTGAAGGGCTAGAGTGCCTATCAAGTTTAACAGCATGGTATTGCATCTGTTTATCTAGGAGAAGTGTGTACAACAAAAGTTTGCAATATTTTCATTCAAACATGTTCTGCTTAAAGTTATTTAATCGAAGTTTGTTCAACACTGTGTTTGGTTCAATGATCAGAATGGCTTCAAAACATGACGCTTTTTTTTAAGTACATGCTCGTAAAAAACATGAACATTGTATGCAAGGAAGCGAGAGAAAATTAAATAGTGAAATACGCTATCATGCGGGGAAGCGAAAGGCTGCTTTTCAATAGTTTAAAAGCGCATCACAATTAACACCGACCTCTGAAAACATGGCTGCACTTCACCAATTCAGCTGTCGTGATTTACAAGCCAGGAACGAGAACCTTCCGTTTTTTGACAATGGAAGCACTAAGCACACATTCATTTCTATTGCTGCAGAGTGATAAGCATCCCTTTAACGGACTTTAAAATACAAAGGTTTTCAAAATTCACGCCTCAAGCTAGGGAACCCCGGGGTCAAGTGTGCTGCCGCCTGCTATTATTAATGAGTTGCACGGGTTTCTACACACCTGGAACCTGCTGCACAGTTAAAAATCGCGTACTCCTGAGAACTCACTGGCAACTTTCGTTTCCAGCGACTCCATCAGATGAGCTGGGCAAAACCACGGGGAAAAGAAAGGGCCAGGAAACAGCAGCACAGCGGGAGGGAGGAGCAGGGCATACGCACCCATGCGGTTCCTTGCTACCGCCAAATTTCAAGGCAAACTTGCCAAAATTACTACTGCACCCCCGAGACTGTCCTCGTCCGTCTATGCCACACCCAGAGCAGACTTCACCCTGACACCAAGCGAAGAGGCGGCGCTTCCATCACCATCTCTCCCACCTTTGGAGCGCACAGATCACCTCACTCGCCAAGAGCGCTCACAAACATTACACGCTGTCCTGACACGCCAGTCAATGTAAATTAATTTTTAAGAAAAAAAAACATTTACCTAGCGCAGTAATAAACAAGACTACCTGAACGTGAATTTTGCCTCGAGTGGCACATTCAGGTATTCTTGTTTCTCTGCCATCAGCCGTTTACCAGTGCTCGGAGCTATATTTATCTAAAGCATTCACATGGCTCAATATGCTAAATAAATAATATTGTATAGTGTGGGGCCCACGGCTGCAGCTCTTCCTCCGCTGCTGCTGGCTTTTAACTTTAAAAAAGATTTATTTTGCTGCAAAAGTAAAAAGCCAGTCGCTACGGAGGAAGAGCTGCAGCCGTGGGCCCCACACTATAAAATATTATTTAGCATATTGAGCCATGTGAATGTTTTAGATAAATATTGACCATAATGATTAGAATCACGATACAAAGTGAAAATAATCACTGACACTTACCAGGACGGACAGCCTTCATTAATCCTAGAGGAGACATGCTGCGCAACACGCTGCTTTCTTCGGTCGTTGGCTGATGAGAAGCCCTGCAGCTGCGCAGTTCAGGGCGGGCCGCGTTAAAAAAAACAATGCTTATTGGTCCGAATGTGGGGTGGGCACACACTTGAAGATTCGTCAAGGAGGGATGGGGCGGGCTATTAATATATTTTGCAATCGTTCATTGGTAGCTCATGAGCGATTGCAAAATGTGGTGTGACAGTGATCTACGCCAAGGCAGGGACCCAGGAAGTTTGATTTTCTGGCGGTAATATGTGGCATGTAAAAAAGCAGGCGCAAAGCAGCTGCATCCAATTTGAAATGATTTTACCAGCACGTATTCACTGGCAATATCAGCTCTTCACAGGGGAGGCTCGGACCCTACTCGGAGTTTTGTGAGCAGCTCGCAGCCAATGTATACCCATATTTTATGTTGATCAGAGGCAAGAGTGTAGACCCGGCCCTGGGAAAAAAGTGCCGGTGCTAAGCACCGGCTCAAATTGGTTATTGGGGTCGCGTTCAAGCACGCAAGGAACTGTATTTCACGGCGCTCTCCCGTACAGCGATTAGTTGGCGGAGGTGGTCACGTACAAAACAAGTCAGGTCCCGGGCCGCGCTGTGATTGGCTGACGTCACGGGGGTGTCCCGGGCCGGCAGCCAATCACAGCGCGGCCCGGGAATGACGTCACGGGGGTGTCCCGGGCCGGCAGCCAATCGCAGCGCGGCCCGGGACAAAGGGGCGGGGCTTAAAAAAGCCCGAGAAACGCCCCCGAATCGCGTTTTCTCTGAGAAAGCGTGATAGACAGCCTCTGTCTTCCAATGGCTAGCCTCCACTTATGGAGCTAGCCAATTGGAAACAGAGGCGGTTCTAACCTCACTACTGAAGACAAAAGATTTCGACTGGGAGGGGCTTCGCCCCTCGCCAAAAGTCGAAACCTAAAAAGAACCTAGTACAATGCACAATGTGTGCCCAGGGCCTGTAAATCAAATGCTGCTGGTGGTCTTGCAGCACTGGTTGTGTCACCTACAGAAGCAGCTTGTAAAATGTGACTCAGGCCTGCTATTGCAGAGCCTGTGTGCAGCCTGGGGCAGCCATGTAGACTAGGCAAGTGCACACACTTGCCAGTCCCTAAACCTTTTCTTTTCTACGTGTTAGTCAACCCTAAGGTAGGCCCAGGGTACCCCCTTGGGCAGGGTGCATTGTATGTGAAAGGTAGGACATGCCCTGATGTGTGTGGCATGTCCTTATAGTGAATTACAGCCAATTTAGTTTTTCACTATTGCAAGGCTACCTGTTCCCATAGGCAAGAATGGGCAGTTTGATTCTAACATCTTATAATCCTAACTGACTCAGGGAACTAGGTAGAAATTGGAGTTTAGTATGCCTGAAATAAGAATGTTAAAATACATCTTTTAGTGAGGGTGATTTTTACATTCTATATTTGAAAATACCATTTTTAGAAAGTAGATATTTTCTTGCCTAACCATCCAGCATGCCTCAGCTAGGTTTGTGTATTCCACGTCTGGTTTGTGATTGACAGGGGCTGGGGGGGCTCCAGAAGTCTGGGTGAGTCAGCACTAGGCAGAATAGACCTATCTGCATTTGGGGTGGTGGGAGAAGTAGCACCTGGGCCTGAATAGGGCTGTGCCTGCCTTCCACAATGCTGGCTCCACCTCCTGCGTCTGATGACCCTTGCCCACACTGAAAAAGGAAGAAGTTGTGCACTGGCAGAGTGCACCCAGAACTGGTTTGGACTGGGTCCAGGACCCCTCAAACATAGAGTAAAAAGAATTTTGGGATATAAATATGACAGCTGTTACCCCTGAACTTTAGATCACTTCTGGGAATCAAGACAAACCTTTGCCAAGGAGAAGAACCAAGGAAGCTGAAGGAGGAGACTGCCCCTGTGCTGCTTTGCTATTTCTAGGGTGGCCTGCAGTGGTTACTTTATTTGCCAAGGAAAGGGGAAAAGGAACGTTTCATAATCTTGAGAAAGAATCTCCAATGGCTTGAAGTGAGCTTGCCTCCTGCCTGAAGTCTCAGGGATACAAGACTTCACCACCAGCTCCCCTAAATACCCTGGCTGGGAATTCTACCTGCAGAGAGGTGCCTACTGTTGTTTGGGCCCTCTGAAAAGACTGCCTGTAGCTGGGAGCTAGAAGCGTGACTCAATGAGAAGGGTGTTGCCGCGGCAGCAGATGCCGTCACATCACCGAAGAAGCGTGTCGCCGTGGCAGCTGTTCACGGTCACAACACCGATGAAGCGTGTCACCGCCGCAGATGTCGCCGTCCCATCACCAGAGAAGTGTGACGCAGGGCCTGTCGCGGCTCAGAAGTTTTTTCAAAACACTACATCAAAACGCATGAACCGTCTACAACCGACTTTATGCAGGTCTTTGACCCTTTACAACGCTCTGCTGCCTTTTGGCTAGGTTTACACTACAGAAATTATGTACATACATGCATACGTTCAAGTACTTGCTTAAGTTATTAGAGCTTTCTGCCAAGTGCCAAAGTACGTAAATTAAATAGGCTTCTGGCCCTATACATGCTAAATAATGATGTCCTTTTAATTATTACAAACATTTAAAGCCTAATAGCGGTCGGTAACGGCTGAAATTACCAAATTTCGGCCGTTACCGACCGGTATTGGGCTTTTCAGATGTAGGGGCCTAATTTAAGGATTCGGTAATTTACCGAATCGGTAATTTACGGAATCGGTAAATTACCGAATCCTTAATGTAGCGAGCACTCAAATGCGGTACTGGGAGCTTTAGAATTATCCTCCTGTGGTGAATCGAGGCTTAAAGGACTAAGTCAGATTGTAAAATCTTTGACCAGGAAGAACGTAGGTGGCGTATCTGCCGTACACTCCATTGCAGTTTGCATTAAATCATACCCAGGTTCTGGTGAACCACAACCATTGACTATCATTCACACTTTATTTTTAGGTCGCGCCTATCGAATGCAGCGCATGCACTGTTTCGCCTTGGGGAGCCTATTGTTGTTGGTTTGCTGCGCGAAAGGAGACAAAAACCATGTGCGCGTACGGACAGGCGATGTGCACGTGCATGGCGTCTCCTCTCTGCCTTACACGATCCCACTGTGTGCTCACATGCTTTACAAGGCAGACACTCGCTTGTTTTCCATTGCAACACGCACACGTAGGGACCGGAGATATGGATGCGCGATTTAACGCGGAGACAGCTTGTTAGTGTAATTGTGGCCGTTTTGCTTTCTAGATTTGATCTGAAGCACTATACACTGAGGTTTTTCTCTTTGTTATGCATGGAGTATTTGTTTCATTTTCTAAACATGCTTGGAATGTTCCTCGTTCACCTTGTGCTAACACATCTCCCCTGGCCTGCCCGGGCACCCTTTTGCTGCCTGATATATTTGCGCCTGTCTTCAAATGCACAGACCTCCGCCCTGAGGCGGGAGACAGTGGCACCTGAGATGAGACAAACTTCAGCATGTGGCCATTTTTGTGGTGTTCTTTTGCTCCTTTTCGTTGCCTGCCTGTTCATCTCCAAGCAGGCCCTCCCGTCTCTGTCCCCACTGTGAACTATTTACACACAAATGCAATAGAAGATCTTGTTATTTTTGTGTCTTTTCAAACAGCAGCCAACGATTCTTGTGCAGCGGGGGCCAAGCTCTAAACAAGCCTTTCTTTCTAACTCATTGACCACACCAAGGCCCCTTTTGTGATCTGCTTTTCAAAGCATAAGACACAACAACACACTTTGATTAACTTTAGACCTCTGCTAGCTACAGGGCATGTAAATTGGTGCACACAAGTTAAACGACTAAAAAACTATGCTCTTTGAAGGGAAACAACACTTACAACGCAACTTTTACAAAGCACTACCTTTACAACGAAACTTTTACACCGCAACATCCATTACAACGCATGCCATTACAACGCATGACACTACAACGTATACCACTACAACGCATACCTTTACAACACAGTCATTACAACGCATAGCTACACTATCCAACACTTACCCTACTGTTGCATCCCCTGGAGATAGAATAGTAATTTGTACCCTTACACTATTCAATACTTACCCTACTGTTGCACCCCTTGGAGTTAGAATAGTAATTTTAACCCCTACACTATCCAACACTTACCCTACTGTTGCACCCCCTGGAGTTAGAATAGTAATTTTTACCACTACACCATCCAATACTTAGCAAATATGCAATGTAATGGTATGCGTTGTAATGGTATGCGTTGTAAATGTAGTATGCGTTGTAGTGGAATGCGTTGTAAAGGTAGTTTCAAAAATGTTGTTGTAATAGCATGCGTTGTAATGGAATGCGTTGTAATGGATGTTGCGGTGTAAAAATGCGTTGTAAAGGTATGCGTTGTAAAAGTATGCGTTGTAACGACATACATCCCTCAATGAAACCCAATTAGCATCCAAGATTAATAATCTCGACTGGTACGCCCAACTGAGCTTTTCTATACTGTGAGAGCTATAATTCAGGAAGCCATTTAGAAAGGCAGCCTTTTTGTATAGCTTTATTTTAATGTATTAAAATGAGGCCGCCTTTTCATTAATCGTATATATTTTTTTAACCCGTGCCTATTTTATACTGTTTAGTTTGGCAGTTTAGAAAATCAACAGACGGATTGCGTTTCAGTGGCATAACACCCTAATCCCTAGGCAAATGATTTGTCCGAAGTTAATATGAAGCACTTAGGATGTATTGTTTGATGTAAACACTAGTTCAAATAAAATGGTGCAAGAGGACTCGTTCTCCAATTTGCAGCACCTATTTGTGTTGGCCTGCTCTGTACGGACTTGAATCCAGTGTGATAAAGCACCTCCTCCGTAGGCTGACACAAAAATGAAAATAAAATCGCAGCGTGGAAATTGACGGAACAGCGTGTGCTGTAACACTAAACATTTACCGTAAAACAAATTCAAAGAGCCATGGAGTGCTGCGAGGCCAAATGAATGGGCGCTATATAAATAGTCACAGTATTAACACCTTGGCTGCTAGAGGTTTCCCCTCCTGTGCTGCATATGCATGACCCCCATTGTTCATGACGAGCTCAGCTCGTCATAAGCACACGACCAGTGTACTGCATGACGAGCTGAGCTCGTCATGAGTAGCGAAGGGGTTAAATAACATTACAGCGGTGGACATTTGCTCAACGTTGCTTAAGAACTGACTGGAGCTGCCTAGCCAGTCAGTCTTCAAACATGTTTTTTAGAATACATTGAATAGTAAACATTTTCTGCTTTAAGTTTCACAAAATATGTTTGTACTCTTTAAGTTTAAGTATCGCCTTAAGGGATAGATACATTTTCCCACAACTTTTCAGTCACACGCGTTGGCAATGCAATAGGTCTTGCTTTACATGAGTTTGAGCCATTGACATTGCAAATGACAATGCCTTTTATTTTTGTTTTCGTTTTTAACACATAAATAAAAGGCATTGTCATATACAATGCCAATAGCTTAAACTCGCGTAAATGCAAGACCTAATGCATTGCAAATGCTTGTTTTTGAAGTTATTCCTACCTATAATTATAAACATGCATATCTTCAATTCCTAACTACAATTTTAAAAAAGCATATCTTAAGTTGTTCTTATTGGATTTTTCTCATTTTGGTGTCGTGTTTATTAAATGTTAGCCTATTTTTCAAACTCAGTTTCGGATTTTTATTGTTTTGTATTTCGACTTTATTTCAGTTTTGATACCTCATAAATACTTAACGCATAGCAAAGCTTATGTGTTCTGTGTCATATATACAAAGGGGTTGAGCACAGGTTAATTTAGTGACTTTAAGGGTTTTGATTATTCCTTGCAAAAAAAACAATAATCACATTTGTTAAAGTCGGAATATCATCGGTATCTGCGTCTATGAGAAATATACAAATATCAATTTAAATTACAATAATTTATCTTTTATTTAATTATTTTATAGCACATACTCCTCCTAGTGTAGGATGCTAAGAGTGCTTTACATCCATCACATACACACGGCAATGAATCTTACAAGTGTGTAAATGAATACACAGGAAATGTTTCATAAAACAATAAGGCAGCAACAGTCCGTGCAGGTAAGCACGGTGGGGGGGGGATGTGGACAGACGACAGAATATGATTTATTTATTTATTTAATTTTCCCTATTTTGTCATCTGTAGAGCCTCCGCCGCCTACCTGCACAGATTGCTGCTGTAATAAGGGCTTTCTGGTGTAGGAAGTCTTAGATATTCCATACTTGAAGAGATTACATGTTGAGAGTGCATGGTTGGGAGAAACACAGTCAGGATTTAAAAGGTAACACAGCGATTGGGGTTATCTGTACTAAGGTGTTATTCCTACCCAGGGGAACCATGCTTTGCAAACTTAGCTCACTGCGATATAATAGGATTGCAATTTATGAACTGAAAGTACCAAACGGGTCTCTGTATCAAAAGCAGTAATCCACTTAACTATCCATAAAAATACAAATCTGTGACCTGTATGTTACACAATGTGCCTTGCAGGAGGCACATTAACCCTCTGTGCTAATTTATGAGTCAAATCTGGATCAACCACAGAACTTCCCTGGAACAGCATTAATCACCAGGGGACTTTTAACGTGATTATAGGCGTCTAAAATTGCTGGGCACACAAAGATATTTGCATCATGTCTTACCCCTATTAAGTCATTTCAAAATGCAGTCTCTTTGTAGCGAATTAAGCCAGCGCAGATTTTCCGAAACATTTGTCCTTGTTGCCAATTTCTTTGCAGACTTTTAAAATAATAAATGTATTAACAGTAAGACTTCTCTTTTTATGACTCAAACCTTCGTGAACCCACCACGTTCCTCTACCACATCTTTACCCCAAATGTATGGGTTTCCTTTGTAAATATTTATAATTTCCAGCTCTGTTCATCCATCTCCATTCCAACAAAAGCAGCAGCGGTTAATTATTTTCCACCACTAATACTCAAAACATAACTCTTAACCAGCGAAAGTTATTATTCATAAACTCCATATTCAAACGTTCGTCTCTCATGATAACTTTTCACCACTGGTCTAAATTAATAACATGGCTGTTTTAAGCAAATTCCGTGCCAACCGGTAAAGTATAAACATAAATCAAAGACTATAAATTGCCCCAAACGTTGTAACGAATGCATCGTGGGTGAGGTAATAACGACAGTTTCGGTCTAGAAAACATACACTACTCATGAATTACACTGATTCGAATTCGTAACTGCGCCATCATCATCGTATCCTGAATGGAAGCGACTTCTCAAGCCCGAGCAATGCGCATGGGCAAACGTGTACAGTTTGACAGGGTTAAAGCCACGTGGAGGAATGCACTGACGTTACAAACATGTCTGTGGGGAGCCATCTTGAAGAGAGGCAAGGGTGTCCTTAGCATTGCTATCCTCCGCCAATACCTGACTCTAAAAGGGCCCCTTATTGAGACAAGTCCCGACCCATGTATATGCCGTGGTGAGTGCGCACATACACAGTGTGACGTCAAAGCCGGACTTGACTTTTTGAAAGTCTCAGGTAAAATAGCAAAAAAGTTCTTACTTTTGCCTTGGGATACAGAGTGACCTGCAGGTATGGAAGAGGTAGCGCTTACTACATTGAAGCTACTTATGATAGGAGAGAGCGGCGTGGGGAAATCCAGGTAAGGAACGGGTCACAAAGAAACATTTAATGTAACTTGTACTTTATGATCATCGTTCAACCAAACGTGCTCTTTGAGAGGTTCGTGTTGTTTTTGAAATTGTGTACTCGAACGAACCTAGGATATGGGAACTTGTTGCACCCTGTTTTGGGTTCATAGACATAGAAAGCAGACGACAGCTTTCCGTTTTGTCGCCTCGAATATGGCGGCCATATAGAAACGGGGTGTTTTTTTATTAACGTGGAAACCTGACATATGCTGACTGCCGGCTATTTTAGTAGAACGCATTTTTTTCCAGTTTGCGGTCAGGAGTCAATGGGGAGTTCGCACAGCCATTAAGGACGTTTATGGACTAACGAGTTCCAAATTGTGTCCATGTTGTGGTGTACGTGTACTGAGGACAGTAGTTATGTTGTCGCTTGTAATACAACATACATAACATACACCCTGCTTTCTTGGTATACAGCATAACAGACTCTCTGAAAGAAGCACGCCCGCCCTTCGTTCGAATCTTTGTTTGTTGTGCCTTTTATTAACTTACAGAAATACTCTGATTCAATGAAGATTTTGCGATTTGTCAAGGAACTGCGTTTTTCGGGAAGTACCCTGGCAAATCAGAGTACACATCTGATACCGGAGTACACGAGTCTGGTTGGAGAAAGGGGTTCTGTCATACTTTCCTTCAAGTTGTACATCTGAATTTCATTGTGCACAATATTACATGATGTTAACTAAAATGTTGTCCAACGAGTAGAACAGTAGAATCACGGTTGTCCAAAAAGGCAAGCATCTATACTTGCTTGCCATCTATTATTGTATGGTTTAAAAGGCTGTGCTTCACATCAAGTACGGTTCCATAACGTTGATTCTTCTTTGAAAGCTTGCTTACAGAAATAATGAGAATGCATTTAGGCATGCAGTATTTTTTGAGCACAAGTGGCATATGTCATTAAGCTCTAAAACACAATGACGAAATCGGGAGTACCTAGAACTGATGTCAGATGCAATACTACTATACATATATGCTGGTTGTTGCTAAGAAGCACTGCCAATTCACACCCCTATGTGGTCGAAGTTTAGAAATTATGAAAACGGATCCTGTGTGTGTAACTGGTTTTGGGGGAGGGATTGTTGCTGGCAGTGGTATGAGGGGGCTTGGTCAGAGATGCAGGTATGGCTGTAATTATTTTGTTTGCCTTTCACATGGAGATAACTGCAAATACAATATTTGGTCTAGCAACAGATTTAAATGATATTTAAACATGCTGATAGTTAAACATATTTGGAAAGTGAACCCTGCAGTTAATAATGGTCAACAAATGTTCTAAATTGGTAATGTGTTGCGAAGAGAGATCTATGCCAATTGAATCAAAGCCTGTGACATACAGGTCACACACTTCTTTATGTTAGATATATTGTATTATTATGTGTTTGCATTTATACAGCGCTTCAAACCACTGACAGGTTCTGAAGCTTACTAGAATAGGGACAACATGCTACAACGTTGGGAGTGCTTGGCGGGAAGAATGTTGAGTTATTTTTCTTTGCTATGAAAACTCCATATTTTTGTACCATGAACCAAAGAATTTCTGCTTGTAGGATGTATGTGGTAGTGTGGTTGAACGTGTAGGGTGGATTGGTGCGGGAGAAGTAGGAGGGTGAGGACAATGGAATGTGGGAAGCTGGGATTGTTACAGGGAAAAACGGGAGACAAGGTAAGATACCAGGCGCCCTTATGCTCTGCCCTGCTAGCTGCAATTGTGCTTAGATCAAATAAAAATTAAAATCTTCCTAGCTACAGAAACAATCACCTCAATGGCAACAAGCTGGAGCAGTCCGGACGGAGTGAGGAAGCATAGGTTGTGAGTTGATATTGGCAGTTTCTTATCGGCTGGTTGTGTGTAGACAAGCACAAGGAAAAGACAAACAGATGATAGACGGTATGCAGAGCAAATCAAACATTCACCCCCAGTCAAGAGATATGGGTTAAATCCATTGTTCTTTTGCTCACCATGCCATCCCCGTTTAGACCCAGCCATATGCAAATTAGTCTTGACCCTGTGCCTCATGGGAACAGTCCTACCTGAACTGCAAAGCCAGGTCCTCCCTGGACCAGAAACCAGCATCCTAGGACTGGTTTCGGGGCATCACCCATCATCAGCCAGGCTAGCTGGAATCCATTGACACAGTGAGCCCAGATCCCACGTCTGGGCCTATCCTGCGCACTTAGGGCGAAAAAGCAAAAGACACACAGATGATGGACAGAATGCAGAGAAAATCAAACATTCACCTCTAGCAAGCACAAGGAAGCAACATTTTGCGGCTTCAGCAGCAGAACTGTTTGGCAAGTCTCAGTCTCATTGCGGTAAGAAGGCCGGTTAAAGTGAGGAGGTGTGTCGGAGTTTCAGGGAGTGAGGAGGTGTGCCAGTTTTTCTTGGAGTGAGCCCCAACAACTTTAGATTGTGATGCTAAGCAGCATTTCGGGAGGCCATTTTAAGAGTTTTGAGGGATGTAGTGTTCCATACTTTCATTCTGTTTTTACATTGTGTATCATTTTTAGGTCGAGGCCTCGCCCGCACTGCTGTAAGCAGTGGGCGGAGCCGAAGATTTAATGTTGTCCAGTATGGGAGTTTGAACCCGCCCCTCTTTTCCATTGGCTGGCCTCGTAAATACTGGCCAGCCATTGGAGGAGAGGGGCGTCACTCGGTTCAGGCCCCCTCTTTAGCAGATTCGGGGGCGTGTTTTTTTGCAGTTTTTAAGCCGTGACGTCATCCGTCATTCAACTGCTAAAAACACGCCCTCGATCGGAGAAACGTGTTCGTGTGGAGCACTCCTCTCTTGTTTGGGGTAGGCGTGGATGATCTATGAACCAGAAGGAAAATGTTGACATGTAAGAATCTGAAGGTGGTGGCGGCACTTGAGGAGCTCTGCCGCCGGCCCGTCGTTAAACATGTAGTATCCTACGCATCCTGTTGTTACTGCCCTAAAATCTGCTCCCGCTGTGCTGTGTGCTGCCTGGGGGCCCTGGAGGGAAACGTGATTCAATAAATGGAGCTGTGGCGCTGCAGCCGGGGCAGTGTTGGCTCCTGCGGCGCTGTTGGCCGTAAAGATCGTGGACCTATGTGACTATGGGAGACCCTCTTTGCCCGAGGTTTAGTACCTGCCTGTGTCTGTTCCCTGCCCCCCTCCCACGCCCCGCCTGCTACCAGATCGAGGTGAAATCTAGGACACTGGCTGGAGAATCGGCCTACCAGCTCTCCATGTCCCCGGTATTTCACACTCTGGGGTTCACGGAATCAGAGCTGGTCATTTACTGCGTTTACACGTCTCTATTTTTAGGTCTCTGGCATTCCGGCTGCAGAGCTTTAGCTTCCAGGGAAATCGCTGTAGACAATTGGACGCAGCGCAGGGGCATAGACTGGGATGTGGCGAGAGCGCAGACTGGCCTGCGCGTGTCCGTGGAGGGGTGGGAGAGAAGGGCGGGGCGTGTGCACATGTCCCTGAACCTTCCAAACACCCGGAGCTGTATCGCCTCCATGGCAGATACTAGGGCGCTAATGATTCAGAAGGTAGCTCAGTGGGTTAAGCGCACGCTGCAGAGAGTGGTGCGGCTTGCAGGTCGCTTGTTTTGCTATGTCGGATGGCTCGTTTCCGTGCCGGGGTTACAGAAGTTCATGCCCGGGCTGGACAGTTCTTCTGCAACCAAAGGACCTGAGTGAAGGACAGAAAAGCTTTGCAGTCACGCGCTATGAGGAGAATAGCCAAAGAAATTAGAAAGCGATTAGGAGCAAAGCCTTTTTTCCTGTTTTTATGACGGTTTTGCCAAGCCCAACAGTTACCTTCCAGGCGGAGAGATGCTGCTCTCCTCCGGGACACGGCTATAGATGCAAGGGGTACCAATCATGTCAACAGACCTCAACCAAGAAAAACTTCAATTCATACATATAAAATGACCCCATATCCCTCTCATTACTGGTCTGCAACGTGCAGTAATGTGCCAGCCAACGCCTGGCGCGACAGTATAGGAGCTCACCTCCAAACCTAATGCACAGGACGTACTCATTGTGAGTGATGAGCAGTGTAAAGGTGAAGATTGCGAGTGTTTTATTTTATATAAAATAAATTGTGAGTGATGAGCAGTGTAAAGGTGAAGATCTCGAGTGTGTGGAGCCTTCCGCATTGTTTCCCATATACGTATATCTAAGTATAAGGAGACAATATATACTTCTGAATAGGTATGTCCATAACCGAATAAAAAGATTGTTGAATTTTTTTTAAGCATTGTGACTGAGACTGAACTGTTGCTTCAAAATGTAATGTCTCGCTCTCCTGCAGTCCCCTGACTTAGTCCAGGGCTCTGTCCGGGTGCACCTTCACTCTGTCCTACAGTCCTGTCCGGATGCTCCGTCACTATATCCAGGGCTGCAGCTCCTG
This sequence comes from Lissotriton vulgaris, assembly GCF_964263255.1. Taxonomy (NCBI): domain Eukaryota; kingdom Metazoa; phylum Chordata; class Amphibia; order Caudata; family Salamandridae; genus Lissotriton; species Lissotriton vulgaris. Next base: position 1,749,113,777 of record NC_141693.1, on the reverse strand, counting down.
CCCTGCTCTCCTGGAGTCCCTTGACTCAGTCCCGGGCAGTAGGTCTTTCGACCCCAGACCTGCCGCTCTGTCCGGGGCTCCTTCACTCTGTCCGGGTGTCAGCTCACTCTCTCCTCTCTCGCCCGTCTCCCTGCCCTGGTCAGTGCACCCTCTTCTTGCCCTGGGCCACTTCCGTCTGTCCCAGGTGGCTCCTCCCTCCTTCAGTCCTGCCCTCAGACACCCCCTCCCGCTCAGCCCCATCTCTCTGCCCCGTTCAGACTCTTTTAGCTCCTCTGCCCCGGGTTCCCCGCTCCACGCTTTCCGGAGCAGCTGCTCTCCCCCCACACCCCAGCTCTGCCCTCAGACGGCCCCTTCACCCCCCACAGGTGCTTGATGCATGGAGAATGTGGAAGAAATTAAATATGTTTCAAGTATACACTTCTATTTAGTGTAATGGGCATTATACAATTTCATGAGCGTAACAGTTGCAAAGGCAAGTAGTGGTGCTATTTTAATTAATACAGGCAAAGCAGCTTTTAAATTTAATATTCCAAATGATTATTTTAGGGGGGAAACGGATTTGCAGACATTGTGCTAATAATGATAGGAAACCGTAGTAAAAAATGGTAATTCGCTAATGTAATGAGTATTAGGAATATAGAAGGTTGCAGTTTAGGGATGTATGGGGTGGTTTTACGGTTTTATGTCGATTTATGTGTTTCCAACAGAGGATACATCATATCAAATACTAGTAATCTATAAGCCTTTTAATGTTTAATAAATCCACAATTCTAATACATTGAAGATATAAATGCATACTTGTAATTTATATTTCTTCTGTGCCAAAGTATGTGGGCAAGTATGCCTAAAAAGTGTTGACAATTCTGCATTTTACTACATTTAGTATGATGGCACACAACTCTATGGATTTAGGCGGTAGGTTTCTGTTTCTTCAGCAGACCGGCACCGACTGATTCCAGCCTCTGATCTTACAGATTTTCTTGAGGCTTGAGCAGGCCTCCGCAATGCACTGACGTGACTCCCTTGCAGTGAAAGAAAAAAAAAACATACTAACCATTGCAAGCAGACTAGGGATAAATGCTGAAGCTTTGCTGGAAAGTTAATCTAGAAATGTCTTTAGGAGGGAGAGAGGTCAACAGCAGTAAATGTTTCTGCAACAAGTGTGTAACATTTTATATATTGTTGTTATAAAATGGATGCATATGATGGATTGCCACTTCGCAGTACTGATGATAAGGTCTTGGAAAATATTTGGCTCCTTAATTCGATGAAGCAGTGACCGAATTTGTAGAAGGCCAGGCTCTGAAGGAAGAAGTTTCAGATTTAGGGGCTTTACCTTGGTTCATACTGCACATACGGCAAGCCTGTCCCTTCAGGGTGAAATTTCTTGAATGTCTAATAATTTTTCATGCCCCACATTAGGAAAAGAGCTAAGCATGTGCATAATTTTACCGCAAATGCAGGGAGGCTTTTTAACAGCGGACTAATTGTATGTGCTTCATAAAGGTCTCAGTATGCTCACCAGACATGTTCAGAGGTTGCTATTGAAGCTTAACCCGTTTAGGGAAGTGTTGATGGCGAGATAGGAGGAGGTGTATTATTTAGATCAAATAAATAGATGTATACATGAGTTCAAGCAGAAGTTCTTAGCAGGAATTGCACACATTTTGTATTGAAACCAGCTACATTGCTTTTCTGACAACTATCACTTGGTATTCAAAGGGGCTTGATAAATGGTGTACACATTGGTTAATTGAGAGGGTGCAATTGTCCTTTTGTTTTTCTGTGATAGTGGCGACTGGAACAGATGGAGCTCTGTGTTTAAATGGATTTGTGTAAACGTAAAAATGTGGGTGGACTGCTTCCCGCTTCCCAAAATGCAGATACTGATGGTTAAGCTCAAGAGAAGTTTAGTCATTCATACTGGCTCTCGCGTAAATGTTACAAGGTGTTCTCTCCCCTTTATAGCGTGCACTCTTCATTTGTCGGAGTATGTATTTTAATTTAAGGGTGGGATTTTGTTCTTTTCACTGCTCTCAACCTTTCTGTGTGTGTGTGTGGGTCACTGTGTGTGTGTGTGTGTGTGTGTGGCTCTGTGTGTGTGTTATGTTATGTTATGTTATGTTAGTATGAATTTGTAGAGCGCATGTTCACCCCGGGGTTTCTTGGCGCTGTGTAACGCTGGGGAACCCGTCCTGGCTTTCCCTGTGAGATGGTCCCTATTGGGCATCCCCAAGCTGAAGCCTGGCATCCCTGGCAGCGAGGGGGCCGTTGTGGAGATTAAGCAAGCTATTGCCCAGAGTTGCAGCGTGGGACCCATGGTTAGAGAGGCACCGAGGCGAGATTTATCGAGCCCGCTGACATTGGTTCCGTACCCTGCCGCGTCGGGAATTGAACCCTGGTCCCAGGCCGACCTCTGCTTCTGGGTCTGCGGCCTCTAACCGGTGAGCCACACTTCTCCACGTGTGTGTGTGTGTGTGTGGGGCTCTCTGTGTGTTTGTGTGTGTGGGGGGGCTCTCTCTGTGTGTGTTGGGGGCTCTGTGTGGGGCTCTGTGGGTAACTTTTTTTGTAGGTGCTCTATGTGTGGGTGGCTCTGTGTGTGTGGGTGGCTCTATGTGAATGACTCTGTGTGGGTGGCTCTGTATGTGTGTGTGGGAGGCTTTGTGTGTGTGGTTTTGTGTATGTGGCTCTGTCTGTGTGTGGCTCTGTCTATGTGTGTGTGTGGCTCTATCTGTGTGTGTGTGTGGCTCTGTGTTTGCGTGTGTGTGTGTGTGTGTGGCTCTGTGTGTGGCTCTGTGTGTGTGTGGCTCTATGTCCGCTAATACTCTCTACTACTCTCTAATGCTCACCTATTGCCATTGTAAACAACAATACCATTTATTTGTTTAAAAAAAAATGCCATTTGCAATGCCAATAGCTCTAACTTGAATAAAGCCGAGACCATTGCATTGTAAATGCTTGTTTACTATGCCATGCATTTCCTATATGTTCTTGTTTCCCTATGATGTAGTGATGTTCAATTCTGGAACCTAACTCTGGTTGCCAAAAGAAAGATCAGAACTCTTTGGGCTTTCTCATGAGCAACTGGTGGTAGCTCTGGGTCCTATACCTTGAACCTTACTTAAAGAAAAAACCACAATTTTGGATTTATCATTGGCTCCTGCTTTGTTTGCCAGCCCCCCGGTACTTCATCTGGTGCCAGGAGTGGGGTTGTGCTGACATTTGCCTTCGTGGCTTATACGCTGTTCCCGGACCCACAAGTTTCAAGACGTTCCATTGCTTGCTTTGAAATTACTTTCCATTGTCTGAAAGGATTTGGGGCTTTTGCAACCTCTTCGTTCATTTCAAGCTGCACTTTTACCTTCAGCCCAGCGCGCTTTTAATACTGCTCTCTCTGCTGCCTGCCTCGCTCGAGACGTCTCACTGCATTCTACTTCTTTGTTGTGCCACGTAAGACCGTTCGTCCTTTGTCTATGTGCGCTGGTACCTGGTATCTCCCGCGAGATCAGTATGTGCTCGTGACCGCTGCTCTACATTTGGCCAGTGTCTTCCCGCACGTTGGATCTTTGTAGGACATTCCCGATTTTGACTGCTGGCTTCGGAAGCTTCACAGCTTCCTGTCTTCTTCAGGCTGGGCCATTCCTAGGCTGTGGGAGCCTTGGTCTGCATTTTTTGCATTCTTGCTCCAGCCCAGGCCAACCCACCGATTGCTACATAGCCTTTTGGTTGGCACTTCATGTTTGGGCTGGTTAGTCTGCACATATTTTCTACTGACTTCTCTACTTCCTGATTCTATCTCTTCTGCATCCTTCTACAGTGACCATCTTATAGTGTTTTTGGACTTTGCTATATTCTTTGGAATCAGAGTTTTTACCATAAAAGTTTTTTGTTTTGAATTATTTATTTATTTTAAAAAATATTATACCACTTCAATTTTAATATCTTTCCTTTTCAGGTATGGCCTCTTCTCAGAATGCGTTACATCCCCCTCCCTTTTTTTACAGGAACCTGGTAAACTAGAAATTAAATGGCAATGGCTACTCAAATTTGAGAGTTACCTGGTTGCCATAGATGGCCTTGATTACACACTTAACAGAAAACTCACACTGCTTTTTAGTCATCTAGGTATCGCAGACCAGAATGTTTTTAATCACCTTCCTGCGGGTGATTCTGTGTGGAATGTGTATACTGAAGCTAAAGTGAGGCTTAAAAACAATATTTTGAAGAACCCAGTGTATGGTTAGAGAGGCATAGTTGCGTTAATCGCGAGCAGGCTAGTGATGAAAATGTAGAAGAGTTTATAGCTGGTTTGCATGTGATAGCTGCTCCTTGCGAATTTGAGAACTCAGTTGACACCTGTTAGACCTGGGAGTCGATAGTTGGCTGAGGTAGGTGCCGTAGGCAAATAGGGACCCTTGCTTCCACGTCAGGGAAAGGAAGGACACCTTCTCCAATAGCCCAGCTCACCCCCTCAGTAGCTTGGCGCGAGCAGCCAGGCTTTATCCTCAAGGCAAGTGTGTAAAGTATTTGCAACCACGCTCTCAGTAACCCATGGATGACGCCACAAATGGACTCCACACGAGTATATATTTATATAAAAAAGATATATGATGAGACCAAACAATATAAATCCAACATATGCGTATTTCTAATATTTCTCCTGGGCGTTGTTAGGCCAGCCAGTCCTTGTAAGTTCTGGCGATATTAATGAGCAATTCTAAATGATTCACTGCAGTCCTAATGCAATGCTATGCAGTTCGTTATGCAAGAATCAGGCACTTTGCAATGTAAAAATAATGCAGTTCGTTATGTAGCAATCAAGCAGTTGGTAATGCCAAAATAATGCAGTGTGTAACGCAACAATCAGGTAGTTGGTTGTTCCACCTAACGCAAAGCGTAATACAACAATCAGGTAGTTCGTTATGCAAAAATAGTGCAATACGTAATGCAACAATCGGGCAGTTCGTAATGCAGAAATAATGCAATTATTATTATTATTAACTGAGCTTATAAAGCGCCTGGTTACACTAGTCCGTGTGTCCCCGCACTAATAGTGGCCTGAAAGATCCCTAGCACAGCCTGAAAAGAGCAGTTCAATATTTGGGGAACAGATGTGTCTTGAGTTCCTTGCGGAAAACTTTTTCGGACGGCTCCATCCGGAGTCTGAGAGGAAGAGTGTTCCAACTCCGTGCTGCCAGAAGGCGGAAGGATCTGCCGCCCATCCTGGCCCTGCAAGTCTTCGGGATACACGTTAGCCCAGTGCACTCCGACCGGAGGGGCCTAGTTGGTTTATACAATGTGAGCAAATTCCTCAGGAAACTCGGGCCCTTACCGTGAGCGATCCGATGGCCTATACACAGGATTTTAAACTGGACACGCTCTTTAATTGGAAGCCAGTGGAGCGTCCCCAATACCTTTTTGGTGGAAGATCTTTTTGGCAGTGCTAACACTAGGCGTGCAGCAGCATTTTGGATACCTTGCAAACGTTGAAGACATCTCACGTTAGCTCCCAGATATAAGGCATTCCCGTAGTCCAGCCTGGAAGTCACCAGGGCATGGACCAGGGCCCTCCTTGCTGACACTGGGAGCAGGCCGAGTGTCTTTCTCAGACAACGGAGAATGCCAAAGCAAGTTCCGGCTACACGTCTAGTGTGATACTCAAAAGATAGTTTTGAGTCCATCCAAATACCCAAGTTCTTGACCTGTTCTTTAGGTTGAGGTAAGGGGCCCAAGGTCTGGGGCCACCATGCGGATGTCCAAACAGACGGAGACTTGCCTCCGTCTTGTCTCCATTTAATCTGAGACAATTGTTTGACATCCAATTAGCCAGGTCTTGCAGGCAGGATGTAAACTGACTAGCTGCCTGCTCAGCTGGCAATGCGTAATGCAACAATCAGGTAGTTCGTAAATCAGAAATAATGCAATGCGTAATACACTAGTCAGGTAGTTCGTAATGCAGAAATAATGCAATGCATAATACGACAGTCAGGTAGTTTGTGATGCTGAAATAATGCAATGTGTAATACACTCCAACACCGGTCGTGGTGCCTTAGGCGGTCTCTCCACCACTCGTACTGACTCGCGGTCAGCTTCAGTCTGCAGATGCCCCCACACGGGTATGGTGTAAACCAAGGGTCAACTCCGCACTCTGGCCCCGGTACTACCACTCCTTGGCAAGTACGGGCTGCAATACGAGCCGAAGCAGAGGCTCGCGCTGCAGGAATGGGAGAGCCCGAGAGTGCCTCCTTCCGAGCCTGCACCCAGCCCCAGGAGGGTACACGCGTTACCTGGGGGGTGCGACCTCACTCTCCTCTCTTCTTCCCGCTACTTAGGCCTCCGATGCAACTTTTTGGATTCCGGGCAGAGTAACTCGGAGCCTCCCGTAACAGGGTTGGTTCGAAGTCCCGCTCTGGCAACGGCGGGCTCGGGCTGGTGGCTCAGCTGCTCTGGGGCTGCTGGTCCGGGCCGCTGGTGCGACAAAGATTTCAGACTGCAACAGGGCACACGCACACAGCGTCGCTGGGACTCACTTGAGCTTTCATTGTGCACGATTACAGGGCACTCCTCACGAAGGTCTCAGGCTGCACGAAGCATACGCACAGTCGCTGAGACTCACTTAAACTCCAGGTGCACGATAACAGGACAATCCTCATGAAGGTGTCAGGCTGCAGAAAGCTCATGCACACATCGTCGCTGAGACTCACTTGGAATCCGGGTGGGCACAATAACAGGGCAATCCTCACGAAGGTCTCGAGCTGCACAAAGTACATACACACAGTGTCGCTGAGACTTTTCTGGAAACTTTTGTGTTCCTGAGTTGCCGCAACAGGGAGACACCTCACCTCGGGCCCTTGGGGATCAGTTACTTCCCGACACAGCACATAGCAAGGTCCTTTAAAGCAGGGTGACACAGCACACAGCAACGTCCCTTTAACCTCTCCTTGGTTAAAGCAGCAAACTGCAGGCCAGCCCCCCCCCCCCAAAAAAAAAAGGTTTCTCCTGGGAAAGTTTTTGACTCTATTCTTAAGCAACAGTATTTGTTGGTTGACAAGCCTATCGATTAACTTTCATTCCTTCACATCACTATGCCATTCCTCATACATTAGGTCCCCAATAGTCAATTATGTCAAACAATACAATAACACAACTAGTTTTTTTTTAAAAATGGTACACAATCGATTTGTAATTAAAATTGTAACATACAATATAGATCAAACAATGATTAAAAACATCCCTAGACAGGAAAATTATACTGTGCATGTAATTCAAAAACAAATGTATCCAAAAATGACAGTTCTAAAATCAAGAGAGCAAACAAACAGGAAAAGTGCAAATTTATAAAAGCATCCTAATTTTCGTTACTCCATGTGGAACTCAATATAAATACATACTGGTGTCCATTAATCATTTCATCAATATGGCACCGTGTAGATCCTTGGATGTAACACTTTGAGGTGTGTCGACGCGTTTCGGCGGCCTATAAATTATTGTATGCCACCTTCTTCAGGACAACGTGTATAGCTCTCTTCCCCCAACAGCAAATATGTCCTTTCAGACTCTCGAAAAGAGTTCCAAAAGACCTTCAGACGGACAAGACCTTATGTTTCAGGCAGAATTCTTTAGTCCTTCGAGGGGTGATTTGCTGTTCCAGATACGGTGGTATCATACATGTACGCATCCAATATCTATGTTTGTTCAAATCTTGTTCCCCTCTTTAGTTATTATGGGAGTCAGAGTCTGTGCGTACGATATCTCCAAGCGCAGCACCCTCCTATTTGTGTGAAGGAATGAAAGTTAATCGATAGGCTTGTCAACCAACAAATACTGTTGTTTAAGAACAGAGTCAAAAACTTTACCAGGAGAAACCTTTTTTGTAAAAACTTATCCATGATTCCCCCTTCTCTTGGGTGAGGGGTCGCTCCCTTTCTAGATTTGCAGCTCCAAAACACACAGCAAGTGTCAATTCTTTCCTTCAGTCTCTTTAGCTGTTTCTTCCTTGGCAGAGGTTCCTCTTGACCACGAAGTAGGTTCAATCCTTTTCAGTCTTGATCAATCCATTTCTCCTAAGTTCAGGGGCTTCAGCTCTCATAGTTATATCCCTAAATGTCTATGACCAGTACTGGGTGCCTCCCTGCCAGTGACACTTTCTTCCTTTGATTAATGGGGTTCCGGATTCTCAGTCACTCAGCAGGAGATGGGACCATTGTTTTATGGCAGCAACTCAGGCCTCCTCACCTCTAGGGGCTACTCCTCCCCCCTACACTCCAGATGCAGGTCAGCCTGTTGCTGTCTTACCTCTTCCCCATGGGTCAAGACATTCCCCAGATCCTATCACTTTCAAATCCAGACAGTCAATCCACAACCAGGCAGAGACACATATGTTATGTTATATGAGCCTGTATAGCGCTCAGCTGCCCCAGCAAAGGGGCGTCCTGGCGCTTTCACTCACACAGACCTGTACCAAAAACCAAAGCAAGGGATTCAGATACGAGCCTTAGACAGAACTATTGTGATGGAAAAAGATAGGTTTTGATCGCTCTCCTGAAATCCAGCAGTCCCTCCAAGCCACGAATCTCAAATGGCAGAGAATTCCATAATTTGACCGCTAGATAGTGGAAGGAGCGGCCCCCTGCTCTACATCGCTTTACGCGGGGGACTATAACTAAAAGCTGCCCAAAGGAGCGCAGACTCGGGATGGGACATAAGGAGTCAACATGTTGCAAAGCAGGCTGGGCGAAGCAAGTTTTAGTATCTTAAATGAAATACACAAGGTTTTAAACTTAATACGCTCTGCCATAGGCAGCCAATGGAGTTTCCGAATAGTCTCGGAGATAGGGCAGCACCGTGGAAGCCCTAACAGAATTCGGGCCACCATATTTTGAGTGCGTTGCAATCGGGCAATCTCGGCTTGATTGACCCCCAAAAACAGGGAGCTAGTGTAGTCCAGTCGAGTTAAGATCTTTGACTGAACAATCAGCTGAAGAGTTGCGGGCTCAAAGAACTTTAAGAGGGGTTGAGCCCCCGTAATAAACCAAAACATGTATTGGACACTTTTTTAGTGTGGAACCGAAAGCTGAGGGAAGAGTCCATCCACATCCCTAAGTTCTTAACATAGACATGTTAGAGCACAAAAACCCAGCCACTTCTAAAAGAGTGGTTTCTAAACACACAATGCAAAAACCACCTACATAAAAAGATGTTATTACATTGTGAGTTCAGGTACACTAAACTTCACCTCTCCATCTTAGGCCTTTGGGAAGATAGGCTGGAAAACCTAATACACAGCCTCCCCATTCGGTCCTGTGGGCAAGATGGCCTTTCAACAGTGAAAAACTAAATGGAGAGTATCTCACTGTCAGGACATGGTACACGCCTTAGTACATGTCCTACCTTTCACATGCACTGCCCCCTGTCCAGGGGGTACCTTGGACCTACCATAGGGGTTTCTGATGTGCATAGAAAGGGAAGGGTAAGGCCTGGCAAGTGGGTGCACTTGTCAGGACAGAATGGCAGTTTAACAAACTGTGCGCAGGCACTGCAGTGGCAGGCCTGAGTTCTCCCTTTAAGGCTACTTGTGCGGGTGGCACAATTAGTGCTGCAGGCCCACTAGTAGCATTTGCATTAGCAGCCCTGGCACACATAGTGCACTGTACTAGGGACTTTACTAGTAAGGCAAACATACTAATCCTGGACAACCAATTACTATTACTCTTTACACAGCGAGCACTTGCACTTTGACACTGATCAGCAGTGGCAAAGTGCCCAAAGCATCTAAGTTGGTAAAATGAAATCCATCACAGCATCAAAAATAGAGGAGGTAGAGGCAAAAAGTCAGGGGTAATCATTCCAAGAAATGCTAGGTCTAACAACACCACTACAAGTGATCAATTTGTTTCCAGTTGTTTCTTCAAGAAGATGCAGGAGAGATTACTTCCCTGTTGCAATCCTTCACTTTCTGAGGCGATTGATTTTGCTAAAAGTATTGAACGTTCCACCCTGTCTACCCAAGTTCTAGCCTCATACGAGGTACGTCCTTCGGTTGCACTATAACTCATGACCGCACCATTTCAGCCATCAAGTTTAGCAAGGATAGAGAGAAACAAGCTGTATGTTATCACTGTGGCTCAAAGACTCATATTGATAATAATCCCATGTCCTGCTATTGGTATGACATTTCTCAAATGTAAAGATTGTGGACATTTTCATGTAGTTTGTAGGTCATAGAACACTGTTTGTAAAACAAGTATGCATACTGTTGATCTACAACACGAAAATGATCAGGACACTCCTGACAATATTGTTTGTGATTGCACATACAATTTGTCTAATGTTTTCCTCACAACTGAAAACGGGCAGGACTTTAGTAAAATAGAGGGTCCGTTTTGTCAAGCTTTTATTGGAGGTAAGTCTCTGCAAGTCATTGCGAATTTGTGTGCGCCCATAACAGTCTTGGCTGACAGCACATTTTACTCATTGTGGCCTTCTACATTTGAACTCGATCCTCCTGACATTTGTCCTAAGGCATTAGGAGATAAGAATCTTGGATTTTTCTTTGATGATTTGAACAGTTTAGACAAAATGGTACATAACAACATATATGTAGCTATTAACGGGAAATATGTAGTTGGCTGTATGAATCTAGCCAAGCTGAGCATGTGCCTTACACTGGGTCAAAAATAAACCAATTGTCTTGGAAGAAATGCTTTTCTGTCTCTTTCTGATGATCCCATGTTTGATGTTTTAGCCAATTTGATGAAAAAAATCCCAGCAGTTTTTAAGGATGAGATGGGCACAGTTAATGGCTTTGAGCATGCGATTAGGTTGAAGAAAAACGCTGTACCTATCATCCACGAAGTCAGACCTGGTCCTATCAGTGTTCGCTCTGAGTAACGACTTTACTGGATAAGCTTGCAGAAGAAGGAATCATTATACCCACAAATTTGTCTGAATGGGTATCTCCCAGCACTTTTAAGTCAGGTTATTTATCTACTTGCAGTGTGTGTCCTAGTGTGGATGTTTCTAATGATATTGTTATACACTCTTCTGAATCCCTGTTGGTTCCACCTGAAAATTCACAGTGTGCTTCAGAGTTTACTTATAAAGCAAACTACACAATTTGAATCTATTCTGTCTACTCCTGTTTCTCAAATCTGTTTCTCCCAGAGTTCACAGTGTCCTCGCATGACAAGTTCTTATAGTTCAGAACCTGTTCTCTCAAAAAGAGTCACTAGATTGTCATCACTTTTTTATGATTATGATTTATCCTAATTTTTCTTTTAAGGTGGGGGGGTTAGATGATGTAGTGTTCAACATTTTTATTCTGTTTTTACATTGTGTATAATGTTTTACTTTTGTGTGTTTTCCTCTATGTTCTTGTTTCCCTATGATGTAGTGATAATCCATTCTGGAACCTATTACTGGTTGCTAGGAAAAAGGTCAACACTTTCTGGGCTTTCTGAGCAACGAGCGATACCTGTGGGTCCTATAGCTTGAATCTTACTTAAAGAATAAATCTTTGTTTTGGATCTACCATCGGCTCCTGCTTCGTTTGGCAGCCACCCCGATACTTCAGGGGACTTCCTTACAAAAGCAGTATTGAATTGATAGCCATTTTGAATTGTCCGGATTTCCATGGAGTGAGCCTTACCAACTATAGATAATGACGCTAAGCAGCATTGCGGAAGGCCATTTTAAGAATTTCGGAGGCCTTTCTCACAAAAGCAGTATTGTTGGCCATATTGGATTGGGCAAGTCGTTGAATTACAAGAATGTATTTGGTGTACGTTTTGGACTGGGGAAACAAGCACCAATGTGTGATTGTTGGTGATAGGCACACCAAAGGTATTTTCTACTCTGTGTCGGGCATTCCTGCTTGAATTGAAATAGCTGTTGCTAGTTCTTACCAAAGGATAAGGAGATGTCTAAATTCCAACCACCACCAGCGTTTCTAGCCAAACAAGAGACCCATCAATATAATGGGACACATGGAGTTATCTTTTCCAAACATATGTAAAAATGTTGGAGGAGGGTAAATGTTAGCCTGTTAGACAATTGACACCACTACAACTTTCTGTGGGTGCTGTGGGGTAAAGGGAATTCAAAATTGGTAGTGCAATGAGATTATGAACATATTACAGATGATGACGTTTTGAGGGACCAGATTATGATGAAAATCAAGTCAGAAACTGGCTTGAATAGAAATATTATATTGAAAGGGGCAATAAATGCTGCTAGGATGATTGAAGTATCTGAAAATTGTGTGCATGAAGTACAGCAGGATCGTTCGTATTGTCATTGTGTGTAATTAATAAGAAATGGTGCAAAGAAAATTCAAAAGAAAAGTAATACACAAAATGAGTACAAGGAAAAAATGATGGGTATTACGAGTTGGAATTATGGGACGAGTTGGTATAGGTGTGGTAGCCGTAATCATCTAGCTAATGCGAAACATTTCCCGGCAATTGATAAACCTTGTAGCAAATGTGAAAGGAAGGGTCATTTTGGGTGTGTTTGTATGGATTTATCTAGTGGGGGAGTACATTGTGTGGTGCTTGATGATGATTTGGATGATCCTGACATTTTAATATCCAATGGACCACCATTTGTCACCTACTCTACATTAGGAATGTGAATGATCTTTACATTTTGCTTGATCGATGATCTTTACTTTTGCCTGAATATTTAACATCTTAGCAAAAACATGATTAACACACAATACATAAAAGCTTCTCTAAGATTTTTACAGATATAAGATCACGTTTGAAATAAAGTGCATACTATAAAGTGCTACATAAATAAATACCATTACAATTACTGTATAAATACATTTTGACCATTAGAATGATTTAAGGCAATTGTTCATTATATATGAGCGTTTCCCTGAACTTAGATAAAAACTTTACTAACCTAATGTTCAAGTTGATGTTGCAGGACTCAGCGTTGCCAAAGTAGCCTATCTGCTTGTCCGCACATTGTCTTAAAATATCTATGAAAGAGATCTCTGCGCTCCCTGTAAAGTGCTGGATACGAACAAAATACATGCATAACAGTTTCTTTTTCAGTACTGCAGAGCCTGTAGGTGTAGTCTACGGGCCGAGTGAGCCACTGGGGCAAAAAGTCTAGGTTGGAAAAACCCTAAATCGATGGTGCATGAACTCCGAATTTAACATACTTCAAATAATTTGTGGTCAGAAGCTCCTGGTGGCCATCGTATTGCATGTGTTAAACACTATCGAGGCATGCCTTCGCCATGCTAACATGCTCTTATTCTCTAGTCTGCTAACCTTTTGATCACTGATGGAAACACATTTTTCAAGCACTGCCGAGCCACCTGATGGTTCCACAGATCCCTTGCATGTAAAGTATCTAAAGACATTTCCAGGAACCGAAGGTACAAGTAGTTTCTCAGACAGGTTCCGATTTCTTTCCATTTAAGATTATATAGGGTGCCAGGCCTAGAGGCTCTTAGTACGTGGCACAAAGTAAGAAATACATGCTCTCTGACTAATACTTGATTTAACAGGCCAAACCCCAGGCATACGTGTGCTGGGAAAGACGACCTTGGAAGACGAAAAACAGATTTGCATATTTTGGCCACCAAACCCTTTTATAAGGCCATCATCCTTTCCCCTTCAGGATTTTGCCCTTGTATGTTATTGATGGCAATAACTTCGTCTTTATAATTTGAAGGATTGGATCTAGGTTGGAGCCCATTAGGAATGTAATTTATCAAGAAAACCAGGCAATGTAAACACACACATAAAGCTAAAGAAAGAATTCCCCTTTAAAAATGCAGAAGGTGTTTTGTGTCGGAAATTAGAGATCTTAATGGTGGATATATTGTGTGGTTATGCTACACCAAGACATAGGATAACCTCATCGTGGTATTCAAAGAAGACAGGGTCACTTCCCCTTTATACCCTAATATCTCAAGTATTTTTGCCTACATCAGAGAATGTGTAGTAGGGGCAGGATGGAAGAATTAATGGGCAGGATCTATAGAAATCATGGCTATGAGCGTATCATATCTTTAGGTTTGGATTTGAAGATAATGTGCCATTCTGCTCCCTGCTTACTTATATGCTAATTGACCTTGGTTGAGATTCTTGTCTGAGAAAAACAGGACTTACCAGTCTTTGTTTGCTTGAAGTCACAGGCTGCATGTCCATGAATTGCTATGCTCGTAAGGCATTTTGTTTACTGAATGAGAGTCTTGGCTCGCCTTTTACTGTCTTGCCTACAGAGCGCGTGCGCTGTAAGATTTTATTTTTTCCTACGTATTTTAATTATTCAACTAATTCGCTTCTTTGGCATCCGGCCCAGAGCATGCCATTAGTTGTTTTAGTTGTCACTCTTATTTGCAATCTTTCGATTGCTTAGCTTCCGAGGGTTGCCTTCCTTTATTGTGTTGGCTCCTCCATGGAGCATGGACAGAGTACGTGCTTTTCCTCGTCTTTTCGCAACTCAGTGTTAGACCTGGCATCCTTGGTGTGGTTTCCCCCCTAACTTTTTGCCTTCCCTAACTTTTTGACTACAGACCTACTTTTTTGCTAACTTTATTTTTGCAGGCACTATGATTTTGCGCACTTTACCACTGCTAACCAGTGCTTGTTCCCTAAAAAGATGGCAACATTGGGTTATACCCAGTTGGCATATTGAATTTACATATACGTCTCTAATAAAGGGCAATACCTGTGCTCAGGGCCTGTAAAGTAAGTGCAACAAGTGTGTCTGCTTACTGATTATGCCACCCACTTAGGTAGCCCTTTAAACATGTCTCATGCTTGGCATTGCAGAGCCTGTGTGTTCAATGAACCTGCCATGTTGACCATGCATACCCAAACCTTCTTTTTATTGTTTTATCTTTTACAGTTCTTTTTATTAAACATGAGATGGTCAGAGTTTCACACGACTACATACTCCAGGGTACGGATTTTAGGGTTACAGCGATTACAATGACACATTACAAGACACTTTTCCGTTAAGACAGTGTGAGTTATTACAATTATGGTGTCATTGGATCGTCTTGTGAAGGAAGAACAGGTGGCTCACATATATATCCGCGATATGCATTCCATTTTCCCCAAACATTAGTCCACTTTTTTGGGCAGCCGTGTGCAACGTAGACAGTTTTTTCCCTGATCATGTACCAGTCCATATCTACTTTCCAGGCGTTAAGCTTTGGTGGTGTTGCTGCCCCCCATAGTTGTGCAATGTTTCTCTTCACCACCATTTGACACAGGGCTGGCCATAGTTTTTCTTTACGGTTAAGATCTGTGGGTTCCCACATGTTTAGGAGACATCTCTTCGCCTCCGGCCTAATCACGATTTCCAATACCTCACTCATACAATCATGTACCCTCTTCCAATACCGCTGGATGTACCCACACTCCCATATAATGTGCATAAAGAAACCCTCGTGAACACAGAATCTCCCTACCCATTTGTGCTAATCTGGGTCCAGAGACGTAGACTCTGTGTAAAAGTTTAAGTTGCAAAAACAACAGTTGATGGACAGAGTGCAGAACAATGTCATACATTCACTCCAGTACAGCGATGTGGGCCTAAATCCATCGTTTTTTTTGCTCACCATGCCATTCCAGTTTGAACCTAGCCATATCCAAATCAGTCTTGACCCTGTGCCCCATGAGAACAGTCAGCCCGAACTGCCAAGCCAGGTCCTCCCTGGACTGGAAACAAGCATCCTAGGACCGGGTTCGGGCTTTCAGCCCTCATCAGCCAGAATAGCTTGATTCCAGTGGCATGGAGAGCACGGGACTCGCATCTGAGCATACCCGTACCACTCGGGTGACAAATACAATAACAACAGTTGATGGACAGAATGCAGAACAATGTCATACATTCACCCCAGTACAGACATCTGGGCCTAAATCCATCATTTTTTTGCTCACCATGCCAGACGTGGGTACTGGGCTCACTCTGCCACTGGAATCAAGCTATCCTGACTGAAGAGGGGTGAAACCACGAAACCGGTCCTAGGATGCTTGTTTCCGGTCCAGGGAGGACCTGACTTGGCAGTTCGGGATGGACTGTTCCCATGAGGCACAGGGGTAAGATTAATTAGAATATGGCCAGGTCTAAACTGGGGTGGCATGGTGAGCAAAAGAATGATGGATTTAACCCAGATCTCTTGACTGGGGTGAATGTTTTGATTTGTTCTGCATTTCATCCATCATTGTGTGTCTTTTGCTTTTTTGCCCTATGTGCGCCAGGTATGCCCAGACATGGGTCCTGAGCTCACTGCGCCACTGGAATCCAGCTATCCTGGCTGAAGAGGGGTGAAACCCCGAAACCGGTCCTAGGATGCTTGTTTCCGGTCCAGGGAGGACCTGGCTTGGCAGTTCGGGATGGACTGTTCCCATGAGGCACAGGGTCAAGACTGATTTTCATATGGCCAGGTCTAAACTGGGGTGGCATGGTGTGATTTAATCCAGATCTTTTGACTGGGGGTGAATGTTTTGATTTGTTCTGCATTCTGTCCATCAATTGTTTGTCTTTTGCTTTCGCACCCTAGTGCGCCAGGTATGCCCAGACGTGGGTCCTGGGCTCACTGTGCGACTGGAATCAAGCTATCCTGGCTGAAGAGGGGCAAAACCACGAAACCGGTCCTAGGATGATTATTTCCTGTCCAGGGAGGACCTGGCTTGGCAGTTAGGGATGGACTGTTCCCATTAGGCCCAGGGTCAAGACTGATTTGCATATGGCCAGTTCCATATTGGGGTGGCATGGTGAGCAAAAGAATGACGGATTTAACCCAGATCTCTTGACTGGGGGTGAATGTTTTGATTTGTTCTGCATTCCGTCCATCAATTGTGTGTTTTTTGCTTTCTCGCCCTAAGTGCGCCAGGTATGCCCAGATGTGGGTCCTGTGCTCACTGTGCCTCTAGAATCAAGCTATCCTGATGAAGAGGGGTGAAACCCCAAAACCAGTCCCAGCATGCTTGTTTCCGGTCCAGGGAGGATCTGGCTTGGCAGTTCGGGATGGACTGTTCCCATGAAGCACAGGATCAAGACCGATTTGCATATGGCCAGGTCTAAACTGGGGTGGCATGATGAGCAAAAGAATGATGGATTTAACACAGATCTCCTGACTGAGGGTGAAGGTTTTGATTTGTTCTGCATTCTGTCCATCAGTTGTGTGTTTTTTGCTAAAAGTTTAAGTTGAACAAGGTGCAATCTAGACGAGAATGCCACTTCCCGCCTTACTTTTTCACACATATAAGTCACGCATAAGGTATGCAGTAGACGGCTAGAATTACAGGGTGCATTGTATTCAAAAAGTTGGAAATGTACTTTAAAGAAAATTGTTTCCTGCTAGTGAAAAACTGAAACTGTTTTTTTACAACTGAAAGGCCTATATCTCCCGTAGGATAGCATTGGGCTCACCTTATTACATTTCATAATTTTCAAATGGGACGATGTAACAGGTTTACATTTTGTGCCTGGAATCCTAATTTAAAATCCTAATTTACAATGAAGTCGAATTTTACATTACAATTCTGAAAATGGCACTTTTAGACAGTTGACATTTTCTTGCCATGGCCCTTTGGTGCCTGCAGCCTGTCTCTGGGCACATGACTGGGTGTAGTTGTAAGTTAGGCTTTGTGCATTCCTCCTAGACGGCCATACAAAATGGAAACTTATGTGTGACTGAATGGGCCATGACTGACAGGATGGAAGGAAGGAGCTGTGCCAGCCTCACTTACACCTGAATATGCTGTTTCCTGTCTCCATAGAAAAGGCTGTACCCCCTGCAGTTAGTCTGGAGCAATGGGCTGGAAAGGTATGGCATCTGTGCACTTCAAAGACATGACTTTATGAGCTTCTCCCCACTTCAAAGGCACAACTGTGTATAAAAGAAGGACCTCAGACACCACCACTTTAGTACTCTTCTGGACTTGTAAATGCTCCGCCAGAAGAAAGACTGGTGTGCTGCTGAAAGGACTGCCACTGCTTTGCTGTGCTGACATGCTGCCTGCTGCCCTCTTGCCTGGGTGAGAAGGATTGGACCTGCATCTCTTAAATCCAGACCCCAGAGTGACTCCAAAGGCTGGTTGGCTGGCCTCCTGTTCTGAAGCCTTGGGGACATAACAGACTTCCAACAACCTTTCATCTGCACCTGTGCCTGTGCTTTCCAGCGTAACCAATGCATCTTCCCTGATGAGCAACAGATCCCTGATCAGAACCAACACATCTCCTTGGCTGAGCAGTGCATCTTCGAGCAGAAGCAACGCATTGCCACTGCTTTGTGGATCGGATCAGTTGCAAAGACACTGGGAACCAATGCCCCGCCCCGATGGCGTGGCACATTGACAGCCCAAGTCCTTGCATTTCTCGTTGGCTCCACAGGACTCTTCATTGCAGCCTTGCTACTCTTTGGATCCGATGCATTGCTAGCTGCACGCCACCTCCCCGATGCACACTTTGTATTGCAAGCCTCGTTGACTGTATCCCTAATGATGATGCAACAGGACCTCACACCGCAGCCTCTCCACACCTCGGAACCGACGTATCGATTTGGCTGTATGACACATCTTCAATGCGGATCTCGCAACGCTTCACAACGCTTCGCAATCAGAATATAAGGTTCTTTGTTCAGTGGGCCTAACTGGATCCCTGTAGCCGGCCCGTGCTCCATTGCACTCGGCCTGAACTTGTAACTTTGTCCTGGTTCGGCACAACCTGATATCCCCAATTAGCGCTTTGTGCTTTGTGGTGATATTTTCACAGAATTTTTTTTAATGCCATATCTGTGGTTCTACTAATTGGATTTGTTTTTTGTTTTTGTCTTGATCAATTTATTAGATTTGTAAAAAGATTTTATCTTCATACCACCAAGAGCGTTTGTAACTTTCAAAACCGCTCTATCTATCCGCTCTGCTATCACTACATTTGCCCAGAGTCCTCATAGGAACCAAGCAGGACCTTCACCTTTGTCGGTGCTTTGGTGTAAACATTGGAAGATATGTACTATTCCCAAATTTCTGCACCACCTCGAAAAATCAGACTATATATCTGAGGGGGCCATAATCCAGTCTTCTACATTCGGAGAGGACGGGTCTAGCCACTTCTTGCAAATTTCCTTTCTTGCAATTAAAATCAGATAGAAGAGCAACCCGCTCTGCTGCCTCCGTTAGAGGTTACTCATGATCTCGTCCACGCCCAGGAGGGCAAGCATCAAGCTCATAATCTCTGTACAAAAAATATCTTTCAAGGTGTGTTCTATACCTCCTTAGTAATCCTTTAACCTAGGGCATTAGAAAAAAGATGTGAACTTCATTTGCTTCAGCACAGCCGCCCCTTTTTCACTTGGGCGTAGGCATCAGGGCAAATTTAATGATTTTTAGTGGTGTTCAATAGAGTTGAT
Source organism: Lissotriton vulgaris (assembly GCF_964263255.1). Classification (NCBI taxonomy): domain Eukaryota; kingdom Metazoa; phylum Chordata; class Amphibia; order Caudata; family Salamandridae; genus Lissotriton; species Lissotriton vulgaris. The sequence goes on along the minus strand of NC_141693.1, from coordinate 1,749,094,390 downwards.
TAACAGTAAAGAAGGGGTTCTTCTTTAAGTTGGCTGGCTTGACAACTGTATAGAGGAGCCTCCGGGGTTTATCCCATCTATCTCCTGGAACACTTCTATCTCCTGGAACACTTCTCTCCGGAATTACGCAGGTACTTGTAGTCTTGAGTTTTCTTTTCTTTATTTGGGTAATTATACCAAAAAGGACATACACAGCCAACGCGTTTCGTTACTTGTTGTAACTTCGTCACAACTACTGCGTATTATTGGATTTAGATCATAAGTATCAAATGAAGTAAAGAGGATAGGCGTAGTTGGGAGCAGGCGCAGTAGCAGGTAACGGAAAATCCAAATAGTATACTTGGTAAGGCTGCTCGGTGTGCCCGGTTCAGGAAGAAGTGAAGCGTGACCTTCCGCCCTCAATAAAACTTGATACTTGTCTCTGCGATACAGATCGAGATGGTTTCTATGCAGGATGACGCTCACAACGTGTGTAGTACGCCTCAATGATTAATGCGAGGTGTGCTCTTGGGCTGTGTCGGAAATCTAGACAGCAGCACCATGGACATAATAGTCTCCCCAATCAGGGATGACGCTCTCCCGGCAGGGTAACGCGGGTTTGTAGCAGGATACATCTAACTCCCAATCACCCCCTATCTCACATTTAAATGCAGCAAACCAGGAGGACAATTGAATACATATAAACCTAGAGAGGTCATTCCCCACTTTTGGATTTAGGACTTTCCAGGGATGTAACTCCTCACTCGTCATCAAATATGCTCATGTTGCGATACCTGCCCTCCTTATTGAGAGACTTAAGCCATCTACCAGGGTGCCGGGAGAGTCCTATACTGGGGCAACATCAGAATAATAACTAAGCCTAAAATTCTCCTGATCTTATACCACAAATTAACTGCAAATCTCAAGACTTTTAAGCGGACTTTATTGAAAAATCTGAGGGCCCTAAAGGTATATAGAAAACCCTCCCCGCTCAGATCGCTCACCATTTCTCGAAGTAGCTTCCCCCAAGTGGTTTTGTCTGGCTTCCCTAACAACATCTATACGTTTTTAATTTCAAATTTGTTTTATTAAGTTCAAGAGCAAGAATAACAGGCACAGTAAGGCGGTAAGCATGCAGTAGGGTTATGTAGCGAGCGAGACAGACAGGCACGTCTTCTCTGAGAGGCCATTCAGAAGCATATAAATCACACCTACACAGTATGGCGATGCCGGCATATAGTTGAAGGTGCCATGTAAGAATTACAATCAAACAAAACCAAAGGAAGAACTCAACCCCCCACCCTCCACCCAACAGCCCCTCCATCCTCCCCCCTCCCCGACCAGTATGCCAGTAGTTCGGAGTCTCCCTGAGTGCACTCTCGGGCTGACAAGTAGCAAGGTGTTTAAGGTTGTGGCGGAGCCTGTGGTGGGTCTGTGAGCCGCAGAATGCGAAGGTATTTGGGGCAAGTGATTTCGTGAAATTCCCTGGATAAGAGGGACAGGAGCGGGTGCCAGGTCTTCTGGAAGGAGTCAGTCGATTGTGTGAGTGTGGCCTGGATGCGTTCCATGCCCAGTGTGAACCACAGTTTGTGTAACCAGCCAGTGTGGGTGGGTAATGTGGTGGAACCCCAGAGTGACAGAACGTGTTGCGACGCTGCTTGCATGGCGATTCCCATCTGTTTGCCTCGCAGTGACCTTAAGGGAAATGTGAGCGCATTGGGTAGCCCTAGGATAGTGTATGCAGGAAAGCGCGGGACTTCAGTTTCAAAGGTGGAATCAATATCATCCAGTACCGCTTTCCAGTACCCTTGCAGAGCGTCGCAGTCCCACAGGAGGTGGGTCAGAGTGCCCCTTGCGCCGCAGCCTCTCCAACACAGAGCGCTTCGGAGAGGATTGCCCTGATTGAGTCTTGCCGGAGTAAGGTGCCAGTAGATGGCCAATTTTATCGCCGACTCCCTGGCGGCAGTGTTACGGGTGGTATGTGCCGCTCTATAGAATACCAACCCCCATTCCATGGGCGAAAGTGTCCTTCCGAGCTCCGATTCCCAGCGCCTTTGCCCCGCCGTTTTAACTGGGCCGGCCACCGGTGATAACATTTTGTAAAGGTCCGATATCAGGTGCCTATCTGAGTCTTTCGTGATCAGCCATTTCTCAAACGGCGTCATAGGTCGAGCAACTAGGGGAGCGTGGTCCGGGTGCGTGAGCCAGTGGCGCAGCTGGAAATATTGGAACATGTGAGGTTTAGTCATTCCGTAGCCTTGTGTGATGTCGGCTAGGGGGAGGAAGCCCTCTAGGTCAAAGAGATGACCGGCTGAGCGGCAATCTGTGCTCCGCCACTGCAGGAAGGCACGGGGATCGGTGCCCGGCGGAAAGTCCGGGTTATCAAAGAGCGGAGTGAGCGGGGAGGGGAAGGTCGTCAGGCCCCGCCTGACCGCCACCGTGTCCCACGTCCTCATGACGGTGCGAGTAACCGGGGAGCGGAGAAGGTATCGCGGTCTATGCTGGCGGGCAAGAAACGGTACCTTCCACAGCGACATCTGAGCCATCGCTCTGTCTTGAAAGAGCCATCTCTTTTCCGACTCTGGCCTGTACCATTCCACTAAATAGCGGAGCTGTGAGGCCTGAAAATATTGCTTGAGGTTAGGGATCCCGAGTCCCCCCTCGTCAATGCGTCTGTGCGCCACCTGTTTGTGCAGTCGTGCGCGTTTCTTTTCCCAGATGAACTGGTGGAAGGCATTTTGCAGGTCAGCAATCGTACCTGGCGGCGGCGTGACCGGAAGGGTCTGGAAGATGTATAAGATCTTGGGCAAGGCTGACATTTTTACAGCCGCTATGCGGCCCAACAAGGAGAGGGATTGCTTTGACCAGCGCGCGAGGTCGGCTCGAATTTGAGAGGTAAGTGTTTTATAGTTAAGGGTCACCGTTGAGTCCGTGGAAGCAGTGAGGGTAATCCCCAGGTATGGAAGCTGCGCGGAGGATTGCAAGTCGCAGCCAAAATCAGGTGGTGGGGTAATAGGGAGGGCGTTCCTGCCCAGGGGTAAGATCAAGGATTTCCCCCGGTTGATTTTGAAGCCCGATACCGCTCCGAAGCTCTCCACTTCCTCCAGGAAAGCAGGTATAGAGCTGGACGGTCGGTCCAAAGCAGCGATGATGTCATCGGCGTACAGTCCCACCACGTGGGGTTCATGGCCAAAGGAGATACCGCTAATGCGAGGGTTGTCTCGGATTTTCTGCGCCAGGGGCTCCACGTACAGGGCGAACAGAAGGGGCGAGAGGGGGCACCCCTGACGTGTGCCTCGTTGAATTTCGAAGGGGTCCGATTTGAGGCCGCCCAGCCGGACCCGGGCCATAGGATGGTGATAGCAGCTCGCGATCCATGCTTGGAACCGGCCGCCCAGTTGGTATCGCTGCAGGACTTTTTGTAGGTAGGTCCAGTCGACACGATCGAACGCTTTTTCCGCGTCGATGGCCAGAAGCACCGAGTCCGAGACCTGAAAGTGAGATTTATCCACGAGGTGCAGTAATCGTTTAGTGTTATCACTGCATTGTCGGTTCGGGACAAAGCCCGATTGATCCGGCTCGAGGATACCCGGAAGGCAGGGGCCCAAGCGGGCCGCCAGCACCCCAGTGAATAGCTTTAAATCTAAGTTGAGTAAGGAGATTGGACGGAACGCAGAGCAGTGCGTCGGGGATTTGCCCGGTTTGGGCAGTACCACTACGTCAGCTGCCAGCATGTCCGGCGGGATGGAGCTTGGGCCTTCGAAAGAATTAAACAATCTCGTGAGTACCGGAGCTAGTGCATGGCCGAAGAGCTTGTAGAAGCCCGAGGAAAAGCCATCAGGGCCCGGTGATTTGAGCGGGCGGAGGCGTGAGATGGCGGCCAGGACCTCATCAGGGCGGATGGGAGCATCTAAGGCCTCCACTGATGCTGGGCATAGTGGCGTGATTGCCGCCGATTGCAAGTATGCGTCAATGTCGGACGGCGAGACTCTGTCTTCACTGTACAGAGAAGCGTAAAAGGAGCGGAAGGCGTTAGCTACCTGCGTGTCTTCAGTGAGCGCGGTACCGGAGTCGTCCAAGAGAGTAGTGATTTTTGAGCGGTGAGTTTTGGCTTTTAAGGCACTGGCAAGAAGGCGTCCGGTGCGATTACCTCCTACGTAGTACGTATGGCGGAGGCGAAGAGCGGCAAATTCCGCTCTGTCTGTATCGATGCCGGCTAGTTGGGCCCTGACGGCTTTCAGTTGACGCCAGATCCTCGGGGCGCAGGTGCGGCTATGAACTCTTTCAAGTTCAGCTACTTGTGCTGAGAGTTCAGCTCTCTTTTCTTTGCGGACCTTGGCGTCAGCAGCTGCGATGGCGATCAGCTCCCCCCTGACTACTGCCTTCAAGGCGCCCCAGAGAGACGACACCGAAACTGCAGGGGTGTCATTGGTGGCGAGGTAGTCCGAGATGCATTTGTGGATTTGCCGAACAACAGCCGGCCTCTGCAATAGGGGTTCGTTGAGTAGCCAAGAGCCAGGAGTGCGTGGTACCGTGGGTATACGGAGCATCAGTTCCACCGCATCGTGATCTGTAAGGGCCGCTGGGACAATGGAAACGTCGGCTACTTGAGGGAGCAGTTCCGAAGAGCCTAAGAAATGATCTAGACGCGCGTATGTACGGTGTACATGGGAGTAGAAGGTGAAGCGCTCTGCGTTGGGGTGCGCCGCCCTCCAGAGATCAAGAATGCCCCTTTCTTGCAGCCAGGACCCACCCTCCTCCGAGAGAGCGCCAGTATCTCCATAGCGGTGCCCGGATCTGTCCTTGTTCGTGTCCATGACTATATTGAGGTCCCCCCCAATGAGCAGTTTAGAGGGAGGTGATTGTAGTGTCTCGGAGAGTGCAGTTTTTAGAAATGATTCTTGACCCGTGTTGGGAGCATATATGGTGCCGATTGTCAGCGCGCTGTTCCCAGTGAGGAAGGAGTAGGCCAGGAGGCGTCCCTTAATCTCCCCTACCTTGGTCCCCACCCGGCCTCTGAAATGTCGGGACACTAGGATGGCCACCCCAGCTTTCTTGGACGGAAGGGAGGAGAAGTACTGCTGAGGAAAAGCCCGGGAGCGCATTCTGTGCCAATCTTTGATCAGGAGGTGGGTTTCCTGCAGTAGGCAGACATCAGCCCCCGAGTTTTCGAGATATGAGATGACAGCCCTCCGCTTGATTGGATTGTTGAGTCCCTTTACATTGAGGGATAGTACTTTGAGTGTGTCAGTCATATTGTAAGAGTTCAAAAAAACCTAAGCTGAGCATCACGTATCGCCACCGTGCACGACATGCCTTGGTCAACATCTGAATCCTGTAGGAGTCCCTTGGCATACTGGTCCCCACCCACTCTCCCCCCCTTACCCCACCCACAACTTCGTACCCCCCTATCGTCCCTCTCACCCCCCCTCCCAAAAAAGCCTCCCTAACCCCAACAGGATGTGCCCCTCTAGGTACAACATAGCCACCCTCCACCCCGCTTTCCGTCCCTCCCTCCTCCCCGTAACAAACCCCAAAACTGGAACTAGTCAAAGTCTCGGGCCTAATTGTGTATGACACAGGTCCGTAGAAAGTCAATAGAAGGGGTACCATGGCGGTGGCCGAATTAGCGGCTCCCCGACCTGTCACCCCAGGTCATTATAGCGTGAGAGAAAACCCCCAAGAGTTCTTAAGCTTACAGATCTGTTGCGGTGTTGTCCGCCACTTCTTGCACCGCTGCCTCCCGCTCCTGAGCGACCGTGGCGGGGTCCGGCTTCGGGATGTTTCTCGGGGAGCGCCGTCGTCGCACTGTCTGCCAACTGCCCCTCGGCCGCTGCGACGGGTCGTCCTGTGATCTATGTGGGGATGCATCTCTGGATTCAGACCCCTCCGGCATTTCAATGTTCAGTAGGGCACAGGTGTCGTGGAGCGACCTGAGTTGATGAAGCGAGCCGTTCCATTTAAAGATCAGGCGGAACGGATGGCCCCAGGAGTAGGGTGTTCCATTGTCTCTCAAGAAGTTTGTCGCTATCCGGAAGGATTTGCGTTTCAGCAGAGTGATGGGAGAAAGGTCCTGGAAAAGAGCCACGGGTTCGTCGCGGAATCGAATAGGCTGTGCCCTGCGGGCCTCCCGAAGAATGCGCTCCTTGAGGGGAAAGTCCGGGAGGAAAGCCAGAATATCCGGTGGGGGGGCCGACTCTCGGCGCGCCAGGCCAACTCTGTGCGCCCTATCGATTCGTATTTCAAAGTCTTGAGGCTTGCCCAGAATCTCCCGGAACAGTGCTTGCAAATAGTCTATTAGATCATTTTTTACAGCTTTCAACGGGACTCCGCGGACCCGTATGTTGTTCCGCCGAGAGCGGTTCTCAAGGTCCTCAGAATGCGATTGTAAGGCTACCTGTTGGTCCTGTAGTTTAATGATCTCTTGCTGCAGCCTCTCCACCTCCATGCTGCGCGATTGGTCCGACTCCTCCACCGATGCCACCCGTTCGCCCAGGCCGTCCAGGTCTCGGCGCAGTTCCCGCTGTTCCCCCGTCAGCTCTTGTTTCAGGGCTTGAAAGTCCTCCCTCAGGGTGTTGAAGAGGGAGGCCAGGAAGGCTTTGGTGATGGGGGCGTTGTCCTCTTCCTGTCCCCGGGGGCTCCCCTGGGGCTTCGGGGAGGCCGTTGGTTGTGACTTCTCCACTTTCGGTGCAGATTTATTCAAGAGGTCCACGATGTTCCGATTCCCCTTCCGGCTGGAGTACGCCATGATGTCCAAGTCAGGATCTCGTAGATACGGACAGAGGGGGTAAGGGGTGCTCCTTTGGCACGAGGTGCAGGGTTCGCGAGGCCTGGCAGCTACTTCGGTGGAGTCGCGCAGATGGCTTCAGGAGCGGGAAGCAGCGCCTCGGCAGACCAGCTCCTAGAGCGTTGCAGTCGAGATGCAGGTTAGGCGTGTTTCCGTGGGAGGCGTTGACACCTCACAGGCGTGGGCAGGCCCCAAGCCGGGGAGTAGGGTAGCAGGCCGGCCATCCGCCGGGCCCAGGCGTCAGGGGCACAGCCCTCCACTTCAGGGGCCTCCGGTGTGCTCTCTTCCAGAGCGCGTGCCGCGTGGCAGCGCAGGGGCGTCTTCAGGTCGGAGCTGGGGGACCACAGTGGCAGAGCCCCCTTAATGGTCCCACGTGACTCCCATGCGGCTCCTGTTCCCCAGGGGGCCAAAGGCAACGGGCCCCGCGGTGTGCTGAGCGAGGTCGCTCTACTGCGTGACTAAGATAGGCCTCGCGCCGGGGCCTCTAGTATGGCGCTGTCCTCGCAGGCAAGCCAGTAGCGGCGGGCAGTGTTCCAGCTCCGGAGCGGGCCCCCTCCCGACACAGAGCTCCAGGCGGGGGGTCGGAGCCAGATGCCGGTTGCGGGGCAGTCAGCAGGTGAAGCGCGGCCGGCCTGGTCGGACCCGACCCCCAGGGGGTCCCTTCCGGTCGAAGCTGAGGCCCGAAGCCGGGGGCTGGATTTGCGGGTGCCCGCCGGACCTTCGTGCGGGTCCCGAGCGCGGGTCCCGAGTGCAGAGGGTGTCAGGTGCTAGGTGCGCAGCCGCCGCCGGGGTCCAAGTGCCTCTCACCGTCTCCGGCTGGGTAGCGCCGCAGATCCACCGGTTGCTCCACCTTCTCCGTCCCCGCCGGGCAGCCTCAGCTCCGCGCCGCCATTGCGCCGGTCCCTTCAGCGGCAGTGGACGCGATGAAGTGACTCCGCCGGTCCGGATTCTGGCCAGGGGGGTGCTGCGGCGGGGTGCCCCTCAGCGACACCCGTGTAAGCTGGGTTTTTTGGGGGGATTTTCGCCGTTTACACCGTGCTCTGGGGCATTGGGCCGGGGAGCCTCACACAGCACGTCCGTTCAGGCCGCCATGCTAGCCACGCCCCCTCGCCATGCTAGCCACGCCCCCTCCATCTATACGTTTTTAAACTGAAATGCTATACAATACAGCTTAGAATTGGAGAAAGCCAGCCTTCCCTTATCAGGCCTACATCTAAGTTATTTCCATACTAACCTAGCCCACTTATTGGCCCATATAAAACTAACCACCTTCCCCTGAATTTTGTCTATGCTAGATTTTGGGACCATTAGAGGGATAGAGTTAAAAAGATTAGTCAACTTAGGGAGGATCACCATCTTTATTAGATTCACTTGCCCACTTGTTAACGGTAGGCTTATCCACCTAGCAAGAAGGTGATCAATCTCTCTAGTTACCCTTTGGAGGTTATGCTGGGGAATTTCCTCCACCTTTTTTACACTTGAGATGCCTAGATATGAAAGGTCTGAGCAGACTCTCCCACCCCAGCCATGGATATTCCAACACATTACCTCAGGCTTAGAAGGATTGACTGCGTAGCCCGATAGCTCACCAAATTCTGCTAACAGATGTTCCATTTGCGGGAGAGTTATATCAGGATCAGATGTGTAAATCATCTTCATAAAGCGTTACCTTACTGCTATAAAAGGGAGATCTAAAGGAAGCAACCTGTTTGTATTATCTTAAACGTTGTGCCACTGGTTCTATATAGATGTCAAACAGAAGAGGCGACAGTGAGCAGCCTCTACTGCGTTCCTTTTGATATATTAAATCTAGAAGTCAACATTCCAGTTAGAAGAATCTTCGCATAAACCCCCTCATACATCGTCTGGAGTGCATGTATAAAGCCTGCACCGAATTCCATAGCTCTCAAAACCGCCCAGAGATACACCCAGCACACTCTGTCAAAAGCCTTGGTTGCGTCTATAGCGATCACAGTCAGAGGGACCGAGCGCATTGTGGCAAGATCTATTGAGTTGTTGCGTCAATACCTCTATCTGCCTCCTGGTAATAAAGCCCTTCTGGTCTGAGTTAATCAGCTGTGGGGAAAACTTAGCTTGTCTCCCTGCTAAAATACTTGTGAAAATGTAATAATCTGCATTAAGCAGGGAGATTGAATGATAAGAGTCTCCTCTACTAGGATCTTTAGAGGGTTTTAGGATTAAAACTATAGTGGTCTCCTTCCAAGATGCGGAGATGCGTATGTTCTGCCGATATATTGAATTAAATAGGTTTTCTAAGATTGGAACAAGTTCCTCTAATAAAAGTTTATAAACTTACTTCATTCGACACAGCGTCCGTACCAGCAGCCTTACTGGTCCTACTCTTCGCTAAGAATGAACAGATCTCTTACTTAGTTATTGGAGCATCAAGACCCTCCCCACTTTCCACTGTCAAACTTGGTAGTTTAACCGTACTCAACCATGTTTTAAGTTAGACTTGATTAGGGAAGACCTCCTTCATGTATAGATCTGGAAACAAGGATACAAGATAAGCTTGCATTTCTTCCAACTTTTTTATTTTTTTAACCAAACAGTAGTTACACAGCAGTGATAGACATTGGATTCATTATACAATACTTTTCGTCTTACATGGGAATATATATTCTGTAACTTTATGCAAATCATGAAACACCCCAACATCGCTACATTGTGGCAGACAGTAACCAGTTATACAAAAAAGACAGACCTCCCACATCCACGCTTGATCCCTCGTCAGCCTTGTGTGTGATGTACGTATGTCCAGTGAGTTACGTACGTTTTATGTAAGCGTCAAGGTATAGTGCTTTGTTTCAGTCTGCTTATGCATCTACTGAGGTCGCCTGTAAATATTGAACCAGCGGTTCTCAAAAGTCTCTGGGCCTCGAGGCTAGCGGAATGTCTTCGGCGTATGTCTCTAGTGTCGCCTTACAATAAGACATATCTGTGATCCAATCTTTTAGTCTAGGGGGTCATTTGCTGCCCCATCTCATCGCTGTGCGTCTCTTGGCTAGCAGTAGTGCGACTGCTAGGAATTTCCTATGCCTAGAGTATTTAAGTTTCCTGATTCCTAAAATGCACACCAGGGGAGTGTTGGGTATCTGTTCCGCTAACATCTCGGTAAGTGCATCAGTAATGTCACCCCAGTAGGTCTGTAACTGAGGGCATGCCCATGACACATGCAAGAAGTCAGCGTTCGGTGCCCCACACCTCTGACAGTTGTTCTTCTCTCTAAGTCCCAGTCTGTGTAGTTTAGCCGGTGTGTAATATAATTGGTGAATAAATCTGAAGTGAATAATACGCAAGTTGCAATTGGATGTAAGTAACGTGAGTTGTGTGCAGCTATAAGTCCAGTCTTGCTCTTCGTCTTGCCTAGCGGCATTTCTTCCAACTTATCTAAAACATCTCCCTTCGAGTTTATTGCCAACTGTCTAATGGCATTCCTCGATCTGTCTGTTCTAGCTTTCTATGCTAATAGCGCTCCTGCTTTCTCCCCATATTCAAAGTTCTCCTTACAACTGGCTAGCCACTGCGCTCTGCATTTTTGATCGATTTGAATCCTATAATTTTGTCTTGCCTCTTCTAATAGACTCTGTATCTGTTCCCTCTCAGAGCTTGACCCATAGCCAGACCGCAGAAGATCCGCTTACAATGCTCTGACATTATCCTCCAGCCTCTTCAGGCTTAATCTCTCAGAGTTCATTTTATGAAAATCCAGATTTTGCAACACCCCGCTTATATATGCCTTAAAGGCACCCCAGACCACATCTATGGTAGTAGACCTAATATTATCAGTGAAATAAGCAGTGCAAGCACATATAAGCACCTCAGCAATCTCAGATAAAATGCCCCTTTTTAATGTCCAGCTTGACCTCCGCGTTCTACCATACCTGACTAGGGACATGATAATCAGAGAATGATATGGTATATGGCCTGTAAAAATGCTCAGTGTTTTTATTCTGTCTATAATAGCCCTATCTGTGAAACAATCTTCAAGCCTAGAAAAATGGCCATAACTTTTACCGTGAAGCCGTGTGTCGCACCCATTTTGTGCCTCCAGGCCTCCAATAACACCAGATCATACAACATATCATTAATGGCCTTCCACACCCAAGGGACATGATCATGGCTCCTCATATTAGACCTGTGTTGGTTCAAGTAAAACATTGAAGTCACCCCCGATTACCATTGGGGATGTAGCCTCAATTAAATTTCATTCTAACTTAGATAGATGGCACCGGTCATCGATATTCGGCCCATAAAAAATGGCACATACTAGCTCTACCCCTCCACAGCCCAAGGTTGCTATTATCCACCTTCCAGATTTATCAGCATTTTTGATGATTCAATATCCCATCCAGCCTCCCTCCTTATTACAATTGCCACACCTTTGCAGTACTCTGTCTGAAAAACACTGATCTGATGTTTTGAAAACAGGGCTCGACTTTCACAGGTGTCTAGGTGGGTTTCCTGTATCAGGCTTACATGTGCTTTACTTTCCTCTAGGTATTTTACTACTAACCTTTGCCTGCATTTATCCCATAATCCATTTACATTCCAGGTCAAAAATTGTAACTTATTAGCCACCCACATCTTGATGGTTCGGCGTATATACTACACAAGACTGCAGCTGTATTTCCATACACCTTGGTGGTATTGAGGATTTATTTTTTACGATTTTTTCCTACTGTTCCCCAACTTGTGCCCATCCTACCTCCCTCCTACCTCCCTCCCCAACCTCTTCCTCGTGTCCACCACCCCTGGGGAACCCTCCATAGATTTTTAGGCATATAGCCTAATGGTCTTCTCTCATCGAGAAGCTTCAGAATAACAATTTCTATAACTGGTCTAACCTCTCCCCCCTCCTCCCCAATTCGGTAAGTTGGATTCAGGGGCTTACTCCTTTCCGAATTACATCTATCAAGGCGTTCACTTCATCAACTGAGCGGAAATTATTCATGTGGTTATTCCACATTATGCGGAGAGAGGCCTGAAATCTCAACTGTGTTTTAACTCCTTGTTTAGCCAACTCCTTGATTCTCTTAGTCAACTTGTAGTGTAGTTCCTATTTTCCCTATAGGCCCTGCGCATTGGAATAACATAAACAGCAGTGTAGACGTAGGTCTGCGGTCTTCTAGGTCTCTACTGACTATGTTAGACTTAATTTAGGTTTGCGCCAGCTAGCTCAGAGGTCACTGGAAACTTTCTTGACTGAATAGGAAGTGATCAGCTTCACTGGCTCAGACAAGAAGGGATTCAGCTTCCGACAACCGCATAAACATGACAACTTTGCTCCTCAGAATAAGAGTCAATCTCTAGAGTCGTGTGAAACAATAGACAGCTATTTCACTCAGTCAGTTGTGCAGATTTACTTTCACCAGAGGGCAGAGAATGGAGAGACAGGCGTTTTCAATAAAGATATTATTTATTGAGCAGTCTTCCTTCTCATGCAAGAGAAATGAATTGCCACAATTGCAATACTTGTTATTAAAAAAAGTGCGTACAGTAAAAGGAGTATTACGAAATAAATCTGTAAAAGCATTGAGATGGTTTCTTAGCTATAAGATGGTTGAAATGAATAAAATATATAAATTCATATATACATTGGCTAACGACCTCAACTGGTGCTTCTAACTACGCCTACCCCGGTGTACCTGACCTAAGCCTAATACATGGGAGGGAGTAAGTAGGTAGCAATTTAAGTTAAGTTGGTTTTGCCAAGAGTTTGTTTCAAGAATTCTCTCTAAGGGTTTAGTCAGCACCGTACCTCTGGAATAGAATGCAGGAGGTCTGGTATCTCCTCTCAGGACCCGATATCCCAGTCACCAGCAAGGGTAGGCTGGAAACGCCAGAGCTGGATTTTCTCGGCAGGAGAAAAGACAGCGTCTTTCTCAGCGCGTCAAGGTGGAGGGGCAGCGTCCGTGGGCTTCTCGCATCTGCTGGGCTCTGCAAGGGGACAGCTGTTCTGCTCCAGTATTCACCACCACCGTGTGCTTGCTTAAAGCAACGTTGGTATATCTATACCTGAAAGGTGCAGAGTTTGACGTAAGTTTTTGGACATAAGACGTCAATAAAGATGTCACTAAAAACTGGTCGTTCTTACAGTGCTCGCAGGAGTTCTATTACTAAAACAAAGCAAGCGGGGCTTTCCCAGGTTGCTGGGGGTTTGGTATGTCGAAAGAACTCAGTGTGCTATCTAGGAATCTAAGGAAGAGGCTTCTGCTGTGTCATGGACTGCTGAGACGAGTTACTGAAATATGGCTCTGATTGTTATGCCATTATAGGAATATGTATTGATTATAGCTGTGTAGGGGCATAAGGTCACAATATTGATCGGGGTCCTAGATAAAACACATCACCCACTCCACGAATTTATGTACATCAAATTACTAAAAACTAAAGCAATAAGAAGCACGTGTATTCCTACCCACCCCAAAATACATTTTGCATTTGAAATGGTGTATATGAAATACATGAAAATGAATAGGTACTGTACGTTATCAAGCATAGTAATCATTCAAAAATATTGCATATGTATTCAATTGAACGATTTTGCGAAGAATTACATGAAATGTCTCTAAATACAGAAAAGAAGGGCGAGACTATTTCATCACATATAAATACAATTGCTGTAAAATGTGCTAGAGGCTGAGTTATTATTACGTCTCTAGATCTACTAAAAATAGAAGCTCTGTTCTTTATGAATAGTTCTACTTTAAGCAAAGTACTTGTGCCAGAAAAAGGTAAATATTTTGGAATTTTTTTTGAAAAAAATAGTTTCATGGTGAGCGGGAAACAAATAGTTCAAAACGTTTTTCAGTAGCTTTTGTTTATCAAAGCTGAAGGCCGAATTCAGAGATCATGGGAACGCTGTGTGCCGGATTGTTTTCCAAAAGTTATTGTTTCTGTTCAGGGGAGAACATCATTTCAGACAGGCTCGCAAAGAATTGGTCTACATATTCAGGTGACAGTTCGACCAAGTTCGATAATGTTGTAACTTGGCAGTTGTGAGAATGATTTCTATCATTGATCTCAGGATCAGCAATGCTCACAGAAGGTCGTACCTGGGTGATGCTGCGTTCATTTCTTGCGTCACTGCCGCCACCTAGTCGTAGCGCAGGAGTCTCAACGAATGCCGTCATCAGGATTGGTAACCGCTGGGGACAACACGATGCGTGAGCCGTTACTGGACTTAGCAAAGTATCAACGTCCATTGGTATTGCTGATGATAGTGCAAGACAGGTGTCTAACACGCATTCCACTCCGCATAGCATACATCGAAGCACAGGTAAGATGCAGGTCTGCCATATAGGTCTGAATTAAAGAAACCAGGTCCTATTCAGATCACGTAGCCGGGCTATCCCAAGGACTTTAGTTACAGCGTATTGCTAGGATCGTTTCTTCCATCCTTGCCGGAGTCATGTCTGCGTTTTGGTTTGCCATATCGGAGCAGGAGGGTCAAAAATAAAATACCTGCTACGAGTCCCAAAAGTAGTGGTAGGCCACCAAAGATCGAATGGACAACATTTGGAAAGATACCCAGGACTGCTTCAAATGGTGTTAACAGTCCCGAAAAAATTGTCTTAAATACATTCGAGATACCACTGGCATTCGACATATTTAAGATTTGGCTGAGCATTTCTCTGAAATGCACCGGGCAATTTGTTGATAAAAGTGTATGTATCTCTGCAGTCGTCCTTGCAACTTGGAGATCATACATTTCTTTTGATGACGAGATGGGCACTGTTGTCTGCAAAAGCACAGACTTCATTCTGCTTAAAGTATCAATTTGTATAGAAGAGATATTCAAACGAGGCCAAATCGGAGCCACTGAGTCTCCAGCGCCATTTGGATACAATGCTTGCATACAGCAAGTGACCATGGAACTCACGCTTAAGAGATATGCTTTCCCTGGCACCAAGCCACAACAGCTGTGATCCGTTATTAGAACGGTACTCCCGTTAGAAAGTTGCCTAAAGAATGGCTCTATTTGTGCTGCAGGTGTGCCGTGCTGGTGGCATGAAAGGTTATTCGAAGTACCCTCACAGGCCCCATGTAAGTTAATACCTTGGCACAAGAGTATACCGCTTAGTGAATGTTTACACTTATCACCACTAAGAAATACACTTTTGTTGTTGTCACTATAACATGTGTGTGTATAAGGTAATTTCCATGATGAGTTAATGTATCCTTTACCCAACTTTTCATACTGGCCTGCCGGTATATACTCAAGGCAATTTTTAAACTGGAAAGTTGTTATCGGAATTGTGATAATCCCGTGTATTATCCATTCAATGACAGGTCTTTCTGACATTGTCAATGGTAATCTCTCAAGTTTTTCGATGCTCAGGATTGTATAGTCTGCTCCTTTTTGTGCCAACTGATCTGTTTATCAGTAAGGTAAAAGATAGAAAATAATGACGTTGTGTTGATTAAACCCCATGGCACATAGCCTGAATGAAGATTTTGCAACGTCCAGCCTAGCTGTACAATAGAACGTAATTGGGACTGGCCATGTTGTAACATTAGCAAGTCCTGGTCTATAATATCAATTGCAGATGATACAATACTGTCCAGTGAATATATTCTGGAGGACAGAGTCATTAACCCATTGTCCACAACAGAAAGTGATTTTTCCAAATTAATACGATCAATTTCTCGTATTTTCTCAGCTGTTTCAATTTGAGTTTCTTTCCATGCCTCGTTGTATGCAGCATATATGCTGGCCGCTATGAAACGTTTTTGATGCTGTTTGCGTGGTCCCATAATGAAATCGTGCAAGTCAGCACCATCTTTAAGTAAAGACAAGTGTTGCTTAATTCGTGCCAGTGTGGATGTTTGTAGCCATTCAAGACATAGTTTCCCTACACTGTATGTTGTTACTATCCCTGGATGTTGTCTCTGGGAGTATCTAGGGTCTGGTCTGGACATTTTTAACCCCTGTAATTTGTTCAGGAATCTATCTTGACAGTTATTCGTGTCTGTAGGCCAGATTAACCACTTTTTCCAATCAGGATGTGTTCTGTTTTCATTTAAAATTTGGGATACGTCTACTTCAATATCTGTGGTTGCATTATCAGGTATTGGCTTTGGAATAGACGGTTTGTTAAGGTCTTTTATCTTGGCTAGACCAAGACATGTTGTTTGTTGAATTGTGTCATTCAAGAACATTATTTGTTCTGGGATCATGCAGGCTCGAAATAATGCTTCTAGGCCTTGTACCTGCCAATCTTTTGTACCCCAGATGGTTTTTGTTTCAATGTTATTTTTCCAGAAATCATAACCAAATGTAATCATTTTTTCATAAAATGCTTCTGAATATATCAGTTTAGTAATTGTCAGCATGGTTTTTGTCCCTGTTTTATGCAACCGTTTATAATAAAATGTTTCTGCATTACTTGTGTTGAACCCTGAGAAGTATTGGAATTCCTCATAGAATGTTTTTGAACTGCTTTTAGGTGGAGTAGCACAATGTTCCCATTGGTTATATTTAAAAACATTTCTAGGTTGAGCAGATTTATGTAAATAGTGGTCAGCGTAATGTGTAAAACAGTACATCTGTTCATAATTTGATGAACCTTGCAAATAATCATGTTCTGTAAATTTTGCTGACAACACTAAGTCCGACATCATATTGTTTATACTTTCAAAATCCCAATCATCAGAGAATGTACTTGGTTTTACAAAGTCACTTAATGAAACCTTAAATTGGTGAGGATATTTCAAGAGCTCGACCGGGCCATATATTTCATAGTCTGTCTTGTCCCAAACTACCCCGCCGGGTATTGGAATGGCTGTGACATTCACTGATGATAGTTCTCTTTTCTCGATGTGAGATGATTTGTGAGGCTTCAGAACTAATTTGATGTTCTTACTTGCTGTGTCCATTGAACTGTTATAAATTTTCCTAAAATTAAAACTAAAATTAGGCATAGTAGGAGTATAATTACCCCTGATACAATCCAATGCTCAATCAATGGTGCATTTAGATATGCTTCTGTGAGTTGATGAAAGAGTTCTGTTGCTTTTTCTTTAAAAGTCTTTGTTTCTGGCGTCACTTCAGGGTCGCTTTGATCTTCAGAAAAGTTGTCGAAATTGATGAAGTAGCCAGATGCAGTTCTGTCGATGGTTGGAATTGTTTTCCCCATTTGGCTTTCATTAGCACATTCTGATGCCACATCATTGTAGACTGGTGTTGACGAACTGTTTCAATTTGTGTTTCAAGAGGCACAAGTTCCATGGCATTTCTGCATAGTCCTTTTTTTATTCACTGCAGGTTTATCAAATGTGATTAGTCTTTCAGTTTGAACCTCTTGGATACTAGCAAATTTGGGTATTCTGTTACTTCTTGGGAGTCCACTGGGCCTACTATTTATTATAGGCCACACAATTGTGGTTTCACCAGGTCGATGGATACAACTCGGTTCTCCTTTTTACCAGCAAGGGGCGGTAGTACTACTGATCTTGTTCCGTTGATTGCTAAGACAGGTACTGCTTTTCTGTAAGAAGGCCCAAATTCCTTCTTCACCGCTATTTTTTCTCTGACCAGATCCCCGATCTTTGGAATCCAGACAGGTCTTGCTGGGACAGGTGGTGTGTCTTCAGTGGTGGTTTGCTGTTGCTTTAACTTTATGTTGCTCAGGGCTTTTCTTGTTTCATTTAAGTCCTGTAAAACAGCCAAACGATCTTTGATGTCAAAGTCTTTATTCTTATCTTCTACCACTGAAGCAAGACTAACTAAGTCCTGAACATACATTCTAGTTCCGAACAATAGTTCGTACGGGCTGACACCTTTTAGAGAATTTCTTGGCAAATTGTTAAGACTACGTTGGACACTTGTTAAATGCTTGACCCACCCATCACCCGAACCTAATACCTTTGCCGTTATAGATTGCTTTATGTCTCGTTTTTTTCTTTCCACTATCCCGTTTCCCTCAGGATGGAAGGGACAAGAGAATCGCAATCCAATGCCCATGCTGGTCATGGCCTCCTTATAAGCTCGAGAGCTAAAAGCAGGACCCTGGTCAGAATGAAGCATGGCAATTGCGTATGTGCCGATAAAGACTCGCAAATCTTTTATAACCGTTCTGTCGTCAGCCGAGCGCTGGAGCCACATTTTTTAAGTGAATGTAGTCTTAAATAATTAATAGGACGCTGGATTTCATGTGTAGATAACCCTTATGATACCGACAGAAATGACCATGGCATTACTCCGGTTGGCTCGTTACTGCGATCTCTGTCGCAATCTGGACAGCTCTTTACAAATTTATAATGGTGCAGGCTCATCCCCGGCCACCAGTATTCTGATTGTAATTCAGTCAGAGATTCCTTCATCTGTTTGTGCCTTGGACCTTCACCCATGTGTGCGTCTGCTATTAATAACTTTCTCTGATTCATGTTTGGAATTACCCTATCCCCCACTCCAGGGATTCGAGCAGAAGGAACGGAGTTTGCATCAATTACGTATGTATAATTGAGTGGATAGTTCACAGGTAGTGCTGCACAGTTGACTTTTGAAGACATTTTTACCGCCAGCATGGTTTCCCCGTCTTTGTATTTTTCTGAACGCTTTTTTGTGGCTACGGAAGCCGGTTTAGTTGTTTCCGCTGTGGCTGTATTAGCCAATGAATTCCCTGCAACGTGAACGCCATTACGTTGATGACTCAGAGTGTGTATCACGTGAGTCTTTTGTAGTTCTTTCTGAAAAAGAACTACTTGTTTCCAAAGCATTTTATGCTTGATTGTGGCACCTGTGTCGTCTTTGTAATCCTTTTGAACCCAGTTCTGCAAATCATTATTGTAAGAATTGACGCAAAAATGCGAATCGCACACGATTAGTGTCGGGAATTCACGTTCGGCATTTTTAAGCGCCATCTTTAAAGATCTGATTTCAGCTCGCTGAGCCGAACATTTTCTCAGTGATTCAGTTTTTGTTATTTTCGGTCTGAATTTTCCGCAAAGCCAGCAACCTTTAACAATCGCGCAGGCTGCATCGTAGGATTTATCTTCTACATTGTAATGCTGTACAAATCTGTCTGTATAGATTATACAGGAGTACTGTTCAAGGGGCAGAATTTCGATTGGCAGAGGATATTCTTTTTCATATTTTAAGTCATTCAGTTTTTTCGGGACAAAATAGTATTTCACGTCCTCTGCAGCAAGAGAATTTTTCCACTGTATCCATTTCGGATCTAGTGACACTGTAGGCAGGTTTACTGGGCTGAATAGTGCCTCGAAGGCTGATTCTGCTGTGAAGACAGTGATTCTTTTGCCTTGCGCTAGTGCTCGTTCTCTCGCTATAACAGTTTGCACTGCCTTTACAGTATTTTCTGTGAGACTGAATGTTTTTTCTGCTTGTGTGTACAAATGTGATTTGTAAGCTATTGGTACCGTTTCTCCCTCATTAGAGGTCAGGTACGTGAATCCGTGTCTTCCTGGGATGATCCGGATTACAAGGTTGCGTGTATTGTCACGTGTTTCTAATTTAGTTTTAGCTAACATGTCTGTTTGCAGTGATCTCAAAATTTCTGTGTGTTTTTGAGTCCAGTTGATTGGTTTAAAATCAGATTTTATTAATTCGTAGAGAGGTTTAATCCTCTCTGCGTAGTTTAGAATGTAAGTTCTTCCGAAATTCAGGAAGCCTAGAATCGACTGTAAGTTCTTCAGTGTTTTCGGTGCTTGGAGTACAGTGCACTTCTCTAAGAAGTTGTCCGCTAGGCATTTTCCTTCACTTGATAATTCGTAACCTAAAAATAAGACTGTTAGATGGGCAATTCTTGACTTTTTAAAGTTGAATTTGTAACCCTCTGCTGCGAACCCAAGAATTATGGTGTTCACTCTTTTCAAGTGAGTATCCAAGTCATCGTCTGTGAGATAGATGTCATCGACATAAGATAATGCCTCATCATCATATATTTGTAGTAGCTCTGTTACTCTGGCTGAGAATAGTCCTGGGCTGTTCTTGAATCCCTGTGGGAGCCTACAGAAATTTTTCTGTGACCCCATTATTGAGAAAGCGGTCAAGTATCTGCTTTCTGGTGCAATATTTTGGCAAAAGAACCCATTAGATATGTCTAATGTCGTTTTGTATTTTTTGCGAACTATGTTATTCATTAGTGCAGCACTGTGCGAATTTTGTACTGCAAATGTTTTGCAACATGAGTTAAGGTGTCTGTAGTCCAAGACTAGACGATACGATTCGTCCGGTTTGGAGACAGGAAACAAAGGATTGTTCATTTGAGAGATGCATGTTCCAATTACCCCTTGGTATTCAAGTTGAACTAAGATCTCCCTGACTTGTTTTTTCGCTTCTTGCTTAATTGGGTACTGTCTTTGTGCAGTTGGTTGACATTTTAACTGGATTTTGTGAGGAGGAGAGTCCTCATCCCATCCTACATGATTTTTATATAATGCTGGTGCCTGGGCTACTGCCCATTTCCTTGCATATATATATTTAGTGTGAATTGGAATGTGATTTGAGAAGGCAGGCATAATCATTTCTTCGCCATGAGGGCACTCCCTGACAAACTTTGGGGGCCAATCTTTCTCGGCTAACAAGATGTCATAGCCTTTTGAGAGGTTATCCCCAAATAGACCCCTTATTTTCCTAGTCTTATCTCCCTCTATACGCAGTGTTATTTCGCATATCTTATGAGGTTCGCTAACTCTGGTGTCTGCAGTTTCTACTTGAGTGTATTCATTTGTGTCCACTGTCTCCAGATGACTCATCAGAATCTTGCGAGCTATGCTGATTTCTGCTGCACTGTCTAGCATTGTCTGTGCCCACTCTCTGTTTTTCAGCTGTGTCCTCCGTATTCTCAGCATGTTCGATTACTCTAATACTGGCTACCTTCTTCCTTGGAAATTGTGATTTTTTACTTTGAGCAGGTTCCTTGTCTTTGGACTTGGTGTGCTCTTCCCTTGGGTCTGACCGTCCTCTTCTTTTCGATTTCTGCGAATAATATCGAGAGGGACGTGTATCAATACTTTGATATCTATCAGGCTTTTTCAAGTTATCCCTATTTCTAAGGTTATATCTTTTCTCAGAGTTCTCCCTCTGGGGAAACTGGTGTTCTCGAGTCGGAGTTCCTTCCCTCCGCCGAGGAGACCTTCCTCTGGACTGGAAAACTTTTTCTTTGGGAGTGGATTGTTTATTTCCATCCCAGCTCTTTTTAGGAGTGTTTAGATTATTTTTAATAAATAATTTTTCAGGATTTTCAAGTAGTTGGGGTTTTACTAGTTTCCCACCCAAACTATCTCTACCTAATTCTTCATAGCATTTTTCTATGATTCTGGCAAGCTCAATTGGTTGATCTGTTATATCTGTTTCTTTCAATTTCTGGCGGATCGCCACAGATGCTGCTTCTCCTTTTATGTTGTCTAGTAGCCGAGACCTGCTTGAAGTCTTTCAGTAATTTCATACCAAGAGTTACAGCAGGTTCTGGACCGTATTCATTCTGAATTTGTTTCAGCACATCCGGTATTACCGCCATGGACGGAACACCATGTGTTTTTGTGTAAATGGAAGCAAAGACTGTACCCCAAGTGTCACAGTCCTCCACGTGTGGTGCGACCCCCATTGGAAGGCAGATAGTCAGAATTCTGTGTTTCTCAATAGGGGTAGTATTCGGAAATACTGCCTCTATTTGAGTTATTTTCTGTGCTAGCCAGAATGGAATTTGTTCCCGTTTTGCGGGAGTTTTTCCAAGACATGATTGTATGTTCTGTGGTGTAATTTTATTTGTGTTCCCCTGATGAGGGGTTAGCTGTGGAATATTAACAGCTGTTTGGACTGTTGCAGTCCGCATTACATATTGGAATAACTGTCTGTGTATTTTAATTAATAATTTTAGCTGTGCTAAAAGTTCTTCTCTTGACATTTTTTCAATGTCTGGATGTGTTGTGTAGCTGGCTAGAACCGGCCACGTTGCTCCTGGTCTACCTAGTGGACCGAGCCTGGTAATGTGATCATTATGTTTTAGGGCGCCTTTAAACCAGAGCAGGTGCTCTTGGTATTTTAATGGGATTTCAATCTCCTCGAAAGGAGTGTACTCTTCCGGTGGTTCCTCTATTTTATAATAGTGGAACTCGTGTGTTGTAGCGTTTGCCGCTGGAAAGTTTATCCAAGAATAGAATACCTCTGTCTGCCGATATTCGTGTGCCTCTTTCACGAAAATGACTGTACCACCTCGCGATGTCAGTCCGTTTTCTATAAGTTTTGAAGTTATAGATTTTCTTATGTTTGCTGGGATGATAATTGCATCCGGTTCATTACTCCCTGTAACATCGGGACCCTGTTGATTCGCATCTACTGCGACTTCATTGGTTCCGTTGTTATTGCCATTTACTGACATTGTATTAATGAAGGTTTGCAGAACAGGTTTCCAAGGAAACAAAGATTAGGTGCACAATATTTTGGAACACTGTATCCTTCAACGTTGACTAAACCAGAAACTCTACATAGGAATTTTCTCCTACTAAGTTCCGGCGTATTTTAACCTTTCACCCACTCCAGACGTCTATTGGAGTATTTACAGGAGAAAGGGTCTGTGTGAAAAAGCACGACTGAGTTACTCTAACGTCTTGCGTTAGTTTTATCGCCTTACCAAACGTTGGGCGCCATGTAGTGTAGTTCCTATTTTCCCTATAGGCCCTGCGCATTGGAATAACATAAACCGCAGTGTAGACGTTGGACTGCGGTCTTCTAGGTCTCTACTGACTATGTTAGACTTAATTTAGGTTTGCGCCAGCTAGCTCAGAGGTCACTGGAAACTTTCTTGACTGAATAGGAAGTGATCAGCTTCCCTGGCTCAGACAAGAAGGGATTCAGCTTCCGACAACTGCATAAACATGACAACTTTGCTCCTCAGAATAAGAGTCAATCTCTAGAGTTGTGTGAAACAATAGACAGCTATTTCACTCAGTCAGTTGTGCAGATTTACTTTCACCAGAGTGCAGAGAATGGAGAGACGGGCGTTTTCAATAAAGATATTATTTATTGAGCAGTCTTCCTTCTCATGCAAGAGAAATGAATTGCCACAATTGCAAGACTTGTTATTATAAAAAGTGCGTACAGTAAAAGGAGTATTACGAAATAATACTGTAAAAGCATTGAGATGGTTTCTTAGCCATAAGATGGTTAAAATGAATAAAATATATAAATTCATATATACATTGGCTAACGACCTCAACTGGTGCTTCTAACTACGCCTACCCTGGTGTACCTGACCTAAGCCTAATACATGGGAGGGAGTAAGTAGGTAGCAATTTAAGTTAAGTTGGTTTTGCCAAGAGTTTGTTTCAAGAATTCTCTCTAAGGGTTTAGTCAGCACCGTACCTCTGGAATAGAATGCAGGAGGTCTGGTATCTCCTCTCAGGACCCGATATCCCAGTCACCCGCAAGGGTAGGCTGGAAACGCCGGAGCTGGATTTTCTCGGCAGGAGAAAAGACAGCGTCTTTCTCAGCGCGTAAAGGAGGAGGGGCAGCGTCCATGGGCTTCTCGTATCTGCTGGGCTCTGCAAGGGGACAGCTGTTCTGCTCCAGTATTCACCACCACCGTGTGCTTGCTTAAGGCAACGTTGGTATATTTATACCTGAAAGGTGCCGAGTTTGACGTACGTTTTTGGACATAAGACGTCAATAAAGATGTAACTAAGAACTGGTCGTTCTTACAGTGCTCGCAGGAGTTCTATTACTAATCAAAACAAAGCAAGCGGGCTTTCCCAGGTTGCTGGGGGTTTGGTATATCGAAAGAACTCGGTGTGCTATCTAGGAATCTAAGGAAGTGGCTTCTGCTGTGTCATGGACTGTCATGGACTGCAGAGACGAGTTACTGAAATATGGCTCTGATTGTTATGCCATTATAGGGATATGTATTGATTATAGCCGAATAGGGGCATAAGGTCACAATATTGATCGGGGTCCTAGATAAAACACATAAAACTCCCATTGTTTCTGGGCAGTAGCATGACAGACATCTGATCTTATAGAGAAAGAGTAGGCCCCTGCAGAATTCAAGCCTTCCTTTAATGCTGAGGACAAGATCGCCTCCTTAGATGTATATGTGAGAAAGTTAATTACAATTTTCCAGTCTTTCAAGATCCTCTTTCAACTCCTTATTTTGTCTGATTAGAGAGCTTACACCAGCAGCGTTCTTATCAATAGCCTGCTTCATTTTAGGGATCTCCTGCTCCAAAATTTCAGTTCGGGCAGAGACTTCTTCAAGCTTCTGAGCAAGGGCTATGCAGAAAGCCTGTATTTCATCTTGATTCTTCTCTGATATCTTAAATCCACTTTTCATTTTCTCTTTAAGGTCCAAGAAAATTGAGGCCAAAGATTCCTCTAAATCCACCTGGGGGGTTTTCTCCTTATTCGGCCCCTGCTGAGGGAGCTTCTCCTGTGTATTGTTCTCCTGGATTGCCAAGACCTCAAACCTATTAAAAGTTGGGATTGTCGCCCGGGAACCTGCTGCGCCATCAACTGGGCAATTTTGGACTCCGAGGGGCGAGAAGGGTCCACGATATTAGCTTCTAAGTCTGTACTGGCATTCAACTCCATATCAATAAGGTTAGCAGCCCCCCTTCATGTAACGGACAACTCTGTGTCCCTCAAGTGGGTGGCGGGGGGGATCATCTTATTGACCTCTGAGTCTGTACTTACATTATGCTCCATGCTGATAGAGCTAGTAACTCCCCTGAATGGATGCTAGAACTTTGTAGAATGACTTTAGAGATGGGGTGATTTTGCTTTAGATTGAGACGCTCTCCTTCCCTTACCCCTCGCCCGGGGGCTCTTCTTCCTCACAGCTTGCCCAGCTCTCTCCTATTTACCTTCAGAGCCCCTCTCACTCCTCACTCGCCCTAGCTACGTACCTTGATTGCTAGAGGCGACAGCAGGCTCTACAGCGGGTACTCCAGTGAGGAAGCCAGTATTGACCCTAATTCAGGTGAGGTTAGGAATCCTCTAGTACGCAGGGTATATCTGCAAAATTTCCACCAGGGGTTTGCGCTCCTGTTCTGCAGCCCTTAACTGCTCTCCATACACAGAGGAGCCTGCCACCCCCTACTGCTCAGGAGGAGTCCTCAAATCCGTAGCAGTCCTTTATTATTATATATAGCTCCCCCCGCCTACCTCCTGGGGGAGTGCTTACTCTTGCCTGTCCCCCACCGTAGCTCTTTGCACTGGAAATCGCTGTCCACTCAAAACTGCTTGTCTCCGTGGCTCCTTTGCATGTGCTGACTCTGCCCCCTCTACTCCTGAGCAATGCGGCGGCCCCACGGCAGAGGTGCATCTCCCTTGCCGTGACCTCGCAGCGTGGAGCCCGAGTGGGGGAGAAGACCCCAACCGCCGTCAACACCATCCGTGGTGGGAATGCAGACTAGCAACGCGAACCGTGGCGAAAGCACAGTCGCCATGGTCACGTACCTTTAACGGGGGGGATTTGCCAGGGGTGTGAGGAGGCGGTAGGGGGGTAGAGAAGTCCCGTTCAAACTTAATTCAACATCTCCCGATGAGGTGGACCGCAGCCGTTTAGCTGACTGCCGCCATGTTCCCCCTCAAAAAATCTACTTTGTTGCAGACTGGATCGATCTATTTATTAGATTAAGCTCTATTTTGCTTACCTGGTGTGGGATCTTTTTGTGTGGTGTTTTCACTGTTTACTGTATGAAGTGTTGCAAGAATACTTTACACATCCCCTCTAAGCTAAGCATGACTGCTCTGTGCCAAGCTACCAGGGGATTATAATAATTATTGCACTTCTCTGTGCCAAGCTAACAGGGGTTTATAATAATTATTGCACTTTATGGCCACACCTCTGGCACTTCACTTGGCAACAGGTGGGTGGTAATGAATTACCATTTCATTGATTCGTGAAAATAATGGAGGAATTATTTTGTCTTGAATTAATTGTCTCTATTGCAATTATAATGGCTATGGTTCTATGGTGATATTTTATGCTGCTTGTATGTTTCACAAATTGTTATTGTTTTAAATAATTGAAAACTATAAAAACCTAGTCACTTGCTTATCAGGTGGTTGAGCATAGGTTAATTTGAAGTTTGGTTATGGCTTACCCTGAATAGGTTTTTGGTTTCTGCCTGACCATGGCCCACCCTCAGTCAGCCAGAAACCCAATTTCTAGCACACAATTTAAAAAATATAATGTTTCAGTATCTTTTATTGACATGCAATTCACCTTCCTACTTTCAACACGGGCATACAGCTCCCTGTTTATACTGTTTACGCATTATCTGCCCTATCTATTGGTTCTTTAGTTACTTACACCGGCAACTGTGCGTGACTCTACTCTATGCTACTCCACTCTCGCGCACTTCAGTCTACGCCACTCCAGTCTATTCTACGCCACTCCACGCACTTTACTCTACACCACTCCATTCTACTCTTCGCCACTCCACTCTACTACTCTACTCTCCGCCATTCGCCTTTGTCACTCCAGTCTGTGCCACTCCACTTTATGCCACTCTACTCTGTGCCTCTCCACACAATGGCATGCTACACACTACGTAACTCTACTCCTCTCCACACAGTGCAGTTTTACAGCACTCTATGCCGCTCCACTCTATGCTACTTTCTTCCATGTTATGCTTCTCCACCCCACTCTGTCACTCCACAGTATGCTTCTCTACTCCACGCCACTCTACTTAGCGCCACTTCAAGTCACTTTATGCCACTCTATCGATGCCACTCTGCTCCTCTCCACTCTACGGCCCTTCACTCTCCTCCACGCCACGCCACTCCACTTTATGACACTCCACTCTATGCGACTACTTCACTCTGTGCCACTCCACTCCTCTATATGCCACTCTATACACAGTGCTGTACTATGCCACACTAGGGCACTCAAATCTGCTCTACACTACACCACTCTACTCTCCTCTACACCAATCTATGTCATGCCACTAACTTTTAACCATGTTGAACAGCACCCACGCTGGTTTTGCCAATCTGAAGCTGGGTCATTACCACCAGTTACAAACTGATTGCTAGTGCAAAAACTGAAACAAGCAAAGATCCTTATGCAAGCAAAGACTAAAACTGACACACAGGCCTCCTGAATCAGTTTTAGCTCTTACTCACGGAGGTCTAGCTGACCCCTTGGTCATGAATTAGTGCTAGGTAAGTCTTTGACAAGAGAACTGTAATGCGTGCACGTGTTCTGCATATTTATTTGTAGTAACCACATTTATAATGCTACATTTCAGAATTCTTTTTCTCATATAATTATGGTAATGAAACTTAAAATCCAGAGTGAGTTTCCAAGAAAAACAAAACTACGAAGTGCTTCAAAACCTAATTGCAAGCGTCTACCGTATCTTTGTGGGCCATGGTCTGTGCCGGTATCTTTTCTGTCCTATTTACCTGTTAATCTAATTAACGTCACGACTACATTTTGAAACCATTTTTTACGGCAATCAACATTCTGTGTATTTTCTCTGCACCAATTTTCAGCTCTCGACAGTAAAACTCTTGTGCTGAGTTTTATCCGTTAAGTTGGGTGTACATTTCTCCAGTGAGTGTGATAAAAGTAGCTTTCGTGTATCTTAAATGGGACAGTCTGTATTGATAATCGAAGTGTCCGAATCTGTACACTGGATGAACTTGAGGGTAGCAAGTGTCACTCGTGTCTTGGTATTCGTAAAGCGTTCGAACTCCTTGCCTGTACACAACCTGTAATTCTGTTTAGCCGGAGCATTCAGAATACAAATGAAGAGCTCTGACGAACTTTACGACCTCGCACAAAACATCGGACCCAGAAGTCGTGCTCAACAAAGAATAATATGATGTTGATTCACGTTCTCCACCTGCTTGAAATTCAATCAAGAACTGACGAAACGTGTTTAACAAACGCAACCGTGAAACAGTCCTGAAAATACCAAACGCCTATGTATTTAATGTGGATTATACTGTTTTCTAACGAGAGCCAAAACACGTTTAAGGATTGCTGAATGCTGCAGCGTGGCTATCGGAGGGAGCTAGAAAATGTAGCTCCTCGCCCTTGCGCCAATTGTGGGGTACAAGCCCTTTGTTAATCGCCTATAACAAATATTCATACCAAAGGTGAAATATGTTAAAAACAATGACACAATGTCAGTGTCGTAAAATTACATCGTTTATTAATATTGATGAGATGGAGGAAATGTCAATAAAAGTATGGAATAAAATGCCACGGATTGCTTTCTCCGTGTAACAGAGGCCTCTGTTCCCGTGCCAGTAAAATGATCGAATTATTAGAAAAGCCCCTATTGTGTCTTAAAGTCTGCAGAATTATTTGCTAACTTCGCTGAGAATTATTTTACGGCGGTGCCAGGAAGCAAAGCCCTTTTTTAGGACACACATTGAAAGCCGTTTGTTGAAACTTGAGTGTGAGAATGATGTGTTCCACATTCCACTGCCCTTCCCTGCATGGTGCCCTTTCTCTATCCTTAGCCCACGGGGTTACCTTTTCACTGGATCTTTGGAAAATCAATGAATGATTTTTGACTGAAAACACTCGGCTTTTCTAAGCACCGACTCTCCTTTCCCTATTCAGTTATTGTCTGTCCTGGTTTCCTGCCGCCTTGCTCTGTCGCATCCTGCTGATTAATGTCGAGATATGATTTAAAATTTCGTGTTCTGCACATTATCTTGCAACTTTATTTTTGAGATTAGATCCTCTAAACTAGCCGCCAGATCTAGAAATAGTGTTGTCTGTTTTATTATTATGCCCAGAGAAATTAAGGGAAAGAATAACGTTTTTCAAAAAATGAAAAGCGACCTCATTCTTAAACAAGCATTTACAATGCAATAGGTTTCGCAGCATTAAAGTTTGAGTTATTGGCATTGTGTATGACAATGCGTTGCATACATTTTTTAGCAAATTTTGAATTGGTGAGCAGTGAGAGTGTGTGCAAGAGTATGCTGTTGCTCACAGCTGTTATTATTCACACAGCTCTGATGATGCAACTCACGCACGGGGCTGATGCAGTTATTATTCACACAGCTCTGATGATGCACCTCAGACACGGGCTCACAGCTGTTATTATTCACGCAGCTCTGATGATGCACCTGAGCACGGGGCTGACGCAGTTATTATTCACACAGCTCTGATTATGCACCTCAGGCACGGGCTCACAGCTGTTTTTATTCACACAGCTCTGATGATGCACCTCAGGCACGGGCTAACAGCTGTTATTATTCACACAGCTCTGATGATGCACCTCACGCACGGGGCTGACACAGTTATTCACACAGCTCTGATTATGCACCTCAGGCACAGGGCTGACGCAGTTATTATTCACACAGCTCTGATGATGCACCTAAGGCACGGGGCTGACGCAGTTATTATTCACACAGCTCTGATGATGCACCTCAGGCACGGGCTGAGAGCTATTATTCACACAGCTCTGATGATGCACCTCAGGCACGGGCTCACAGCTGTTATTATTCACACAGCTCTGATGATGCACCTCAGGCACGGGGCTGACGCAGTTATTATTCACACAGCTCTGATTATGCACCTCACGCACGGGGCTGACGCAGTTATTATTCACACAGCTCTGATGATGCACCTCACGCACAGGGCTCACAGCTGTTATTATTCACACAGCTCTGATGATGCACCTCACGCACGGGGCTCACAGCTGTTATTATTCACACAGCTCTGATGATGCACCTCAGGCATGGGGCTGACGCAGTTATTATTCACACAGCTCTGATGATGCACCTCAGGCACGGGCTAACAGCTGTTAGGCCGACGAGTGCATGCGAGGTGGGCGAGTAGTATCGCCGGTCTCGCACTATAGGAGGCATGGTTAGAGGGTAAAGAGGCTGGAAAAGACAGTGGCGTGGAATGAAAGTGGGAGGGCTCGGTGGGTGCGAAGAGAGGCTGTGGCTTGAGGGAGGTGCGTCGTTGAAGTATGCGCACTGTGCAGAAGGAGGCTGGCATAATGTGTGAGAGATGGCCTGCCAGTGCCAGTTATATTCGTGGGGGGTGGTGAATGGCTTGCGATGCATTTGCGGAGGGTGGAGCTCGTAGTGTGGGTGGAATAGCAGAGGAGGCGGGCTATGCTGTGGCTTGGGGGCAGGCATTTTTTGGAATATGTGAAGCGCTGTGGTTAGAGGAGGGGCGGTTTGGTTTGTTGATGTGTGAGCGCTAAGGAGATGGGTGACTCGGTGTAGTGCTTTACTTTAACAAAAGTAACGTTTGGGGCGAGATGCGGAGGTATACCGGCATTAACCCCTCAGCAACACTTGCTAAAAAGTCCACTTTTAAGACCCAAGCATGGCGCATGCAGGCAGGAATGCTATTTTTTACGGGAAGGAGGAAACAAGGTGGCGACTATTATATAATACGTCATTACTTTTTCAATAGCGCCGCAAATTCTTCATCCACTACCTTTCCGACCGCAGTCATTAATGACGTACCCCCAGCAAACCTTGAAAAAGTTGTTTACCTCCCCTGTCCCACCCCGCTGCAGCGGCCCCGGCCAACATACGCGATCTCTCTGCCTGCATGCCGCACGCTCCCCATTCACCAACACCCTGTGCGAACAATCCAAAGAGACAGAGACCCCAGACCCCCCACCCCCCACGGCGGGGTTATTTGTGCCTTACCGTGCTGCCCTTACTAAAGGCTCGAGGAGCGACGATGTCCCAGAGTTCTATTAAAATGCCAGGGAGATGATGCAACGGAAATGCAAAAAGGCCGCGAAACCGAAACCACGTTTGTAGCGCAGGAGACGCCGTCGCCGTGCGCCTGCACGTTTGCTGTCCCTGCGCAAGCTGCGATGAGAAGACACGCCGAGCCGAGGTGGGGGATGTGTGTGTGTAAGCGGGGGGGGATCTGCATGTATGTATGTGTGTGTGTGTGTGTGTGTGCGCATGTGTGTGCGCATGTGTGTGCGTGTGTGTATGCGAGGGGGTGAGTTCTCTGTGTGCCTGTGTATGCACAGCGGCGGCGGCAGGGGGAGGGGGGTTCTCTATGTGAGTGTGTGTGTGTGCATGCATGTGTGTATGCGCGGGGGGGTTCTCTTATTTGTATTTAAAGGCTGTCTGGAGTAAAGGGATTGTGGGGGCCTCGTTATGTCTGTTTTCAGTCGAAGCAAGCCACCCGCACTCCTGGGCTCAGGCCTAAAATTAAGTAGGTCCCTACTGGTCTAAAAAACACGCTCGACCAATGTTCCTTGATGTAAAATAAAAAAATAAAAGAAAGGAGAAATATCACCCGGTCTCTACATCACGCAGTTCCATCCTCTCGGTGTCCGACCCAGCGTTACAGGTGTCTGGGGCATGTTATGCGGCCGGGGGCGGAGTGCAGTTTGAGAATGGTCCAAGGTGCTCCCAGGTGGTTCTGCAAACTACGCAGACACCACAACGGCGACGACGGGGGTCTTAGTAGAGAAACGTTTTATTTTGGGTGCTGCTGCGTAGCCCCGTGGCCCCCCGAGGCCTCTTCCTTCCCAATCCTCGTGCTCTGCGCACGCATCGTCTCGAGTGAGTGGACCGCGTGCACCCCCTACGGACTCCAGAAAATAAAAATAAGAAACCGCGCACCCCTCCTTATAGAATGGATTGTCCTACTGCCAGAAGGCCCGACCAGCAGCGCTTCAGCAGGGGCAGTTTACCCCCATGCAGCAGCCAGGCTTCTCCAGATGTCAGCCTGCATCCCTTGGGTCACCACCTCTTATAGCCACCTCTTGCAGATGTCAGCCTCCTCCAGCTGATAACGCCCCCAGCTGTCCGACTCCCAAAGCTTTAAGCGCCCACGACTTGTCAGCCCCCCTCCACCTGCCAGCCACCCCCCTAAAAAATAACAATACTCGAGCTGTCACCCCCTGCAGCAGCAGCCTCCTCCAGCAGTCAGCCACCTTTAGCTGCTAGTGTCTCCCTCTAAGCAGCCTCTCTTCCAGATGTCAGCCTCTTCCAGCATCCGCAGCCTGTCAGCCTCCCCCGACGGACAATTTGCTGTCAGCCTCCACCAGCCTACGGTCCAGCAGTCGTCAGAGCATCCCTGCTTCGATTTGTTATCTTTCCACCTAGTAAACAAAGACCGAAACACTCACAGTTCCTCCACGGGGGGAAACTGCAGGTTCTCTCTGGACTCCAGGTCGCATATATCCCCCCGGTGCATGAGCAGTGCGCGGGACCTCCCTGCGAGCCCCCGCTATGGCTCGGCGCGGCCCTCCCCGTCCATCAGGCTGCTGCTAAGACTGCGCGCCTGGGGGGTTCTCTATGTGTGTGTATGCGCGGCGGCGGGGGGGGGTTGTCTATGTGTGTGTATGCGCGGCGGCGGGGGGGTTCCCCATGTGTGTGTATGCGCGGCAGGTGGGGTTTGGGGGGTTCTCTATGTGTGTGTATGCGCGGCGGCGGGGCGGGGGTCTGTATGTGTGTGTGTGTTTCTGCTTCCAAGGAGCCATGGGAGACAGGAAGCGGGTGTGACCTGATCCTGATCCGTTTACGCGCTCGTGCACATCGCTTGTCCCCTGTTTCCCTTGACTCCTTGAAAGCAGAAACAATTGCAATAGTGTTTTGCAGCGACGATCGCTTCGCGATTGGTTCACAGTGCGAAACCTAAAAAGAACAAAGCAAATCAATAGTGCAAGTAGAAACATAAAATGACTGCATAAATAAGGAGTAAACTCAAACAAAACTAGGTACCTGGGGAAAGTGTATCAGTGGAGCTTTCAAGTACACCCTACAGGGAGAGAAACCAGGAGTCTGCTTGTTAAGGAACACCCAGCTACAGGCTTCCAAATAGATCTTGCAGCTTTGTGGGTTCCATCCATGGCACAGCAGTTCCATAACGGCAGGATTCTACACTATGCTTAGCCACTTGCCTTAACACAATGTTGGTACTGACGTTCGTATATGCCTTGTGTCAGAAGAGTCATATTTGTCTTTTTAATGAGTCAGCCGCTCGAGTAAAGTGAATGGGTTTGGTGTACACCATATGTGCTTGCGGCGGCCAGTGCATTAAGAGTAGGGCTGAAGGGCCCATCTGTGTGCCTCCTGGCAATATGACTTTGCCTGGGATATAAATAAATTGACCTGTGATGTTTTATGATTTGTTTTAAAAGAACGAAATGTATTCATAACATTGGAATGTTGAAAGCTCCCTTGAAGACAATAGAGTAGCTCTGGGCTTATAATGGCTGGTATAAACCCGGAGCTCCAACATTTGAATGTTTTGTCTTTATGTTTTTCCATTTCAATTTAGAACATTCTAATCTTAGTGGGGGAAAGTTCTTATAGTCATCTGCCCCTGGCTATACCAGTTATTAGAGGTCCTCTCCCTTGTTATAGGCCTTCGTCCACAGCTTGGGGTTTTACCTTGGTTTTAGGGCCTTTAACAACTGGTATAGCCATGTAATGGGGTTGAATATTGCCATTAAAGATTCTGGTGACAATCCATAACACAACAACTGTGCAAACCATAATTTGCTTGCCAAATACAATGCTTATGATGTCACAATATTTATACCACTAAAATTAAACCTCAAAGAGAAATGTAATAAAACACCACACAATTACACCCATCAATGATTCTGCATTCATAGTCATCTCTGTCAATGTGGTAAGAGTAATTTGATATGTCATCTTATCTGTTGGATGATTTAGAACATTTGTAATTGCATCTTTTTTATTAAAGTTGAGGTAATTTGGTATATGAGTTATGGTTTGCACCGCTGTTGTGTGAGCTATGAATTGTGCATCTAACCTCAACTTGGGAATTATAGTGATTTTGCAGTTTGTGACAATACCTGCTGTGGATTTTAGTTAAATATTATTGCTTTTTTTAGCACATTGAGCAGTTATAACTAGAAGTAACCATGACTTCACTGTAACATTTGGTGTTCATGAACCCTATAAGTCTGTCTCATTTCCAAAATGTCACCTTGGATCGACTAGTGAAGCTTAGAAACAAGATTCAATCTGGTTCCCCCAATGACCCATGCCCTGCCAGGATACATAAAGACCTTTACACACAATTTTCAGATACCTATTTTACTCTCCTCAACACCTCTCGAGCAAGGTGTGGTCCCTCGCGCCTTTAAAGAGGCAGTACTTGTCCAATGCAAAAGAAAGCAGGAGTAGATCCCAGTGAATTGAGCAATTATAGACCAATATCGCTCCTTCCTTACCCGGCAAAGCTACTGGAGGCACATGTCGCAAAACTTCTTTGTGCCTTCATTGAAGAAACTAAATTCTTTGACCCCCATCAAGCAGGCTTCAGACCATCACTCTCAGTTGACTGGGGTAAGTGCTTGCAATGTTCAACACTCCGTCCATCATCTCCTTTGGTTTTGCTTTGTTCGCAGGGTATGCCCAGACGTGGGTCCCGTGCTCACTTTGCCACTGGATTAAAGCTAGCCTGGCTGATGGCTGATTAGCCAGAAACCGGTCCCAGGATGCTTGTTTCCGGTCCAGAGAAGACATGGCTTGGCTGTTCGGGCTGGACTGTCCCCATGAGGCACAGGGACAGACTGATTTGCATATGGCCATGTCTGAACTGGGGTGGCAGAGTGAGCTAAAGAATTATGATGGACTAAACCCAGATCAGTTGACTGGGGGTTAGTGCTTGCAATGTTCAACGCTCCGCCCATCATCTCCTTTGATTTTACTGGAATGGATGCTATCATTTTTAGGGGAACACACCCAATCTGTTAGGCTGGCTTATTTTGCCTCGGCCTGGGTTAATAATACATGTGGTGCCCCACAAAGTTCATCTCTTTCCCCCCACCTGTATAACATTTACATCAGCCCCTTGATTCATGCTCTGCAATCCAGGGGTGTGAAGGTATACAATTACGCTGAGGACATGTATGTGGCACAATTGACCGCTGACATGACTCCATTTTTTTGCCAGACATGGTGACACAGACCTACGTATAGCTGCCTCCCCTGTGCATTGATGTCAGTTTATTGAACATTGCAGTTTGTGCCTTAACCCCTTCGATGCTCATGACGGAACCATGCCGCCATGAGTCACGGTTGAGCTGTGCTAATGACTGCATGGTTCTGTCACGACCATGCCCTCGGTTGGAATGTCCAGCACAGGGCTGGGATTCCTGCCGCAGCTAAGGCGTTAAGAAAATGAGAGATGATAAGTGCAATGTGTGAAATCTAGCTGGAAGTCTTATTATTTCTTAGATTTCCTCTCCACAGAATGGGGAAAAGGTAAGGAGTCAGGAATTTGCCATTAGATAGAATATTCATTGGAAAGAAGGCTACCAAAGGTGCATAACGTGTTATTTTGCTGGATAAGTCTAACACAGATTCCTTACCCTGTGGCTCAATAACAGAGTAGTGCCCCATCTATGGAAGTGCATTTGAGAAGTGGACTTCAAACCAGGAAGCCCTGCAGGACTGAGTAGGCAAAATAGCCCTCTGTACAGACTTAAGAGTCAATACAGGAGTGCGTGGCGAAAGTATGAATCAATGTCCATGGAACGGCTTGGCAGATCCCTAAAACAGCACGGTCTCGTCGCCAAAGCCATGGTAGTGGCCATCACTCTGCTAGAATGAGGCCGAAGACATACAGGAATGTGCTGTTTGTTCAAGGTGTAACACAACCTCTTACAAAGGACAATCCAGTGTGATAAAGTTAATTTTTTCACTACCTTCGCTTTATTTGCACCAGCAAATCTGATGTAAAATTGATCATCTACTCAATCCTCTTTAGTCCTGTCAGTCTAGAAACGTAGGACCCACTTAGGATAAAAATGAAGAAGAATTCCTACTCTTCTTTTTTAAATCTTCTTTTTAATAAGTTTCAAAGCAACATCCAACTGCATAGATACAGTATTAGTCATAATACACCATTAAAAGAGCATCTTTACATTCACCATATTAATACGTTTACTCAAAGTAACATCCACACCATCCTCTGCCAAAGAAGCCCAGCTTGACATTTTCCCTAACAGTATTCACAATACAGCGTTTTTGTCTCCCTCACCCGGTCAACATTGATCTTTTATTCTGAGGATCTAGCAGTCTGGTCAATATCTCTGCATCCGGCAAGAACTCTTTTGTTCTGAGGATCTAGCAGTCTGGTCAATATCTCTGCATCTGGCAAGATCTTCCTTCCCTTTGTCGTCTCTTTGTGTGGCCTTCATGTGCTGTTCGTCTTCCACAGCCTACTCCACCAAGTCTTTTTGTCACTAAACAACCCCAGTGTATTTAAGAGGTGCATTAGCATGTGACTGGTACCAGCCAGGTCTAGGATTTCTGTCATAACGTGTTTTCAGAAGAGAATCGTGGAATATGTTCAAGATTTCTATGGTGATGTGAGACAGTTTTGCATATTGGTGGAACTGATCCATGCTCACCCCAAATGTGGCTTGCACCTTTTCAAGGTCAAAAACCTATTATTCAGGAATAGGTAACATAATGTGCCACAGCCACCCTCCCTCCATCTGACAACCCTCATAACTTTTGCCTTGTACTTGAAAGGTTTAATGGGTCATAAAGTTATGTCTAGTGCAAACAGGGGCCTCTATGGCACAGAGGCCATCACCCAGTGTCAAACTGCACCCGCTTGTTGTGTTAGTTAGGGTGCATCTTGTGGAGCATTGTGTTAGAAGTGTGTAATGCTCATAAGAGCCAGCCAGGAATGTCCTTTCCTAGTTGCCAACCATGTCAAACCAGTGTATTGCATGCTGCCGCTGCACTGCTGCACAGTACAGAAAGTGGTCAGGGAGACAAAGTCCTTCTTTCCCCCATGGGCGCTTCAATGTGGCCAACTTGATGAAACTGCGTCTTCCCGCCCAGGCCAGTGCACACATGAGCTTATCAGGTTCCTGAAAAGTACCCCATGGAATACGCCACATGAAGTTCTGCAACACGCAAAGGCATAGTGGGAGAAATATCATCTTTACCAATTACATTTAACCCATGATAGATAAGGGCTAAGTTTTTCCAAAAGTCAACCGTCCGTTAAAGTCCCTCGAGCACTCTACCCGTATTAAGAGTGTACTAAACTACAAGGTCATATGTGACCTGGATGCCCAGGTTCCTAAAATTCTTAGTTTCCACCTTCTATGGCCAGATCTGGCAAGCAGATATCTAACCGTTGCTCCATCCTTCCCAGAGGGAAGAGCTTGGACTTACTCTAACTTGTTTTTAACTCCGAAACTCCTCCAAATTTGTATGACTCGGTGAGGAGGAGTGGCACCACCGAGATGGAGTCCCTCAAATAGGCAAGCGCAACATACATCCATGTGTAATGATACAATGTTTGTCACATTCCTAATCTTTATGCCTCAAGGCTGCATTACTTCTCTCAGAGAACAGGCCAAGGGCTCCATTGTTAGTGCAAATAACATAGGCGATAGTGGGTAACCTTGTCTGATCCCCGCTCTAAACTAGTTTGATTTACTTGGACAAGGGTACC
Organism: Lissotriton vulgaris; assembly: GCF_964263255.1. Lineage (NCBI taxonomy): Eukaryota > Metazoa > Chordata > Amphibia > Caudata > Salamandridae > Lissotriton > Lissotriton vulgaris. Next base: position 1,749,057,217 of record NC_141693.1, on the reverse strand, counting down.
CACCACAAAGAAGTGCCTGTTAACTAAAGCTTTACTATGCAATGTTATATCAGTGTTCAGCATTGGCAAGGGTCAGTATGTCGATACAAGGGCATTGTCTTTACCCCCTTGGTAATTAGGATGATCTTAGGTTTTCTCTGTGAAAAGAAGGGAGAGTCTGCCCAAAGCATGCACCTCCTCAAACATCCCTAGCAGTTTAGCCAAAAGTGACAATGGCATTGTGTGATAGAAATTGGCAGGAATGCCGTCCGTTTCAGGCGTTTTATATTTTTGCATCCCACCTAAAGCCTCTCTAAGTTCCCCGGAAGAAGTGGGACCTCCAGATCCACCAGCTGTCCATCAGTTACACCTCCCTTTGATGTCCTAAGATCCCTATATCTTGTGTATTTTTTGGTTCGGCTTAGGCACTTGCTAAGTAGTCTCTACATTTGGTGTTTATTTGTTCTCTAGCCACTAAGTCTTGCCCTTCCAACTAGTGCAGAATTAGTATCTGTGTGTGAGTTTTTTTTCATGTTTTACCAACCAGACTAATAGCCGGTCAGCATTGTGCCCCTCCCTGACTAGACTTTGTCTGTACAGAGTGTAGGTATTTTTATCTAGTTTATCCAAGTTGTCCTTCAAACTGGCTCTTAATTTTTTACAGCAGCTAAGTCTCATTAGAGGGTGTGACCACTTCATTTTCTAGGCCTCCTGTCTACCCTGTTGTCCATTTCTTTGTGGTTTTCTGTCAGTGTAATCATAAATGTGAAAAATGAAGGCCTGGTCAGTCAACAATTCAGATCTGAGCCTCAAGAGGCTCAAAGGAGAATGTTCTGAAAGGATTCTTTTAAGGTAGATTGTGTGTACAAACGTCCCTGTAACTTCCCTCCTCGCAAACACATAATATAGACTACTGTGTACAACAGAATAGTACAAATAGGCAAGTGTGGTGTTTGTCCTCCCCGTCTATAGCCACCCAGTGGCTCGACATTTAGCTCAGCTGGAGACCATAGGTCTACTCCCTCCCTGTCGGGCCAGGAGCCGTTCACTTCTCCATGGCAGTGCATTACTCTAGAGTTCAAGCCAAGCCCTAATATACACAGGATGCTGTAAGCAAACATCTTGGACAGCACTTGGGGGCGAAGTTCACCAGGATCCCCTCCTTCAGGAATTGTTCTGGAAAGCCCAGTAGTCTTATATTGGTGCAGCGTGATCGACCCTCTGCATCTTTCACCCTGCTTTCCAAGGTCTTAGTCACGCTCACTATCTTAGCTATTTTCTCTTTGAGTGAAGCCACTTCCGTTTGTAGTTCACTCATTGTTTCTACAGCTGTGTGGAACCATTAAACCACCTTTCCCAGTATGCATTAGAGTAACTACAATCGGGAGTGCATCATTTTTACCTTCCAGTAAATCCTTGAATTGCTGATAGTATATCTGCCCTAGATAGTTCCTCGGACATGGCACCATAGTTCACCTCCATCAGGGCTCCCGTCTGTTTTGTGGTTCTCTGGGGGCAGTCTGCGCAGTTCTAGATTGTTTGATGTGGTTGCACTGCTGAGTTTTCTTCAGCTTGTCCTTGCCCATTTTTTTAAATGTCACCAGAGTGTGTATTTTATGCCCGGTGCTATAGCTGTCATATCTGATGCCACCATACATTTGTTGAACTTGATGAGACGCCTTAGTCCCAGTTCCATGGCCGGGTGGGCAACTGCTAATGTCCCTCAGAGAAATCACAATCTGTTAATGGACTCTTTTCACACTTTAAAGTATCCTTCCCCTTAATAGTATGTTGTTGGTCTGCACTTTTTGTTACTCTCCAAATTTTTCTCCATGCTTCCATCAGGTGTCCCCCATATCATTTGTTTCTGGTGAGACCTCATATTATAAAGGGGTTCGAAATGTCATCTGCATTTTTTCAAAACGAACCAACTATCCGACCCCTTTGCTTTTTCAAGGGGCTCGATTGTATTAGATATATATATATATAATATGATTTTTTTTCTATGGGTCGTTTGTAACAGTTTGGAAACCTGTAATTTCTTTTTTGTATTATTTGTATAATTGAATTGTCCTCCTTACCATGTTTCTGGTTCCGTTCTGCGTGGGACACTGCACTTCATAGATTTGCATTGTAAAATACAGTTTACTGTTCTTTTTGCAACAACCAGTTTTTGACTACTTTGTGTTGCTTTCTCTATCTACATCCTTCAAAAAGTCTCATTGGGTGATGGTGCTTATTGTTTTTTTATCAAGTATTTATTTATTATTTCAGTTATAGTACAATCATTCTTTTGATATTGTTTAAATGCCCTGGTGGGTTACCTTTTTGTTTTGTCATAATGCAGCTCAGCATACAGCATGTATCAATTATTCCAGAGCCGAATTAGGCTCTCACCTGACAGTCAAGCTACATCACAGGTTCTGAGGGATACTGGGTTACCCCATTGTAACTTACTACATCAGAATATTGGCCCTTGACTGAGACCTCAAATTGCTCCAAAATGGCCAGTATTGACAAACTGACAAATTCACAGTGATTCAGTTGCGTGATCACGGACATAAGGGATCACCATTTATTTGAACAATTATTTTCATAATTACTTGTAGACTCAATTAGACAAAATATGAAACAATTTCTCATATATATAAATACAGCACAAACATTATTAGCATGACCATGAATGTACATAATCAACACAATCCATGCTAAACAAAGACATAAACAAATATGAGAATCACACAATTCAATTCAATATTTAATCACACAAACATATGGTACTCAGACGATTGTGCCCATGTTTTGACTTTTTTGTTGCCTTTTATTTATTTATTTATTTATTTATATATTTATAAAGCTTTATATAGCAGGAACAAGATCCCGAAGCTTATCAGAGCGCTTTACAAAGGAAGGAAGGACATAAATCCAGTTTTGACAACAAGTACAAATACACAACAGGAATAATCTCCTACATCCAAGACAAATATTCACATAATTTTCAGACATATGAATCAAGGAGAGTAGTACAATAAACGAGTATGTAACAGTCTAAGAAAGGGGGCATACGATGAGGAAAAGAAGAGCTTAGATCCAGTATCAACATCAAGTATGAATACATAACAGGAATACTTGCCTGTTTCCCAGACAAGTGAATCCCAGAGAGTAACATGAAAAATCTGAATATATCAGGCTACGACACAGAATGCAGTAAAGACGAGCAGCATCACATGAGGGTACAATGGTTGTAGGAACAGTGATTTTGAGTGATATCGGCCCTAGTTAAGGTAAAAATGTGTTCATAAGGAATCTTCTGGCTTCCAGTTTGAAAGCAGTCGATGAAGAGATTCTGCGTACTTCAGGTGGAAGAGAGTTCCAAATCCTTGGGGCAGCGCTGGAGAAGGCTCGGAGAGTGGTTCTCTTTTTCTTAAGGATGGGTGGTTTCAGGAGGAGAGTGATAGCGCTTCTTGATGCTCTCCCACCACAGGATAATTCAAGCTTTGCGCAAGGTTTTTAAATACAGGGCTTTTTGTACTAGAAAGGCAATCTTTAACTGAATTCGAGCTTCATAAGGCAACCATTTAAGAGATTTTAGGATTGGGGATATGTGCTCACTTCGTTTGGTACCTGTTATCAGTCTCGCCGCAGCGTTTAGTGATGCCCTTAGTGGTGCATTTGGGCTGGCCGCAGAGCGTGGCGCTGCCATACTCCAGCCTCTGCAGGACCAGAGCTTGTACCACCTGCTTGAAGTCCTTTTTTGGAAGGAATGGTTTGATGTTTCTGAGTGTCCTCATCAAGTGATTAGCTCCCTTACACACATTGCTAATATGATTTTTCATATTCAGGTGTTTGTTCAGGGTGATTCCGAGAGCTTAGGAGCTTAGCACGTTTTCATCACGATTCTTAGCTCCTAACTCAATGGGCTGTTAGCAAACCATACCTGTAGAGGACTCAGGGAAAATTGAATGCTTATATGGCTTTATAACCAATTTCATCACTGAACTCCAATAGTAGTTATTTGAACTGCACTTTTTGGGTGAAACTACTGTCGAAGCGTTTCGACCCTGGTCTCTTTATGGGTTCTCCTCCACAGGATTCAGAACTTTTGAACACTGCAAAGAAAAAACACCTTATATACATTCTATACACATACCATTGCATGGATTATCACATACTGTTCTACTGCACACATCATGTTACCTCTAGCACCTAGATTCATTCGCATACCAACATCTATGGCAGGACAAAACGTATTATAATTATTTGTTTGCAGTGCTGACTTGCCGCTAGGCAACATCCTCACTTGAATTGTGGCTCCCGATTGACAGTGTGACCCAGGGATCCTGGTGCGCAGACTCCAATAGACAACTCTGATTCCTCCATGAATGCATTCCTCATGTACTAGTGTAGCATCCCCTTTAACTGACCTCCCGGTGAACTCTCCCCGTTGTCTGGGGAGGAAGTGGTTGGGCCTGTGGCAGTTGTTGAACCTGACTGTGACCTCTTGTGGGTCCAGTGTAGCCTCTGAAAGTCTGCAGACGTTTAGGTTACAAAAGGGAGGGCCAGGAAGAACCTAAGTAAAAGGACAGACAACTGCAATGGTACCTCCAAACTGATCAATACAGCATTGTCTGCAGGGTAAAAGAGTCCAAGAAATGTGGGCCCAAATGGCATAAGTAATACCCTGATTTCAATGCTGATGTTCACTAGAGTGGGCACACTAACACTTATATCTGGACAGACCTTAAAGCCAAACACAATAGGGAAAACTCTGCGTTAATGCAAGTTCACTGGAAAACATTGCTCACTATTTCTCTGTACATATGAAAGTAGCAATTAGCCCCATCATTATGTTGTGAAAGAAAGTACTTTTTTCATTACCTAAGATAAAGTGCAAGGTAGACATATATCTATTAAGTTTTATTCCTGGATTCATTGTGTGCTTAGTCTTTAGCCCAGATCGCCTCCCAGAGTTAACCTTGGATTGATCTGCCTCGTGGTCGTGAGAATTAAGTGCTACAGGAGTGTACATGGTGTTCAGTTTTGGGTGCAACAGTAGGAAAGCATAGAAGCCTCTTTGCTGGTGGCTCCTGATCCATCTCCCACAAAAGGTTAGAGTGCTTCAAGGTAATCTCAGCAGTGAAGTCCACGAAGGGTTCAGTGAATCTGTGGTTGTATTGAAGAGGTCTGCAGATAGGGGGAAAAAGCAGAAGTTGGCAATGGAGAACATTGGACGAAAAATGGCATTTGAGACGGCTTCAATATAGTCTATCATTTTATACTGAAGGGTTGCTTTGAGGACACAGTTTATTCCACTTTCGATCTTTTTGGTAGAATGAGTCTTAAGGACATTTTAGGACTTCTTTATATCCAGGAGGGATAATTTCATGTTAAATGGGTGGTGCCAGGTTTCTGCAGCAAATAACAGGTCAGCGCTGAGCTGGGCTCTGATATAAATCCCTTGATGTTGAGACCATTTTCCTTAATTTATCTAGCATTAGTATCATGGTCTAAAGAGAAGGTCCCTTTGAAGAAGTTTGATTTAATTTTTTTTCTTGAAAATAACGCGATTTGTCTGGGTCCTAAAATCTTTGGCAACATGATCTAGCACTAAATACCCAATACCTCGACCAGCTTGCTTCTGCATAAATTATTACCGAATCTGACTTGAATGATCGAATATTTGCAATGGTAGACCTCTCAATTCAGCTAAAACAAAATTAGCATGCCGCAGAAATGGAAGTGGTAAATGGATGTTTGGCAGATCATCTCTAAATTAGCCAGACAGTACCACCTTGTGGCGGACTGTCAGAAGCACCAGTGCTAACAATTGAGTGCCGGTGCCGAGCCCTGAAAACCACCGGCTCAAATGAAGCACTGATGCAAACACACCAATATACAAAACAAAAATTACCTGCACTTGTCCCAGGACCGGGAACTAACTTGTATTCCACTTCCAGACTATCTTAAGGTCCATCTAGTGTAAAGGAAAAAAAACTGTTTTCTTTACTCGGTTATGCATCTCTAATTAATACCAAGAGAAGTCATTCCAGACTGTTTCTTGTCTCATGACATCTGATTGGCTTTTGATACCTACTGCGATATCATTAATCAGACAAGCTCTTTAATGGAAGCTTTCCCTTTCAGGTCTGAGTCTGCTCCTACAGACCTCTTCTTATGCCTCGTCTTCTTAATTTCTGGTTCCATCACAAAGATGTGCACCATAGTTTAATGCAATCAGGGCCTTGGAGAGCTTTCATGTGCTGAACAGATCTCGATTTGCTTGGTATTTTGCATAAGCTGTCTAGAAGCTAAGAAATGTCCGGCAACGATCTTCTTCTGCGACAGTGTTTAAGATACACATTTCCCGAGACCAATTATTGTCTCTCTCTGCTTTTCCTTTTTTAGATGCTCTGATTGTGTTTGCCTTAACAGTAAGCCCCAGTGTGTAGATTGACGTTTGGTCCCTTATTTTTGTAAGTATCTTTTTCATAAAAGAGATTAAAGGAAAAAAAACGAGTGGTCCTCCGGAACTCTGTCCTCTAGCATGTAATGGCTTTCTTTGATAACAATGTTATTTTTAACAGTTATAATTTTCAGTGTCAATTATAATTGTGTAATTGCTCGACCTCCTTTTATAGTGAATGGATGCAATTTATTTTCCTCTCTTTTTAGGTCTCGCATGAGCCAGCACATGCGCTGATCTGGCATGACATTTAGTAAGTGAGCTTTAAAAATCCGACCACACGCTTTTGCTTGTGGCCTAAAGCTTGCGGTTACGCATACAGGCGCCATCTGGCTTTCCGTCATGGCTCATCAAGTTTATCACTCGAGGCACCCTTACAGCGTGCAATCACTTTCACTTTCACAGTCGCGCGGCCGCGTACTTTCACGGCCGCGCGGCCAATGCTCGTCTTTACATATTGTTATATTTGCAGATAAATAACACCAAAGTAACTCTGTTGTTCAGATATCATTAGGGATAGAATAGCGGTGTATCAACATTAGAAGGATTATTAAATGCTCCGAGGACATTGATATCCTGTTGCAAGACAGTGCTGGAGTTGTCAAAACTCACTTTAATGGAATTTATCTACATTCCCACTTCAGGCTGTGCTTAGGATATCTGGGTTTGCCGCTCCCCACCAGTCCTCTGCCTAACCTGATTAATATCCTAGTAATGTTAGGTGCTGTCCTCTAACATTTCAGTTGGCGCCACCAGGCAGTGCCTTAGGAAGGGGGTTGGGGGAGCCCTACCTGCGGTGGTCGCGGGGCGTCTCCCGAGGACATTGCTGAGCACAGAGTTCGTGCCTGCTGCTTTTTATCGCCCATCAATATCAAGGTATCATCCAGTCTAGAGGGTGTATGAGCCAATCGCTGCCCTCGCCCTAGAGTCTCACCCATTTGAACTATGATATTGCCACCAAAACCCTCATTGACAAGAGTTTTTAAAGCTGTGCCAAACGCATTTGTCTGTGTTGCACAATGCAGGGGCCTGGGTGTCTTGGATGCAAAGAGGTGTCTCGTTTACGCGTAGTAAATGGCCGGTTACTGTACACCCTTGCGAGAGCTCCAGCCTGACTTCCGGGACTCTGTGGAGCCACGCGCCGCGCATGTGCTATCCTTGCCGATAACCTCTCTGCTCATTAGGCACACATTGTTACCCACTTTCCCGGGCTGCTCTTGTTTTCAGATGTACTGCTAACTGGCTTGTCTGATTCCCTGCATGTAAGTTCCACAAAGCAAGCTGCAGAACAATAGTTGTATTGATTTCGTGCAGTTTTTGAGTGTATTTGATTTTACCCCAGTCTTGTAAAGGCATCAGCGATGCTTCATGTAAATTCTTGAGTGTTATTTATTTTTGTTGCTGCATACAGACTTTTTTTTTTTTTGCATGCTACGAAACACATTGTGTATTTTGCCTTCTCTGGCCTGTTGTAGGGTAGATCCAAACCAGTTTCCCAAACTGAGCTGTCCCAGGCTCTAATACGCGGCTCGATTGTAGGAAAAAAAGTAATTAGGCGTTCTGTCATGCTGACTCGTTGAGGCATTGAGCATTTAAAGGCATCCTCAACTAAGAGAATGTGAACTCATCTGGCAAGGTAAAAAAATTATCTTCTGGTCGGATGCAGAGATGGAACACCCACCCCTATTTGTACCAGTCGTTCAAGCCAGACCTATTTTAGTTTTTTTTGCCCTGAGAGTATGTAGCCGTATATTTTTAAGGCATATTTCAGTAGACCCGAATCTCATGGACAGCACGATTACCGGCTCCAGTGAGCCCCTATCAAACACCAGAAAAAATAGGGCGCAAATTGAATTCGTTTGCATTTGCTTTTGACAGGGCTTTCTTAAAAGCTCAATTACTAAAAATAAACTTTCTGGTTATTGTGAATTTGTTTTTGGGATACCGTCTAACACAGAAAGATGTGAAGTGCAAGGTCTACTATCCCTTCAAACCCAGTTGCACATGTACGGCTACCTTTTATTATTATTAGTAAGCTTATAAAGCGCAATGGTTACTCCAACCGCAGTGTCCCCGCGCTAGGACATAGCTGGACCCCAACAACCCTCCCAAGCTAGTCACCGAAAATGCGGGCATCCATAGAAGATGGCACCATACCACTACATCTCTCCCTGATGAAGACGGAAGAGCCAAGTTTTCAATTTTTTACGAAACAGAGACTCAGACTCAGTTGTGCTAAGATCCACTGGAAGCTCATTCCAGGCCTTAGGTGCAGGAAGCCAAAAGATCTTCCATCCAACGGCGCCTTCTGCACCCTGCGCACCACCACTCTTGCACTACCCAATGATCTCAAATTACAAGCAGGCTGGTGAGCTGCCAGGAGAGGCCATAAGAAAAGCGGTCCCCTTTCCCCAAGGATCCTGTGACTCAGGCATAGAGCCTTAAAGGTAACTCTGACCCGAATAGGAAGCCAATGCAGTTCCTTCAAAGCTTCTCCCACCGACGCCCTCCTCTGTACATTCAGGATGAGCCGGGCTGCGGCATTCTGGACCTTCTGCAAGATGTTCAGTATTTTGGCAGTCACCCCCATATACAGGACATTGCTGTAATCAAGGCGAGATGTAACCAACGCCTGTACAATCGTACTCTCAACTAGAGTGTCTCTACCATACATTTTGGCTTGAGTCACTATTGATTAGGGTGGCGTATATCCAGATGTGCATACTTGAAAGTAGTGTCCTCCTCTCCCCTAGCACCTTTACTTTGGCCTTTTCTTTTGCCGAACTTGCCATAACTTCTCCCATGGTCAGAGGCATTGTTTATAGGTTTGGCACTGGCAAGACATTTTGATTTTACGAAAAATATGTATAGTATAGGGGATTTCAGACAGGCCTCTTCATCAATTGGTCTGTTGTCATTGGCGTGTTTCTTACTATTTCATAAGCTTCACCCTCCTGTTATTTATGCTCTCCCATTACAAACAAGCATTCACATAGCCAATAGGTCTCGCATTAGGGACATTACAAGTATTTAGTTATACAGCACAATATCTTTGGTGCAGCAACAACTATTGCATAGCTAAACACTCATAAGGTCCCAAATGCGAGACCTATTGGCTATGCCAATTCTTGTTGTCTACGGTATTGTGACGGCAAGTCTTACCTACACAGAGATAAACTTGAAACTTGTTTGTTGCAAACTTGGTAACTACAGTTAGCGTATTTGATCAGTGGAAGAGGAGTAGACAAAATTCAAGCACACAGATATATTCAAGCAATAGCACGTCTTTGCTCCTGCATTGTCTCTGCATTTGTATTCATGTGATTCCTCCCAAAACAAACCGAAAGATCATCCACTCTCTAAGCCGCTTATGCAACTTGTGCTTACAGTTGATTGATTTAACACTTTCCACCCATGAATTGCATCCAACTTGAACTTTCATTTGAAATGCAATGGGCTAGATGACTAGTTTGATGGGTCACAGCATGGGAATTACTATTTTCAACTAAATACAGTGTAAAATGTGGGTCTGACCCTACCGATAAAGTTTACTTGAGAGGCAGGTAACTCTAATAATTCGATTGTTCTAATTAAGCTATCGGAGATAGCGTGACATTTAGCTGGCTGCTCGCCTATGATTATTTAGAAACTGCTGAACTTTGATATTTTCAGTGCCTAGCTTTTCATCATTAGCAACAATGTTTGCAACTACTGGACTTCTGTGCAAATGAGAGCTTTGCAACCCCCAGGCGCAAGTGCTCCTCTTTGTGTATTAATCTGTGACAATCTCATTGCTCAGTTACTTTTGACGCTTCATTGATAACGTCGGCTCTCCAGGCGGACTCTCCAGTCTGTCTGTTGCCCACTGAAGCTCAGTTTGTCACGGGTAATGCGTGCTGCTCAGAGGTCTACAGCTGGAAAGCGGAGGAGTGTGCCAGAAATTCAATTAGAAACTTGATCTGCCATGGTTTGGTAGCCAAGCATGCCACGTCCCAGGAGTGCATGTAGCAGCTGTTCAGAGAGGAGGTTAACTCTAGAAAACTGGCAATTCATCAGAAGTTAATTCGAACTCTCATGCTTTTTTTTAACTACATTTATTTTACAACTCCTCGTCGCCCTGGCTAGTGCAAATTTGTGAATCCAACATGATGCATCCCTACAGTATTTATGCCATATATTAATTTGGGCATTTTGCTAAAGAACGGCTCTCCAGGAGCCAGTGTCACATTTTGTGTGGAGCAAATAAACAAGGTTATTGTAGTGATCCACCCAAGCTTAGAAGGATGGCCGTTCATGTGGTGTCACAGTACTCGGTAGCACCACTGCATAGGTTATTTGACTGTAGATCTCTGTAAAAGAAAAGATCAAGCCTGAACGGTATACAACCGTTACCACGCATCTTTTACCACGAAGTACTCTTACAACGAAACCATTACAACGCAAGGGTATTTACAACGCATGTATTTACAACGCATTACACTACAACACAGCTACTATTACAACGCATACCATTACAACGCACGTATAGGTACGTTTATCTATTTTTTAATACATTTATTAGGGGTATTGGGTTAAGGGGTACAGGGGTATTTTTAGGGGTCAGGGCTAGGTTTGGGTTTTGGAGTACAGGGGTATTTTTAGGGTTCAGGGCTGGGTTTGGGTTTTGGGGTACAGGGGTATTTTTAGGGTTTAGGGCTAGGTTTGGGTTTTGGGGTACAGGGGTATTTTTAGGGTTCAGGGCTAGGTTTGGGTTTTGGGGTACAGGGGTATTTTTAGGGTTCATGGCTAGGTTTGGGTTTTGGGGTACAGGGGTATTTTTAGGGTTCAGGGCTAGGTTTGGGTTTTGGGGTACAGGGGTATTTTTAGGGTTCAGGGCTGGGTTTGGGTTTTTGGGTACAGGGGTATTTTTAGGGTTCAGGGCTAGGATTGGGTTTTGGGGTACAGGGGTATTTTTAGGGTTCAGGGCTGGGTTTGGGTTTTGGGGTACAGGGGTATTTTTAGGGTTTAGGGCTGGGTTTGGGTTTGGGGTACAGGGGTATTTTTAGGGTTCAGGGCTGGGTTTGGGTTTTGGGGTACAGGGGTATTTTTAGGGTTCAGGGCTAGGTTTGGGTTTTGGGGTACAGGGGTATTTTTAGGGTTAGGTTTGGGTTTTGGGGTACCGGGGTATTTTTAGGGTTCAGAGCTGGGTTTGGGTTTTGGGGTACAGGGGTATTTTTTACATATATATTTACAAATTCTTTATTAAAATGTAATTTAAATAATTAAATTATTTAAAAAATTATTAATTACATTATTAAAAAAAATTATATACTTACCTATACTTACGTTGTAATGGTATGCGTTGTAATAGTATCTGCGATGTAATGTCATGCGTTGTAAAGGTATGCGTTGTAATGGATCCTGCGTTGTAAAAATTGCGTGCTAATGGTATGCGTGGTGACACTCTACGGACCTTGTTGGTTGTTGCTGTGGGCTCACCTAGCCGTTTTATTCCCACTACTTGCGGTACCCGCTGCACTTCTCCTGCCTCCAGGGAATTTTGGACTGTCTTTGTGGGCGAACTGTGTGCTGCAGGGCTGCGAGCATTCGGGACCGGACTTCGTGTTCCAGAAGCCCCGGCAAACCGTGCCTCCCGTCACCTGGCCGCTCTCCCTGCTAGCCACGCCCAGCTTTCACCTTGAAAAGCTTCGCCATTGCTGATTACAGTGGGACACTCTACGGACCTTGTTGGTTGTTGCTGTGGGCTCACCTAGCCGTTTTATTCCCACTACTTGAGGTACCCGCTTCGCGGGTCCCGCTGCGCTTCTCCTGCCTCCAGGGAATTTTGAACTGTCTTTGTGGGCAAACTGTGTGCTGCAGGGGTGCGAACATTCGGGACCGGACTTCGTGTTCCAGAAGCCCCGGCAAACCGTGCCTCCCGTCACCTTGCCGCTCTCCCTGCTAGCCACGCCCAGCTTCCACCTTGAAAAGTTTCGCCATTGCTGATTACAGTGGGACACTCTACGGACCTTGTTGGTTATTGTTGTGGGCTCACCTAGCCGTTTTATTCCCACTACTTGCGGTACCCGCTTCGCGGGTCCCGCTGCGCTTCTCCTGCCTCCAGGGAATTTTGGACTGTCTTTGTGGGCGAACTGTGTGCTGCAGGGCTGCGAGCATTCAGGACCGGACTTCGTGTTCCAGAAGCCCCGGCAAACCGTGCCTCCCGTCACCTGGCCGCTCTCCCTGCTAGCCACGCCCAGCTTCCACCTTGAAAAGCTTCGCCATTGCTGATTACAGTGGGACACTCTACGGACCTTGTTGGTTGTTGCTGTGGGCTCACCTAGCCGTTTTATTCCCACTACTTGCGGTACCCGCTTCGCGGGTCCCGCTGCGCTTCTCCTGCCTCCAGGGAATTTTGGACTGTCTTTGTGGGTGAACTGTGTGCTTGAAGGGCTGCGAGCATTCGGGACCGGACTTCGTGTTCCAGAAGCCCCGGCAAACCGTGCCTCCCGTCACCTGGCCGCTCTCCCTGCTAGCCACACCCAGCTTCCACCTTGAAAAGCTTTGCCATTGCTGATTACAGTGGGACACTCTACGGACCTTGTTGGTTGTTGCTGTGGGCTCACCTAGCCATTTTATTCCCACTACTTGCGGTACCCGCTTCGCGGGTCCCGCTACGCTTCTCCTGCCTCCAGGGAATTTTGGACTGTCTTTGTGGGCGAACTGTGTGCTGCAGGGCTGCGAGCATTCGGGACCGGACTTCGTGTTCCAGAAGCCCCGGCAAACCGTGCCTCCCGTCACCTGGCCGCTCTCCCTGCTAGCCACGCCCAGCTTACACTCTTACAGCCCACGCATTTAAGACAAGTGCTAATCCCGTGGCGCGGGAGCGCCCCGGGAGAAGCCCGGGACAAGGGCGGGACCGTCTTTGGCCGTCAGGGGCCGTAGGAGGCCGGGCTGGGCCACCCCTTTTGGCCTGTGGACACCGACTTTGTGACCACTACTATTAGGTGGTAAAGTGGCTTAGTCGCCCATACAGTTTTTGTTGTTGCTGGGTGTATGCTGTGTTTTTAATCTCTGTTTTTTGGTTGTATAGTCTGTTTACTTTTCAGCATGCCTCTACGTTTGGGTAGAGATCATTCTGTAGCTCTTCAGACTTCGAAGGGGGTGGTATCAGGCCCATTAGATGCTTTTATAACTAAAGCTACGGGCATTTTAGAAAAAGAAATAGCTTTTGTTGAGAAAAGGTTGTCCCTAGATTTAATAAATGGGAAACGTTCCTCCTTGGGGTGCATTGTTACAGTGCCAAGCCCCCCACTTAGTTTACCACCTCCTCCCAATTTGGTTCTTGTACCAGTTGAGATACATAATGACACTGAAGGTTCCCCTCTATTGCATTGTGATCCTGATATTAACATTGTTGATGCAGATTCATCTGTGAGTGGAGTAGAAGATAGCGTACTATCTGCTACTCCTTCACTACTAGATTCCTCGTCTGAAGAGGAGACTCTGGAGATGAATCGCCCTGGTAAGAGGAAGCGTAACAAGGGCCGGCAGAAAGGTGGAGTTTCAAAGGCATTAAAAACCGTTAGTCCATCGTTGCGTGTGTCTGAAACTCTCCCTTCAAGGGATGACCCAGTACTTACTATACCATCGGGCGGCCCTGTTACTTCAGTTTTTAATCCCTCAGGGGCTCCCCATACTAGCATAGTAAATATGAATGGAAACAATGTTGACCTACTAACACAAATGGAAATTTTATTTGACACTTTTGCTCCCGGTATTAGAGAGAACTAGACTCATGAATCTAAAAATTGACAGCCTAGAGACCCTTATCACAGATAATTCCTGTCTACTAAAAAAATTGGTCAGTCACCAGTCTAAGCAATTAGTCTCTTCCAGTGGCTCTGGTCATTCTAACCCTAAATCTTCAGGCCATACTGATACAGCTACTAAGGTTATCCCACCTGGGGAACCGCCTAATGTTAGCAACACTAGACCGGTCCCTAAGGCTAGGATTTCGAAGCCACCTAGTGTTCTAAACAAACCTTCTACCACGATTACCCAAACTGCTATACCCAAGAAGGCAAGTTTTAAATCTAATGGATTACCACAGTTATCTACCTCCAAGTCTATGAGCTCTGCACAAGCCTCTACTTCGGGGGTAGACAGTTCTAAACCGACTTCCCATCAAAATGCTAGTGTCGCAGCTGGGTATACACAACCTCCCAAGAGATTTACTAGAAGAGGGCCCCTACCAGCAGACCTACCATTTAATGCCACACCTTATACTATTGTCTTGACAGGTGTTGCACCCCTAAGGGACAGGCAATCAGAATCACATGGAGATGTAATGAACAAAGTAGCCTTTTCGCTTAATAAAAATCGTCCCCTTTCCTCTTCCTCTTCCACAAAGATTCTGACAGTCCGTAGAGTTGATTGGGTGGGTTATGGTGTAAAGGACTTGGAAGGCGATTGCATTCTAATAAACTTTCGGGATCCATGGGTGGTCGATTATATTCGTAGGGAGGCAAGATTCGGAAGAACAGGGGATGTTCAATCCTCAAGCCTGTCTTATTTCTATCCTAAAAGGCATGGTCCGCCCCCTCCCAACAATTTTCCATCTTACAGACAGGTGGGGAGAAACGTGGTAGAGAGGTTTCCCAACTCGCCCTTCTACCCGTGCCTCTCGAACAGGTTTGATCCACTGTCTGGGCTGGAATGTGTTGATTGACTGGGGTATGATCATGGTCCAGATAGCTTTAGTAGGGACTCCATAGATCGTAGCCAATCCTCCATCTCCCCAGAAAATAGTGCCCTTGAATGGGGTAATAGCAAGGACTGTGTAGAATCATACCTTAAATCGCCTCCTCTGAGATCTAGTCCCCTTGGGAGGGCGAATGTTGAATTAGAGGTGGATAGGTGTACCTTAGATGCAGCCCCATCTTACAATCAGGTGGGGACAGCTAAAATAGTCTCCTGGAATATGGCAGGACTAAGGGGTCGTATGGATAGTGAAGATTGGGCTGATTTCATTGACTCCTTTGATATTGTCATTGTACAGGAAAGCTGGGCAGTTGCCCCAATTCACAGGGTAGGGTACCTAAACTTTTTTAAGCCCGCTATACAGGGCCCAAAGGGCAGACCCTCAGGAGGGTTAGTGGTATGGATAAGACAGTCCATGGGGTATAGTCTATCGGAGATTTCGGTGGACAATCCGGATCTTCTGTGTATAAAGTGTAGTGGAGGTAACAATAAGGACCTAGTACTCATAAATACATATGCTAGAGAACGTCCTGGAGGTCGTAAACAGCCAGCTATAATTGATCTGGATTCACTATTGAGGAGAATAGGCAGTGACAGTTTTATTTTGGTCGCTGGTGACCTGAACTGTTCATTTGAGCCCCTGAACAGTGTGGGGGAGGATCTGGGGGCCGATGAAGATGTGGCATGGGACATCCCGCCCTTATTAATATCAAGGGGCGTCAAGGGCACTGAGGCAGCACTTCATTGGCTGGGGTTATGTCTTGAGTGGGGGCGGCGCGCCGCTAATGGACGCACGCCCTCCGATAAATCAGGCCAACCGACCTTTAACAATGGGGTCAGTAAGAGTCGTATCGACTATTTTCTTGTTAAAATTGAGTTCTGGTCCCAGGTTATTGATATGGAGGTAGTGGAAGCCCGGAGAGTGACCATAACCCCCTTTCGCTGAGCCTAAAGCTTTTAGGCGTTGGAGGTGGGCCTTCTATTACTACCTGCTTAACGTCAGAGGTTACACTGTGTAATGACAGGAAAAGAGTAAAATGGTCTAGGGTAGTTGCAGATCCTTCCATAATAAAAGGTATAGAGGATGAAGTGGCAAAGACATTGGTGGCAATGAAAGCTGTATCATCTTCCCAGGGGGCTATCTCCCAGATTAGTTATCTTCACAACCAGTGCTTTGCGAAACTAAAAACCCTGTTAACAACCCCATTAATATCAAGGAAGGATAAAGTCCAGACCAAATGGTATAATAAAAGTTGTAGGGTAGCGCACAGTAGATTGATCTTAGCGAATAAATCTAGAGACACTGCCGTTATTAGAACGGCTCGGATGACCTATAAAAAGGCGCTATGGGCCGCGAAGAAGGAGTGGGAGGACCGTCATTGGTCAGAGCTCCTTTCGGCATGTCTAACATCAAACCAAATTAAGTTTTGGGAAATCGTTAAGTGGGGTGCGAACCAGGATTCCAAAACCCCCGTGAATCATGTCTCAGTGGAAGACTGGGTGGCTTTCTATTCATTGCAGTTTAGAGCTCCGAATGTGGATCAGGATTCTCATCAAGAGTTGGATGTAGTCTTGCCTTCTAACCCTGATTGTTTGCTTGTTTTTAATACCTCTGACACGAAGTATGCCTTGGGTGCAGTCCATTCAGGTAGAGCGCCTGGGATGGACGCAATACCCACTGATCTTTTTAAAATGAATTTTGATATTTGGGTTCCTTACATAACTATGCTTGTGAATGCAATCGCTGCAGGGGCAAGGATCCCGGGCTCCTGGAAAGGGGCGGAGATTCTACCAGTATTTAAAAAAGGAGACCGCTCAGTCCCGGGGAACTACCGCCCCATAAGCTTGATAGATTCTCTTCAAAAAATAGTCGCCAGGATGGTACTTGTGAGAATCCAGGGGTGGATGGAGCAAGAAAATATTCTATCCCCTATGCAAGCTGGATTTAGAGTAGGCACCAGCACCCTAGATCAGGTCTTTAGACTTAACAAGTTGTTTTGGAAGGTTGTCAAGCTGGGTGGTGGCGCCATATACGCCGCTTTTGTGGACCTTAAGTCAGCTTTCGATTTGGTACCAAGAGAGAAAATGTGGAAATCCCTTAGACTCATGGGTCTGCCACCCGAACTCCTTGATTTAGTGGTTAGACTCCATGAAGAAAACTTCGCTAAAGTGAGATGGGGTAAACAAGGTCAGGTGACTGATAGTTTTCCAGTTACACGTGGTGTGCGACAGGGATGCGTGTTGGCACCCACCTTATTCCTTTTGTTTATCAATCAGGTTGTAAAATTCTTTTCTGATACTCCGACCGATGCACCATCTTTGGGCGGGTTTAAATATCCGATGTTGATTTTTGCAGACGATACCCTGCTTCTCTCTAAAACACGAAGAGGGTTGCAAACAGCCCTCAAAAGGTTCGCAGAGTTATGTAGGGTTAATGATCTGCATATCAACACGGTTAAAACCAAATTTATGTTTTTTAGTAACAAAAGCCCCATTAAAACCTCTATTACCTTGAATGGTACCCTGATTGAACAAGTGGATACAATGGTGTATTTGGGTGTGACCCTGGACTACCGTTTTAGCTGGAAACCCCAGATTGAGGCCTTATATCTTAAGTTTGTTCGCCTCTCGGGCTGCTTATTACAGGAGCAAAAGAAGTCCCTGACTAAACGTATTGCCCCGGTGTTAAAAATCTACGAAGCAAAAATTAACACAGCCATATTATATGGCGCTGATGTGTGGGGATACAAAGATTTGTCTCTCCTTGTTAAGGCTCAAAATAAATTCCTGCGAAATTTGGTGGGTCTTCCTCAATCTACACCCACCAAACCATTGCTGTTAGATTTGGGCTGCAAACCCTTCAATGACTTGGCTCGTTTTCGTCTGGTGGCCTTTTGGCGACGGCTCTGGACTACCCCAGAGCTTAGCCTATTTTCCAAAGAACTGGACGAAGTTAGGTCATTGTGGGGGGCTTCTCAAATCCCCTGGCTAAGGGAAGTTAAATCTGTGCTGGAAGAGATGGGACTCAACCACCTCTGGTCCAACCCGGGGGGTTCCCCCTTTCCCTCTAAACAGGATTTCAAGGATTTATACTGGGCCTCAGTAAAACATCTAGCAGTGGTCCAGTCAGATGCTTCAAACCTAACTGGGCTTTTTGTGGTACATAAAGTTACCCCTTCTTTAGAACCTTACTGGGATGTGATCACTAAAACCCTCGACCGGAAATTATACCACCAGTTCCGTGTCGGATCACTCCCAGTCAATTCTTTTGCCGGGAAATGGTCTGCGAATTCAAATCATACCTGTCCTTGGTGCCCTAATCAAACGGAAAGCATGGGTCATTTTTTCTTTGCATGCCCAGCCTACCGTGTACCACGGTTAAAATGGCTTAAACCCCTATGTAGCAATCTTGAAATTAAAGGGTTTTTAGAAGCCATGAGGATATTTCGTACTAACACATCTGAGATGGTGGTGGTTGGTGTAGCTAAGTATCTAGGCTGGGCCTGGATTATTCGAAATAGGAACTCCAATGTCTCTTAATGTCTGTTTTTTACATATTTTACAAAGCTGATTGTTATTATAACTAGAGGTCTTTATTAAATTGTCTATCAAATTGTTTAATATCTTTTTTAAAGAAGGACATTTTTAGATGATGATTGGTACTATGGTTTTATAAAATATTGGTATTTTTATCTACTGTCTTTTATGAATTGATATTCGAAATAAAGACTTTTGAACTGAAAACTGGTATGCGTGGTAAAAGTATGCGTGCTAACAACATATATCCAGCATGAACACAATCACTGGCTTTTTCAAGTCTAGTAAATAGATAGTTTAATAAAGGGGTGGCATCAGTGGGTGATTTATGTAGACCCTTTTTTAGCAGTAATCCTGTGCTAAGGCTGCCCCGTCCATATAAGAAGTACCCACTTGGTGCCTGTAAATAGGAATGTGTAACAACTGTTTTTAACATACTGAGGTTAATTGGTAAATCTGAAAAGAGTAGATCAGTTGTGTGAGCTTTCTATACCTGAGTTTAGACTCTGTGTACCCTTCCACCCATACATACCAGCGGGCAGGCATTTGTCATTTTTTACCATAATGAATAAAGCTGGACAAGCGGAAACAGAGGAACCCATACTCCTATACTGTTTTGTGACATCTTCAATTGCTAGGAAAGTAAGAGCCAGAAGCGAGCTTCTCCCTACACCGATCCAGTTTATAGAAGCCTGAGAGCTCAACTCTTTGTTTTTTAATTGATGTTTTAGATAACTCTGTGATGCAATCTTGGAAGGTGCAGAATGCCATGACTGAAGTATAGTGGGGAGGAAATGTACTTGTATCGTACAGTAACGTCAAGGACTGGCTCAACGATAATGGCACGAGGTATCAAACAAAAAAAGAGTTTGTGGATGAGGGAGGAATGAGTAGTGAGACTCTCATTGGTAGTGCCAGAAGGAAGAAGAGTTGGTTGGGAATGCTGCCAATTGCCTCCCCCGCTTTATCCAGTGGTAGAATGTACAAGACACACAGGCAGCAGACAACTTGAATACCACCGTCACTTGCTTTCGTTCGTAAACTAGGGAAAGATGCAGTCAGCTTGGTAAAGGTAGTCATCAGGCTGGTGTGTTGTTAAGAAAGTGGACATGGGACGATGGTATTTTTGTGTGGAAACCTTACTTCCTCCTCCACCGCAACCCCTCCCTGCCCTCCCCCTCCAATGCTACCCCCTCCTGTCTCCCTACAACCACCCAACAACCCGTGCTTTACCCTATTCTCCCTGGAAAATAAGCTAGACTCCCTGATCACCTTGATTTCCCAGCTTGTAAGTGCCATCTCACTTTTAAGCTCCAAGTTTCCCTCCTTTCCATTCACCCCCATTCCTGTGGATAACCCGCACCATCCCACGAGTTGCACCTCGCCCCCTCACCCCACTGTAACTAAGCCCAACCCCTCATCGGCAAACTTGGATATCTCACACAAGCCTTCGAATGCCACCCTTATTAAACCTGCACCTCCCGATTACCCTATTGTCTACTCTATTCCGACCATCTCCTCTTTCAGAACAAAGTTTCCACCTAAACCCTTCCGAGCACCCCTGTATACGTACAACATCTCAATCACCCTGCAGAGCCCAAGTACCCCTATCACCAAAACAGTCTTGACAGAGCTGCGCTGCCTGCTCCACAATTGCAGATCAGCAGTAAGACATAAACTTCAAATCTCCGATACCATCACCCTTCACAAGGTTGACATGCTCTTCCTCACTGAGACCTGGTTCAACAACACCTCACACTCTATCTTTGATCTCCTACTACCCACAGGCTATTCTATACTCAAGAAAGACAGAACCGACGGCGTTGGGGTGGTGTTGCAGTCATCTTTAGAAACTCCCTTCAACTGAAGGCTCTTCCTTTCAGCTCTTTCCGCACTTTCGAAGGCCTTTCTCTTGAGCTCCAATTGCACCATCGCTCACCCATCAGATTCCATGTCATTTACCGTCCACCGGGTAGCGACCCTTCGTTTTTGGAAGAACTCACTGACTTCATCAGCGACCAATACTCGGAAAGTGACAATCAGACCTTTGTGGGGGACTTCAATCTCCATTGGGGCTCACCACAAGACTCCTCTGCGAGCTCACTTGCCACCTTCCTCTCTGCAAACGATCTTATACAACACTGCACACAGTCAACACACTCTAAGGGCTCAATCCTGGACCTTGTTATCTCCAAAGCAGACAGGCTTTCTATCACTACCCCTATTCATGTTGACTGGTCTGACCACCTCCTCATCCCATTCTCTCTTCACCTTTCACACTCTATAACTCTTGGCCAACCTAAGAGGGCTACCTCTTGGTTCCGTGATGTTAAAAATATTGACATTGGCTCCTTCTGTGAATCATCCTTGTTATCACTTCCAAAGCTAGACCTGAACCTTGATGTTGACGTACTCACCTCCCAATGCCTCACAGTCCTTGCAGTCAAAATCAATAAGGTCGCTCCTCTCCAAAGCAAAAAGGTTAGGCCCACTCCTTCAGCACCATGGTACAACAAACCCCTCTATGAAGAAAGGAAGCAGCTAAGATACCGGGAGAAACAATGGAGGCAAGCGCCCTCCACCGATAACTTAGCCACGCTTCGCTCTGCAAGATCCAAATACCATAAGAACATCTTCCTTGGGAAAGCGTCGCACTTCAGAACCCTCCTTGACTCTGCCAAAAATAGACCCAAAAAACTATTCGATCTCATCAAGATTCCCAACCACTCTCCCCCAACCTCCAAGCTGGAGGACTCTACCAAGAAAGCAACGGACTTTGCTCTATTCTTTGACGAAAAAGTGAAATCCCTCGTGGCTCAGGTAGCTCACCCTACCCCTCCTGAGGAGCGCAAATCCTTAGCCGTTTGGCAGAACTTTGACCTCATCTCTGAAGATGCCCTCCTCAAATGCATCCTCTAAACAAAGCCCTCCAACCACTCTCTTGACCCCATCCCTAGTGCCATTGCTATCAACTTCTATTCCCATTCACTGTCCTATTGTACCACTCTGGTCAACCTCTCCTTCTGCCAAGGCTCCCTTCCTGTCTCCTTCAAAACAGGGCAGGCCACCCCTCTGCTTAAAAAACCCTCTGCTGATGCGAATGACCTCAATAACTACCGCCCCATCACTAACCTTCCCTTTCTTGCGAAAATCACAGAAAGATGTGTAGCGAAACAACTCTCTCGTTATATCAGGGACAATGATCTTCTTGACAAATGTCAGTCCGGCTTCATCCAAAACTGCAGCACTGAAACCGCCCTATTGCAAGTGATTGATGACGCGCTGAGGATACTCGACTCGGGGGGGGGGGGGGGGGCGAAGGGGGAGGGGGTCCTGTCTCCTTATTCTCCTTGACCTCTCTACAGCCTTTGATACTGTCAACCACGACACTCTCCTCAACATTCTGCAACAGAGAATGGGCATGGAGGGTAATGTGCTTAAATGGTTTGCTTCCTTCCTCTCCGATAGATCCCAAATGATCAAAATAGCGAACAGCCTTTCATCTCCTCTGGCAGTAGGTCAAGGGGTTCCTCAAGGCTCTATACTTGCACCTACTTTGTTCAACCTCTACCTAGAACCCCTGGGAAATCTCCTAAGAATCTGGGATCAACTATCACCTCTACGCAGATGACACTCAAATCTACCTCAAAGTTGCCCCCACCCACGATCTAACTTTCCTTAGATCAACTCTCGACTCCATTCAAAACTGGATGTCAACTCACCAACTGATTCTGAATCCCTCCAAAACGGAATTCCTCCTCCTCTCCTCCTCTCCTCCTCACCTGCCCCTCCCCCGATTCAATCTTGGATGGATCAGACAAATCTACTCAACAATAAGCATATCATTGTTGAAAGCGCAAAATCCCTTGGTGTCTTACTCGACAAGAATCTCAATCTAATCCCTCACATCAATTCCATTGCAAAGTCTGCACAATACCAACTACGACTTCTTTGGGGAATTCGTCGCTTTTTTCCTGAGCATGACTTTAAAACACTGGTGCAATCGCTGGTCCTCTCCAGACTGGACTACTGCAATTCTCTTCTTACTGGCCTCCCCAAATCCCACCTATCCCCCCTGAAATCGGTCCTACACTCAGCAGCCCGTTTCATCTATGGGGCTAAAAAAAGCGACCACATCACACCGCTGCTATCCTCCCTGCGTTGGCTTCCCATCGAGGCTAGAGCTATCTACAAGACTGCCTGTATCACCCACAAAGCCTTGCACTCCTCCTCTCCTCGCTACCTGTCGAATAAACTGAAACTCTCTGGAGGCTCTAGACCATCTCGGAATGCGGAAAATCTTCTGCTTGAACCCCCCACTTTCAAGAAGGAAAGATCGATGGCCCAATCCTTTTCAGGCAACGCAGTGAGAATCTGGAACTCTCTCCCGCCTCAGCTCTGGACTACCTCCTCCTCTCAGGCCTTCAAACGGGACCTTAAAGTTCTCCTCCTCCAAAGACACCTCCAAGTCTAACTCACACCCTTGCCTTCGTTTGAAGGAAGACCTCCCATTACTGGAAAGTCTTTTGGCCAGGATTATGGTCTTCCTCCCCAGTGTGTTCTGGTAGTTTAAATGTTTAGTAATATCCCAATACCTGTGTATGGTACCCTTTTGGAACTTGCACACGTAACTTTTGTTTTATAACACACTGTTTGCTACCTCACACATTTTGTTTGTTTTAGATACTTGCACAAGTGCCTCCATTGCCTACGTAACGTTTGTTCTTGTGATGGAGTGTCTGCCTTTTATTGCAGTATTATTCTTCGACTTGTATTTTGTACATCTTTGTAACCTGCACCCATTTCACTTTTTTCTCCTGTAATGCACCGATTGCTACCTCATGTATTCTGGTTGCTCACTAGTGTCACTTTTGATCCATGTAACTTATTGTTTGCATTTGTATTTTGTTCCTGTATATCATTATTGGTCCTTATGTGAAGCGCTCTGACACCTTCGGGTAAAGTCCGTGCTATATAAAATTGCATAAATAAAATAAAATAAAATAAATTACTAGTCTGGCAGTCTCTACTGGTTTGTACTACAGGGCGAGCATGGTAAATAATTTCAGAGCAGTAGAAAATGTAGGCTCGAGAGCAAATGTGGTAGAGCTAGTTTCAGGTGTGATCCTATTTACATTTCAGACTTTGCATTTTGCTAGTAGCAGTACTAGGCAGTTGTTAAACTTGCACCCAACTGTAGAACCCCACGCCACTCTCTGCAGCCCCAGAGCCACTTGATGTTTTATTTCTTTAATAACCTATACCATAACGATAAACACAACTGGACCTTAATTACATGAGCTCGGACGGCGTCAATTTCGTACACATCTTAGAACTTTGGTAAACAAAATGAATCGTACTGGAATCAAAAACCATTAATATTTTGGCCATATACTTGCCTTTCAAACTCCGCTTGGTGGAAGAGCAAGCAGTTACCTCCGAGCCAATTAATGGCAGATTCATGGTATGATGTCTGCTCTTCTAAGGCATACAAGGGGAGCTACTCTTTGAAGCAAGCATGGACGGCGAGGTGAGATTTTAATCCTATATTGCCACTTGGTCATTAATAAGTGGTTTTATTATTCACAGACTACCAGAAAGTTACTGCAGTATGCAACCTAATTCAGTATAAACACTAACGTATTTTAGGCGTGAGCCAATTAACTTGATTTTTGCGTCAAAACTGCAGCATCTTGATTTGGTTTCTACCAAAGCACATTTCCCCTTGTGGCATCAAGAACATACATCTGGTGACTGCCAAACCTGCGCATGCACCATTGCCCTTGTTATAACACAATCGATGTCACGTGCTAGGCAACAACTAAACTCTCTGGTGTTTGGATTAACAAATGGACAACCGGTCCAGCTATATATGTAGCCCGAGTACTTCCATGTGCTATGACTGTTTTAGTGGCACATTGCTTCCTTTCGCGAGAGTGAAAATTCCCATGGAGTAATCAAAAATGATCTAATGTGGCATACAGTTTGTTATGTTATGATATTATAGAATAACCTAATAAAACGTGTTGTGTATTTCCTGGTTATTCGACAAACCTTTATAACTTCATGCTTTAGTGTTCAATGAACTCCATGATCTTACAATAATATTAATCATAATAATAGGAATAGGATTTATAATAATAGAGTGTCCTAACATAACATGTGTGTATTGTTATATGGAACTTGTATAGCGCTCAACTACCTTTAGTGTAGCATTGTGGCCCTCTTAACTCTTCATCGCAACTACTAGTCTTCCTGTATGTTTGAGATGTGTGTGGTTGTAGTATGTCCTGCGTCGGAAAGGTTGGCTGAAGGGCATACATGGTGTGGTTGCATTGTAACAAACTTGATGCTGCTGTTGTGTTTGAAACATTTGATAGAGAGATGTGAGCAGAAATGCGGTGCACTTCAATCAGCAACTGTATGTACTAAAAAGGTGGCAGCCACCTGCATAGGGCTCCTAAGGAACCTCCGGCCTATACTTGGACTCTTTGACTCTAAAGCTCGCCAGCTAATTATCCAGGCAACCATCTTGTCCCGCCTGGACTATGCCAACGTCCTTCTACTGGGAGCAAACAAAGCGGAAACGGCTAGGTTCCAACGTATCCAGAATACGGCGGCCAGAACACTGGTCGGTCTCCCACGCGGATGCTCAGCCAGAGCTACCATCCGCAAATTACACTGGCTGCCCGTGGAGCACAGAGTGAAATTCAAAGCTCTTATCACGATCTCTAAGATCGTCAAACAGGGAAACCCCCCTTTGTTGCGAAATCTGGCCCGACCCTATGTCCCCGGCCGCGACCTTCGCTCCTCCAATCAACTCCTCCTGACAGTCCCCAGAATCAGACTTAGTCGCACTGGTGGCCGCTCCTTTAGCGTCCTGGGGCCCAAACTATGGAACGATCTCCCCCTCAGCATCCGCTCCATAGACTGTCTCCCGGCCTTTCGCAAAGCTATCAAGACCTACCTCTTCCCCGCTCTCTAGGGTCCTTATCCTCCCCTCCCCGTTCTGTAAGAGTTAGCTTGTCTGCTAGCGCCGGGACACCCCATTGCCGGGGTAGCTGTTGCGCTTTACCAAACCTAGAAATTAGAAATTATGTACTTCAAGGCAGCATAGTATAGTCGGTGCTAAGGTAGTGATGCTGGCCTCCTAGTTTTATGTACATTCCGTAGGTGTTACATTCGCCTTCAGAGTGTGAGGTTGCCGGGAGTACAGGTGATAGGATTGACGGATCTAAGTGCACGTTAAACGGACAATGCATTTTTTGGCTATTTCCGTACAGTTTTGTGGGGTTGGGTGAAATTGCCTTGTTTTCACTGTGGAATGAGAGGAGGGTACTTTGGTCTGCATAACCCACAAAGACATCTCACAGTCAGATAAACACGTTTTTTAAACAGCACACATATACCCCTATAGATGTTGGCTCTGGTTCCTGCAATGGATACAATTTACTCAACAATGGCCTGATCAGCCCAATAGTGAAACTCAGAAATTTCCACCCATATTAACATATGCAGTACCTTGAAATATACAGTGTACAAAATTCATCCAGCAAAAAGTGCAATGTTCTCTACTGCTGTGTCAAGAGAATAATACAACCGCTCCTCTGTGCAAGCTTTCTGAGAAATTGGTTCAATATTTGTGTAGCCAACAATGTCTTTCCTTAGTTTAGCCAGGAGTTATGTTCTTTGACAAACATCCAAACGATTGTATATATTTATATCTTGTGTTTTTACTTGGACTTTTATCTTGATTCATTGTTGATAACTGTAATACTTATTATTTTTTTTAACAAACTTTATTGAGCGCCACAAAGTAAATTCAATGTGTCATAGCAAGTACAAGATGGCATTTTCTTTTTCCAATCGTATACAAATATCCCCTTTGTACAGACTGGAAGTCTGCTTGCATATGACAGAAACATTAGGCAATCTTTGTGACTATGAAACAGTAAGTGATGCGCATAAGATGCAAAAATATCTCTCAGTGTAGTTTTACAATGTATTTCTAAACAACCCCATTAACGTATAACCCCCACACCCTCCACCCCGCTCCTGGCCTGCCGCCTCTTGTGAAGCACTCAACCTAGTAAGTTTGTGTATATACCACTTGCTACAAGTTTCTGTTGATGTGCAGGTGAAATGTAAATAGGACCATTAATAACACTGTAGATCATGTATCACCTATAATTGTTTACATTACGGGGTAGGAGTGATTGGTTTCGGGAGAAGATATAGCATTTTAAAACCTTCCATTATGAGATCCCACTCCATAGAAATGGGATGTTTTCATATACTGCACTCCTCCTCGCGCCTAATTGCTGCGCTTTCGGCACTGCACCATCGTCGTATCACCTCTTCTTGCCACGCGGATGGTGGAGGGCATCTAGGGGATTTCCATCTCATGGTGATCGCTTGTATGGCCAGTATGAGGGCAAGGAAGCGCAGTTGAACTTTCAAAGCACTTGCTAGTCTACGGAGACCCAGTAGACACTCCAGAATGTTGTCATGGATCGGCACATGAGTGACCTCCCCAATTGCATTTCGGACCCTCCCTAGTAATCTTGAAGGTGAGGGCAAGCCCATAGCATGTGGGTAAAGCCCGCCTCTTCAGACTTGCACCATGGGCAGCAATGCACTGTAATACTTCTTGAAGGTTTTCTGCCTTATTCTATTAGATTGGTTGGA
This sequence comes from Lissotriton vulgaris, assembly GCF_964263255.1. Classification (NCBI taxonomy): domain Eukaryota; kingdom Metazoa; phylum Chordata; class Amphibia; order Caudata; family Salamandridae; genus Lissotriton; species Lissotriton vulgaris. Next base: position 1,749,029,808 of record NC_141693.1, on the reverse strand, counting down.
GAAATGGCTTCTTCATTAAATTGATCCCAAGAGTACAAGCAGGATTCAACCAGCCTCGAGCACAGACCACAGCCCTTTTGCTATTTGCTTTCTGTTCTTGCTTTGTGGGTGTCCAGGGTGCATTTAGTACAGTGGGCCATCCAATTCTCCTGAAAAAACCTGCCGAAAGGAAATCTATTCTGGTCTGCTCTATTTAAAAAAAAAAAAAAATAGAAAAAATTGGGCAAATATCTATATAGAATATTGCTGTACATTGCCTAGGATGATTCCTACACTGACCGGGCTATGGAAAGGATGTGTTGTGGCACCCCTGTTGATTTCTGTTCTTTTGGCTGATTTGCCAGATGCCTTACTATACTAGACAAGCTGTGCAGTAACTTCGGTACCAGTTATTAACAATTTTGATTTCTACTTTAGTTACATACTATCCAACAATGCAAAGTTATTTTTAGTTTAGCTTCAGAGCGCCAATTAACCTTTTCTTTCTTTTCTCTGTCTCTTTGCTGTAGTCTGTTGTTGAGGTTCACTGATGACACGTTTGAAAAACAGATTGGCGCAACCATAGGTAAGCTCCCTATATATTTATTCTTAATTTAATTCCTTGAGTGTGCCATTATCCAAAATCCCTCAGCCTAATTCTATGAACAGTCATTACTAGGCTGTATGTATGCAGGCTGCTGTACTGCAGCAAAAGAAACATCCAAGCACACCAATCACGGTACTGGAGAATTTTATTGCAGATGTGAGGCGGACCCGACGCATTGAAGCTCAAACAGTGAGCCCTGACCACTGTGGATTATCCAACATAAATACAATGACATCAGTGAACAGTGAAGACAGCCTAAAAGCAATTCAGATCCTAGTCTTTTGTTGTAACACTGAAATCAACAGAAATCATTCCAGTATATGAATCAGCATTGCATGGAAAATGAACTTGAAATGCATAACCGGCCATCTAATGTCAATCAGTTCATAATTTGATTATTCAAAACCGTGTAATACATCAAATCGAAATGCATTACACTTTGCATTTCGACATCACATTCAACCCCATGCAATACTGAGTATACACGATTGAATTAAGACAGTTTTTTGTTGCATGGAAATATTAGGATGTGAGATGCTTTTAGTCTTTTCTTACTTCATTGTTGGAACACCCAAAATGGTCCCCCGTGATCAGGGCTTACTGTTTGAGCCTAAAGGCTCTGGTTCTGCCACAGTTCTGCAACACAAATACCCAGCAATGTGATTGTTGTGCGTGGAGTTCCTGTGGAGAAGTTTACTACAATTGATAACAGGCTACCCGGGCCCACCCGCTTGAATCTCCTGGCCGGCACAGTGGTAGATAGTTTCTGGAGAAGTGTTCAAGTTCATTTATAGACTTGATATGTGCCAGCTGAATCATATGTCTTCATTTCATCATGTGCACCAAATAAAGTATATTATTGTCTGTGCTATGATAAGGTCTTGCTCATTTTAATGAAGCATAATGTAAACAATTATCTAATTCTTAAGGAGGCCATCTACTGTAGAGAAAACAGTTCTCTATAAGCAGTACTGCATCTCTAGCAATGACAAACAAATGGCATTCCAGAATGTTCCCTTGTTTGAATATACTTTTTTGGTGTTTTCTAACCTGTTGTGATATCATTTACTAGTTGCCCCTTCAAGTTTTTGAAGCAGGAAACCTGAGTTATGTTCTCAACTTATGAACCTGATCAAAGTGCATGAATTAATTTTTCAATAAATATGTTGTCATGTCACTTTTTTTTTTATTAATCAACAATTGGACTCACTTTTTGATCTGCCTATGTCTGGTTGCCAGTTAGTCTTACTATATAAGTATTTATTTTGGAACTGTATGGTGCAACTTGCCAAGAAGGTTGGAACCTTAACATTTATGCACATTTAATTTAGGAAAGTAGGCTGCCTGGATTCAACGATTGCCTTAAACTCAATTGTAATCTGCCCGGCATCGTATTCTGGTCTGGTCAAATAACTGTATCGCTTGAGGAGCAATGGCCATTTATTTTTTGCTGTCTGTTTCTGCTTCAATAAATTTGTGTTCATAACAAGGTGCAGAGATCTATTGCATTGAAGGCCATGTCCACTCTCACACTTCATTTGTATAGAATGTCATATTTACTGACCGCTTCCTCTTGGTCCTTCTGGCCGAGTATGATTTGAACAGCCCTGACATCATGTAATCATTTTGCAAGCATTTTGCTTCTCTCCATGGCATGTTATGATCTTAACTCTATGTGGGTGTCAACACAGAACCATTTTAGATACAAGATTTAATTTAGTCCTTGAAATAAGCCAGGAGAGCTTGAACGTTTAACGATGTGCCTGAAGCAAACATGTATGCTTTGCTTCTGTGTTGCATTTGCAAAGCTGTTCTTGACTATTCAGGACCAATCTGCTTACTCCTGACAGAAAAAATCCACGCTCAGCTCTGGCCCTGCCTACAGAGGAACGAGCTGAGCCAAGCTTGGATCTTTGCTGGCTTAAAAACCTTTTGCGCTATGTCATTTATATAAAAAAGATCTAAAAACAATGTTTTTGTTTTTTGTTGAGTGTTTACGCTGTAAGGAATTTAACAATACGTTTTCATATTTTCATGAATCAGGTGTTGATTTCAAAGTAAAGCGATTGATCGTCGATGGTAATCAAGTGAAACTTGCAATATGGGTAAGTCCTCAAACTCGTGATATGAAAGTGATTTCTGTAGCTGCACACTAAATTATCAGTAATTTCTTGTAAGTTCATGTTACGGTTTTGTAAAAAATAGAGACGTCTAAAATGACACTGCAGCATTGACCATTCCTTTCAACGTGACTACATTTTCTCTACCTTTTAGCCAGTGCCTATCCTGTCCATTGCAATTTTAGAGCCGAGCTGTGTAAAGCTTCTTGTGCAATATATTACAAATGTCCCTTTAATTTATAAATGTAATAAATTACCTTTTGATACAATGGACCTGCATGCATGTGGGTTTTCGCACCTGGTAAATCCAAGCCTGGTATTCCCACACCCGGGAATTCCAGTTGCAGGAACACATTCCATTCAGAATCAGTTGTAGTGGGGTCCTCTAACCTCCCACCGACCTGGCCCTAATGTCCTCCACCCTACATGGGGTTCTGCTGTTGCCTGCTCAAAATCAGGGGCTTGCTGTTTTCCTGTTAAGTTTATCTTACACACAACATTTTTAAGGCTAAATAAGGGTGCGTGTGACGGTCATCAGCAAATTACATTAATAACCTGCAAAAATCCCTGCAACCTTTGGGAAGAGGCAGATTTCCACAGAACTCCAAAAAGATTGCAATAAAAATACATCCTAGTTTTGGTCCTACTCTTATCTGACCGTTCTACTGACATTTACAAACAACTCGATCTTATGGTTAATAAATTAAATAAGTTCTCAAATTGGCATTATATCGCCGTAATACAGTTACCCGTAATGCTTCATATTTATATTACATTTCATTTATGACAGAGAAAATAGAATCCGATTTTATTAGCCATTATGTCATTGTTCAGTTTTAAAAATCACTGTTTCTTCTGGCTCGTAGCCTACAAATTGTTAGGATAGACATTCCCTGAAGAGTATCCACATTTAAAATCAGGAAAGTATTATATTCAGTCCTATCGTGGTCAGAGATCGTTCATAGCTGCCAAGGTTTCAGATTGTTATGTGTGACATTTTCATAATTTCAGTGTAATTACGAGTGGCATTTCAACGACTGTGAGTGACACTTTCTCGGAGCAAAATCAAGCATGTAGACGAGGAAAACATAAATATCAGAAATTAGACGCATTTGAGCAACAAGAAACTCCCCGAAGATCGTTAAACTGCATCAAAGCACCAGAAACGGAAGGGCACTAACCTAGTAAAAAGCAGCAGCTCGCAGCTAATCCTCATAAAATACAGTTTTGCGAATATGCGTGGTTCACGTTCTTTTGCGAAAACCGTCACTAGAGAAAACTCTGATATTGCTCCAGCACCCCATTATTCACCAGTTACCTTTACCTTTTTATTGTTGCATGAAAATTCCTGGGCACACAAAGAATTCAGCCCAATGCCAGTTGGTTTTAGACCCATGTTATTTTTTTGGGCCTTTGCAGAATCTTAAAACCTGATTCTCTGGGAGAGGCGGCGACTTTACTGGCATATCCCAGCCCATTTTCAACCCATTCATAACTTACCTAGGGTGTCTTCAAGGGCCCGGAGGAGCTTGGGGTGACCAGGCCGTGGCCAGGCAGTTGCTGGATGCTGCATGAGAGAGGCTGCCTTAACCAGTCTGAGTGTGTAATGTCCCAAGGGTCTCCCCTCAGGTCTGATGTCAGACCGTGTGTGGCAACCACAGATGCACATGACTCTCCTGCTAGGTGCTCGGGCATCGGCTAGTAAAAGGGATGAGCTGCACAAAGAGGTCAATCAGTAATCGAAATCCCGTGTATGGTGTCCTTACTCGGTGCAGTGCGAGTATGTTCTGGAACAGTACTCATAGGTACCTGACTCGCACCAGAGGCTGGACTGTAAATGTGAGTTTAGAGCGATGGACACTGTACGCTTAAGATATGGTCCGTGTTCAGGTGCAGAACCTGGGAACGCAAACATTTGTGTTAAGTTTCACGCAGACTGCACTCCGAAATGTGTATTTATAATTCTTAAGGTGATTACAAAATGAAAAAGAACGGCTGCTTTCTTAGTTTTCGAGTGCCTTTTCACTATGCATATACATACATGCCCTCATACGGTCCAAAAAGTGGGAGATTTATCAAAAGATCCAGGAAATGCAACTTCTCCAATTATATTGTTAGCTTGCATTAGAGGGTGTTTTAAGAGTGAGAAAGCTAAAATAAAGCTATTTTTTAAAATGAAAACGGAGGTTCCGGGACTCCATCAAGAGGTATGGGCAAGTCGTTATGTTTCCTGTGTATTCACGATTGGTCAGGCGAAGGACAGCACTAAAGCGAATAGCAGGAAAAGAAAAACACAACTAGAACCTTACCTGGGGAAGAAAGCTTGCTGCATGCCTGCAGTAACAGTACACAGAGGTGGTGCATCAAGGGGATGGTGCGCAGAAGTGCTGCCCCCACCCATGGAGCCCAGCACTACCCTTGGGTGGACATGGTTAACGCACCTGCACTTTCAAAAGGTGTCCAGACTTCAATTGTGTCTTGGGCCTTGTACAGTGCTTCTCTACCTTTTGGCCAGAGTTGCGCTACTGAAACTGCATATGCATACAGGCAGGAAACCATTGTTAAGAAAAGGCTATTTTTCTAAGAATGAGGAAGAAATCCATCCAAGGTTCCAGCCAGGAACATTTGTCTGCAATGTTACAGTGTGGCAATAGAGGATCTTGGGACTAGAGCGCACCAGTCATGTTATTTAGGCACTTCTCCTTGTGCTATTCGTTCTCCATTAACTGGAAATGTTAAAATAAAAACTTCACAGATTACAATAAAAATAAATCCCTTCGTTCAAAGACTACGCCTTCTTACCAGGCGTCCCACAATCCGCTGCTGAAGTGCTTTTACATCAGGGCCTGGAGCACTGCACAGGGTGCAGGAATGATAGCTACAGCCCTGATAGAGCTGGCTTTAGTGATGGTGCCAGATGGTGTGAGGAACTTTGTTATGCCCCTCCCCCCAAGACCTGCTTCTCCAAGCATTCAGTCCGTACCACGCTCCAATGGGGCCCCTCCTCTCTACATTGACCCAATCTCATGTGTAGGTAATTTCTTTTTCACTGCTACTCGTTCCAAGTATGTAGGGTAGATTAGGGTGTTGGAGTGCGTTATATCACACACATATTAAACAGACACTATGGCTTGTGCAAGTGTGTAAGCCAACGTACAGGAAATGTTACTTGAGACCAGGGCCATGGGAATTATTCAGTTGCCTGGCCATTGCGATTTTCGCATGATTATATATTTGCTGCATTTGCCACATAATCCATCCTCTGCCACATATTCTTCAGATTTTAGCTCAAATTATTCCAAAGTTACTAAAAACGCAGCAGCACATGTTTCTGTGCAGTGGAAGGCTCTTTGCAAAGGGTGAATGGTCACCTTTTTGTCTCATTGCTTTTGAGATTTTGAAATATGCCACTCCGGGAATCTTAAAAACACACAAGATGCTTGATTCCGGTCCAGGAAAGACATGGCTTGGCAGTTCGGGCTGGACTGTTCCCATGAGGCACAGGGTCAAGGCTGATTTGCATATGGCCATGTCTGAACTGGGGTGGTGTGGAGTGCAAAAAAACGATGGATTTAGGCCCAGATCTCTGTACTGGAGTGAATGTATGACATTTTTCTGCATTCTGTCCATCAACTGTTGTTTTTGCATTTGTCACCCAGAGTGGGATGGGTATGCTCAGACGTGAGTCCCATGCTCTCCACACCACTGGAGTCAAGCTATCCTGGCTGATGACGGCTGATAGCCAGAAACCGGTCCTAGGATGCTTGATTCCGGTCCAGGAAAGACATGGCTTGGCAGTTCGGGCTGGATTGTTCTCATGAGGCACAGGGTCAAGGCTGATTTGAATATGGCCATGTCTGAATTGGGGTGGTGTGGAGTGCAAAAAACGATGGATTTAGGCCCAGATCTCTGTACTGGGGTAAATGTATGACATTGTTCTGCATTCTCTCCAACAACTGTTGTTTTTGCACTCCGGGAATCTTGGCCAACCTGTTGCTGCCATATGTACCTACACGCCAACTCCGTTCCTTGGGGCAAAACCTGGTAGTGGTCCCCTGGGTAAGGAGGGTACGCGCTGGGGGACGCTTGTTCTGTACTATGGCAGCAAAACTCTGAGACTCACTTCCTGTACAGATCCGTAGCTTGAACAACTACCTAGCTTTCCGGAAGGCAGTTAAAACACACTTCTGTCCCCTGTTGTAGATCTTTCTGCCTCCCCCTATTTGTTTCTCACTGCTGTCACGCCGGGACACCTCTTTGCTGGGGCAGCTGTAGCGCTTTATAAAATGTTATAACATAACATATTTGGGTGTTAAAGTGGCACTAATGATGCCAGACAGTGTTAACATGCTAAAAAATGACAAGAAATGTGAGTAATATTTTTACAAAATGTGGCGAATTATGCTACATAATTTGCATTTTCTTGCTGCATAATTTACTGAACCCTGTCGCATAATTTGGCTCTCCTTGGATGCATATTTCCAGTGATCCTGCTTAAGGCAATGAGGAAAACAAAGTATAGGTATAGGAGTCAAATGTCATCTATACTGGTAGGCATTGTATGTTAATACTGCTTAGTCTGGAGAAATACAGACTCGGGATTTAAAACATAATGTTGAGGTTGTGTTTACTGATAAGTAATTATTATTATCCAACGGAACCACATTTAACAACCTTAGGATAGATAATGAAAGATTAGAGAAAACCAATAAGGCTGCATTTTGGTTTTGGTTCATAGCTCACTGTGCTATATTAGGATTGCATCTTATGAACTGCAATTAACAAAAGGGTCCCTGTGGCAAAAACAGAAAACCCACTGAGCTGACTACATACATTTCTTTTATGAATGTTACACATTGTGCTTCGTGGAGGTACGCTATCCATCTGCGCTACTTTATGATAAGTCCAACTTCAGACAAGACAAAACTAAGATCTCTCAAACAGATACATTAATCACCAGAGTTAAACTTATGTTTTTAGCCTGTAACTTGCTGGCACACAAGGGATCTGAAGTTTGAGCCATTGACCCTGAATAAGTGTAAAAATGCCAGCCTGCCACACATTTCTCGCCCCTCCACCCCAGCCTCCCCCCTCCCCCCCCCCCCCCACACACACACACACTTTCTCATAGCTTGGCCTCTGGTGAGGTGACACCACCCCTGAACCAAAGCAGTGTGCCATGCCTTTTGTTGTGGCAGGAGACATCCCAGCACATGCCGTAACTGCACGGAGACCCATTATCATTCTGAATGTGAAAATCGGCCAGCAATCAATATGATAATGGACCAATAGCAGTCTATGCCAGGTCGGGGGCGGGAGTTGCTGCAGGCCCATGAAGTTTACTGCAGGAGGGCCACTAGAGAGTTACAGAACTCTGAGACTGCTTCCTGGAGGACAGCGTAGGTCGCTCCAATGTCCAGAATTACAGACAAAAGGCGTCCCTAAAAGCGATCATCACAGACAATGTGCAGATGCCCAAATAACAGACAGTCGGTGAAATGTACCGATGGTTGGTCACCTTAGATCCAAAACTACACAAGAGTAAGTGCAAAAATAGAATGGCGGAAGATTGTTTTCCTACAGTAATTAAGTTAATTTGAATTACTTTATATAAATTGTTTTCCAATAGAAGTGAGGTTGATTTGAATTACTTTATATAAATTGTTTTCCAACAGAAGTTAAGTTAATCTGAATTACATTATATCAATTGTTTTCTGACAGAAGTGAAGTTAATTTGAATTATTTATTCAAATTGTTTTCTGACAGAAATGAGGTTATTTGAGTGACTTTATATAAACAGCGTAGTCATGCTGTTCACCTGGAACATAGCATTGATGGGGATTCGTACTTCTCACTCCCACAGAGGTATAGACACAGTGGCTGCTATGGAATCAAGAGAGTTTGCCAATTAGTGGAATTCACTTGGTACACAGGTGATCCTGTCACTGCTGCACGCTGTTCTGCAAAGCAGCAAGCTGCTGTTCGGTGGTTTTCACACCCACAGATTGCAGTGCAGTCTCATTGGTATATTTCTTAGTGAATCTTTTTTGGGTCCCAGTAAAGAATTGCAAAATAATCATTAAACTGTTTTCTCAAAGCCAATTATTAACATTACTTCCAGCTTTACATTGTTTCAGAAGTTTTCTCCTTACTGTGCTTATAAAAAAAAACAAGCATTTGCAATGCAATGGTCTCGGCATCATTCAAGGTAGAGCTATTGGCATTGCTCATGACATTTCTTTTTTTTTTCTTTAAATCATAAATAAATGGCATTGTCATTTACATTGCCAATACACACCACTCTGCACCTGCACTCACTGCTCTGCACACTCACTCTACACTCACTACTCTGCACTCACTGCTCTGCACACTCACTCTGCACTCACTACTCTGCACTCACTACTCTGCACTCACTACTCACTACTCTGCACTCACTACTCACAACTCTGCACTCACTACTCACTACTCTGCACTCACTACTCTACACACACTACTCTGCACACACTACTCTGCACTCACTACTCTGCACTCACTACTCTGCACTCACTACTCTGCACTCACTACTCTGCACTCACTACTCTGCACTCACTACTCTGCACTCACTACTCTGCACTCACTACTCACTACTCTGCACTCACTACTCTGCACTCACTACTCTGCACTCACTACTCTGCACTCACTACTCACTACTCTGCACTCACTACTCACTACTCTGCACTCACTACTCTGCACTCACTACTCTGCACTCACTACTCTGCACTCACTACTCACTACTCTGCACTCATTACTCTGCACTCACTACTCTGCACTCACTACTCTGCACTCACTACTCTGCACTCACTACTCTGCACTCACTACTCTGCACTCACTACTCACTACTCTGCACTCACTACTCTGCACTCACTACTCTGCACTCACTACTCTGCACTCACTACTCACTACTCTGCACTCAGTACTCTGCACTCACTACTCTGCACTCACTACTCTGCACTCACTACTCTGCACTCACTACTCTGCACTCACTACTCGATACTCTGCACTCACTACTCGCTACTCTGCACTCACTACTCACTACTCTGCACTCACTACTCTGCACTCACTACTCTGCACTCACTACTCACTACTCTGCACTCACTACTCGCTACTCTGCACTCACTACTCGCTACTCTGCACTCACTACTCGCTACTCTGCACTCACTACTCGCTACTCTGCACTCACTACTCACTACTCTGCACTCACTACTCACTACTCTGCACTCACTACTCTGCACTCACTACTCTGCACTCACTACTCACTACTCTGCACTCACTACTCTGCACTCACTACTCACTACTCTGCACTCACTACTGTGCACTCACTACTGTGCACTCACTACTCTGCACTCACTACTCTGCACTCACTACTCTGCACTCACTACTCTGCACTCACTACTCACTACTCTGCACTCACTACTCACTACTCTGCACTCACTACTCACTACTCTGCACTCACTACTCACTACTCTGCACTCACTACTCTGCACTCACTACTCTGCACTCACTACTCTGCACTCACTACTCTGCACTCACTACTCTGCACTCACTACTCTGCACTCACAACTCACTACTCTGCACTCACTACTCACTACTCTGCACTCACTACTCTGCACTCACTACTCTGCACTCACTACTCTGCACTCACTACTCTGCACTCACTACTCTGCACTCACTACTCTGCACTCACTACTCACTACTCTGCACTCACTACTCACTACTCTGCACTCACTACTCTGCACTCACTACTCACTACTCTGCACTCACTACTCGCTACTCTGCACTCGCTACTCTGCACTCACTACTCACTACTCTGCACTCACTACTCACTACTCTGCACTCACTACTCTGCACTCACTACTCTGCACCACTGTTCCCAACAAGCTGCGCGGGTGAGCGCGCGCGCAGAGAAGTCACCCTAAGCGCGCAGGTTGCTGAATTTACCGCGCACTCCAGCAACACCATTCGCGCCGCCGCTTTTAAAATGCGAGCGGCGCGAAAAAGTGCCATTTCCTCGTTGCGGGAGATTGGAAAAAAAAGCAGTCTCAAACACAGCGTGTGCTTTAGCACACGCTGTGTTTGACACTCTCCATTCCTCTGCATTCCTTTTCTTACACCGCACAGCTGCGGGGCTGATTGTGAACCTTTTGTATTAATGTTAATTGTAGCCCCCCCCCCCGTGCGCTGCAATTAACACGAATACGAATGCAAAGGACCTACAATCAGCCCCGCAGCTGTGCCCTGTAAGTATCGTCATTGTGCACTACTGAGGGGCTGTTTGTGATCCTTTGTGTTGCGTTGCCTTCCTCCAGCTCTCCCATCCTGTAAGGGAGAGGAACGATCATCAAGACCATTAGTATAGACGAAAACACAGACGACTGAATGTAACTCACACGGACAGAAAAAATTAACAAGATTTTTGAAAAAGTTATTGCTGGAGAAACACCTGGGCCTTCAAAAATATTTTTGAAATGGTAAAACGTGCTGACCCACATTGATCCATGTTTTATAGGATAGTGTGCGTAATAAAATTCGAATGACAAACATAACAGGCCATTGTGAAGAGAGCAGGTTAAAAGTCCTTATAAAAATAGTATATATATATGTATATATATAATTTTAGTAAAAATGGAAAGGCCTCGGTTAACAACCGAACTAAAACCAGGGACAGACACCAGGGAGCAGGGACAGACACCGGGGAGCAGGGACAGACACCGGGGAGCAGGGACAGACACCGGGGAGCAGGGACAGACACCAGGGAGCAGGGACAGACACCAGGGAGCAGGGACAGACACCGGGGAGCAGGAACAGACACCGGGGAGCAGGGACAGACACTGGGAAGCAGGGACAGACACCCGGGAGCAGGGACAGACACCGGGGAGCAGGGACAGACACCGGGGAGCAGGGACAGACACCGGGGAGCAGGGACAGACACCGGGGAGCAGGGACAGACACCGGGGAGCAGGGACAGACACCGGGGAGCAGGGACAGACACCGGGGAGCAGGGACAGACACCAGGGAGCAGGGACAGACACCGGGGAGCAGGGACAGACACCGGGGAGTAGGGACAGACACCAGGGACGGACACCAGGGAGCAGGGACAGACACCAGGGCAGGAACAGACATCAGGGAGCAGGAACAGATATCAGGGAACAGGGACAGACACCGGGGAGCAGGGACAGACACCGGCGAGCAGGGACAGACACCAGGGAGCAGGGACAGACACCGGGGAGCAGGGACAGACATCAGGGACGGACACCAGGGAGCAGGACAGACACTGTGGAGCAGGGACAGACACCAGCGAGCAGGGACAGACACCAGGGAGCAGGGACAGACACCAGCGAGCAGGGACAGACACCAGCGAGCAGGGACAGACACCAGCGAGCAGGGACAGACACCAGACACAGGAACAGACACCAGGGAGCAGGGACAGACACCAGGGAGTAGGGACAGACACCAGGGACGGGGAGCAGGGACAGACACTGGGGAGTAGGGACAGACACCAGGGACGGACACCAGGGAGCAGGGACAGACACCAGGGCGGGAGCAGACATCAGGGAGCAGGAACAGATATCAGGGAACAGGGACAGACACCAGGGAGCAGGGACAGACACCGTGGAGCAGGGACAGACACCGTGGAGCAGGGACAGACACCGGGGAGCAGGGACAGACACCGGGGAGCAGGGACAGACACCGGGGAGCAGGGACAGACATCAGGGACGGACACCAGGGAGCAGGGACAGACACTGTAGAGCAGGGACAGACACCAGGGAGCAGGGACAGACACTAGCGAGCAGGGACAGACACCAGCGAGCAGGGACAGACACTAGCGAGCAGGGACAGACACCAGCGAGCAGGGACAGACACCAGGGAGCAGGGACAGACACCAGGGAGCAGGGACAGACACCAGGGAGCAGGGACAGACATCAGGGAGCAGGAACAGACACCGGGGAGCAGGGACGGACACCGTGGAGCAGGTACAGACACCATGAAGCAGGGACAGACACAGTGGAGCAGGGACGGACACCAGGGAGGAGGGACGGACACCAGGGAGCAGAAAGGCACCAAAAACGAGTGGGGCAGAGGGCAGAAGGGCACCAAAAACGATAGGACAGAGGGCAAGAGGTCATAAAGGCACAACAACGAGTGGGACAGAGGGCAGAAGGGCACAAAAAACGAGTGGGGCAGAGGGCAGAAGGGCACCAAAAACGATAGGACAGAGGGCAAGAGGTCATAAAGGCACAACAACGAGTGGGACAGAGGGCAGAAGGGCACCAAAAACGAGTGGGACAGAGGTCAGAAGGGCACTAAAAACGAGTGGGGCAGAGGGCAGAAGGGCACCAAAAACGATGGGACAAAGGGCAGAAGGGCACAAAAAACGAGTGGGGCAGAGGGCATTAGGCCACAAAAAACGAGTGGGACAGAGGGCAGAAGGGCACCAAAAACGAGTGGGACAGAGGGCAGGAGGGCACCAAAAAAGAGTGGGACAGAGGGCAGGAGGGCACCAAAAAAGAGTGGGACAGAGGGCAGGAGAGCACCAAAAATTAGTGGTATTTGGCGCCGCAGACAAGCGAGGTTCGGTTCCTGGCGCACATAGCCATGGTTGCAGCGCACAGAGACCCTCCACTGCCGCACACAGAGGAAAAAAATTAGAGGGAACATTGCTCTGCACTCACTACTCACTACTCTGCACTCACTACTCACTACTCTGCACTCACTACTCACTACTCTGCACTCACTACTCTGCACTCACTACTGTGCACTCACTACTGTGCACTCACTACTGTGCACTCACTACTGTGCACTCACTACTCTGCACTCACTACTCTGCACTCACTACTCTGCACTCACTACTCACTACTCTGCACTCACTACTCACTACTCTGCACTCACTACTCTGCACTCACTACTCTGCACTCACTACTCTGCACTCACTACTCACTACTCTGCACTCACTACTCACTACTCTGCACTCACTACTCACTACTCTGCACTCACTACTCTGCACTCACTACTCTGCACTCACTACTATGCACTCACTACTCTGCACTCACTACTCTGCACTCACTACTCACTACTCTGCACTCACTACTCACTACTCTGCACTCACTACTCTGCACTCACTACTCTGCACTCACTACTCTGCACTCACTACTCACTACTCTGCACTCACTACTCTGCACTCACTACTCACTACTCTGCACTCACTACTCACTACTCTGCACTCACTATTCTGCACTCACTACTCACTACTCTGCACTCACTACTCTGCACTCACTTCTCACTACTCTGCACTCACTACTCTGCACTCACTACTCTGCACTCACTACTCTGCACTCACTACTGTGCACTCACTACTGTGCACTCACTACTGTGCACTCACTACTCTGCACTCACTACTCTGCACTCACTACTCTGCACTCACTACTCACTACTCTGCACTCACTACTCACTACTCTGCACTCACTACTCTGCACTCACTACTCTGCACTCACTACTCTGCACTCACTACTCACTCACTACTCTGCACTCACTACTCACTACTCTGCACTCACTACTCACTACTCTGCACTCACTACTCTGCACTCACTACTCTGCACTCACTACTCTGCACTCACTACTCTGCACTCACTACTCTGCACTCGCTACTCTGCACTCACTACTCACTACTCTGCACTCACTACTCACTACTCTGCACTCACTACTCTGCACTCACTACTCTGCACTCACTACTCTGCACTCACTACTCTGCACTCACTACTCACTACTCTGCACTCACTACTCTGCACTCACTACTCTGCACTCACTACTCACTACTCTGCACTCCCTACTCTGCACTCACTACTCACTACTCTGCACTCACTACTCACTACTCTGCACTCACTATTCTGCACTCACTACTCACTACTCTGCACTCACTACTCTGCACTCACTACTCTGCACTCACTTCTCACTACTCTGCACTCACTACTCACTACCCTGCACTCACTACTCACTACTCTGCACTCACTACTCTGCACTCACTACTCTGCACTCACTACTCTGCACTCACTACTCACTACTCTGCACTCACTACTCTGCACTCTGCACTCACTACTCTGCACTCACTACTCACTACTCTGCACTCACTACTCTGCACTCACTACTCTGCACTCACTACTCTGCACTCACTACTCTGCACTCACTACTCTGCACTCACTACTCTGCACTCACTACTCACTACTCTGCACTCACTACTCTGCACTCACTACTCTGCACTCACTACTCACTACTCTGCACTCACTACTCTGCACTCACTACTCACTACTCTGCACTCACTACTCTGCACTCACTACTCTGCACTCACTACTCACTACTCTGCACTCACTACTCTGCACTCACTACTCTGCACTCACTACTCTGCACTCACTACTCACTACTCTGCACTCACTACTCTGCACTCACTACTCTGCACTCACTACTCTGCACTCACTACTCGCTACTCTGCACTCACTACTCGCTACTCTGCACTCACTACTCGCTACTCTGCACTCACTACTCTGCACTCACTACTCTGCACTCGCTACTCTGCACTCACTACTCTGCACTCACTACTCTGCACTCACTACTCTGCACTCACTACTCTGCACTCACTACTCTGCACTCACTACTCACTACTCTGCACTCACTACTCTGCACTCACTACTCACTACTCTGCACTCACTACTCTGCACTCACTACTCTGCACTCACTACTCTGCACTCACTACTCTGCACTCACTACTCTGCACTCACTACTCTGCACTCACTACTCGCTACTCTGCACTCACTACTCGCTACTCTGCACTCACTACTCGCTACTCTGCACTCACTACTCGCTACTCTGCACTCACTACTCACTACTCTGCACTCACTACTCTGCACTCACTACTCTGCACTCACTACTCTGCACTCACTACTCACTACTCTGCACTCACTACTCTGCACTCGCTACTCTGCACTCACTACTCTGCACTCACTACTCACTACTCTGCACTCACTACTCACTACTCTGCTCTCACTACTCACTACTCTGCACTCACTACTCTGCACTCACTACTCTGCACTCACTACTCAGCACTCACTACTCACTACTCTGCACTCACTACTCACTACTCTGCACTCACTACTCTGCACTCACTACTCTGCACTCACTACTCACTACTCTGTACTCACTACTCTGTACTCACTACTCTGCACTCACTACTCTGCACTCACTACTCTGCACTCACTACTCACTACTCTGCACTCACTACTCTGCACTCACTACTCTGCACTCACTACTCACTACTCTGCACTCACTACTCTGCACTCACTACTCTGCACTCACTACTCTGCACTCACTACTCTGCACTCACTACTCACTACTCTGCACTCACTACTCACTACTCTGCACTCACTACTCTGCACTCACTACTCACTACTCTGCACCTTCTACTCTGCACTCACTACTCGCTACTCTGCACTCACTACTCGCTACTCTGCACTCACTACTCGCTACTCTGCACTCACTACTCGCTACTCTGCACTCACTACTCTGCACTCACTACTCTGCACTCACTACTCTGCACTCACTACTCACTACTCTGCACTCACTACTCACTACTCTGCACTCACTACTCACTACTCTGCACTCACTACTCACTACTCTGCACTCACTACTCACTACTCTGCACTCACTACTCTGCACTCACTACTCTGCACTCATTACTCACTACTCTGCACTCACTACTCTGCACTCACTACTCACTACTCTGCACTCACTACTCACTACTCTGCACTCACTATTCTGCACTCACTACTCACTACTCTGCACTCACTACTCTGCACTCACTTCTCACTACTCTGCACTCACTACTCTGCACTCACTACTCTGCACTCACTACTCTGCACTCACTACTCTGTACTCACTACTCTGCACTCACTACTCACTACTCTGCACTCACTACTCTGCACTCACTACTCTGCACTCACTACTCACTACTCTGCACTCACTACTCTGCACTCACAACTCACTACTCTGCACTCACTACTCTGCACTCACTACTCTGCACTCACTACTCTGCACTCACTACTCTGCACTCACTACTCTGCACTCACTACTCTGCACTCACTACTCACTACTCTGCACTCACTACTCTGCACTCACTACTCACTACTCTGCACTCACTACTCTGCACTCACTACTCTGCACTCACTACTCTGCACTCACTACTCACTACTCTGCACTCACTACTCTGCACTCACTACTCACTACTCTGCACTCACTACTCTGCACTCACTACTCTGCACTCACTACTCTGCACTCACTACTCTGCACTCACTACTCTGCACTCACTACTCTGCACTCACTACTCGCTACTCTGCACTCGCTACTCTGCACTCACTACTCGCTACTCTGCACTCACTACTCACTACTCTGCACTCACTACTCTGCACTCACTACTCTGCACTCACTACTCTGCACTCACTACTCTGCACTCACTACTCTGCACTCACTACTCACTACTCTGCACTCACTACTCACTACTCTGAACTCACTACTCTGCACTCACTACTCACTACTCTGCACTCACTACTCTGCACTCACTACTCGCTACTCTGCACTCACTACTCAGTACTCTGCACTCACTACTCACTACTCTGCACTCACTACTCACTACTCTGCACTCACTACTCTGCACTCACTACTCAGCACTCACTACTCACTATGCACTCACTACTCACTACTCTGCACTCACTACTCTGCACTCACTACTCTGCACTCACTACTCACTACTCTGTACTCACTACTCTGCACTCACTACTCTGCACTCACTACTCTGCACTCACTACTCACTACTCTGCACTCACTACTCTGCACTCACTACTCTGCACTCACTACTCACTACTCTGCACTCACTACTCTGCACTCACTACTCTGCACTCACTACTCTGCACTCACTACTCACTACTATGCACTCACTACTCTGCACTCACTACTCACTACTCTGCACTCACTACTCTGCACTCACTACTCGCTACTCTGCACTCACTACTCGCTACTCTACACTCACTACTCGCTACTCTGCACTCACTACTCGCTACTCTGCACTCACTACTCGCTACTCTGCACTCACTACTCACTACTCTGCACTCGCTACTCTGCACTCACTACTCTGCACTCACTACTCGCTACTCTGCACTCACTACTCGCTACTCTGCACTCACTACTCGCTACTCTGCACTCACTACTCTGCACTCACTACTCTGCACTCACTACTCCGCACTCACTACTCCGCACTCACTACTCTGCACTCACTACTCACTACTCTGCACTCACTACTCACTACTCTGCACTCACTACTCACTACTCACTACTCTGCACTCACTACTCCCTACTCTGCACTCACTACTCTGCACTCACTACTCTGCACTCACTACTCTGCACTCACTACTCTGCACTCACTACTCACTACTCTGCACTCACTACTCTGCACTCACTACTCTGCACTCACTACTCACTACTCTGCACTCACTACTCTGCACTCACTACTCTGCACTCACTACTCTGCACTCACTACTCTGCACTCACTACTCTGCACTCACTACTCTGCACTCACTACTCGCTACTCTGCACTCACTACTCGCTACTCTGCACTCACTACTCGCTACTCTGCACTCACTACTCGCTACTCTGCACTCACTACTCGCTACTCTGCACTCACTACTCACTACTCTGCACTCACTACTCACTACTCTGCACTCACTACTCTGCACTCACTACTCTGCACTCACTACTCACTACTCTGCACTCACTACTCTGCACTCACTACTCACTACTCTGCACTCACTACTGTGCACTCACTACTGTGCACTCACTACTCTGCACTCACTACTCTGCACTCACTACTCTGCACTCACTACTCTGCACTCACTACTCACTACTCTGCACTCACTACTCACTACTCTGCACTCACTACTCACTACTCACTACTCTGCACTCACTACTCTGCACTCACTACTCTGCACTCACTACTCTGCACTCACTACTCTGCACTCACTACTCTGCACTCACTACTCTGCACTCACTACTCTGCACTCACAACTCACTACTCTGCACTCACTACTCACTACTCTGCACTCACTACTCTGCACTCACTACTCTGCACTCACTACTATGCACTCACTACTCTGCACTCACTACTCTGCACTCACTACTCACTACTCTGCACTCACTACTCACTACTCTGCACTCACTACTCTGCACTCACTACTCTGCACTCACTACTCACTACTCTGCACTCACTACTCACTACTCTGCACTCACTACTCTGCACTCACTACTCTGCACTCACTACTCTGCACTCACTACTCACTACTCTGCACTCACAACTCACTACTCTGCACTCACTACTCACTACTCTGCACTCACTACTCTGCACTCACTACTCTGCACTCACTACTATGCACTCACTACTCTGCACTCACTACTCTGCACTCACTACTCACTACTCTGCACTCACTACTCACTACTCTGCACTCACTACTCTGCACTCACTACTCTGCACTCACTACTCTGCACTCACTACTCACTACTCTGCACTCACTACTCTGCACTCACTACTCACTACTCTGCACTCACTACTCACTACTCTGCACTCACTATTCTGCACTCACTACTCACTACTCTGCACTCACTACTCTGCACTCACTTCTCACTACTCTGCACTCACTACTCTGCACTCACTACTCTGCACTCACTACTCTGCACTCACTACTGTGCACTCACTACTGTGCACTCACTACTGTGCACTCACTACTCTGCACTCACTACTCTGCACTCACTACTCACTACTCTGCACTCACTACTCACTACTCTGCACTCACTACTCACTACTCTGCACTCACTACTCTGCACTCACTACTCTGCACTCACTACTCTGCACTCACTACTCACTCACTACTCTGCACTCACTACTCACTACTCTGCACTCACTACTCACTACTCTGCACTCACTACTCTGCACTCACTACTCTGCACTCACTACTCTGCACTCACTACTCTGCACTCACTACTCTGCACTCGCTACTCTGCACTCACTACTCACTACTCTGCACTCACTACTCACTACTCTGCACTCACTACTCTGCACTCACTACTCTGCACTCACTACTCTGCACTCACTACTCTGCACTCACTACTCACTACTCTGCACTCACTACTCTGCACTCACTACTCTGCACTCACTACTCACTACTCTGCACTCCCTACTCTGCACTCACTACTCACTACTCTGCACTCACTACTCACTACTCTGCACTCACTATTCTGCACTCACTACTCACTACTCTGCACTCACTACTCTGCACTCACTACTCTGCACTCACTTCTCACTACTCTGCACTCACTACTCACTACCCTGCACTCACTACTCACTACTCTGCACTCACTACTCTGCACTCACTACTCTGCACTCACTACTCTGCACTCACTACTCACTACTCTGCACTCACTACTCTGCACTCTGCACTCACTACTCTGCACTCACTACTCACTACTCTGCACTCACTACTCTGCACTCACTACTCTGCACTCACTACTCTGCACTCACTACTCTGCACTCACTACTCTGCACTCACTACTCTGCACTCACTACTCACTACTCTGCACTCACTACTCTGCACTCACTACTCTGCACTCACTACTCACTACTCTGCACTCACTACTCTGCACTCACTACTCACTACTCTGCACTCACTACTCTGCACTCACTACTCTGCACTCACTACTCACTACTCTGCACTCACTACTCTGCACTCACTACTCTGCACTCACTACTCTGCACTCACTACTCACTACTCTGCACTCACTACTCTGCACTCACTACTCTGCACTCACTACTCTGCACTCACTACTCGCTACTCTGCACTCACTACTCGCTACTCTGCACTCACTACTCGCTACTCTGCACTCACTACTCTGCACTCACTACTCTGCACTCGCTACTCTGCACTCACTACTCTGCACTCACTACTCTGCACTCACTACTCTGCACTCACTACTCTGCACTCACTACTCTGCACTCACTACTCACTACTCTGCACTCACTACTCTGCACTCACTACTCACTACTCTGCACTCACTACTCTGCACTCACTACTCTGCACTCACTACTCTGCACTCACTACTCTGCACTCACTACTCTGCACTCACTACTCTGCACTCACTACTCGCTACTCTGCACTCACTACTCGCTACTCTGCACTCACTACTCGCTACTCTGCACTCACTACTCGCTACTCTGCACTCACTACTCACTACTCTGCACTCACTACTCTGCACTCACTACTCTGCACTCACTACTCTGCACTCACTACTCACTACTCTGCACTCACTACTCTGCACTCGCTACTCTGCACTCACTACTCACTACTCTGCACTCACTACTCACTACTCTGCACTCACTACTCACTACTCTGCTCTCACTACTCACTACTCTGCACTCACTACTCTGCACTCACTACTCTGCACTCACTACTCAGCACTCACTACTCACTACTCTGCACTCACTACTCACTACTCTGCACTCACTACTCTGCACTCACTACTCTGCACTCACTACTCACTACTCTGTACTCACTACTCTGTACTCACTACTCTGCACTCACTACTCTGCACTCACTACTCTGCACTCACTACTCACTACTCTGCACTCACTACTCTGCACTCACTACTCTGCACTCACTACTCACTACTCTGCACTCACTACTCTGCACTCACTACTCTGCACTCACTACTCTGCACTCACTACTCTGCACTCACTACTCACTACTCTGCACTCACTACTCACTACTCTGCACTCACTACTCTGCACTCACTACTCACTACTCTGCACCTTCTACTCTGCACTCACTACTCGCTACTCTGCACTCACTACTCGCTACTCTGCACTCACTACTCGCTACTCTGCACTCACTACTCGCTACTCTGCACTCACTACTCTGCACTCACTACTCTGCACTCACTACTCTGCACTCACTACTCACTACTCTGCACTCACTACTCACTACTCTGCACTCACTACTCACTACTCTGCACTCACTACTCACTACTCTGCACTCACTACTCACTACTCTGCACTCACTACTCTGCACTCACTACTCTGCACTCATTACTCACTACTCTGCACTCACTACTCTGCACTCACTACTCACTACTCTGCACTCACTACTCACTACTCTGCACTCACTATTCTGCACTCACTACTCACTACTCTGCACTCACTACTCTGCACTCACTTCTCACTACTCTGCACTCACTACTCTGCACTCACTACTCTGCACTCACTACTCTGCACTCACTACTCTGTACTCACTACTCTGCACTCACTACTCACTACTCTGCACTCACTACTCTGCACTCACTACTCTGCACTCACTACTCACTACTCTGCACTCACTACTCTGCACTCACAACTCACTACTCTGCACTCACTACTCTGCACTCACTACTCTGCACTCACTACTCTGCACTCACTACTCTGCACTCACTACTCTGCACTCACTACTCTGCACTCACTACTCACTACTCTGCACTCACTACTCTGCACTCACTACTCACTACTCTGCACTCACTACTCTGCACTCACTACTCTGCACTCACTACTCTGCACTCACTACTCACTACTCTGCACTCACTACTCTGCACTCACTACTCACTACTCTGCACTCACTACTCTGCACTCACTACTCTGCACTCACTACTCTGCACTCACTACTCTGCACTCACTACTCTGCACTCACTACTCTGCACTCACTACTCGCTACTCTGCACTCGCTACTCTGCACTCACTACTCGCTACTCTGCACTCACTACTCACTACTCTGCACTCACTACTCTGCACTCACTACTCTGCACTCACTACTCTGCACTCACTACTCTGCACTCACTACTCTGCACTCACTACTCACTACTCTGCACTCACTACTCACTACTCTGAACTCACTACTCTGCACTCACTACTCACTACTCTGCACTCACTACTCTGCACTCACTACTCGCTACTCTGCACTCACTACTCAGTACTCTGCACTCACTACTCACTACTCTGCACTCACTACTCACTACTCTGCACTCACTACTCTGCACTCACTACTCAGCACTCACTACTCACTATGCACTCACTACTCACTACTCTGCACTCACTACTCTGCACTCACTACTCTGCACTCACTACTCACTACTCTGTACTCACTACTCTGCACTCACTACTCTGCACTCACTACTCTGCACTCACTACTCACTACTCTGCACTCACTACTCTGCACTCACTACTCTGCACTCACTACTCACTACTCTGCACTCACTACTCTGCACTCACTACTCTGCACTCACTACTCTGCACTCACTACTCACTACTATGCACTCACTACTCTGCACTCACTACTCACTACTCTGCACTCACTACTCTGCACTCACTACTCGCTACTCTGCACTCACTACTCGCTACTCTACACTCACTACTCGCTACTCTGCACTCACTACTCGCTACTCTGCACTCACTACTCGCTACTCTGCACTCACTACTCACTACTCTGCACTCGCTACTCTGCACTCACTACTCTGCACTCACTACTCGCTACTCTGCACTCACTACTCGCTACTCTGCACTCACTACTCGCTACTCTGCACTCACTACTCGCTACTCTGCACTCACTACTCTGCACTCACTACTCTGCACTCACTACTCCGCACTCACTACTCCGCACTCACTACTCTGCACTCACTACTCACTACTCTGCACTCACTACTCACTACTCTGCACTCACTACTCACTACTCACTACTCTGCACTCACTACTCCCTACTCTGCACTCACTACTCTGCACTCACTACTCTGCACTCACTACTCTGCACTCACTACTCTGCACTCACTACTCACTACTCTGCACTCACTACTCTGCACTCACTACTCTGCACTCACTACTCACTACTCTGCACTCACTACTCTGCACTCACTACTCTGCACTCACTACTCTGCACTCACTACTCTGCACTCACTACTCTGCACTCACTACTCTGCACTCACTACTCGCTACTCTGCACTCACTACTCGCTACTCTGCACTCACTACTCGCTACTCTGCACTCACTACTCGCTACTCTGCACTCACTACTCGCTACTCTGCACTCACTACTCGCTACTCTGCATTCACTACTCACTACTCTGCACTCACTACTCTGCACTCACTACTCTGCACTCACTACTCTGCACTCACTACTGTGCACTCACTACTGTGCACTCACTACTGTGCACTCACTACTCTGCACTCACTACTCACTACTCTGCACTCACTACTCTGCACTCACTACTCACTACTCTGCACTCACTACTCTGCACTCGCTACTCTGCACTCACTACTCGCTACTCTGCACTCACTACTCGCTACTCTGCACTCACTACTCGCTACTCTGCACTCACTACTCACTACTCTGCACTCACTACTCACTACTCTGCACTCACTACTCTTCACTCACTACTCCGCTCTCACTACTCACTACTCTGCACTCACTACTCACTACTCTGCACTCACTACTCACTACTCACTACTCTGCACTCACTACTCACTACTCTGCACTCACCACTCTGCACTCACTACTCACTACTCAGCTCTCACTACTCACTACTCTGCACTCACTACTCACTACTCTGCACTCACTACTCACTACTCACTACTCTGCACTCACTACTCACTACTCTGCACTCACTACTCACTACTCTGCACTCACTACTCACTACTCTGCACTCACTACTCTGCACTCACTACTCTGCACTCACTACTCTGCACTCACTACTCTGCACTCACTACTCTGCATTCACTACTCACTACTCTGCACTCACTACTCTGCACGCACTACTCACTACTCTGCACTCACTACTCTGCACTCACTACTCTGCACTCCCTACTCTGCACTCACTACTCACTACTCTGTACTCACTACTCACTACTCTGCACTCACTACTCTCTACTCTGCACTCACTACTCTGCACTCACTACTCTGCACTCACTACTCTGCACTCACTACTCACTACTCTGCACTCACTACTCACTACTCTGCACTCACTACTCACTACTCTGCACTCACTACTCTGCACTCACTACTCTGCACTCACTACTCTGCACTCACTACTCTGCACTCACTACTCTGCACTCACTACTCTGCACTCACTACTCTGCACTCACTACTCTGCACTCACTACTCTGCACTCACTACTCTGCACTCACTATTCTGCACTCACTACTCTGCACTCACTACTCTGCACTCACTACTCTGCACTCACTACTCACTACTCTGCACTCACTACTCACTACTCTGCACTCACTACTCACTACTCTGCACTCACTACTCTGCACTCACTACTCACTACTCTGCACTCACTACTCTGCACTCACTACTCACTACTCTGCACTCACTACTCTGCACTCACTACTCTGCACTCACTACTCTGCACTCACTACTCTGCACTCACTACTCTGCACTCACTACTCTGCACTCACTACTCTGCACTCACTACTCTGCACTCACTAATCTGCACTCACTAATCTGCACTCACTACTCACTACTCTGCACTCACTACTCTGCACTCACTACTCTGCACTCACTACTCACTACTCTGCACTCACTACTCTGCACTCACTACTCTGCACTCACTACTCACTACTCTGCACTCACTACTCACTACTCTGCACTCACTGCTCTGCACTCACTACTCTGCACTCACTACTCTGCACTCACTACTCTGCACTCACTACTCTGCACTCACTACTCACTACTCTGCACTCACTACTCACTACTCTGCACTCACTACTCTGCACTCACTACTCTGCACTCACTACTCTGCACTCACTACTCACTACTCTGCACTCACTACTCACTACTCTGCACTCACTCACTACTCTGCACTCACTACTCACTACTCTGCACTCACTACTCTGCACTCACTACTCTGCACTCACTACTCACTACTCTGCACTCACTACTCACTACTCTGCACGCACTACTCGCTACTCTGCACTCACTACTCTGCACTCACTACTCTGCACTCACTACTCACTACTCACTACTCTGCACTCACTACTCACTACTCTGCACTCACTACTCACTACTCTGCACTCACTACTCACTACTCTGCACTCACTACTCTGCACTCACTACTCTGCACTCACTACTCTGCACTCACTACTCACTACTCTGCACTCACTACTCACTACTCTGCACTCACTACTCACTACTCTGCACTCACTACTCACTACTCTGCACTCACTACTCTGCACTCACTACTCTGCACTCACTACTCACTACTCTGCACTCACTACTCTGCACTCACTACTCTGCACTCACTACTCTGCACTCACTACTCTGCACTCACTACTCTGCACTCACTACTCACTACTCTGCACTCACTACTCTGCACTCACTACTCACTACTCTGCACTCACTACTCTGCACTCACTACTCTGCACTCACTACTCTGCACTCACTACTCTGCACTCACTACTCACTACTCTGCACTCACTACTCTGCACTCACTACTCACTACTCTGCACTCACTACTCACTACTCTGCGCTCACTACTCTGCACTCACTACTCTGCACTCACTACTCTGCACTCACTAATCTGCACTCACTACTCTGCACTCACTACTCACTACTCTGCGCTCACTACTCTGCACTCACTACTCTGCACTCACTACTCTGCACTCACTACTCTGCACTCACTACTCTGCACTCACTACTCTGCACTCACTACTCTGCACTCACTACTCTGCACTCACTACTCACTACTCTGCACTCACTACTCTGCACTCACTACTCTGCACTCACTACTCTGCACTCACTACTCTGCACTCACTACTCTGCACTCACTACTCTGCACTCACTACTCACTACTTTGCACTCACTACTCACTACTCTGCACTCACTACTCTGCACTCACTACTCTGCACTCACTACTCTGCACTCACTACTCACTACTCTGCACTCACTACTCTGCACTCACTACTCACTACTCTGCACTCACTACTCACTACTCTGCACTCACTACTCTGCACTCACTACTCTGCACTCACTACTCACTACTCTCTACTCACTACTCTCTACTCACTACTCTCTACTCACTACTCTGCACTCACTACTCACTACTCTGCACTCACTACTCTGCACTCGCTACTCTGCACTCACTACTCGCTACTCTGCACTCACTACTCGCTACTCTGCACTCACTACTCTGCACTCACTACTCTGCACTCACTACTCTGCACTCACTACTCTGCACTCACTACTGTGCAGTCACTACTCTGCACTCACTACTCGCTACTCTGCACTCACTACTCGCTACTCTGCACTCACTACTCGCTACTCTGCACTCACTACTCACTACTCTGCACTCACTACTCTGCATTCTCCCTTCCGTAGTGTAAATGCCCTTCACGGCCGGATGCAGTATGTAGGTACTCTCATATATTTCTTGGCACCTATGATGTAAGACTGTGTGTTGGATCTAGGAGGACATATATAGCAGTTTTGTTTCACTCATTGCACTAGCACTGTGCTTTTATCCTCTCTTCTCCGTTTGATTAAACACATAAGCCAGCATGTAAACATTTGTATTAATGCTTCGCACGGACTGCATCCACAGGTAAACACTTGCTTTTAATTTTTTGGCTTTCATGCACATGTTATTTTTCAGGGTTTTTTCGGTAGGTTATTATTTCACACATCTGATTTAAGCTTTTCGATTTTTAGTGCCCATCACTGCTTTAGCATTCATGTTTAACTTTTTATTCGTTCTGTCCACATTATTTTTACTTCCTTGAAGCATGGCACTGTATGAGCAAGTGCGTGCATGGGCGCTGGTGTGTGTCTGTGTGAATGCACGACAGCAGCTGCCCACAGCGAGCGCGATCGCGTGCGCGTTTCAAATCGCCCTCCAAGGCGATGCACGCGGCCAGGAGGGTCTCCTGGGAAGCACACTCGCTAACAATAAGTTCTCGGCGACAACGCGCTTCCGCGCGTTTAGCCGAGACCTAAAAAGAGTTACTAAACCGCGATGTACGCAAGTCTAGCGGTATTGACATCTGTGGTTCGCCACTGAAGCATTACTGGAATCTAGGGAACCCCATTGAGTTATTAATGAAACCCGGAGGCTCCTGGCCTAAGCAATTTCTATGATTTGAACCTCGAAACAATACACAAAATTACAGAAGCAAATATTCACCATACAATTGCTCAATAATTTACATATTATGTTTAATTCACAATCCATTACAGAAAAAGTTTTGAAATTTTCAATGTTCTTCTTTATTTGGATATATTTTGTTAATTTTAATTTATTAATTTAAATGTTATTTAATTTTGTCAAATGTTGCTGACCCCCAGCGTAGGCTTAGCGAACCCCAGAGGTCCGTGGACTACAGCTTCAGAACCACTGCTATAACCTATAAGTAGAGGAGGCCCATATCTGCAAAAAATGGTCCAGGTTTTACCTGTTACTGGAAACTGAAGAAGACTTTGAGGATCTTCCATTCAAAGATAAGCTTCTAATACAATGCAAAACTCAGATGTTCACGGGAAACCAACAGTTCATCAAGCCTCAGAGTAAAAGTGGATCCTAGACAAATTAAAATAGCTTTCGTAGTTCCACTAGTCTTGTGCTAGAGGGACATGGTGTTCAAGTGGAAGTAATGTAAATTCTCAAATTGTTCTTTTTTTTGTTCCCATTTCTCTGAAGCGTCTGTTGAGGTACGCTGGTCCGGTGTCGTGGAGTGCCTTGTGTGCGTGGGTGAGGAGCTTGAAGGTTATCCTCCTGTTGATGGGGAGCCAGTGCAGGTCTTTCAGGTGGGGTGTGATGTGGCTGCGGTGGGGGATGTCCAGGATCAGGCGAGCGGAGGCGTTCTGGATGCGTTTGAGTCGTTTCAGGAGCTTGGCCGGGGCTCCTACGTAGAGTGTTTGCTGCTGACGAGGGCCTGGGTGACCGTCCTTCTAGTTTCGGTGGGGATCCACTAGAAGATCGTGCGAAGCATGCGGAGGATGTTGGAGCAGGAGGAGGAGACGGCGTTGACCTGCTTTGTCATGGAGCGTGTGGAGTCTAGGATCACCCCTAGGTTTCGTGTGTGGTTGTTGGGTGTAGGGGGTGTAGGGGGTGCTCCAAGTGCCGTCGGCCACCATGAGTTGTCCCAGGCCCAGGGGGTGGAGCAGAGGATGAGGACCTCCGTCTTGTCCGAGTTCAGCTTCAGTCGGCTGTTCCTCATCCAGTTGGTGACGGCCTTCATTCCTTTATGGAGGTTGGTTTTAGCGGTGTGGGGGTTCTTGGTGAGCGAGAGGATCAGCTGGGTGTCGTCGGCGTAGGAGATGAAGTTTAGGTCGTGCTGCCGGGTGACGTGGGCGAGTGGCGCCATGTAGACGTTGAACAACGTTGGGCTGAGAGATGAGCCTTGGGGTACACCGCAGATGATCTCGGTGGCTTCGGAGCGGAAGGGGGGGGGAGGCGGACGCTCTGTGTTCTCCCGGAGAGGAAAGAGGTGGTCCAGTCCAGGGCCTCTCTTGGATTCCGGCATCATGAGGCGTGCTCTTAATGTGCGGTGGCAGACTGTGTCAAAAGCAGCTGACAGGTCCAGGAGGATGAGGGCTGCGGTTTCTCCGTTGTCGGGCATGATCCTGATGTCGTCGGTGGCGGCGATGAGGGCAGTTTCGGTGCTGTGGTTGCTACGGAACCCTGACTGGGATGGCTCCAGGATGTTGTTCTCGTTGAGGAAGCTGGTCAGTTGTTTGTTGACTGCCTTTTCGATGACCTTCGCCGGGAATGGAAGCAGGGAGATGAGCCGGAAGTTCTTGAGGTCCTTGGGGTCCACTTTGGGTTTCTTTAGTAAGGCGTTGATCTCTGCGTGCTTCCAGCTCTCCGGGAAGGTCGCTGTCTCGAAGGAGATGTTGATGGTTTTCCGGAGGTGGGGTGCGATGGTGCTGCTGGCTTTGTTGAAAATTTGGTGTGGACAGGGGTCTTCCGGGGATCCGGAGTGGACGGTGTTCATGATCTTGATGGTGTCGTCGTCGTTGATGTTGGTTCAGGCGAGCAGGCGGTTGGTGCGGGTGGTGGTGGTGGTCGTGGGAGTGGGTTGTTGGCTGTTGCCGGGGTGGTGACGGCGTCGAAGCTGTCGTAGATGTCTGCGATATTGCGATGGAAGAAGGTGGCCAGCAAGTCGCACAGGTCTTGTGACGGTGGGATGTCGTTTGTGTTGGAGCTGGGGTTGGAGAGTTTCTTCACAATGCTGAAGATCTCTTTGCTGTTGTGTGCGTTGTTGTCTAGGGGGGTCTCTGAAGGTGGCCATTTTGGCGTATCTGATGAGTTGGTGGTGTCAGCAGGTGGCGTTCCTGTGGGCTGTGTAGCTTTCCGGTGTTCTTTCGCGGGTCCAGTTAGTTTTCCGCAGGTTCGCTTGGAGGCCTGGAGGTCTTCGGTGAACCAGCTGGCTGTGTGGGTGTTGTTTTTTTTTTGAGCAGGGCGAGGGTGTTGGGGCAGTCATTGATCCATTGTTTGAGGTTGCGGGCTGCGGCATCGGGGTCAGTTGGGTGTGTGAGTGGGCTCTGGGCGAGGGCGGCGGTTAGCTGGTCCTCGGTGATCTTGCCCCAGCTCCAGCTAGGCATCTGCTGGGTGCGTTGGTGTGTGGTGGGTTTCCGGAAGGTGAAGTGGATGCAGTGGTGGTCGTTCCAGTGGAGTTCGGTGGTGCGGTCAAAGAAGACGTGGGTGCTCGCTGAGAAGATGGGGATGTGGCTGGTGGAGTGTGTGGGTGCTGTGACGAGTTGTCTGAGTCCGAGGTTGCCAAGGTGGTCGATCAGGGTGGAGGAGTTGTTCTCGAGGTGGAAGTTCAGATCCCCGAGGAGGATGTATTCGGTGGAGGCGAGAGCGTGTGTGCTGACGAGCTCGGTGATGGAGTCGCTGAACTGCGGTCAGGGTCCGGGAGGGTCTGTAGATGAGGGTGCCTCTGAGGGTGGTGTTGGGGTCGGTGTGGATCTGGAAGTGCACGTGTTCGGCGGTGCAGAGGGTGTCGTCGGCGTGTGTCGAGATTTTGAGAGTGTTTCTATGGACGATGGCAATTCCTCCCCCTATTCCGTTGGTGCGGTCCTTGGGGTGATCTTGTAGCCTTCCGGGATGGCTATGGCGATGTCAGGTGCCGAGGCGGGGGTCAGCCAGGTCTCCGTCAGGAAGGCGACGTCTGGGGCGTTGGTGTCGAGTAGGTCCCAGAGTTCGACGGCGTGTTTTCCGGCGGAGCTGGTGTTGAGCAGGATACATCTGAGGAAGTTGGTTTCCATGTTGGGCGGGTTGGCGGGCCGGATGCTGGTGAAGCTGCAGTTCCGGCAGGAGAAGGGTCTTTGGGTGCTTCTCGGGGTGGCCTAGCAGCAGGTGCGAGTTCGTCCGGTGTTGAGTGCATGGAGAGTGCTGGGGTCGTAGCAGAGGCGGGCGTCGTGGAGCGGAGGCAGGCGATTCAGGCTTCCTCTCCTGCCTGCATCTCTAACCCAATTCCTTCTTCCATTCAATCTCTTATGAGCTATATCTGCTGCAGTCAAACTGAAAGGCAAACCCGTGTTTTATTTGTCATTGTTTGTGATCATTAAAATTACTGGGGATCTGCAAGTGAGTGTAGGCCTCCACTCCTTAGACAAAAGCAACTTGAAGAAATCTTTTTAAATAATACTCCTTTTAAATGGGTAATGACTGTCTTTAGTATAGACGTGAAAGATATATAATTCGGTATCCATTTATGGCAACCAGACAGTAAACGTCTGTGGTTTCTTCAGTATGTCTCTTGAGAGTGCTATCTGTAAAACATTTCAATCTCCGTTTGACTCACAGGTCTTGATAAAAGCCATACTGTTGGTAGCGGCTCACGTGATAGGCTGGGGTATGCATAGCTACTCAGGCCTACAAGATAGTTGCTGAGAGTCTCACCCACCTACGTATGATCTAAACAAATCAAGGTGCTTTACTTAGTGCTTGTTAGAAATGGGGGTCTCTAGTTGTTAAAGGTTTGCACCTTTGTCCAAATAGGGACCCTTGCTTCTAGTCAGGGAAAGGGGGATACACTCCTGAATAACCCCTGCTCAACCCCATGGTAGCTTGGCATGAGCAGACATGCTTATCTCAGAGGCAGTGTGTAAAGTAAATACCACATGACCACATGCAGTAATACAGTGAAAACACTACAAATGGACACCAAACCAGTTTAGAAAAATAAGTATCTTTATCTAAACAAGACCAGAAGGCCAAGAAATCCACAATACAGTATTCAAAGTATCCCTAAAAAAATAGGTTATTCACTTAAATCAAGCTTCTAGCTACAAATAACTCCACTCTGAGTTATTGCGATGTCGTGACAGAAGAAATCCCAAAGTACGGCGCTGACCACGAGGTGCGCAGCGTTGGGCCCGGAGTCAAGCAGACCCCCCCTAAGAATAGTACCTTGGAATTGATGAAAACAAACATAGTTCACGGCATCTGGGAGGTGCGGCTTCGTTGGCGCGGCGGCGTTCGACTCCTTACGACCCCAGGGTATGTGCAGCCTCGGTTCCTTACTGCAGCGCAGGGGAGGTGAGTTGGACAGTTCCTTACTGCGCGGGGAGATGACGTCACGATGGCGCCAAAAAAACCTCCTTATGATGGCGTGATGTTGATGGATTCGGGGAGTCACCGACGTCGAGGATCGGCTCCGTGATGATGAAGTTGGCTACAGAGTCGATGCGGCACAGCAATAGACGTCGGGCCCACGTCACAAGTCTGAGCAGCACTCACGGCTTCGGGCAGGTTACGGCGTCACTCGCTGGTGTCGATGTGGCATGGCGGTCGGCCTCGGGTCTACCTCGCAAGTCGGAGCAGGGCTCACCGCTTCGGTGCAGATTACGGCGTCGCTCGTTGTCGTCAGTGTTGCAAGTTTCTTCTGTAGCAGCTAAAACAGCACTTCTAAATGCAAGCAGGCTGCGGGAGAATGCTTGCATTGTCAGCATTCCGTCCATCATTTGTTTGCTGTAACACAGGTCTAACAGTGCTGCACAAATGATAAATAGTCACTGAAACCTGATTCCCACACATTATCATTTATATGCAATATAGTTTTACTAGTAAAGCTGTATGTCTGTACAAATGAAAAATTTGCCGTCCGTAAATGACAGTGCTCTACCGCATGATGCGTTAGTTACATTAAAAAAAATTGCACGCCTCGTATCTATTAAAGCTAGGTTGGGCACAAAAGTTTGTTCTACAAACTGGGTCTAGGATCTAAAAAATTTGGGAAGCACTGCTCTAGGCTCTTGTGACTAAGGATCTACTCTCTTTGAGCTGCAAAAAAATAATTTGTCATGGCCACTGCCTATTGGGGAAGGATTGTGGATTTTCAGCATGTGTGGTACTATTTACAGTCTCATCTGTTCATGACAGCATAGTGATTCCAGAGACTGCAAATCTGCACTGGCTGATGATAACATACATGTATGTGGATTCATGCTGTGGAATCTTCGCTCTAAAGACATAAAGAATTGTGAAAGGTAGTGAGAGAGCGCAAACTGACCAAAATGTAGAAATACATCACACTTACACGTAGTAAGCACAAATCATGAAGAGAAATGCCATGAGTGCTGATAGTATCCAAAGTTATATTCTAAAATGTGTAGTTAATATAGAAGTTTAAATAGAAGTGGAACTAATACAGAAATGTGTGAAGTAATAAGCTTTTATTAAGCGTGATTATTCCTGAATCCATGTTGTGTAGCTGCTAAATGTAAGATGGCATACGGGAACGTTGAAATGTGGTAGGCCTCAGGGCCTGAGCAAGGCGGGAGGGGGAAGGCGATTAAAATGCACAATATGGATTGCACTAATGTTTAGTATTAATGAGTAGGCTTTTTGATTTATAGATGTGTTTACCGAAATCAGTAGAATATGAGTACTAACATGCGAATAATTAAAGAAGAAGCCGAATGCTATAAAATGTAGTAGAGCTGGAAAGCTTTAAATGTTGATTTATACGTATTAGTTTGGGTCGAAGAATGTTGCAATGCGGTTGGAAAACCATGAGAATTGGGATTAGGCTGCAGATGTCTGTCTGGAAGAGAAAAGGGGGTATTCAATTATTAATATAATGAATAGAAGACTGTTCAAGAAATGGACCAGACATGGAGGAGGGTTCCGGAATGTTTAGGGGGTATCAGCGGGCCGGAGACGAGTCTGAGAAGCAAGGTCGACTCTAACCACAAGGCCTCATCATGGAAAAAGCCAGAAGCTACACCACGTGAGGGGCGTCTCACGAGGGGCGTCCTAAATGTTGTTGTATTTTTGTATTAGGGACAGCACCCCTGGGTGGAGTTAGAGCAGACGCCTGAGGACCCTTTAGAGAGCGGATGGGTAGGCAGAGAGGGGTCATGACTGGAGAACTATAGGTTTTCACCAAGAGTTCGAGAGTGGGTGGCTTCCTTTGGGAGTCATTCACTGCTGACACCTTAGATAGATTGAGACCTGGTTAAGTAGGGATACCATCTAGAGCAGGGTAGGGAAAGCCTAACCTGTACTTTCCTTCCGCCTGTAAATGAACGATAGATTTCAATACGTGTCTATGCTAACGGCACTATTGTTTTTAGAACTGGTATTGATAGTTTCCGTTGTTCGTCTGAGGGCCTTCAGAGAACACGTGTATGTAGTTGGGCCCGTGTATTTGGTGAATCTCATCTTGAGATGCTTGTACCTGCAACTTATAATAAATCTTTGAAAGCTAGAAGTTGTTTGTGATCCTTCGAAGCAGAGTCCTTTACTGGGGGAGCTAACTTGGTGACAGATGCACTTTCTTTCCTCAATGACAGGCAATAAAGATTCAGTCGACCTGAACGGGGTTTTAGATCGATGGTGATAAGGTATTGATCAAAATCTCAACCCTTCCAGTAGCGAGAACATTACAGAAATGATTGGGGGGTTTGCTGCTATATTAGCTAGAAAAGCAAGAGTCATCGTGAGGAAGCAGTGTTGCTTGAAGAGCATAAGGAGGAATGTAGCCTGGCGGATTGCTGGTACAAAAGGTTTCTGCACTCTGTGTGCATAGATGAAAAGGCCCGGTTTCGTGGTGTTTATCCTTTCTCCACCTGATGAAGTGATGATCACAACGATTATTTATAAAGTGCATCAAATAACCAGGTGGTTGCCCGAGTGCACCGTCAGAAAGCTTGCAGAAAAGATTAAAGCTGATTGAAAAATCATGTTTTCAGGCATCTGCAAAAAATGTTATGGGGGGAGGTTTGTATAGCCTAACTCAACTCGAAGGTTTCAGAGTGATTTATATGACGGACGGACACAATAATTTTTGGTAGGCACAGGGAGATTAAGTGATTTGCCCAGAATCACAGGATGTTGAGCGTCCTTGCCGAAGCTTGAACCCCGTTCCCCAGCTTTGAGGTCCACCGCTCTAGCCGTTAGGCCACATTCTCTCTCACATTAATAGGTAGTGGGCTTCTTTACTCCTGCTCTTAATCTTTTGTGGTGTCTTCAGACATGCAGTGTTGGTACTTAGCGCTTTGTTAGGAGTATATGTGGCTCTATAGGGCACACAATAAGAGCAGGTTGTATATTATTAAAAAAGGAGCTTTATTATCACGACTCCCCTGAGCAGCATGTCTCATTCCTGCCCAGCTCCAACTCCTCCGTCTCAAATCACAATAATAACCAGTGTTCTGTATTCCATATTCCTTTTACAGAGAGCGGGATCAGCTCTCAATAATACATAAGCACACCCTTGACAAAGCCTAAAACACATCCTATGTTTTTTGGTGATACTGATAGGATCAGTTTTGAATACTGCTCTCAGAGTGATGCAGGCAGTTTTAAACAGGATTCTCTGCTTAATGGGAGCTAGTGCAGTTCCCTCAGGGCTGCTGATGACAGCTTGAATGACATTTTCTTTGTCAGAAGTTTAGCAGTTAATTTCTGGACACGTAGTCATGATCGAATCATTGGGAGTAGGCAAAGCTATAATGCATTGCAATACTACAGTTGGGATAAAACTAGAGCCTTCACCAGAGGTTGTGGGTTTGCTTAGGGAGAGTAAGGGGAATCTTATGAACCTGCCTCAGGTGCACAAAACAAGCTACGGGGACTGCATTCACCTGTAACCTACGCGGCCACCAGTTTGAGCACTGAGTCCGGTTTGGTGGGCCAAAATACATAAGTTCTGTTTTGCCTTCATTAAGTTTCAGAGCATTTATACTCTTCCATTTCATAACATTCAACTGGCAATCATGTGGGTAATTAGCTGCCGTGTGACCATCTATCACTGGCACCACTATTTGAGTCACCCATTTATAGTATCAATGAAAACATGTATTTCCAGATTAGTGTAGCCAGTGGAGCGACATGCAAATTAATTTAAAAAAAAAAAGAAATGGGCTAAGCAAGGGGACCCCAAATGACAAGATCTTTTTTCTCATTGGAAAAAGAGGGGGCCGTTCTCACTGTCTGGGTCTGATTGGTCAGGAAGGAGTTAAGCCACTGTAGAGCATCCTCCCTGATTTCTTTAGTTTTTGTTTCCTCTGACTTAGAACAGAATGAATAACTTTTCAAAGGCTTCACTTGGATCCAAGAGTACTAAGACATCACTTTGTCCCTTGTCCACAATCTGTCCAATATTGTCTAGCATGGTCCCTAATGTTGTTTCTGTGCAATTTGATGATCTAAAACCCACTTATGATTTGCCCATTAGTCAGTCTTCTCTACATGAAGTTTGGGCTGTCTATTTCCCTCACAAGAACTTTAACTTGGGAAGGGGAATTCTCGAGATCGGCTTAAAAATAGACAAATGCTCTTAAAGGTTTATCTCATCCAGCCATCTTTGTACTTGCTTGTGTGTTTTGGTGTTAAAAAAAAAGACAAAGTTGGTGTTGATTATATTCTGATGTAGCACTTGGGCATTTCAGATTTAAAAGGTTACGAGTCAGGGCTCCACCCAAGAAACATCACGTTCAGATGTGAGATGTAGGTGTAGAATGGCTTCATCTGCAAAATAATAGATGCTTATTTTCAGATCTGCTAGTTGGCGATCTGGCAGTATGATTGATTGTCGAATCAGGAGCTATCCTTGTCCTCCTTTGCCCTTCGCTGAAGATACCTCAGAATTTGTTTTGATGAATCGAGGTTAAGGCACGTGGTCAGATGTTTACAGAGATGAGAGATAATTTGATCTCAGCTCTGGTGTTTTTGGTGTGCATCTTGTTGTTTTCTGCTGGTGCTCCGTGTCCAGACAGAGCAGGCAGAGCCAGCCCTAGAAGCTAGCAAGTGACTTCAACTGCATGTTCTTATTGCCAGACATTTAGACCTTATCTGCACTAAGATCATGCGAGAGGCTTTTAGTCTCTCCTTATTCCTACTTTTTTGTGATTTGGAACTGCCTTCTCATGCCAATTATGTGAATTCTCGTTGTCACGTAGGCATTTGCAGATTGACAGCTGACTATACCCTTCGAATAAGCATCCTTGAGGTGAAGGAGACGTTTCTAGATATAAATGTCCATCCAATCGAGGCAATGTAATACCACTGCAACATTTAATATCAACAAACAGGGTCAGCGATTCACACTTGTTTAAGCATTTGTGCCAGTAGATTAATGGATGTTGGCTCTGAGCAAGAAGGGCTGCTTTTCCTTCACTACTGCATAGGATTATCAGGCTAGTCGCTAGTGTGTTCTTTTCAGGAGTAGGAATTGAAAGGAGAGGTAGTTGCTTTATTCCAGCTTTCGTAAATTAATCAATTCACTACTACAGAAAAGGCTGAAGTTTTTTTTAATTTTCAGTGATCTATTCCTAATCCTTCGCAGGCATTGTATGATCTTTCTCACCTGCGCCTAATTCAGAATAGGTTTACACATTTTAAATGTATCCAGTATGAAGATAATAGCTTCAAAATAGTCTTAACAGCAACAGAATCTAGATGATCGAGAGACAGAGTTCACATTTCTGGTACTTATATACTGGAATAGCAGCCCAGCCAGAGGATATGAACGTGGCCAATTTATGAAAGTTTTTACAATGTGATTGTATATTTTTGATTAAATTGATGTTGTTCTTACAATGACTTTTGTTGTTATTCCGAACCTTTTCTAATAATTTTCTAATAATTATTTTTCGAATAATTCTCAGTAAGTACCAACAGACATTTTGAACACAGCAATGTATTCATATACTTACGTAAGTATCATAGTCTGCTCTATTCCAAATTAATTTGACGCAGAAAGAAAGGATGGGATAGGTATATTAGTAGATATTTGTGTATCCTGACTCCTTTAACCCTGGACTAAAAACAGTCGTTTTTTTTAGGAAGGATGCTGGAAGGTGTTTTAATAGTATTCATTTGTGTTACTCATTCAGCATGAGTTAGGTTTTAGGATACCTTGTAGTTGGCTTATTAGCCATTGTTTGATCACAGGGTCTAAAATTGATACCTGTGGAGGTTAATTGACTGTATAAGCAAAAGACTGTGGTAGATTTGTGGTTCATTAGGTGTAGCCACTGGTAGGCAATTCATGCAGGAACAGGAATCCATTAGCCTGATTCTCCTGAATTTCCAGTGCCAAGTCACCCAAAATGTAAAGTTAAATCTCTTACTTACATAGTAAAAACTTGTTAGACCCAGCAGTGTGGTTCTGTGTTCTTCCCTCCACTCATTGACGTACATGAAAATCTATTTAATATTTGGATGTCATTTCTTTAAAGAATATGACTATGCACTCTTCTACTTTCATCCGTTTCAAAATAATGGTAAAATAGCTCTTGAAAATATTTTTTGATGTGGTATGAGGTGGTCTTCTTTCTTCAATTTTGTGGCAATCAAATAAAATGAATGTGTCACGGGACTGATGACTTAATCAAGGATCTTAGGCT
The DNA here is from genome assembly GCF_964263255.1 of Lissotriton vulgaris. Classification (NCBI taxonomy): domain Eukaryota; kingdom Metazoa; phylum Chordata; class Amphibia; order Caudata; family Salamandridae; genus Lissotriton; species Lissotriton vulgaris. Next base: position 1,748,991,113 of record NC_141693.1, on the reverse strand, counting down.
GACTATTGGTCTGAAGGCCCAGATCTTAACTTTATTTGTGTGCCAGAAGAATGGGCAAACTTTATTAGAAGCCTTCTTGCAGCAGCCACTAGGTTTCACCTAAGTACAAGGCACACTGAACAGAGGAAAAAGCCCAATGGCAAAACACCTGCAAAGTGGCAGCAGTACTCCAGATGGTCGAAAAGATGAGAGGTAAAGGCTCTTCCAGGAATGCCTAGGCAGAGGGAGAAACCAAAAGCCATGAAACTGACGACGACCTGGAAACCAAGTATTGTGAGGAGGGAGGAAGCACGACGACTAGACACTATGAAGTCTTGCAATGCAAATAATGGTGGAATTCCCTCTCTTGTGTAGCTAAGAAACAGAAAACACCAGAACTGCCATCTTGAATTTGGAAGAATCCCATTAGAGCAAACTATCTTGAGTCTGGTGTAATATCTATCCCAGAGTTGCTCAAGATGAAACTCTGGGAGAAAGAAGACTCCCCACAATGGAGGCGCCAAGATAGTCTCCAGTAAGGAACCTCCCAGGGAGAAGAATGATGAGAAAGACAACTGCACCGCAGGCTAGACGCTGTAAGGTAAGAACAAGCATGCAATACAGCAGCACACCAGCTTCTCTCTCATTTCCCCTGTCCCCATTGAGACGTGCATCGTGCCCAAGATGTACCTGAACGCTCAAAATGGGCAGGATGCTGACAGTAGGTCCACAGAATGAGATTGAAGAACTTGCACAGTGAGCTATAAGCAAGTCCTTCTCTAGGCAGTATATTCTTCTTGGTAGAATGATGAAAATGCAACATGGCGACCTTTCTACTCATTTGGATTTGCTAAATGTCCTACTATAAAATGTTTCTACTGCAATGGGTGTGAAAAGTAGGTTTCTTTTATAGGTATCATTTCTTTATTCCCTCAGCTTCTTGAATCAGACGCATATCACATTGTTAGCAGATCTTTCACATGGGGGCTGACTGGTCCCAAAAGCTCCCTTTCACCAATTGAGTTCACTGGGTTCCATCTTCTCTCTAGTTATCCTCATTTTCGACCTCTACAAAAAGCACCTTGGGATTCTACTCAGTAATAACAGCATCAAAATTCAATGGTAAACAACCAGGGATGTGGAATTCCTATAGCCCGACACCCAGAACATATTATTTGGGGTAAAGGACAACAGGATTTCATGTTTATTTTGTCATTGGGACAAGTAGCCCCAACCCACTGCAGCATAATCCCTTTCACTGCTAGTTTATAGAATCAAATTATGGAGCAGGAAAGGGAATTGTCTACAGTTAAGATAATATTTGTGTCCATATGTTAATGCTGTTTGAGCCTGTATTTATGGTTCATTAATGCAAAGCCAATATTATTAGGGTGAGTGCTCTAAATAAATGTTGTAAGCTTGGACTGCACTACTGACAGTGGTTCCAGTAAAAAAACATACATACACACTTTTGCAAAGTTTATCAATATGAGGCTACGTATAATGCTTCCAGATTGGTCTCTGATTTAATGCAAATATTTGCAGAAGTTTGAAATGAAGATTGATGATTCTTTGCTTTCAAAATACATTCACAAAAAAATGCAACTGGGAAATAAAGTGTTTTGCTACTCTACTGTGAAAACTTAGGTGCTGTTTCTTTGAAGCATAATTTACTAAAATGTGTTGATATATGCTAGTATGTCCCAAAAATATTTGTCATAGAAAATCAGAGTAACTAGTTTCAACAAGATTATGAGAACCATGAAAATAAACAAGCATAGGCAAAAACCACATTGGTGGTCAGTCTTTTGGTTTTGTCAAAGCATGCCTTGCTTTGACATGGCTTTTGTAGCTCTTTATTGTTGTGGGAGCTGCTCGGCCCTCACCATTGTAACGAACATTCCCAAAAAGCAACACAACTACAAAAAAATGGTCTCAAAAGCCAGACATTGCCACAGTAGTTCATGGCATTGAACAAAACTACTTTGTATGACGATATGCTCCTTGTGAAAGAGCAGAATGCTATCACTGATAAACTGATTGATGGATAGAAAGAGAGAGAATTTTCCCCCAACCCTTGTAGAAGCGTTACTTCTGCCCTTGTCAGGAGAATAATGCCAATCTTTCTCCGCATGAGAAATAATTAGAGACGAGCTGGTGAAAACCATTAAAGCATGCAAGTTAGTAGATTTCCACAGTCTCAAAAGCTCATTCCAACCCCCAAACTATTGCTTACTGCTTTCTCCAGACCTAGTATGTAGATCTGCGGAAAGGTGGCAAAATAAGGAAATTCCTAGTATTTAAGTGCTACTATAGTATGAGACCTGCCATAATCAGAGAGGCTTTTATCAGAGCTCTTATATATTGAGATTGCTGCCATAATTTGTCACTGCACTACATGGCACCAAAGGGATAGTTAGATTTATTTTACAGGACAAGTGGATTTAAGAGGCAACCTGTCCCATGGGCAGTAGATACTTCATAAAGTTCCACACGCCTGCACAATAGTGCTTGGCAATCTCCTTTGCTCCATCAAATGCCTTTAATACTTCCTTCACCTGATCCAGACTTTGATGTATATCACATACCTGAAGTTAATTCCCAGCAAAGCAGAATCCCTGTTATTTTGCCAAGAACAACAATAAATAACTAGTCCAGGCATGGCTCAAGAATATGAAACTGAACAGTTTTGATCACCAATTTTGATCAGTGTCTGGTTACTTGGAATGATCCTGGACACATACCTCACCCTCAAGAAACAAATTGATACCAGTTGTCTCTATGAAAGAAAGTGAAACTGTTTCTCCCCGATAGTACTTTAAGAACAGCCATTCAAGATGTTGTAATCTTGCATCTGGGTGGGTACCGCATCCTGTTGCATGGCCTCCCACTCTTCACACTGGTCTACTCTAAATGCACCCTACATGCAGCAAAATAATCATCAAGAGCCTGAAGAAACTTGACAACTTAATTTGGACTCTGATATAACTCCTCTGGCTCCCCTCACCAGCCCTTATATCTGCAAAACTATCAAAATCTGTGAAGCCATCACAACCAACACCTCTACTCATTTAGTTGACCATTTCTGGTGCCTCTGGACACACCTGGAGCCAGTACACCATCAGATGAATGTTAAGAAGAGGAAAGAAAAGGAAAAAAGCAAGCCACCAGGCTTCCTCCAACTGCTCACATGGGATCTGGAGAACTACATCAGAAACAGTTGACTATGCTCTCAGAACGCAGGCTCCTCTTTGATCACTCAACTGTTTTTGCCTATGACCCTGTACAATGCTCTGATACTTTTAGGCTAGCTTTGTGCTAAATAAATACTGCATACCTACATACACGTATACTTACATTTTAATCATCAATTTAATAAAAATATGTGAAGAATTAAATCAAATGTATTTATGTACATGTATGGTATTTTTATAATTGGACCCTAGAAAAAAGATATCAGAGCACCGTCAAAAGACAAGGATTAAGTCATGGAGTAAGAGGATGGGTTGTGGATGGTTAATGCATTGTGATGTAGTGTTCTTTACAGAGGCGAGTCTTCAAATCTTTCTAAAATTGGAGCATCATTGTGGCAGTCCTGATTGATAGTTGAAAAGATCTACTATCCTTTTTTTCTAGTCTGCAGTCTGATGATCTGACTGCGGGTGTGCCGAGATCCTTCATAGATCATCGTGAGCTTGCCTGCAAGATAAGCAGGTTTACTAGTCATTAATGATGCCTCTGGTTTTGAAAATCATATTTCTTCAGGCCCTGAATGAGACGTGCGGCAATAAGCAGGATTTCCCCCAGGGGTGTCAGTCTATGAGACCATACACCAGGGTATTATCACGATCCAGATGCAAGGGTACGAGGACTTGAACAGCAGTACTGAACTCGATTTCTGGAAGAAATGATTTGACTTCTGAGAGCTGGTGCCAGGCCGTATTTTTTTTGGGCAATGTGTTTCTTGAGGGTGTGGTTGATGTATAGAATTAATCCAAGTGACTTGGCATTCGGTGAAACCTGGGGTTCAAAGCTGTCAAGGTTGTTGTCATTGAGCCAGATTTGTATTGCATCTTGTTTATTGTTATTGTCAAATAACTAGATTCTGTCTTGGTTGGGTTAAGCTGGACATTCAGGTCTGGATAATGTGCAGGCAGTGTTTGAGGGTTTTCATGCCTGAAGCAGGCAAGACTTTCAAGTAGCGTCATATCGATGAATATTGATGCCGTTCTATGTGAGTAGAGGGACAAACTGATCCATGCATGGGTTGAAAATTACAAAATACAGTATGAAGCCCTAGGGAGCTCAACATGTCGAAGGGATCTTTTCTGACTTGAACGTGCCCATATGATCAAACTTGTGTTGGTTGTTAAAGGAGGAGCCTTCAGTGAAAATCTAGGCATGTTTTCTTTAAATGAAACATTGATCTGTTTTATGACTAGGCACCTATATTTGCCTACGCCCCAGTGTTAATATTCATTAAAGACATGCTTGTATAATTGATTGTATATTTAGCGGCAATATGAAAAATAGCCTTCCACCAAAGCTTGCGAGCCAACACATAACTCCCAGAGATACTCCGCAGCATTCTGCCTGCCAGGCATTCCAGGACGGAATGCTTCATGAAATGCCTGTCCGTAAGCACACTTCTCCATATCACAAAATGAAACTAGAAGAACAATAAACAGAAATGTGTGTTATATATCAAACTAGCAACCCGTCCCGACGTTGTCCGGGTATGAATTGCTGCCGGCCAGTAGTATATTGTTTTGTAGGATTTCGTTGTGATAGCATTTCTTATCTGTGACAGGCCTGTGAAACGCTCCGATTCACAGTGCACTGCTGATGCACTTAACCGCATCACTGCTGCGGTTATTTTTCTGCTACGCAACTTTTTTCGAAAAGCCACGTTAGATGACGAGCTCAGCTCGTCATCCGCACACGACCACCGTGGCTGATGACGAGCTGAGCTCGTCATCAGCATCGAAGGGGTTAAGAGTGCGCGTTCAGTAGTGTGTGAACTCTAGTTTCCCTGCGCGAACTCGACCACATGGCATGAGCACAATTTACATTACAGAACACATTCATTTGTGGTAGGCACGGGGAGACAAAGAGATTTGGTTGGAATCACAAGATGTTGAGCTGGTGCCGAGATTCGAACGTAGCTCCCCAGCGCTCAAGTTCGCAATTCTAGAACTTGTGGCGGGAGGTGTGTCTAAAAGTGTATGTCGGTGCTGGCCATCAATGAGAGAGACCTGTGCATTTTTCAAATGGGTGGTGAAAAAATATGAGTATGTTGCTGGAGATGTGGGCCGCCGTGCCACCAATGTACATACCGTGGGAGGGTAAACACCCATTATTCCGCAACTTTCTTTCCGCATACCATCACTCCGCATACTTTCATTATGAAAGTACTATGACTTCGCAATGCCATTACAACGCATGGCATTACATTTTATATGCTTTTACCACGCATACATTTACAACGAAATTCGTTGTAAATGCATGAATGGTAAAAGCATGTTTTTTTTTAAATGTTTGGATAAGGTAAGTATGGGTATAGGGGTATATGTTTTGGGGTACTGAGGTATGTTTTGGGGTGTTTGGGTATTTTAAGGGTTCTGATATAGTTTTGGGTTATGGGGTACAGGGGTAGCTTTAGGGTTTAGGGATAGGTATGGGTTTTGGGGTACAGGGGTATTTTTCGGGTTCAGGGCTAGGTTTGGGTTTTAGGGAATAGGGGTATTTTTAGGGTTCAGGGCTAGGTTTGGGTTTTGGGGTACAGGGGTATTTTAAGGGTTCAGGGCTAGATTTGGGTTTTGGGGTACATGGGTATTTTTAGGGTTCAGGACTAGGTTTGGGTTTTGGGGTACAGGGGGATTTTTAGGGTTCAGGGGTAGGTTTGGGTTTTGAGGTACAGGGGTATTTATAGGGTTCAGGGCTAGGTTTGTGTTTTGGGGTACAGGGGTATTTTTAGGGTTTAGGAATAGGTTTGGGTTTTGGGGTACAGGGTATATTTATAGGGTTAAGATGGGTTAGTGTTTAAGGGTGTTGGGGTATTTTAAGGAGTAAGGGTGGGTTATGATTATAGGGTGCAGGGGTATTTAAAGGGAGCAGGGTGGGATTAGCACACAATATGAGACATGGCATGAAGGGCGGAACGTACCACACGCCCCCAGAGTTTGTCACGCCCCCAGCACACGCCCACAGCACAATGCAGACACGCCCACAAGGGACTACTTTGCTGGCACAGTTTTTTTTACCTTTTAAATGTAAATGGTGGGCGTCTGCATAGCCTATGTCCTTCTGCTGCAACTGCCCTTTCCAACGCTGTATTGGGTGTTGTGATTAATGCTGTGGTTCCTGAGATTACCCGCCTCAAAGGTTTGGGCTCTCTCTTTATTATATTAGTATGGATGCAGTAAACGTTTTAAATATATCATGGATGTTAACACTATATTTCTCATAGAATAATTTGCTGGTGGGTGAATGCAAAATACTGAGAGCAAACTAGATTCCAATTCCAAATATTTGTGGCATTCTACATTAGCGAGAACTGCAACCGATACCTACCAAATTAATTTCCTCAAGCCTCACAAACGTTGACAAGTTCACAAAACTTGGATAAGTACTTCCTAACCAGCAAAGTGTCTTTTACATGTGCCTAGTCTCCAACTTACCACAAAAACATAATGTGATACATGTGATCAAGTGCACATGCACATGCACCATCTTGCACACCTCTTGTGGTTATCCACTCTCACCTTGGTTTCCCACCACAAAGGCTTGACAAACCTATCAGTTTCTCCTTTTACCACATGACACAGGAAAGGAGAAACTTGAACTACCTTTTTTTCCCTTTCATTACATTAATATGAGCTTTAACAGTGACAGTTTGCGGTGTCTTTTTTTGAGCCACAACAATTCTTTTATTGTCCATCTTACATTCTTCTAAAATCTTTAAGCACTCTGCACACATTCTGCCAAGACTCTATTTAACCTTTCCATCATTCCGTTGCTCTGGGGTTGATACAATGGAGCTCTTATGTGCTTATTAGCATAGGTGGATATGAATGAAGACATAGCCTGAGATGTAAATTGGACCGTCATTATTTGTAAGGATGTAGTCTGGAATCCCTACATTTGAAAAACTTTTTGTAAAACTCTCTGATTCATTTCACCTTGACCCAATCAGATAAATAATCGTTTGTGACTATCATGTACAGCGTACATGGAGGTAGGATATGGAATTAGTCTACAAAATCTAGACCAATTTTTTGCTATACCCATTCAGGGCACGGAACTGGTGTTTCACATGTACCATGCACCACCATATATTTGTCACTGGTCATGCGATGTTCACATTGACCAACTTTCCTCTCCATGTCACCATCCAACGTAGTCCACCAGTAATCCTCCTGTACGTCTTTTCATTAAAGTCGCATCTATTGTTTTCGTCCATAACCTAATGTCACTTCACATGAGTAAACCATCCACCACTGATAACTCAGAAGTTATTGTGCAAAAAAGTTGAATCTCTTGACCGAATTACCTTTCATTAGACCAGCTGTTAATTAATTATTTGAAATCCTCTTGTAAAACCAAATCTTTCTCCAACTCCTTTATCCATTTTTGTATAGCTCTGGAGACTTACATGATCCATTGTGCCACATGTGCAACATACCTGAAGTTCTTAAAGCTAACCACACTAGATGGTGACCCACAATAATAACTTGCCGGCTTTAGAAATGAATTGAAAATTTGGTCCAGACCGAGATGGTTTTGGTTGATTTGTTTTACAGCTTGTATACCTTTACTTTTATTCTGAGTTATTAAATTGACCCGAGAATTTGTGCGCTTGGCTGCAATAGAAAGGATCTTGTGTGAAAATGCCAAGCTGTTTCGCATCTTCCTGACCTGTTTCTATCCCTCGGGCTATTCCTAATGCTTTGTCTCCAGATTCATTCACGCTGATTATGGATCATTTTCCTCAAAAAATGTCAAACTCTTTTTGCTGCAAGGACATTGAGTGTAGTTACAAAGGTGTCTGCAGATTCATTACGGGCTCCTATAACGTGTTAAGACCTTAATGGAGATAGGTAGAATGCATTTTTGTGCCCTTCAAAATAATCTGATTGCTTAACTGCTGTTTGAAATTGTTCTCCCCTTTAGCTGCAGCATAGGTCAATCAGAAGATATTTAAATACGTTTTGGCTCTCTTTAATCAGGTAATTAAACAGTATTTGTTTTCCCGTTAGGACAAAACTTTGATCCATCAATGGCTCCTAGGTAAGCATTGAATGATCTATACAGGATCACCCAAGATGGCCGATGGTTAAGGAGCTCCGGCCGGGAGTTCCCTGGCTAGGGATTACCTTTTGGCATTATTCCCTGGAAACAACACCCCTCGGACCACCTTCACCCCCGGAGATCTATGGACTGTGTTCCTGTGATTTTCCAATCCCCAGATTGAATTTGAGGCCGGCTTCAGCACCTACCGAGTAACCATGAAAGACTGCCGATAGTGGAGCCCAAGCAACATGGCCGATGTATGGTGGAGCTGCCTTGGTAGCTGAGAGGAGATGGGCTGGGGCTCACTTCTCCGGCTTCACCTACCCTCGGGGCATGGCCACGGGTTCTCGACATCCCGCTACGTCTTTCTCATCCCTTCATGGGCTGCTGTTTTAGTGCCTGATTCGCTTTTTCCTGATACTGAAGCAAGTTATCCTGTGCTGTATACGGATAACGCGGTGACGTGTTCTTTTGGCGCCGCACCACGCCTACCTGATGGAGATTTTGGTTCACGCATACCCAGCTGGAATCTAAGCAGAGGTATGGAAAAGGATTCCCCCACTTTCTCAATTTGAAGGCAGCTACACATTGACTCGATGATTTTTTGAGTCGAGTTCGGAATACCAGACTATTCACTGATTTCTTTTAAGGACCATTACCATTTGGGGAAAGATATCGCTTTTCCATTGTGTGTATTGTGGCGGGGTCCTGCCCTCTATGAGAATGCACAGCTGTCATCTCTATTCATTATTAGGAGCATTGCCATAGTCGCAATCGACATAGAAGACTGCAAAAACACATGGCTACCCGATGAAGGCCCAAGGCCGAAACACGCTGTAGATTGTATATTTAGCCATGAAATATTTATATGATTGTATTTAATCTTTGCAATATTTGTTTGTGTTTGTTTCTATTTATGACTTTTGGATTTTTATTGTAAAATCTGAATGTTATATAGGTCTATTTGCACTGTACTGATAAAATTAACCATTTTTGAAGTTGTGCCAACATGAGACTAATTTATGATACATGGTCTTATTAATTCATTAATGTGCATATATACACATAAATTGTCTCTCTTTTGATATGAATTTCTGAACAAGAATTTTTGATAAATCATTATACGTGTTTGTACATGTTTATATAGATATTTGGTCCACGTTCTAATATGTTTCCTATATAGTTATTCACACATACTGAAGCAAGTTAATGTCATAATGCTGCTGACCTTTGTATCCCCAAGCGTTCTGCTGGATGAACCGAGTGAGTGTGGCGATTTCCTGTCTACCCCGTGGCTGTCCCCCCTCCCCCCGCATCCTGGGCTGCTTCTTCAGCGCCCGAATTGCCTTCCCTGACTAACCCGCAAGTTAACCGCAGAGATGCTGCTGCGCTGTGTCTCCGAGTGTCTCCATCGACGAACCGAGTGAGAGCGGCGACTTCTCTGTTTTCTGCCCTCCCGACCCCGTGACTGCCTGTGGATCTGCAATTCCTCCATTTTGTGCTGAAGATATATTGGGACGGAGTTCTGGGTCCTCCATCTTGACGGCGTCGACCTGTTACAAAGCTCGCCAAATGCGGCCGGTCTATGTCTTGGTGTCACCAGCCCGTCTTTTGCATCTCGTCGACCCATCTTCCCTTCGGAACGTCCTCCATCTCGGCGGTGGCAATCATATTCCAGATCACAGCAAGCAACCTGGTCTTGGTCCGGCATCCTAATTTTGCAGCTTAAGGTTGACTCTCTCATCTAGAACATTGCCGACATCTTATCGGTGGGGATGGTTCGGTAAGTGACAGCCATTTTGTCTCCATCTACTGTCCCTCTCTGCAGCCTGATCACTCCAACTTGGTGAGTGTGGCCGGCCCCTGGTGCTGTGCTGTCGTGACCCCGACCAGATCAAGGCTCTGCCTACATGACATGATAGGGACCCTGATATAAAACTTTTTTAATAACAGGTATTGCAGGACTCTTTTTGTTATTAATTCCTACTACATCCTCATTCCCCATCCCTCACCACCCTTTTGTCACTGTTTTCCTGCATTTATTTTACCACTTCATTACTATTGTTCTTTTATATATTAAACATCACTGGCTAACTGTCTGCTGTTGTTTTGTATTCGACCCTTTCCTATTTATTTGATCTACCCATGTGTAACTAATGTAACTTTCTTGTTCACCTTTATGTAGAGCGCTCTGATACCACCGGGTCTAGCCAGCGCTATATAAAACTCTACAACTGAATAAATAAAACAAATAAAACACTAATTCCTTCAGCCAGTAGGAGGGTTTCCTCGATCCTGTAGAAAAAGAGGGGGAGCTGTCCCATTCTGCATTTTAGTGACAAGAAAAAGAAAGAGGAAAGAGAGGGAAAAACAAGCATTGAAAATGCAATAGGTCTCGCCCTCGTTTAAGTTAAAGCAATTCTGTTTGTAATTAGGTGGCTTTTTAGCTTTGCTTTTATTAGTGTTTTTCAAACTTCTTGTACATAACATGCATATGTATGCATATATATATATATATATATATATATATGTGTGTATTTTTTTCCAACAAACGCCCTAGAGGTCTCAGGACGCACACACAGCTTGCCTGCCTTCGGCATTTAAACATCAGCTTGCCTCCACTGTCCGATAATTTCGCTGTGGCCTGATGCGTTTCGTGGCTAGAACGCCGCTTCCTCAGAGGCCTATTCACATCGCCGACGGAATCAGGCTCAATGATCAGCATGCCTTTTTATTGGTTATCTTCCCCCAGTGGGCTTGGCATAGTGCACATGTTCATAGTTACGGCATGCTGGGATAAGTAGTTTTTCCTTCAGTGAGCATTTTAAGTTAATTACCTTCGTAGGTTTCAATGTGCCATGAATTTAGAATGCATTATTTTCCTTTGTAGGATTCGGCACAGTGATGACAAGACATTCTTCATTTAGGCAAGCTGTGCTGTAAAGTCGGAATGGAACTCGTTTCCCTCCACAGCCTCTCATGATGTAAAGATGGTGCTGTCCTGCACGGTTAGAGGCCCCCGTGTAGGGAAACGAGTTCGATTCTGACTTCCATTCCTGAGAGCTCTAGGGCGTTTGTATGTATATATATGTTTATGTATGTATATATATATATATATATATATATATATATATATATATATACACACATACATATATATAAATGCATATATATGTCATATACATATATATGTGAACCCGTAGAGAGGGGTAGAGAGTAGAGAGAGAGGTAGAGAGAGCTTTAGAGAGGTAGAGAGTGAGTAGTAGAGAGTGAGTAGTAGAGAGTGAGTAGTAGATAGAGTGAGTAGTAGATAATGAGTAGTAGAGAGTGAGTAGTAGAAAGTAGTAGAAAGTGAGTTTGATTTTGGCAACCGCGTACTTTGCTTTCACGAACACTGGTATGACGACACACTTTTCTTAAGTAATTGTTTTCTCCTTGGATGCGTTTGCTATATTCTTTTACATCAGAAGCAAATGAACTGAAAATAAATCGGAAAGTTGTCTTCATCCCCGTGATCGAAGGTATTCCTATTTAAGCAGCCCAACCGACCCATGTCAATACCTTAATTTCTATTTGCAATCTAAAAATTCCATTAATGGGGAGGAGCTACGACGGCAAACAAGATGGCTGCTTAGGTTCCCGGCTCCGTCGACCTCCGTATTCCGCCACGAGATCCTGTACGATATCCTGATCTTACACCCAGCATCGCCCTGGATGAAGTGTTCCTCACTCTGGTGGTGAAATCCCCAAGCTTTTATCATTTGATTTCATGAACTTATACCGAGTTAAAGATTGTGGCCTGTTCCAGCGGTGAAGCCGGGGCCTCGAGTAGCGGCTAGTACTACCGTTCCAAAATGTCACTCGGCGCCTTTAGTAACACTTGGCACCCGCGCTAGTTATCGGCTCCGGTTATGTCACTCGGCGGTTTTCACGATTCTGCTCCAGAGTTTAATTGAACTCTCACTACACTATCCGCAATTGTTGCAACTTGGGCTATCACTCGCCGTTTTTAACGAATGTATTATATTCTCACTACACTACTTGCAATTGATGCGTCTTCACAGAAATGCACCAGCCAATCATTGGTTCACCACTCGGTCGCCCCATCCTGAACATAGGTAGAACTGAGTAACTAACTCTACCAATCCGGCCCACCAACGATCCTTTTACCTTAGACTAGGAGTGCACGAGGTTTCACAATGTATATAATAATTTTTTAAAACACTAATTAAGGTTCACTAAGTCACCCGTTTAACATGCATTTTCTATGTATATGTCATAAAATATATGTATGTTTCTTCCCCCCTTCCCTAGGCATTAGAGGCTTAAAACGATAAGGCATTAATTAATGTCCTGATGATGGTCCCCATGATTTATGAATGGGACCGAAACGCCGTCGACCTGTTGTGCACCTTATACAAAAAACTTATGATTTATATGTTGTGTATATGTAATGGTGCCCTTGTGATTTTTCTGTACATTGAATTCTTACAAAAAACCTCTGCTTTTGCCTTAAAAGCCCTGTTGTTGTTCTTTTTCACCTTCTGTATTTGATCCGACTGTGTCTGGGTACAGGCTTGTGCCCCACACTGGTGATTTGTTGAAGGTAATCCTTCTGTATATGAAAAACTTTCAATTGAGTAAACATTGAACCTCTGTCCGGCTGGACATATCGCTCTAAATATAGTACTGATCTTGTCTATATTCATTGTCTCGTACTGAATTACTTGCATGGGACGGCTGTTGTTTCATAAAGTTCTCCTTAACGTAGAACAAAGTAAAATAAGTTTTGCACAACTCAAAACGGCACCTTTATTGAGATAATGGTACTCAAAACCCAAAACCTGCTGGCAGGAATTTAACTGTGGGTGCCTGTCAGGCTTAGTCGTTCCTGGTCTTCGGAATTGTGCTGAAGATAAATGGGTTCCACCTCCCGACGTCCCCGGTGTCTAGCTGAAAGCATACAGATCACCAAGGCAGTCGAGCGAGAGAGGGAGAGGGAAAGGAAGGGAACGGCAGGGAGGGAGAGCTGTAACGACAATACAAATACACTAAGTATACTCACAATGAAATATACACAGGTCATAAGAGTTTCCTTCCTTTACCTACAACTACAGTATGCTTCAGGTCCTACCTGGAAAGGAAAAAGGTGGTGGCCTCAAATACCAGAAGAGATAAAGGAAATACCAGGTACCAAACCTATCATGAGGAAATAAAGAACAGCCTGACCACACTGAAGTGTTGATCATATAACATGGAACAAGTTTCTTCGCATCCTACCAGCATGTATCCGGTATAGTTCTCAGGTCCAAGGCTTCCCTGAATCCCCTGTGTACTCTCCTCTGAAGTTGAGACAACATCAAAATGTTGTGGAGATAAAACAAAGATATGGGCAACAGGACGTGTTAATACTTCTTAATACGATCTGTACCCAATGGTTGGAACCGGCTCCTATAAATATATATGCATATACAATGTTTATATCGCTGGATTGACTGATTCTGGAAACAGCGGAGCCAGTGAACAATAAGTCTCCAAACAGATAGCGGTAATGACTTGTTCCTTCTCACAGTCTCTTTCTGCAGTTCAAATGAATACCACAAAAGAACAAAGGATAAAAGTTCATAACCTTAGTAGTTCTGGAATGAATTGCTCCCGAAGGTGAAATCTCACGTTCCTGGTGATTCCGAGTCGGAGCATGCCAAATGATGCAACCAGTTCGAGGAGGTGAGTCTCCTTGAAGGCAACAGCAGAAAGGACAGAACCGAGGTGCAGAGCCACCTTGCGCCAGTCCGCTGTAACAATAGATTTGTACCCAACCCAACACGGGGTACAAACAAGGAATGAGTGCTGAGAGTGTCCTAGCACTTACTTAGTCCGTACCTGAAGGTTCGCCACCAGACCCGATTCACAAGGCGATAATAATCTGCAGCGTCTGTCTCCCTCGCTGCTCGTTTATTTCCTGGTTGTGCGCGATGACACGCGCCACGCCCCTTACGTCACGGGCATGCCGGGAAATTTAGTTTTCTGGTCCTGCACTCTACGGAGGAACCACAACAGAGCAAAGGCAGCGGCACTCAATACAGTTCATGACAGTACATCCCCCTTTACGAGGGCCGCTGACCGGCACCCGGCTTATACGGGTACAGGCGGTGAAACTGAGCCACCAAACGGGGGGCATGAACCCCGCGGGCTGGCACCCACGAATTTTCCTCAGGCCCATACCCCTTCCAAGAGATCAGATACTGCACCCTACCCCTCACCATCCTAAAATCCAATACCCTCTGAACCTCGTACTCATAGTCCTGTTGCACCCACACAGGCGAAGGTGCACGACGCACCGTACACTGCGAGGGTTTAAGGAGAGACACGTGGAAAACAGGATGAATCTTGAGGTACGCCGGTAAGCGCAGGTTCACCGCCACAGGGTTGACGTGTTTCAACACACGGTACGGACCAATAAACCTAGGGTTAAAAACACTATTCTTCTTGAACCGTATATGCCTGGTGGACAACCACACCCAATCCCCAGCGCTGTATACAGGGCCAGGCCTGCGCCGCTTATCTGCCTGAACCTTGTACCTACACTTGGCTCTGATAAGATTCGCACGTGTGGCAAGGAGAATACGGCGAACCCTCAGAACCCTTTCTTTGACGTCAGGCTGCCTGGCATTGGTGTTGGGTAGTAACATAGGATTAAACCGAGGATGATGACTATAGGAGCTAAAGAACGGGGTGTGGAGTGTAGATGAATGCTGTGTGCTGTTGTACGCTATTTCCGCCACCCACAACCAATCCACCCAAGCATCAGTGTTATCCCGCACATAACAACGTAGGAATTGTTTGAGTGTCTGGTTCAGACGTTCGGTTTGTCCGTCAGTTTGGGGGTAAAAACTGGTGGAAAGGGAAGAGTTAATCTGTAAAGCAGTGCACCAAGTCTTCCAGAAGCGCGGCGGTGAATTGCGTTCCCCTATCTGAAACTATGACCCTGGGGAGCCCATGTAAACGAACAACGTGAACCAGGAGTAATTGTGCCAACTGTCCTGCTGTGGGAACTTGGTTACATGCTATAAAATGACCCATCTTTGTGAGGTAATCGATTACTACCACGATGGCTGTTTTGCCCTGGTCCTTGGGAAGGCCCACAATGAAATCAACAGAAAATCTTTCCCAAGGCAGTTCAGGAGTGGGCATAGGAAGCAACAACCATTGGGGTTGCTGCCTATCAGATTTTATCTGGGCACATTTGGAACACTCTTTCACCCATTTCTGCAAATCAGTATGTATGGAAGGCCACCCGAATTGTCGCAACACCTTCTCCAATGTCTTGATGTATCCGACATGTCCAGCGCAGGGCGAGTCATGGCACCATGAAAACACTGTTTTACGCAGAATGATGTTAGGAATTAACACCTGTGACCCTTTCATAGGTAGGCCATGTTTCATTTTCCATTCCTTATGGTGTCTAAGCCAGGTTCGCCACACACAAGTCTGTGCTCCTTGTCTGACTTTCATCAGGAAATCATCTGTATGTGTGTGCTCCTTGTCTGACTTTCATCAGGAAATCATCTGTATGTGTTGCGCATACCACCTTGAAAGGTTCAATAATGGCTCTTTTCGGCGTGATGGCATGCAGCGTTGGGTTCTCCTGGCGTGTCAAGGCATCCGCCTTTTTGTTGTTCACCCCTGGTCTAAAGGTTAACAGAAAATGGTATTCCTCAAAAAACAGCATCCAGCGCAATTGTCTTGGAGTGAGGTGATGGGTGTCTCGCATGTATTGCAGGTTTCGGTGGTCTGTGTAGACGATAATCTGGTGACGGGCTCCCATAAGCCAATGTCTCCATTCCAGAAAGGCGTCTCTTATAGCTAAAAGTTCCTTCTCTGCGATAGTGTAATTCATCTCAGCAGAGTTGAGCTTCCTGGACATAAATGCTATGGGATGAAGCTGCCCAGTGACTTCATTTCTTTGGGACAACACCGCCCCAGTGCGACCTCAGATGCGTCTGCTTCTACCATGAAGGGCAAATCAGGATTGGCATGTATCAGAACAGGAGCTGACGTGAACGCGCTCTTCAACTGGGTGAAAGCATTTTGGGTGTTTGCGTTCCACGTGAACGGAACGTTCTTCATGGTAAGACGAGTCAAGGGAGCCACCATCTCAGAGAATCCTCGTATAAACCTACGGTAAAAATTAGCGAAGCCCAAGAGGCTTTGTACGTCTTTTACCGTTTCTGGTTGAGGCCACTCTTTCACCGCTTGGACCTTTCTGTTGGCCATCACTTGACCCGATGGGGTAAGCATAACCCCCAAGAACTCGACCGTAGTGACATGAAATTTGCACATTGTGATTTTACAATATAACTGGTAGTCTTGCAGTGCCGGTAAGGTGTTTCTCACATGTTCCACATGTTCTTTAGTAGAATCTGAGTAGATAAGTATATCGTCAATGTAGACGACTACGTATCGGTCAAGCTGTTCTCTCAAAACTTAATTCAAGAAGAATTGAAATGCGGCTGGAGCGTTACAAAGCCCAAACGGCATTACTAGATATTCGTACAGGCCGTACCGCGTTTTTAAAGCCGTCTTCCATTCGTCACCCCGTCTAATACGAACAAGGTGGTAGGCCCCTCTCAAGTCAAGTTTAGTATATATCTTCGCCTGTCTTACTTGTTCCAGTAGAACAGGGATCAAGGGAAGCGGGTATTGATTCCTCACTGTTATGGCATTGAGCGCTCTATAATCAATGCAGCATCTCTTCTCCCCGTTTGCCTTCGGTATAAAAAACAAAGGGGAAGCGGCAGGGGATCTAGATGGTTGGATAAAACCTGCTGCAAGGTACTTGTCCAGGTAGCTGCGGAGATGCTGATTATCCGGAAGAGTGAGGGCGTATATTCTGCCGCTAGGAATCGCTGCTCCCGGGAGAAGGTCGATCCGACAATCGTATTCCCGGTGAGGCGGGAGGACCTCAGCCTTCGAATCGCTGAATACATTTGCATAGTCTTGATAGACAGCCGGTAGAACCACTTCTTTCTCAGCTGCCGTGGCTATATGTTGCAAGGAGGCAAGTTCTCTAGAGGGCTTGTTCTGAGGTAGAATGCAGTGAGTGATACAGTAATCGGATTCGAACACCACCGTACCCGAGGACCAATGTATCAATGGTTTGTGTGTTTTCAGCCATGGAAGGCCCAATATCACCCAGTATTGCTGGGCTCTGATGATATTGAACGACATAGGTTCTTGGTGGTATCCTTCATAGGTAAGTGCATAAGTAAGGGTATGTTGTTTAATGGGGCCGGCTTCCAACTCCTTTCCATCTACTGCATATACAGTTTCCGGGATGTCTTTTGTCACTAGACCTAATCCCAACTGTAAGGCCACATCATAGTCCATGAAACACCCCGTGGCTCCCGAATCCACCATAGCTCTTATCTCCTTTTCGCCTGCATTTATCATCAGAGACATAACGATGAACACATGGAGTTTCTCTTGTACATTATTCGGAGTTAATGAAGGTATAACATTCTTGCTCGAGGGTTCCCCTTCTTCCACCCTCAAGCTTTGGAGTTTTCCGACCCTGCTTCTGCAGTACCAGCAACCATTTGACCAGTTTTGAATCTCCCAGTTTTCGGTTTAACCGGGCAGTCACGGAGATAGTGACCCTTCTTCCCGCAGTAAAGGCATAGCCCCTGTTTCCTTCTATGGTCTCGCTCACTCAACGTCAAGGAGGCTCTTACCACACCTATCTCCATGGGATCGGCAGATGTGGTCGTTTTGTTGCTCTGTCCCGTACGATCATAGGACTGTGGAGGACGGTCTTTCGTTTTGTGCTCTCCCTTTCTGTCTCTCAATCTATGATCTAGCCGTAGAGTTAGTTCTATAAGCGCCTTACATGTGCGCGGCTGAGGATTGATGTGGGCCAAAGCGTCTTTCAACTCATCATTGAGTCCTTGATAAAATACAGCCGATTGTTTAGATTCGGGCCACTCTGTCTCAGCTGCTAACCGTCGGTAGTGATTAAGGTAGGTCAGCAGGTCGGACGTACCTTGCTTCAATTGCAAAAGGTCTCTGTCGGCTGAAAACGTTTCCGCTCTTCTGTTGAAGGTTTTTTCGAATTCACGACGGAATTCATCCCAGTCATACAATAACGGATCTTCTCGTTTCACTATGGGAACTGCCCACTGTGCTGCATCTCCTCCTAAATACGAGATAACGAATGCCACCCGGGCTTGGTTGGTGGCAAACATCTTGGGTTTGCACATGAAGTGCAGCAGAACTTGAGTCATGAAGACCTGCACCTTCTTGTTATCACCCAAAAAACGCTCTGGGGGAGCCAAAGGGATTTGGGCTGGCATTTCTACAACCACAGATGTTTGAGGGGCTTGATTCCCACTAGCGCTAAAGGGGTTTCCCTGCAACCTGTCAACCCTGGCCTGCAATTGGGCAGTTTCAGCCCTTGAGTCGGCTACCTCTTGTCTAGACGCAGCCAACTCCGTCTGCACCAATGCCAAGGCTGCCATAACATCATCAAGGGAAGCCATGATCACACTTCAGCACAATCAAGAAGACGGTAGTACTTGGGCCGATTATTCTGTCAGGCTTAGTCGTTCCTGGTCTTCGGAATTGTGCTGAAGATAAATGGGTTCCACCTCCCGACGTCCCCGGTGTCTAGCTGAAAGCATACAGATCACCAATGCAGTCGAGTGAGGGAGGGGAAAGGAAGGGAACGGCGGGGAGGGAGAGCTGTATCGACAATACAAGTACACTAAGTATACTCACAATGAAATATACACAGGTCATAAGAGTTTCCTTCCTTTACCTACAACTACAGTATGCTTCAGGTCCTACCTGGAAAGGAAAAAGGTGGTGGCCTCAAATACCAGAAGAGATAAAGGAAATACCAGGGACCAAACCTATCATGAGGAAACAAAGAACAGCCTGAGCACACTGAAGTGTTGATCATATAACATGGAACAAGTTTCTTCGCATCCTACCAGCATGTATCCGGTATAGTTCTCAGGTCCAAGGCTTCCCTGAATCCCCTGTGTACTCTCCTCTGAAGTTGAGACAAAATCAAAATGTTGTGGAGACAAAACAAAGATATGGGCAACAGGACGTGTTAATACTTCTTAATACGATCTGTACCCAATGGTTGGAACCGGCTCCTATAAATATATATGCATATACAATGTTTATATTGCTGGATTGACTGATTCTGGAAACAGCGGAGGCAGTGAACAATAATGTCTCCAAACAGATAGCAGTAATGACTTGTTCCTTCTCACAGTCTCTTTCTGCAGTTCAAATGAATACCACAAAAGAACAAAGGATAAAAGTTCATAACCTTAGTAGTTCTGGAATGAATTGCTCCCGAAGGTGGAATCTCACGTTCCTGGTGATTCCGAGTCGGAGGATGCCAAAATTATGTAACCAGTTCGAGGAGGTGAGTCTCCTTGAAGGCAACAGCGGAAAGGACAGAACCGAGGTGCAGAGTCACCTCGCGCTTGTCCGCTGTAACAATAGATTTGTACCCAACCCAACATGGGGTACAAACAAGGAATGAGTGCTGAGAGTGTCCTAGCACTTACTTAGTCCGTAGCTGAAGGTTCGCCACCAGACCGGATTCACCAGACGAGAATAATCGTCAGCGTCTGTCTCCCTCGCTGCTCGTTTATTTCCTGGTTGTGCGCGATGAAACGCGCCACGCCCCTTACGTTACGGGCCTGCCAGGAAATGTAGTTTTCTGGTCCTGCACTCTATGGAGGAACCACAACAGAAGCAAAGGCAGCAGCACTCAATACAGTTCATGACAGTGCCAGAACAATACTGCACGAGTTAAACTTGTAAATCGATGTTACCAGAGAACATAAAATATCAAACTAAAAGTAGTCTCATCTTCATGTCTAAAATACAGTGTCTTGTCTGAAGAACAGCAGAACATAGTTTGAAGTTGAAGAATAGGACTTGGATAGTTGACTGTATATTTACTGGCAAAAAAAAGTAGCCTTCCTCCAAAACCTGATAGCCTTCAGCAGACTACCAGAGAACCTTCACATCACTCTACCTGCCACGCATTCCATCACGAAATGCATTATGAAATGCTGTTAGTCAGCACACCACTTGGGGACGAGCAGGCCTAATAAATGATTTGCCCATGCTTTGGGGATAAAGAAATAAATGGGTCTGTCTGACCTAGGTTCCTGAAACAGTTACCACAAAACCCTTCTTTTTGTCGGCTGAGCCGTTGAATACTATGTCTTTGTCCTGCACATGGAGAATAACTTGACAGAGTCTCAGCTCCCGTGAGACCCATAAAAAAGAAATCCAGATCGCCTGCAGACAGAACTCTGCATCAAGATCAGCTGTACATCTAGGATTCCCTGTGTGAACCATGCAAGCCTGCATACCACTGATACTGAAATACAGGCATCATAAGAGGAATATTCAGGTGAATTTGGGCGAGTACCATACGCATACATGAGCACATCGAGTGGGCGTGATGTACCTGCTACCTTGTGTTAGGACAGGTTTACACTGATGAGAAACAAGTGAAACTTTACAGTGATTAGGATCGTTCAGGGTTTTCATGCTCCGATCACACAGATGTGTCACTCTTAGGGCAGTTGGTGCTCCCAGTCAATCTCATTTGCTTGAGTTGAGAGTATTTTCATTTGTGCTTCACTCCATCTTAGAGCTGATTAAGCACCAACTAGTGACGTATTCTTCGAACTCCCAAGCAGGTTATTCTACCTAACGCAACAAAACCATATCTGCTCCTCGTACATTTTTACAGAAGCCCAGACACTCTGGTCATTGGTACTCAAAAGGAGAATTGGTTTCCGACTGAACCCTTACCGTCAATCAAAAGAAATGCTCCGGCAAGTGCTTGCTGTCAGGATATAGGATTGTATCACAAATGAGAGAGTACCCAGGAGCAGATAGGGGAAGCGTTCTGCTGGCAGCTGAAATAGACTTATTCGTCACATGACAAAAATGGTAAAGACTAGACCAGCAGGTACAATGGGGAGCCCATGGAGAAAGCGTTTGCACTTTTGCGGGCTGGGAATATAGTCTTCTGCTCCCCACGTGACTATTCATGCCCTATTGTCTGGTCAACGACCTGATAAAGAACAGTTCAAGATGATTCTACCATCCATAGTAAAGTCTGACTCTGCCATGCCTCTTCATGGACCATCAGATTAGGACAGATGTTTGACTACTTTCGAGGGGAGTGGTAAAACCGTCTCAAGTAGCTCACACCTTTTATAAAGACCTATATACTTAACAGTTAACACAACGAAATGGAAACACTTCTACATCCGCTGCAGAAACAAAGAGTTGTACCCCAACTCTTAGCATCAGATGCTGGTATTTTTACTGTATTTAGGGGAGACTGTCCTGAAACACCAGCTAGTTCAAGTTCTAATAGCAGAAATCTAAAGATTGTTTCTGTTGCAAAGGAAGATGCTAACGCAGGATCAAGGCATGGCATTTCTTATTTATTACCAGAAGTAAGTGACAAGCAGAGGAACCTCCTTGACCTCCGTTGTGTCCTCTTCAGCTCCACCACCCAGCCCTGCACCTCCTCCAATCCATCCATGCTCTCCACTGCACGCTAGCAGAGTTGCTCACCAATTGTTATTTATTGAATAAAATAATTCCATAAGGGGTTAGTTAGGATATGCGTGGCAGTACACAAATCGTTCGTTCGATAACTTTATTTCGGCCACTACGGACCATAAAAGTTCATGATAAAATGCATACATTACAGAGATTAAAATAATAAATACGAGCTACATTTAAGATACAATAAGATACACAGATTTACAAATTAGAGCTACGATACTGTATGAAATGGTAAGACATCATTAAACATAGATTTCATTATCCACATTAAATTGAAGACAAAAACTCCTACTAGTCACTGGCTGCATTTATCAATTTCCTGCGTCTAGCCACATTGCATTAAAAAAACGTGAAACAGCAAAAATGATAGGGGGGTGCGTATAATACTTTATCAGTCTAAGTGCTAGTGGCACTGACGAAAACCTAGGTTTCTACAAATTGAATTCACCCTGTGTTTTCGTGCAGCCTGATATGCTGGACAAAAAAAGAAAACATGAGTTTCATTTTCCAGGTGGAATTCGCAGGCTGGGCACTCCATGCTCTTATTACTATCCCATTTACTGGTGAACACTCTAAGTGGAAGAGTACCCAGTCTAAATTGCATATATAATTTTCTTGCTGCTGCAGGGTATATCAAATCTAAAAATTCTACCTTTTTGTAATCTACTTTAACTTGGAGGAACTCAGTAGTCAGTCTACCCCCCTCACAACTCGCATGAAGGGATGCTAAATTGTGATTCCTGTAGTGGCGGACCAAGTCGGCTTTGGTTAGCTCCGGATAGGCTACGTCTGTGGTTTCCCAGAGCTCCGATAGGCCAATCCTGCAACTAGTTGCCTTTTTATGGGTCAGCCACCGGATGTTCTTACTTTTCAGTGCATCCCAAATGTCCCTGAATTCATTTTTATAACAAACGAGTTCCGGCACGGTCCATAGTCTTTTCCACTATGTTAAAGGGCGTAATGTCATGACCTCCTCAATAGGAAGTAGCTCTAGATCCATACGTAAAGGTACGAGCGGGGTGCTCACAGGAAGACCCAATATGTTCCTCAAGAATGCGTCTTCTACCGTAACTTAATTGGGAGATTTTTGATGATCCCATAGTTCGGCCCCATATAGTGCTGCCAATCTAGCCTGTACATTATACATTTCGATGACTGGAGCCGCAGGCTTAAACTCAGACTCTCTGTTCAGATTCTGGATCCCCCCCACCACTTGATCGGACTCCGCAGGCACACGCCGGGAGCTTTTAGCGCCGACTTTTTTTTAAATTGTTGAATTTGTGTTCACTCTTGTGCAACTAAAAGCCTACCTAAGCTCACCTAAAACAGCCGTGAAACGCTCCTTAGCGCCGGCTGCAACGACCTCACAAACGCCATTCAGGCGAGACCTTGGGCCACGCCCACACTGCAGGCCACGCCCCCTCTGCCTAGGAAACAAATAAAAACGCGCCAAATAGAGCGCCGCCACAAGAATTGATCGGACTCCGCAGGCACACGCCGGGAGCTTTTAGCGCCGACTTTTTTTAAATTTGTTGAATTTGTGTTCACTCTTGTGCAACTAAAAGCCTACCTAAGCCCACCTAAAACAGCCGTGAAACGCTCCTTAGCGCCGGCTGCAACAACCTCACAAACGCCATTCAGGCGAGACCTTGGGCCACGCCCACACTGCAGGCCACGCCCCCTCTGCCTAGGAAACAAATAAAAACGCGCCAAATAGAGCGCCGCCACAAGAATTGATCGGACTCCGCAGGCACACGCCGGGAGCTTTTAGCGCCGACTTTTTTTAAATTTGTTGAATTTGTGTTCACTCTTGTGCAACTAAAAGCCTACCTAAGCCCACCTAAAACAGCCGTGAAACGCTCCTTAGCGCCGGCTGCAACGACCTCACAAACGCCATTCAGGCGAGACCTTGGGCCACGCCCACACTGCAGGCCACGCCCCCTTCTTTAGCTACATCATGTGTTGCCACCGGAAGCGCAGCGGACGAGCGCAGCGGGAGCGCCGTTTGCGCGCCAAAGGCGCGCCTAAGGCAAGCCCGTCTGCGCCCGTCCGCGACCAGACGGGACCAAGGGCCACCCCCCCTGTCTCTCCCGCTCTTCCGGTCAGGACCTACAGCCCCATTGCCCTACGGTCCATTGGAAGCAGAATTACTGCCACATGTACCCGTACCTTCGCAGCCATATCCCTTCCTTCTTGCTGCCCTGACTGCAAACACCCCTTCCGAAAAGCCTTAGCAGGCCCCTCGACTCCGAAATACTGCATGCTGGCACTAAACTGTCGATCATTGCCTAAGCATAGCACCCAAATGTCCATACTGCTGGAGGAGCGCAAGCCAGATGTTGTCTTTTTAACAGAGACCTGGCTTTCCACCCATTCTGACCCAGACAGTCGCAGCCCTACCAAGTGGATACCACATCATTAGATCGGACAGACCAGCAGGGAGAGGCGGCGGTCTGGCGATTATACTCAAAAACCAGTACCGTTGCCGCACCACAACAGAAAATATTCCCGAATGCGAAAGCATGGAATTCTGTATAGAGTTCAATGCTAATACCTCTTTCTCGGGCACCTTGATCTACCGTCCTCCTGACCCATCAAAATTGTTTCATAGGTCGCTCCCGGAGATCATTGCTAAAAGAGCTCTGTCCGTGGCTAACTACACAGTTTTGGGAGATTGGAATCTCCATTTCAATTCCCCCTCAGATAATATCGCCAAAGAGCTATTAGACGACCTAGGAGCCCTGCAGTTGTCCCAGCTGGTCACAGCTCCAACTCACGAGAAGGGCAACCTGCTTGATCCAATTTTCAGCAGCTGCAGCGAGCTGACTGTCGACCCTCCTATCCCCCTCCCATGGTCGGATCATTTTCTGATACCGTTTTCCTGGGCAACCCACAAGGTCCCTCAGTTACCCCCCGGACTACACTTAGGAGAAACTGGTCAAAACTCCAGTTGGAACCCTGGCTGCTTAGCCTGGACGCCGCCCATCCGCCTCCCTTCTCAGACCCTAGTGTAGCAAACGAAAACTATGTTAGCTGGATCACTAACTCACTAGACACGATCCTCCCTCTCCAGAGATCCTCATCTAAAAGAATGCAGAGATCAGCGCCCTGGTTCTCTGACCCTTTAAGAGAACTAAAACGTCGTTGCAGGCAACGAGAGAGAGCCTGGCGTATTTTCTCCCGGAAAAAAAGGACGCATATAAAGAGGCAATAAAAACTTACAGAGATGGAATCAAGACGGCGAAAGCAACTTTCTACTCTGGCAAAATCCTAGAGGCCAAATCAAAACCCAGGGAAATTTTCCAGATAATAAAACACTGCTCGAATGTCACCACCGCCCCCCCTCCGACTAAAACCCAAGATCAATGTGACGAGCTTGCGGACTTCTTTCACAATAAAGTCCTGAAAATTTACTCCACCTTTCAAACCGGAGCCCCAGTCTCAGAGATAGGTGACCCACCCTCCCCTAGAATACTCCCTCCCCTTGTCCAGTCAACCCTCGAGCATTTCCCTCCCTTGGACCTCGACACCCTCGGTAAAATGGCACGGCAAGTCAAATCGGGTTCTCCACGCGACCCAGCCCCACCAGAAGTTATGATGCAAGCACACGAAGCCACCCTGCCTGTTATCCTGGAACTCCTTAACACATCCATAGCCTCATGTGTTGTTCCCACAACATGGAAACAAGCCATGGTGCGGGCGCTGCTAAAAAAACCAAACTTGAACCCCGACGATTATTCCAACTATCGTCCCATCTCTCTTCTCCCTTGGGCTGGCAAGGTGTTGGAGAAATATATAAACGTCCAACTGGTCCAGTTTATTGAAAATCACTCCCTACTGGATACATCCCAGACAGGGTTTAGGCCGAAACATGGCACCGAAACCGCCTTATTAGCGGTCGCCGATGAATCTCGAAGGGTTCTGGATCAGGGAGGATCAGTGGCAGTGATCCTCCTTGATCTAAGCGCCGCCTTCGATACGGTCAGCCATGCCACCTTGCTGAACCGTCTCCAGGACATCGGAGTCTCTGGCAACGCTCTAAGGTGGTTCGGCTCCTTCTTGTCCGATAGATCCTTTCAAATCTTCGATGGTGACACAATATCAACCAGCAAGCCCCTCAGCTGCGGAGTACCACAGGGCTCCTCTTTGAGCCCTGTGTTATTCAATGTCTACATGAAACCACTGGCTGGAATCGTCGAACCGTACGGCATCAAAATTGTGTCGTACGCCGACGACACGCAGTTAGTGGTATCATTGGCTCAAAAGAACATCAGTCACCCCCAAGGAGGCCTGCGGAGTTGCCTAGAGGATATCAAGGAGTGGATGACCAGCTCCTCCCTCAAATTAAATGGAGATAAAACAGAGCTCCTGCTTCTAGGCCCAGCCTCGCCAACATCTTTTATCTCCTTGTGGCCCCAAGCCCTGGGCACTCCTCCCACCCCCAAGGAAAGTGTCAAGAGCCTAGGAGTGTGGCTGGACAGCAAGCTGTCCTTCTCCACCCAGGCTACCAAGCTGTCCGCCACCTGCTTCGGCATCCTCAAAACTCTAAGGAAGGTCCTTCCACTTCAGCCTCCAGAAGCCGAGAAAGTAGCAGTCCAAGGCCTCATCCAGTCCCGCCTTGACTCAAACAATGCTCTATACGTGGGGGCTCCCGAGATGACTCTTCGGAAACTCCAGATAGTGCAAAACTGGCCAGCACGCACCCTGTTAAAGATCCCACGAGCCCAGTCAGCCAGACCTGCACTGAAAAGTCTTCACTGGCTGCCAGTTAAACACAGAGTGTCGTTCAAGGCGTTGTGCATCGCACACCGGGCATTCTGGAAAACAGGACCCGCTATTAACAGCAAGCTTATCATTCCCTACCACCCAAACAGGAATCTCCGCTCCTCTGAGGCTCTCCTGGCAGTGGTCCCTCGAGTAAAGAGAGCCAGATCCGGGGGTAGGCTGTTCTCATTGAACACCGCTAAACTATGGAACACCCTCCCCCTCTCACTCCGTTCCAACCCGGACCTGCTGTCATTCCGCAAAAAGCTGAAGACGTTACTATTCACCCAAGCCTCCGAGCTCTAAGGCGTCACGTCACCTGTCCCCTCGATTCTTACCCCTAGCGCTTGGACGCCCCCGGGCAGCAATCGCGCTCAATAAATCTATTTCCATTGCATTTATTAACTTGAGTGCAGCTTTCGCCAACTGCGAATCCCATTCCAGGTGTTCTCCCAAAGTGATACCCAGGTATTCAAAGATCTTAACTCTCTCCAATGGGATTCCACCCAGAAGGGGGTTCGGGCGTGTCTGCCTCGGGGTTAAAAATCATAAACTTAGTTTTATCTAAGTTTATCTCCAGACCCCTGGATGCACAGAAGTCAGCGAAGCCATCCAAGGTACGTTGGATGCCCATTGATGTCTTGGACAACAACAGAGTGTCGTCCGCGAACATCAAAGTGGGCACCCGACTTGTAACTAACCTCGGGCGTCTATATCCTTGGCTGCAAGGAGATGATTGACTAATCCATTAATGTACAGACTATTCAAGCAAATGTTTAACTGAGCGAGTGGTTGAATGAGATAATGAAAGGGTAGAATGTTGTGCATCCTATTGTGTGAAAGTTCATGGTTGATTGGATGGACAGATGAACAGTGGCACAAAACTGGATGTGGTTGGTTGGTCATTAGAAGCAGTGCTGAGGAGCATAGGAGGAGCACCAGCAGGAGCACTTGGAGAAGAAGACAAATCAGACAGTAGTGTTGATGAGGGAGACCTTGCGGGGGGCCACGGAGCTGCAGTTCCAAGGTGTATAAATAGAAAAGGGGCCCAAAGAGCAGTGGAAGGAGGAGTGATTGCCTGCATCAGACTTACACAGGAGCTAGAGGAGTTGACCTAGGATAAATGTCTAAGAACAGAGCAGTGACATGAGTCGAGGTCAGGTGTAAGGAGGACAGAGGAGGAATAGGGCAGCATGAGTTGTGGAGGGGTGTTGTTGAGGAGGCGAGTAAACCATTTAGGGCTTGTGCCACATGATTGCTAGTTTTACCAACGGGGCCCAAGCTCTAGAACGGGGATTGAACACCCTACAATACTAATGACTTCTGCTGCTGTACATTAATCCTGCCAGCACACTCGGGACCACTTTGGGACAAATGCTTCAACTCTTGCTGATGGCATAATGTGGACTTGCTTCAAGATGGCTAAGCACTGAACGGTATAAAAAAAAGATCGCTATGACATATGGGCACTGATGTGCTCTAAGATGTGCTTAGCACTGAACTGTATAAAAAAAGATCGCTATGACATACTTGCACTGTTGTGCACTAAGACAGTCTTTGGCCCAATAAAAATCTATAATGATTCCCTTAACTTCTTTCCCTGTGGCCCGTTTTCTTGCAACGCCCTTGCCTTAGTTTCTCTGAAGCATTACTTGGCCAGGATACTATACTATTTAGTAACAGAGCGCGCTATAAAAGCATCTATAATAATAATAATACACAGAATAACAACTAAGGGGCTCATCATGATGGCGGGAGGACCGCCACCATCATCCCGTCGGTGGTGGTCCATCGGCCAATTCTAAGGGCCAATCAGAGTTTCACATTACGATGGCAGTCTGATCGGTGGCGGTCAAAAAATCTGACCGCCACGGTCCAGTTGGCTAGAATCCGACTGCCAAACGACCGCTCGCAATACCCAGGATGGCGGGCGAACAGATTGCTATCCATCCCCGCCTGCCTTTTCATGCCAGTTCAACCCCCATAAAAAGGCTGGCAGGGATGGACATTGAGGGCCCGTAGTGGGCCCCCCTTTCCTTCTGTCTTATTTGTGTGGGTGTTGGGGGCACCTATGGTTGGGGGACACATATGGTGCCCCCCAACATATCCCTGTATCAAGTGACAGGCATCACATGTTGCCTGTCACGTAGTAAAGGGATATGTAAAACATCTCTTTTTTTAAAAAAAAAACTTTATTGTTAGGAAGGAATAGTGGTTAATCAGTTGCATACATCCAATCGGTAATCGTTACATTTCGTACAAGTTATCATCGCAGTAACTTACGGGCTACATTCTCGTAACTAAGACAGAGTTTCTGCTGCGTCACGGGTCTCGTCTATGCATCCAATGTATGATTTTTACCCCTTAAGTGCATTCCCTTAATAACCCCTCCCCCCAACTTCAGTGATGGCTACATTTCTTACCATTTAAACCATTAGGAACAAACTTCCCAACATACCCCCCCAACCATGTGTCATCATAACCCTTTGACGTCTCCCACAGCTCGCAATAGCCTGCGTCGCTATTCGTATTGCAGTAAAAGGCCAGGTCATTGCCGCCCATGTAACCTTGTCATGTTCCCGAGGCCAACGCCCCGCAACCGTTCAGTTACTCCTCCTCCCCCTCTGAGTCTGATTCCTCTCCCTCTGGTAAGGGCTCACAAAGTTCCCCTCTGTACATGTTCCATGCCGCCCAGACTTTGTTCCATTTCCGGGGCGCTGTTCGAAGCACATAAACCGCTCTCTCTGTCACCATTAGGATGTCCATGTTTTTAGCCCATCTACTGGCGGTGGGCACTTCCGGCGCCCCCCATTTCTGTGCTATATCCCGTTTAGCTACTGTCATTGCCAGTGACGCCCAAATCAGCTCATATCTACCCAGATCGTTTGGGTCCCAGATGTTTAGAAGGCACTTACGTGGTTCGGGTAAAATGGAAAGTTTGAGGGCCTGGGAGATGGATCGGAGCACCTGTCTCCAGAATTCGCGTATTTGTGGGCATTCCCATAGTGTGTGGAACAGTGTCCCTTCCTCCCCGCAGCCTCGCAAACAGAAGGGGTGTGTTGCTCTTTGTATTTTGTGCAGCAGTGTCCTGGTGTAATAGATGCGGTGTAAGATTTTAAGTTGTACCAGTCTGAGCTTACTAGAGATTCCCACCTCCTTCGGGGAGGCCAGGGCCTCATTCCATTCAAATTCGTCTGTCTCACCTAGTTCCCCTTCCCATTTTCCCTTAAGCTTTAGCGTCGGGTCTTTGAGATTGTTGATCAGCTTTTTGTATGTAAGGGAGGTGGCGCTTTGGAGCATGAAATCTGTTAGCAATCTATCTTCCAAAGGAGAGGAGTCCGGTAGTGTGGTGCCAGCAGGGATTGCCTGTAGTAATGCATGCCTAATCTGGACATACCGAAACGTTTCTGTGGGTCCGAGGTTATATTGCTGTTGCAGCTGTGGAAATGGTATTACTGATTCATTGTCCCAGAGGTCTCCTATTGTAGAGATGCCTATTGAGTCCCACCGCTCAAACCCCTTACAGCCTCTCAGGTTCCCCAACGCCTTCGTGTCCCACAAGGTTGTCATTTTAGTGAGTCGGCCTACCCAGCCCAGACGGGCCTGTGCCACGTGCCATAGCGCCGCCGTGTGTTTGGTCGGACCGATTAGGGCCTTCAGTTGCGATTTGTTGTAGAGCACGGACAGCATACAGTCCGTCCAAAGTTGTGACCAGTCTGCCCGATAGGCCAGGTCGTCCCTCGGGGCGTGGATCCAGTAGTTTATAATCTTGAGTTGGGCCGCCCAGTAATATAGCTGAATGTTGGGGAGCGCTATGCCTCCCTCATACCAGCTCTTTACCAGCTTGTCATACGCTATGCGCGCCGGGCCTGTGTTCCAGAGCAGGACAGTGACCAGCGCCACAATCTGTTGGAAGTAACGCTGTGGTACCAGGTGTGGAGTATTTTCCAGGACGTAGAGGAGTCTTGGGAGGGCCATCATCTTGTACAGTGCCGCCCTGCCCAGTAGGGTCAGGGGGAGGGCCGCCCAGTGCTTAACATCTGCTCGCAGGCGATCTATGGGTGGTTTTAGGTTGTTCACAAAAAAGTCTGCTTCCCCGCTCGCGATGACAATACCTAGGTACTTGAAAGAGGCCGACGTCGTAAGCATAGGACAGTTCCCCTGCAGTCTTGGCTCCGGGCCTTTTAATGTGTATATGGTGGATTTCGACCAGTTGAGAGTGTAGCCCGATGTGCGCCCATGCGTGTCACAGAGGTCTAGTAGGGCTGGGATGCCGGTCTCGGGTGCGGTCATGTATATGAGCATATCGTCTGCGTATAGCGAGACTTTGTCCTCCCATCCCTCCTCCCATTTGATGCCTGCGAACAGTGGTGTTGACCTGATTTGGATGGCCAAGGGTTCAAGCACCAGCGCGAAGAGCAGGGGGGACAGGGGGCAGCCCTGCCTGGTCCCCCTGCCCAGTGGGAATCTCGGCGACGTGTGGCCATTGGCCACCACTTGTGCAACGGGTTTCGTATAGAGCAGCCGTATCCACGATATGTATTTCGGCCCAAAACCCATGCGTTCCAGTACCACGAAGAGGTATTCCCACTCTACTAAGTCGAACGCCATTTTGGCGTCGAGGGAGAGGATTACCGCCTGCTCCGTGAGGAGGTGTGTACGGGCCAACACTCCGTGGACTCTTCTGAGATTCAACGCAGTGCTCCGGTGGGGCATAAAGCCCGACTGATCAGGGTGGATTAGGGTACTGAGATGGGGCAGCAAGCGGGTAGCTAGAAGTTTATCTAGTATTTTGGCCTCGATGTTCAGTAATGATATCGGGCGGTACGAGGTGCACGCCGTCGGTGGTTTCCCCGGCTTGGGTATTGCTACAATCGTGGCCGTGCGTTGATCCAGCGGCAGCTCTAGTCTGTCCCTACTCTCTAAATACATGGCCAGCAATGGGGCACTGAGGTCTGCAGCCACGGTCTTGTACCACTCTACCGGTATCCCATTAGGGCCCAGCGCTTTACCTGACTGTAACGCCTGGATCGCCAGCTGGATTTCTTCCCCCGTCGGGTCTAGTTCTAGGGTGTCACTATCCTCTTGTGTAATGCTGGGGATGGTAATGTCTGCGAGTGTTGCCGTCGCCATTTGTCGTGTGACCCTCCGTTCCGGTGTATAGATTGCCTGATAGTGTCGTGCTAATTCGCCAACTATTTCTTCTGGGTGTACCAGTGTCCGCCCATCCTCTGTGTTGAGCCTATGAATACCTCGCACTCCATTCCCTCTCTTATCCAGCCATGCTAGCATACGACCCGCTTTGTCGCCCACATCGTAGATTCTATGTCTAGTGTTTGCGATGTATCCCTTCTCTGTCGTTTTGAGGTGGGTTAGGTATTGTTGCTGCCGGAGCATGAGTGTGTGTGTCGCGGACGGGGAGGGGTCTGTCATATGAGCATTATTGGCCGTGTCAAGTGCAAGTTCCAGGTCTATGAGTTCCTTTTGTGAGTCCCGTTTGTGTCCCGTAATCGCCGCAATGGCCTCCCCCCTGAGGACAGTTTTGTACGCCTCCCATAGGGTGGAGGGCGACTCTACTGTGCCTGTGTTTTCAGCAAAATACAGCGACGTCACCAGTTTGAGTTTCTTTCGAATCTTGGGGATTTTCAAGAAATTGGGGTAGATTGGGTAGAGTCGAGCATTCCGTTTCCCTCCGGTG
This sequence comes from Lissotriton vulgaris, assembly GCF_964263255.1. Classification (NCBI taxonomy): domain Eukaryota; kingdom Metazoa; phylum Chordata; class Amphibia; order Caudata; family Salamandridae; genus Lissotriton; species Lissotriton vulgaris. The sequence continues at coordinate 1,748,958,757 of NC_141693.1, read as the reverse complement.
GTCAGCGATAGGACAATTGGAGAGTGATCCGAGACCCCCCTGGGTAGTGTGTCCACTTTTTCTACCATATCAAGTCCCAAACCCAGTGTCATGAAGTAGTCTATGCGAGATAAGCTATTATGTACCGCAGAGTAGTAAGTGTAGTGGGTGGTCTCAGCGTGCAGTTGCCGCCCGAGGTCTACAAGGCCTAGGGCTTCCGCAAAGTCTGACAGTGGTGCAGTACCTCGTGGTCGGGTTCTGGAGGGAAAAGCGTCCTTAAGTGGATCCATGACTGCGTTAAAGTCCCCCCCAACAATCGTGTCGCCATCAGGGAGATCAAGAAGGAATTTGCCCAGTGCTGGTAGGGCCACAGAGTGTAGGGCTGGGGGAATATATACTGAAATCACATTTAGGGCCCTGCCCTCCCACTGCCCATGGATCGCGGCAAAGCGACCTTGGTCGTCCGCCACACGGCGGGATACCATAAGGGGGGAAGATCTTCTCACCAGTATGCCTGTTCCCCTGGAGCCAGTAGTGAAGTCGGCGTGGACCGCCATTGTGTACCCACGTCTGTCTAGGGCTTTGCAGGTGGATCCCGTGAGGTGGGTTTCTTGTAGGAGGACCACATCTGGGTTTTGCCGCTTTATGGCCTGGAGGACCAAGCCTCTCTTGATTTTGTCACCCAGGCCCCGGACATTCCATGTCAGTATGCGTAGTGGGGGAATCTTCCCGGCCGTGGAGGGGCCCTCGGCGGGCGTGTGATTAAGTGGCCTGGCCATTAGGCTGATGAGGGAGTCTTGCACACAACGTGTGCCGTGGCTTAACCCATACGTCGACTAGTGTCGTGCTGTGTAGGAGACATGCAGATGTCAGGGTGATACTATAATGTAGGTGGTGAACGATGACTACAAACAAGAGTAAACATTCCAACATATAAACTTCAATCCCATCCCCCCTCCCTGCTACCCTGCTCCACGGACAAACTCCCGCCCGCATCCCCAACTGTGCAGAGTGCTTCAGCCCTCCCCTATTCATCTTACTTGCTCGTAGGGTTGGTGAGTCCCCTCTGGGCACCGCCTGTGCCCACCCTACTCAGCCACGTCCGAGCCACGGTCCCGTGGCCCACACAGTCTCGAAAAATGATACAGTTAAATGTTACACCGGAGCCCCCGGAGTCTTCCTCCAGCTCACAGTGCCAGAACTCTGTGTACAAGAACCACTACTGATGGTATGACACACGTCACAGTTTCAGTGTATGAAAACCACCACTGTTCGTAGTGTTATAAAGGTACCTTCCCACTCTGCAGTGTTTGATTCCCTTCCCTAAGATCCATCAAGTCAATTGTAAAACCTGATGAGTTTCCTTGCATCTGTTATGGATGTGTTGCCATACACTTGAGTGGTAGGTGGTAGTGATGATGCACTTATGATTGGAAATGGTGGAGCAGGCGTTGTTTCAATCACTCTTACAACAGAGTTGTCTAGATCCATTCTTAGGCAGACGTGGAGAGGATCAGTTTGTTGCAAGATTCTGGGGGGCTAAGTAGTAGATGAAAAGTAATGGCTATAAATTCGATGATGGTTGCAACTCATACTGTGTTAAATTTTTTATTATTTTAACTGTCTTGGCTGTTGACTGTCCTCCGTTTCTTGGTGGTTCTTTGTGGTTCTTCTGAGGACTGTGCTACTATATGGGATGAGTGGTTTGGCATGCTGGTGTGCTAGCTTTAGAGTATCGGGCGGTATTTGCGGACCTGTGAGTGGCCAGGGCAGTGCAGGTGGTAAATCTGCCCCCTCCCTTGATGAAACCACAATGTTAGATTGTGTGAGGCATCACTGGTTCTTCTTGTCTTGAATGTGTAGGTGTTTAAGGCTGCCAGCAATGATTTCAGTATTGCTTATGTGGGAGCCTTAAGTGCGTTTGGAGCGGCCTACCCTTTGTTTCTTGAGAGGCTTTTGCCAATTAATTTTAATGAATGCGAAACAGAGACGCAGGGCAGCTTGGGTCAGCTTAGTCCATACTTCTCCCTTTGTAGGCGTAGGCTCCCTGAAGAACGTTGAACGCTCTTGTTTTTGGAACTTGGTCCAGAGCAGATTGCTTGACTATTTCTAGAATATATCATGGAAGCAATTCCTTAGCTGTTCTTCTCTGTCACTACTGCTTACCAGTAGCACGTCTTTGACTCCAGGTAAGAGCACGATCAGATCTCCATCTGCATTTTAGGCTTGGGGACAAATAAACTGATCAGCAGCACAGTGGATCTCTTTTTTCAAGGCAGTGGGATCCAAAAAGCGTGGGTACACCCTCTTCCATCCTTATGCCACATCTTTACTCAAGCACTCGATTGGGCGTTCCATTGTGGACCGGAATATCACCCTCCTTTTCTTTTCATGCTAGGGTGTGCCACATTCTTCAAGTAGAGGCCAACATGTCCTCCATGGGAGAGGATCTCTCTTAACAGGTAGCTGGAACATTTTTGGGCAGGCATTGAACCGCTTCAAATTTTCAGACCACCTGACTGTCACAGAATCATTCCACATGCTCTTCCTCTTTGGCAACCTCAGGGCCGTAAGGTCTGTGAACTGGGGCTGCAACATGGAGTGATAGTGCATGGTAGCAGGTAGGAACGGTAGCAATGGAGTTTGCCTTGCAGTAATTGAGCTCTGTGCCTCACTAATGCATAACACAGGGCCGGATTTCTCAGGTCGGCATTCAAACAGTACATCCCCAACAGAGATCTCCTCTCCGCTAACCCTAAGACTTTAGACTTTAGCTGTCCTAAAATCAAAAAAGCACTCTCGGGTGGCAGAAGCATCATCTATGGTGCAGCCAAGCTGTGGAATAGCCTGCTGTCACATATCCGAGCCATCCCTTCTTTGCTAGCATTTAGGAAGGAGATCAAAACGTGGCTATTTAATATTTAAAACACTTTATTCTAGCCTGCTCGTTCTCAGAGAGCGCCAAGACACCCTCGGGTATGCGCGCGCTTTAAAAATTCCCTAACATAACTTAACCATGCGTGTCATATGTGGTTGTCACTTGAAGGTCTGCCGTGCATATGTGGGAGGGGGTGTTTGAAGCTCCACTGATGTTCAGTTACAGTGTTGGTTGGGTTTTACATTGTAGCTAGATCCTCTGCATCTGTAGGTATGATCTGCCCTCGATAAAAAAAAAAGGTTAAGAAAGTCGTGGTTTTTATGTTGAATGTGTTTCACCCACCCTATTATAGTTTTGAAGATTTTGAATTTCAGCATATTTCCTTGAAATGAGCAAGGCCACATAGAGGCATTTCATTTTCTCGGTGGTTTTCAAAATATACAGGATTTTGTGCTGGCAGAGAAAGGGTTGATTGGGTGGGTGGGGCCGACCATGTACTGCTGGTGGTGCTTTCTTTTGATTTATAGGATTAAACATTGATTGATGTATGCTGGAGCCTTCGAGGCATGTGTTTGTGTCAGAGTGAGTGAGCTGCTGTGCTTTGGCATTTATTTAATTACACTGTGGTCAACTGCTGTCCAGTGCCCGGGTGGTTGTGTACTGAGGAGCCTCCTGCTGTTCTGTATGTGGTTTTGGTTGTGTGCTGTATGCCCTTCGGTGGTGGCTGGTTTAATTAGCTTGCTCTGTTGGTTTGTGAAGGATGATTGTGTGCGATGCTTCGGATGTTTATCGACTTACGAAGTTGATGGTTTTGGAGCCGCCTCCCTTGAGCATAAATAAAATTCTCCCACGACAAGCCAAGTCGCACAGTAAAATCACGTTGCTCTTTGCATGCAGACAATACATATGTAAAGTTAGGCACCAGCATCAAACTGCGTATTGAAAATGATTGTGAAGCGCTGCAATGCCCTTTTGTTCACGACACGATAAAATGAGCACCCTCTTACAAAGCAAAGATAAATGCCAGCCTGCAGAGCAGAACAAAGAAATTAAGCTGTTGTGTTATTTTAAGAAGATTAAAACTTCCGTCATGTTCCTTTCTGTCCTAATGCATGGTTGTCCCAGATATTCCCGCCATCTCATGTCTTGTTAGCGCGAGATCTTTGTTTGTGCTAGGTTGATAAGCCAACAACCTGCCAGTTTATTTATTGACCCGCCTGATAACAAGATTGCTGCGTGCTCCACAAAGATCGCCTCGCCTTGTCAACAAGGCTGCTCGTTTCCCTTCGGCTGTTATTAGTACTTTTATGGACTGTTTCTTCCGAGATGGCTCTCAGGAAGATTATTGTACAGCGTGTGTGATGCTCTCTCTGCACATAGGCCATTCCACGTGGGAGGAACCTATCCCCACATATGATCTGTTTTTAAGGAACTTGTAAACGATTTTATGACGGGGGTAATTAGACGTGCCCACAGATAGTTTTAGCTGGGTATAGGTCCTCGCGTTATATGTTTCTCAAACCGGTCTAGGCATAGTCAAAAGGTCGCTATGTTTGGTAATAGTTGAAGCTTCATAGATTGTGGTACCTCCCTGCTGTTTGTACGACAAAAAATCCCATCCTGATGCTTCATTTTACGCTGCACCAGTATGGAAGCTACGTGCAGGGTCCCTAGGGGGAACTGAATGTAGATTTACGCTGTACTGTCAAAAATAAGCGTTATGAAAAGCAGTCATGCAATGAAGTTTGTATTGCAAGTGGTGAACATAGAAGGCATACACAACAAATATTTTGCTTAGGAGAAGCAATTGAGAAAGCTTCAGTATTTTCGTTGCATATTTAGGAAAGGCTCCTGTGGCAACCGATTTATAATTCTGATGTGGAATTTTTCCATCCAACTCCAGACAACACTGTTGACAACTGGGCTGAGAAAAGGGGACATACACAACACAGGTCCTGTTCACACGGTGAATCTAATACTCGGGTCCCTACCAATCTGTTATGATTTCTGTTGGACCAACGGTTAATCATATACCGCCTGTACTATTCGGATCTGGGTCATTATTTTTTTTAAAAAAAGGAGAGTTAAAATGTAACTGTTGCGTTGGTTCCAACTGGTGTCTCCCTCAGTCAATCTCCTCCCCTCATGTGATGCAGTCACGCTTCAGATGAGCGAGAAAAATAGAGGAGTGGAAAAATGTGAAAGGAGGTTGGTGGTGCCTCACGGAAGTAACACCATGGGAGTGAGCAGGAAGGTACTCGCCTGCTTCCTCAGGTTCTCATCATCAGCGACCACCAACCCATAACAAAACTGTGTTGAAAGGTAAATGTAAGAAAAGGAAAGTGAAAAATGGTGCTAGAATGTGATGTAAAAAAACTGCCTGTGCAACAGACAGTTTATCTCAATGTGCGGCAGAGTCAACCCAAAGATTGGGACTGCGGGGTCCAGACCAACAAATCATGCTGGGAAGCAATAATCCCATGCATGAAAGAGGTGAGTGGTGGGGTTATTCGATTGTCCCCTGAACTGTGCCTGTTGAATATATGGGATGCAACCAATATGAACCAGACGGAACAGCTCTAGAATACTATGGGCCTCATGATCGTAAAACCTAATATTGTCTGGAGGTGGGGAGCAGTGGAATCACTGACCTTAGCTGAATGGGAGAGAGACATGGACTGGTACATGATTGCTGAAGTCGAGGTTTATAAGAGTAGAGGATGGCCCCGGAAGTGGGATGGGGTTTGGGGAAAGTGGAATTTGCAAAGAGGTAATATTTTACCTGTATTAGTACCCCCTGCGAGGGGGTACTAATACAGATAGAGCGAGTGGCAGTGAGGAGGTCCTGGATGAGGAGATTTGAGGTGGTCTTAATGCTTGAGTTCACAAGAAGTCTTAGTAACTGTAATCAACTGTCATGTTTATGGGGGCTGGTCAATGTATTGCTGCTGTACTGTTTTATTGATATGATTAATAAAAAGATTATACAAAAAAACACACACATGCAGATGTTGTTTAGGAACATGTACTCTTTGTCATATAGGTATGCACCAACAGGCAAACACACAGACAAGATTGCGACTACACCTGAGATATAGAACCTTCATCTGTGCATGCTAAGGTACGGGGTCTGCTTCAAACGCTCAGCAATCTTTTGATATATAATCACTTTGCTTCTGTAGAAGGGGAGTGGGGTTAGTTAACCCGGTCTTATATAATGATAGATCCTCTCGTGATTTATGGATTACTTACTATGCTGACCGTATTTGTGTTAGGAATCTTCGTACTTATAGTGGCAGGTATATTGTATACTAGAGCACGATAGATAAAATGAATTTTTTAATCTTTTCTCGTGTCTCTGTCAGATATTATTGTGAACAACTGTGAGTGGGAGAGCGAAAGGGTGTGTCCTGACACCGCGATTCCTTAGAGTGTTGACAGTGTTGTCTTCTGGGGTGTCTAATTGCTTGTTCCTCTGAGAGTGAGCAGGAGGGCAAGTGATACACTACAGCTAGTCAGTCCCAGGCTCATGAATACTAAGGTGGTAGGATAACTCAGTCCCTGCCTCCCACGGTTCTGTGGTCCCAAGCATAGGTCCGTGATTTCGCAGCATCCCTGCAACAGTAGAACCAGAGATATTCAATTTCAAAGATATAGGGGAGTATAACGACTAAAAGCACAAAACGCCACTTGCAGTTATTTGGTCGTGTTAGACTGGTGGAAAGTTAAAAGTCAGGCTGACCGTGTTGGAGATTGAGCCAGAAACAGGGACCACGTTAGTTCAGCTGAAAAAGTTGCCTCCTCAAATGTCGGTGTATAGAGTCTGCAGTGTGATGATCCTGTTGAACGTTGCAACGTTGGTCACTGCTGAAGCTTCATGTTTGTGGCCACTGCGGGCTTTCAATGCTGATGTTCGAAGTGCATATCTTGTGTTGCTGGTTGTTGTAGTACAAAGAGCTGGGTTCACTGGAGCTTCGTGTCGACTGTTGGCAACATCTTCGAACCAACTGGCCTGTTCGCAGCCGTGAAGAGCTCAAAACTTCATGGGATCCCCTTTGAGTCCATAGAAGTTCACTCTGATGCCAACCAAGGACTCAGGACCTAGGGAGGCGATTATTGGGGATCAGGAACTCGGACAGGTCCAGTTCCAGTGCCAGTGGCAGCAGGTCAGTTGGGCATTTGCTGGGAAGCCTCTTGATCTTGTTGTGTCCCTGTAGCTTAGACAGGAGGTCAGTCAACCGACCTTCTGAGTCACTCAGGTAGCCGGAGATTAAGCGAACAGGTCCAGTCTTCCTTCTCAGACAACAGCACGGGCCTCCAGCAGCAGAGCAGTCCTCTGTCATTAGGCCAGTCCTTCTTCTGTAGTAACCACAGGTCCAAGAGTGTTCTGAAGAGTGGGTCTCAGGGTCCAATATTTATACTTGGTGACAGCTTGGTTATGAGATGGGGAGAAACACCTAGAGTTCACCCCACATCTGGTTCTGAAATTTCCTTCCTTCCCCTGCCCTGTCTGGAGTGACAAAATGCTAGTGTGAAGTTCCTTGTTAATGCAGGAAGCAGCCCCTATTGAAGAGCAAGTGTGGTAGGTGACAACTTCGCCCTCACCAATCTTATCAGGATGGCCCATCCTGCCAACACCCAGTCCCCCTCTGTGATACTGTCTGGGAGTAATACTCTAAGGCCAACTGCCAAGTACAGCTAGTTATGTTATCAAGGACACAGGCTGCAGGCAGAAAATGGTAAGGCCAAGAAAATATTGACTTGATAAAAGTGGCATTTACAGAATTGTGACTTAAAATGTAACTTTAACATTACAGAGGATTTTAAATTATAATTCTTTAGAGACCAAATGTTATATTCCTACCTGTTCCCAAGCAAAACGGATTACTTATTAAATGTTATAAGGTAATCCAATGTTATCCTTTGAAAGAAGTAGGCCTTGCAGTCTTGAAAAACGAATTTGAGTGTTTGACTACCAATACATGTAGAACTTAAAAGAACCTGTTCAACTCATTAAATGCAGTGCACCCTGGCCTAAGAACTTTTGAGGGTCTAATCTATTGGTGAAGGTCTAAGCCAGAAGGTTCATTTGGCCAGGCCGAAATGGCAGTTTAACACTGCACACAAGGTGCAATGGCAGACCTGAGATATTTTAAACGGGCTATTTAAGTGGGTGCCATAAATGTGCTGCAAGCCCATTAGTACCATTTAATTTACAGGCCCTAGCTATAAGTAAACCATACCAAGGATATCCTTTCTAAAACATACCTAACATAATATCATCTCTGTATGCTTCAGTGATGCACACAGCACATATATTTATAGACAATTAAAGGCAGCGTAAGTGAAAAAAGTAATACATATAATAAAGACAACAGCTACATGAACTGGGCAAGAGTGGAGACAAATTATGTCACTGTTGTGTATAAATGTAGCCCGATTAAACACCATAGTAATTGAAAGCATAAGAGCACAAACTCTGTTTTTGCAGAATCCTGGGGAGCCTTCTCTAGAGTTGTCACAGTGGAAAGAACAATTCTAAGCTCATGTAGAAGCTGTAGGTGGAAATATTTAAACAGTCAAACGTAAGTTAGAAATGTTGAAACATTGCCTAAGGACAGAATGACTGAGAATTCACAAGCATTTACCACCTTGTTTGCGAGAAGAAGATTAAGAGGAATCAGATCTATAATATATGGCAATTAGACATAACCCTCGGAAAAAAAATAATGAGGCAGTTGCTAGACACAACTGTTTGAGATGAGGGCAATAACCTAATAAGTAAGTTGGTTCTTAAGTAAATGATCCATAAGCACTGACCGCTATGTGCAGGTACCAATATTTTATGATCAGATGATTTGTGAACAAGTAGTGCATAGAGTCTACAACATGAAGTTACAAGAAAAACTATTATTGGTAGATTACTTGACTGATACAACTCCCACTCTTTTAGTTAACACTCAAAAGCTTTGTGATATAATTTTTCTTTATTATGAAAGAAAGTTGAAACATAGTCACCAGTTTAAAGTACTCAATGAATCTCGTACATCGTCGTCCTAATTATATCTGGCCAGAATTCACTGATACCACATGATGTCTGGTTGGCAACAATACTATACCCACTCTAAATAACCTGGGACAGCTGAGTATAGATACCTTTATGATTTTTGCCAATTCTATATCTTCAGGATCACCTTTAGATCCTTTGCCTTGCCGGTACTGGAAGAAAATGTTAGATATCTTAGCTCCTCCCCTCCAATGTTTATGCAGTCATTCCTTAGCAACAGATAAGATACCCTCAGATTGGAAGAACCAGATGGTGGTTCAGTTGCTAAATATAAATGACAGCAGACTTCACAATTCTAAATAATTTTAGACCCACATCCCTCCGACCCTCCCTGTGAAATCCATTGAGAAATATGATAACAAATGTATTTCTGATTTCCTGGAAGGTTATGATCTATTTGATCCTGCTTAGTCATGGTTTCGCATGGCATAAGGCCCCCAATCAGCCTTAGTTTTTGTGCTAGATGGTCTCAAAATGGCGGCAGACATGTCTGCTGCCTTTGACACAGTCAGTCATGGCATCTTGATCTCAAGAATGCGTGAGGTCGACATCCAGCGTTTCGCTTTGGACTGATGCAAATCAGCCGCGGTGCGTCCATTGGGTTGTAGGGGCGTAGCCCCACTAGCCCACATGGACCCGTGGCTGGAAGGCATTGTTGAACTGTCTTTTATTTAAAAAAAAAGCACCAGCAGTAATTTATTTATGCGCCGCCGCCGAGCCCCGCCTGGAATCCGGGCAGCACCCGCGTTGACCGGGAGTGCAGCTTGAGTGACAGCAGCAGGGGCAGGGCTGCAGCAGCAGAGACAGCTCTATCGCGCATGTGAAGCTTGGGGCTGAAACTAGCCCAAGCATGCGCAGTTAGGTCCCCCCATAGTGAGTGACCAGGGGCCTGCAGGTTTAGCCGGGCAGCAGCCCCCAGCGTTAGGAAGGGCGAGCAGACAGTGTGCCCCCCTAGCCAATCCTGGCGCTGCATGCAGCGCCAGGATTGGCCGGTCACCACGCAGCAATCCATTATTGGATGCCGCGCGTGGGTGGTGCACTGCTGCTCAGCAGCACTGCATAATGGCCAATCACTGTGTCTGACTTGAATGTAGTCATGCAGTGATTGGCCATTTCGCAGCGCTGACGTCGGTGGATCCGGTTCCAGTCGCCTCGTGGTCGTAGACTCGTCCTGCCTGTGTCTGTGTGCCCCCTGTGTGGTTTTAAACGTGGTTTCATCAGAGACAGGACTGTTGTCGACCCGTCGTCATTGATATAATAGTGAGTAGTATGTAGAGAATACATAATGAAAAGCTGCGTTTTCTGGGTACATGCACACATTGGGAGCGGATGAACCATATGCGAACGGACATACATGCTGAATGCGGGCTGAATGGTGTCTGGGCGGTGCTAGCAACAGTGAAGGCCCGGGAACAAAAGGCCAGCCAACAAGGGCCCTGCGCTGGCCCGGCCTCGCTCGAACACCGGGGCGATTGGCCGCTGAAACACGTAAATATAAATTGTAAATGTAAATTGATACTTGTATAGCGCACTACTCACCCGCAAGGGTCTCAAGGCGCTTGTACGAATACCGATGTGGAACCCATCCTGGCTTTCCCTGTGAGACGTCCACTCCTTGGCACCCCCAAGGTGGAGGCCAGGCATCCTTAGCGTTGTGGGGGCCGTTGTGGAGATTAAGCAAGCTATTGCCCAGAGTTGCAGAGTGGGACTCCGTGATTGGAATAGGCACCGAGGCGAGAATTATCAGGTCCGTGGAATTTTTGAGCCCAAGACCCGCCGAGGCGGGGAATCGAACCCTGGTCCCGGGATAGATCTCTGCATCAGGGTCTGCCGCTCTAACCATTGAGCCACATCTACTCATGGGTGGTAGATGCATAATTATTACCACTACTAATAATCCACTATCGAACAGCATAGCAAGAAGTGATGCAGCTAATGTAACCCAGGAAGGTTGGTTCCGTTTTTCTGTGTCACTTTGAACACAACGAGTGTGACTTTCACCTCTAGAACTCGTTTTTGATCACAAATTGTATTAAATGTTTGGAAGTGCGAACTAGTAAGTAACTCCCCTTTTATGAGGCGCTTGGGCGCTTGGTGAACTGGGCGTTTGGCTTGGGTGAACTGAACCGCTGGTGGCATGCGAGAATAATGGTAGTCATGATGCCAAAGACGTCCGTGACTTTCCAAAGCCCCTGCCACATGTTTCTCGACGTCTGACATTTTTACTATGACTTGATCTATGATTTAATCTGAAGTTTATCGTCACAATATAACGGGCCCGATAAGCCATGGGAAATGCTCGGCCTAAAACTTCTCATTCATTAAACGTTCTTCTTAGGAGACGGGGAGCTTTTACTTGGACGAGCCCTGACGCCTATTATGGCAAAACCGCCAATATATCAATGGGGGCGCGCGTACTTTTAGCAGAAATGCATATATCTCCAAAAATAAACACAAGGCAGGATACTTTTGAGTGAACATTTTTAAAAAGCCCCAAAATAAATCTCAAGTCCGGTGCCACGGCTGTTGTAAAGTTCACTATTCTCAGCGATATACTTGACGTCACGGGGGGGGGGTTTGGGGAATGGTTCGGGTTTGTTGAATGGTGCCACTGCCTTCAGCTGGGACTCAGACAGTGCCTCGCGCCTCTGAAGTACTTCCAGCACTGCAGGGGATAGGTTTTAAATAGGTAGTGAGTGAGTGGCAAATGTGTTTGTAACTCGATTTGTCGAATTGACAATGTTGTTCAACTCAATATCTCGCCTCCTCAGGGGTAGTATGCGCTTTATAAATGCAATTACAATACAAGACAATCGTTTGAGAGCACATTCACACATCACGGAGCACTCACAAATCTGTGTTATTGCAGTTGCTCTCCATTCATTCAGTTATTCTAAATACAACTAAATGTCAGTCAATTCACATTGCTTTAATCAGGTTAAAATGAATACCGGTTCAAGTGTAGTTTGGTCCGAGCAGAGGGTAAATAGCTGACCAGAGCTGCCTGCTTTGGAACTGGGGAACCAAGTTCCAGTCTCTGCTCAACAACATCCTGTGATTCTGGGCAAACCACTCAATATACCCTTGCCTTTAAAAATAAACTAATATGTCCTTGTATAATGTATCTAGGGGTAATGTAAAGCGCTCCAATAACCTCTCCAATAACCTTCTAGTCGAGTTCGCAGTAAAACAGAAAGCCATGACTTGATAGCTGAAACAATGCCACATTTACGGCACATTAGATGGTCTGTGGAACCTGCAGACGTATATAACAAATGTGTGTAGTCAGGTACGACAGTTGCACACAACCGACACTTAAGCCTCGATTAGGAGCGGCCAGTAAATGACGTCAGACCCAGTAATCAGTGTTATTTCTCCGCCCTGTGAATTGCCGGGCTGCGGGAACGGTAATTCCACGTCAGTGACATAACGAGAATTTTAATGAACGAGTCGTAATGAGGACTAATAATTTCACTGTTTTCACTCACACAAGCTGTGGGAAAGGAGTCGCCATCTGATGTTGGATTGAGCGGGATATGTTTTTGGCTGTGTCCTTCTATTTGTCATTGAGGCGAGATGAAAAAGAGGCTTGGGCGCCATTGGCCGCATTGAATCCGGCGTCTGGCAGGGAGGTATGGCCACAGGAGCGCATGCTTGCTTTTGCCACCCAAATTGCAAGGAATGTCTTTGCTGCAGATTTTGCTCGTTCAGTTGGGTTTCATGCAGGCAGATGAGTTATAGTTATTTTTGCAGAAGTCTTCATATTTATTTAGGCATAAATTACACTCACTGAAGTACTTTACGGTATCTTATTGTAAGACAGGTAGCACTCAAGTATGCAGGGATGTCAATTTCAGGAAATTGAAACTGACATTAATAGTAAAGGACAGGTGTGCCCTGGTTAATGGGGAACGGATGCCAATACCGTTAGTGTGCATCAACCATGCTCGACAAGACAGATGTGACTAGGACCTTGTCAGAGAAAGCTGAAAGGAAAACGGTATGGGCAGGCGAATTATTTCAAGTTTATTAGGTATAGTCAGAGTGAATGGAATTGTGTTGTTGTGCGGCTGTGGCGATTTTCGCATAATTAGAGACTTGCCACATAATTCATCATCTGCCGCCTAATCTGCTGATTTTAACAAATTAAAATGTGTTTTTGGCTCAAACAGTTCAAAACTGAGCTACATATATTGCTGTTGAGTGGAAGACCCTTTGCAAGCTTGACTGGTCAAATTTCTGTTGCTCATTGCTATATCAGGTTCTAATGAGGTACAACAAATGCCCAGACAGTGCTAACAAGTGTAAAATTGAAAAAAATATAAAGAAATACTATCAGAAAATATGCAGCATAACGCAGCATCATTTGCTTTTTCTTGTTGCATAATTTACTAAGCCTGCCACATAGTTTGGCCCTCCATTCTTCATAATTCCAGTGGCCCTGGCTACACCACAGTGCAAAGTCATCTAGGAGATGGATTCGTGGGAGACAATATATCCAATTAATTGGTTGGTCTGACACGCGCTTTTGTTTAAATGCTGAATCCAAAAATGTGTCTTATACCATTCAAGGTAAGTATTGTGCATAATGTACTGTGTTTACGGTAAGCATGGGCGGAAAATCCGTTACGCTCGCGGATTTTGCGGATTTTCGGGAAATCCGCAATCCGCGAGATTTGCGGATTTCCCGCAAAATTCGCACGCAGCGGATTTTTTTGGCGGCGCGCGGCGTTGGTGATACAATTTTTGCGGCGCGCGGCGTTTATCATCGTTTGCCGAGTTGTTTTTTTCGATAGTTTGCGAGTGCTGCGCCATTTTGGATCTTGCTGTGTGATCCCGCGGGAATTGGCGAGCGCGATTACGTCATCGCGGCTTGCCAGCGATAGTTTGTCAACGCGAGTACGGCGAGATCACGTCTCGCGGTACTTCGCAATTGCGAGATTTGAGATGCGGCGAGCGAAAATATAAATTTGCAATTCTGCACAAGAAATCCACCAGCAAGCAGCATAAACCTTCTAGAAATGATGATTTTTATGTGAATAACTCCTTAGTTTGACATTTGCCTGCACTTTTTTAGCGAGGAGTCCATTTTGGGGAGGGGTGCAGGGGGGTGGGAGGAAGGAAGTGCCCCACAGTCTTCAACTTCCTGTTCCTGTTCAGCAGGCTCCTCCCAGTGCTTTGTCCATCTCCTGGTCACTTTTCATTTGGATGTGCAGCTGGAAGGATTACTTTTTGTGGATGCTGCTGGATCTTTGGATTTGAGGCCTTTTTGACTTTCTTTGGATCACTGTTGGATTAGAAATTTTACAAGTAAGTTTGTTTGGGGCAATACAGTTGCTGCAATTAAAATTTTGGAATTTTCGATTTTTGGGCTGTTTTGGGGCCTTTTTCCCAGGGCTACTCAGTGGTGGGTGGACTGAGTCTTTCTGTGGGGTGTCTTGAATTTAAACATCATGGAGGGGCTGGATGGCTTGGGATTGTGCTTATTTTTCAGTGATTTTCGTTTTTTTGGGCTGTACTTGTGGCCTTTTCACCAGGGGTAGTGAGTGTTGCATGGGCCTAGTCTTTCTGTGGGGTGTCTTGAATTTAAACATCATGGAGGGCATGGATGGAATGGGATTGTGCAGATTTTTCAGTGATTTTCGTTTTTTGGGCCTGTACTTGTGGCCTTTTCACCAGGGGTATTTGAGTCTAGCATGGGCCTAGTCTTTCTGTGGGCTGTCTTCAACTTAAACATCATGGAGGGCATGGATTGAATGGGATTGTGCAGATTTTTCAGTGATTTTCGTTTTTTGGGCCTGTACTTGTGGCCTTTTCACCAGGGGTATTTGAGTCTAGCATGGGCCTAGTCTTTCTGTGGGCTGTCTTCAACTTAAACATCATGGAGGGCATGGATTGAATGGGATTGTGCTGATTTTTTCTGTGTTTTTCGATTTTTGACCTGTTGTTGGGGCCTTGACCAGGGGTAGTGAGTGGTGCATGGGCCTAGTCTTTCTGTGGGGTGTCTTGAATTTAAACATCATGGAGGGCATGGATGGAATGGGATTGTGCTGATTTTGCAGTGTTTTTCGATTTTTGGGGGTGTTCATGGGGAGGGACATGCCATGTGGCTGGTGGCCATTTTGAGTGCAGCTACAGGCACTGGCCATGTGCTGGCAGGCAAGTGGCCATTTTGAATGCAGGCTTTGTTGTTAGGCCTCCAACCATTTTGCCTACTTTTCAACCTTTATTTATGCCCAGGGGTAGTGAGTCTTGCATGGGCCTAGTCTTTCTGTGGGTTGTCTTGAATTTAAACATCATGGAGGCCATGGATGGAATGGGATTGTGCTGATTTTGCAGTGTTTTTCGATTTTTGGGGGTGTTCATGGGGAGGGACATGCCATGTGGCTGGTGGCCATTTTGAGTGCAGCTACAGGCACTGGCCATGTGCTGGCAGGCAAGTGGCCATTTTGAATGCAGGCTTTGTTGTTAGGCCTCCAACCATTTTGCCTACTTTTCAACCTTTATTTATGCCCAGGGGTACTAGTGAGTCTTGCATGGGCCTAGTCTTTCTGTGGGTTGTCTTGAATTTAAACATTATGGAGGGCATGGATGGATTGGGATTGTGCTGATTTTGCAGTGTTTTTCGATTTTTTTTTTGTGCTCTATAACTGAACTGATGTTCCTCTGTCTTCCATTTTTTTTAGGTGCACAAGACTCAAGAGAACCACCAGTGCCAGGAAGAAGTCCTGCAGCGGTGTGTGTGTGCAGCATAACGTCACGCGACGTCACGTCTGGCCTCAGACAACTCTACAATTCGTGCAACTGCGGCCTGCTGTCTGACCTGCTCTGAAGAAGATGGCCCCGCCCCCAAAGAAAGTTCTCCGTAGCTCCTCTAGCAAGAAAGTTGCTAGTAAGGAGCAGAAGAAGCAAGGTACCAAGGAGGCTGGTGTGCCACCCGCCACGTTTTTTGGGAGCAAAAAAAAAAGTACGCCTGCTGCAGCAGGTTCTGCTGGGGACCAAGCTGGGAGCAGCACCCCTGCTCCATTGGGTTCAGTGCCTCCACCACCACGCCAACTTAAGTCAAAGCCCTTGAGTGCTTCAGAGGCAGTCAGTGTACTTCTCCAATCAACATCGACCAGTGATGTTGGCTCATCGCAAGAAAGTAGCAGCAATGTCCCTGAATCAACACAGCCGCAACAACAACACCATGTGCAAGTACACGCCCAAGTACATGTGGAAGGAGAGGCAGCAAAAGGAGATGCGCAAGCAAAGGTGCATGGAGGTTCACAAGTGCCCACAATAGTTGTTCCTCCCGAAGTAGGGGCACATCAGGAAATCGACAATGAAGCCGAGGTATCATTGGAAGCCACTCCTCCTGATGATCATTCATTGTCTTCCACATCCCTAGCAAGGAAAAGATCAAGGGGGGTGTCTACATCTTCTTCAAGCCCACCTCCTTCTGATGCAAGTGATCTGTCTTGGGAACCACAACTGCGGTCTGACAGTGAGGCACACCATGATCTGACACCGGTACCTAAGCGTAAAAGGAAGGTCGTCCAAAAACTCAAACCTATGGAGTGTGATGAGGCTCAACAAGAAGTGACAGATACTGCTGGTGATGAAGCCTCTCACGATGACGACGAGCCAGTCATCACAAAGGTCACTGCAGCCCCACCGGGCATGCAGCAAAGAGACATTTTGACCCTATCCCGAGAAGCTGCTGAGCGTGATGATGATGTCGGCGAGGAGGCAATGGAAATGGAATCATTAGATTTGGAGTTAAGTAGTACACCAAAACCTACCGCTTCCATATTTCTTCGCAAGAAGGTACCCACCTCGTCCTCGACCTCAATTCGTGGTGGTGAAAGTGCAAAACGTACTGAAGTTCGGCAATCCACATCCTCCACTTCATCTGGCATTAGCAGCAGGACCACCACCACCACCAGTATCGCCGCCTCCTCCGGCCCCCAAAGACATTTCAAGTCTCCAGTTTGGGACTTCTTTAGTGTTTGCCCAAAAAAGGAAAACGTAGCCATTTGTAGCCTTTGTAAGCTTCGAGTTAGTCGTGGTAAGCTTGGTTCTAACTATGGTACAGGAGGCCAGAGAGGTCATCTTGAGAGAAGGCACCCTGTCCAATGGTTTCCGCACCTAGAGGCGGTCAAGAAAGCCGGAATTGCACGTAATGAAAACGTTGATTTTTCATCTGCTGATGACGAGGAGGTAGAAGAAGACGATTCAAACACTTCACTTACACCCAGTTCCCATGTCAGCAGCACACCCCATGGGAGCCACACTAAGAGTGTGGGAGAGAGTGAGACATCAATGCGGAAAAGTTCATCAGCGAGCGTAACTGGGTCGAAGAGATCATCATCATCCCGTAAATCATTGGTCCAGGGCAACATTAAAAAGATGTTGTTTACAGAAGCGCAATATGAACGCAACCACCCAATGACCCGTCTGTATAACACTAAGCTGGCTAAAATGCTAGCTCTGGACCTTCTCCCTTTTTCTTTTGTAGAAGGGGTTGGTTTTCTAGAATTAGTGACAGCGCTCTGCCCTAAATGGAAGGTTCCTAGCCGGTTCTATTTTGCCCGAGTTGCGGTTCCAGCACTACATGAAGATGTTCTGAAGGTGATTGGGGCAGCTTTGCAGAAGAGTGCTGTTCACACTATACATCTGACAACAGACATGTGGACCAGTGGCCCAGGCGCTGATTACATGTGCATCACTGCACACTGGGTCTCTTTTTCAGGGGCTAAAGCAAAGCTAAACTCAGGTGTTGACACTAACATTGTTTTTAAAGGTGCTCGGAAACATGCAACACTAGCCATGTTTGGTTTGGAGAAACGTCACACAGCAGAAAACATTTTGGATGTCTTTAACACAAAGGTCCTTAACTGTCTGTCCCCACTAAAACGCAAGGTTGGTTATGTTTCCACGGACAATGGCGCCAATATAGTTAAGGCCATGAGGGACGGTTACTATTTCAGAGTGCCGTGTTTGGCGCACTGTATAAACCTGGTTGTCCAAAAATTCTTGGGTAATAAACGCAGTGCAGCGTACGGTGTATTGGAGACCTGCCGAAAAATTTGCAAGCATTTCAGGCATTCTTTTAAGGCCCGGAAGCAGCTGAGGAGCATGCTATATCAATGTCAAATGCCAGTGAAAGCACTCATCCAGGAGGTGGTAACACGTTGGAACTCAACCTTCTACATGCTTGAGCGTCTGTATGAGCAGTATACGCAACTCGATCAATATTTCTTGAAAGAGGGTATAGAGGAGCTGAGGATGGGTGGGCCGCAATGGAACATAGTTGAAAGCCTGACACGCATGCTTCGTCCTTTTGAGGTCTTCACGCGTGCAGTCAGCAAGGAGGACTCTAATTTGGGAAAAGCTATCCCATTGTTGTACATGCTGGAGGACCAACTGAAGGAGGTGTGTTCTGTGTTTGGAAAAGATGACAAAAAGCAAGACTCTATGCTTCTGGCTGAGCAATTATTAGAGCTCCTACAAGGTGATGAACGTCTTAAAAAGATCCACTCAGAACAGCATTACATTTGTGCTACTATTCTGGATCCACGCTACAAAAAGGCGCTGGCAGGCCAAGCATTCTTTCCTTTTAATGATGAACATGTTCCAAAGTACAAACGTTGGCTAGCCTTGTCAGCCAAGAAGTTTGAAACAGAACGGCTGGAAATTGAAGGAAATGGCAGTACATCAGCAGGCCATCCCCAGTCAAAACAATCCACTTCTGCACCTGTGGCTGTGGCACAAGTGACCTCTCAGCCGTTAAAGACACCGGCAACCGGATCATCTGCACGAAAGACAACAGAAACATTGGAGGCTGAAGAGGATTGGCTAGCTCTGCGTGGGTTTGGTTCTCAAAAGGTCAGAGGCACAGCAAGAGCTAAGCAAAGTGGAGGAACCTTGGATGAGGACCTTGAGTCGATGGTGAAGGACTATCTGAATGACTCAACAGAGGTCTATGTTAATTCTGACCCATTGGCGTATTGGCATGGGAAAAAAGAATTGTGGCCACAGCTCACCAACCTGGCTTTAAACTACTTGTCTTGCCCACTCGCAAGTGTGTCTTCTGAACGGGTTTTCAGTGCGGCTGGTGGGATTGTAACTCCCAAACGGAGCCGCCTCTCGCCCAAAAATGTGGAGAGGTTAACAATGATCAAGATGAATCAGCACCTCATACCACCAGATTTCAGAGTACGAGAGAGCGTGCCGGATGAAGAGGAGGTGGCCAGCAACATAGATGAGGGAATTTCTACTCTGTCAGGTGACACTGACCTCACCCTGCCTGAATTCGCAGAGTATGATGACGAAGCCTTATTCTTATTCCTGGACCGTGATTCCGACTTCGAGCCCTGAAAATGAGACAACGAATCAATAACTTTCTTTTTCATCCTTATTCACTTTTATTCCTGTGTGTCTGTCTTTCTTTGTTGTGCACAGTTAATATAATTCAAACTTTAATCAGATAATCACAAAAACAAGCCCATCAGCAGAACTGTCTTCACTTGTTTGCTAATTTATTTGAAGGTGCCGCAGTCTGCATTCCTCAGGTTCACAAGTTCAGAAGAACATGCTCCTCTATCCTCCTCCTCCAGACTCCTATTTCCATCAAAGCAGAGGGCTGGTTTACGCCCAATGAAGAAAGACTCAGCACTTGTGGGGGTGTTGTTCTACCTCTTTGCAGGTGAGTTGACGGGTCTGGGGCCATTGCTGGGAAGCACTAAAAGTGGTTTGGACCAAATCCGAGGCGGAAAATGTTTTGTGTTTTTGATGACTTGCTTGCCTTTGAGGTGCTCTTAGGGGGGGTTCCGTCTGTTTGTGGGTGAGTTTCGTGGTCTGGGAGCATTGCTGGGACACTCTAATCTTGATTGCATTTGCTTTTCAGGAAATCCGTCGTGCCAACCCCGACTTATGGCCTAGCTACGCAGCGCGTTTGGACCGAAGGCCCTGAAATATTGCAAGTATGAGATTTTGCTTTTGGCCTGTTTGGGGGTGTTATGCTTCTTGGCGGGTGGGTTGCCAGGTCTTGGGGCATTCCTGGGAAGGTCTAATACCGGGTAGAAGTGGTTGGGACAAAATCCAGGCCGATTTTTTTTTGGGCTATTTCTGACATTTTGCTCTATGTAGCGTTTTCGGGGGCCTGTTTGGGGGGCTTCCTGGTGTTTGTGGGTGAGTTTCGTGGTCTGGGAGCACTGCTGGGACACTCTAATCTTGATTGCATTTGCTTTTCAGGAAATCCGTCGTGCCAACCCCGACTTATGGCCTAGCTACGCAGCGCGTTTGGACCGAAGGCCCTGAAATATTGCAAGTATGAGATTTTGCTTTTGGCCTGTTTGGGGGTGTTATGCTTCTTGGCGGGTGGGTTGCCAGGTCTTGGGGCATTCCTGGGAAGGTCTAATACCGGGTAGAAGTGGTTGGGACAAAATCCAGGCCGATTTTTTTTTGGGCTATTTCTGACATTTTGCTCTATGTAGCGTTTTCGGGGGCCTGTTTGGGGGGCTTCCTGGTGTTTGTGGGTGAGTTTCGTGGTCTGGGAGCACTGCTGGGACACTCTAATCTTGATTGCATTTGCTTTTCAGGAAATCCGTCTTGCCAACCCCGACTTATGGCCTAGCTACGCAGCGCGTTTGGACCGAAGGCCCAGAAATATTGCAAGTATGAGATTTTGCTTTTGGCCTGTTTGGGGGTGTTATGCTTCTTGGCGGGTGGGTTGCCGGGTCTTGGGGCATTCCTGGGAAGGTCTAATACCGGGTAGAAGTGGTTGGGACAAAATCCAGGCCGATTTTTTTTTTGGGCTATTTCTGACATTTTCCTCTATGTAGCGTTTTCGGGGGCCTGTTTGGGGGGCTTCCTGGTGTTTGTGGGTGAGTTTCGTGGTCTGGGAGCACTGCTGGGACACCAGGGACACTCTAATCTTGATTGCATTTGCTTTTCAGGAAATCCGTCGTGCCAACCCCGACTTATGGCCTAGCTACGCAGCGCGTTTGGACCGAAGGCCCAGAAATATTGCAAGTATGAGATTTTGCTTTTGGCCTGTTTGGGGGTGTTATGCTTCTTGGCGGGTGGGTTGACGGGTCTTGGGGCATTCCTGGGAAGGTCTAATACCGGGTAGAAGTGGTTGGGACAAAATCCAGGCCGATTCTTTTTTTTTGGCTATTTCTGACATTTTGCTCTATGTAGCGTTTTCGGGGGCCTGTTTGGGGGGCTTCCTGGTGTTTGTGGGTGAGTTTCGTGGTCTGGGAGCACTGCTGGGACACTCTAATCTTGATTGCATTTGCTTTTCAGGAAATCCGTCGTGCCAACCCCGACTTATGGCCTAGCTACGCAGCGCGTTTGGACCGAAGGCCCAGAAATATTGCAAGTATGAGATTTTGCTTTTGGCCTGTTTGGGGGTGTTATGCTTCTTGGCGGGTGGGTTGACGGGTCTTGGGGCATTCCTGGGAAGGTCTAATACCGGGTAGAAGTGGTTGGGACAAAATCCAGGCCGATTTTTTTTTTTTGGCTATTTCTGACATTTTGCTCTATGTAGCGTTTTCGGGGGCCTGTTTGGGGGGCTTCCTGGTGTTTGTGGGTGAGTTTCGTGGTCTGGGAGCACTGCTGGCTATATATACTTTACTTTGCAAGAGGTTTGAAGCAAATCCATGGTGGCAGAGGGGACTTAGGGCCTAGCTGCAGAGCGCGCGCGGAGTGATTTGGGAAATTTGTGAAAAATTGACTAAGTCCCCATTTTTGTACTTTTGCTCTTTGGCTGTTTGGGGGTCTTCTACTCGTTTTCTCCTGGGTTGACGGCTCTGGGGCCATTGCTGGGAAGCTCTAATACCGGATAAAAGTGTTTTGGACCAAATCCCAGGCGGAATTTTTTTTGTGTTTTTGATGACTTGCTTGCCTTTGAGGTGCTCTTAGGGGGGGTTCTGTCTGTTTGCGGGTGAGTTTCGTGGTCTGGGAGCACTGCTGGGACACTCTAATCTTGATTGCATTTGCTTTTCAGGAAATCCGTCGTGCCAACTCCGACTTATGGCCTAGCTACGCAGCGCGTTTGGACCGAAGGCCCAGAAATATTGCAAGTATGAGATTTTGCTTTTGGCCTGTTTGGGGGTGTTACGCTTCTTGGCGGGTGGGTTGCCGGGTCTTGGGGCATTCCTGGGAAGGTCTAATACCGGGTAGAAGTGGTTGGGACAAAATCCGCGCGGAAAAGCCTTTAGTTTTGGCACTTTTTGTAACTTAGGGTTCGTTAGGGTTAGCCCTAGCAGCAGGATTGCATGTGTTTCGGGGTGTTCTAGATTTTTCAAACTGAGTTCTGGGGTCTTAGAGCACTCGTGAGAATGTGTAATTTTGGTTGCAAGTCATTTGAAGAAAATCCATGGTGGGAAAGGGGGGATTTGGCATAGTTAAAGAAAGCCTTTGCCACTATTCTTAACTTAGGGTTCGTTAGGGTTAGCAGTATTTCTATTGCATGTGTTTGAGTGGGGGGGATTTCGAGTCTTGGAGCGATGCTGGCTATGGCTACTTTTGCTTGGTTGCTTGCAAGTGGTTTGAATGCAATCCACGGTGGGTAATGGGTAATTAGGGTACTTCGGCCTACTTTTACTTTCAAAGTAAGTTTTGTCACCAGTTTTCTGCTAGGCCTCGTTTTTTGAGATTTGATTGGGGGTCTTCTACATTTTTGCGACTGGCTTTAGTAAGGGTCTGGGTGGGAGCACTGCTAGGAAGATCTAATTTTGTTCTAAAACACAGTTTACAGTACACCTAGCTTGAGGGGCAAGATCCGCTACATTAATTTGCCCATACTTATTTATCCTTCAAAAGGTGACTCAGAGTACGCACTTTCAAAAACATTGTACTGTCTACTAGGAAAAACAAATTGTGACTTTTTGCACTCCACA
Source organism: Lissotriton vulgaris (assembly GCF_964263255.1). NCBI lineage: Eukaryota > Metazoa > Chordata > Amphibia > Caudata > Salamandridae > Lissotriton > Lissotriton vulgaris. The sequence continues at coordinate 1,748,935,944 of NC_141693.1, read as the reverse complement.
GCCTACATACCTTATATTTATTTATCAGTGGTGTTGTAATATTATATCACTTCCTGTTTTTCGTTGAATAATTACAGGCCGGGTTTCAGTCTCTGCAATGGGGAAAAAAGGATGGAGTCAGGCTTCACAGTAGCGAGCCACAATTCAGCATCAGGCAGGCAGTGGACAGGGTGTCTTCTGGTGACCAACATCGATGGACGAAGCGTCGGCTGCAATGGAGGAGTGCCGCTAATAGGAGGATTTTTTTTCTGCAGGCAACTTACTTACCACTTCCAACAGGACCACTACAACCACATAGATACAGTATCCCTTGCCTTTTTCTCTGACTGTGACTGCATTTCTTGGCTCTCTCTCGGCTTCTACATTGATCCCTTAACACATCACTTAGTCCACTCCACTATCACATCTGCACCACACATAGTCATTTGTAAGTGCTCCTACGTAATTCGCAAGTCGCAGCACGCCCCAGGCCGTAGAGGACTGGGATGGCCCCAATGATGAAGCATGTCACCAAGGGGCAACCCTGGTGAGTGAGGGGACACCTAGAAAAAAAGCAATTTCTCCTTTTCTATCTACTATACCTTCCAGACCAACCCCACTGAGTGTTGTTGTGAATGGATTTATAGTGACCAGCAAGGCTCTCGGGTATCTGGCTACAGAGACCTTATGTTGAATATCGTTATCAATAATTTACACATAGGCCCTTTACTGTTGCATTCTTTCTTCCACAGTTGTCGAATGTACTACTTACTTTTCACTGACATGCATGCAGTAGTGCATGCACTTTCAAAGATTGATGGATAGGTTTGTACCCAAAGAATTGTTTATGTTCAATTGTTTGTCTATGCTGTGCTTTTTTTTACAGGGTGTCTTCTGGTGACCAACATCGATGGACGAAGCGTCGGCTGCAATGGAGGAGTGCCGCTAATAGGAGGATTTTTTTTCTGCAGGCAACTTACTTACCACTTCCAACAGGACCACTACAACCACATAGATACAGTATCCCTTGCCTTTTTCTCTGACTGTGACTGCATTTCTTGGCTCTCTCTAGGCTTCTAAATTGATCCCTTAACACATCACTTAGTCCACTCCACTATCACATCTGCACCACACATAGTCATTTGTAAGTGCTCCTACGTAATTCGCAAGTCGCAGCACGCCCCAGGCCGTAGAGGACTGGGATGGCCCCAATGATGAAGCATGTCACCAAGGGGCAACCCTGGTGAGTGAGGGGACACCTAGAAAAAAAGCAATTTCTCCTTTTCTATCTACTATACCTTCTGTCAGGTTACGCAGCCCCTAAGCGCCTACCGTACTATGAAACTACATTTCCCATGAGTAGGCGGGAGACTTGCAGGAAGTTTATCTGGGGAACAGACGCGCTTCCTGTTGCGCGTTATTCTGGTTTCTGTTCTGCATACTACCGTTTCCCTCTTCCTTTTTGTTGGACCATACATCTTTGCTTTGACTATTTGGAACCCCCTTTGTACATTGAGTCCTCTACCAAGTTTGTGGTATGTTGTGAGTAGTGGGTTTGATGTCTTAGTATAACGCGAGTGTGTTTGGTGCGACAGGAGTGTGTTCGTTAACTATATGTTTATGTGTTTCTTAGGCCTTCCTCACAGATTGTGGCAGAAGGGCTATAGTATTTCCTATCCAAGGTCATGTTTTCTTGGTGCTCAGGTACTTGTCTACTTCCTTGGTTATTTAGTGAGACTATATGAGAGTACCCTTGTATGTTAGGACAGCACTTCACTGATGCCTGTCTTGTCTTCTGTTACAGGTATCCTTTCCCTGCTGACCCTACCTTTACCCATCCCACATTTTTTATTTTAGTTTGTTATTTTTCTCCCCCGCCTAATGCCTCGAACACCCTGTGTTTACACTTCTGGGTGTTGGTGACATTTGGAGGTGGAACCATATTTGCATCGACTGGATCACGGGGAGTAAACCTGACACCTTCCAGACCAACCCCATTGAGTGTTGTTGTGAATGGATTTATAGTGACCAGCAAGGCTCTCGGGTATCTGGCTACAGAGACCTTATGTTGAATATCGTTATCAATAATTCCACACAGGCCCTGTACTGTCGCATTCTTTCTTTCCACAGTTGTCGATGATATATTCTTACTCTGCTTCACAAAGAACCATTGCTAATGTGAAAGAACTTCAACCGAATTAGTAGTTATACTTTACCATTTGTTAGGCTACAATGTGGCACTGCTCTACTGTACTTCTGTCACCTGCTATATTCTCAGTTGTACCGTTGAATTGCTCAGGAGGACAAACCAGATTTCATTTTCTTTTTTTTCATAGGCATGCAACTGCCACTGTGTCACACCACTAGTACCACCGCTATGAGGAAATTTTATCCGACCAAGATTGCCAACGTTATTCGGTGTTTTCCGTGGAGCCAGCCCTGGGTCTAGCCCTACTTTCAAACACAAATTACAGGTAAGATAAGCGTTTGGTGGTTTGGGGGTATAATGGAGTATTAGTACGAGAGACGAGAGACTGAAGGTAGTACTACTAAAGTCCTAGGACTCTTGGATTCACTTCACTTAGTCTGTGAGAGGCACTTAGTGTTGAAAACATTTGGGCATTTACACTTAAAGGAAGAAAATGGAACTAAACTTTCAGGAAAACAGTCAACGTTAAACCCCCACCCACCAGGCAAGCAGTAAAAAACAGGTATGCTCAGATAAAGTTTGAAAAAGTATATTTATATCCCTAACAAAATAATCTCCCGCAAGACCCTCCCTAACCCCAACGATTGTCCTTCAAAAGTCCCCAAAAACCCAACTCCCAATTCCCACCCCCCAAAAGTCTCTAAAAAAGGGGCAAGGGACACTATGGGTGGATGCTGTTAACTTTTTGGGCCAGGGCATCATGCTCCTCGCGGAGCAAGGCGAGCTCCTGCTGAAGGCGGGACACCATCAGGGTAGTGCGGCGCAGGCGTGCCTTCACTGCCTTGCAGGTGCAATGCCTGTGAGAGGCAGCTGTTGGCCTTGCTGCTCGGCGGTGGCGTTTGCCTTTGGCAGCCCGGCTCAGTCTGGGTGGACCACTGTGCTGGGTGGCAGCCCGTGGGGCCACGGAGGCCGATGCAGACGACGTTGTTGTAGTTGTCGACTGCACACTTTCCACGTCCTCCAGGGCCACCAGCCGCCGATATTCCGCAACAGTGGCCTCGATCCTCCGTTGCCGGGCCGCTCTAGCCAGCTCCTTCCTCCTTGTTCGTTTGGAAGGAGAACCTATATGAAGAAAGAAAGACATAGTCTGTAACCAATGCTCTTTAAGATTAACTCAATCATTCAGCAGAAATTTGTGTTGCAGTACAACTAGCAACTTGCAAGCGCATTACATAACTATTGAGGCCAGTATCTATCTAACCTCACACTTCTTCATCCTTGCTCTAACATTAGTGGGAGTTTAAGGAACAAATTCTACGAGCACTGTGGACTTCCATTGGAGTCGACTATGAAAGTACACCAGTCTTATTCTTCTTCTTATCTCTTGTTTTGGAAAATTGGTACGTTATTTTCTGCAAGCCGGCATAATGCCAGCGCAGTAAACTTGCACCCGAGAAAAAGAGACGCACGCCATGAGGAGTGACCTAGACTTGCGTTGCCGTTGCGTTACTGTACCCGTCCAGTACATGCAGGTGGTGAAGCTCTTACTTTTCTATTACGGGTGGCACTGAGAATACTCTGTTACAACTCAAGGGCTACTGCTTAATTAATTTAACTTTCACCCTACAGTGGAAATGAGTACTAGAAATGGAAAATTGAAGAAGATAAATAATCTGATTATCTATCACTTCACATGGGATGTTTTTGCTTATATATGGGATGACTTTAGGTGCTTTGCTTTTTATTGAGTGACCAGTGATACATCCACACATGAATGACTGAGTACTACTAAACTTATTAAGAGAGGTAGGGAGTGGCCACCATAATAACCGGATCTATGCAGTGCTTGCAATACAAACTACTGCTACTATTTATGGTAGTATTTGGACAAAATTAAAAGTTCTTTTCCTTGCCTTTCCTACACTGGAACGGACGTGCGGGTGCAGTGTTACATGCTCTTCAAAGTTACACTTAGTTCATCCACTGACCGTCTACTCTCTCTAGATCATGGGTACTCACAAACTTTCTCTCAGGGGCTACATTTACAGTGTAGTTTGGGGCCGAGGGCCGCACTGGTGGGGGCGGAGTCAGAGGGGGCGGGGCTAAAGCAAAACGATAACTTGTGACCATGAGGTTGCACACAGGTCCCTGCAGCAGATGCCCTCATCCACTGAGCCACCAGACCCAGCATTTACATACATCTCTCTCCCTCCTGCTCTCCCTCCTGCCCTCCCTCCATCTCTCTCTCCCTCCTGCCCTCCCTCTCCCTCCCCCTCTGTCATCTCACTGTGTGTGTGTCTATCTGTGTCAGCCTTCAGCCCGGGTTGAGACCGCTTCCTCAACGCGCACACACAGACAACAACACCAAAGTACTTAACAGGTCTTTAAAAGACCATTAACATATTATTGAGGCTTTGTTTGTTTTAGCTCCCCTGCTTCTCCACCCTGACAATCACTGCTTGCCCGGCCCCACAGAGCAGAGGCTTTGTTCTATTTCACCTCTTTGTGGCCTTGCATCTCCACTCTGCTCTGTGGGGGCCGGGGGAGCAGTGATTGTCAGAGTGGAGATGCAGGGGCGCTAACAGGTGAAATACAAAAAAGCCTCTGCTCTGTGGGGGCCGGGGGAGCAGTGATTGTCTGCAAGGTCTGCGCACCGCCAAGGAAGGCTTGCCGGGCCACCACCGGCCCGCGGGCCGTACTAGGAGTACCCCTGCTCTAGATACACATATGCTATCTAAGAGTCAGATAGTAGCATGATCCAGGTATATGGACACATACAGTTTCTGTGTCACCCACCCAGGCTGTTGTCCTTCCACCCATCATTGCTTCATCATTCACCCAGCCATGCATCTCATATTCTTGCCTTCCCAGCTAGTCTTCAATCTCAATAAGTAAGGAATATATAAGAGCTTACCTCTGGCCGCCACCACCACCGTCTCAACTCTCACAGCCGCCGCCGCCGCCGCCTCCTCCCCTGAACAATCGGCCTCCGCCTCCGTGTCCAGCACCACCACCTCCACACTGGCCCCGCCACCAGATGTTCCACCTACAAAGTACATGTAACAATGTTAGAATAAAGCACTCACTAGTCACTAGTATTTGGTCTAGGAATGAAGACATGTGAAAACAATGTAATTTGTGACTGTCTACGTTAAAGTTAAAAAAAATGTCCCTTTTTCCAGGGAAGGTTGTCTTGCTGCACTTTTTGGCACAACTGATGAAGGCTGTTTTTTTAACACGCACCATTTTTCTCCACATAGACAGAAGATGGACTTCTAACTACAAGATCAAGTTGAAACCAGGTGAGAGCTCGGCTCGACCACAAGAAATGTCTTCAATTAATCGTCAGCACTAACCACTTTTCCATTATCAGTTAAACGTTTAGTTTTATTATGACTTCATTTTAATAAATGTGTTTACTTTTAATAAAGCTTTTAAACTTAAATACAATCTGTGTTTTTTGGTCCAGACTAGAGTGACTGAGCGAAAGGTTTTGCAATTTTTGCAAGCATGAGTCCAGATAGAACACTTCAAAAGACATTATGGACAATCCCAGAGGACTGCACTAAGTTGATAGAGCTATTGCTGACTAGAATCATGGGAGTTTCGCCAACCGTGCAATCTTAGTTAGCTACACAGACAGACTAATAAGAATAATCTAGTAATACCACAGGGAGTCATAGTAGAGGCAGGATAAGAATTTAGATACAGTCTACAAGAAGAGCAAAGACAATTTTGAAAAAAGTCAAATGAGGAACGCTAGGAAAAATAGGTACTAGTCTAAAATGAAAACTTACTGGGGCCAGCAGAGGAGCCCTCGCCTGCCCGATCCTGGCCCTGTTGAACAGCATCCGCCGCCTGCTGCTCCTGTGTCCTCCTCTCGCCCCTGGGGGGAGCTGACGTACAACATGAAAGAAAGAACAGAAAACATGGATGATTGTTGCTTGTCAATGTCAACCAAATCAAACATTTCAAAAGAACAATAACAAAATATTTCCGCGAAATTATATTGATTATGGTTACTTTTCATTTATTTGCGGACCTGTGACTTCGAAAGTCACGTAACTCACTAAACAAAGTACTGAAACGTTCACCTAGGATTGGCAGTCCGCAGTCCGCAGGCAAGACGCAAAGTGACAGACAAACTCCATTGTGATTTCAGTCAGATCAGTGACAACACTAACAGTTGCCTGCTACATTACCAGTCATTTAAATAGTCAAACTATCAATCCACCGCCACTATTTTTCTTATTGTCAGGGTTACAAAGGAAGGGGCAGATTTAAGCCCTTGCGGCTCTTTTGCGCCGTTCTTGCGTGACTTTTGTGACGCAGCAGCTAAACAAAAAAGGGCGCCATGGTGCGGCGTATAATATTATAACAACGTGACGCATTTGGGAGATGCATCCCGTTATAAAGCCCTGCGCCATCAGGGGGCGTTCCGGCGCAAGGGAGGGCATTCCTGCGCTGGAACACATCCTAATAGTGGCTGAGGGAAATCTACAAAATATCAATCAGTCACCTTTAGGACAATGATGCGTCACACAAACCCTGCACCTGCTTGAAGCAGACGTACGGCTTGACCCAGCATTGGGGAGATAGGGTACCCCAGAGCATTGATGGAGCTGCGCCATCGTTGCGACGCAACTCCAGCAGTAAAGCTTCGGTGACGTTTTGGGCCCATGGTGCGCCGCATTGCAAATACGGCGCACCATGTTTGGTGGTGGTAGCGGGCCGCACAATTAATGGCGCATCCCTGCTACTTTGCAGGGATGCGACGGTAATTGCAATTCTGCCCCTTAGGGGCATACTTACTTACGCGTTCTGGCGCATCTCCAGAGATGCGCCAGATCATCATCAAATGCGTCACGCAAAACTACCCTTGCGACACGGCAGATGTGCCTCATTTACAATGCGGCGCGCCCTGGCGCAAGGGTAGGCACTTGCGTGACGCATCTCGTCACGTAAGAGCGGCGCATCGCTGGAGTCACGTCGCCAACGCAATGCAACTCCAGTAATGCTCAGGGCCACCCAATACTTCACATGCTGTGTCAGTCCTTTCGCCTGCTTCGAGCAGACATAAGGAATTGAATTGACGTAGCAGCGTCGCAGAAGTGCCTGCGTTAAATCTTGTACATTTCACGCAGGCAATTTTGCGAGGCGCACAGCCGCTGGACCGCCCACCCTGCGTACTAGGAACGCACCCATTGTGGTGCAGGCCCATGGCTTTATAACGTGACGCATCTCCCTAGATGCGTCATGCTGTAAATGACTCGCAGGGATGCGGCACGTTTACGCCGCTGTTGCGTCACGCAAGGCAACGTAAACGTGGCGCAAGGGGCTTGTAAATGTAATCTGCCCCCTAGTGTCTAGCATTACGCAGTTCTGTAAAGTACACTCATACATAATAGTTACTCAGGCCAATGAGACCACGAAATAGAAAACAAATAAGCATAGTAGCAACGCCACTGAGAAGGAGAGCAGTGCACCTGAAATGCACAGAAGATTTTGAAATATAATTTAACTACAATGTAATCGTCATCAGCGGCATTATTGGCTTGCTCCATGTAAAAAACAAATATTTGCAATACAACAACACAGAGCAGGAGAAAACATCATAGTAGTGAGTGATTAAATGGCTACTACTACTCACCAAGCCCGGGGATCTCCAAGCCGAGCTGGTCCAGCAGGTCGCGCTCGCGGTCCAGGAGGTCCGTCCAGCGATGGGTGACCTGGCTGTAGGTGCGCTGGACCCCGTAGAGGTGGGATATGGCCCAGCACACCTTCTCCCACCGCTTCCGGCGCTCCCGCATGTTGTAGCCGCCGGCCGCGATCCTGCCGCCTCCCGCGATGGTCCTGGGCAGGCGGCGCTGGACGAAGTAGACCAGCGCGCCCACTTCCTCCGGGCTGAATATCTCCCGTCGCGTCACCTGCTCCCCCCTCAATCTCCCGCATGCTGTCCTGCCACTGGGTCCAGCACTACTCCCCGCCGCCGCTGCGGCCCTCAAGTGCCTGGGCAGCTTCACGGCGCCTGGCTTGACCATGGTCTGGGCAGGTAAGGTAGGAAGAAGTAGAAAATTAAGAAAGAATAGGATAGGGAAGAAGAAAAGAAAAGAGTTTAAAAAAGTAGTTTAAAAGTAAAGAAAAATAGCAGAAAAGACAAAAATATACAGCTAGGAAAAGAGAGGGATAGATAAGAAGCAAAATCGTAAAAAAAAAACTGAAAACAAGCAAAGGGTGGCAAAGATACCAAGAGGATTAAACACCATGCCCAGACACAGGAAATGAATGAAAAACAAGATGGCCGGCGCCCGTTCACGAGCGCGAAAGTAAGTTCGCGTGAGATTTTCCTCGCGATCTCGTGCGAACCTCTAGATTTCCCGCGCGATCTCGTGCGAACCTCTACTCGCAATGCGCTTACTGCGCGAGATTATACATAGCGGGCGGAAACGGAAATACGTCACGCAAACAAAATGGCCGCGCCCGTACTCGACCTTGGGGTAAATTCGCGTGTTGCGCTGCAAGCGGCTCGCGAATACTGCAAAAAAACTCGCGAAACAACAAGCCGCAAAAAAATAAAATGCTCATTCGCACGAATTGGCGGCTTCCGCGGTCGGTTTCGCACGACGCCGCGCCCCGCGAATAGCGCGAAAAAAACCGAAAAACGATTTCAGCAAAAGCAAAAGCAATGAGCAGGTGCAAAAGGTCAACCTCATGATTTGTAACGATTCTTTGTAGTGCTTCCTGAGGGGGCCCTCCAGAATTCGGTTGCCTGCTTGCAACTATTGTGTGACCCTGCTCTGACCTTAACTGTATGCCACAAAGGTCCTGATTTACAGCTAAAGGAGCAGACAAGCAGGTGCCAGGCTGGAACTTTAAATTCTTTCAGTGACACATTAATTAGCCCCTAATTCATTATTGTCAGTTGGGGCAGGGCAGGTGTTGTAACTAATTTTGCAACAATGAAAGCACTTAGCAAGTGCAAAAGATCACTAATCAGGGCGCACTAAGGAAGCAGGTGCCAGCTAAAAAAATATTCTGTGACATATTAATCAGCCCCAAATTAATTCAGGTCACTTGAGGCAGGGAAGGTGTGCTTTGCTTTGCCGAAAATAATGTACACTGGACAACCAGAGGGTGTGGTGATGAAACAGAGGGTGGCATGGGTGGGCCAGAGGGTGGCATGAGTAGTCAGAGAGTGGCAGTGGTGACAGAGAGTGGCAGTGATGAAGAAGAGTGTCCCAAACAGGCTGGACATGTAGAAACAACAAGTTCGCAAAACTTGCGACCCGACAGGTAAGTTCGCAAATTGCGAAATTGTAAAAACCCTCGCGAACTGGCAGAAACACGGGCGAACACAAAAAAAAAAAAATTCGCGGGAATTCGCGGATTTTGCGGATTGCGAATCCGCAAATCCGCAAAATTCGCGAACGCGAGATCCGCAAAATTCGCCCATGCTTAGTTTACGGTTGAAAAGGCTGTCTTTTGTTCCACTAGGAGGTGCTTTTAGTGTTTGGCTTGTTTTTGTCCCATCGGCCTTCTATTTGGCCACATAGGTTCCCCAGGGTGGCCCTTTGGCAGCTCTAAGCCCCATGTGCCTGACGCTCTTGCAATTTTGACTCAGTCATAAATTGACTCCAACACAAGGCAAAGGTTACTCCCTGTGATCATTTAGTTACCAGCGTGGAACTAGGAAGACTGAGAGAGCCCTGTATTATTATTATTATTATTAATGGTTTTCATTGAGCGCAGACATATCACCCTGTTGGGTCTCATGGCGCTGTTATGTATGACATTGATTGTTGGAATAAATTTGGAATGAATGACAACAAATTGTTCAGGACGGCATTTGTTTTAGCACTTTGTGAAAGCTGATAATCTAAATCATTGTTACTGACATGCCTTTAATTAATTGCCTCAAGCTGTGCATGGTGCGAGCGTGAGCCACACTGTTAAAACAAGGTATTTCAAGCAGGTATTTATTTTCGAGGTAAATGTAAATTGATACTTGTATAGCGCACTACTCACCCGCAAGGGTCTCAAGGCGCTTGTACGAATACCGCTGTGGAACCCATCCCGGCTTTCCCTGTGAGGCGTCCACTCCTGGGCAACCCCAAGGTGGAGGCCAGGCATCCTTGGCGTTGTGGGGGCCGTTGTGGAGATTATTTACAACAAGGGGTGGTGAGGGACAGAGTCTCTGAATTAAACAGAATACTCTCACCCAGTCAAGAGATCAGGGCTAGATCCAACACCGTTTTTTAGCTCACTGGACCATCCCAGTTTCAGAACATGGCTGTATGCAAATTAGTCTGTTCCTGTCCCAGTGCATGATGGGAACAGGGCAAACCAAACTACAAAAGCCAATTCTTACACTGGGAAGGAAACAAGCTACTGGGTACATGCACACATTGGGAGCGGATGAACCATATGCGAACGGACATACATGCTGAATGCGGGCTGAATGGAGTCTGGGCGGTGCTAGCAACAGTGAAGGCCCGGGAACAAAAGGCCAGCCAACAAGGGCCCTGCGCTGGCCCGGCCTCGCTCGAACACCGGGGCGATTGGCCGCTGAAACACGTAAATATAAATTGTAAATGTAAATTGATACTTGTATAGCGCACTACTCACCCGCAAGGGTCTCAAGGCGCTTGTACGAATACCGATGTGGAACCCATCCTGGCTTTCCCTGTGAGACGTCCACTCCTTGGCACCCCCAAGGTGGAGGCCAGGCATCCTTAGCGTTGTGGGGGCCGTTGTGGAGATTAAGCAAGCTATTGCCCAGAGTTGCAGAGTGGGGCTCCATGATTGGAATAGGCACCGAGGCGAGAATTATCAGGTCCGTGGAATTTTGAGCCCAAGACCCGCCGAGGCAGGAATTGAACCCTGGTCCCGGGCTAGACCTCTGCATCAGGGTCTGCCGCTCTAACCATTGAGGTTGTGCCAATACCTTTTAGCGTGATCTTTGTGTGCACCATGTAGCCGGTTCTTGCCACCGAGATACACATATTTAATGCAAGTGGGTGTCTTTGCCATTCAGGAGTCAGACATCACTTAAGAGGAAGTTGGCAGGTTTTGGAGGTTTTTCCAGCAGCATACATAAAATATTTGCTTCCTTTGACTCTGGTGACAGACTGCTGAGCAATGTTAAATAAATGCTTGGACTTAGGGGTTCACTTTGATGTTACGAAACTGGTGCTCATGTAAAGCGCTCTGATACCCGATGTCTCAGCTCTACTTTCCTAGACAAAACAAAAAATAGAAACATCAGTTGTTGGCCTATATATGTAGGTAAGGCGTGGTTCCCAATGCTTTGTGAAGACTGTTTCTCAACTGCTGTGCAACTTCTTCTACTCTTAGAGCTGAGATTCCCATGAAAGACTTATAGTCTGAATTCAGCACCTGAGCATAATAGGACGGAATGTATGAAGCTCTGTGGTTATACTGAATAACCAGCTATCTATGTTATGCCATCTATTAATGTAATAACTGCACTTTCACAATTGCTTTATTAACCTTCCTGCTTTCTCAAATTTGCTTGAAAATGCACGATATTTCTTCTTTTTTTAAATTTTTTTATGGGGGGGTAACCCCCCAAACCCTCCTTTTGGGGTTCGGGCTCGCTCGCTACGGTGCTGTATGCAAATCACTTTGCGCCCCAATACTTTCAAATGTCACCCACCGCCCCTGATGCAGATGCTATTTAGAGGGTATAACACAAGCCATTCATCTTCCAGCATTCCAGCCAGAATCTCACCTGGTAGGGTAAAGGTACCTTAGGGCTCTTCGTTAAGGTCTAGAATTGGTCAACATCCATCAGGCCCCCAGGGCAACTGGTACGTAGTCATGGAAGTAACCACACAGATGACACTGGAATAACGTGATCACTTGGTCAATACACCCTCTTAAAACTTTCCTTAATTGCCTGCGCAATATCTCTCTGTAGCTGGGATATATTTTGTTGAAATTGAATGAATAGAAAACGGAGGTCCTTTGCTGCTACTACTAGCAGATTTCTGCCAGGTAACCCCACTCCTAGTGCCTCCTCTGCAGTTCAGAACCTGGGAGTATATATAGCTGCAGATCTCTCTCTCTCTCTCTTTCTCTCTACACTGACACAAAGAAGCTATAAATCACCTGCTTTTTTGTAATGCGGTTTCTCTGCAAGACCCTGCCACTTCTCCTGTGTCAATCCCGTTCTCTGGTAGTTCAATCTTCCATCTTGTCGTCTTCATTATTATGACACACAACTTTTAGGCGCGCCAGACTATTTGCTCAAACAACTGTACCATATTCAATCATCAGTGGCCAACCTAACCCTTTCTCTTCTTTGTTATTTTTCATCCTCTAACGCTCTGGGCACTTTACATTGGCTGCCAGGGCCTAAATGGATTAAGTTTAAATCCCTTTGTATAGGCCAGAAATCTATCCATCAGGCATGTCCTCCATTTTTACAGATGAAAATTAAGCGCTAAATGCCAAATCACTGGCTGCGTTCTTTCAGTGCTATTTTTCTCGCCGTTTGCAAATTTGTAGGAAATGAGTTGGTTGGTAGACTTTTTCTGGTCAGGCAGGGCAAATATGGAACTTGCTTCCCTTTTACACTCTGTTCTCTTGATAATCTGTTGACTTTCAGGAAAGCACTCAAACCTGGCTCTATATTAAGTGGCCATGTTGACAGTCTACCATCTGCTCTATTTTGGTTAACTTCACCAGGACACCTTCCATGGTATCAGTTGCACTATACAAATGCAATAATAATAATACAAATAAAAAGTGCATTGCTTTGATGCAACACTCTCAGGAAATGGCACTAGGAATGAAATGAGTATCTCTGCATGACAAGGATAATGTTAATGTTGAGGTAGCCATGCAACAAAATCATTACAGATAAAACATTCCAAAGGGGTGGGGGCGAATAGTCAGAAAAATTGCATGACTGTAGAAGTAGTAGTTTAGACAAATGTTTTAAGTGTTGCTTTCATGGGATCATCTATCAAGTGACAAAGCATGTTCTATGACAGGCTAAAAGTCCAGGATTTGCAAAGTCAGAGGCCACTGCACCTGGATGTGCAAAAATAAACATAGCTGGTACAAATGCGGGGGGATGGAAGGGGCCTTAGAAATTAGATAAGGGAGGTAATGCAGGAAGGTGTATATACTTCTGAGAAATTTATTTTGAAAATAATGCAAGAGAAGAGAGTTGTGGTTCAGTGGCAAAATGAGCGATTTTGAAACATGAAGACTTGGGTTTTAGTCTCGGTTCATGCATTTGACTGTAAATCCTGTAATTTTGGACAAACGATTTATCACCTTATTTACACTTATGTGGCTGGGCAGTGGGGCCGCTGGTGTAGCAGAGGGTTTTTACTACCCTGTCCCGGCGGAAGTCTGAGGGACCCACATATTTAAAGATCTCTGCCAGGTAGGCAAGATCTGTATGTCTTCAGCATATGTACTGCCTAAGTCCCCTCTACTGTTAAGACCCAAGACTACTCTCAGATGTTTTGTGTACTCCCTCCACTCCCGAGGCAAGCATTTCAAACCTCACTCTTATGGATTAGGGGGAGTGACCCCCCAGCCGTATTTATAACATAATTAAAAAAAATGATTAATATTTACATTATGTACAATTAACGCAGAAAGTACAAATACATTGATAGATACATGAAGTCACCTGTCTAACCTTAAAATGTTCTAATACAAAATCCCCTCCTACCATAATCTAGAAATGTATATACTTTACTTTCTGCGTGTCCCCTCTAGAGCCTGCGGCAAGGTCAATGACTGGCAGCCCCCAGATTCGGTAAACTACCAATACTCCACCAGAGTAAGCTCAAATACGGGGTACAGCTTGTCGGACGGATACTTTCCTCCGGCCCCCCCCCCCCACGCCCTGAGCCTTAAACTCCATAACGGGGGCTGCAATTCTGCATACTTGCTCCCTGATGCGCAGGCACGTGTGGCCACTGGCCTACTGGAAAGAGTGACTCCCCTTGCCCCCGCACCCTGACAGCTTACCGACCGGCTGTCACTGCCCCTGGAGTTACCTGGTGGTGGCTGCTAAGGGCCGAAGACTATGCTTACCAGTCATGACCTTACCGCTGAGCAGGGACACACTAAAAAATACGACAATATTTATGCAACAAAACCAATATAACTGAAAATCAAAATCTAATTACTCTTTAATACAGAATTTCCAAAATCAATACAATTTTTCGTTGAACATATCATCGGAGAATACCTGAAACAAAATTATGAAAAATGACGCAACACACATTCGAATTGCCTGCATTAGGGGGTGGTAGGTGGGGAAAAACAAATTACTGGTCGCCGATGGCCCAGGTGCCGTTCCAGGGGGAGAAAAAAAGGAACAAGAGACTGTTCCCGCTCTCCCAGCCCCCTTTTTAAAGGGGGGGACAGAGGGCAGCCAGTTGAATCCGGCTTGCCCCTACGACCGGGGAACGTGCAAACCGAAGCACTAAAGTGCTTCCGGTTCACATCCCCAGCCGACCGCCCATTGCATGTTCTAGCAAAGGGGGGAGGTGGGGGCCCTGCGTCATCACCTGGCATGGCAACCACCGCCTCGCCCCTCCCCGGGGACCGGTGTGACCGCCGTAATGGTGTTGCGCGCCATGTTGTGCTCTGCCTTGCCCAGAGTCGCCGTTTGTGGCAGCGCTCTTGAAAACGCCAATAGGTTGTTGAGCAGCGTCCATGCTTGACACAGCTGCTCTACATATTTTTGGGTTCTTCCTAAGCAACCTCCCAAAGCAGCAGCTTGGTTTGGACAAATAAAAAATAAATGTGCATGTCATACTTGTAGCTTTCCTTATCTGACCGAACAGGAAAAGAAATATGACAGGACGTCAGCCCTTAAGCACATAAACTGATGGGCCGATGTGAGTCAGTCAAAGGTTTCCGCCAGAAGAGGCTTCACCGGTTTAAACATAGCTATGTGTCTAATTCTTAATAGAGGTGTTGGAATGCGAGTTTAACAGTTGGCAGAGTCTCCTATCTGCCAAACTCTAAATCCACCCTAACAAAAAGTGAAATATGAGCAACAAGAAATATGCAGAGCTTGATGTTATGAAATAGAAAAGTGAAAATACTCATTTGATTGTACGGCACTCTTTATGCCAAACTATAGTCGCTCAACCAAAGACAAAGATACTGTAATATTCAGGCGCCGATTTCAGCAAATGTCAAATTGTTTTATTCATTTTTTTGTCTTCCCTTTTAAAACAGAGAGTAAATGCAGGTTCTTCATTCATTTTTCATTTTAATGATTTTATGTTATATTCTCTTTGCAAATTTTGTAAAGGTTTTAATTAACCAAATACAATAAAATATTAGATATTGTAATATTCACGTAGGTACTGGCTCCTTTTTCAATTCTTTAAATCGCCACCCACAGTCGTTGACTTGGTCGGACCATTTGCCCTTCCTTTTTGTCAATTACTCTTTTCTCTTGTCCAAGTCTGTGCAGTGCATGAAATAATGTACAGGTGCAGGGAAAAAAATCTAACTGGGAAGTTAATCATCTTTACTGAGCGTGTTGCACTGGCAAACACATCCCATCATCACTATGTGGCATTCATTCCTAGAATAATACTTCTGGTTTGGACACAGCATCTTACAAATTAATTACATTGAAGCCCTGCCCCCCACACCCCATAAAAACATTCTTCTTCCTAATTAGTTCCCCCAACTCGGTCTACACCCCAATCCCTGGCGCGGTTATTAGAGCGTTATTGAAGACAGAATTGTTATGAGGAAGCAGATGTTTTATAGAAACAGCAGCACAAAGTCCTAGTAAAATAAACAAAACTAAAACATTTTTTCCTTCAAATTAATGAGGTGCAAAACGCAAGTTTTTGCGTTCTTTAAAGATAGTCAAATCTTGGAAAATAGATTTTTTAAAATACTTTGTAAAGTGCTTGTGGTTTATTTTTCATGAAACGGTAAAATTAGGTTCCTGCTGCCCACAACTTCACGTTGGAATCATTAAACACTCAGGTTGTGGGAAATGGTGCAGTGTCAACAGAGATTATTATCAACTCTTTTTTAGCTCTTAACTAATTTCGTAGAGTGGCAATGCTTTTTGACTTCACTGTTGATGCGACAGATGTAATTACAAATGATATAACTAATCTTACAGATGAAATGACATCAAGTTACCCTTTACACTATGAAAAAGGCATCTATAAATGCGGCATTATATATTAGTTTGAGTATGTGTTGTTATTTAAATAATGTGCTTTTAGATGTTGTTTCTTATTGGGATAAATATTGTCAGTAATACGCATTGCATTTGGTGTGCATGTTATGGCTTGCATGTCTGTTGGGTAAGCTATGGAGTGAGGTCCTAATCATAATTTGAGAATTTCAGTTGTAATTCTATAAGTAAGTAACTTTATTTGTTTCGATTAATTAAAATCTTAGAAAAAGAAAAAACAATAATCAAAATTCATAAAGTGAAATATTGGCTTCGAGCCAGATTAAAAACGAATATAAGTGCATAAGGGACTGCCTGTAGTTTGTCAGACAAGTGACTTGTCCGGAGGCTTCCCAATGCACTGGGTTAAAGTGCAGGTGCACAGGATAAAAGTTTTTATCAAATTGCTTTGTAGAATTAAAAAGAGTCACACAACTGTCTTTGGAATCAAGCATTCACTTTGTCGGAAGGTTCCTGAATGTCAGGAGTTTCCCAATATTTTGATGTTAATGACCTTTCTTCTGCTGGCAACCTGGTCAGGACTGATTCAGTTGGGAGTCGCATTTGAATCCGGAGGTCCTGGTGGCCGGAGATGTTTAAAGTGCAAGCATGCAAATTGGCAGTTTTAAAGTGCATGTATGCTGTATGGAGGTTGTCAAACCCAAGACTTGTCTTGCGGCCTCTCAAGATACTTGTAACGGCCCTCAAAAGCGGTTCACTTGACGCGCAAACCCACTGAAGTGAAAATGTGCAGATTATCATCACCTCAATTTCTTCTTCTTGCATTTAAAGCTTCTGAGAGCCTACCCCAATCTGGGCTCTCGATTGTATAACATGTTTTTTTTGTGCAGTTTGACTTTCCGGATCTTTATCGCGGGCTAGTGAATAGATATGTGCTCCGCTCCGCACCAAAAGGGAAGGTAAATTGACAGCGCTTATCTTGAAAGGGGAAGAAGTTTTGTTTTACCGTGCTGGCAGTGAGAAGGAACTTGCCCAGATAAAGATGATATCTTTTTATTAAATGTGGTAAGAGTGATACTTTGGGTGTAGTATTTCGGGTCGGTGTAAGAAAGTTCTTGGGCTGGTTTCCTTTGCTGCAAGCATTTCTCTGAGGGGAGAAAGGTGAGGATTCATCTCCAGGTGTAGCTCTGCATCACTGGGGCCAGGAATAGTATTGGTGATTTGATTGTTTTGCTGATTAGTTAGATTTATTATGAGTTTTTCTGAAATGCACATAGATCGTGGGCTACACTAAAGAGCTTCTGCACAGCACTATGGTGAGTCTAATCTGGCTCTGGGAGGGATGGGGGGAGGAGGGATTTGGTTTATGTTCTCTCAGTACATTATGAGGTTCTTGGCGGGTTACAGCACTGTCTGGCATCTTGGAGGAAATCTTTGCTGTGTTCTTTGTGCGACGATAGGATAGAGCTTTTTAGGTTCTATGGAAATCTTTAGTTTTATTAGACCCATTAACTGCGCAGTAGGTTTTTTCCTAGCTTTCTTCTGTCGCTTTGTGATAGACGTATTTGAGGTTGAAGGCACTAGGTAAGTTTGGAAGAGTCATTTAAGGGACCTGTCTCTTTTTGGTTTTCCGCTAAGTTGTGATGCCGATCTCTGGCTGCTTGCTGACCCGATTGCCCCCTTGAGTTCAGAGACCAGAGCTAGAGACGATATCCTGCCTTATTTCTGCTTTACCCTTTGTTTCGTCAGTTTGATGATCTGTCTTTGTGGGGCAGCCCATACTGGATTTAAGTCGGTACAGAGCAGGTTTAAAGTGTCAGGTAGGGTTCCCAGTGTGTCTACAATGTGGGAGCAGGATTAAATTGTTTAGATAAGACAGTTTAGAGTCATTGCATGATACGTGTACAGCAAGGATGTTTAGGAGGTCTACTTACAGGTCCAATTTAGCTGAATGGTAATTTAGAGCTTCTATGGATGCTTGAAAGGTTTTTAATAGCATAGGCCCGGTGTCTGAGCTCACACTGTCTTCTATTTTTACTTTCTTTAGTGGACTTTCATTTAATAATGATTGTGCTGGTTGCGGGTTAGTGCCCAGATGTCGGTTAGCTGGTCCAGCTATACGTTTAACAATTGAGCATGTGGTATCCTTTACCTGATCGGTTGCCAGGGGTTGTGCACCTTTGATGGTCTCTGTATGTGTGCAAGTGTCAACCTCATAGAGATTGTTAAGTCTAGCTGTGTTGAATCTCCATTGGTGTCACCAAAATAAAAAAAATTCTAGTTGACCTAAACACGGCTTTGGGTGCAATATCGTGGAGAGAATATCTGAGTTAGGTTACCAGTGAAGGAAAGATCAATTGGGTTGCTTAGGCCATGCACGTCCCCCTAGGCAGTTTCTCGCGGAGTATGAACCTCTACCTTTTGTATCTTAGTTTTGTAGGTGGTGCGAGGGTGGCAACTACATGGGCCTGGCTGGGTTAGCTGGCTCAGTTGCCTCTACTGGCTATTGGGCATGTTGATACTGTAGCATAAGGGCATCACCTAGGTGACTGTGTGTTGTGGTGAAGTCCGGGAAAAATTGGAGCCTATTTGCCGGAGTGACCCCTAAGTCTCAGGAGACTTTAGCTTTAGCTTTGACATGGTCTGGGATTTAGTCCCAACTGTCAAAGAAAGTCTGTGGGGTTAGTGGCTCTGGCAGGCCTTCTAAATCTTGGGTTTTCAGGGGTGATTCCAGGCCCAACTCCTCTAGAAATGTATACCTAGGCAAAGTTTTTAAACATTTTCATTATGGTTGAGATTAAACAATTGTATGCTTGACTTTTGTTTCCTACTATTAAGGCTGTCTTACAAGCATCCTCTTCATCCCAACGCTGGTGGTGGTGGGCCGTCATGCCTTGCCGGACCACACTGTAGATTTTTAATTGTGCGTGGGTTTTGTTTCCCGTCTCACCCACTGCTTTTCCGTACCTTAGGCAAGTTAGTGGTCACAGCTGGCGTAAAACTAATTTGGAGGCTGTATAGCTGAATTGCGTCTTGCCTAGAGAGGTAGTGAGCTAGAAGAAGCAGGTTGAGGAAGAAAATAATCAAGCAATATCCTGATAGGGGGAGAAGGTGAAGGGGAGCACACAGAGTGATATAAGCAGCACCGGGACCTAGCAAAGTCGCCTCTGCAACACTGCAGTTCGACCCTGGGGCGTCAGCTCTAATGTCGCCACCACACGCAACTCCGAACGTACTCATTCTCATTGTTGCAACTCACTTGCCGCGGCTGCCTCTTGGCTTTGGCCTTCTAGAACCATCTAGGGCTCCACTTAGTCATCTTTGGGGCCTATGATTCCCACTAGTCCTGCCCCTTGAGCTCTGGGCCTTGAGGACTTCTAAGATGTTCTTGAAGGGCCTTTAGAGGGCCTGCTCCCAGTGGATCGTACTCAGAGCTGACGACTGGGGGCTCTTTTTTCTTCTCCCCTTTCTGTTTTAGCTCCAGCTCAGCCTGGCCTTATGCAGCTTATGCAACTTGTGCAGCCTTGTAAGTCTTGTGTTTCTGTATTGGTGGGAAGGCCGAAAGATTCTGAGCTTTAACAGGCGAAAGAGCTAGTGCTGGCAGGTGACCCTGATGAGCGGTGATACGGAGGAGCAGTGCCTGCAGGGCAGTGCAGTCAGCCAGCACAGGACAAAATGCCGAGTGGCAGGTGAGCTGGAGTGGGAGGGAGGGTAGGCGAGTGAGCAATGCAGGTCTGATGCGGCAGCACAGAAAGCAGCAGTATGATGACATTGACGGGCGGTAATGGTGGATGGTAATGGCTTGTTACTATTCAGCCAGCACCGCACTGCGCCTCTGCCCGTGCACCAAGCGAAGCTGTTGCCACCCCCTTACCTTGAACCACTGGGGGATGACGGTGCCTTGACGGAGTCTCACCCCACACCCCCCAAAAGCCCCACACTCGACCCTCAGCACAGTGTGCTCCATGCTTGCTTTGCCTGCCTCACCAGCTCTCCGACACTTTCCTCCATATAAAGTATGCTCACTCTACCTTTAAAAGGTGGTTACTCACAGTCATGATCATTAGATGTTTTCAATATTTTGTAACTTTTCCCTTGAAGCATATTAGAAGAACTAAGGGCCATATGTAGGAAGCCTATTACAGGTCGGTAACGGCCGAAATTAACGAATTTCGGCCGTTACCGACCGGTAATAGGCTTTTCTGATGTAGGGGCCGAAATTAAGGATTCAGTAATTTACTGAAGCAGTAATTTAAGGAATCTGTAAATTACCGAACTCTTAAATACCGATTCGGTAAATTACCGAATTCCTAATGTAGGGAGCACTTAAATGCAACAGGTTGTCAAAGTGACACCCTGCCACCTTTCAATGTTTTCCCCCTTTTACCGAATCGGTATTTAACGATTCGGTAATTTTTATCGAATGATTTGCTACATAGCATTTACCGATTCGAAAATACCCAATCTGTAAAATTCGGTATTTTCGAATCGGTAAATGCTCTTTACCTACATCTGCCCCTAAATGTGCTAAAATCCATGTCCTGTTTGGCCCTGTAGGATGCCAACCTTCCGTGCTTTCTCCCTATGTTCACAAGATTGGAAAGGCAGCCTGCAAATTGCATATATTGTTTAAACCTTAGTGAAAATGTTTTGGTTTAGTGTAGTTGTCAATTATTTAGGATAGAGCTTCTACATGGTTTGTACAAACCATTCCTGTTTTGCAAAGTAGTCAGAATTCCTTTGAGTGGAAGTACCCTTTAAAAAATTTAATAGCCATGAATTTGTACTATTTGTTTTCTTCAGGACACCGCTGGACAAGAGCGGTTCAGAACATTAACTCCAAGTTATTATAGAGGAGCTCAGGGAGTCATCTTGGGTAAGACTGGCATTTTTGCCATTTATCTTTGTTAATAATGATGTGTAAAAACTCATAGGCACTGCATGAAGTGATCACATGCAGAAAGGACCTATAAACGCAATTGAATATATTGACCTCTTTTTATGTCGTTACTAGAAAAGAAATCACGAAATAACCAACAGAAAAAAAACGATTATGCATTAATAATTATTAAAAGTGATATAGAGAATAAAGTAAACGTAATTTAATTATATTTTAATGAAATGTATTGTTACAATATTTTTTAAATGCAAAAACATTATTGTAAGGAACTGCTTCTTCTTGCATGATCACCCTAATTTTTCTTACTAATGCTGTTGGTTTTTGGACTCTTTACCCTGGGGCGCTGCTAACCAGGTCTGTGCACGTGATTTGACACCTAAAAACCTTTTAAACTGGTTAAAAGTCCAAATTGGCACAGTTATCTTACTTTTACGTCCCATATGTATATTGGTACCCAGTGTGCCCATCACCTGTAAGTTTAACTGTCACTAGTGGACTGCAGCACCTATTGTGCCACCGCTAAAGTCACAATGCACTGCATGTGTTAAGGCCTGCCCCTGCAGGCTGATGTGCAGTTTTAAAACAGCAAATGTAACCTGGCCAAACAATTTTGCCAGGGTTACACCTACCTTTTTAATAATTATAGGTGACCGCTAAGGTAGGTCCTAAATGCCCACAAGGCAGGGTGCATGGTATTTACAAAGTAATGCATCTGTACTTAAAAAAAAAAATTCTTGATTAGATTTTTCACATAAGAAAGAACTTTTATCCGTAATGCTGGATAGTAAATTAATGTGCATTAAACCAAGTTTATACATATAAGATTGGCTATAGTCTGGATTGTCGTGTCCTAATTTTCATGGGCATTTAACATTCCCGTAGCAATAAAGAGAGCAGAATAATATTCTTACCTCAGTTGGCCGGCCCTGTTCTTAAACCAGCGTTCTCCAAATATTCAGGATAGCAAGACTTGACCTTTATCACCTTTTTAAAGAATGCACCCCCCTACACACCTGCAGATTCCAAGACCTTTATCTGGACATTCTCTCCCCTTTCTCAACTGTACTGTGCCTGTGCGGGTAATGGGGTCTCATATCATCGCCCTCAGTGGTTGGTTCAACAAGAATGCCAGCAGAGGGTATCAAATGTCTCTCGGTCTGGAAGGCAGTGGTAACAGTTCTTGTTTCTGACAAAATAGGAGATCTTGTACCTAGTCCTTAAACTGGGGTGCCAAGCCCCTCCTCCATCTGCAGACTTGCCTCCGTTTGTCCAATAGCAGTCAGAGAGAGGTAAATATTTCTGGTAATGGGTAGTGAAGATCCAATCATCTGTTCCAGGGCCCTGAACACCTGTTGCCAATAGTTTCTAATTGGCTCACAGTCCCATGCTAAATGTAGGTAGTCTGCCCCTTCTCTCTCGCACCGATCACATTTATCATCTGTTTGTAGGTGAACTCGATAAAGTCGAGTGGGGGTACAAGTAAGGCATCTGTACTTACGTCATGGCAGTGAAAACTCTCCAATGTAAGTTTTTTTCATTGTGGCATGGCTAGCTCTCCCACAGAAAAACACTGGTTACATTATAACACCTTAGAATACATAACTTCAGTTTGGGAATAGTTAGAACTAGGTCTCAAATTAATAGTAATTAAAAATCCAATCAAATGATCAAGTCTGATTTTAAATTATTATTTTGAAAGTTTCAATTTTCCTGCCTAAAATCTCTTGTAGTCTTTCCAGAGTTAATCCCAAACTGTTATCTGGCAGTCTATTGGGAGATGTTAATGGCACCCAGGAAAGGGAACAAAAGGGGTGGAGATGTAGTCTCAACCTGATAGGATGGCTTTGGGGATGTGCCCACCAAATGCACAAGCTTCAAAGGGGGCATACCCTGTCACAGAAAGATGTAGCTGATACCTAGGCCTGCCCCTCCCATTGTCCAAGAAGCCAGAGCAGCACCAATCCCTGTGGGTAAAACACCTGTTTGAGAATGATTTGGAGGAGGACTTCTTCATTTCCGTAGGACAAACCTCAGGGTTGTGCCCAGAGCTCTGTACAAGGGAAGAAAGGTTCTGTCATTAGTTTTAGGTAGAGAGATGCATTGTGGGGTAGCTTACAGTAAAACACGTAGGAAATGCTCCAAAAGTGGATAGGAGCCAACCTGGGAACCATTACTTCATTGGTTAGGGAGTGTCCAGGTGTTTCTGTTACCCACACTGGCACTTGGTATAAAAGTGGCACCCTTAGAACCCTCTTTATAACATCTCTAAGACGGAAGAAAGACTGTGCCTGATGTTGAATCTCTAATAGAAATCCCAAGGGCTGGACATGTTCCCCACATGTACCCAGGACTACAGAGTGGACTTCAAGGGCTAGTTGGCTAAACTCGTATTAAGCTCCAGGAACACAAAAGCTAAAAGAAGCCCAAGACTAAAGCTATAGGTAGACTAGGAGTCTGCTGAGTCCAGCTTATCAGTTCCAACTGTACTTTCCCTGGACCCTGCTGGTAGCTTCTGGGAGATTGGCTCCTAACCCCTAATTGGTGCCCCAAACGTCCTGGACCCTTGGTTTGTGTTAGAGGATGCTCTTTCCCATCAAACACAGCAAGACTGGACACTTAAAAACTGTTTCCAAGGGGGGCGTGGCCAAGATGGCGTCGGAGTAAGACGTGCTTTTGAGTCGCTCCGGCGCCCGACCTGCTAAGCATTGTACAGCATCGCCTACAGGGCCTCGATCCGCTCCAAAACGACAACAGCAGTCGGTGGTGCTGGGCGGAGTGGTCTGGTGCTATCGGCGCCCTCCGGAGTGGTCGTGCGGCGCCATTAAGAGCTCTTCAGCAACGGGCCTACTGAGCACCGACCTTGCGTACAGACGAGCCCGCCTTGGAGGGCAGTGGATCGGCGGCGGCTGGGCGTGGCTTCACGGAGCGGCGGACGTCCTCTACCTTCTCAGCCCTCAGGCCCCCTCCACTGCAGCGGGACGTTGGTTTGGAGGTTCACCACTTGCTTTGGTCGGCTGGGAGGCTCAACGGCCGGCTACTTAGTGCAACTTGACTGCCGCACGGCCCATCCACCGGGCCCGAGCGATCGGGAGGCGGAGGGCTCAGTTGTGCACTGTGCCGAGTGACTGACTACGGCCTGGCTCTGCGAGTCGGGTCCGTCGGCTTTGCTGCCACTCCCTGGCTCCTCGGCTGGGGAACCTTTCTCGAGCGACCATTGCTGTGCGCAGGTGCTCTTCCCTGCAGCTCGGACGGCCTTGTGCCGCTACCCCGCCGCCATGTCGACCTTGCCTCGCAAAGGGAGGACGGTGAAGGAGGGGGCCTCCAAGGCATCGCAACCGCCCAACTCCCCAGGGGCGAGTGGCTCGGCGAGACAATCGGATGAGGAGGCGCCGGCCACTAAGGCCTTCATGTCGGAGCTCTTTGCCTCGATCAAGGAGGACATCTCCGAACTGCGAGCCCAACTAGCATCGGACCTCCGTGAAGTCCGGAGGGACGTGGACGGCATTGGTGAGCGAGTGGCCGTGTTGGAAGACCATGACCTAAGTATGGCGAATGACGTCCACCAGCTACAGCAAGATGTTCTTCGCCTTACAGACCAGAACTTGAATTTGCAAGCCTACGCCGAGGACCTGGAGAACCGCTCCAGGAGAAACAACATCCGAATCAGAGCGGTCCCCTGGGACGGTGAGGCTGGTGATTTGAGGGGCTACGTGCAGGCCCTCTTCCTCCAGGTGCTTGATGAGGAGGATGTTCTAGAGATTAAACTGGACAGGGTGCATCGAGTGGGCCTGCCCAGGCGAGGGGGCCCTCCTCCAGATATCTTGGCTTGTGTTCATGACTTTCAGATCAAGGAACGCATCCTCCGGAATGCCAGGGCCCTCTCCTCCTTGACCTTCGGAGAACATCGGCCACAGTTGTTCCAGGATTTGGCGGCGTCTACCCTTCAGAAACGGAGGGAGTTCCGGCCGGTGACTGCCTATCTGAGGGATCAGGGCATCTCTTACTCTTGGGGCCACCCTTTCCGGATCATCTTCCGGTGGCAGAACCGGTTGGTGCAAATCCGCTCCTTGAAGTCCGCGAGGGAGCTGTTGCGATTGGAGGAAGACCCACCCTCGCAGGCAGCACGATCCTCACCTTCACGGCGCCGACATCGCTCCTCGTCATGGCACAGAGTTGGGGCCTCCCCGGAGCGGCTGCGACCGGACCACTCCATTCGCATGCAGGAGAGAGGATCGGCGGTGGCGTCGGTGGCCTCGGCCACTCTTGCAGATTCTCAGCAATCCTCTGGAGCGGCTTGACCCCTGATTTCTTCATGGTTGGGCGCCGGAGCGCCTCTACTCCGACGGCCCTGGGGTACTATGGTACTTTTGGAGAAGACACCCCGGGCCTTGGCCCTGGGGGCCCCTGATCTGGTGCCCCCATCCCGATACCAGTCTGATGCGGACCGTGTGACCTGTGGCCCATTGGAACTGCTGACTGTAAACTTCAGGTTGCGGGCCTTGTGCTCTGTTTTTTTGGCTTTTGGGCTGTTTGGGGGGGGGTGGGCCGGTTGGTGCTTTGCAAGCGCTTGTAGTGGCAGTACAGTTTTGGTTGGGGTTGGGGCTAGGGGGGGTGGTGGTGGCGACCTGGTGTGTTAGCGGTATGGTGCATGTGATTACAATCCTGTTTACTCCTACGCTTCCTGAAATGCGCTCTGTTTGGGGGGTCCTTGGGCCCTGGTGCCTCTTCGGGCCAGTGGCCGCGAGGTTCTGATTGAGCTGTGTGGCTGTTCGGACGTATGCATGGCGTGGCTTTCTAGTTTCCCGTTATGACTATTAGCATAGGTACATGGAATGTGAAGGGCCTCAACTCCCCGCAGAAGAGGCAGAAGTTATGGAAGTATATTGTGGACCACCACTTAGACGTGGTCGCCCTTCAGGAGACCCATCTGGCTAGGAAGGATGAACTGCGGCTCCGCCACAGACAGTTCCCTCTTATCTACAGGGCGTCTGCGGCCACGAAGCATAGGGGGGTGGCCCTTCTATTCCGGGCTTCCCTGCATTTTCAGCCCCTGGGAATGAATGTTGATAAGGAGGGCCGCTGGCTGATGGTGAAGGGGGTGTTGCACGGCCGCCTCTGTACCTTTGTTGTAATGTATGCCCCCAATGCGGGTCAGAATGGCTTTTTGCAAGGCTTGCTCGATAAGGTGGGGAACTTTGTGGAGGGACACTTGATCTTGCTGGGTGACTTTAATATGGTATGGGACAGAGACCTGGACGCTTCTGGAACACGAAGGGCGGACACTGGAGTCTTTTCGGAGGAAACTAAGCGTCAGTTGGGTGATATGGGATTGGTGGATGGTTGGCGCTTTGTCCATGCACAGGCTAGAGACTACACTTTTTTCTCTAATGTTCACCGCTCGTACTCTCGCATTGATTATGTATTGTTGGGCCAAGCTCTCCGGGGAGATATACAACTATCTAATATCTTTCCACTTTCTTTATCCGACCATAGCCTGGTGGTTCTGGGACTACACTGGGCCCCCGGGGGGGACGGTTGGCGCAAATGGTATTTCCCAGCAGCCCTGGCGAGGGATGACCTGTCCTGTAAGGCCTTACGTAAGGCAATCGGTGATTTCTTTCTTCTCAATCCCCCTTCGGACACCTCGGTGTACAACACCTGGGATGCGTGCAAGGCCTCCTTAAGGGGCACTTGCCTCGCTCTCAACGCGCGCCTGAACAAACTGAGACGCGAGGAGAGGGAGGCTCTTGAATCGGAACTTGCCACTCTGGAACAGGCCCACAAAGCGAACCCCTCCAGGGTGACTTTACGGCCCCTAACGGCGGTGCGCGGGAAGCTGAGGGCCCATTATAATAACAGGGCGGAGTTCACTCTTCTGCGCCTACGGCGTACCTCTTACTCCCAGGGCAACAAGATTGGGCGCCATCTTGCCCGGCAACTTCGTGACAAACGCGAGCGGGATTACATTGGAGGGGTGCGTGATCACACGGGCTTGGTTCAGCACAAGGATGCGGACAAGGCGGCCATCTTTGGCCGCTTCTACGCAGCACTCTACTCGAGTGACGCTCTCGACCCGGAGGCTCAGTCCAGATTCCTGGAGGGGCTCCCTCTCCCGAAAGTCTCCAATGAATGGAACAACTTGCTGTCCTCCCCCATCACTCGGGAGGAAGTCCTGGACGCTATCAAGGCCCTGAAGCTGCATAAGGCACCTGGGCCTGACGGCTACACGGCCCTCTTCTATAAGACGTTCGCCTCGGAGATTTGTGACCACTTGGTCTCCCTCTTCAATGCTATGGCGACTGACGGTAGAACTACGGACTCCATGGCCGAGGCGCTGATCACCATAATCCCCAAACCGGGGAAGGACCCTACCTCGAGTACGTCTTATCGCCCGATAGCGCTTCTCAACCTGGACGCTAAACTGTATTCCTCCATCTTGGCGGGCAGACTGCAGGACCTCATGCCTGCCTTGATCCATCCTGACCAATCTGGTTTCATCAAAGGTCGGCAGACTCATGATAATCTGCGCCGCGTGGTACATCTCATTGAAAAGGCGGAACGATTCCGCATACCTGCGGTGCTGGTAGGGCTGGATGCGGAGAAGGCCTTCGATCGCGTGGATTGGGGGTTCCTGCACCGGACGCTGGAGGACTTCGGATTCTCGCCCGGTTTCGTTCGCATGATCGAGGCCAATTATCGAGGTCCTACCTCCCGGGTTCTGGTCAACGGCCACAGATCCAAGAGTTTTAGCCATTCCAGGGGGACGCGCCAGGGATGTCCCCTCTCGCCCCTCATTTTCGCCCTCAGCATTGAGCCTTTGGCATTGGCGATACGGGAAAATGAGCGGATCTTGGGGCTTCCCTTTACGGGTGAACAACATAAGATCTCGCTCTTTGCCGACGACGTCCTCCTGTCCATACGCGACCCAGCACAGTCACTACCCCATGTCTTCTCAGTTCTCTCCGCCTACGAGGCAGTGGCGGGCTTTAAGGTTAACTTTGATAAGTCCTATATCTTGAATCTGACCCTATCCCCAGGGGATGTGCAACAGACCCGGATGCTTACTACGCTTGCTTGGGCATCCACGTCCCTGCTTTATTTGGGGGTGCGACTGACTTCCACTGTGGGTGCCCTGTTTCAGGCTAATTTTCCACCGATATTGTCTTCAATCCGGGCTGAACTGGACCGGTGGAAGCCCAAATTCATCTCCTGGCTTGGCAGGATTCACGCCCTCAAGATGGTTCTTCTTCCCAAACTCTTTCAGGCTTTGCCGATTCCGGTGGGGCTGGACTATTTCCGCCGATTGAAGACCGTGATGCTGAAATATGTATGGCAGGGTGGCCGGGCCCGGCTTCCATTTGCGGTTCTTCGGCGCCCACGCTTAGATGGGGGGGTGGGTTTCCCGGACATGCAATTGTACTACAAAGCTGCCCAAATGAGAGTTCTGGTGGAGTGGTCCCAACAACGCTCGGAAAAGCATTGGCTCCACATGGATCGGAGTGTGGCGGGCCGCTCCATATGGGATCTGGCATGGAAGCCTAAGATGGACCGGCCCAGGAACGCATACATTAGCACCCCCACGAGCACGGTATTGAAGGTGTGGGACGTGGTGAGTGGCGATGACCGCTGGACCACATTCCCGTCCCCGTTCACCCCGATTCATTTTAACCCGGCCTTCCCCCCGGCCTTGACAGAGGGTCCTTTTGAGGCTTGGAGGGAGGGCGGCTGTAGAGCCCTCACCCATCTATTTCATGGTACTGAGCCCCTCACTTTCCACAACTGTATGAGGGATTACGGGGTGCTGCCAACGGAGCGATTTAGACATCTCCAGCTCCTCCACTGGGCGACGTCGCCCTCAGTGGTGGATGCCGCCACCAGGCCCTTGACGACTTTCGAATCTTTCCTTCTTCGCACCTCCACCATGAAGGGAGCGATCTCTTTCCTATATAAGTTGCTATTGGACACTACTATATCTCCGAGACCGCGGTACCAGGACCATTGGGAATCCACGTTAGGAAGGGACATCTCAGCTTGTGAATGGCGGGGCCTGTGGCGGGACGTGTCGGCGCATAACCACTCCACTGATCTCAGGGAGGCCCATATGAAACTCATCTTTGATTGGTACCTGTATCCGTCTAAATTACGCCGCATATTTCCGACAGCTTCAGATAGGTGCTGGAGGGGCTGTGGAAAGTTGGGGGATTTTAGCCATATCTGGTGGGAATGCCCCTCCATCAAGCCGTTTTGGGCCGAGATTCTTTCACACATGACGGATATCTTGGGTTACCCAATCCCAGACTCCATGGCTTTTGTCCTATTAGGCCTTAGGGACCCTCTGCTCGAGCATCAAACTAGGGCGGATAGGCGTATCATGTGGTTGTGTTTGGGTGCGGCTAAGATGACCTTGGCAGCCGCCTGGAAGGCCCCGTCTGCCCCTGCTATCTCCTTGTGGCACGCCCGCTTGTGGCGCTTGTTGAGCATGGAACGTCTCTCTGGCATTTTTCTGGGTAACTTTAAGAACTTTATGCACAACTGGGGCCCACTTGTACGATTTCTGTCCCGAGGCCTTCCTTCGGCAGTGTGTCCGTCAGCACTGCGATCCCTTCATGTTTTCCAGATTTGATTGTGAGAGTGACTGTGATGGATTGTGTGCTTGGTGTCGCCACCACTGGGGGGAGGTGAATGTTGGGGTGGGACGAGGGTGGGAGGGTAGTTGGGGACGTTACTCTTTTTTTGTCTTCCTCTTTGCGACTTACTTTACTCTTGGGATGAACACTACATCTTGCTTGGGGCTGGAGCTGCTCCCCCTCTCCAGGGACACTACCTCTACTATTGGTACGCCTGGCATAATTTGGACGCTATGATGGGTAGGCCTCCTACCCGCGCCTCTGTTGCTTGCCCGGCCCCTGGCGTCATGGTGTGGACTTTGGAGTTCAGCTGGCCTTGCTTTGCGGACATTTTCTCTCCCCAATCATTGCTCCCCCTGTGTGGGGTTTATGGCGGCCTGTCCCTGTTCTTCTTTTCCTTCTCCTTTGCTCCTCTTGCTCTATACCCTTCCCCCTTTTCCGTTTCACCTTGCATACTACAAAATAAAAATTTTACAAAAAAAAAAACTGTTTCCAAACCTTCTGCAAAAAGGACCATCGGCTACCACCAGACTACTGCCGAACCGCAGCTGCCGACGTGGAACTGACGATCTGACTCAAATTTCTGGCTTTCTATGCTTCAAGGATCCTGACTTCCAGACAAGTTTTTAAGTTCAAAATTCACCATGACCAACACTCCTCCATCGCCTTCCTGGGTCTTATTTTCTAACTTCACATGCAAAGAGTTTACCTGCCATGGATGTTGAGCGCCTCAAACTTCCTGCTGGAGCCGAGGCTCCAGCCGAGGTACTGCAATCCTGCCAGCTGCCGGCATCAAGTTTCTCTTCTGATCCAGCCGGTTCCCTGACCCGCTGATGACCTTGTTTTGTTCGCCCTAAGTTGGCAGAGTATGCCCAGACGTGGGTCCCTTGCTCACTTTGCCACTGGATTTAAGCTAGCCTGGCTGATGAGGGGTGTTACCCTGAAACCGGTTTCAGGATGCTTCTTTCCGGTCCAGGGTGTACCTGGCTTGGCAGTTCGGTCTGGACTGTTCCCATGAGGCACAGGGTCAAGATTGATTTGCCTATGGCTGGGTCCAAATTGAGGTGATGAAGTGAGCTAAAGAATGATGATGGATTCAACTCAAATATGTGACTTGGGGCGAGTGTCTGAAAAGTTTCAGCACTCCATCCATCATCTCCTTGTGTTTGGTAAGTGAATTAAATGTGCCATTTAATACCCAATTGGCATATTAAATGTACTTGTAAGTCCCTAGTACAGTGGCCTTATAAATTAAATGCTACCAGTGGGCCTGCAGCACTGATTGTGCCACCCACTTAAGTAGTCCTTTACACATGTTCCAGGCCTGCCATTGCAGCCCTTTTGTGCAGTTTTACCAGGCCCAAACCTTCTTTTTTATACCACTAAGTCACCCCCTAGAATAGGCCCTGGCCAGCCCAGAGGACAGTGTATTTAAAAACTTTGGGCATATACTTTTAAGTTTTACATGTTCTGGTAGTGAAAAACTCTTCGTTCTTCATTGCTGCAAGTTCTGCCCATTCCATAGACTACGATGTGAGGTACCTTATTACAGCTAATAAATGATCATTTCTAAATGGGAGCAGGTAGCCAGTTTATGTTTTGTTTCTTTGAAATTGTAATAAAAAATCCTCTCTCATGGTGAAGTCAGATTTTGAATTACAATTTAGAAAAAGGCCACTTTTATAAAGTTGGAATTTTCCTGCCTTACCCATTTTATGCCAGCAGCCTATCTGAGGGACGCATGACTGGATGTAGCTGACAGTTGAGCTTTGTGATTTCCTCATAGACAGTCACACACAACACAGAGCATATTTGTTCCTGAATGGGCCATCGCTGACAGGATGGGAGTGCGGAACTGGGCACAGCCCTACTTGCACTTGAATAGGCTTTGTCCTGCCTCCACACAAAGGCGTGTATACCCCCTGTAGTTTGTCTGGAGCCAGGACAGGGCAGGCATGATGTCTGTTGACTTCAATGTAAAACCTCTAGAAGCTTCTCCCACTTCAAAGGAAAGCCACAGTATAAATATTGGACCACAGACACCAACTCTTCAATACACTTCTGCACCTGTGGATACTCCGACAAGAAAAAGGGCTGCTGTGCTGCTGAAAGGACTGCCACTGTGCTAGACTGCTGCTTTGACGGACTTCTGACCTGCTGGCTGCTGCCCTCTTGTCTGTATCAGTTGAACCCAGCCCCCCCAAAGTGAATTCAAGTACTAGTGGGCTGGCCTCCTAACTACAGTTTGGGAACATCAGGCTCCAACAGCCTTGAACGAAGCGCCTGGACTTTGCAAACTTTGAGTCCAACCCTGCCAAGTGGTGCCACCCCAGTCCTGAACCCTTGGAAGTGAGCCTGAAGGTGTTCTGCCAACCAGTCTGTGTGCCCAGCAGAACGGACACATCACCTCTACTGCACAGAGCAATCCCAAGGAGATCTAACCCTTCAATTTTGCTGCGAGGGTTCTCCCAGCGCAAGGATTACACATAGACCTTGCAGCCTGTATCGAAACCGCCTCTGTGTAACGCTTTACTGACGCAGGCCCTTGCATCCCTAATCTCTTGTCGGCGGCAGCCTCAATGACGATGCAGGTTCTTGCATCACATCCCCACAGCTCTTCGGAACAGATGGATCTACTCAGCTGCATAACGCATCCTTGATGCCGGACTATGCATCACAAACCATCGTCGACTGGATCTTCAACGACGATGACCCTGGACCCTGCATTGCACAGCGTCTTGAGACCCTTAGGGTGAGTAATTTGACAATTTTATTAATAAACTGCATGATTACTTAAAATCTTTACAGTGTAAAAATGAAAGAAATAAGAAAAGAAAAGAATAAAAAGCTTTATGAACGTCCCGACTCCCCCACTCTCAAGTCCCATCCAAACATAAAAGTGAGAGTCACTTTAAGTTAAAATACTAACATATTAGTCCTGATTGGCTGTCCAAAACTGGGTTTTTTAAAAGGAGTGATGCATAGGTTATACAAGTGTTTCCCAGCTGATAAAGGGGGGCACATGAAAGTTCGGTAGAGTCAATTCATGTACCAAGGGCTGTTGACGAAAGATGGATTCTTCGTGGATCTTTAAACCAGACCAAGTTCGATAACTGGGGCAGAAGGCTTCCAGTTACTTTGCAGACAATACCGTTAAGTGGGAGTCGAGTGCCATTTTTACCTGGTGTATAAATTTCCCAACTCTGGCTAGCAAACAGGTCGTGGAGACTGAGAGGCACCAGTCCGAGGCCTCTCTACAAGTTCTATGGGCCGTGTTCCTTAAAATCGGAAGCAGCAAGCGATGGCGGTCATTGGCCAGCTTTGTGCAGCAGCACAGCAAGTGTAGCCAGGATTCCCTACGGTAATTGCATAGGCGACAGGCCAAGGTGCCATCCGTACGGTCCCATTTGGGGTTGAAGTCCATGATCCTGAGGGCCAAAAGTCGAAAGTACAACATTTTCTTTCTCGCGTAAGTGGATACTGGATCTTGCAGGTAAGGTTGGGGTTTACCTGGAATATATGATTGGTCCAGGGCCTGAGTTAGTGGATTTTGCCGAAGAGATGCAAGGTCAAGTTCAAAGGAGATAATCCGGACTTGGCGCTTAACAGCTTGGGCCCAGGCTGAGAAAGGAATTTCGTGCAGGGGCAAACTCCTTCTTTCGATTTTCAATGCTGCAATGGCTTGTCCTACCTTTAAGTACCAGGGGGAGCCCACCTCATCAAAGATTGATCTTAGAGAGTGCTTTAGCGAATGTACTGGTGCTTTCAATACTCTAATATAGAGTTTTAAAAGATCCCCCAGTAATACCAGCTTCGGTCGCTTAAGGCCTATTTCTAGCCTTAATCTAGTGTTCCTTGCGTATCTAGGGGCCTGTAGCACCAACTTATAGGCTTTCGCCTGGGCCGCGTTGACCACTTTGTCAAATGCACCAGGGTAGGCTATGTGCCTATATGCAATGGCAGGGATCAGTTTTGCCCGGAGCACTGTCAGCATTGGTTCTGCTGAGGGACTGTCCAAGCGGTGGCTTAGGCGTCTTAGCGACAGAATGGTTTTGTCAATTTTAGGTTTAAGCTCCTTCAGATGTCTGGCTGCAGAGGCACTCTCAGAGACCCAGGTGCCCAGATAGTTGTAGGATGGGGCGGTGACGATACGGTGCTCCCCCAGAGTCATGAAGCTTCTTTTTTGAGGGGGTATTTGCCAAAAATGACATTTTTGGTCTTGCCCACGTTGATCCGTAAGTCATTTGACTTATTGTATAATGCCAAACTGCTTAGGGCTCTTTGGAGCCCGACCCTAGTGTGGTCCATGATCACCGTGTCGTCTGCATACTGGAGTGTTCCCTTAGGGTGAGTAGTGGTGCTCAACAAACCCATGATTGATTGATTGATTGATTGCAGCTTCACAGCGCCTCGGACCCGAAGCATATCCTCGGCTGCGGACGCCCCCTCGACATGGGGGCTCATAACACTCTGCAACCAGGATTTAATGTACTGTTGTTCAGTGGGCCTACCTGGATCTCTTTGGACCTACTGTGATCAGCCTAAACTTGTGTAGTTGACCCTGATAAATATTTAGAACGTGCTGTGGAAAGGGCGCAGAGAGAAGCGTGTTGTTCTGGAAGGAAGAATAATCTGCAAGATCTTGTAAAAACTTAAGTTGTTTGTGTGATCTCTAAGAAAAAAGGAGATCAATAGCGTCATTTGTAGAGATCAACCAGATGGGAATACAATGATGGGAGAGCAATTAAACGAGGAAAGGAAGGTCGTTTTTAAGGTGTCACTGCAGTTTCATAATGTCTCAGTTGTTGCCGAGAGTGATGGTGAAATATTAGGTGATAGTGATTCTAGTATGGATTCATGTGTATATGTTGAATCTAAGGAAGGCCTGGAAGGGGACTTTCTAGTGGTGGTCACAAATGGGAGTCGATCTTCAGGAGAGCAAAATAATAAACGGAAAAACAAATCGGGAAATAAAAAAATAACCAGCCCTCGGAGAGAAAAATCAGTTAAAGTAACACCTAATGTTAAAATGAATTTAGAAATTTCTAAGCATGAGAGCAAAATAATAAAAAAAAAACAGTATGAAAATAAAAATATTAACTCAGTTGTTTACAGAGAAAAAGTAAATAAAGTAACACTTAATGCTGATACAAGTATACATTGAGATATCCCTAAGCAGGAGAGGAAGCAAAATAATAAAAGAAACAGCAAGAAGGAAAATAAAAACGTTAACTCTAATGCTTTGCGAGTAAAAAGTAACTCGCAATGTTGATAGCTGTATGACTTTAGATAACCGTAAGCAAAAAAGGAAAAACAAAGTTGTATCCATATCCTCAATTGTGGAGAGAGTAAGCAGAGTTAGCAAAGCAGAGTTTAAACTAATCAGTAAAAAGTATTAGAGAATAGTGCTAATAAGGTTCTGTAGAACTCTACAAAGCTCTTGGTTTGTAATATACACAGTGCCAGCCTAATAAGAGACATGATCATCTTCACTGTCACTACAATCAATCAGTCAAGTGTCTTGTAAAGCACGACTACTCACCTTTAAGGGTATCCAGGCAAGGGGTTGGAGGAAGGATCTTCCTCCGGCCGATGTCTTGTGGATACGAGGGATGGTGGCCAGAGTCAGTTGAGCAGAGCGGAGGGGGTGGGGTGGGGGTTGGGCGGTGCTAACGCCGGCTAATAAAGGGCCTAGAATTTCAGGGGTGGCCCCCCAGTTCCTTTTAGCTGCGATGGTCCGAGCGGAGGTCATCGCATGGTCTTATTGGAGAGACAAAAGAGGGGAGTTTGTCCTCTATTTTGAAAAAAAACAGAAAAGTGATAATGTGATTGTGAATTAACACTACATGCACAAAATATTTATGTGTATTGTATGGTGAATAATCAGTATAGCGGGGTAGTTACCATTCCGTTTATACATTGCGATTGTAGTTCATCCTATCATTTCGCTAAAACATTGTCCCTACCTCATCGGTTGTAGGATACAAATACTAATAGCAATATTGTTTTCCAAAAAATAAAAAGAATCTAGATTTCTCACATCATTGTAGACTTAAGATTCATGCGATCGTAGCTTTGGTCCCGAAAATGATCTGCCAAGTTTTGTGGAGACCGAACTAACAGGGTTTTGTCAAAATCAGATTATCCTCTTGTAATTTCAGAGATTTTAGTATCATTGATGCCTTTGCTAAGAATTCTATTAGCAAAAAACTTTGAACTGGCCTTTAGGAGCCTATGAAAATATGGTCCAGATCATGATTTGGGAACAGTGTCTCTCCTTGGGCAAAACTCCGTGCATTATAACAAGTTGCACTTAGTGAGAATGTGCATCCTGTGTCTTCTTCTGTATTTCCGTGCACAGATTCCCTATGCTTTTTTACAGAACGAATCTGTGCAAGGAAACGTGGCCAGAGTCTGGAAAAACATGTAGGACTGGGCTTAGTAAATCTATGCACTGCATATTATTTCTCATTCTGGCAAGGGAGCATCATTATAGCATGATGATAGTGTGCAAGGTCAAGCTGGGACTGCTGATCTGATCTCCTGGATATCCTGCCAGTGGTCCATCAGTGGTGGTGGATGCATCACTTGTGGTTGAGGGGGCGACTCACCTGGGGCAGATTGAAATCAGAATACTGGCCACCAGTGGAGGGCTGGTTTTACATCAGTCGTATGGAATTGTGGACCATCAAGGGGAGTCTCGTGCAGGTTTGCAAAGACAGCACTACAGCCACGTAGTACTGCAACAAGCAGTGTAGTCATGGTTCTGTGCCAGGAGGCTTGTGC
Organism: Lissotriton vulgaris; assembly: GCF_964263255.1. Taxonomy (NCBI): domain Eukaryota; kingdom Metazoa; phylum Chordata; class Amphibia; order Caudata; family Salamandridae; genus Lissotriton; species Lissotriton vulgaris. The sequence continues at coordinate 1,748,899,333 of NC_141693.1, read as the reverse complement.
CCCTGGATGTGGCTGGAGTTGTGCGTTTTTTTATTTGGTCGGCTACCACCTGGCAGCGTCCCTGAATGCCAGACAGTACGAACTGAAGAACAACACAGGGTCTTGACTCCTAACCAGCAAGGCTAAGTCAAATATACATCAAATAACAACACAGCTGCCAGTACTGGACCCAACTTCGTACCTTTTTTGCAATGACCTTTTATGAATATAACATACCAGTCTGTATTTGCTTACGTCACTAGTTTATTGAATTATTTTTACTCACTAGTCCAATTTTCATTTTTTCTCAAGAACGTTTTTTGTGCATATACAAAATATATACAAATCAATACAATATTTACAATGACAAACAGAATTATTACAAATTTACACCACATCCGCAACATGCCTTACTCACTCCATACATGCCACTCACATTCACAACCGTACAACATAAACCTATGAGGTATGGCCTTTTGTCAACAAGATTGCTTCATTGTACATATTAAAGTAACCTTCTTGATTATTCATAGAACTTGTGTACTAAAACAAAGTCAGTTGGAATAACTCATCAAATTTCCTAACACAGTCCTTCTAATCTTTGGTATTTACAATAGGCCAGGAAAGGTTGACGCGTTTCGAACCCCCCTATTGCGGGGTTCTCCTCAGGACCAACAATAATTCTAAAAAAACAAAAACACGTGTATCAAATTAGAAAACCTATTCACTCAGAAAACATTTTTTATAAATAGCCACCAAACGGCTAGCAACCGCCTACTTTCTAAGTCCTGTTAATGGTGTGTCAAGGGAGGTGGTGTTGCGGTGTGATCCCACTAGTTCTGCACACAGAAACATAATCAAGAATACTCGTTACAAGCTGCACAGCAGTCTACTTAGTCCCCTACCTAGTATTGGCTAAGAACAATTGAACTGACTTGATAGACGTTCTGCATGGGCCGGAGGTGCCTAAAAAATAAGTAAGGAGGAAATGGTTGGTTGCCATGAACTAGCTTCAGGCGCACAGTTGGAGCCCTGACTGAAAGTTGCTTACCCATTCTTCACTGTTGGAAAGCCCGCCCGGGCTGAATGTTTCTGTCGGCGTGTCCTTTGGTGTCAACACGAGGTCCGATACGAGTTGTTCGTGCGGAATCCTGAAACGAAAAAACGGAGTCTTAGAATGGATCGTCGCCGCGTTGCACTGATAACTTGGATGATTCTTCGGTTAAAACACAGTCTTACGTTAGTTGGTAATGTCTAAGGACAAACCAGACAGCCGCGAGTTTGCCTAATGTTCACCCTTCTTCACTTTCTGCATTCAATAGCCATCACGTGATCGCAAGATCCTTAAAGGAGTCGGCAATGTTGAAAACATGCAAGCTTTATTGATCACAGAGCGCGGGTGGCAATTGAACAGATGACATAGTCCCCATTTCTAAGTTTCATTGTTGTCAGTCAGATCAGGGCACAGGGCATGAGGCTCCAATGTAGTATGTTTTGTTTTTACAAAACTGGATGCTTAGACGTTACCAACTAACGTAAGACTGCGTTTTAACCGAAGAATCATCCAAGTTATCAGTGCAATGCGGAGACGATCCATTCTAAGACTCAGTTTTTTCGTTTCAGGAATACTACAGCTCCTACTAAGGAATGTTTATTCTGTAAGTTTGCGAGATCCATTCCACTGGAAACAGACACAACCAAAACCAAACTAAAGCAGTGTTCAGTGCTGCATTTAATATCCGATTCTCAGAAAACACATGACATTTCCGGAGGTTGAGTATCAAAAATATTATTTACTTATTTTGAAAAATGAAAACTATATTATCAGGTATTTACTTACTAGTATGTGCTACTTTGTCATTTTCTTTTTCAGAGAAGTCCATCCTCAACATTGTTAATTTTATTTATTTCTTTTAAGTATACATTTTGAATAATGTGCATTACTGAATTACTTCTAGGCACTAGTTCGAGGTGAATTTGCCCCACAGAGTCTGAGAACACAATAGATAGTTTTTTTTTTACTACCTAGAGCTTCTTGGAGCTATGCATGTGATGAGGCAATTTATGTCACAGGTGAGGTCTAGCCATTTAGAAGTGCCTAGGAATGTCAGTGAATCTCAAAGCACAATGAAAAAGTCCTTATACCTAGACGACGGTCACTTTGATTCTTTAATGTAATCACAGAAAAACTCTGACAACCCTCCCCTAAACCGCTTACAAATTGTAACATGCTTATCCGCTTGAAAGAAATTAACACTCTCGTATGATATGCTATTTCTTGATAAAAGATGAATAAAAGTCCATCCAATATTTAACGCAGACCTTTCCATGAATGAGGTTGCTATACCTCAAAGAGTGCTCTTATTGCACTGTGTGCTCCATCAGCATCTCCTTTTAATAAAAGTAATTCACATGTAAGGATGTGCCTCAAGCGTCCCTCTTCTTTAGTTTAAACATTAATATCAGAGATTGACATTCTCAATTTTAAATGCAGCTCATTTATAAGTAAAATTCAATGCAAATTCTTACTATCTAAATAATATGGTTTTGTACGGGGTGACTGTTGAGGAAAGCCTGTTCAAATCAGGACCTACTTTGTTAGTTTTCCAAAGGGGCTATAAAGTGTAAGTCCTCACTAGTGACTGGTTAGTGCGCAAGCGTTCCCTTATGATATGAGATTGTATTGAAGCTTAGGCTTTTTAGGTCTCTTTTGATGGGATCATGAGAGGGGTTGGCCCTTATAGCAGGTGGGATAGTGTTTAAACGTTTGGGACAATTCCCAGAGAAGACTTGTGTTGAAGCTCCTTTTTAGGTCTCGCTAGAGACAGCGCATGCGCTGATCTGGCGAGACATTTAGTGAGTAGCTTTTAAAAGTGCCACCAGAGGCTTTTGCCGGCCACCAGCTTCCGGTTACGCGCACGAGCACATGCGCAGCCGCCAGGTTTCAGTGTCTGATCGCAATCAGTTTCCCTTTCAGAGGCTTCTGGTGGCCTCAAGCTCGCGTGCACGTGCGCAGCCGCCATCCGATCGCGATCACTTTTGCGGCTGTCTCCATGTTTTATGTGGGTGCAGTCTTCGGAGTGCTTGTTTTTCTCTGCGTTTTATGTGGGTGCAGGCTGCAGAGGCCTTGTTTCTTGCTCTGCATGAACTCACTTGGTGAAAGAATGTAGTGGTCATTTTGGGGACGTCTAATACTTCTGACTGTTTACCACCTTTGCGGTGCTCAGTTTCTCAGTTTCTAATTGACTATTAGTATTCACCAGTCGCGCAGTAAGAAATCCCCCCCCCCCCCCTTTGCCACCCACTATCCTCCGCCCCCTCACTTGTACATGTCTAAACACGTGATGTGCCTTCGGCTCACGGGTGCATCAGCAACAATGTAACTCTGCACAGCTTCAGCCTGGACCCATTCCCTGCCTGGTGCCTTATCAGCCCCAGTGCAGTGCGTGCATTGTCATTTGCAGCAGCAGACACAGAGGGGCCTCGGGATGAACACGTGGCTGCACTGCCGACGCGGTGCTCGAAGTTGGTTCCATATGTTACAAACCTGACACCTCTGCAGAGTAAATACCTCGACAGGAGTCTAAAACACACAGCGATAGTCCAATAAGCAAAAACAAATCTTCGAGAGCCGCAGAAGTGTCGTTATATACGTAGCACAGCTACTACATAAAAGGGGACTTTACAGCGAACAATGAGATGCAGTCTGTATTTTTGCGTGTGCAGTTTTATATAGCATGAGCTTGACTAGAAGGTATTGGAGCGCTTTACATGACAACCAGTTGCATTACAGACGGGCTCTGGGAGATTAGATTGATTAATTTGCCCAGAATCACAGGACAGTGAGCTGATGCCGGACTCGAAGCTGGTTCCTTCAGTTCCAAAATCGACACCTCTGCAGAGTAAATAGGCACAAGCCTAAAAGACACAGCGAGGGTCTAACTAGCAAAGACAAATCCTTGAGAGCCACAGAAACGACCCCATCTCCCCCAATCCATGAAGTAACGTCATACACGTAGCACAGCTTCTTCTTAAAAGGGGACTTTACTGTTGACAATGAGATGCAGTCTGTACTATGTATAATGGAAAAACTGTTCAAATATAAATAAAGGAAAACACAGCGATAGCAAGATAAACGCTTTTAAATTCTAATTTATATTTAAAAACTAGTTGATGTTGGGGATGATTTGAATAAGTGTATACATCTCTGGATACTTTTAAAAATGAGATATAATTATGAGATCTGTGCTTGTACTTGTCTCCACTGTTGAGAAATAGCCCACGTGTATAACATCACAAAAATATAACCTCAATGTAAAAAGTTTGTTTTTCTTCGTATGATTACTTTTAAAAAATCACATCTATGTTTTCAACATAACGATAACTGAGTTTAGGAACAAAACAAAATGTGTAATTTAACTTCCGAGTAATATGTATCACAGGCATTTTTTTTCTACTAAGGGGAGAGGATGTGCCCTAACTGCCAGAGCTGTGGAACCAGATTCGAGACTCGGCGTTGGCTTCAACATCCTGTGATTTTGAGCAAATGTCAAATCACTTAATCTCTCTGTGCCTACTTTAACAAGCATGGGCATAGCCAATAGATCTTGCTTTTGGGGCCTTATACATGTTTAGTTATGCAGCACAATATGCTTGGTGCAGCAACATCAACTGTTGCATGGCTAAGCACTTATAAGGTCCCAAAGGCGAGACCTATTGTTGTTTTTGAGGGCTAGCATTCTCAGTCACAGAGAGTCAGTACTTTGGCGGGAACATGAGTCTCCTGAGATGATTATATTGTTTCTCAAATATGTGGTCAAGCCCTTGTGCAAAGCCCTGTGAGTTATGCAAGCTAGCTTGTATGTGCTCCTGGTCTCAATAGGAAGCCAGTTGAGTGTAATCAGTATAGGAGTCATTTGCTCCTATCGTCTAGCATATGTGACTTAGTAGGATGCAGCAATACAGACTGCCTTCAATGAGGATAGGTATATTCTGGGATCGGCAATTAGTAGAGAGTTGTCATAGCCTAATTTATAGAGGACTATAGATTGAACTACAGTTTTTAAGTAGTTTGCTGGAATTAGCAGTTTTATCCCCCTGATGAGTCTGATTTGGAGTTAAGCGCTGTTAGCTATTGCATGTTGTTAGCCTTTTGTATCTGAGCCCGATTCTGAAGGGGGCCAGATTTACTCAAGTGAGGCCAGCCATCATTTTCCTTGCTATGTTACGGTACGTCCATACATGTGTATGCATGGGGCACTTGTTAAGATGTGTGGGAAATGTATGAGGTGCTTGGCCATAGCATATTGGCTTTTCTTGAAGAATGTTTTTGTTTTTGCTGATATCTCTTTCGAGCGGGGCAGTCACCTCAGTTCTTCTGAGACAGTCACTCTTTGAGAGCTCCTGCCCGGGTAGGCGCCTCTGCTGCCGCAGACATTCCAAGGCCGCGGGCCGATCACAGCCTACACTGGTGCTGGCAGTATCTGAAAAAGCTACAATATTCTGGGAAGTATTTTCCTGGTCACCATGGCTGTTCTCCAGAGCAAGAGAGCTGAATGTTGAGAGAGGAGCTTTGGGTCCGCCAGAGCCAACTGGTGAGCATTGTCACAGAGAGCATATGGGACTACAGGATCAGGGATCCCCAGCGGCATCTGAACAAATAAGAAAGCCCCCAGCGAGCTGCCTGACTTCAAAATGGTGGCCATTTGAGACAACCACAGGCTTCAATAACTCCGTGAGTGCCAGAGACGGCGTGCAAGGTTGATAATAAAGAGGGACGGAGAAACTACAAGACTGGGGCCCAGAAGGAAAAACAAGGCCAGTTCAATCCTCTCCCTAAGGGTGAAATAACAAAAGCTGCACATCAATGAGGGGAACAGAGGAACATATCCCACAACACATGCTTTAAAGCTCCACCAGTGACAGCACATGTTGAGGTCCTTATCTGACTTGGTCTCTCTAGCAGCATTTGATGCAATGTGTCCGCAGGATCCCATACAGCTTGCACAGCATCCCATCTGCCTCCTGTGTGCCTGGTGCCTTGTGTTTGCACATACCCCCCCCCCCCCTGAGTAAGACGATTCTACATCACCCTCCTCCAGGTAACCATTTCCTTTTCCACCTCCTTCGATCTATCCTTGCGTCCTCTAATGAGTCTGATCTTGGACGATGCCCCATGGGAAGAAAGGGATACTGTTTTGTACTTACCTGCGGATTTAATGGATGTGGATACTTACTGCGGAGCCCGAACAACCTTGGTGGATGCCCGATAGAGCTGTCCTATGCAGCTATAGAGAAGTCTGGCCCCTCGGCCGTCACCTACCCAGTCGGATATTTGACATTGTTTTACGCGTCTCCCCGTTTGGTCTCTTTCCCTCCCCTCCTCTCTGATTCACTTGATGCTAAATGCTATAACTATGTATCCTGTAACTCCCTGTTTCAACTGATGTAGATACCTACAGCGGAGCCTGAACAACCTTTGCCGATGCCCGGTGGAGCTGTCCTATGCAGCTATACAGGAGTCTGGCCCCTTGGCCGTCACCTACCCAGCCTGACATCTAACATTGTTTTACTCGTCCCCCCGTTCGGTCCCCTTCCCTCCCCCCTCCTCTCTCCTCTGCGATTGTTTGGATTCTAACTGATGTATCTATGTATCCTGTAACTCACTAATTCAACTGATGTAGATACCTACTGCGGAGCCTTAGCAACCTTCGCAAATGCCGGGTGGAGCTGTCCTATGCAGCTATAGAGGAGTTTCGGGCCCCTTGGCCGTCACCTACCCAGCCGGTCATCTGGCATTGTCTTCCTCGTCTCCCCGTTTGTGTCTCCTTCCCTCCCCACCTCCTCCTCCCTCTGTTTCTTTGATTCAAACTGTTGTAACTTTGTAACCGGTAACTCGCTGATCCAACTGATATAACTATGTAACCTGTAACTCGCTGATCTTCATGTAAAGCGCTCTGATACCTCCTGGTCTCGCCAGCGCTATATAAAACTTTGCAAATAAATAAAATAAATAAAAATAAGTGGAATCTGTTGAAAGTTGGAGCCGTTTTTTCATCTATTATGCATTGTAAATAGTATTTGTCGATGGTCTGCCCAGTTTTTTAAGTATCTGCATAACAAGTTATGTTTTTATGTACTTGCTTTTATTGTATTTTCATCATGTTTTATATCTTTTATGGTTAATTATTTAAACAAATATTTTTGTTTATCTTTCTACTGCATTATTGTGGATGTGTAGAATGCGGTTTTCATCTCGTTCAAAACCCAGGGTTTTAAATTTTCTACAGTGGACTATTTGCAGTAAAGTACGTGGCTTTTGTTTGTATTCTCTTTGGGTTTATGGAGTGACCTCCAGCATTTAAGATCACTAAGAGTTTTTGACAGGTTTGCTACATCCACAGGATGCAAAACTTTCTAATACAGCTTGGTGTCTTGTGAATAGCGATGAAAAGAAACCGTAGAATCTTCACAAGAAGTAGCAAAGAGATTCCATGTACAGATGGAATAGTGAAGGAGAGAAGATAGAGTTCTGGGTACTCCTTGATGCATAGCAGTAGCATGGGGGGAGCCTGTTATGAGTGAATTGATAGGACGTGAACTAGCCGAGAACTGTGCCTTTAATTCACATCCAAACTTTTAGAATTCTTAGAAGAAATGATTGACTGTGTCAGATTCTGAGGAGAGGCAAAGAAATGCAAGAAGACGGGCTTCTCCATTGTCCATGATATGCAGAATAGCATCCACAACTTGTAGTACGACAGTCTCAGTGCTTTAGTCAGTTCTAAAACCAGATTGGTGGTCTTTGAGGAGGTTGTTTTTCTTTACATATTTGTTTAGCTGTTTTGCAACACAACTTTATAGTAGCTTTGCTAGAAAGGGCAAGTTGTAAATTAGGTGGAAGTTGATGTAGGTGTGGTGAGCATCTGATTTCTGAAGAAAAGGGATAACTTGGCTTCTTTACAGAGAGTGAGTCCTACCCCGTAGCCGAGGAAGGAGTTGATTAGTTGAGTGAAGTAGGGAATGAGGAATGTTTTGTTCTTGATCGTAGTGGCTGGAATAGGGCCAGTGAATTAGAAGGCTGGTCTAATTGCTGAGAGTGAGTTTCTCAGTGTAGATTCAGTTAATTGTTCAAAGCAGGAACACTCCTCTGTAGATTCTCAGGAATTGGAATATTCTGTAGGAGAGAGAGTGTACAATGGTGTCTACTCCATGAATAAATGATGCAGGTTGAAGTTTGAAATAGGAGGTTTAATATATTCACCAGAGCTGTTGCCAGAGCACATTCCAACTGCCACCAGTACTAAAACTCATTAACATACTTCTTGCTAAGATTCTTACATTACAATGACATGAGCATAGGATACCTAACTCCAACTGTCTAACTTACTAGAGCAGACAAATACCAAGACAACAGACTACTCCCTTCTTATTTAAAACTAAATTACTACCACTCGAACATATTTATTTGAATAACATCAGAATATGACAACAACTATTGAAATAATCAGTATGTATGTAGATGTTCAACCCTTCAGCAAACAGCAAAAGAAACAATATGCAGTTACCTAACTCACATAGTCTTTCAAGTAACCTGGCCATTTATGTATTCTGGAACCCTTTCATAATTTTACCATGAAGTATGAATCGATATCATACCCTAGAGTTGTCCTGTTCTCTCCACCAGAATCTGCAGTTACTCTCACCACCCAATTTAAATATCATATCCTCCCATCATCTGTTTTTATTGCATTTCTGAAAAGTTTTTTTCGCTCCGGGTAAACTTTGACCATGGTACACTCCCCTCACGTGCTTTGATATTGCCCTCTTTGCCATTTTAGACTAGAATCCTTTTTACATTATTCTTTTCATCAAAATAACATTTCCTCTTTTGTAGTGTAGTTCCGATAGTACCCTTCATGCAGGACCTACGCTGTTTACGGATAACATATACTGTGTGCTTGGTGGCAAACTGACTCTGTACACCCCCACCTAATATGTCAGCCTATGTTTTCGCATTAGCTACTCACTGTGCCACTAGAATCTCCTGTTATCAGAGATCCGTTTTTGGCAACCTCAGAACATAATAATCTCAGACTCGTGGAAACAACATACTAGTTTTCACCCAATCACTCGTGCTTGCTTGTTTTGCTCCCAGAGAGATACACAGAAGAAACAGTCGAGCGTGTTAACAATAAGAATTCATTGTACCGTTGTTCTTCTCATGTAAAATAAGTGCGCTGCTACAACTGTAACACAGTAGCAGAGATATAGAACCAGCAGTACAGTGAATAAAAAGAAATAATATTGTCCTACCATTTTGCAATAGTCATGAACACATACATTAATATAAAATGCATTTATAAAATAAAGTGCATAATCCTCAGATGCCTGTCTAGATGTACCTAGGTGTACCTAGCATGTGAGTAGGTGCGAAAGAGCCCAAGTCTAAGAGCCCAAGTCTAAGAGCCAAGTTTAAGAGTCAAGAATCCCACTAGGATTTAGTCGAACCCCCCATACCTGAATAGTGAGAGAGTGGGACTTCGTCCTGGACTTGAACTGGACAACCCACAAGGCATCGTCAGACCACTGTCAGCTGGAGCGATGGCATGCTAAGCCACAGCGTCTCTGGCCATTGTGTCGGCTGCAAAGTCTCAGTTCCCTCCTGCTTTCTGATAGCAAAAGATGCTTTATTTATACAGTCTGTGTGCGTATGTTCCCCCTTGTTCCCTCTTGTTCAGTACGAGGATGACATTGAGGATTAAACCTTGTGCGTCGATGAGAGAGGTGAAGTGTACTTCCTGGTGAGTGTACTCCTAAATTATTCATATGTACTAAGGATGACGTCTTAGCAATATCGATTGGGAAAAACCCACCCTCGGCATGGAACTAGGTGAAAGGTTTAGTCCATAATAGGCTGCAGAAGGCGTTATGTCCATACAAGGCAGTCTTTCCTTATTTGGAGTTATGTCCTTATAAGGCTCGTTAATATGAAGTGACGGGGAGATAATGTAGGGAAAGTGTACAATGTTCCCTGGACCTATATTAGGGTAATATGAAATATAGCACCCACTCCACCTTATACTTAACAATGATAATGCACATTTGAGATACCTATTCAATTCAATGCATAAAATTATCAAGCAGTCATTAAAAATGTTTCTAAAAACGATAAAATTTGATTAAAAAACAGTTTAAAGAATGTGGAAAAATGTTCTTTGTGACAGTATAACATTTGTAAAGTTCCGCAAATCACAGTTCTAAATGAGTTCGATCACACAAGCTGAACTACTGTAAGCGTACTTAGAAGGTCATGCTTTGGTATAGAAAGTGTCAATTTGAAAAAAAGTTTGTTTGAGTAAAAAGAAGGGGAAAGAAAAAACTGTAGTTGTTCCCAGCACACGGTGAGCCAGAACTCAGATTATATGTCCTGGCTGGGATACATGACATTGTCGTTGCCTGTTGTCGTAGGGGACAAACATTGTAGTACCTCGCATAGCACGACAATTGTGTATAGATTAAATTCATCAGTGCTGCCAAGTGCCAACAGTTGTTGGTGAGGCAGCCGTTCTGTATTCGATACCTAGATGCCAAGGGTGGAGTTGAAATCCAGCTTTGTGAAGGGCACTTGTGGATCCTCGATGAATGCATGCGTTAAGATGGGAATACGCTGAGGACAAAGTCGAGCATGGGACCGCAGTGGTTCTAGCCTGGATTCTAAGTCCGTTGGCGTCTCCATTAGAGGTGTCAGACAGATGTTCAACACGCATTCTCCTCCGCAAAACCGGCATCGGAAAACAGGTATGATGCAGTCTTCGTAGACTGGTCTGAATGGCAAGAACCAAAAAGCACTTAGTTCTCAAAGGCGAAGCGCACCCAGATGTTGTACCATGAGCTCACAGTAATATCTTTTCAAGAGAGCTTTTGCAATCTCGCTGGCGGATGGTCCGTCCATTGCGTAGCAGGTAAACGACAATCAGGATTCCAGCAATAGCTAGCAGGACCAGAGGTAGATCCCCGAAAATGCTTCCAAATACGGAGTGTAAAAAGTTAAGAATAACTCCGAGGATGGTCTGGAAGGTGTTAAGGAATCCTGACCCTATGGTTTTAAATAGGTGTACAACACCGCTCTAATCTGACATATTTACAATACGACCCACCATTTCTGTGAAATGTCAGGGGCAGTTTGTACAGATTAGCGCCTTTATCTCTGTTGAGGTCCTTGCAACTTAAAGTTCAAAGGTTTCTCGTGCTGAGGTAAATGGCACAGTTTGCTGTAAAAGCATGGCTTTCATTCTGCTCAAAACATCAAACTGTATAAAAGAAACATTCAGTGAAGGCCATACTGGAGCCTCCCTGACTGTATTTGTCGGAGGAAACAATACTTGCATACCGCAAATAACCCTGGCGTTCAATGTGACCAGATAGGCAATGCCTGGGAGCATCCCACAACAACCTTGATCAAGTAACTCCCATTCGAAAGTAACTCGAGGAGAGGCAAGATGGCGCCCACGCGAGTGGACGTGTAGGCTGACCGCTCCTCGACTCACCTGCAAGCCTGCAAAATCGGTTGGAAGAGACGCAGCGAGAGTGGAAGTACGCCAGGTACAGAGGAATGCTGTTGCCGTGAGCTGCCTTGAGTGGCGGATTGCCAGTTCTGAGGGTCGACTTTCTCCCGTGACTTCCTTCGGCGGCACCATGGGCAGCAAGGACTAAGAGTACGACTATCTCTTCAAGAAGAACAAGGTGTAGTAAGTGCTCCGCACTCCGACCTTGAGACAGATATGCCCTCTAATTCCTACGACACAGGTCAAGCTAGCAAGGGCGAACCTTGACCTGTTCTCAGGCCAGGTCCGCTCCCCCGCTGTGCCAGAGTTCGTTCCCTGCTGGTGCTCTGCCTGCTGCCTTCGCCGCTGCTGCTTTTTGGAAGTTCGAGGCCCTCCTCCACCCGCATCTGGACCGCGCCCAGCGCCAGGACCCCTGGCCCCCAATAATGCTGGCCCACACGATGAACTTACGCCGCCGCCACCTTTCAACGCACTCAAACCCGTCCGGAAACCCGCCTGCTACCGAGCCACCCCGAAACGCATCCATGGACCCTTCACCTGCCAAGCCTGCAATTTCACCTGCCTCCGGACCTGCACCGCACCTGAAAGGCCAGGCACCAGCAACAACCACCTCAAGTGCATCCTGCTCAACACCCGCTCCGTCCACAGATACGCCGTCGAACTCTGGAACCTGCTCGACACAACATCACCAGACGTCGCCTTCCTCATGGAAACCTGAATGAACGCCTCCTCAGCCCCCGACATCGCCATAGGCATCTCAGACGGATACAAGATCACCCGGAGGGATCGCGTCAACCAGACCGGAGGAGGCATCGCCATCGTGAGTTTGTATCAATTTACATCTTCCACAGGAACACCATCCGCATCACGACCAACTCCGACGACACCCTCACCGCCGCCGAGCACCTCCACTTCCAGATACACACTGACCCCAAGACCACCCTCCGAGGCACTCTCATCTACAGACCCCCGGGACCACGCACACAATTCAGCGAAGCCATCGCAGACTTCATCAGCCCGCACGCCCTCACCTCCTCTGACTACATCCTTCTAGGGGACCTCAACTTCCACTTGGAAAACAACAATGACAGCAACACCACCACCCTGCTGGACAACCTCGGACTCAAGCAACTGGTGAACACTCCCACCCACTACGCCGGCCACATGCTTGACCCCGTCTTCTCCTCCAGCAAGCACATCTCCTTCAGCCACTCCACCGGACTTCATTGGACTGATCACAGCTGCGTCCACTTCAACTTCAGGAGAACCAGGACCCATCACCACCCGCAACAGGCTCCCCGCAGGAGCTGGAACAAGATCACCGCCGACCAGCTTACCACCTCCCTCAGCCAGAACCCTCCCGCCAGCGCAACGGACCCCAACGAAGCAGCCCGCAACTTCACACAGTGGCTCGCCAACTGCGCCGACAACCTCGCACCTCTGAAGAACCCACCCAGCAGACTAGGCAGCAAGAAAGCCTTGTGGTTCACCAACGAACTCAAAACATCCAAGAAAAACTGATGCACCCTCGAAAAAGCCTGGCGCCACGACCAGAGTACAGAAAACATGACAGCCCTCAAGAACGCCACCTGCATACACCACCAGCTGATCCACACCACCCAAAGAACAACATTCAAAGAACAACTGGACAACAACACCCACAACCGCAAGGAACTCTTCAGCATCGTCAAAGAACTCTCCAACCCCAGCGCCGGAAACAACGACATCACACCGTCGCTAGACCTTCCACCGAACCAACGCCCCCCACCACCACCCTCTGCACCTGGACCCCGGTCAACACCGAAGCCACCACCCGCACGATGAACACCATCCACTCCGGATCGCCTACCGACCCCTGCCCCCATCACGACTTCAACAAGGCCGACTCCATCATCGCACCCCAACTCTGGGACATCATCAACATCTCCTTCACCACCGCCACCTTCCCAGAGAGCTGGAAGCATGCCGCCCTCCTGAAGAAACCGACAGCGGACCCCACCGAACTCCAGAACTTCGGCCCCATCTCGCTCCTCCCTTTTCCTGCCAAAGTCATCGAGAAGACCATCAACAAACAGCTCGCCGCCTTCCTCGAGACGAACGGATCCCTCGACCCCTCACAGTCCAGTTTCCGAGCCAACCACAGCACCGAGACCGCCCTCATCGCAGCCACCGACGACATCAGATCCCTGCTCGACAACGGGGAAACAGCTGCCCTCATCCTCCTGGACCTCTCTGCAGCGTTCAACACAGTTTGCCACCGCACACTAATACAGCGCCTCAGCAACACCGGAATCCAAGAGAAGGCACTGGGGTGGATCATCTCGTTCCTCGCCAGAAGAACCCAGAGAGTCCGCCTCCCCCCGTTCCGATCCTCAGCCACCGAAGTCATCTGCGGTGTACCTCAAGGTTCCTCGCTCAGCCCCACCCTCTTCAACGTCTACATGAGCCCCCTCACGGCCATCGCACGCCAACACAACCTTAACAGCATTTCCTACGCCAACGACACCCAGCTGATCCTCTCCCTCACCAACGACCCCGCCACCGCCAGAGCCAGCCTACACAAAGGAATGAAAGACGTCGCCGAGTGGATGACCTTCTACACGCCCACCCGCCAGCTACGATCGACCAGCCACGCCCTCGCCACCGTTCCACGCATCCGCAGAGCCACCGCCGGAGGAAGATCCTTCTCCTACCTGGCAGCGAAGACTTGGAACTCCCTTCCCACCCACCTTCGGCGAACCCAAGACCATCTCTCCTTCAGGAAGCAGCTCAATACCTGGCTGTTCGAGCAGTAGCATTTCCCCTTCCCCAGCGCCTAGAGACCCTCCCGGGTGAGTAGCGCGCTTTACAAATGCCGTGATTGATTGATTGATGAAGAACAGTCCTCATCCTGGGATCATCCCCGTCTGCCTGGGACGACTCCTGGTGGCCCCCTGCCCTGGGCACCACCCCCAAGCCAACGGACCATGCACGAAACCTGGGCTTCATCCTGGACTCCTCCCTCTCGATGACCAAACAAGTCAACGCCGTCTCGTCATCCTGTTTCAACACCCTGCGCATGCTCCGAAAGATCTTTCGATGGATCCCCACCGAAACCAGGAAGACGGTCACCCAGGCACTCGTCACCAGCCGACTGGACTACGGGAACACCCTCTATGCGGGAACAACAGCCAAACTACAGAAAAGACTCCAGCGCATACAGAACGCCTCCGCACGACTCGTCCTGGACATCCCCCGCCACAACCACATCTCCGCCCACCTCAGAGACCTGCACTGGCTCCTTGTCAGCAAGAGGATCACGTTCAGACTCCTCACCCACGCACACAAGGCTCTCCATGACCTGGGCCCCAAGTACCTCAACAACCGCCTCACTTTCTACACGCCCACCCGCCAGCTGCGATCGACCAGCCTCGTCCTCGCCACCGTACCACGCATTCGCAGAGCCACCGCCGGAGGAAGATCCTTCTCCTACCTGGCGGCCAAGACATGGAACTCCCTCCCCATCCACCTACGGCTGACTCGGGACCATCTCTCCTTCAGGAAGCAACTCAAGACCTGGCTTTTCGAGCAGTAACGGACCCCTCCCCCCCAGCGCCTTGAGACCCTAGCGGGTGAGTAGCGCGCTATATAAATTGACTGATTGATTGATTGACTTTATCCCGCGTTTACAGCAGCCGCTGCGGCTGTGGTGGCTCTAGGTGCTGAGCTCACGGACGGTTGGACGGACGCTTTTCGCCTGTCTCCACTACAGCGGCTTCAAAGGCTGGTGGGAGCCCTCGACAATTGGCTAGAGTGGCTGGCGAGTGGCTGGTGAGCGGCGAACCTCGACAGGAGAACAGCGTGTGCGGCAGAAGCTAGCAGGCAGAAAGCTGTAGGCAACCGGCTACCAGCAACACCTGATAGAGGCCAGGAGAGTGAGCTGCCGCTATGCCGCCTAAAGGTACAAGGGGGAAGCTATGGTTACTTGATGAGCAAGGAGAGAGCGGCGCCCCCACCGAAGTGAGCAGAAACGCGACAACCCCTGCGACTACCCCCGCGCAAATAGTTGTTAAGAACTCTAAAGGCCTCCCTGATACAGCCAAAGTAAAGGGAGGAGGGGCAGAAAAGAACAAAGTTATGCCGGCAATCTTCGTAGCTGCCGCAGCCGCAACATTAGGAAAGGATAAGCCTAAGGGGGGCCCGCAAAAGGGATGACAGAGGCACCTTCCCCTAATATTAACTCAAATACTGAAGAGATCCAACTAACTGGGGAGAGTCTACCTGCTAAGAATTGTGTACCTCTGATATCAGGAACCAGCGGTGGGGGTGAAAAGCAACTTATGCAACAGGATGCACTCAGGAGACTTTTATTCAATGTCAGAACCATCTTTACCCTCATCCTGTGAGGATTTAGTTGCACAATATGCTCAGCATATGAGTATAGAAGGGGGTAGCCCAGCTAGTAGTATTTGTTTGGACGACTCAGTAGATATAGCGGAGGACAGCCATCTATAGTCCGCAAAAATGTAGGGAAAACCCCAGTCAATATAGGCAAAGATGATACGCTACATCAATCCCAGGAGGACTCTCCCAATGTAACAATGGCGACATTTCTTTAGCTTTGATCTACGAGTCTATAAAGTCTCTTAGCGAAGAGACAAGGGCAGAAAGTCAAAAGGTCCAAACCTTATGCCGCAAACTTCAGAGTTCAGTTCGGGGGATTGCAAAATCACAGGCGGACTCCGCAACTAGGTTCAACGAGGCTGAGACCCGCATCTCTAACTTAGAAGACATGGTTGAGCAGCAGAAAGGGGTGACAGATGCACTACAGAGAATAAAGGAGGACACCCAGTGGAAATTAGCGGATTTCGAAAATAGGACACGCCGCAATAATCTGGGTTCTCCAAGTGCCAGAAGGAAAAGAGGGTCAGGATTCACGCAAGTTTATAGTGGACTTATTTAAGAATGCTTTTCCGGAGCTAAGTAAATTTGACTGGGACAGGGAAATTGAAATTGCACACCGCTTCCCTTTCAATACTCGATGACCCGCTGGACAGGCCACTGGCAACTCAGGTGAGAAAACCCTGGGTAGACCCAGGGTATTGTTAATTTCTCTTAACAGTTTCTTAGCCCGGGAGGATGTTTTCAGACTTGCCAGACCAGATAAGCGGAGACCTGGCCCGGGCTTTGAGTTTTTTGTCACCCCGGATTTCTGTAAATACACCATGAAAAATCGCTGGCAGCTTCGTCAATTAATCACCCTGCTTCAAGCCAAAGGAGCACAAGTTTACCTTTTGAACCCTGCAAAATTGAAGATAATATATAAGGAACGCACACGATTTTTCACTACTGCAGGACCGGCTAAGGAATTTTTGAATAATATTTAGAACCGGGGAATTTTTGGCTAACTGTGTAAAAGATTAATTGATTGGACTTGGCTCTGGACTGTGATACCTGTAATGATATGTTTTCAACCTGGTAATTATTCCTGTTGGTTCTTTGCAACCGGTATCGCTTGTCCTTTCTCGTCTCTTCTTTGTCTTTTGTTTTAGTTTTTTTTTCACGCCTGAGGGGTGAAATCAAGATAGGCAAGAAGGGTATGACGCGAGGGGTGGCTATCTTAGCTAAAAAGAGTTTGTTCACTGTATGGTGGAAATCAGCAGACAAAATTGGTCGATGGGCTATATAGTTGAATGTGCTGGGCGGCTCGGGACCTTTACTTTATGTAACATATATGGGTCCAACTTAGATGAGCCTGTAATTTTGGAAGAACTCCATATGGAGCTTGCAACTTGGCCTACCCCCTTAATTAGCTGTGGGGATATGAATATTAATCTAACTGGTCAGGATATTGTCAGGGGGATAAAAAGGTATAAAGGCAGGAAACCACAGGTGTGTAAAGCGCTCTTTAATATATTAAAGGATTACGGTCTGGCGGATGTTTGGAGTACTTTATTTCCCCACAGACCCCGGATTTACCTTTTACTCCCACCCCTATAAAAAGAAAGTGAGGTTGGATTATTTTTTTATGGGTACCACCTATTTAGCCAAAGTTAAAATGCAGATTTACCCTAAAATTGCGTGGGGGGTATTGGGCACTGTTAGAAAATTTTCCTTTGACCGGAAATTGTGTTTGAGTGATAAGTTTATTGAGTATATGACAGGATGGTTAAAGGAATCTTTTGATAATAACAGGGACTCGGCTAATATCAGCATTGTGTGGGACACCTTTAAAGCTTGTTTTAGGGGGGAGGTCCTAAGTTTTGGGCTAAAATCGGAGATGGAGATGTATTTTTTGGAGCTGCAACTGGCTGAGGAGAATTTGCCTTGGGGAATAGCTACTCAGGGTAATTTAGATCTCTTAGAGGATGAGGTTGCTAGAAAAAAGGCAAACATTTTGGGAGTTTGGGATAGTGAGAATGCGAGAAAGTACTTGGCTCAGAGGAAAATTTGTCATGAATATGGTGAATCAGTAGGAAGATCTTTAGCCCTTAAATTGCGTATGAATGAAGCAAGCCGAAATATTGTAGCATTAAAAGATAACACAGGGGTTTTAAGGTCTGATCCAAAAGAGATTTTGGCCATTTTTCAACAATTTTATTCTAAACTATACACTACGGAGCAAAGCGTGACTGGAATTAAATCTCACTTCATTTGGGGAGCTTTCCAAATTAGATTCTGTAGCGGCTGACATGCTGGATGCTCCGATAACGCTGGAGGAATTAACTAATGCAGTAAAAACGCTGGTGATGGGGAAGGCAGCGGGCCCAGACCAACTACCTGGCGAGATTTACCAAGTGTTTTTTGATCATTTAAAAGGGATGATGTTGGCCACGTTTAGGGCGGCTCAAACCAGGGTAGCACCAAAGACATGGAATGAAGCTACAATTGTAGTTTTCAGTAAAAAGGGTAAAGAGGTAGAACTACCTGGCTCATACCAACCCATTTCACTTTTAAATTGCGACGGAAAAGTATATTCTAAGATCTTAGCCAATCCCCTTTCTAAAGTCATATCCTCTTTAGTATCCCAAGACCAAGACCGCTTTATACCTGGCCGGGGGACGGTGACGCATATCAATAAAGGTATTACTTTGTTTGATATTGCAGAGATAGAGAGACGTAAACTGGGTTGATTCTGCTAGACGCAGAAAAAGCTTTCGACCGCGTGGAATGGCAGTACTTATGGTTACTAATGAGGAGCATGGGATTCCGTCAAAAGTTCTTGATCGCATTGCAAGCTTTATATGAGTCACCGATAGCTAGAATAGCCTCAATCTGATCAACCTCAGAAATAGTGCGGATTAATAGAGGCACGAGGCATGGGTGCCCCTGCTCTCCCTTACTCTTCGCGCTATATATCAATCCTTTTATTGTAATGCTTTCCAGAAGCCGGCTTATTAAACCCTTTGTGGTACGTAGTATCCCCCATACAGTATTCGCATATGCCAGTGGTTCCCAAACTTTTTTGACCCGTGGATCCCTTTACCTAATTGGCAGTTGGCCGTGGCTCCCCACCGTTTTTTTTTTGCAGGTGGGGAGGGGGTAAAAACGACCTCGGGAGTACTTACTGGTGGCTTCCTAAAGTAATTGGGATGCAATAATGAATATAATCACACTTACAACAAGCCAGGACTATTGGCTTTACTTTATCAATGCTTGCTAGTTGCATAAGATAAAATAAATAATCAACAACTATGGCTTTGTTGTTATAATATTGAAAATGCTTCAGTTGTGACATGATGAGACTGTCAAAGCAACATAACGAGTATTTTCGATTTTACATCAATTTCAAGGATGGGTGGTACTGCTGCAGAATTAAGATTCTTTTTCACCCTGATGGTGAGGGCATAAATGGAGAGCCAGAAAGAGACCTGAAAAGCAGGTGCTGAGACTGAGGGGCACATGCATCAAGCATTTTTGGAGTCGCAAACGGTGCGATTCCTTAAAATCGGCCGTTTGCGATTCCAAAAATGCTTTTTGAATGCATCAAGCATTTTTAGAAATCGCACATTTTTGCGATTTCTAAAAATGCGATTGCTTTTAAGAAATCGCAAATTTGCGATTTCTTAAAAGCAATGCATGATTACTTTTATAATTGCGAATTCGCAATTAGGGTGTCAAATTTACCGAGTGGTTGAACCACTCGGTAAATTTGCAAAAAGTGTTAAAAACGCTGCAAAAGCAGTTTTTTACACATTCATGTTACGGACACACATGTCCTTAGGACATGTGTGTGTGCAACATGATGCGAAAACAACATTTCATGGGTGCAGGGGGGGGGTCATTTGAACCCCCCTCTCCACCCTTGAAATGCAATCAGGATTTGCGATTAGCAAAGTGCGAATTCGCAATTCCCATTCATTCCTATGAGCATTTTAGCCCATAGGAATGAATGGGAATTGCGAATTCGCACTTTGCTAATCGCATAATATTTGAGAATCGGTAAAAATTGCGATTTTTACCGATTCTCAAATATTTTGAGAAAATGTACATGCATCCCATTTTGCATTTCCTAATTTGCGATTCCCTAAAAATCGCAAATTAGGAAGTGCAAAATGAAACAATGATGCATGTGCCCCTGAACTCCCAGTGTGCACTGGCAGGACACACCCCACTTAAACTGACTTAAAGCCCTGCATTTGGCATTTGTTTTTCAAGAGTTTTATTCAGCGCAAACTGGACCCGAAGGTATCAGAGCGCTTTACATTTAGCGCTAGTTGCGATGGGCACATTCATTTTTGTTCAGCACTGGGGAGATATTGATGTGCCCCTAGATTGCAATCACAGGATGTTAAGCATTCCAGCTAAGACTCCAACCTGGTTCGAGGTTGACCGCTCTAGCTGTGTCAGAGGCCACATCCTCTCCCCGGTTGAGAAATCACAGATGCTTAACCCACGTGGGCATGGAGAACTGGGGTATTCGGAGTGCACACCCACAAGTTGCTGGGGAAGTAACCTGGTTTCATAAATCTATGGAGGCATTTACGGAAAGTGGTTATTATTATTACTTACTAATTGTCCCTCTTCTGCAAAAGTACGATTTGCGCTTTTAAACTTTTTATTCGCTCTGTTGAGCCCGCCTTTTCACAGTGCAATTATTAATCAAGCACCATGCTGATCTTCGACCCAACCTCCGTTTTACACCCGTATCACCAGCATTATTTTTCCTGTACAATTTACAGTAAAAATAATGCTGGTGATGTGAGTGTAAAACAGATGTTAGGCCGAAGATCGACATGGAGTTTGATTAATGCCGCTGGCCGCGCGACCCGAAGGGGAGATAAAGCGAGACAGCGTCTTAGTGACACATGCCTCGCGAACATAACGCCATCAGCGCGACAGTCAGGGTGCCGCCCCCTTTAGGGGGTGGCCAATGCAGGGCGAGCATGTAAGGTGGTGGGCGGTCCTAGGGCCTTTATCTAGGCCAGCCTGGTGCAGTACTTCCTCTTTGCCGCCGAAAGCAGACGTTAAGTCACATGAGGTAAAACCTTGCAGTGAGTTGCCAGGACATGCACGGTCATGATTATTGCAGCACGGGACAGATCGTTCACAAGCCCTACTTTGTTGGGACAAATATCAGACGAAACAACTGACCGCCGAGGAATCTCATTAAGAGGTGTGGTTTTGTAGCTAAGGGTGTGGCCTGAGAACCGTACCTTAGCAATCCCCATCAGAGGTGCGGCGTTACAACTAGGGGCGTGTCCTAAGAACCGTACAAGATCTCCATAGCGGTGTGGGAATGGGAACTATGATAGAGGTGTACCCAAAAAGGCTTAGTAGGGAGGAGAGACTAATTCAATCACCCAAATGCAATGGTCACTGTCAGGCTCTAGCAGCTGCATAAGGGGTAATTAAGGGTTACAACGGCCCTTAGGTGGGTACACTTGTCGGGGTTGGGGTGAACATGTCCCCCTCGGAAGTATAAGTGGAGCGACAGAGTGCGAAATGAAGTAGCTAAGTGGGTGGGGGGCTCTGTCATCGACGGGGGCCTCCTCCAGAGCTGTGGTGGAGTACAGGGCGATCTGGAAGCAGATGGACAGTAAGGGTACCTCTGCGGCAGAAGGAGACAGCAATACCTCTGCCTGGCACAGTAGGGGTGCCCGAGCCAAGAACCTGGAGCCGAGGGGGTTCCAGGAAACAACGTCGGCGCCCTGTTAGTCCTTCGGGCGGTCGGGGGGCCTAAACCGACCGGGGGTGTGCCTCATCGCTCCGCCCCGACAGGGGGGGCGGGAGTAAACGAGATAACTATTAAAAGTATTGCACCGTCAAGAGCATCGACTTACCGTGCAAATTGGCTAATTAGGCAGGCGGGTCAGCGAGGGGCTGCCGTCTTGGATCGCCTGTAAGATGACCCACCTATCTGCTATTTGTATGCAAATAAACCTGCATCACCGTTTTCCCACAATTATGTCTCATGAGTCTTCTTGGTTGTGAATGTATTGGGTACAAGTGGAGCGAGCGATGGCGGTGTGGGCACTATGCCGCTGGCCGCGCGACCCGAAGGGGAGATAACGCGAGACAGCGTCTTAGTGACACATGCCTCGCGAACATAACGCCATCAGCGCGACAGTCAGGGTGCCGCCCCCTTTAGGGGGTGGCCAATGCAGGGCGAGCATGTAAGGTGGTGGGCGGTCCTAGGGCCTTTATCTAGGCCAGCCTGGTGCAGTACTTCCTCTTTGCCGCCGCGTTTCATCTGGACTACTCTGCGCTGTTCCCGCCCTGGCCCAGACCCAGCGGCAGAGCAGCAGGTTGGTGTGAACAATTAATGGTCTGTTTTGTGTTGCAGGCGGAGTCACAGGGCGATCTGGAAGCAGATGGACAGTAAGGGTACCTCTGCGGCAGAAGGAGACAGCAATACCTCTGCCTGGCACAGTAGGGGTGCCCGAGCCAAGAACCTGGAGCCGAGGGGGTTCCAGGAAACAACGTCGGCGCCCCGTTAGTCCTTCGGGCGGTCGGGGGGCCTAAACCGACCGGGGGTGTGCCTCATCGCTCCGCCCCGACAGGGGGGGCGGGAGTAAACGAGATAACTATTAAAAGTATTGCACCGTCAAGAGCATTGACTTACCGTGCAAATTGGCTAATTAGGCAGGCGGGTCAGCGAGGGGCTGCCGTCTTGGATCGCCTGTAAGATGACCCACCTATCTGCTATTTGTATGCAAATAAACCTGCATCACCGTTTTCCCACAATTATGTCTCATGAGTCTTCTTGGTTGTGAATGTATTGGGTACAAGTGGAGCGAGCGATGGCGGTGTGGGCACTATAATTTTACAGTAAAAAGGCGGGCTCCACAGAGCAAAGAAGTTAAAAAACAAAACGGACTACACAGGAATCCCAACCCGCCTGGCACCTAATTTAGAGCACTGGGAGTTTGCTGTGGACTTATAAGCCCATAGGCCCCGGCACCACATATTTTACAAATTAAGAGGCATTCTATGCTCTCGGCGTTGTCACTTTGAATGCCGAGGCGCAGGGCCAAACAAAAGGGCATACGCAAATTTGCGGCATCATGGTGTCCCCGATTTGGAGTAACTATTGCCAGGGCCAAAGGGAGTTCATAAGCTTATTTTAATATTATGCACGCCAATTGGTATTTTACCCGCCAAGGAAGTAAATGTGCATCGAGGGAAAGAGGACAGAAAAGTGCACATTCCCAACTTGTGAGCGTGGCGCCCATAGCACCTCATAGGGGCGCACCGGGGTGCCGCGGCGCACAGTTTGGGAACCACGGGCATATGCGGATGACATTGCGATAACATCAGAGGACCCAGCCTCCGCACTGACTGAGATCGAACGGCTAGCTGGGAATTTCGGCCGTATGTCCGGATATAAGTTAAGTGCCATGAAAACGCAGCTTGTATGTACTGACACTGTGGTAGTAGAGAATTCAAGAGTTGTTGTGGAAGCTACATACTTGGGAGTTAAGATCCGGGCATCAATGTCTGCTGTAGTGGAGGCAAATTGGGGATCACTATATAGGAACATGACAGATTCTTTGGAGAGGTGGGGGAGGCTGCATTTCACTCTGATTGGCCGAACGAATATTTTGAAAATGAATATATTGCCACAGGTATTGTACCTTTTTAGAGAAAAGCCATTAGAAATTTCGGTAATCCTACTTCAGAAGCTGCAGTCTTTATGCTCTAAATTTCTTTGGGCTCCTGGGAAGCCGTGAAGAGCTATGAGATTTATGACAGTATCAAGAGCTAGGGGCGGTTTAGCAGTACCTGATTTTGTTTTGTACTATTATTTCTGTTTTCTTCAAAAAATGGCTGCTTTATTATGTGGAGCGGACGAGGGCAATGCAACAACAATAACTCCCATTAGCTCCATTTATTATATAGTTTTAGGAACTGAAGCTAATCGTAGTTTATTCCGGGAAATTGAATGGAGCTATTTTAAAAGAACTAGGTTCAAGACCGTAGAAGCAGCAATTAAATTATGGAAGAAAATGCGTAAACTGAATAATTTAGGAGCTCTCTCTTACTGTACTCCGATGAGTGCGACAAAATTGCTTCTATCTATATTCGGCGATAGGACAGCGAGGGTTTGGCAAGAAAAAGGAATTGGGATACTAGGTGACCTGTATGATCAGAGGGGAACTATTAAACATTTTGAGGATCTAGCAAAGCCTTATAATTTATCACAGTCACAGTTTTTTAAGTTTCTACAAATACACAACTTTTTGTTAAAACGGAAATTAAAATTAATTTCTAATCCTATGATAGAGGCTTTAAAGTCTCAGAGTAAAATCGGAGTGTTGTACAAGATTTTAAGTTTGGGTAAAAAGGATGACTTGGAAAAACATACCTCACAATGGTCATTGATATTGGGAGAAAACGAATCTGACATATCACTGGAAGAGGCACTCATTAGATCAAAAGAAGTTCTCATGTCAGCAAAGTTAAAAGTTCAATTCTTTAAAACTTTATTTAGATTATATTATACACCAGTACGGATGAAAAAGTGGGGTAATAGTTATAATGGTAAATGCTTCCGTTGTGGGGCGCAAAATGCTGATATAGAACACATTTTTTTCAGTTGTGTTAAATTGAATTTGTTTTTACATGATATTGAACATTTTCTATCCATTATTTTAGGGGATCCACTCCGCATCACTCACTGGTTTGATGCTTCTAGGGATGGGGCAGTCAGTCTCAAAAGAGTGTATTATGTATAAACATAGATTGTTTTTAGTTTTTGCAATGACTGTGGCCCGTTTATGCATTGCGGGGGATTGGCTATGCCCCGAACCACCAAGGTTTGAAGTTTGGAGGGCGAAAATGTATAGATTAGCCAGCTTGGAATCCAGTTTATATTCATTAAACGGGGCAAGGAAACGAAAATTAGGGCTGATGATATGGGACTTTTTTCTTGTGCATATGAATAATTGATTGTATGATTACCTAACTCATATATGGATGATTTCCAACTGTGATTTTTGAGTACTTATTAGCTATTGGATATCATTGGGGAACTCTCAAGGATTGACTGTATGATTATTTGTGTATGTTAACTCATGATTACCAACTCTGATTTACGACCATTTATTAGCCATTGTATATATGACAGGATTTGGGAGTTCTCAATATCTGGATGTATTATCTCTCTTAGGCATTTAATTCTTGTATTTCTGACTTATTGAGTTTTTTTTCTGTATGTTACTTGAACTGTCATATTCATGTGTCTGAAATTGTGGAAATAAAATATATATATTTTTTTTAAAACGAAAGTAACAGGAACACTGGCGTGATCATGGCAGCTGGAGTTCCTTTCATGTGGCAAGACAGATTTTGAAACTGAACCACTACAGGCCCTGTGCAAAACGATATCTTGGCACATGAGAGAACCACTTAAAGCGCTCTTGCAGTTAGTATCACTAAGAAACAATTCTTGATCCCCACTCCGGCATCAAAATCTATATGGCAAATGCCAGGATTTCCTAATGTATTCTTTACCCAACTTTTCATATTTGCCTGCCTGCCTATGCTCAAGTCAATAGTGAAACTGAAAGATAGTAACCGGGAGAGTGATTCGGCTGTGGATTAGCCACTCTGTGGATGGTAATTCAGCAACTGTGAATGGAAGCCTGTCCAGTTTTTCAATTTGCAGCATTGTATATTCACCTCCCCCTTGTGCCATTTCTATTTGTATATCAGTTAGATTGTATTCTGAAAACAGAGACGTACTGTTTATAAAACGCCAAGGCACAAATCCTGCCCGCAAAGATTGTAGCGTCCAGCTCAATAACATAATAGAACGTAACTGTGATTGGCCATGTTGTAATATGGCCAAATCCTGTTCCAGTATGTCAATAACAGAAGATACAATGTTGCTCAATGAATATTCTCTGGAGATCAAAGTTGTTAACCCATTATCCACCACAGCTAAAGCTTTTTCTAAGTTTATATGTTCTATTTCCCGTATTCCCCGTATTCTCTCTGCTGCTTCTTTGTTGGGAAATCTTCCAAATTTGATTATAGGCAGTATAAATGCCTGAAATGAAATGAAATTAAATAAAACTTATAATGCGCAACTTTCCCGAAGGCGTCGAGGCGCCTATAAACGAATCATAAAAGGCAAAACCAGGGAGCTAAGGGTAAGCTTTGACAAAAAGCCAAATCTTTAGGGCCTTTCTGAAGGTTTGAATTGAAGGCAGAGTCCTAATTTCATGGGGAACAGTATTCCACCATCTAGGAGCAAGACTGGAGAAGGCTCTACCTCCCCACTTAGCTCTTCGAACTCGGGGGACTGATAGAAGAAACTTCTTTGAGGAGCGGATATTTCTAGAGGGGACTCAGAAGATCTTTTACCCCTCCAGTCTCTTTTCTGTTCAGGGCTCCGTAAACCAAACAAAGAACTTTAAAGGAAATCCTAGCATCAATTGGAAGCCAGTGCAGGGTTTTCCTGGCGAGGGTTGCTGATGACCTCCTGGGTAGGTCCAGTACAAACTTCGCTGTGGCATTTTGCACCGTTTGAAGTCTTTGTAGCAAGCATTTGTTAACTTCAGCGTATAGGGCATTGCAATAATCAAGCCGAGAGGCTATCAATGCAACCACCGTTTGCTTCCTGGCTTGTGCGGACAAATAGTGCCTAATTTTCCGCAAGATCTTAATAATGCCCCAACAAGTGGAGATGGTCCTATTGACTTGATGACCCATGGCAAGGGCCGAGTCAATCATGCATATATGAAAAGTATTTGACGTTGTTTCCTAGGTCCTAGTAAAAAGTCCCTAAGATCCATGTCTTGTGAGAGTAAAGATAAGTGTTGCTTCACTTCTCCAAGTGTTGAGGTTTCTAGCCATTCTAGGCAGAACTTCCCAACACTATAGGAAGTCACTATCTCTGTATGTTTTCTCCGTACATAACGTGGATCTGGCCTATGCATACTGAGTTCCTTGGTGATGTGTAGGAACCGTTTATGACATGTGTTTATGTCTAAGGGCCAAACCACCCACTCCTTCCAATTTGGGTCTGAGCTATTGTACCTTAGTACGTCATCAATTGTTGCCCCTTCCTTTGATGAAGAATTCTGCCACCCCTATGCTGGTGTAGAAAAATTTGGAGTGTTCAGGTCCTTTATCTTGGCTGTTCCAAGACAGGATGCCTGTTGCACAGAATCATTTAAAAAGATCTGCTGTGGAATGAGGCATGCTCTAAATAGTGCCTCTGTACCCTGGACTTGCCTGTTCCTTGAACCTAAAATCGATTTTGAGTCAATTTCGTCTTTCCATAGGCTGAAACCCTGTTTAGACAATTGGACCGAAAAGTAAGCAGAGTAAATCTGTTTAGTGTTTGTCAACATAATTTTCAGTGCTGATTTTGGTACAACGTATAATAAAATTAGGCTGGATTTGTAGTGTTAAACCCTGAAAAGTATGCAGATTTCTGTTCAAACATTTGTGAACTACTTTTTGGTGGTGTTGGGCAAAGTTCCCACTGATGATACTCAAATACACTCCTAGGTGAAATGGATTTGTGCAGGAAATGATGACCAAATGTTGGTAACAGTACAATTTGTCATAGTCTGATGAACTCCCCTCCTAACATTTCATTATTAGAAAATGCAGCAGTGTTTTCTAAATTAGACAACATTTTATTTACTGTTTCAGTGTCCCAATCATTAGAAAATGTACTAGAGGTAATGAAATCACTTAATGAGATTTTAAATACATGAATAATTTTTAAAAGTTCGGTCGATCCGAATATGTTGAAAGCAACCTTGCCCCATAATATACTATCGGGTGTAGGAATAGCTGTAATGTTCACTGACGGCAAGTCTCTTTGTTCACTATGTGATGATGGATGTGGCTTCAGTAGGATGTTGAACTTTTGGGCTGTGGAACCTTGTTGAAGAAAGTGTCCATTGATAAGCATACTAAACGTCAATACTAAGCCTAGCCAAAAAAGAAAAACAATATACCAGAAATTACCCAGAGTTCAATCCAAGGTGGTACCAGTTATGTCTTTTAAAGAAAGAGAATAAAGTTCTTTAATTCTTGCTTGAATGGTGTTTTGTCTGGCATTGTTTCTGCATCACTTGGATCCAGAGAAAACGTATCAAAGGTAATGAAATAGCCAGAAGCTGTTCGGTCAATTGTAGCAATTGCATCGGGATTAGTTGAAATGTTATTTTCCTCTCGACGAGGCAGGCTGATGTAGATGTCTGTATTCGGTCTAATTGCAACTTGTGAATTATTTTTCATTTTGTTTTTGAGTGTCATGTTCAAGTGGAACAAGTTCCATAGCATTGTTGCTTAGTCCTTCATTCCTTACAGGTGACTCTTCAATGTGATGAGTCTTTCTGTTTGAACTTCTTGGATTGTAGCTGTAGGGGGGTGACTGCTACAGCAGAGTTCACTAGACCTACTTGTTTAGTATCGGCCACATAGTGTGGTTTGATTAAGTTGATTGAGACAAATCTTTTCCCCTTTTTTCCGCAAGAGGAACACAGTTCTGGTTCCGTGTACTGGAAGGACTGGTACAGGTTTTCTGTAAGAAGGTCCAAATTCCTTTTTGTCCCCAATTTTTTCTCTGACCAGATCCCTGACTTTTGGGATCCTGACATGTCTTGCTGTTACTACCTTGACTTCCTCATTGGCGGTCTGCTTTAGATGGACATTGCTTTGTTTTGTCCTGGATTCCTTTAGATCCTGTAAAACAGCCAAACGATCATGGATATCAAATGGTTTCTTGTCCGCCCCTGCGCCTTCACAATCAAGATCTGGTACCCAC
Source organism: Lissotriton vulgaris (assembly GCF_964263255.1). Taxonomy (NCBI): domain Eukaryota; kingdom Metazoa; phylum Chordata; class Amphibia; order Caudata; family Salamandridae; genus Lissotriton; species Lissotriton vulgaris. The sequence continues at coordinate 1,748,870,575 of NC_141693.1, read as the reverse complement.
ATTCTTGTCACAAAGAGCACCTCATATGGAATGACAACCCCTAGAGAGATTCTTGGCTGGTTGTTTAATGTCCACTGTACTCCATAAAGGTGTGTGATCCAACTACCGCCCTTGCCTAATACTCTAGCTGTTAAAGATTGCTTTAAGTCCAGTTTTTTCTCTCCACAACTGATTTCCCTCGGAATGGTACAGAGATGAGAACCGCAATGCTACGCCCATTCCTTCCATGGCCTCTTTTTAAGCCCTAGAGCTAAACGTAGGGCTGTGGTCAGAGTGTAACATGCTAACTGCATATGTACCGATAAAGACTCGCAAATCTTTTTATAACAGTTCGAGCGTCAGCGGAACGCTGAGGCCATACCCATTGGAATCTCGAGCTTGAATCCACAGCTACCTTGATGTATCTGTAAGCCCCATCTATTTGTGAGGGGCCACAGTGGTCCAAGTACACACATGCAAGAGGTTTGTCTGACTTCAGTAAAGGCATCTGTGCCAGGCGTGCAACGGTGGAGCCTTTTATCTGCTGGCAGATGCCACATTTCAAGACTGTCTTTAATTGCTTAGTTAACCCTGGCCACAAATAACTCTATTTCGGTAAAGAAATAGTCGCTGTAAGACCTGTGTAAGCAGAGCCCAAACCCTCATATGCAGCTAGTATTAAACTTTGCCTGCAATCCACATTTGGTATTACTCTATCCCTCATTCTAGGAATCTGATCATATGGAATGTTTCGTGCATCTAACTTGTAGGAGTATATGAGTGGAAATTTTCTTGGTACTGCTGTGCTGCCTTTGTATGATGCGATGACAGCTACCATTATATCTCCGTCTATTCTCGTTTTTGAATGAGTCAGCGCAGCTACGGAAGCCGTGCGAACATCCCCCTTTGCGGCTTCATCAGCCAATGAATTCCCTTCAACGTGAACGCCATCACGTTGATGACTCGGTGTATGGATCACGTGAGTCATCTGTAGCTCGAATTTCAATTCCGCTACCTGTTCCCATAACATTTTGTGTTTAATTGTGCCACGTTGTGCGTATTTAAACCTACTTTGTTTCCAATGCTGTAAGTATTCATTGTACAACTGTACACAGTAAAAAGAATCACACACGATTAGTGTGGGGAATTCTCAATCCGTATTTACAAGTGCCAGTATAAGTGCTTTTAATTCTGCCAACTGAGCCGTGCAGTCTCCAGGAGATTGCGTTTTTGTGCAACTAGAATGGAACTTGCCATCATGAATGCGACATTTGACGATAGCACACGCCAAAAAATATTGCTGCTTACTTCCTATAGCCGGTTGCGCAGAACCGTCAGTATAAATAATATATTCATACGGATCTAGAGGCAAGATTTCATTTGGTAGAGGATATTCTTTTTTTTGCAAATCTTTTTATTAATATACATTGGCATATTAATTTTAGTACAGAGGAAGCAATAAAATCTGGAATCATGGAGACAATAGGTGAAATCATTCATTACAATATATCACATGAAAATTCTAAGGAAAAGGGGGGGCCATCATAACTGACAGTGCAAGGCGGTTGGCATATATCACCATGGTAGGAATTCCATAAACCCCATATGCGGGTCCACTTTTTAGGACTGCCTCGAACCACATAGACTGTCTTCTCTCTATGCATGGACCAGTCAAGGTCTTTCTCCCAGGCCTTCACTGTGGGGAGATGCGATGCTCCCCATAGCTGTGCGATATTTCTCTGAAAGAGCATTAGCCCCAGGGTGACCCATTGTGTCAGGAAAACATTCAAATCTGTTGACTTCCATATATTCAATAGGCATCTACGAGCTACAGGATCAAGATGTGTGCATAGCACTGTGTTGATGGTGTTGAGTATCTTATTCCAGTAGGGTTGAATAATGTCACACTCCCAAATAATGTGCATAAAAGTACCCACTTGGCCGCATCCTCGTCTATAATCCCCCACCCCATCAGCTCTTCCCATCCGCACTAGCTGGGGATAGAGGATATTCTTGTTAATGTTGCAGGAATGCTTGTGTTTTTAAACTTGGATAAAATCTGTATTCAATATCTGTGGCAGTCAGAGAATTTGCCCATTGTATCCATCTTGGATGTACAGCTTTCGCATTTGGGATGCTAGCCTTTGTAACAGCTTCTAAAGCTGGTACCGGAGTTACGACAATAATGCGTTTCCCCTGAGCCAGTGCTCTTTTTCTTGCTTCAGCAGTCTGAACTGCTGTCAGGATTTTTTCTGTTGAAGTGAAACGTATTTCTGCATTTGTGTACAGTTGTGATTTGTAAGCGATTGGTACAGTTTCTCCTTCATTAAAGGTCAAATAAGTGTACCTGCATTGACCTGCGATTATTTGGATCACTTAGTGGCGTACTTTTACGCGTGTTTGGAAGTGTTTGGAAGCAAGCATGTCTTACTGGAGTAAACTAGGAATATGAGTATGTTCTTGTGCCCAACCTCTGGTTGAAAAGTCAGGTTTTTTTAAATCATGGAAAGGTTTTACCCTTTGTGCATAATCTAAAATGTATGTCCTGCCAAAATTTAGGAATCCAAGTATTGTTTGTAAATTTTTTAAAGATTTTGGAGGCTGGAGCAGCACACATTTTTCTAAAAAGTTAGCTGCTAGACTTTTGCCTTCACTTGATAGCTCATATCCCAAAAATAGGACATTGAGATGGGCTATTTCTGATTTTTTTAAAGTTGAATTTGTAGCCCTCTGTGGCAAATCCCATAATATTGGTGCTTACCCTGGTCAAGTGCCTTTCTAAGTCATCGTCTGTCAGATAAATATTATCCACATAGGACAACGCTTCTTCATCAAATTTTTGAAATAACTATGCTAAACGACAGAATTGTCTTTTTGGCCCTAACGCACTGAATGCGGTCAGATACCTGCTTTCAGGCGCTATATTTTGACAGAAAAATCCATTTGAGATATCAAGTGTGGTTTTGTATTTTTTGCGCACAATGTTATTTATTAATGTGGCACTATGTGCATTTTGGACAGCAAATGTTTGTGCATGAGTTTAAATGTATGTAATCTAAAACTAGACACTATGTATTGTCGGGTTTGGCAACAGGAAAGAAAGGATTGTTCATTGTAGAGGTTCATTTTTCAATGACACCCTGGTATTCATGTTGATCTAAGATCTCCCTGACCTGTTTTTCAGCTTCTTGCTTTATTGGATATTGCCTCTGAGCATTAGGTGAAACTTTTAAACAGGATCACGTGGTAGGGTGAGTTCTCATCCCACCCTGCGTGATTTTTGTACAATGCCGGAGTGTGGGCTACTGCCCACTCCTGTGCATATGTATGTTTAAGGTGAACCGGAACGCAGTTGGAAAATGCAGGAAAAATTATACTTTCTCACCTGGGACACTCCATTATGAATGCAGGCGGCCAATCTTGTTCTGCTAACAGGATATCATAACCAGATAACCAGCTCTTCCAAAAAAAGAGCTTTTACTTTCCTTGGCTTGTCCCCCTCAAACCGGAAAGCTATTTCAAAGTTATGTGGGACGCTCACCCTGGTGTCTGGTGTTTCCAACGTGATGTAATCATTCAACTCCGCTGTCACCAGAAATTCCTTCAGGTTCAGGCCAGCTATTGTTACTTTTGCCGAATTGTCTAGCTCTATGAGCCAGAATGAGAGCCTTGAATTGTGCTCTCTGGGCCACAGGAAGCCAATGCAGGTCGCGTAATTACTGTTTAACTCTAGACCTTCCCGAGATGTTAAACAGGAGTCTCGCCGCAGCATTCTGTATGATCTGAAGCTTATGTAGTAGGTACCCATGGATACCGACATACAGAGCATTGGCGTAGTCTAAGCGGGAATGGATAAGAGCCCGCAGGACCATCTCCTTGGACGACCTTGGAAGCAGAGGATAAAACCTTCTCAGTGCTTGAAGGGTGCCAAAGCAAACACCAGAGTTTCTTGATTTGCACCCCAAATCGCAAATCCTCCTCGAACCAGACCCCCAGATTTTTTGCAGGGGCACCCACCGAGTTAGGACAAGGATAGTCAGAGGGCCATAACGACTCCCTGAATGCGAGCGTAAACTGGCCAAATAAGAGAATCTCGGACATGTCCTCGTTGCACTTGAGTTGTGCCTGCGCCAACCATCTAAATACAGCAGAGAGACCGTTCCGAGCAAGGTCCCTGGATGAGTCACAATCCTCCCACTTGAATAGAAGCTGAGTATCGCCTGCATATGCAATTATTTTTGCACCCAATTCCTCCGTCAGCGTAATCAAAGGGGTCAAGTAGATATTAAAAATAGCTCGGGTGGAGCCCTGTGGGACCCGTAAGCATTTTCTTGGCCGTAGAGGAAAAGGGGGGCATCCATACCTGTTGGGAACGATCTTCCAAAAATGATTTAACCCAATCCCAGGCGGCGCCAACAATGCCTTTGTTAGAGAGGCGATCAAGGAGTAGATGGTGCAGCACAGTATCGAAGGCGGCAGAGAGGTCCAATAAAATCAGGGCCACTCTGCCGCCCGCATCCAGGCATTCCCGAGGCTCCTCGGCCACCTCCACTAGTGCAGTTTCAGTACTATAAGTTGCCCGAAAGTCGGACTGTGCCGGATGGAGAAGGCCAGACGTCTCCACATAGGCATCCAGCTGACGAAAGATCACCTTCTTACAGATCTTTGCCTGCGCCGGCAGAAGAGAGATGGGGCGATAGCTGACAAGTTTGGCCGGGTCAAGAGAAGGTTTCTTTAGAAGAGATAGAAGTTTAGCCTGCTTCCAACTCCCAGGGACCAAGGCAGTCTGTATAGATTTAATCATATTGATCTCTGGATAGACCACTTCTGCAACCCCTGCCAGCACTCTGGCCGGACACTGGTCAGATGGAGACCCTGATTTGAGGGATTTAAGAATGGCTAGAATATCCGGTTCAGCTGTAGGCTCAAAGTTCCTAAGCGGAGGGGCCAATGGCAAAAGATCAGGAAGGGAAGGCGGAGGGTAAACCCCTGATGCAGCATCTACCGACCCCAGACTTGAATAGCCTGTACTTTTTCAACAAAAAAAAGTAGACCGCTCCTCACACCATTGAGCGGAGACCGGAGGGACTGTTTGTTGTGCGGCTGGTGCCAAGAAGCTTCTCAAAATAGCAAAAATCTCATTGCTGTTATTGGCTTTTGCTATCCGTTCAGCATAAAAGCCCCTTTTTGCTTCCTTGCTAGCTGCATAGTATTCTCTCAGCGCTAACCGTAGAGCATTTTTTGCCAAAGGGCAATAATGCTGCCGCCAGCAGCGTTCCAGGGATTTGCAACCCAATTTAAGGTCTCTAAGGGGGCCTAAATACCATGGTTTGGAAGGTGCAGGTCTCGGTCGCCTGGTGGATGGAGGTTTTAGCACCTTGCAAACTCCTTCACTGATCCATGAGGAAAAATTCTCCACCGCTCTTTCGAGATCAGAGGTAAGCGTGGGGCAGGTTTCCCCAAGGACCCTGGACAGAGCCGGTATGTCAATCTTCCAACCTTGATTGTTGTGAGCCGGGATTGACAAGAGCAGCAGCTTCCCAATTGGCCAAGAAAATTGTACCAGATAGTGATCGGACCAGGTCACCTGAAGGGGTCATCTACTGACATGGCAAAGTACGAACACACCAGGTCAATTATATGTCCCCTTTGATGGGAGGGTGACTTTACCCACTGAGTAAGATGGGCCAAGTCAAACAGGTCCGTGAGCTACCTAGTACCCACAGATTCCGGGCAATCTAGATGGATATTAAAGTCACCCAGAAAAAGGAATTTTGAGAAGCGAAGGTATCGAGGGATGATAACATTGCCCAAAGCCTCTGAAAAGCACCTGGTGGGCCAGGGGGCCGATAGAGCAGTGTCCCGCCCAATGTAAAATGGGACGAAATAACAATAGAGAAGTCCAGAGCCTCCTCCTCCATTAATCCCACTCTGGACTCATATGAGAAGGCCCACGTCTCCCTATACACCACAGCAATCCCCCCTCCTCTTCCTGACAAACGGTCTAACCTGGCAATTTTAAATCTCAAAGGAATAGCAAGCTCAACCACCGGGTCACAGGCTTCCTAAAGCCAGGTTTCAGTAATAAATAAAAGATCAAAAAGGTCATCTGAGAGGATTTCATATATATCTGAAGCATGTTTAACCATAGAGCGAGCGTTAATAAGAGCCGCCCTAACTCTAATCTCCTTCTCATTACCAGAGGTGGTAGCAGGCACCCCCACATGAAAGCGAAACTGACATGTGGGGCACGTCCGGTATAAACATTGGAGGACAACACATTTCTCCCCCTCCACTACATCTTGGCTTACCCAAAGCCATCAATTCCCCTCTAATAAAAGAACTCCTGACACCTATCTCCTCTGACGGCAAACCGGCAGCATGGCTGGCGCTGGGCACCACCGGGGAGCTGACCGGTGCAGACGGGCTTGCCATCAGTGCGCCCGCTGCACGACCGCAGCATCTGGTGTTATATAGGAAGTAAAGGCTGGGGGAGTAGCAAACAACTGGAGCGCTGACCTGCCCGCGGGCCCGCTCTAACAGACAGACACCGCGGAGAAAAAAGGAACAGCTAGCGGCAGCTAGCTAGTGTAAGTTAAAAAAAACAACAGCACACAAATACAATTCCCAAAGTTTACAATTTGCATCAGAAAGAACCCCCCACACAAGGCAGCAACACCAAGGAAACACTATTACTAAGTTTAGGGCAGGTTCTGCTCCATAGTCATTTTGTTTTTGTCGTATACATCTGGTATTACTGCTAATGAAGGAATACCATGAGTTCTAGTATGTATGGCAGCAAAGACTGAACCCCAAGATATGCAATCCTTTAACTGTGGTGTAATACCCATGGGCAAACAGATTTTTAACATTCTGTGTTTTTCAAATGGTGGTGTATTTGGGAATACTACTTCTAACTGGTTTATTTTCGGAGCTACCCAGAAAGGAATTTGTTCACGTCTTGTGCGCACTTTGCCCATTACCGCGTGTAATATTTGTGGAGTAATTTTAGTATTAGAGCTCTGTGTAAGAGCTACAGTAGGTGTAATTACTGTAGGTTGGACCGCTATTGTCCTTAAGACGAAGTGCGTCATGTTTCTGTGGAGTTTTATCAACTCTGTCATTTGAACAAGTAGTTATCATGTGGCATTGTGTCAATGTCTGGATCTGGTGCATAGGTCACTAATATTGGCCATGTTGCTCCTGGTCTTCCTAAAGGACCAAGCCTTGCTCTTGTTCTTGTGTGGGGTAGGGGGCCAGTAAACCAGAACATATGTTCCTGGTAGATAATTGGAATCTCAATCTCCTCAAACAGATTGTAAGCCGCTGGAACTTCTTCATGTTTGTAACCATGAAAAGTTTTTGTTACAGCATCTGCTTCTGGGAATATAATGCATGAGTAGAATACCTCTGTTTTGAAATCTTCGTGTGCCTATATCACTAATATTAGTACACCTGCTCTGGGTGATAACTCATGTTGGACACGTTTAACTGTCAAAGTTTGTCTCACTTTGGGTGCAGTATGTATTGCATTTGCATCTTCCTCACTAGACTGATTAAGTCCTTGTTGTAAGTCTCTCTCGTCATCAGACATCTTGTTTAAGACATGGAATTACTGTCCAAGGAAGTTTGAAAAGGTTTTATGCAAAGGTTTTATGCACAATTTTTGGAAATTTTCCTTTCAAGCTTGAATAACCAACAGCCAATACATAGGCTATCTTGCCTACTCAGCTGTGGCAGAGTTGTTTTCCCCACCTACTCCAGACTTCTCTGGGTTTTGTATGTAGGGTCTCTGAGAATAAGCATGACTGAGCTACTCAGATTCTACTGTTGAGTAAGTGCACTATGTATATACCATGTTGGGTAAACCATGTTCGACATGTTGGGTGCCATGTATTGTAGTTCCGATAGTACCCTTTCATGCAGGACCTAGGCTGTTCACGCATAACATATACTGTGGGCTTGGTGGTAAACTGACTCTGTATACCCCCACTGTAATGTAATGTAATGTAATGATGTCTTGTAAAGCGCATGAATCACCCCACATGGGGTATCTCCACGCTGTAGAGTGCTGGGGAACACATCCTGGCTTTCCCTGTGAGATGGTCTCTACTGGGTATCTCCAAGGTGAAACCAGGCATCCCCGGCGTATGTGGGGGGCCCGTTGTGGAGATGAGGCAAGCTAATGCCCAGAGTTGCCGAGTGTGATTCCTGGTTAGAGTAGGCACCGAGGCGAGAATTATCGAGTCCGCTTACCCTGGTCCACGACCCTGTCGCGTCGGGAATTGAACCCTGGTCCCGGGCCGTCCTCTGCTTCCGGGTCTGCCGCCTCTAACCAGTGAGCCACACCACTCCACATATGAATATGTCAGCCTATGTTTTCGCATTAGCTACTCGCTGTGCCACTAGAATCTCCCGTTATCAGAGAGATTAGTTTTTGGTAACCTCAGAACATAATAACTTCAGACTCGTGGAAATAACATACTACTTATCACCCAGTCACTCGTGCTTGCTTGTTTTGTTATCAGAGAGATACACAGAAGAAACAGTTGAGCGTGTTTACAATAAGAATTTATTGTACCGTTGTTCTTCTCATGTAAAATAAGTGCGCTGCTACAACTGTAACATAGTAGCAGAGTTATAGTACTATCAGTAAAGTGCATAAAAAGAAATATTATCCTACCATTTTACAATAGTCATGAACACATACATGAATATAAAATGCATTTATAAAATGAAGTGCATACTCCTAAGATGCCTGTTTAGATGTACCTAAGTGTACCTAGCATGTGAGTAGGTGCAAAAGAGCCTAAGTCTAAGAACCTAAGTATAAGAGCCAAGTGTAAGAGCCAAGAATCCCACTATGATTTAGTCGAACCCCTATACCTGAATAGTGAGAGTGTGGGACTTTGTCCTGGACTTGATCTGGACACCACGCCAGGGATTGACAGACGACTGTCATCTGGAGCCGCAGCATCTCTGGTCAGTGTGTCGGTCTTGAAGTCTTGGTTCCCTCCTGCTTTCTGATAGCAAGAGGTGCTGTATTTATACAGTCTATGTGCGTATGTTCCTCATTGTTCAGTATGAGGAGGACGTTGGGGATTAAACCTTTTGCGTCGATAACAGAGGTGAAGTGTACCTCCTGGAGAGTGTAAATTATTCATATGTGCTAAGGATGACGTCTTAGCAATATTGATCGGGAAAAACCCACCCTCTGCATGGAAGTAGGTGAAAGGATTAGTCCATAAAAGGCTGCAGTCCTTATAAGGCATTATGTCCAGACAAGGCAGTCTATCCTTATTTGGATTTAAGTCCTTATAAGGATCGTCCATATGAAATGACGGGGAGATGATTTAGGGAAAGTGTACGATGTTCCCTGGACCTATATCCGGGGACCGATATGAAATGTAACACTGTTTGTTGTTCAAACTCCTTTGTTCGACGTTCGTCTAAACCATTGTACTTCACTTCTTTGTTCCATTTCATCTAACCAGGATAGAGTTAAGTACTAGGAGTTCGACACATTAAAAAGCTCAAATGATGTTTTCCAAGTGGAAGCATGGGAGACCTATGCAGTTGCTCTTGCCAGTTGAACACTTTCCCTCAATGTTTTATTTAATCCTCTCAATAGCAATATTGGTTTCATAATGGTATATTGAGCATTTCTTATGCATTATGCCACAATCTTTTAGAAAATGCTCAAACTCATTTGAGCAAAAATGAGGTGCGTTGTCAGTAAGAATAGAAATAGGATAACTTTTCTTTTTGAATACATCTCCTAGAAACCTATTAATATTGTGTGAAGAGATATTACAGACACATCTAACTTCCACCCACCTTGAATACAGATCCAGTAAAACAATACGATAGGGAGACTGGTGTTCTCCTGTCAACTAGCCCACAATGTCCTTGGGAATCTCGTCCCAAGGATGAATGGGAAGCTTCCTACCACCATGGGAATTAGTCTTGAGAAAAGAATTTTGTCACTATTGTTGCAAAGTCCACATTCTCGTACACAGCATTCAATTTCACTGTCCATACCAGGCCACTAGAAGTTGTATCTTAATCTGTCTTTTGTTTTAACAATCCCCATGTGAGATTCATGAGACAATGATATCAACTTGCTCCTTAAAGCTGTTGGAGGTACAAGGTGTGTGCCTCTGAAAAGTACACCTTCTTCAACTGCTAGTTTATCTTTCACCGCAACCCAAGGTCTTCTCACAGAAACAGTCTTCCAGATTTAATGGAATCAGCAACACCACATAAAACACTATCTTTCGCCATCTCAACTACCAATTTATCTGCTACCTCACCAACTGTGATCTCACATACTCTTATATGTATTTCAATAAAATCATCCTCCACATCTTCTGATGTGGAATGTACTTTGTCCATCTCAACCAACCGTGACACCTAATCTGCAGAATAATTCCGCACACCTAGAATACTTCCACCACAAAGTCAAACTCTTGAAAAGCAATTATCAAACTCCATATCATTTAGGAAATTGAGTATGATATTTTTTTCATGAATACCTCCTTTAACAGTTTGTAATCTGAGCAAACTTTGAAAGAAAATCCCCACACAAAGTTTCGAAACTTTCTCAGTACCCACACTATGGCTGATACCTCCCTCTTTATTATAGAGTAGTTTGTCTCTGAACCCTTAAGACAGCGTGATGCTACGCAAGCAAACACTTACTCAATACCAGCTCTACTTTGTAAAATCGCAGTTCCTAACACTTCTGAACTTGTTTCAGTGACTACAATTGTCTCTTTCCCAGGTAAAAAAGCTTATCAAGTAGGAGCAGTGCTTAAATCTTGTTTGATAAGCTGAAATTCCTTACTACACACATCACTCCACAGAAATTCTGCTCTTTTACACACTAACTTTGTTATCTCCACAGTTTTGTCTGCATAATTCCTGATGAACTTACTATAATTTTCTCCTTGTTTGTAAGTTCCTTTAAATTCATTGTGATGTCACAAGCTCCTTTTTGGTTTAATGATTGATTCAGAAAGTTACATTTGTCCTTCTTCAGCAGCATACCTGCATCGGTCAGTCTTCTTAAAATGTCTTACTCTTTTTTCAAGATCCTCCATATTTTTACCATACACCAACAGATCATCTTGATAGCAGTGTACTCCTTGCAAACCTGTGGCTCCCCGTCGAGAAGAGAGCAACCTTGAAGCTACTCACCCACGCCTACAAATCTCTCCACAACACTGGACCCAAATACCTCAACGAAAGAGTCTTCTTCCACGTACACAAGAGACCTCTGCTCCGCCGACCTCGTCCTAGCAGAAAACCCACACATCCGCAGAACAAGAGCAGAGGGAAGAGACTTCTACATCGCGGCTAAGGCTTGGAATGAGCTCCTGGTCCGCATCAGACACTCTCCTACCCCGCACACCTTTAGGAAAAGCCTCAAGACCTGGCTCTTCGACCAACTCTAAACTCTACCCCTCCACCCCCCATCACCGTAAGTCCCTCACGGGTGAGTCGTGCGCCTTAAAATCCCCTTATTGATTGACAATGGAAGAAAGAATTCCGGTCGGTTTACTACCAGACTACATGCTCCCATTTTAAAGTATAGGAATGCGACCAAACAGTTTTCCGTCGCATCCTAATTAATCGGTCGGTCCTTTGACCGAGATGATGTCCGGCAGAGGACACTCCGCCAGACATTGTAATCAGCCTCAAAATCTCTTGGCTGATTACCTGCATCACTGCTCCACAAACAACTCCCATGAATAACTAAACAACATAAAGTGCTAAAATACCAGTGAATATATTCCTAAAATGGCGTACATGCCTGCTGCATTGTATAAACTATACTGTCATTACCCTTTCCACAGGAACGTGCTTGCATCACTGCTCCCAAGATGGCCGTTGACTTAATCGTGTCTCTTTCCACAGCTGATAGATGCTACATGACCCACTCACTCAAGATGGCTGTCAAACAGCGCGCGTTGCTTTCTATGGTAGATAGTTGTACGTCATTTTACTGAGAATGTCAATGCAATCTCCAAGGGTTTGGGCAAATGGCTTTCTTCACCTTCGTGTCACAGTTGCTCCAAAGGATGGTGCGTCATGCCATTCACGGTAAAGGTGATACACACTGCTTTCCATGCCCGCAGTTCTTCACCTCGATGCATAGATAAGAAGGTTCACTTTCACGCATCCATAAACTGCTGACCATTGAGGTGAATCCTCCTCAACATCATAAGATCGTCACCAGTGTAAAATGGTGTCTACTCGTTGAATAAATGACGCAGGTTGAAGTTTGAAATAGGAGGTTTAATATATTCACCGAGCCAGTACCAGAGAAGCTTCCAACTGCCACTCACACAAAATCCCTTTAACATTCTTAACACTAAGATTCTCACATTACAATGAAGTGAGCACAGGATACCATTCTAACTTACTAGATCAGACAAATACTAAGACATTACAGAGAGATTGATTTGTTTTATTTTGTCTATTAAGAAGTTGGAGAGTTTCACAGCTTTCTTTGTTAACTAGGAGACTGGGAGAGGGCAAATGTTTGGTGGACTTCTTGACCATGTCAAAGAGTTCCCTGGGTTTATTTTTAGCCATACTGATATTTCTTTTACCTTGAAGATATTGCAATTTTATTCTCTGATCCAAAGAATTTCCACAGTATCCTTTAATGGGCTCTGGGGCCAGGTTCGTTCTAGAGCTCTGGGTATTTTCCATTCCTCCAGAAGTTGTTTGGAAAACCATTGTGATGAAACACTGTTCCTGAGTTTTTTAGTTTAAGTGGGGAAAGATCCTTTATGACGTGCCTTGACAGAGTTATAGTTCCCTACAAATTGGGTAGTGTCCTCATCATCCTTTGAGGTTATTTTGAATCTTTGTAGGGGTTGGTCAATTTGGACGTTCCCTTACTCAGTCCTCGGATTCCTAGTTATCTTGAAAGTGAACGTTTTGCTGCAGAGCAAGGAGAGCACGACAAGAAAGTGTTAAGACTAGTCTACTGCTAAGGGGGAGGCCAGGGGGCTGGTATTCAATGAGATCTTTTTTGCTAATCATGAGGTTGAGGATAGATCCCTTCTCATGCATAGATGTACTACACAATTGTTTGAATATGTTGTTGAATAGAGAGTTGCAGGACTTCTAAATCATATTTAGCACCCCAATGTAAGTTTCGGTCACCTAGGACTATTTTATCAGAGATCAATGAGAAGTTTGATGAAGAGAATATTATTCCTAGGAGCATGTAGATTTTGTTGAATATTGTGGGCTTCAGTTTGAATGTCTTCATTTCAGCAGAAAGGCATTTAAACCCGGGGAACTGGGCTGCCTGGGTTTTTGCCTGTAGATTTGTGCACTGCAGGCAGGAACTGTGGATAATTGCAGCCCCTCCTTATTGTTTTCCACTCAGTCCTTAATGACTAAAAAGCCTTATGGACTCAATAGGTCATGTACAGGATGGGCGTTTATATGATTGGTTTAAGAAAGAGTAAGTACAATTCCATTAAGTATTTGGAATATAAAATTAATGATAATGGGCTACAGTTTATATGTTCTTCTATTTAGACACTTGGTCAATTTTTTGTCAAGTTTGGCAAAGCAAGACAGTCACCATGAGCACCTCTTTTTTATGTTTAAGTAGTGTCAGATTACTGAAATTTAGAAATTTAGCAATTTTGTTACGTTAAAGTGGTTTATCATGGAATCTGGTAGGTTATCAACATTGAAGCAAACCCAAATCTTGTAGGATTTTTGCTGGTCTCTCACAGGGAAACATCCTTTACAACGCAACTTTTACAACGCACTACCATTACGACGCAACTTTTGCAACTCAAGTCATTACAACGAATTGCGCTGGAGGGCGCTCTAGGATAGGGAATAGTTTAATTACTATCCCACACCTTCCCTACTATCCACGGGGACTGGAGTTGGAATAGTAAATTAAACTATTCCGTATCCAGCGCCCCCCAGCGCAAGTCGTTGTAACGACTTGCATTGTAAAAGCATGCGTTGTAATGACCTACATCCTTCTCACAAATTGTGTGGGATTGTTGGCTCAGAATTCCTTTCCACTTTAAAGGGTGTGATAGATGATGGTCTCAGTCATTACAAAGAAGTCCTCTGCAGTGCTGTGTACAGTTAGGAAGTTATAGAGTTTAGTTCAGAAGTGTCAATCTTCTATTTTTTCATATCATCCACCATTGAGGGAGGTTTTTGATGAGAAGGGATTGCACAGGATCTCTGACAAGAATTGCTCTTCAGAGACCAGCCTTCTGCAGCATGCTTTCAGGGTTGAGAATGTACATGTGGTAAAATAAATATACATATTTGTCAGGAAAGTTGACTGTGAAGTATGAGAGGACTAAGAATAGGTGTTAAACAATTCCATAGATGAATAAAGAAGAGGAGTGACGTGAGAGTGTAGATGCGAGATTGCAGGAAGGTGGAACAATTGTGAAAGAATGATAAAACCATTTTAAAAAACTCTTCCCTACCCATCTCCACTTAGACTGGTAATATTACAGGTTAAGTGATTCATAAAATATCCCATTATTTTCTGTATTGCTACCATTCCTGCTCTCAAGCCTCTCCACAGTTAAGTCTTCCTGGCCTTCGCTACAGGACAATTATTAGCACACTCGGAAACCTTTATAAACCCAGCAAGACTCTGCAACTTGCTCATTATGCCCTCTGTAACCTCCATAATAAATAAGGATCTAACCAGTTGCTTTTCTTCTCTTCATCGACTTCAAAACCTATTCAATCAGATCAGCTTAATTTTCTCACCCTTTAGAAGTCCAACAACTAGTCCTGATCCTGCAAACGGATTTTTCGTCCTTCAGCGCAGGGAAAACACCAGCACACCCAGGCGCTTCGACAAATCATTTATGTTCCTGTAACTTTTTTTCTCACTCTCCAGGAGTCTTCCAACCTATCAAGACCTAGACACTTCTCCCCAAGACTGAAAGAAGCATTGGGAAAGCAGTAGTCTGTCCTTAGGAATTATTTTTTGTTTTGTTGAAAGCATATGCCACAAAAATAAAAAAAGAACAAAAAAAGCAAACGTGGCAGCTCATCGAGGAGGCCACATGCATGAAATAAACATTAAATGAAAGAACTAACTATTGCGTGTTATTGTAATGGAACAGTACTGGCGACACCAAGCAGGTATGTGTACTTTGAAAAGATATATTGTCACTTCAACACTGAAAAACATAAACTTTCAATGTTGATATAAAAAATATTATAAAATAAACATACAAAACACTCCCTGAATAAGGTTTGCTACGAGCTTTGCAACTGAAGAGAAAGTTTCTAATTTAGGTAGGTATGAACAATGGGAATATACTTTGTGCAGTCACTCAAAGTGAAGAATGCCAATGGGTAAAGTGGACTGACCCAGTGTTCAGACTAAAAGAAAATATATTGTTCAGTTAATTCAAAGTCAAAGATAGCTTTATTCGATTTCATAAAAATCATATAAGCACAGTATAAAAACACGCAAGATTTAAAAATTTAGTTATGGTTAAATGCAAAGCAGATTATATATAAAAAATATAAAAAGTATGACAGATGTTATAAAAATGTGCAAATGTAAGCAATGCATATTAGAGCTTTCTCTATAATGCATATAAATACATCAATCCAGATTCATTACCTCAGTACATTACCAATTCGATTACGCACAAAAGTGCGGTTAACAGTGCAAAAGTTCATTCAAACCATAGAAGATCTACATCAAATAATGAATTTTAGGAACTTAGATACAGCACTTATAGTCATTTCATCCTGAAGCAAAAGGATCTTAAAAAGGGCCGGTCTACACTGTCTTAAGCCCCAAAGTTTTAACAGGGGAATTAAATATCTTTTTCTTCCCCACCCAAAGTATTCACAAAAAAGAATGCAATTGTAGACTGCACAGAATGGTTATCGCATGGGCAGTTAATTAGGTTTTTGGGCCAGTCGTTTAAGGCTGGGAAAGTGACTATCCTAAAAAAGATACCCATTCTCAACCGTGCCAAAAGCATTCTATCATAGCTGACCAACTCGGGGGACAAGTAAAGCTGCAAGCCAAAATCCTGCAATAGTGAATAATGATGCAGGACAGAAGCCTTCTTCCCCGTAATAGACCAACGTTGGTCAGCCAAAACGACAGAGCATCGTTCCTTTAGCGTTTTTTTGGATATGGTGGATAATAATACGGGCGTATTGAAAAATTCCGGATGCCCTATATTTGTTAAAAATTCTTTGACATAAGAGAGCCACTGTATATTTTTAGACCCCTCATGTCGCATGCAGTCTATAATAATTGCCCTATTAAAATCAGTTTCTGAAGAGGTCCAAATATTGTGCCAGAGCATCACAGGGCTAATCCTGATTATATCAGAAATATATGCCGTGGCAAGTTCCATGTGACAAGCATAGGTTGAAGTAGATCTGGGGACAGCTAGCAAGTATCTAAAAAAGCTGTTTTCCTTCAACTGAATTTCCTGGCAATCTGAGATACCCCAGATGCCAGCCCCATAGGTGGCAGTCGACACGCATTTAGCTTTATAAATATCAAGCAGATTGCGTGCAGGCCTGCCACCCAGCTTGGTGGCGAACTGTGTTAGTGCCCCAATGGCACGTGAAAAAGCTAAACATCTAGTAGTTTTTGCTGTGGACCATGTGCCTTTTTTATTAAAAACAACTCCCAAGTAGGAAAATGTACTAGTTTTTGCTATCTTAGACTGTTCTAAAAAAGTGTTACAAGTGACCTTATTTTTTGATGTGTAGCACATAGTAAAGGTTTTCCCAGTATTGATTTTCAGGCCCCTAGAACCCATATATGCTGAAAAGCTAGCTAACGCCTTCTGGAGGCCTAATTGGGTTCTTGCCATGATGACCGCATCATCTGCGTGAAGAATAGGGACTGGATCACCATCAATTTGGGGGTAATCCACAGCCAATTTTGTTAAATGGTCTGCTACACTATTAATATAAAGATTACAAAGAAAGGGTGCAAGGATACTTCCCTGACGTACACCCTTCATTATTGCATTTATTTTAGTGCATTCGCCTTTCTTACTGTAATGCACCTATGCCCCTACCCCTCTGTATAGTTCCATAAGAAAATTTCGAATATTTACATCAACGCCCAGGCTTGTCAAGGTGTCCCACAGGACATTGTGACTCAGACAGTCAAACGCTGAGCTGAGATCAACGAATGTCATAAATAGATTTCCCTTTTTGGCCGTCTTGTATTTTCCTATCAGCATTGCCAGGTTAAGTCCTTGTTCGATGGTACCCAGACCGGACTTAAACCCATATTGGAATTTAGATCAAATGCCTTCCTCACTGGCCCATACCTGTAGCCTCTTTAAAATGACTCGACATGCTATTTTCATTAGGGAGTCAAGCAAAGAGATAGGGCGGTAGCATTTTGGATCGTTTCGATCTCCCTTTTTAAATATTGGGACAACTATCGCATCCTGCCAAGTTGTAGGAAACCCACTTTGTTATAACTGTTTAACACGTTTGCCAGGATTGGGGCCCATAGATCAATATTAGCCTTGTAGATGTCAATAGGAATACCATCTGGACCTGGGGCTTTACAGTTAGAACTTTCAGTGATGGCCAATTCCACCTCTGATAAAGAAAAGACTATATCCATTGGGAAAGAATCTTGGGAGATGGACTCTCGGTTTACAAGCTGAACAGTGCTGATGTTACCCAAACTGACCAAATCATCTATCTTATAGAGTTCAGCAAAGTGGTTAACCCAGACTGTGTCCTCAATGGCGATCTCCATCACATCACATTTCCTTCCTGAAAAAACGGGAGCATTTACTGCTCGCCAGAAAGCAGTATTATCCCTTAATATGCACGCCTTAAGCAAGGCTCCCCAAGCGGTCTGTTTCAGTTAATTTTTTCGTTTCTGCAGAGCAAATTTATAAGTTGCTCTCGCAGACTTTATATCCAGGGGGTTTCTAGGCACGACCTGTTTTCTTTAGATGAGAGTGCGCCTTACTACTGTCGGAGTCAAACCAACCCTCGACCTTGAGGGGGTTTACTGCTGATCTGTAGGGTAATTTTTGGAAAAGCTGCAGTAACCTCGTATGGATTAAGGTTTTCCCTAAGACAGATCATGAAGTCGGAGAAATGGTCAGCTACCAGGCTGTGAAGAAAACCTATTGGGTAAACCTTGCTCCATTTTATTGAATAGCCGTTAGTTCTATTCAAGGAAATACCATCGCTATATAGGTTTTCGACTACATTGGGTGCTTGACCACAACTCAGATCCCTACTAAAAGATGCACTGAGCGGAAAATGATCGCTACGGGCAATGTCCTCTGTTTTAAACGATATGACATTGCAATGGTAACTTGTAGTGACCAGGGTATAGTCAATCACAGACTTTGATCCCCTCCCATTAAAGGTTGGTTGAAACTTAACCTGGGGGATACAAAGCTCGTTAACAAAACCTAGGTTTTGCTCGAATAATAAATTATTCAATAAATTCCCCATCGTAGAATGCTCAAAATGAGAACAGGGATCTCCCTTAAGGTTGACCATACCACATATGTCTAAGTTACCGTGAGGACAGAGATGGCAATTGAAGTCTCCTGTCACAATAGCATGCCTTCCCTCTTGCTCTAGACCAGTTTCCCCACAAAGATCTTCTTTTAGTTCGTCTAGAACCCTTTTTCGATCCTCCCCGGGAATGTTGTTATACAAGTTAATCAATGCGATATGCTGATTACCTCCCACCTTAAGTGTAAGTGCCTGCAGGTCGTGTAGGTTGGCCCCAAATCGGCGAGCTTCTAAGTCAATATTAATCCAGGGGAACAGGGGAAAGAAATCCCAGGTCCACAGTCACAAGGCACCTTACGAGCGGTTAATCTAAGATAAGAAACTAGTTGAGACGTATTATCCCCTGCATTACAGAATTTGAGGACCGAGTGGCACGGTGTTGGCACTTCGTGGTTTAATACTATGAGCCACAGTGTACTAGCGCTGCAAATAGTTGATGTCGGTACTACCCGTGGGGGCAACGAGGGGGTGTGTTCAGTTAATTAAAACCATTACAATGAAATATAAGACAGCCAACAAAATATTAAAAACCATTAGTGCTTATTCTTTAGTGCAAAATAGAATGCTCTCACTGTAAACATTTTTAAACATGTTATCCAACTAGCTACCTATTAATTGCTGCTCACTACATTACAAATCTACTTATTCTTTGCCAGTACCAGATTCTACTTTGCATTAATTCATTTACAATCGAAGAAACTGTTAAAATCGTCAGTGATTAAACTTTGAACCAATATAATTTACTCCATCAATTCAAAGTGTTAATGTAAACATTTTTTGTTGTTATCGACTCTCTAAGTTCATCTTGACTAATGCTCAATTAATGTCCGAATATGCTAGTTCTTTTTATGTCCAGGAGTTTTGTTTTGTGCAATGGAATTTGGAATCAGTAATAACATTTCGTATATTTCATCTGACTAAAAGGCCTTAAATTATAACGTATTATTGTGCTGATATAATTATTCTTTGTGTGTGCCCAAAATAGATTATATACTAATTATTTTACAAGCAATACGACTATTAAAGTCGTTAATGCTTAAACTTAAAGACTATAGCAGTTAATTCAGCACTAATGTAAACATTTTTGTACATTCCTACCATCTAGCTTCATCTTGGCTACTGTTCACTTAATGTACTGATATGTTTCTTGTTTTTATGTGCTGGTTTATGATTCTGTGCAAAAAGCATTTAAAATGAGTACTCTTCAGATTGTCTAAGGTCACTGGAGTGGAAATGGGTGTATTCTTTTTTTGTATCCCAGCTACTGCTTCTATTCTAATACATTTAAAATTGTCTTTTTTTTTTTTTTATTATATTTTTTATTTTTATTTTCACCTGGTATTAAGACTGCAAAACATTCGACATAATTTCCATTTATCAAATAGATACACAATTAATCATAAATGAATCAGTTATTTCGCTTTGTCAAAAATTGACTTGACATAATATCATAAAAAGAAAAGACAGATAAACATATAAAGGTCTTGGGTGTATTAGTTCATTTCTAAGTTCCCCCAAATTTTCTCATATTTCTTTAAGGATCGGATACCCCTGAGTTCTGCCAGCGTACATTCCATAATTTTTATTTCGTTAACCAGGTACCACCATTCCAAAGCACTGGGTGGGTTGGGGTTGATCCAGGCCCTGGCTAAAGTTAGTTTGGCACAGGAAAATAAGATTGATAATAATATGTAATGTGGTTGACTTGACAAATGTGGGCCTAATATTACCATGGGTGCTGTTATTGGTGAGCTAAAAATATTTTTTGTGTTTAGGATCTTTCCCACTTCTTCCCAGAATTTCCCTAATTTCGGACATGAGAACAGCATATGGACAAGGTCTGCTGCATACTCATCACATTTCGGACATTTAGTTTTTTCTCTCAGGATGTTATTCGGGGACCATTTAGAAAGTCTTTCTGGGGTATAATATAACATGTATATAGTTCTATATTGTTGTAATCGTAAGCTGGATGATCTTACATAGTCATGAATGTTAGTATAGGATTTACTTATTTGTTTTCCTGTTAAATTAGTTCCGAGCTTTAGATTCCATTTATTAGCTAGTGTATCATTATCGTCAGATCTTAGACCTATAAAGAATGTATATGCCGAGCTAATTATTGATTTCTCTTTTTTAGAATTTAGGAGGTCCCAAATACCCCCGCTCGCCAAGGTGTTAATTTTATTCTTCCGTACTAAAAAGTCATATATTTGAATATATTTAAATCTATGTGTGTCAGATAATCCATATAATTGCTTCAAAGTAAGAAAATCCAGTATGCCTTGAGAGTTATATAAATCGCCCAGAACCATAATACCTTTCAGTTGCCATCTGCGGAATACCCCATCACTAACTATACTAGGCAGCCCGGGATTATCCCATAGAATTAATTGTGAATGAAATATAGTGGTTTTACAGTGAATAAGTATATCCTTCCATATTCTTACTATGTCTCGTGCGGTCTTAAATTTAACCCTTTTGTAGAAGTTAGGATCTGTGATACGTAGAAA
Source organism: Lissotriton vulgaris (assembly GCF_964263255.1). Classification (NCBI taxonomy): domain Eukaryota; kingdom Metazoa; phylum Chordata; class Amphibia; order Caudata; family Salamandridae; genus Lissotriton; species Lissotriton vulgaris. The sequence continues at coordinate 1,748,849,513 of NC_141693.1, read as the reverse complement.
AAATTGTTTAGCATCTCCCTTTAGTGATAAATGATGATAGAAAAGTATGTCCTCTTCATTTAGTAGTGATCGAATACGTCTTATAAAAGAAGCCCAGAAGTATAATTTCATATCTGGAAAGTTAAGACCACCAGATCCTATTTGATTTTTTAGCATTTTTAGCGATCTCCTAGCCTTCTTATATCCCCAGATAAAGTTGCAGAAGATCCTATCTAATTGTTTAAAAAAAAGCCAATTTTGTGCCAAAGGAATTGATCTAAATAAATATAAGTATTTAGGTATAATTTTCATTTTTATCAGATTTATTCTACCGATTAAATTTGATGGAAGTCGGTGCCATTTTTTTAAACTCGCAGTGGTAGTTTTCACTAAATTTTTATAATTGATATTGAGTTCTTTAATATTTGAAGTAATTCTAATTCCGAGATATGTCGCGATCTTGCATATTTCAGGCACTGGTTGAGGGGGAACAAAATTAACTATTATTTGAGTTTTGTGGACATTTAATTTATAACCTGATACATTGCCAAATTTTGATGCTTCGAGTTTGATAGCTCTTAAAGAATCAGTTGTTTCGATCGAGTATACAGCGATGTCATCCGCATACGCAGTAATTTTTAGGCTTTGACTGTCAGTCTTAAAGGGTATTATTCCTGTCTGAGTATCCAAAGCTTTTAAAAAAGGTTCTAATGAAAGGGCAAACAATAAAGGTGAAAGGGTACACCCTTGACGTGTACCTCTTTTGATTGGAAAAAAATGTGACGTAAGACCATCATAGCTAGTGTATGCTATTGGATTGTCATAAAGTGCCCGAATCCCGTTTAAAAATTTTCCTCCAAACCCCATTGATCCCATTACATGCCATAAATAGTCCCACCCCACCCGATCAAACGCTTTTTCGGCGTCAAGCATTATCATAGCCAGTGGGGTAGCCTCTGTTTCTGCTATATCGAACGCCGTTATTGCCGAATTGACATGAGCTGATGTGTCTCTCCCTGTTATAAACCCATGTTGTTGCGTGTTGACAATTTTTGGCATTAGTGGTGCTCATCTTCTAGCCAAGCATTTTGCGAAAATCTTAATAATTATTGACAATCTTACCATCTTGCACGGTCAGACCTTAGCAAAACCGCGATGGACAAAAGATGGAAAATGCGTAAATTGATAGATCCAATCAACAAATTGGGAGGCTCAGCATATCTACAAGAACCTGCCCGACTAAAAGTAATCATGAAAGGACATACAAACTTCTTCAGCGCAGTTTGTGAGACACAGGAATATTTGGCCAGTCTCAACAAGAGTCAACAAAAGTAAAGATTGAAAAGAAAGCGAGGAGCACTTTAGCGGTCTTAAATAGAATTTAAGAATTTAAGCTATAGGTTGGGACACGGACACTTCTAATACATAAATGCTCAACCTTTGCCATTTTTTTCTTTACATATTCAGCTACCAGTCTTGATGAAGCAATAACATTTTCATTAGTTGACATCTTGGGTGGAGGGGGGGGGGGATCCTTGGTTCCGACTGCAGGCGCTGCCTTGTTACCGGCAGCAGTAGGTAAGGGAGTGGGAAGGGGGGGCGGGTCTTCGCAGTTTGGGGTGGGTGTGGGTGTGGGAGATGGGGGAAGGTGGAGGGAGGGTTGGGGAAGAAAAGAAAAAAAATATTTTCAACCTGGTAGAAAAGCTTGATGAGAGTCTTTTGTTACTAAAATGTATTCTTTATCTTGAACTATATAAAATAATGCTGAATATTGACATCACTTTTCTCATTAGAGATGAATAACATTAGATGTTTGGCATGGAATGTGTCAGGGCTGAACAACAAACGCAAGAGGCAATTAGTGGCTGAAGAATTAAGATTATATAATCCTCATTTAGTGTTTTTGTCAGAAACTCACATTATAGACAAAGATAAGAAGCTGTTAAGTCATCTGGGCTTTGAGATTGTAATTAATTCCGCAGCTACGTCTTCTATAAGAGGGGTTGCCATATTAAAAGACAAAAGGTTCAAGGCAGAAATAACTAAAACACAGGGTGATAAATGGGGGAGGTGGGCAATTGCCCAACTTTGTTTCGATAATATGAAGTATGTTGCATGTGTTGTATATGGACCAAACAAAGAAGAACCCAGAATATTTGAACAACTAAACATTGCGTTATTAGATTGGGAGGGAGAAGTAATAATAATGGGTGATTTTAACTGTATTCTGAACTGTCAGACGGATACAACACGCCCGGGTAATTATAAACGAATGCCTAAAAATAGAGCATCTATTTTAGATCTATGTAAATTACATAATGTCAAAGATGTATGGAGCTCGCTATATCCAAACTCTTCAGGCTATACATTTTACTCAGCCCCTCATAGGCTATGCTCACGTTTAGATATGGCTTTCATATCAGACACCCTGATGAGATCTACAAATATGGTAATATACCCACGTATTACATCTGACCACAACCCCATTATGATTGAATTCGCGACATCTCTCAAACATAAACCTCCAAGAGCTTTCACTTTCCCCAGGAATCTAATATCAGATACGGCTTTCATTTCACAATTAAAACACCATATAACAGAATTTTTGACTTTTAACAGAAACACAGCTTCATGCTTAACAGTATGGGATACTTGTAAAGCCAGCATTCGAGGATTTACGCAAACCTTTGGTTTGAAACAGAATCATGAAAGACGTAATCATAATTTAACTTTGACTTCTGATATTGTAGCTGAGGAGATAAAGCTTGTAAAAGCCCTAAGAGATAATCTCTCAACCCTGGATATTAGTGCAAACCTTAGTCAGTTAAAATGTAAAACCAAAGAAACTCTATTAAAGAAAAGGAGTGCACAGATCCATAAATATAAATTCTCACAATATGAGGGTGGTGACAAAATTGGAAAAATCTTAGCATTTAAAGTAGCAGAGGATAGAGCTGAATTTATGATCTCCCAAATCACCGGGGTTGATAACAAGAGATACAATCAGCCAGATGATATAATTCAACAATTTGCTAAATATTATGAAATTTTGTACACACCAGAGAGCATGCCCGATGACTTCATAATCGAAAACTATTTAAAAGAAAACTTAACAAATAAGATAACAAGAAACGAGACAGAAGAACTGACCTTAGAAATAACCAATGAAGAACTAAGAGAAGCCATAAAATCACTGCCATTAGGAAAATCTGCGGGCGAGGACACCATTCCTCTGGAAGTTTACAAATCATGTTTGGATGAGTTAACACCCTTTCTTTTAGAAGTAATTACTTACATTGGTAGAACCGGGTCAGCTCCCCGCTCTTGGAATAAAGCCAAAATCATTTTTTTTCATAAAAAGGGTAAACCTAAAGAGGAGATGGGCTCATATAGGCCAATCTCCCTGATTAATGTTGATGCTAATACATTTAAAATTGTCAGTGGTATCATTTTAAGACTGTACTGTTTACTTCATCAATTCTCTGTGTTGATTGTAGAAATTGGATATCTACAAACCAACATTGCCTTGACTACTGCTCCCTTAATGTACAGATATGCGTATTCCTGTTCTGTTTCCTACCTGTTTCTGTTTTTGTTCAAGTAGCATTTCGGTTCAATAATCACCAGCTAAGTTACGAATCAGTCGGACTACTGAAATTCTGTGAACAGGAGAAGGCATTGAGGGCTTTTTCCACTTTCTGTAATTCTGATGTTGCTTCTTCCAAATATTTAGTAATCGACTGCATGTTTGCAGGTGCAGCCCATGCACACACAACCTTAGCTGCCTTGATTGACCTAACTTCTAACCTACTAAAACATGAATGTAAAAACTTCCTTCTTAGAATCAATAAATAGGGACAATTACAAATAACTTGTGCCATAGATTTAAGGTGGTATCCACTTCCTCTACAGCACTTAAACTCTGTTGCTTTTCTACAGGGTTCTAGATTTCTAAAGAGCCATTAAAAGGACCTCAGTCTTGTATATTTTGTTCTTAATAATTGTTTTATGTTCATGGAAAGAGCGAGAGTGAGCGCCAAACATGATGAAAGTAGCTGTGCTGTTGAAAGCTTTTCAAAGTCCTCAATGTTTTTCTTTAATGAGGTGATCCTAGCTGCAAATTTGGATTTTGTTTTGAAAAGGCTGTATTCAATTTTGTTTTCTCAGCACTCATTTAATTGCATCTGTTTTAAAATTCTATCTTTATTAGGCAATCCATTATGGTTGTGAACTTTGGGATTTTCTAGAAGTTCGTTCCAGCTCATGTTTTTTAATGACCCAGCTGGCAAGTTTTTTTGATCTACAACAGTATTTAATAAGTGTAAGATCCTTATTTGTTGGGTGTTAAGAAGTCCAAACTACCGTCTTAACTGGCTGATTGATATGCTTCTAGCTAAGCCAAACACTTTCCTTATTGCATCTGTGAGGATTTTTTTTGTACTCGTGATGTTTTGGACCAAATTGTGAGGATCCATATGTGATTGTGCGCACAGAGTACATATAATATGCAAATACCTGTGTGGCTGTTTATTCTTCTATAGCATTTCTGTAAATAACTTTTTAAATGATAAGCACAATTACGTATTGCATTGAGTTACCCAGTGCCCCATGCTGTATGAAGTGGTGTGAAGAAGCAAAATGTAAGTGACAATTTAACAGATCAATGCTTGAACCCCACTGACCAAAAAGTCCCTCTGCATACAAATATGAATAATGTTTTGGGAAAACAATAGTCAAAGGCAAACACTCAGGACGTTGAAAGTAAAGAACGTAGACAACGTGATGGTTGCCAGGTAGGAGCTCTGCCTCAGATCTCTCGGGCTGGGGATTACCTATTCCCGGAAAACCCTGAAATCCATCTCTCTCTCTCTCTGCTGCACGTCACAGAAATGCCGCAGCTGCTATCGCTGATTTACAAGTTTTAGGGAAATTGGACTTGTCTGCGCCGAGGATCTCAGGGGGAAGGGCACTGCACTCCCTCCGACGCCGACCATCTTGCCTGCCCCTCGAGGAGACGGGTGTAGCGGGTACCTGATGTTGATCATCTAGGGATCAGCCAGTAGTGCCTAGATCGGACTCTTGGTGCCCGGGTGTGCATTGTGACACCCCAAGCCGGAGTGGATGCTGCTGCTGGGACCGCACTGAAAATCTGTAATGCGGCCGGTGTGGCTCCGGTGCTTTGCCCGCATCTCCACCTCTGCCTGCCTCTGAAGCCAGCATTGAGCCCGCAGGCCGCCCTCCTCTGAAACTGAGCGGAGTCCAGTGTTTGGTGTCTACCGATGCTGGTGCCCGCCTTTGTTGCCGGTGCTGCATGCCGGGTTGAGCCTGCCTCCGCCCGCATTGGATGCCGCCTTCTTTTCCTCCTCACGGCGCCCCAGTGAAGAGCCAACTGGTGCACGGATCCACTACTGATCCCCCTGAAGGTGCCGACGAACGGGTTGCCCACCTACGAGCTGACTACCTGCCAGGCCGAATAAACGGTGAGCGCCACGCGAACAACCTTACTCTTATTGGGGCAGCAATTTACATGTGCCAAATTAGACACTTGGGGGACACATGTGCTGAGTCGACCACATGTGGGACACATTCTGTGTACACATACATAGGCTGAAGCTGCTTTTGACGATCGCAGAGTAATATTTTTTTTGTGCGGGTTCATCCATTTTGAAGTTGCTTGCACACACAACAGAAGCTGCCCTCATAGCAAGCGAATCACAGCAAGCGAAAGTGGACTGATCTGCCTTCTGCATAGCAAGTGATAGAGGACTGGTCAATGACTACAGAACAACTGAAAACAGACTGAACCTGAACTACTTTCAAAGCAGAAAGAAGACTTCCACAGTGGCCATCCTCACCTGCCTATACATAGTAACGGATTGAGAACTAATCCATGCCTCCACATCAATAAAAAGAAGACTGAGCTGTAGTTACCTACAATAGGAGAAAGAGGACCTCAACAGTAGCCATCCTGTTATGGGCCTGTACATAACTGCCTTCTCAACCTACTTCACTGAAACGTCCTGCTAAACCCCCACCCTGGCATGGGCATTTGACTAACAGCCCTGCACTTTGCTTTCGCTGCATCATTCCCGGAAGTGAATAGGATCATGAGAATCGAACAAGGAGACGGCGGCTGCTGAAACGAAGAAATCAGACAGCCTTATTCAATTAAGAAGTTCAAGCATTTCAGAAGCCCTACAGGACACCATCACCTTGAGATTGATAAAGACAAGACCACCTTTACCCAGGTGCTCTGCACTTGCTGAATTACAAGGAATAAAAGTTTATGACCTTGAAAGATGAACTGAATGAACAATGAGAGTCATTTGGTCCTGAAGAGAATTCCCTATGCTTGGAATTCGAAACGCGTCGACCACGTTCTGTTTAGGCCAATCAAGTCAAGTTATTGTAAAAAATCTCGGAGTTTTGGATTGGTTGATGGCCTATTGTAAAATATTCAAATATAGTTTATAGAATGTTTTTTTGATATTTTGACAGTTCCTCTAACTTTTGAAAGTAATAGTCACAGGTACCCTAGGTGGGGTTTTAATTGCATCTAAAGAAGCTGGTTGTTTGAATGGATGAAGAGCTTGTTGTTTCAGTATGAATGGCGCACCATTGTGAGACTGTAGGAGAAAAAGGTTGTGTAAAGAGTTTTGAAATGGTGATATGAATGATGTGGAATAAAAGTGTGAGTTTTTTTGAAGGGATTTATGTAAAGTATGGTTTATAATTTTTGAAAGTTTTGGAAAGGTGTCCAGAATTTATTAAAAATTGTAAAGTTGAAAAATAAATAGACTGATGCAAACTGAAAGATTGGTTTAGAAGGAGTGGTTTAATTCTGTTTCTTCCTCCGCAACAAAACCAAAAAAGTGGCAGCACTGGCAATTGTTTCATTTAAGACAGGCCATCCTGGCGCAGCAACTTTTTCCCGTAAAACAAACCTTGATGGTAGTGCAGTCCTGGGGGTACCTCTCCAAACGTGAACCAGCCGCTAAGGCAGTAGCCTCATCGCTCCCCCCCCATCATGGCTGAGCCCAGCTTCACCTCCACGGGAGACAATTACTTTGCCGTTATCTATCCTCCTGCTCTCTCCAAATCTGCCTCCAAAGCCTTTAAACACTCCATCCTGAAAAGTCATCCTGAGACCCTGATATCTGACCATCGTCTCTGCGCAAACCAGGGTACTGTCATCAACGATCTTATCTTCCACTCCAGGAAAACGTCTCTGGCGCAATGCCTTCTTGAACCTCCTCAAAGTACAAGAAGCAAGGAACATCCCCCACAGAAAAAAGCTCACAATCACTCCATCGGCAAACCTACCTGCTGGCCTTACCATCACCTTATACAACAGCGGCATTATCCTGATTCAAAGGCCCCCCAAAAACCTCATTAAATTTGCAGACCTCTTCACCAATCTTAAAAATCATGTTCACAACCCGTGTCTGTCCTTTTTCCCGCCGGTCCACCTCTTGCCCAACCCGCCAAGTGCTCCTTGCCTCTTGCCTGCCAATCTTGCCAGTGACCACGGTAGTGGGCCACTCAGCCCGTCACCTTGCCACTTGCGCATGCCAATCACTGCGTTCCCATATCACCGATCCTAGACCTCCTATCAAACCCTGCTCCCTGGGCCTCCGAACCCCCCCCCCAGGGCCTACCTCTCAGGTCAACCCAGCCATGGTATCACACATCCCAATATCACTCATCCAGCACATACCATCAGAGGCGTCCTGAAACCCTTAACCTCCTACCCACGTAATCACTCCGCTCGCCGGGCTACTGATACTCCAACTAGGGCCTACAACACTAGTATGCAAAAGCCTAACAGGGCCCAGTACACTGACCGACTAAGCCCCAAAACAAGGCTGCAAAACCAATCAGATGTAATCGCCCTCACTCCTTCGGCCCCCTAACCACATGATCACCCTCTCATGGGTTGACGCTGAACGTCCACGTAAACCCACCTCTAGGCCATCAGCACATACTATCAGAACCGCCCCCTTGCATCCGTCCCCCTGCTTGCCAGAACATACCTCTCTTAGAGATATTGATAATCTGCACCTCAGATCCTCCGAATTAACACGGAGCATCCACAAATCGATTCTGGACATGAAGCACCTCCTTCACATCACCGAACTCTCCTTTTCGAATCTCAGGCTCTCACAGAAAACGACCCACATTCCCTTCATGAATCCCATCCTTCACCCTCTACCCCTATCCCTGAGACACCTGCGCCCACGCAAACAACCTTGTCACCTCTCGGAGAAGGACATTCTTGCTCTCCTCCACACCTACAAACCCACCCCGGGCACGACCTATCCCTCTGAACTCACGGAGGAAGAAGTGGCGGACCTCCTCACTAGTTACGACTCTGCCTTGACAATCCCACGTCCCTTACACCTGAGGGAAGAACACCCTATCTGTACGGTTGCAACCAACCCTAACAGATCTGCTACATCCACACCAGAGGGGTGGTTAACAGCAACCTAGCTAAAATTCCCACCGCCGCTGCTACCCTTGACAATCACTCCTACTCCTCCCTTGCCGGCCTCGTAATAAACTGCCCATCAGCTGTAAAGCATGCATCTTATGTAGCTGACCTCATTCTGAGTCATACGTTGGACCTAGCGATCTTGACTGAATCCTGGCTCAAGGATTCCTCATCGCCCTACCTAGACGTCTTAGTCCCGCCCAACTATAACATCGTAAGGTTTGATAGGCACCCAAAGAAAAGAGGGGGTGGCATTACCTGTATCCACCGCTCCAACCTCATTGTTACGGAACTGCCAGTGGACCCCACAGACTCCTGCGAATACCTCGCGCTCTCCATCTCCAACAACAAGTCTCGGCTGTGCAAACTTCACATCTTTTACCACCCCCAGGCAAGACCGACTCCTTTACGGACCTCCTCATGGAAATCATCACAGACAAGGTTTCTCCAAACTCTAATGACATTTTCCTTGGTGACTTTAACCTATATTGGAACGATCCTAAGGACACTCCGGTCAATGCCATCAGAAACTTCTTGGTCGATCAAGCCCTTACCTAAGCCTGCTCCCTCCCTACTCATTCGAAAGGCGCCACTCTAGACTGGATCATTGCTAATGAATCAGCTGTCAAACCACTCTCTATTGACCCCTGCGATTGTCTGACCACCACGCCATCACCTTCCTCCTGCCCAGCACCCACAAAACATGGACACCTCAACCCGCGATTCCCAAAAGATGGGTTTGAGACACTAA